>NW_027361675.1:33942500-35323333 GCF_039654945.1 Dendrobates tinctorius
CAATATATTTATTGCTCATGTTCTTCTGAAGATTAAAACAACTGGATGGATAAATATGCTCAAAGTGTCATAAAACGAATCGATCTGATTAATATTCTAGCAACTGTAATGTAGAGGAAAAAACGTATTAATAAGACACTTCCTATCCAGGCGCCCAAATCTCCAGTGCAGAAATCCAGGCTGTTGGCTGGCACACTCAGGCCACTGATGGGCATTGATTATTAAGCGCTGCGCTGTCCAGTTCTACACTGCAGTTATAAGGCCCATAAAGCAAAAATTCATTCCAGCAAGCAGGGAATTCTTCATGGGTAGCAACGGGTTAAGTCATGTCTATAATGACTGTGTGTTTGCACACATCATATACCTGGGCTTCCATTTAAACATGTAGCAGCAGTTATGACATGTTTGGAATTAGGCTGTATTCACCTTGAAGCACGACCAGTTTGGGAAGGGTTTAAAGTTTGCTAATCCACACTGATGCCATTCACTGATGCTTGGATTTCAGGCAAAATCTAGTAACATCGTCATTAGGGAAATGTATACAGGACTTTACAGGTGACTGCAACTGATAGCTTGCTAATGTTTAAAAGGGATCAGCTCAGAGCAAAATAATATATTTCAATCTATGCTGGAAGACTATAAGCACTGGAGTTATTTTTTTTTTATTTTTATTTAATGCTTCCATCATATGACGAATCCAAAGTCGTCGTCGTTGTAATGCCCACGGCAAGCAACTGGTTAATTTAGATAATACAGATAAGGCGGGGGAGAGCTGCTTACAATGAAGAGATAACCGCCAGGGTTTAACGGAGCGAAGGTGGCATATACGGACGTATCCTTCATAAAGGCAATGATGGGACTTCCACAAGACAGCTATTGGGGGACACAGTCCAGAAGATGGGGAGGAATTGGACTGAAAATCAGGGAATGGATGTTACCTTATCAAAGCAGGTCATGGGCAACTTTGTTTCTAAACTTCCTACACTGCCAGGGGTCAAAGCCACTGAATGCGCCTCTGGTATTAGGCAATTATTCTCCCTTCAGTGAAATGTAGGAAATGGCTTATTTCTGTTGAAGGTAAAGACTATTGTATTATTTTCAATAGAATGGTATTTTTCAAGTTACATCATAAGATGAATGTACTTCATATGATGTGGTGTTTTATATTCCTAGCACTGCGAGCAGTACACCCCAGGCTGGCTGGTGGAAGGTAGCATATGTGCACCTGTACCTAGGTAGTTCTCTACATTATGCTTAGAAAATAGTGACTGCCAGGAAATCCCACACTAATGTATGTCTCTATGCCATCCACTAGTCCTCAGCTTTCCCCTACTCTGCTGCACCCCATTCATAGATGCCCAGTCTCTCTGACCTCATTTCTGCAGCTTTATCTAATCCTACACATTTTACAGATTTAAATGCAATCTATCTGGTGAATTGTCCTCCTAGGAAAAATTACCTTATATATGTGATGCTTTTATGTCATCACATATATACGGGAAAAGTTTATTATAGTAGTCTCACTGACAAATTTAAAATAATTTTAACATAATATACAGTAAACATTGAAACTGACAAATAATAACAATAATTAAAAAAAAACATTATTTGGAAATAATTTCGCTTCTTCTAATATTCGTAAATGATAATGATAAGTAACTAAATACGTTTATTAAAAAAAAATCTACAAAGTGGAATGTACCGCACTGAGGGTAATCTTTCTGACATAATGTAATTCGCAATTGTCCATATTCTCCTGAATGTAAGCATAATATTATTAATAATAAAACATTATCAATCAGTTCTGAGTGACAATAGTGACCTCAGTATCTGGGTGGACTAGAAATATATGTAATCTAAAACTACACACGCAGATATCACCTGCTACATATCCAGAAAGTAATAACTTTATTGCTTCATGTTTACAAATGATATGAATGTTTACATATATTATGATATGTTTCTAATGAAAGATATATTAAACTAATAGCACTATAATTACTTCAGGAGATAGTGAAGTATGGATATACATTTCTTCTATGCGGTCTTCCAGTAATTAATAACCTAAACATAACTATTTTAGAAATATAGGGAGTATATATACACCAGTGTAGGCATGTGTACATATTTAAGCCATGTATATTATGGTTTATTAGTATGTATAATCCCAATAACCAGCTCAACAGTATGTTCTTTGGTAGAAATGAATGTTTATTTATACATTTGATAGATAGATAGATAGATAGATATGGGATAGATAGATAGATAGATATGGGATAGATATAGATATGGGATAGATAGATAGATATGGGATAGATAGATATGGGATAGATAGATATGGGATAGATAGATAGATAGATAGATAGATATGGGATAGATAGATAGATATGGGATAGATAGATAGATATGGGATAGATAGATAGATAGATATGGGATAGATAGATAGATATGGGATAGATAGATAGATAGATATGGGATAGATAGATAGATATGGGATAGATATAGATATGGGATAGATAGATAGATATGGGATAGATAGATAGATATGGGATAGATAGATAGATAGATATGGGATAGATAGATAGATATGGGATAGATAGATAGATAGATATGGGATAGATAGATAGATATGGGATAGATATAGATATGGGATAGATAGATAGATAGATAGATAGATAGATAGAATGTACTCACGAAGCCATGCTTGTCGGAGATATTGTTGGTGAGCTTGAGCTTGTGGAAAGCTACAGGCTTGGCCATCCATTGCTCCCCGGTGGCCGGGCTGTCAGGGTGAATGTACATACGCTTGGGCATCTCTGGGTCAGCTTTGCCAGCCACCATCCAGCGAGAGTTATGGAACTTGTAGCGACAGTCATCGGCTGCCACTATATCCATTAATAGAATGTATTTGGCCTTCTTGTCCAGACCACTGACCCGCACTTTAAATGGGGGGAACATCCTCCTGCAACAGGCAACAAGAGGTTTCAGATTTAGACGTGGTCATACACAGATTACAGAGCGATACGATTTCTCCTGCCTCTTCCATATTCTCATGTCTCCGAATCTACAGTGACTGCATCAGAAGAAC
Organism: Dendrobates tinctorius; assembly: GCF_039654945.1. Classification (NCBI taxonomy): domain Eukaryota; kingdom Metazoa; phylum Chordata; class Amphibia; order Anura; family Dendrobatidae; genus Dendrobates; species Dendrobates tinctorius. Next base: position 33,945,589 of record NW_027361675.1, read on the forward strand.
TGATCGAACATTTTAGGCCTGAAAGTTCCCACCTCTATGGAGTAAGCACAGCCAGGTGTTGCGCCATCTCACATGTACAATCGCAGGCCTTTATGTATTTGCTCCTAACATGTTAGGTATAGTATCTAGAAAGCTAGAGATGTGGCCACGTTTCGGCATGATCGCATGCTTCGCTGCTAAAGTGAAAGCTAGCCACGGCATATGAAGCATGAACTCAATGCCAAGCCAGGGTCCGTTCTCCCGGTTACCAGTGCCCTTATGGTATGTGCCAGTCTATACTGGGGCAACTCTCATGGTTCTGATGGAGGCCAGTGTGGTGGTGTTTTCTCTGACATGAGATTCTGAGAGCTCACTTTCTAATGTTTGGGGTTTTCTCCTGTGAACAGTGTAGCTACAGACTTTCACATTTGCCTTTCTGAGACAATGCGATACATACTATGCTTTCTGGGAAAAGAAACTCTCAATTCTAAACTGGGAGGAACAGAAGTCTACCTAGAATGGCCTTTATTTCGGGGTTCCAGAAAAATAAACCACTTAAATATGATCTGACCTTCCAGACTTGGTGATGACCATTTCAGTGCCCAGCTTATGGAACTGGTCCCAGAGCTCCTTGGCTTCCAGGGTGACTTTGGGGTCGTCCTCCACCTCTTCCTCTGGCTCCAGGCTCTTAAGTGAGCGCAGATGAGCAGCTTGGTGGTGGTGTCCCAGGGCCGAGACATGCAGCCCAGCTTCAGCTGGGTCAGTGAGAGGCTTGCCCAGTGCGGCCGGGGGCAGAGCCAGAGCCGGGAAGAAGGAGGGCTGTGTGGCCGCAAGGAAAGCGGACATGGGGAAGTCGGCTGGTCTGGGAGCGTGGAAAGGGTGGTAAGCCATGGCAGTCCCCGGGAAGGCTGGATCTCTCATCGGTGCATTCAGGAGGGGACAAGGAGCTGCAGTCAGGTCTTCCTGCACAGGGCTCTAGTCCTCCCAGCACTGAGGGGCTCCTGGTGGTGGTGGAAGCCGTCGTCCCCAGGAGCAGTGAGGTCCGGCGCCTGGATCAGGAAAGTGGTGGGGCACAAGTGTGACTGGGGCCAGGCATAGTGCGGCACGGTCCGGTGAGATCTTGTCGTGATCTGGGGAAAACTGTGACTATCTCACATGTCCTTCCTGCTCTGATCCCCTCACTAATGAGCCAAGCCCCCTTGATTGCTGATTTTACGCTTTCTCCACCAATTGTGAATCTCCATAGGCGGGGTTTTCACAGCTCAGGCCAAAATCTGGAGAAGAAAGAGGGGGGGACACTGAAGAGGAAGGTGTCGGAAGCATCAGCAGTAAGAAAACATGTCAACAGGATAAAATATTAACCAATGACAGCAGGAAAAGAAGCATGGACTCCCACCCCCTGCCTGCAGGAGCCAGGCAGCCCTCAGAGCCGGCCTCAGACATGGCCAGTGCCGGCAGGGTCAGCTCCTGGGGAGTGGAGGAGAGCTGCTGCAAAATGCCAACAGGGAACCACACTATTGGCAAATGCATTCACATTCCGCTTGTGTGTATACAAATAATTACAGAAGTTTACATCAAATAATATGTACAGTACGTGGACAAAGGCTAGATGGATAGATCATAAGAATAATCTTTATTTTTATATAGCGCTAACATATTCCGCAGCGCTTTACAGTTTGCACACATCATCACTGATATGGGATAGATAGATAGATAGATAGATAGATAGATATGGGATAGATGATTAGATAGACAGATAGATATGGGATAGATAGATAGATAGATATGGGATAGATAGATATGGGATAGATATAGAGATAGATATGGGATAGATAGATAGATGGATAGATAGATATGGGATAGATGATTAGATAGATAGATAGATAGATAGATATGGGATAGATAGATAGATAGATAGATATGGGATAGATATAGAGATAGATATGGGATAGATAGATGGATAGACATGGGATAGATAGATAGATATAGAGATAGATATGGGATAGATAGATAGATAGATAGATATGGGATAGATATAGAGATAGATATGGGATAGATAGATGGATAGACATGGGATAGATAGATAGATAGATAGATATGGGATAGATGATTAGATAGATAGATAGATATGGGATAGATAGATAGATAGATAGATAGATATGGGATAGATAGATATGGGATAGATATAGAGATAGATATGGGATAGATAGATGGATAGACATGGGATAGATAGATAGATAGATAGATATGGGATAGATAGATAGATAGATAGATAGATATAGAGATAGATATGGGATAGATAGATGGATAGACATGGGATAGATAGATAGATAGATATGGGATGGATAGATAGATAGATAGATAGATAGATAGATATAGAGATAGATATGGGATAGATAGATAGATATGGGATAGATAGATAGATAGATAGATAGATATAGAGATAGATATGGGATAGATAGATAGATATGGGATGGATAGATAGATAGATAGATAGATAGATATGGGATGGGTAGACAGATAAATAGATGATAATAATCTTTATTTTTATATAGCGCTAACATATTCCGCAGCGCTTTACAGTTTGCACACATCATCATCACTGATATGGGATAGATGATAGATAGATATGAGATAGATAGATATGAGATAGATAGATATGAGATAGATAGATATGGGATAGATAGATAGATAGATTTAAAGTTTTGCTGAGTGGACACATAGGTTAGTCGATGCTGTAGTGCAAGACAGTGCTGGAAGTCTGTAAATGTACAGGCAGCAGAGCTCTGGAATGAAGAAGGGCTATACTGTAGGATGCATGCAGACTGGCTAGAGGTGGGGCCCACTGATCACTAAGAACAAGGCTAGATGTATGAGAAGTCCACTGCCTGGCACATGGTGGAGGGGCTAGATGGGACTGTGAATGTCCTAGCTCTTGTATGAGTGCAGTACTGCTTGTGTATATGGGGGGGCTGACTATGACTACAGGAGGACAGTGTGCACACTTCAGGACATCGCCGCTTTAAATGCAAGCCCCCAGGTCATTTGCACAGTTCAAAAAGGAAAGAAGCTTTCTTCACATGGGAAGCAGCGTCTAGTAAATGGATGTCAAGAATAATACAAAATTTAGGTGAGTGATGCCTCTTCATGACTATATATATATAGTATTGCTGCAGCATGTGCATGTATTACAGCGTCCCCAGTCGGGGCATACATGTCTGCATAGTGTCTCAGCGTCTCTGCTCCAGATGAGGAGATGAGGGTGACAAGGACACCGTGCCCAGCTCTCATGTGTGGCTGGCTAGCCTGTGTGACTTGTCCCTTACCTGCATCCTGGGGAGAGTTTGATCCAAGTTCACAGCCCAGAGCTGTGCAGGAGAGGTGGCTACATACTTTATGGGGAAATCATTGTAGATTCCTATTTAATTCTGCAAAGATTGCATTGTATACAATGCTGCTATAGTTCGAGGGACCACCTCCATACTAAAACAAAAAAAAAAAAAAGGAATGGATGTGTATCTACCTGTCTGTAGTCACACAGCTACTTGTGCTTGTTGATGTGTTGTATTTTTTGCTGCCAGACGTCTTTTTGTAATTTGTTCTCCATACAGGAAAAAGAAGCATTATGTGTAATGTGCAATAGTGAGAGGTCTCTTTAAGATGTCCATTTCTAGATCTGCTCTTATTAACTGGGGCTCAGTTTGTTAAGGAGCTGCTTGGCGCCAGTCTGCTGACGTCTTACAATAAGAACCGTCTCTTGTCACTTCATATTTACCCAAAAAATCTTCAAACAGCGCCCTCCAAACGCGGCACCAGATCAGAGGAGGACGACTGCTCCCCAGCCCTGCCCTGAGTGATGTGCTCCTGCCCATGGCGTCCTGGGCACAGTGCTCATCCATGGCATCAGTCAGAAGCAAGGCATTACTGATACAGTGTAGGAGTCCATGTGTTGGGGGAGGGGATAGAAAGGGCCAAACTCGGGAGAACTGGGGCATCACAGTGGGCACAGCTGCCCTTGTAGTAGGTAAAGTGGGATGCTACTCGTACACATGAATTGTGTATGGGCAACATGCATAATCTGGGTGCTAGCACCCATCTGTTAAAGTCTACGATCAGGGATGGGTTAATCTAGTTACATGACAACACAGGACTGTCCTGATTGAGCACTACTTAATATGTTGTCATCTTCTCATGTAAATGAATGATTTCACCGTGTAAATGTGTCTCTGCTGTCACATATAGTCCAGATAAGGGAGCAGATGGGGAGAGATAGGCATCAGGATTCAGCGATAGACAAAGTGTCATCCCAAGTCCTTCCCTGCTCCTCACTGCTGCTCAATGACTGTGGCGCCACCACCTAACAAGTGACATCAGGGCCACTTACACCATGGGACCGTCTGCAGTAGCCTTATCAACAGTCAGTGGGATCAATCCATCACCCAAAAGCAGGGTCATCACTGCCAGCAGCTTCTTCCCCTAGAATGTACACACGCACAAGATAACCTTTGCAATAATCAATAAGTAATGGAAATGCTATGAAACAAATTAAGTCCATGACACTAATTTATTTAACCTGTCTGCGGTGTATATATATTTATTATACTGCTCAAAAAAATAAAGGGAACACTTAACCAAAACAATGTATTTGGATGTGTTCCCTTTATGTTTCTGAGCAGCATATATATATATATATATATATATATATATATATATATACACACAATAATACAGGATCACTATTTTCATATTATCACTTTTCCTGCTGCTAACAATATTATGTTATACCGCATTCTAAAACTACATTGTTTTGTTGTCAGTTTTTTTGCTGAAAGATAGAAGAATAAGGTAACTGATCTGAGCAAATTATATGTTTACTATGTGCTAAAACACAAAGGCATTTTATGGGATTTTCTCTCTCTCTCTCTCTCTCTCTATATATATTTGTAAGCTGTATGGACAAATGCTTATGCACTGCATTATCTTCAATTAGTAAGTTATGTTATTCTAGTCTATGTCTGCGTATATACACGTCGGAAATACAACACACACACACACTCTCACTAATTAGAATGTTTAATTTTCTAGTAATGTAACCATAGTCATAACCAAGACAAAGGCTCATCTAATGTATATGTGCACACCTTGGTATTTCCTAACTGCACTGATGTGTGTAGACCTCAACCACTCACTAGTAATACGTTAATAACGCTATTTAGAGGAATTGTCCATCCGATGCTGCTTCCCCCACTTTGCTTTCATCTTGGCCCATCTCCCTTCATCCTCCGTGCACTATTTTTAGCTTGTAGACTTAGACCTTGGCGCCAGGCCGTTTAAGAGCTGTCAGAGCCCCTCATATCCCCCCATGTCACATGGAGCCTTGCCTGTTGGCTCTGTGAGGTTGTGAGCACACGCAATTTGCTCTTCTCCATGGCGGTGTTGTCACCGTGACCTCAGTCAGCAGGGCTGCTGGTGTCCTGTCCTGTCCACTTAGACAAATTGCAAGTGATTGATGAAAAATAACAATTCTCACAAGGAGCCAAGCAAGCCTCCCTTGTCTTCTCCTCCCTCTTGTCAGGCAAGGGTCCTAGCTCCATAAACCTTATAGGAAGTGAGTGGAAAGTTTACAAATTGCCCTCTGGCACAAGTGATAGATCGGATTATGCATTTACATAATCCTTTTGTATCAAACTTCCCAATAAAGTCTCCATGAGACAATACAAACATTGAAGGAAGGTTTGGGAGCAGTGTGGCCTCCTGAGTTCTGCTGCTGAGGATCATGCTGGTATTCCCAACTCTTGCTTTGGACGTGTAATTCGGGATTTTCGATGACTCAATCCTTATTGGCATCTTAATAATGTGAGATAAAGATGAATTAAGGAAAAACTGCGGAACCCGGCTGGATCTCATCAGATTGCATCCATGTTTTTAAAACCAAAACATATGAGCTTCTTGTGATCACAGTGTAGTGGGGAGGCTGTGTGTCCTCATTTATGTTTTAAGATATTGTTATTAATTTAATTCATTTCCATTGCAAAATAAAGTCGATAAATAAGTTTTGAGAGGTATTTACTATTTTAGGGCACACAATTTACACTGTTGATACTTTCTAAAATGTCTGCACGTGAGGGGTTAATAAAAAATCCGCTGTCTTCAGTTATCAGTCCTTATCTGTGTTGTATGTAGATAGTGCATCTAGCAAATGATAATAAGAAGCAGCAGACTACAGAGCTTTATCTTCCAAGACTCATACATGTTTTCCTCTTTCTCCCAGAGGAAACTGAAGGACAAGAGAGTAGGAAAGTACTTGTGGGTGCAGCTACCTAGCCCTAGGGTGGCTACATGGCAGCAACAGGTGGATCTCAATGGACTTATTCACTTTGTCTTACCTAGAGAGGTTTTATTGTTACTGCAGATAGGCATAAAGTCACAAATGCACTTTGTGATTTTTTCCCTACATAGAAGGGGCAACAGGTGTCATCTTTACTGATCCATGTCCTTCCTAAACCTTCAGGATATGGCCTGCACGAAAATGCCTTGCTATTATTTGGTCTAATTTATGATAGATGGATAGATAGAGAGAGAGAGATATTGACTGATAGATAGATAGATATGGGATAGATAGATACATAGATAGATAGATAGATTGACTGATAGATAGATAAATATGGGATAGACAGATAGATAGCTAGATAGATATGGGATATATAGATAGATATGGGATGGATAGATAGATAAATATGGGCTAGATAGACAGATAGATAAATATGGGATAGATAGAGAGAGAGAGATATGGGAGAGATAGATAGATAGATAGAAAGATAAATATGGGATAGATAGATATGGGATGGATAGCTAGATATGGAATATATAGATAGAAAGATAAATATGGGATAGATAGATAGAAAGATAGATAGATATGAGATAGATAGCTAGATATGGGATATATAGATAGAAAGATAAATATGGGTTAGATAGATATGGGATAGATAGCTAGATATGGGATATATAGATAGAAAGATAAATATGGGATAGATAGATAGCTAGATATGGGATAGATAGCTAGATATGGGATATATAGATAGAAAGATAAATATGGGATAGATAGATATGGGATATATAGATAGAAAGATAAATATGGGATAGATAGATAGATATGGGATAGATAGCTAGATATGGGATATATAGATAGAAAGATAAATATGGGATATATAGATAGATAGACAGATAGATAGACCGATAGATAGATAAATATGGGATAGATAGATAATTAGATACTGTAGATAGGCAGTAAGATCGCTATTTGGAATTCAACATAATGTATAAATATCTAAACTATTATTTTTTACATGGTGGAGTAGTAGCTAACATTTCCCTTAATGTGGGGAAATAGATTGTATTGGACCTTCTATGATAATGTCATAGTTTGGTGTGAGGCTCGTTGAATGTGTACAGCCCTGCTCATTCGCAATGCAATCTCATAAAAAGACACTGTGAGTAATCATCACTTACCTGAAAGAAAAAAAAAATCTCCGAACTGGGTATATATACAGGAGATAATTGCGTTTTAGATCGCTCATAATAATAACAGATATTCATCAGGAAGGGGGCATAAGTACAATCAACCTGTGTGCTCGAATTCAAAGTGTTTTATTAAACTAGAACATTAGAATTTTTACATTATTTTCTATAAATGTGTATTTTCAGTGTTAGTAACAACATAATAATAATTAATAATGTTTGCATCGTAACATTCTCATATTGCACTATAAAATGCATTATACCTATTTATTTGTTCATATTTACGGTTATCATTGCAAAAATTAACCATTTATATATGCCTTGCTTATTTATTTTTCTTTATACATTGCATTTGTTTTTACTTAAATTCGTCTTACTAATATATTAAATATATTTCAGAAATATGTATCTCATGTTGCGGGGTAATGCATTGAGTTACCACTATACTTGATTATCTACCAACACTGAGTGGTATAAGCCACAGAGAATCGTATGAATGGCAGATGCATTTGCACAGACAATTTCGGTTTGCACCAATTCAGTCAGAGGGGGGCGCTCGCACGCGAAAATACAACAAGCAGCTGTTTTAATGTCCAACTCTTCTGGTCAGCATGAACTCTCTCATTCACAAATAATATTCCAGAAAAGCATTGGCTCAGCGCTATCAATTTTATGTTAATAATAATAATAATAATAATAATAATAATAATAATAATATTTGATATACGATATGTTTGATTACACAAATAATTAAAAAGAAGGGAGTAATACATTGCATTATTCTGTCGCTGATGGAGATAGATAGATAGATAGATAGATATGGGATAGATAGATATGGGATAGATAGATATGGATAGATAGATAATAGACATATAGATAGACAGAGCCAGATATTATACCATGCTCTGCACAGATAGATAGATAGATAGATAGATAGATAGATAGATAGAACATGTGCAATTCGAATTCCTAGTCCAATATTCTTCCTATGCATTAACTCAGATTTCCATTAAAATTTCTTAATTTCTTCCCCAGCAGTTCTACTTTATGGACAAAAACACAGAGACACAAAAAGTTTATTAAAAGTTTTTATACACTCTGTGTGAAATATAATAACTTAATTGAAGCGTGTGATTTATATTATTGGATATATAAATACAAAACTAAATGGAAGTACATGGCACGAAATAAACAGCTCTATAAATGTAAATATTATATATAAGTATATATATCACATATATACGTATATGTGATATACATAAATACTACAGACACACATATATATATATACACACATAGATAGACATGTACATTACATATGCATATATGGAAAATGATGGCGCTATATAAGCTAGTAAAGTAAATAAAAATATATATAGTTGTATACATATGCAGTTGTACATACACGCGCATACCTTAAGATATGTATCAATTTATACTATGTCATGCACCTCCGCTTGGTTTTGACGCTTTTGTGACAATACATATTATATATATATATATATATATATATATATATATATATATATATATATATATATATATATATACTGCTCAAAGAAATAAAGGGAACACTATTCCATTTGCAACAGGCTGCTTGTGTTCCCTTTATTGCTTTGTGCAGTATACACACACACACACACATAAGTCTACATGACAAGTCGCCAGCCTAGCGTGTCTACACATGGAACTGATAAGGGGAGGCATTGCAATTTTGGAATCAATGAGGAAATCCCGCATTCTGTCCCGTTCAGTGACAGGCTATGGGCAGGTCATCAGACAGGGGGCAGATTTTTCTTCCAGGAAACAATATACCCTATCAATAAAGCCAGTGCCTTATCTCCATTGGCGGCGTCCAGCCATAGAGGGGAACCTGACTAGCTGGAGGGCAGATAGGCGCTTGGGTACCAATTTATCATTTCACCAGAGAGCCCAATCATCATGAAGTCAATGTAAAGTCCATTGCCGGCGAAGATTGCTATGTGTCATTGTATTATATGATAGGAACTGAGAGCTCCTGACTCTCCTACATGAAGAGCTCTGTGCACATGGAGACTCGTGCTGTGTCCCTGCGTTTTCTGGCAGCACATATGAAATGAGTCTCTTCTCCACTCCCTGAGTGCACATGACCCCCACTCTTTCCCAACTCTCCCTTCTCTTCTTTGATCATTGAGCTCTGACCTTGTTCTCAACAGTCCAGCAGGTTGATTGATTTTCAATTACAAAGTCTTCACTGAGTTGGGACGAAATTAACCCCTCGTCTGCGTGTTTAGCTATGTGTGCATGGTCAGCCTGATGACAGAGTCGTCTCCCCCGGGCACAACTCCTGCCTTCTCGAAAGAGCCATTTGTTCCAATCTCTAATAATTCATAGAAGAGCAGGAACGTTCTGGGAGAAGAGGTTTCCTACCCTACACCCCACACTCCTACAATCCAACCTAGAAAAGGCCTAATCTACAATCTAGTTCATGTGTCCCAACCAAAATCAGCTGTTACAGCCCTGCACTGGAGCGAAGGAGTTACACAAAGTATACTAATCATAAGGTTTTCCTGCAACAAGTATAGTTTGCATCTAGTTATTTTAGTTATTGCACACATGAAATTTGCAACTCAACATGGAAAGTTGTTTTTGATCTTTTTAACAGGACTTTTATTTGAATCACATACAACAATAAGGACAGCCAAAATAATAAAGTCTATGGAAATAAATAAGATCTGATATGATCAATACAAAACAGGTAGCAGAGCTGGCATAATTTGCATCGCATGCATGGCCCTTAAAACATGAAATATGTGCTCCAAATGCGATCACTGCTTATTATTCATGTTCAGAAATGTTACAATATTGGCAGATATTTAATTGAAAGAGTTTCAGGGGGTCTCTTTTTACTTGATCTACTTTGAAACCATTGCACTATTATTATTACTACCATTGAAGAAATCTTCATTCCCATGCCATACTACCTAGTGAGCATTCCCTTATGAAGCAGACCATTGCACTATTATTATTACTACCATTGAAGAAATCTTCATTCCCATGCCATACTACCTAGTGAGCATTCCCTTATGAAGCAGACCATTGCACTATTATTATTACCATTGAAGAAATCTTCATTCCCATGCCATACTACCTAGTGAGCATTCCCTTATGAAGCAGACCATTGCACTATTATTATTACCATTGAAGAAATCTTCATTCCCATGCCATACTACCTAGTGAGCATTCCCTTATGAAGCAGACCATTGCACTATTATTACTACCATTGAAGAAATCTTCATTCCCATGCCATACTACCTAGTGAGCATTCCCTTATGAAGCAGACCATTGCACTATTATTATTACCATTGAAGAAATCTTGATTCCCATGCCATACTACCTAGTGAGCATTCCCTTATGAAGCAGACCATTGCACTATTACTACCATTGAAGAAATCTTCATTCCCATGCCATACTACCTAGTGAGCATTCCCTTATGAAGCAGACCATTGCACTATTATTACTACCATTGAAGAAATCTTCATTCCCATGCCATACTACCTAGTGAGCATTCCCTTATGAAGCAGACCATTGCACTATTATTACTACCATTGAAGAAATCTTCATTCCCATGCCATACTACCTCGTGAGCATTCCCTTATGAAGCAGGCCATTGCACTATTATTATTACCATTGAAGAAATCTTCATTCCCATGCCATACTACCTAGTGAGCATTCCCTTATGAAGCAGACCATTGCACTATTATTACTACCATTGAAGAAATCTTCATTCCCATGCCATACTACCTAGTGAGCATTCCCTTATGAAGCAGACCATTGCACTATTATTATTACTACCATTGAAGAAATCTTCATTCCCATGCCATACTACCTAGTGAACATTCCCTTATGAAGCAGACCATTGCACTATTATTATTACTACCATTGAAGAAATCTTCATTCCCATGCCATACTACCTAGTGAGCATTCCCTTATGAAGCAGACCATTGCACTATTATTATTACTACCATTGAAGAAATCTTCATTCCCATGCCATACTACCTAGTGAGCATTCCCTTATGAAGCAGACCATTGCACTATTATTACTACCATTGAAGAAATCTTCATTCCCATGCCATACTACCTAGTGAACATTCCCTTATGAAGCAGGCCATTGCACTGGCCATTCCCCATGTCTGGCTGCCTGCTTGGGAGCTGTGTATTTTCGCAGGATCTCTGTGGAGGCCACACACAAGCACACAGACACATAGCCTGGCTGGTTGGACTTGTACGTACAATCCTGTGGGAGATTCTAAGTGCATTAGATCAAGCTCTGTATTTACGGCATCTCCAGCCTTTACAGAAAAGGGATTAAGCAAAGCTAATATTTAATTACAAAAAATACCGTTGTCACTGTCTCCTAGCAGGGATTAGAGGGTGGATCTGGAGGCAGTCCTGTTAGGTCTTGCAGATGGAGCACTGAGGTCAGGTGTAACTATCACTACTGTTTGGCTAAGGTGGTGAGGATGGGTACTAGGCCGCCTGAGGATCACACTGTGCAAACAGTGGCATTTTCTATCCCTCTGTACATCTCTGCCACCACGTAGGGAAAAGTGACCTGCATGACCAAAGGGCACCAGAGAGCCTGATGAAAGAAATAAGCGCTGATGCCTACCGGTAGATCGCAGTCCCTCCAGGTAGATCGCAGTCCCTCCAGCTCAGTCCTAGTGAGCCCCCTTGTTGTTTCCTATATGGTTCTCAGTGGTGACTACATACAAGAACTTCTAAGAGCAATCACCATTACTGTCTAGCCTCTCTTTCTTTATAATCAGGAGAGTATGATGCTGATGAATTTAACTCTTTGTCTCCTGCCAGTCCGGAAAACCCTGGAGATGAAAGCAGTTCCAGATGGGGAGACTGCCAATCTGATTTAGCTAGAAAAAACAATCAGGTAAAATAGATACAGGTGGAAGGTTCCCTAAGAGGTCACCTCGAGGTTTATTTTAAATCACTTTCTATTTCCTTCCTTTTTGATTAAAAAAAAACAAAAACTAAACAGCTTTCATGATGTCTCCAAATTCCAAGCAGTGTGTAGCATTGCACAGATATGGGACTGCGACGTCCAGAATTCATTGCCACATTACTGTACTTGTTTGAAGCAGTTGAATACAAATTAGTTATAATTATTTCTTGATAAACTTTGGGAATTAGAAAGGAAATATTACCTAAATATGATTCCCCTACATGCCTGAGTCAGACATATTACCCTCTATCTGTTTCCCAGCTATTCCATTGCTATGGAAAGTGTACACCTTCTTGTGCTGTATTAGCTAAACTTCTCAATATTACATATAATAATGTAAATGTGTGTGGTCAAAACTGGGAAAGAAAATTGGACGTTTAATGAATCTGTTTTTAATGGCCGATGAGTGTAAATATTAATATACATGTCTCAATGTTTGTGATATAAGATCAGAGGTGAGAGTTCTTATTTGTGTCTCCTCATCAGACACTTTCTCCCTGCTCATCAATAGACCAGGTCCTGTGTGCTGACACCACAATGGAGAACACAAGGTCACAATTTCCCACCAAAATCCAGTCCATAGCCCCTGGCCAGCAAGAAAGCTTCCTGCAGCTGCGTGGACAGGTGCACGACAGACAAGGGCTACTATTAGCCAGATCCGGGCCAGTAAGCGCAGGTAAAGGGAACCCTGAGCTTCTCAACCCAAGTCACAGCAGTGACAAGAAGGAACACAGCTGCCTGAAATAGAGAACACAAGAAAGCTTAGCTATTTTCTTTCTATCATACATATATATTTATCTAGACTACTAGTAGTATCGAGTGAAGTAGTAGTACAAGTGTATCTAGAGAAGACTACAAGTAGTATCTAGTTAAGTAGTAGTACAAGTGTATCTAGAGAAGACTACAAGTAGTATCTAGTGAAGTAGTAGTACAAGTGTATCTAGAGAAGACTACAAGTAGTATCTAGTGAAGTAGTAGTACAAGTGTATCTAGAGAAGACTACAAGTAGTACCTAGAGAAGTAGTAGTACAAGTGTATCTAGAGAAGACTACAAGTAGTATCTAGTGAAGTAGTAGTACAAGTGTATCTAGAGAAGACTACAAGTAGTATCTAGTGAAGTAGTAGTACAAGTGTATCTAGAGAAGACTACAAGTAGTACCTAGTGAAGCAGTAGTACAAGTGTATCTAGAGAAGACTACAAGTAGTATCTAGTGAAGTAGCAGTACAAGTGTATCTAGAGAAGACTACAAGTAGTACCTAGAGAAGTAGTAGTACAAGTGTATCTAGAGAAGACTACAAGTAGTATCTAGAGAAGTAGTAGTACAAGTGTATCTAGAGAAGACTACAAGTAGTATCTAGTTAAGTAGTAGTACAAGTGTATCTAGAGAAGACTACAAGTAGTGGCATCTCACAATTTAGTGTCTCGTCTGTTTTAGGGTTAATCGTTGGGTGATGTAATAATCGATTCTGCCATGAAATGCATCCCAAACTCATCAGAAGGTGAAGAAGTTGTATATTATAAAGGAAACATTAGAAGTAAATGATCTGGATCTGGTGTTATTTATGTAAACAGATTATATATATATATATATATATATATATATATATTGCTCAAAAAAATTCAATTTGCAACAGGCTGCTTGTGTTCCCTTTATTTTATTGAGCAGTATATATATATATATATATAAGTGTGTGTAGAGTAGAGACATTATAATACAAAATTAACAGTAAAATACAGTTTTTACACAGTTTGCATAATTTACAGTTTAATGAAGTTTTAATTGTGGATTAATCTTGGGTTAGGGAGGTCAAATAATAAGGTTAGCTAGACAAATCACAGTAGTAAATGACATTACTATATACTCGCCATAATTGAGTGAGTATACATAATAGTCTGCCATTCTAGATTAGTTTATTATTGTACATTACGTGCTTAAATCTAATACTTAGCTTTGCAATGTTTTGAGTGTTTCTATTAGTACATAGCTCCCTCCCAATCTGTATTATTGAATTATTTATTGAATGTATTCTGCTAGTAAGGTAAGAGTATGAGGTGCCATTGCGCATGCGCTGGGGGTCTTTTTTTATCTAGAAGGTTACCTTTGTTGTTGGGTGGGGCTCTGGGTTGTCTTATGCCTTATGTCAGTATATTATGTTTTATACTCTGATCAATCAGGACCTGCATTCCAGATAGCAGGGTCACAGGTGTACCCCTTACCCAGGATCTGCTGCTGCTTCACATGTGAAAACTTACATAGTAACTTCATGCCCTCTGACAGCCCAGGGAATATTCACTGCATTAGTTTGTGACTTTGACAAGTTTTGAAGCAGTGCAGGTTTCTCAGCAGACAGTGATGTTACCCCCTCCTGCTTTATCTGTATAGGAAGCTCCTGTCTCATTCTCTAGACACTGTCTGGATACTAGCTCAATTGAATCTTCCTGATCTTAATGCTTTCCAGATTTTACACCTAAACCTTCCAGCCTTTCAAAAGTATGTATTTACACAGATAACATAGCATAGGCATAATGATAATTGTCAATCAAGCCAAAGGCAGTGAGCTCAAGTATGTGAATTATATTAATTTTTCTCTCAATTATTAAACAAGTACAGCCATGAATATGAAACATTTCCTCATCAGCAGTAATATATGCCCCTTAAAGAGCAGGTTTAAACCAATGCCTTTTCACAGTATGTCTATACTGCAGACAATGCACTTTGGCGTCACTTTGCCCTATAAAAATAAATATGATCAGTCATGGTCAGTTGTCTTTATAAAAGCATGCTAGAAAGAAATGCAAATAAATAAATAAAATACTAATGTAACTTCCTAATTGTGGTCAATATGTAAGCAGACTGGTCAAATAAGTGAAACACTGCTTTATGTGTTCCAATTTTTAGTGCATATTTCCAGGATATCCTCATTTTCCCTTACTAGTTCTAGACTTAATTCGTACAAAGTTTTTTTTTTTTTTTTTTAGAAGAAGAAGGTTTAGTGGCATTTTTTAATTCATACATACATTTTTCATATGTTATATTTCCTGTACGGATGCTACTCGATGAAAATTTCATATCTAGAGCATGTTGCATTTAGAAAAAAAATGCCAGGAACTCAAAAACAGGTTATGTTCACATGTTGTGATTGTGCAGCTTTTTTTTAATTCAAATTGAAGCTGCGTTTCACAGTACCAGCAAAGTCTATGAGATTTCAAAAATCTGATGCACACACTTTTTTATTTTTTCCTGACTGCTTTGTCAAAGAGCTGTGTTTAAAAAAAAGCAGCATGTGTGTATTCTTTTAGTGTTTTTCCAGTGTTTTTAACCCATTGAGAGCAATGGGTAGAGCAAAATATGTGGCAAAAACGCTGCAAAAAATGCAGGTATCAAGTTTTGCTGTGGTTTTGGTGCCAAATCCCGATGAAGAAGAATCAGATTATTTTTTTTATGCACTAAACTTTATCAGCATGCACAAGAGACAAATGTACCCTGACAAAAACGCAGTAAAAAAAAAACCACACCAAAAACGCTGCAAAAAAGTGGCAAAGAATCGACAAAACCTGCCTTTTTGACGCTGCTTCTTTTATGCCAAGAGAGCAGATTTTGCCTTCTGGAAAAAAAAAAATGCTGTAAAAAAGCAACGTGTGAATATATCCTTAAAGTGGTAAAAACGCACCACATTGTACATTTAAGACACTTCCACATCTGTTAAAACCTAGGTTCTGCATAGAAAAATCACTGTAAAGTTAACCTTAACAAGCACTAATAAAACTATATGACAACCATGCATCATAAATTACATTTTTAAATCATTTTTATATTTTAATGGGCTTTGGGATGTTAGCATAAAATTGTTTAACTGCTATAAAAATAAGCAACTGGAAAAAATATTTGGAGATCACCTGTTTGTCCCTGCAGAATGCAATAACACTTAAGAGAAATCCAAGATTTTTTTTTTAGCCTTCTCCTAGATCAAGGAATGCTGTTCTATTTTCAAAACTAATAAGGATGATCATAATAACAGAATCAGAGATTATATACTATATTGTACAGACAGTTGCCTAAATTTTAGTCATTATGGAATATTATTTCTTGTTCTCCTAAATAAATAATATTGCTGTATTGGTACTCAATGACTTTCCAGGTCTATGCTCTCTGGAGCTTTTTAATAAAGTATATTTTTTATCTGATTTGTATTTGGGATCTCTTCATATTCCCTTGAGTATTATATGGCCGATGGGATTTTGTGTTATTGTATTGGTTGAAGTGCCCCTGATTTTTGGACATATTGTTTGACATAATCTCTGGAGCTAATGTCTGAAACCTTATATCCAAATACAGGATAATATGTTCTTCACCTTGTTTAATTTCCTTTAGTAGTTATGACATAATATTGTCACATAGTATTGAAATGCTGGCTGGATGAAAACTAATGTTGGTACCTATCCTATTGCTTCCTATGGGTTCATTTCTGCTCATCAGTTGTTTCCCCATCCAGGAGCTGGATCCAAAAAACTGTTGCATGCATAGGTTTTTCTGTCTGACTATGAAAACCAGACCAGTGCTCAAAGTTCACAACTTTGGCTGTGTCTGGCTAGCTGGCCAGACAAAGTGACCCTAAGGCTATGTTCACACGTGGAATTTTTGCTGCGTTTTTATAAGCACATTTTCAGCTGCATATTACAGTACCAGCAAAGTCTATGAGATTTCAGAAATGTCATGCACACAGCTTGTTTTTTTTGTCTTCAGTATTTTGTGCTTTGCTTTTTTTTTTTTTATTTGCACAACAGAGCCTGTCACTTGTTTCAGGGTTTCTTCAGAGTTTTTCACCCATTCAAAGTAATGGGTCGTGAAAAAATGCTGAAAAAACACAGGTATCAGGTTTTCCTGCGTTTTTTTTGTGCCAAAACCTTAGGAAGTAGAATATGATATTTTTTGTCACTATATTTTATCTGCATGCACAAGGGACACATTTAGCATGACAAAAAACGCAGCAAAAAAACAAGCAAAACCTGCTTTTTTCTGCAGCTTGTTTACTCCACGAGAGCAGGTTTTGCTGCTTAAAAAAAACGCAGCAAAAATGGCATGTGCAATCATTTACACTGGCCAATCCGTGGCGTTAAACAACTGCTGATTGGCCACATAGAAACCAATCATCACTCTTTTAAGTCCTATTTAGCTAAGCCAACTACACTCTTAGGCTAGTTTCACATTTGCAAACAGAGAAGCTGCGGACTTCCTCCATGAAGCTCCGCCCCCTGCTGCGCCTCCTCCGGTCAGCTCCGCCTACGGCCCTGTGTACCTATATTTAGCATTGGGTACGCAGGTCGTGCGGAAGTATGTAGAAGCATCTGCATGCGTCGTTTTGACGCCAAACGCAGCATGTTGGAATTTGTTTTGTTCGCCGCATCGTCAAAACGACGCATGCGGAGGCATCCGCACAACCTGCGTACCCAATGCTAAATATAGGTACACAGGCCACATGCAGACGTATGCGGCCATAGGCGGACCTGACCGGAGGAGGCGTGGCAGGGGGCGGAGCTTCACAGAGGAAATCCGCAGCTCCTCCATCCGCAAATGTGAAACTAGCCTTATGCACACAGAAAAAAATTCTTAATTTGATCTTTCTGTGTGCACAGAATATATGTTGTCGGCAGCACGTCTAGTTTACATAGGACAATGCGCTGCCTAGAACTATGATTTTTAAGTAAGCTTAAAAATCTTTTGAATAAAATGTTTTATTCATTCTTCCAGTGTATGTATACATACCAATTACATTTTTTTTTATTTGGTCCAGTTCATTTAACCACATGTTTATGGGAAGTGACAGATGTTGGATTATCAGAGATTCTTGATTGTAGAGTAGTCATCATCAATTTTCTCTACCCAGCCTTCTGCTTACACAATATATTTCAGTTCTGTTCATAAAACAATTTCCATTCAGAACATTGATTCTTTATTGCTGAATTCCAGATTAAAGAGCTTTTGCAAAGTGGGTTGTATAACATGGGTGTTTGTGAGTGAGTGTGTGTGTGTGTGTACAAGTTTATATTTTTTTTTTAGTTTTTATATGTTACTTAAAATATTTTTACACTGTATACATAAAGCTTACACACACTTACATATAATTTTTTTTATTGTACAAGGTGGGCCATTTATATGGTTAAACCTGGGTGGGCCATTTATATGGATACACCTAAATAAAATGGGAATGGTTGGTGATATCAACTTCCTGTTTGTGGCACATTAGTATATGTTAGGGGGAAAACTTTTCAAGATGGGTGGTGACCATGGCGGCCATTTTATAAATGGCCCACCCAGATATATCCATATAAATGGACCACCCTGTATTAAAAAGTAAGGGTTTATTTACACCTTGCCGACTGGTGGCACTAAACGACCTCCAATCAGCAACTTGTTTGCTGACTGGCGGTTTTTTAATATCCTGTTTACAAAGGCAGATCATGTGACAAACGCACACTTTGTGATTTAATAGATTGTTCAATGTGAATGGGCTGTGATTGTTCTCGGCAGCGCACGAAAATGTGCTGTCAAGAACAATAATATTCTATGCAAACCAAAAGATTATTCAACCCAATGAACGGGCGTTTTTTTGTTTGTTGGGTGCTTGGCAGCCAGCTTAGGCAGCACAACTATCGAGGAATGAGCTTTCCTAAGAACAATTGTTATTAATACAGCAAAAAGGGGCAGCAGTGTCTACCTGCCCAGGTCTCAGAACTAATCCACTCTCAAGATGCAGCAAACCCATGTAGTTAAGTTGATGGCAAGTTCTGAGACCTTGACAGGTAAACACTGCTGCCCCTTTTACCCCTTTTATGCTGTATTCATTTTTGGATTTTTATTCCTCTTTTTGTGGCTTTGTAAGAACAATTGTTTACACTAATCTTGAAGTATAAATGGGCCATCACTTGCAGTGAAAATTACAAACGTATATATCATTATAAAGTGCAAAGTTTTTTATACTGTAAAATTTAACACTTGATAAAGTCTAATTGAAACACCTAAATAATTTTTGAGTTAACAAGCAAACAGTTTAAAAGGTATATTAAAGACCAGGAATCTGTAAACAGTAATTTTGATGTAATATATGATGTCGCATACATTTTACTATGAAATATATCATATTTACACATTTTTCATCTTCAGATTGCAAGAAATCTTTCAATAATGATGAGGTGTGGAATATTTGTAAACCAAGAGAGAAGACTGAAAACGTGATTTGGGTTAGGAGTCATCGCAGAGGAGGCAGACAAACCATGGGTATTCTTCTAGCCGTACATCTTTTCCTGTGTGCTAGGTCTATCACTTCATTCCCTATTTATCTATACCCATTGACATTAATGTAGACAACATGGATTTGTAAGGTGTTTGCCATGTATTTATATAAGTATACCAGTTGTATACATACATTTGTTTATCCTTATTTGTACCTGCAATCCACTTTTTACATATGTTTGTCTATGATGTATATATTTTAATTGCCATTAATGGCCATTTGATAGGCTCTTTATATTATAGTCCTTTTTTGCATATACTTTTTGCATTTCTATGATATATACCACATTTTGTATGCCTGTTTCCTCTTGAGATGCTGCCTATCTTCTGCCATTAAGTCACTTTAAATATTTTATACATTTGTATTTCAATAAAGAATTACCGTATGTATTTTGTTTTCATGTTTGCATTATAATTGCGGAATGCCCATTTCTTGTGTATTGGGTTTTTACTGACTGTATTCTAGTATATAGTAAGTGGGTGATTTTGTACTTCTAAATAATGAAATTATGAATAAGTAACTATTACAGAAACTAATGGTGCATTTACATTGGCTGATTATCAGCAATGAGTGTTCCTAGGAACACTCGTATCCTAATAATAGGACAGTGTAAACAGACCGCCAATCAATTGATGAATAAGCAAAATGCAAGTTCATTGGGTGACATAATTCGTAAGCTTGCTTAAAAATTCATCGTTCTCAGCAGCACATCATCTTGTGTAGTGCTGTCATCAATGATAGTCTATGTGCATAGAACATAGTTGACGTATGTACACAGCTGATCACCAGTCAGCCGATGGTCATTTAACGGCCACCATGAGCCAATGTAAATGCACCTTGAAGGGAACCTGTCACGTAATTTTTAGCAACTAAACTGTCCCCAGTGTGTTGTTAGTGATGCAATGTGCCTCACTAACACATTGTTTTCAATCAAAATTGTGCCATAATCATTTCCAAAAATCACTATGTATAGTATGGTTATATAGCACCTTCTCTTTCAGTCATAGGGGTTTGCGTTTCATTTTCTTTCAGTTACGGGCTCATCATATTTTAGATGCCCACGCATTCTGATTGATGTTCCGGGGTGCGCTGACATCACGGGACTCTGTTCTAAACACCTGCACAATGATATTTACAAGCGTCTCCACGCGCTTGCGCAGTGATGAGCGGCTCCCCCAGTGTGCGCACCCAGCTTCATTGACTGTGTGTGCATGCTTCCGAGCCGCTGTAAGTCACAGACTATGTGACCACGCTTGTCACTGCGCATATGTGGGAACCCACTTAATATTGTTTTGTTATCTTTTTACTAGCACTTGCTGTTTACTGTTACTTTTTTACAGCAGAGTAATTTTATACGTTTGTTTTACTGTGTTTTTCTGCGTTTCAGTCTTCTGGTGGTGTGAACACTGTCCTACAGACTGGTTCACTGTGTGCATGGCCCATGTGTTTGTATTCAATTGGTTTCTTGCTTTTGCAAGATTAGGGAGGTTTCCACCCCTCCCTTGTGGGCCATGCACATAAAAGCCCTCTTCTACAGCGTGTCCACATTGGACATTACCTGTCTGAATCCTGTTCACATAGGTACTATACACATGATCAGGTTTTTAAATACATCAGTTAGGGACTGCTCTGATGGGGTTACCTTGATGTTTGGTAGAGCGGCTTAGTATACATTTTTTGCATAAAATGTATCAACCAAATACCCTGTTTTGTTATCTTTTTACTAGCACTTGCTGTTTACTGCTACTTTTTTACATCAGGGTATTTTTATACATTCGTTTTACTGTGTTTTTTTGTGTTTCAGTCTTCTGGTGGTGTGAACACTGTCCTACAGACTTGTTCACTGTGTGCATGGCCCTTGTGTTTGTATTCACTCACTTATGAGGCAGATGGAGTCACTTTGGACTAGTCTGTGTTCCGGTGGTGTCTCATAATTTTTGGCATCTTTTTAGTGCACAAGTGTGGACTACCACAGATGTGTGCACGCCTAAAAATATGGTTACCGCCAGAGCAGATGTGACGTGGTCATGGTGGAAGTCATGGCGAGGGGTTGTTGTATTCCCACACCCTGGCACCCTGCAAAGAAAATATAATGTTCCGTCTGTTGTGTGATATGTGCAAAGTAGAACACTCACATTGGGCTCCGGGGTTCCTTCCGATTCTGTAATTCCAGTTCCAGATTCAAGGTTCACCCAAACAGCTCCAGACTCTGTGCTCATACTCAACAGTTCAACTTTACTTGAAAACAGAGGTTTTGGCACAGACGTAGCACAGTTCACATCTATTTGCATTCCTTGAGCTCTCCCTGCATTTTCTGACAACTTCCGTCCCGGAGACACTTCTCTCATTCCTGCAGCTTCCGTGCCCCTAGGTCCACCATCTTCCATCATTTCCCCATCCGGTTTCCTTTGGAAAATGTAAAAGTCATCCGCAACTCTGCCTTGTCTCGGCCGTAGGCCCCGGATTGTCTCATAATGATTACTGAGTTGTGTGGTGACGGCCCGCATGCTGCTTGTCCTGAGGTCCCGCATAGCTTCAGCAATCTCCAGCCCTATGGCTAATCTGTCTTCTATCTCCAGTTGCTATATCATTCGCTCTGCTCTTAATCAGGAAGTCTCACCACTATATCTCACTGCACTACACTACACCTATCTCTAGCTCCTCCCAACCTGGAAAACCCCTTATGTTAACTATGCTTATAATGGCATTCCAATTTCCTATCTTCATTGTGTCCCACTAAACTACACCCAATCCTGTCCTACTCCTCATATCTTTCCCTATTCTTGTAACAGTGTCAAACATATAAAACTAGATGTAAAACCCTTTATGCAATATAACAACTACATTACTATTATTAAGATACATGTAAGCATCATTTACATTACTTCAATTTAACCGTTCACACATGGACATTGCGGGGAGATGCGTATGACAGCTCCTGTCACACCCTTACATTCCACCCTCCTTAAATATGGTTGTCCTCAAGCATAATGGCACCAATTCACATTTAAAACATTTAACATACTTATCTTCTTTTAATTTTCATAAAATTAATACACTTTGCATCCAGCACTTCTTTTCAGTCAACCGTGACCCTGGTTCCACTAGGTTGGAACCCTGGAAAATAGAGTCCAAGTCCTATATTAATCCGGCCCTTTGGACACCAACACAAATTTGCTTGAATGCACATGGGCACAGTCCCTTGTAACCTGGCATGATCCTCGGGTTGTCCATTCAGTACTTCAGATCCGTTTGATCCTGGTCCCACCGCCATGGAGACCCCTACACAGTGGGTCCAAGTACCCTTGTTACCACAGAGTATGGTCCCTTTAAAAACAAGTGCACTGCTTTTATGCTCCTAGGGGGAAGTTCAGGTTAAGATAACAACAGTTCAGGATTAAAAAGGCACAGTAGTTAGAGTAGTCGCACACAGTCCATTTTTGTTGCAAAGGGTGGTTAATTCCATCAGGGTGTGAGTCCTGTAAACCAGCAGGGGATGCGCAAACATGTGCAAAGAACTTGGAGGGGGGAAACAAAAGTCACTCAAACTGCGACCGAGATGGTCAGTACCGACACTTTGTTTTCGGTACAGCTAGGGCTCCCTGCCCTTCAGGAGACGGGGAACAGTCTCTCATTTTTGTTTGGCGCAACTAGCACAACACAAATTTAGAATCATAGAGTTGGAAGGGACCTCCTGGGCCATCTGGTCCAACCCCCTGCTCAAAGCAGGATTCGCTAAATCATCCCAGTCAGATGTCTGTCCAGCCTCTGTTTGAAGACTTCCATTGAAGGAGAACTCACCACTTCTCGTGGCAGCCTGTTCCACTCATTGATCTCTATAACTGTCAAAAAGTTTTTTCTAATATCTAATCTGTGTCTCCTCCCATTCAGTTTCATCCCATTGCTTCTAGTCTTTCCTTTCCTTTAAAGGGGTTGCCTCTATTCTGCACCGTCCTTGCGACCAGAGTAGTGGGATGCGTTCTGGCCGTGCACAATAATAAAAGTATGGCCCGAGGACCCGCTGGAGGAAGACTCTCCACTACTCCTCCGGCTTTTCCCTTGAACAGACAACTGATTGCGGCCACCGGTACTCTTGGAGGTGTCACCGCTCTTGAAGGGACAAGCTCCTATGCCTTCTGACTTGCCACAGGAACTGCAACTGTTACAGGTGGCTGCATGACATACTGGGTCTCTCACACCTGCCTCTCCTCCATGCTGAGACACCATTGTGACCGCGACAGTCCATCCTCTCTTATAAAAGTCACCCAGTCCCACTCTTGCAAAGGACCTTCGTATGTAATGGACCCAGCGTTCACATAGATTTTATCACCGGTTCCGGATTCCTGAATGAACTCATATCCTCTGATACGGTTGAAATATTTAATCTTCTCTCACCCATAGCCATTTATCTTGAAAAGATTCTCACTCCTCTCATCAAAACCAGCAGAACTTTCATTCTGGACACAGGATCTTTCCTGGAAAGACTACTTGTCACCTTGGATGTGAAAGATCTCTTCACCTCCATCCCCCATGAATATGGTCTACGGTCAGTCAAACATCTCCTTGAGCTCTCCAACTTTATTATGTCTCAAATCAACATGTGTATGGAACGCCTCACTCTAGTTCTAACCAAGAACTATTTTATTTTCCAAGAAGACTTCTTTTTGCAGATCCACGGGATCGCAATGGGCTCGAACGTAGCACCCCCTATGGTAATTGCTATATGGCTCATTTTGAGGAGACCATCATTTACACATGCACAAAAGGAAATTTTCTGCTCACCCCTCTTCATTCCTAATCACACCTCCGACGCACGGAAACACCCTGACCCGGGTGTATAGTGCATGCACAACATAGAAAAAGATTTTCCAGCGTCTCCAGGAGATAAAATAACAATTGCTTTATTAAGCCATTAAGCCCTTTCAGGGTGAAACGCGTAGGAAAGTGCTCCCCTCCATATGCCTCTTTATGTTGTTTTTACTTGATGGTAAGAAGATTTTATATTTTCAATAAAGCAATTGTTATTTTATCTCCTGGAGACGCTGGAAAATCTTTTTCTATGTTTTGCATCATTTACACATGCTCCTTCTTTCTGGATAATGTCATCATATGGAAACGTTACATCGACGACATTTTCTGCATATGCGGGGGCTCGTCAGAGTCCCTGTCTACCTTCCATGACTTACTAAACCACTCCTGGCCAGGTCTGGGTTCACCATTTTGTATGATCCATCCAAGATAAACTTTTTGGACACCATGGTGATTAAAAATCAATATGGCTCATTATCTACAGACCTCTACTCCAAGGCCGCTGACCCCAACAGTCTACTCCATTACCAGAGCTTCCATCCCATTCCTATGAAACGATCAATTCCAAAATCTCAATTCCAAGGTGTCAACAGAATCGTTTCAGATCCCACTACCCGTGAGATCCGTATGGAGGAAATGAACACTAAATTCAGGTAGAGAGGTTATCCACAAAATGTTCTCGACAAGTCCAGAACACCGGTACAAACAGAAATAGAGACTCTGGAGGCAGGATCGCATTTGTCCACTCCTACCATCCCTTTGCATATATATACTCCATAAATCAATCTGCAAACGGCACACTCTGACATTTCAGAATTTTCTAAACTGTTTCTACCCTGCTTCAGGAGAGCCTCTAACCTTAGGGACTCTCTTGTCAGGGCTGACATAGGTCCCACAAGACCCACTACAACACAACGTTTACTACAATGACCCAAACTTGGTACCTTTCCCTGTTTAAACTGCACATATTGCAACAATATACAGAAAGGAGACTGTATCCATCATCCACACAGAGGGAGGTCCTACAAGATTCGGGTTTTTTTCACCTGCGACACCTCGCTTGCAATTTATGTAATTAAGTGCCCCTGTGGGCTATTGTATGTCAGGGAAACAACCCAGGCTGTGAACGACCGTATATCCAAACATAAGTCCACAATCCGTTGCAAGAATTTACTTCTACACATTCTATATCACTTCACCTCCTCCGGACATACTGTACAATAGACCAACTTAAATTTCAAATTTTAGAACATGTACCTCAACCCAGACGGGGTGGTGACCGTATAAAACAACTAAAGCGGTGGGAGACCTTTTGGATCCATACCCTGGATACCTTGTCACCAAAAGGCCTGAACCGCAATTATGATTTACTGTCCTTTATGTGACTTCTGCTTAATCTCCATATCCACCATGACCATGTAATTTTTCTCTTAATTTCATAGCTATTAATATTTTGTCATGCAATTCACTCATGGATGCTCATGATCATTACATCCTATGAAGTATGCTACCATACTACTCATATCATATATTGCATTGCAGCTATGATTCTATGTATGTATTAAATATGGCCATGTCTATATTATCTGTAATATATACATCATTGTAACTCCTCTTTTCTTATCTTTACAGAGCCGTCTGTACTAAATAAAAAGTATTATATATACTTTCTGGACACCCTGCCTCTCTTCCTGCACCTTATATTTCCTCCTGGCATGCTATACTGCGGACACCGTATACTTGCAATGCAGTGGAACGCATATTTTATCATGTGGAACACACTTGCTGACACACACGGCCATCTTCTTCCTGCAACGTCACCCTCTACACTGAATACCACCCGCTCATTGGCCCGTTGACAACCCTGGGCCCGCCCCTTCCTTTTTTATAGCCCTGTCAGTATGAGCACATACCTGCATGGACGAGCGGTGGATACTGCGTCCCCACACTGCCCAGGCACAGTGCACAGGGTCTTCTAAGGTCAGTCATCCACCTGACGGGTAGCGCTCACCCATCATAAAGAGGTTCACGTTTTACTAAACCACCTTATTCTGTTTTCAGATCTGCCAGCTCTGACTCGGGCTTTTCCCATTTAATGCAGACAGTACACTGACAAATGGTCCCGTATGTGTCCCTTAAACACTAGGGTTATAATATTATTTCCAACCCCCTTTTTTTAGGCCAATAATTTTCTTTTCCTTCTATAGTTTTTTTCACATAGATCTGCCAATTCCTGTCTGGCCAACTTGATCTACTAACACAGGCATCAGTCTGATAAATAATCCTGATATGTCTTTATTATACACGACCTCTGTGACAATTTTCTGCCAATACCAGATACTGTGTTTATTTCTATCCGCAGGTCTATCTAACCTGATTCTGACCAGCCTCAATAATAAGGGCGACAGCATCCCAAATATTCTGGTATACTTCAACCGTGCATTATCCAATTATACCATCAGCCCCCACTGCCATCATTTATACAATCATATATATATATATACAGTTTTTCTTTACATTTTTTTTTCTCCTGTCCACAGATAAAATCTAGACATGAAGTGATCTCACGGGTCCACCTACAACCCTCTGTAAACTATAACGGATACGTTCTTCACCACCTACACCACTATTCACGATTCTCAAGCTGTTTTCACTTTCAGTCTGGTCTAACTTCCTTGATAGCAAGCATTATTACTATATCATGTAATTATATCCACTTGACCAATCTCTTGTATATACTTTGTTTATTATTTGTTTGTGTGCTCATTTCACTTTATTGTTTTGTAGTGATTGATGAAGGTCCATTATCAGGACTGAAACGTTTCTGTTACTACTTTGTGGATACCATTAAAAATTTGCTTGATCACGTTGCGTGCCGAGTTTTTTTGCTATATATGGTCGCCCCATGTGTCTCCAGCTTGGTCCCCCCATGTGTCTCAAGCCTGGTCCCCCATATGTCTCCAGCCTGGTCGTCCCATGTGTCTCCAGCCAGGTCCCCCCATGTGTCTCCATCCTGGCCCCACCATGTGTCTCCAGCCTGGTCCCCCCATGTGTCTCCATCCTGGTCCCCCCATTGTCTCCAGCTTGGTCCCCCCATGTGTCTCCAGCCTGGTCCCCCATATGTCTCCAGCCTGGTCCCCCCATGGGTCTCCAGCTTGGTCTCCCCATGTGTCTCCAGCCTGGTCCCCCCATGTGTCTCCAGCCTGGTCCCCCATGTGTCTCCAGCCTGGTCCCCCCCAGAGGAACCAAGTATACAGAAGGCGATATACCACACTGTCAGAAGGTCCTCCATACAGAAACCGATTAGGCTCCTCATGGTCATCAGGCTCCGATGGTTATGGACACGGACAAGGCAGACGGGGCAGATCAAAGCAACCTTTTTTAGAACACAGACCAGCACGCCCAAGGAATCCATCAGCTCCGCCACAAGACCGATCAGAAGAGGAAGAAGAAGGAGGCATGGATGAGGACCCCTATCGGGAGAATAAAATATTGACACGGTCGCAGGTAAGACAAACCTTGTCTTCAATATCTCCTCCTAAAACATCTCACCTGTCGAGATATGGGTCACCCAGAAAGGATTATCCTTCTGCCCTACCCCTCAATTTGACTCCATCCTGGTTAACCAGGAATTAAACCGCTTATTTCGAACACTGAGACTGAAAGTTCACTTCAATATGGGAGTTGAGTTAACACAAACTACGACTCCTATCCTAGAAGATAGGATTCAGGATTGTTTCTCCATTTGGAGTCTAAAGGCCCCTTTACATTTAGCGATGCCCCAGCGATCCCGACCACGATACGACCCGGTCAGGATCGCTGGTGCATCGCTAAATGGTCACTAGTGAGCTGCCAAACAGGCAGCTTCACCAGTGACGCAGCGATGCTCGCCGGTCGCTCTTACCTGTCAGACGCGGCGAGGGTGTCCTTCTTCCGCCTGCATCCATTGGTCGCTCGTCGGCGCCAGCAGGAAGCCGACGACGAGAAATGGACCAGGCCGATCTCACGTGATCAGCGATAACCAGCGGGGGAGCCGGTCGGAGGTAAGTATCACATGTAGCGATATCGCTAGCAATTTCACTGCTACGTTCACAAAATCGGTGACGCTTTAGCGATATTGCTAGCGATATCGCTATGTGTAAAGCCCCCTTTAATCTGAATATTCCGAGTACCTTTCAGCCTCCCAAGTCTTTGCATGCTATTGAAATGTATGTGTCACTGGTATCCAATTCTGTTGACAGGTATATACAAGGAACAGAGAAAGGCAAGTACCACCTAAAACACAATCTTAGTAGAGAAGAAACTATCGCTGTTAATAATCTTAAGAAAAATAATATTGTAATCAAACCAGCGGATAAAGGTAGTTCAATTGTTGCATTAGACAAATCCTATTAACTTTCAGAAATTCACCAACAACTATCTAATACCGACACATACATCTCATTCCAAACAGATCCAACCTCACTTACAAAGAAAAAATCGCTAACCTCATATGGGTTTATTTAGACAACGGTACTATAGATAAGAAATTGGCAGAATATCTTAAAAAAGAAAATCCCAAAACACCAGTTCTATATACAGTACCTTACCAAGACACACAAAAGCCTTCAATATCCTCCTGGGAGACCAATTGTAGCCTCCATAGAGTCTGTATTCTCGCCCCTTTCCGTAACCTTGGAAAGAATACTCACACCCCTCATTCCCAAGATCAGATCCTTTCTTAACGACATCAGATGAAAAAAAAGCGACATACTGCCACACTGTACTTTTTTTTCTTCTTCTCCTCTCCTTCTCTCAGCCAATGGCCAATTGGGGATTTCCCCGATACCCCACCAGGCCAGACCAACTCTGCATATAAGAATCATTTACATTACTTTAATTTAACTGTTCACACATGGACATTGTGGGGAGATGGGTATGACAGCTCCTGCCACACCCTTACACAGACACCAAACAGACTCCAAAGTGTCTCCATCTGCCTCATTATGGTGGGTTGTTCCTTTCAGAGGTACGTCTGAATCACTTTTTTATGGGATTTGCAAGGAAATCCCGACATAAGTGCTCAGCTAGAACACAACGTGTTACCACGTCTAAATGTTACAAAATTCTTGAGGACCTATGGGTTCAAAATACTCACTACACCCCTAGATGAATTCCTTGAGGGGGTTTCTGCTATTTTCATGTCAGTGGCTCTTCAAATGCGACATAGCATTCACAATCTATTCCAGGCAAATAGCGCTCTATCCTTTCTAGACCTGTTATGTGCCCAAGCAGTTTCTGACCACATTTGGGGTAAAGTTGCATTCGGGACAAATTGCAAAACAAATTATGGGATCCGTTTTCTCCTATTATCCATTATGAAAAATTTGGGGCTAAAACTAAATTTTTCTGAAAAAAAAGAAAATTTTCAATATGACGAACTAATGTTTTCATAATATGTGTAGTACCTGTGGGTTCAAGGTGCTCACTATACCCCTGGATAAAATCCTTGAGGGATGTAGTTTCCAAAATGCCTGTTTAGGCACATCAGGGGTTCTCCAAACACGACATGACGACCGCAGAAAATTCCATCAAAGTGTGTATTACAAAATGTCACTCCCTCCTTTTCAAGCCCTGCTGTGTGCCCAATCAGTGGTGTTCCTCCACATACAGTATGTGGTATCGGCATACTCAGGAAAAATTGCACAATTTTGGGGCCTTTTTTTCTGTTACCCTTATGAAAATAAAAAAATTGTGTCTAAAAGTACATTTTTGAGGGCAAAATGTGATTTTATATTTTCACAGCTCTGCATTATAAACTTCTGTAAAGCACCTGGGGTTTTAAGGTGCTCATAACACATCTAGATAAGTTCCCTAAGGGATCTATTTACCAAAATGGGGTCACTTATGTGGGATTTCCACTGTTTAGGCACATCAGGGGCTCTCCATACACAACATGGAGTCTGCTGTCGATTCCAGTCATTTTTGCGTTCAAAAAGTCAAACTGTGCTCCTTCCCTTCCGAACCCTGCCATGCAACCAAATAGTAGTATTACCCCACATATGGGGTGTCTGCGTACACAGTAGAAAATTAACAACAAATTCTGGGGTCCATTTTTTCCTGTTACCCTTGTGAAAATAAAAAATTGGGGCTAAAAGTACATTTTTGTGGGTAAGATATGATTTTTTATTTTCACAGCTCTTCGTTGTGAATTTCTGTGAAGCACCCAGGGGTTCAAGATGCTCACTACACATCTGGATACATTCCTTAAAGGGTCAGGATTCCAAAATGGTGTCACATGCGGGGGGTTTCCACTGTTTAGGCACATCAGGGGTTCCCCAAATGTGACATGACTTCCGCTCTCGATTCCAGACATTTTTGGTTTCAAAAAGCCAAACAGTGCTCCTTTCCTTATGGGGTATCGGCATACTCAGGAAAAATTGAGCAACATATTTTAGTGTCCATTTTCTCCTGTTTCCCTTGTGAAAATAAAAAAAATAAAGCTAAAGTTAAATTTTTGTGATTTTTTTTCCTTCCACATTGCTTTAGTTCCTGTGAAGCACCTGAAGGGTTAATAAACTTCTTGCATGTGGTTTTGAGCACCTTGAGGGGTGTAGTTTTTAGAATAGTTCCACTTTTGTGTACTTTCTGTCATATAGACCCCTAAAAGTCACTTCATATGTGATATGGTCCCTAAAAAATGGTTTTGTAAATTTTGTTGGAAAAATGAGAAATCCCTGGTCAAATTTTAACCCATCTAACTTTGTAACAAAAAAAATTATGCTTCAAAAATTGTGTTGATGTAAAGTAGACATGTGGGAAATGTTATGTATTAACTATTATGTGTGACATTTCTCTCAAAATTGCTAAATTGCAAAAATTTGCACCAAATTTCCATTTTTTTCACAAATAAAAGCAATTTATAGCGAAGAAATGTTACCACTACCATGAAGTACAATATCTAATGAAAAAAACAGTCTCAGAATCAGTGGGATATGCTGAAGCATTCCAGAATTATGACCTCATAAAGTGACAATGGTCAGAATTGTAAAATTTGGCTTGGTCCTTATGGTTAAAACTGGCTCAGTCACAAAGGGGTTAAACCTAGGACCCTAGTACTGGAAGACAACAATGTTAATCACTGAGCGACAATGATCACTTATTAGAATGTGGCAAACAACTCCCGAATACATTGGAGATCTTCACCTATGTGTACTCAAATTACCCTGTTTCTTTGTCGAGTGTATGAAATGTTTAGCATTTGCATCCAAAATACACAAATCTTCTGTTAGTTGTTACAAGCCATAATACATGCATAATGAATAAACTCCTTCATGCATGTGATTGCTGTTTCCTTTATTTACAGTTGATGATATTATAAGTTTTAATCAGTTTAGTATAGCCATCCAAACAATTCTCTTTTATTATGAGAAGAGAATGCATATGCAAACTATTTATTCTTGGTATGACTATTATTACAATTAATATTTTTTTCTTTCAGAAGTCATATTCTTGAACACCAGAAGAATTATTTTTAAATTGTCATAGCTGCAGAAAGCTTTTGTTGGTAAATTGAAGTATTTGAACCACTTGTTACAAAACATAAAAAAAATAGAAATATGGCTTCACACAGGTAATCAACTGAGCCACCCTGCATGTATTTACTCCATTCACTGCCAGCAAGCAGCCTGAATGATACAACTTCCCACCTCTGCTGCCTCTATTTCTCTGCTGTAATATATCCAAATGGTAATCAACTGAGCCACCCTGCATGTATTTACTCCATTCACTGCCAGCAAGCAGCCTGAATGATACAACTTCCCACCTCTGCTGCCTCTATTTCTCTGCTGTAATATATCCAAATGGTAATCAACTGAGCCACCCTGCATGTATTTACTCCATTCACTGCCAGCAAGCAGCCTGAATGATACAACTTCCCACCTCTGCTGCCTCTATTTCTCTGCTGTAATATATCCAAATGGTAATCAACTGAGCCACCCTGCATGTATTTACTCCATTCACTGCCAGCAAGCAGCCTGAATGATACAACTTCCCACCTCTGCTGCCTCTATTTCTCTGCTGTAATATATCCAAATGGTAATCAACTGAGCCACCCTGCATGTACTTACTCCATTCACTGCCAGCAAGCAGCCTGAATGATACAACTTCCCACCTCTGCTGCCTCTATTTCTCTGCTGTAATATATCCAAATGGTACAACTCCATACTTCTGCTGCTTGACCATTTTGCTGCATATTTAAATGTGCTTGCTAAAGCTTTGGTATAATTCATTTGTTGCACTTTATGTAATACTTACTGCTTTAGATCTGTGACTGGGGCCTTTCTAGATCTTATCAGGTGGAAGGTGCTATAGCATTTTGCCACATCTTGGTCTAGTGCCTTTGATCATCTAACCATCCCCTGGTGTGCTGGCCCCAGCTGCCAAATTATACCCAACCATCTCCCACAATCCCTCTCTCCTGACCCTGTAGTGTGGCCTATATATGTAGTAGTTGCTAAGGGGAAGCACGCAGTGTGGGGTACAGCACGCAAGCATCCCATAAGCAAAGCATCACAGAAAATAAGCATCCAGCAAAACGGCAGTTATACATGGCAGTTAGTCAGGGCAGGAGTCAGGTAACCCACACCTTGCCTTCCCCTTTAACCATGTGCTTTATTTTTATCCTCCTGTGTTCCCTTGCCATCCACATTCATCACCCTATCCCCCCTCCATCACGACTCATACACATCAGCCCCTCTATACTTCTCTCTCCCATGTACAGCTCCCACACACTCCTCACCTTCCTGAGAAACCTCAGCCCATCTTGCCCAAACACATCGCAGAAAAAAACTACTTACAATTCCAACAACTATTGGCTCTTTATCTTCCTTCTCCTACTGATTTCAGGGGACATCTCCCCCAACCCTGGTCCACCATCCCCCAACCTCGACCCCTACCCTACCTCATATCGAAACCACAATAATCTGATTAACATTACTTGCACTCCCTCATCTCAATCTTTTAATTGTGCCCTCTGGAATCCACGGTCTGCTTGTAACAAGCTTCCTTTCCTACACAACTACTTTCTGAACAACTCTCTTAATCTGTTGGCCATCACTGAAACCTGGATTCAGGATTCTGACACTGTCTCTCCTGCTGCCATTTCCTATGGTGGCTTACAATTCTCTCACTCCCCGAGACCCACAAACAGACCTGGTGGTGGAGTTGGCATACTCCTGTCCCCACAATGCACTTTCCAGGTCATCCCCCCAGTCCCATCACTCTTATTCCCTTCTTTTGAGGTCCACACCATCAGGCTCTTCCGTCCCCTCTCCCTCAGGGTAGCGGTCATATACCGGCCCCCAGGCTCACCCACCCTCTTCCTTGACCACTTTTCAGCCTGGCTGCCACACTTCATGTCCTCAGAACTACCAACCCTCATCCTGGGAGACTTCAACATCCCCATTAACAGCCCTAATTCCACATCTGCATCCCAGCTTCTATCACTAACCACCTCTCTAGGCCTCTCACAGCTTTCAACCTCTGAGACACATAAGGACGGTAACACCCTTGATCTGGTCTTCTGCCGGCTCTGTTCAATCTCCCACCTAAACAACTCACCGCTTCCACTCTCTGACTACAACATTCTCTCCTTCACGCTCACAAATCCTCGCCCACCCCAGCTCATTCCTACCTACCACACAGTCAGAAATCTACAAGCTATTAACCCTCAGACACTTTCAGATTCCCTACACTCATCTCTGTCCCCAATCTCCTCTCTTTCCTGTCCTAATCTGGCTGTTCATCACTACAATGACACTCTTAGAAGCACCCTTGACCAAGTAGCTCCCCTCACCCTCAGAACCTCCAAACACAGAGTAAAAGAGCCCTGGCTCACATCGCAAACTCAACTTCTCCAGCGATGCTCCAGGAGTGCTGAACGCCTATGGAGAAAAACCCGCACACCAGAAGACTTCATCCACTTCAAATTTATGTTAAGAACCTATAACGCTGCCCTTCACCTTGCCAAACAGACCTACTTCACCACCCTGATCTCCTCACTAGCCAACAACCCCAAGAAACTTTTTGACACTTTTCACTCCCTCCTCAGGCCAAAAGCACAAGCCCCTATCACAGACATTTGTGCTGATGACCTGGCCTCCCACTTTACAGAAAAAATAGATAATATCCGTCAAGAAATCTGCTCCCAACCACCAAGTGCTGTGACTCCCATCCCTTCCTACATCTCCCCTGGCTCACTCTCCACATTTGATCCCATAACAGAAGAAGAAGTCTCCAGACTCCTCTCTTCTTCTCGTCCGACTACATGCACTACCGACCCCATTCCCTCACATCTCCTCCAGTCTCTCTCTCCAGTCGTCACAACCCACCTAACTACAATCTTTAATCTCTCCCTCTCCTCGGGCATTTTCCCATCCTCCTTCAAACACGCCATCGTTACTCCACTACTAAAGAAACCTGCTCTCGACCCATCCTGCACAAACAACTACAGACCAGTCTCCAATCTCCCCTTCATCTCTAAACTTTTGGAACGCCTAGTTTACTCCCGCCTTACCCGTTACCTCTCCATTCACTCCCTTCTAGACCCTTCACAGTCCGGCTTCCGCCCCCTACATTCGACTGAAACTGCACTCATCAAAGTGACCAATGACCTTCTGACAGCAAAATGTAACGGTGACCACTCTCTGCTCATTCTTCTTGACCTATCTGCAGCTTTCGATACTGTTGACCACCATCTCCTACTCTCTAGGCTCCAGTCACTAGGCATTAAGGACACTGCACTCTCCTGGTTCTCTTCCTATCTCTCTGACCGCTCCTTCAGTGTTTTGTTCTCTGGCTCCACGTCATCTCCTCTTCCTCTTGCTGTTGGGGTACCTCAGGGCTCAGTCCTTGGCCCCCTTCTTTTCTCTCTCTACACGGCCCCAATTGGACAGACCATCAGCAGATTTGGCTTTCAGTACCATCTTTATGCTGATGACACACAACTATACACGTCTTCCCCCGACCTTACCCCCGCTGTACTACAGAACGCCAGTGACTGTCTGTCCGCAGTCTCCAATATCATGTCCGCTCTCTATCTGAAACTCAACCTCTCCAAAACTGAACTTCTTCTGCTCCCGCCGTCTACTAACCTCCCTAAATCTGACATTTCCTTCTCCGTGGGTGGTACCACAATAACACCCCGGCAGCAGGTGCGCTGTCTGGGTGTTATGTTTGACACCAATCTCTCCTTTACATCCCATATACAATCCCTTGCCCGCTCTTGCCGCTTACACCTAAAGAACATCTCTAGAATCCGCCCTTTTCTCACTATGGAAACAACAAAAACCCTCTGTTGCATTGATCCACTCTCGCCTGGATTACTGCAACGCTCTATTAATTGGCCTCCCCGTCACTCGACTATCCCCTCTCCAGTCCATACTCAATGCAGCAGCCAGGATCGTCCATCTGGGTAATCGGTACTCGGACGCGTCCGCTCTTCGCCAGTCCTTACATTGGCTGCCCATTCATTATAGGATCCAATTCAAAGTACTTGTTCTCACCCACAAAGCTCTCCACAGTGCGGCACCCCCTTACATCTCTTCTCTCATTTCTGTCTATCGGCCTAGCCGATCGCTGCGCTCTGCAAACGACTTTCGACTAACCTCTGCACTAATCCGTACCTCCCACTCCCGACTCCAAGACTTCTCCCGTGCTGCTCCTATCCTCTGGAATGCTCTACCCCAAGAAATCAGGACTATCCACAATTTGCATAGTTTTAGGCGCTCCCTCAAAACACACCTGTTCAGAGCGGCCTATCACATTCACTAATCAAAGTCATTCTCTGTGTAAGTGTGCGTGCGTAGCCCATTCACTATCTCCATCCATCCTTCACTCCTGCAAGATGGCTGGACCTTCATTGTAAATACACCATTGTAAATACACACCTGTACTCTGTATCTCCCTCACCTCATTGTAGATTGTACGCTCTCACGAGCAGGGTCGTCTTATTTCGTCTTATTTTGCTTTAATTATTGTATTGTTAGCGTTGTTACTTATGACTTGTGTTTTGAAACTGTTAAACTGTAAAGCGCTGCGGAATATGTTGGCGCTATATAAATAAAGATTATTATTATTATTATTATTATTATTTTTGATCAACATAAATGTTAACAAAGTACTTCACTTTTTTAATCTTTTTATCTATAGTGGAATTCATGTATTCATTAATTGCAGTGTTGTGTACACATGGTGTATGTAACTGTATATATGTTGGTTTATTGGCACAGTGTATTTGTATATCTGCATATTAATTTGATACTACAGGTGTGTGGGCGCTTCTTAAATAGGGGGGTCTGGCCTGCGCTGTGCAACCATATCAACCCATCTTTCCTAGACATAATTAGAGTTAAATTGGACTCTATCTCTTTCCCAGTTTATTTGTCACCAGATTGGCACATGGAGAAGTAAATAAAAATATGTAAGTTTCATCCATAAAGGTACACATTTTCCCTGGAAATGGCTTATACGCTTTATGATCCAAAACTGTTAACTAAGCCTTGATCCACTCCCGCCTGGACTATTGTAACGCTCTATTAATTGGCCTCCCCCTCACTCGACTTTCCTCTCTCTAGTCCATCCTTAATGCAGCAGCCAGGGTCATCCATCTGGCTAATCGGTACTCAGACGTGTCCGCTCTTCGCCAGTCATTACACTGGCTGCCCATTCACTACAGGATCCAATTCAAAGTACTTGTTCTCACCCACAAAGCTCTCCACAGTACGGCACCCCCTTATATCTCCTCCCTCATTTCTGTCTATCCGCCTAGCCGACCACTGCGCTCTGCAAACGACTTTCAACTAACCTCTGCACTAATCCGTACCTCCCACTCCTGACTCCAAGACTTCTCCTGTGCTGCCCAATCCTCTGGAATGCTCTATCCCAAGAAATTAGGACCAAACACAACTTACACAGTTTTAGGTGCTCCCTCAAAACAAATTTGTTCAGAGTGGCCTATCACGTTCCGTAATCAAAGTAATTTTATGTGTGTGTGTGTGTGTAGCCCATTCACTATCTCTATCTATCCCCCACTCCCTCAAGATGACTGGACCATCATTGTAAATACACATTTGTATTTTGTTTCTCCCCTACCTCATTGTAGATTGTAAGCTCTCACGAGCAGGGTCGTCTTATTTTGCTTTGATTATTGTATTGTTAATGTTGCTTATGACTGTTGTGTTTGAAACAGTTAAACTGTAAATCGCTGCAAAATATGTTGGCGCTATATAAATAAAGATTATTATTATCTAAGAATCTCACATTTTCTAAAAGTATATCAATAGTGCAATTCATGTACTCATTAATTACAATGAGCAGACCTATATTGGCAAAGCGTATTTGTTAGAGATGAGCGAGTACATTTGAGTGAAATTGAATTCTAAACTAATTTTACAAAAATATGTGTTGCCAAAATGTATCTTTTTGTAATTTCGTTCTGCGCGTACTCGCCTCACTGCTCACCTCTCCGGCCCCTCCGCTCCTCACCACCACATGTCTGGTTTTCAGATCACCATCGGCCGCGGTGAAATCCCTGGGTTGATAAACCTGGGATTCACGAAAATCATGGTTCACTCTGAGACGTCATAACGTTATGGCATGCAGTGTGACCTTTGTAAGCGCATGCACAGAACCATCACAGATCTATCAATCCCGTAAACCGTGGCCCAATATGAGAGACCCAGGAATTTCAGTGTGACTGATGGGGATCTGAAAATGCAACGATGATCGGGTAGGTGGCGGTGATGAACAGAGGGACCTGAGAGGTGAACGGTGAGGCGAATGTAAGGATTCTTCTGTTTTTTTACTTATTACATTTATTATATTCTGGGATCTGTAGAATAACTTCTCTGTGAATTGAATTTCCCAGGAAATATTGCATAAATTCAAATTTTGCTCTATTGTTAGTGCTCCTCCATATTAATTTAATACTATAGATGTCCTAACCAAGTTTTTTTTTATATTTGAAAATATTAATGCGTTCTGCAAAAAATATGACCTCATATGTGGATCTGCAGGCAGAAAAGGTAAAAGAAAGTAAAGCTCTCAGGAAATGGCGATGCATGAATAAATTATTTTTTTTGTAAAATAGTGTTTTTAGTGTGCAAAAGTAGCAAAGCAAGCCTATATAAGACTGGTATCACAGTAAATGTACTGACCTGTAGAACAAAGTTGTTCTATCAGCTTTACCACACAGACAATTGTTAGTTTTGTTTATTCTGAATCTAAAAAAATCTAAATAAAAAGCAATAAAAATGGTACTAATAAAGCATCAAATCATAATGCAAAAATCAAGCCATACAAATCTGTTGCCCAAATAAAAAAAGTTATAATTCGCAGAATAAGGCAATAATTTTTTTTTAGAAATCTGGCTAGCGTTGACATCAGAAAGGTGAAGTGAGTTCATTGGCTGTAAACTTGCAGGACCTGGCTGACGGCACCGTGAGCATGAGAACTTTCTCACGCTTGCGGTTCCCTCAGACAGGGAATAGGAGTTCAACAGGGAGACACTGAGCACACGGAGCACAGTGTCCCTGCTGGATGATGGGCTGTATGGTTGCATAATGCAACCATGTAGCCTGCCATCTAGATCTACCAGAGCTAGACCCATCGTGACATAAATGGATTAGCAGCATCTCTGCAGAAAGGTGAGGAATATTGTTTTTTTATTTTTAACTCTTTTGCAGATGACAAGAGCATGGAATGGGCGAAGTCATAATTATGGTTTAATTAAGAGTTTGAGTCATTCTTTCAATTAAAGGACTCAGGGTGTTTGTGTTTTCACACAATGTGACTATGGGGATAGTACTGGGGCGTCTTATTGATGCCTCTCCATTACTAACTTTGGGGCTTGATGTCATTGACAATACAAAGGTGACATCAACCCCCCCAACTATCACGCCACTTGCCACCACTACAGGGCAATTGGGAAAAGTGAGGCTAAGTGCCAGAATTGGCTCATCATAGGCTAGTTTCACACTAGCGCTTTTGAGCGCAGCGATGGCCTGTGCACGGTGGCCGCTAAGCCCCGCCCCCTGCCACGCCTCCGCCGGTAACTCCGCCTACCGGCGCATGATGCTGCATGCGTCCTGCGTCCCCTATCTTTATCACTGGGGGTGCAGGCCGTGCGCAGTATGCATTTGGCGGCGCATGCGTCCTTTTGACGGTGCGCCGACCTGCGCCAAACGCAACCTGCTGCAGTTTGGTTGCGCTCGGCACACCGTTAAAAAGGTGCATGCGCCGCCAAACGCATACTGCGCACGGCCTGTGCCCCCAGTGATAAAGATAGGGGACGCAGGACGCATGTAGCGTCATGCGCCAGTAGGCGGAGCTACCGGCGGAGGCGCGGCAGGGGGCGGGGCTTAGCGGCGGCCGTGCGAAGGCCGTCGCTGCGCTCAAAAGCGCTAGTGTGAAACTAGCCTTAGAGATGCGCTTTTTCTGGGGTGGCTGAGAGCTAATGTTTTTAGCCTGGGGGCCAGTATCCATGGCCCCTTCCTAGGCTATATCAGCCCACAGCTGTCTGTATAACCTTTGGTGGTTATGACTTATAGGGGGACCCTATATCATTTTTTTAGACCCCCATTTTAATAGCCAGTAAAGGCTAAGTATACAGTTGTGAGCTGATATTAATAGCCTGGGAAGCTCCATGTGTATTACCCCCTTAGGCCGGGGTCACACTGGCGAGGAATACGGACAAGTGAGAGGCGTTAAAAGCACGCATTACACACGGACAAATTATTCTCTATGGGTTTGCTCCCAACAGCCGTATATTTCTCGGGCGTATTCTACGGTCCATGCCAATTGCAGCATGCTGCGATTGTCAGCGTACTACGCCCATAATACGCCAATGCAAGTCTATGGGTGTGCAAAAAATACGGATTACACATGTGACTTGCGAGAAATACGCACCCGGTGTCTTTTACAAAAGCCGGCAATTCAGTACGCTATACAGTAAACTCACACTGACAGGTTTAATAAAGAAAGAAAGAATTAATATATACACATAGAATACATATATATATATACATATATATATATATATACATGTCATTGTGACAAACATATATATATATTTATATTTCACAGAGTTCTTCATAGCAGAATAGCCGCTAATTAAATTGCCGGCTTCTATCAAATAAATCCCCAACACGACATGAAATGACACATGGTTTACATTCAGTAAAGCATTTCATTTCATGTTTTTTTATATGTCCTTGACTAATAATTAGATGAGGGATTGTGTTCAAAATTTGGGAGTTGTAGTTGTTATTTTAAGGGGTTAATTCTTTGTTAAAAAATGCGTGGGCTTCCCATTGCCCTATATTGGTGGCGAGTGGGTTAATCTAACAAAGGGTTAATATCACCATTCGTTTGTAAGGTGACATTAACCCTTTGTTAGATTAACCCATTCGCCACCGCTACAGGGCAATGGGAAGCCCACGCATTTTTTAAAAACGAATTAACCCCTTAATATAACAACCAAAACTCCCAAATTCTGCACACAAACCCGCATCTAATTATTAGTCAAGGACATATAAAAAAACATGAAATGAAATGGTTTACTGAATGTAAACCATGTGTCATTTCACTACGGACCGTATTTTGCGTCGGTTAGTGTGACCCCGGCCTTTCCAGACTATAAGCATTGGTCTCGAGCCATCGGCTTTTCCTCTGGGGGAATACCTCTATGCGGGAGCCCATGGCATTTTTTCAGAAAAATAATCTTTTATTAATTAAATACATATACAGTAAGCTGCACACACAGTGTACTAATTGTATTTGAGAAAATGGAAAACAGTCTTAGGAGCGCAGGAAAGAGACTCAGACGAGAGATGGGGTTAAACCACAACGCGTTTCGACGGAGGATCCGTCTTCATCCTCCGTTGATACGCATTGTGGTTTAACCCCATCTCTCTTCTGAGTCTCTTTCCTGCGCTCCTAAGACCGTTTTCCATTTTCTCATTGCTCCTATCCTCCATCGGAGGTTTTTGGCTGGAGCTGCGGTGGAGATCTGACATTCTAATTTGCCCCTGGGTTGCTTCCTAAGCGCTCCTCTATGACCGCTCATTGCAGACTCTAATCTACTATTTGTATTCGTCACAGATATCTATATATCAACCAATTCTATTTATATTTGCTGTATGCAATTCATCTATTCTATCTTGTTGGCCCCAGCTGTGATTTAACACTACGCGGCTGCTGAATTGCTGGCTTTTCTTCTATCTATCTATGCAATATATATAATATAATATACAGCTCTGACAAAAATTAAGAGACCACAACATGAAATCCCTGTCATGGGCAGCCCAATCTCCAGACCTGAACCTCATTGAAAACCTCTGGAATATAACCAAGAGGATGATGGATAGTCACAAGCCATCAAATAAAGAATAACTGCTGAAATTTTTGAGCCAGATGCAGTGTGAAAGATTGGTGGCAAGCAGGGCCGGATTATGGTTGGTGGTGGCCCCTGGGCAGAAAATCTGGTGGGGGCCCCCCAGGGCTGGATTATAGGCAGGGCAGGCGGGGCTTCAGCCCCGGGGCCCCCACCACAAGAGCTTCTAAGGGGGCCCCCACCACATTCCTGCTGGCTGCTGCAATGGCACTCCATCTTCTCCCCACCTAAAAGTGAGTGACCGTGGGGGCGGCATTATGTGCTCTGCTACCAGCAGCATCTACAAGTAGCGTGAACGCTGATGCTGCTGGTAGCGTGCAAAGGCTTGTGATGAGATCACAGGAGGTAAGGTGTCAGGGCCTGCGATCATGTGACCCCTGTCTCCTCCCCTCCTGTGACCTCATCACAGGTCCTGTGCGCACAGCACAGAGCACTGAGAGCAGCCATGTATGTGGAGTGCGGCTCTGCGGGTGGAGGTCGGTGCTGGAGGCTCCATTATTCTCTATGTGGAGTGTGGCTCTGCAGGTGGAGGTCGGTGCTGGAGGCTCCATTATTCTCTATGTGGAGTGCGGGTGGAGGTCAGTGCTGGAGGCTCCATTATTCTCTATGTGGAGTGCGGCTCTGCGGGTGGAGGTCGGTGCTGGAGGCTCCATTATTCTCTATGTGGAGTGCGGCTCTGCGGGTGGAGGTCAGTGCTGGAGGCTCCATTATTCTCTATGTGGAGTGCGGCTCTGCGGGTGGAGGTCGGTGCTGGAGGCTCCATTATTCTCTATGTGGAGTGCGGCTCTGCGGGTGGAGGTCGGTGCTGGAGGCTCCATTATTCTCTATGTGGAGTGTGGCTCTGCAGGTGGAGGTCAGTGCTGGAGGCTCCATTATTCTCTATGTGGAGTGCGGCTCTGCGGGTGGAGGTCAGTGCTGGAGGCTCCATTATTCTCTATGTGGAGTGTGGCTCTGCGGGTGGAGGTCGGTGCTGGAGGCTCCATTACTCTCTATGTGGAGTGCGGCTCTGCGGGTGGAGGTCAGTGCTGGAGGCTCCATTATTCTCTATGTGGAGTGTGGCTCTGCGGGTGGAGGTCGGTGCTGGAGGCTCCATTATTCTCTATGTGGAGTGCGGCTCTGCGGGTGGAGGTCGGTGCTGGAGGCTCCATTATTCTCTATGTGGAGTGCGGCTCTGCGGGTGGAGGTCGGTGCTGGAGGCCCCATTATTCTCTATGTGGAGTGCGGCTCTGCGGGTGGAGGTAGGTGCTGGAGATTCCCCATTACTGGGCAGAGGGGGCAGTAACCTTTTCAGAGCTGAGACTATCTTGGTGCTTTTTTGTTGTCACTTTCTAAGAATCATAGCATTTTGTTCCTTGTACATGTGACCCAAGTATGGAAAACAGGAAGTAACAAAACACATATTGCAATGTCCCTTTCCTGTCCCCACATACAGTATAATTTTCCCACAGTATCACGTCCCCACATACAGTTTAATGTTCCCACAGTATCACCATCCCCCCACATACAGTATAATGTTCCCCACTACTGTCACCCCCACACAGTATAATATTCACACAGTATAATATTCCCACAGTACTGCCATCCCCCACACAGTATAATGTTCCCCCAGTACCGCCATCCCCCCCATACACAGTATAATGTTCCCCCAGTACCCAGTATCAGTCCTTGGTTTATGCAGGACTCTGCTGTCTGTGCTGGTTCTCATCGTCCTGGATGAGGTGAAGTTTGTGTGGGGTCAGGGAGGGTTTACAGGGTGGATATAGCAGAGACGTGTGTGTACAAGGTCAGGTGTACGGAGCGGAGCCGTGTGTGTGTGTGTGTATGAGGTGTACGGAGCAGAGCCGCGAGTGTGTGAGGTGTACTGAGCGGAGCCGCACGTGTGTGTATGGAGCGGAGCTGCGTGTGTGCAAGGTGTGTGGAGCGGAACCGCATGTGTACGAGGTTTGCGGAGTGGAGCCATGTGTGTACTGAGTTGAGCAGTGTGTGTGTGCAAGGTGTACAGAACGGAGCCGTGTGTATGAGGCATAAAAAGCGGAACCGTGTGTGTATGATGTATGCGGTGCCATACGTGTACAAGGTGTATGGTGGGGAGCATTCATACCTCCCAGCGAGACAGTCCCGATTTTGAGAGAGATACTGCCCCGGCTGGGAGCTTACTTTTCGTGCGGACACAGGAGTACACGGCGGAGCCCCGAGGAGCACTTTAAAATTCGCATGTGACGTTCCACCGGAAGTGACGTGCTAGAAGCTGACCGGAAATTAGGTAATTTTGGGAGGAGATTGTGACGGAACCATGGAGGCACTTTAGGGAATGCTTCAGATCCATCACCATGTCCTCCTCCAACAGCG
The DNA here is from genome assembly GCF_039654945.1 of Dendrobates tinctorius. Classification (NCBI taxonomy): domain Eukaryota; kingdom Metazoa; phylum Chordata; class Amphibia; order Anura; family Dendrobatidae; genus Dendrobates; species Dendrobates tinctorius. The sequence goes on from NW_027361675.1 coordinate 33,989,967, forward strand.
CGGACAGCAGGATCGCCTTGAACTTGGGGATGTCGGCCATGTGAACGGATCGTTATATTTCCTGCATCGGGAGGCTCAGGTGGGCACTACAGTGGGAGCCGGGCTGCTATAGTATCTTTATAGAATCTTTCTATCTCTGTTATCTTTCTTTTTTTTTTTCTCTCTCTCTCTCTCTCTGTTCTTTCTTCTTTCTTTTCTTTCTTTCTCTGTTCTTTCTTTCTCTCTCTGTTCTTTCTCTGTTTTCTTTTTTCTCTGTTCTTTCTTTCTGTCACGCCTCCTGTCCTGTGGATCTCCTCTGCCTGCTCGCCGCGTTCACGAGCATCGTGCGCCCGCCGCCTGCTGTGTACCCGCCAATCAACTCTGCAGCGCCACGGTGATTAACCCCCTTGCCTCCAGGCTCCAGCTAGCTATATATTGATCGGGGGAGCTGTATGCGCGAGAGGGGAGCTGTACATTTGGGCCTGTATACCTGGAGGAGGGAACTGTATAAAGACGAAACATTGGAGAACTGTATAACCTTGGGGGGGGGGACAGCTGCCTGTATACCCTTGTAGGGGGCAAGAGCTGTATACCCGTTGGGGGGGAGTTGTATTCCCATGGGGGGGAAAGCTGCCTGTATACCCTTGTAGGGGGCAAGAGCTGTATACCCTTGCGTGGGGGGGGAGCTGTACTCCGGAGATAATACAATAGAGAGCATATTGTTATACAGTAGTTAGCAACAATTGCTGCCGGTAAAAACTTTCCCTTTCTGCATTTTTATTATTCCTTGGCTGTCTTAACATTGGATTCAATAAAAAAAAGTGAGTAACTCTTTCTGTCTATAATTGGACTGCTTTGAGTTATCCTGGACTGTATCTCTATTGTAGTACTGTAAATCTGAATGTGGCAGAACAAGAGGATAGGATTAGATTGTACATCTGAGTGCTACAGTTCGCGCTCTACTGTTATGGCTAAAATTTTAATGATATGGGGGCCCCCACCAGATTTTCTGCCCAGGGGCCCCCACCAACCTTAATCCGGCCCTGGGGCCCCCATATCATTAACATTTTAGCCATAACAGTAGAGCGCGAACTGTAGCACTCAGATGTACAATCTAATCTTATCCTCTTGTTCTGCCACATTCAGATTTACAGTACTACAATAGAGATACAGTCCAGGATAACTCAAAGCAGTCCAATTATAGACAGAAAGAGTTACTCACATTTTTTTTATTGAACCCAATGTTAAGACAGCCAAGGAATAATAAAAATGCAGAAAGGGAAAGTTTTCACCGGCAGCAATTGTTGCTAACTACTGTATAACAATATGCTCTCTATTGTATTTTCTCCGGAGTACAGCTCCCCCCCCACGCAAGGGTATACAGCTCTTGCCCCCTACAAGGGTATACAGGCAGCTTTCCCCCCATGGGAATACAACTCCCCCCCAACGGGTATACAGCTCTTGCCCCCTACAAGGGTATACAGGCAGCTGTCCCCCCCCCAAGGTTATACAGTTCTCCAATGTTTCGTCTTTATACAGTTCCCTCCTCCAGGTATACAGGCCCAAATGTACAGCTCCCCTCTCACGCATACAGCTCCCCCGATCAATATATAGCTAGCTGGAGCCTGGAGGCAAGGGGTTAATCACCGTGGCGCTGCAGAGTTGATTGGCGGGTACACAGAAGGCGGCGGGCGCACGATGCTCGTGAACGCTGCGAGCAGGCAGAGGAGATCCACAGGACAGGAGGCGTGACAGGAGAGGAGGCGTGACAGAAAGAAAGAACCGAGAAAAAAGAAAACAGAGAAAGAACAGAGAAAGAAAGAAAAGAAAGAAGAAAGAACAGAGAGAGAGAGAAAAAAAAAGAAAGATTAGAGAGATAAAGAAACAGAGATAGAAAGATTCTATAAAGATACTATAGCAGCCTGGCTCCCACTGTAGTGCCCACCTGAGCCTCCCGATGCAGGAAATATAACGATCCGCTCACATGGCTGACATCCCCAAGTTCAAGGCGATCCTGCTGTCCGCGCTGTTGGAGGAGGACATGGTGATGGATCTGAAGCATTCCCTAAAGTGCCTCCATGGTTCCGTCACAATCTCCTCCCGAAATTACCTAATTTCCGGTCAGCTTCTAGCACGTCACTTCCGGTGGAACGTCACATGCGAATTTTAAAGTGCTCCTCGGGGCTCCGCCGTGTACTCCTGTGTCCGCACGAAAAGTAAGCTCCCAGCCGGGGCAGTATCTCTCTCAAAATCGGGATTGTCTCGCTGGGAGGTATGAATGCTCCCCACCATACACCTTGTACACGTATGGCACCGCATACATCATACACACACGGTTCCGCTTTTTATGCCTCATACACACGGCTCCGTTCTGTACACCTTGCACACACACACTGCTCAACTCAGTACACACATGGCTCCACTCCGCAAACCTCGTACACATGCGGTTCCGCTCCACACACATTGCACACACGCAGCTCCGCTCCATACACACACGTGGAGCTCAGCTCCGTACACGTGCGGCTCCGCTCAGTACACCTCACACACTCGCGGCTCTGCTCCGTACACCTCATACACACACACACACGGCTCCGCTCCGTACACCTGACCTTGTACACACACGTCTCTGCTATATCCACCCTGTAAACCCTGACCCCACACAAACTTCACCTCATCCAGGACGATGAGAACCAGCACAGACAGCAGAGTCCTGCATAAACCAAGGGCTGATACTGGGTACTGGGGGAACATTATACTGTGTATGGGGGGGATGGCGGTACTGGGGGAACATTATACTGTGTGGGGGATGGCAGTACTGTGGGAATATTATACTGTGTGAATATTATACTGTGTGGGGGTGACGGTAGTGGGGAACATTATACTGTATGTGGGGGGATGGTGATACTGTGGGAACATTAAACTGTATGTGGGGACGTGATACTGTGGGAAAATTATACTGTATGTGGGGACAGGAAAGGGACATTGCAATATGTGTTTTGTTACTTCCTGTTTTCCATACTTGGGTCACATGTACAAGGAACAAAATGCTATGATTCTTAGAAAGTGACAACAAAAAAGCACCAAGATAGTCTCAGCTCTGAAAACGTTAATGCCCCCTCTGCCCAGTAATGGGCAATCTCCAGCACCTACCTCCACATGCAGAGCCACACTCCACATAGAGAATAATGGAGCCTCCAGCACCGACCTCCACCCGCAGAGCCACACTCCACATAGAGAATAATGGAGCCTTCAGCACTGACCTCCACCCGCAGAGCCGCACTCCACATAGAGAATAATGGAGCCTCCAGCACCGACCTCCACCCGCAGAGCCGCACTCCACATAGAGAATAATGGAGCCTCCAGCACTGACCTCCACCCGCAGAGCCGCACTCCACATAGAGAATAATGGAGCCTCCAGCACCGACCTCCACCCGCAGAGCCGCACTCCACATACATGGCTGCTCTCAGTGCTCTGTGCTGTGCGCACAGGACCTGTGATGAGGTCACAGGAGGGGAGGAGACAGGGGTCACATGATCGCAGGCCCTGACACCTTACCTCCTGTGATCTCATCACAAGCCTTTGCACGCTACCAGCAGCATCAGCGTTCACGCTACTTGTAGATGCTGCTGGTAGCAGAGCACATAATGCCGCCCCCATGGTCACTCACTTTTAGGTGGGGAGAAGATGGAGTGCCATTGCAGCAGCCAGCAGAAATGTGGTGGGGGCCCCGGGGCTGAAGCCCCGCCTGCCCTGCCTATAATCTGGCCCTGGTGGCAAGCATGCCAAGATGCATGAAAGCTGTTTTAAAAATCATGGTTATTCCACAAAATATCGATTTCTGTACTCTTCCTGAGTTAAAACATTAGTATCATTGCTTCTAAATAATTATGAACTTGTTTTCTTTGCAATATTTGAGGTCTGAAAGCACTGCTTTTTTTTAATTTTGACCATTTCTACTTTTCAGAAAAAAAACAAAATTTATTGCTTGGAAATTCGAAGACATGTTGTCAGAAGTTTGTAGACTAAAAGAACAATTTACATTTTACTCAAAAATACACCTATAAAGAGAAAAATCAGACAAACTGAACATTAGGAAGTGGTCTCTTAATTTTTGCCAGAGCTGTATATGTGTGTCACTGACCTCTATATATCTATGTATTCTATGTGTATATACAGTGGGGCAAAAAAGTATTCAGTCGGTCAGCAATAGTGCAAGTTCCACCACTTAAAAAGATGAGAGGCGTCTGTAATTTACATCATAGGTAGACCTCAACTATGGGAGACAAACTGAGAAAAAAAAATCCAGAAAATCACATTGTCTGTTTTTTTTTTCATTTTATTTGCATATTATGGTGGAAAATAATTATTTGGTCAGAAACAAGCAATCAAGATTTTTGGCTCTCACAGACCTGTAACTTCTTCTTTAAGAGTCTCCTCTTTCCTCCACTTATTACCTGTAGTAATGGCACCTGTTTAAACTTGTTATCAGTATAAAAAGACACCTGTGCACACCCTCAAACAGTCTGACTCCAAACTCCACTATGGTGAAGACCAAAGAGCTGTCAAAGGACACCAGAAACAAAATTGTAGCCCTGCACCAGGCTGGGAAGACTGAATCTGCAATAGCCAACCAGCTTGGAGTGAAGAAATCAACTGTGGGAGCAATAATTAGAAAATGGAAGACATACAAGACCACTGATAATCTCCCTCGATCTGGTGCTCCACGCAAAATCCCACCCCGTGGGGTCAGAATGATCACAAGAACGGTGAGCAAAAATCCCAGAACCACGCGGGGGGACCTAGTGAATGAACTGCAGAGAGCTGGGACCAATGTAACAAGGCCTACCATAAGTAACACACTACGCCACCATGGACTCAGATCCTGCAGTGCCAGACGTGTCCCACTGCTTAAGCCTGTACATGTCCGGGCCCGTCTGAAGTTTGCTAGAGAGCATTTGGATGATCCAGAGGAGTTTTGGGAGAATGTCCTATGGTCTGATGAAACCAAACTGGAACTGTTTGGTAGAAACACAACTTGTCGTGTTTGGAGGAAAAAGAATACTGAGTTGCATCCATCAAACACCATACCTACTGTAAAGCATGGTGGTGGAAACATCATGCTTTGGGGCTGTTTCTCTGCAAAGGGGCCAGGACGACTGATCCGGGTACATGAAAGAATGAATGGGGCCATGTATCGTGAGATTTTGAGTGCAAACCTCCTTCCATCAGCAAGGGCATTGAAGATGAAACGTGGCTGGGTCTTTCAACATGACAATGATCCAAAGCACACCGCCAGGGCAACGAAGGAGTGGCTTCGTAAGAAGCATTTCAAGGTCCTGGAGTGGCCTAGCCAGTCTCCAGATCTCAACCCTATAGAAAACCTTTGGAGGGAGTTGAAAGTCCGTGTTGCCAAGCGAAAAGCCAAAAACATCACTGCTCTAGAGGAGATCTGCATGGAGGAATGGGCCAACATACCAACAACAGTGTGTGGCAACCTTGTGAAGACTTACAGAAAACGTTTGACCTCTGTCATTGCCAACAAAGGATATATCACAAAGTATTGAGATGAAATTTTGTTTCTGACCAAATACTTATTTTCCACCATAATATGCAAATAAAATGAAAAAAAAACAGACAATGTGATTTTCTGGATTTTTTTTTCTCAGTTTGTCTCCCATAGTTGAGGTCTACCTATGATGTAAATTACAGACGCCTCTCATCTTTTTAAGTGGTGGAACTTGCACTATTGCTGACTGACTAAATACTTTTTTGCCCCACTGTATATATTCTATCTATTCTGTTCTAACCTGTCACTCTGTGATTTTACTGTACGCAGCACATGAATTTTTAAAAGACACTGATGCGTAAAAATCGGACAGTGCTCGCATGGTCCGAGTGCTGTGCGATTTTTTTTCTGGCACCCATAGGCTTGCATTAGAGAGTCTTGGCCGAGTCTCGGTAATAATCGAAGCATGCTGCGATTTTACAAGCACTGCGAATACGGCTGAGAAAATAAATGCTGATGTGAGCTGCCCCATAGATTAACACTGCGCCAAGTGCTATGAGATGTTTTCTTACATAGTACTCAGCCGTATGCTACGGTAGTGTGACTCCGGCCTAAGAGGAAAAATCCAATCTCGTATCAATTTATTGTTAGAAAACCACAACGTATACAAAACTCCTGCAATGCGATTTGTATTATTAGGTTATTATGTATTCTTGGTGTTCAAAACACGTATTCAGAGTAATTTGTAGTTACATTCCGGGCTGCCGCAAGAAAGGATTCCAGGAGATAGATGTCAAAGATTCACAGTGGTTTATTCTACGCGTTTCGGGGGTCTCATGCACCCTTCATCAGGAAATACCACATGATATGGTATTTCCTGATGAAGGGGGCATGAGACCCCCGAAACGCGTAGAATAAACCACTGTGAATCTTTGACATCTAACTCCTGGAATCCTTTCTTGCGGCAGCGCGGAATATAACTACAAATTACCCTGAATACGTGATTTCTTCTGGTCGTTGAGGACCTGTGGATCTGCAGCAGCCGCCATACTATATGCTTTCTCTCATCCTAATCAGGTGAGCAAACTTCTTAGTGTAATCTCTCTCTGTAACACGGATAAGACCCTATTGCGCTTTTGTGTCTCCTTTTCTCTGCAATAATGGTGTTCAAAACAGAAACACCCCCACATTTTATTTTTATAAGTAAATAATGTTTAACACCTTTACCCCAGAAGGTGGTTTGCACGTTAATGACCAGGCCAATTTTTAAAATTCAGAGCACTGTCATTTTATGTAGCTGTAACTCTAGCTTCAACGGATCCTGGTGATGTTTTTTCGTGACATATTGTACTTCATGATGTTTGTAAAGTTTATTTGATATGACGTACATTTATTTGGGAAAAAAAAAGGAAAATTGACGAAAATTTCACAGTTTTCCAACTTTGAATTTTCATGCCCTTAAATCACAGAGATATGTTAGAGAAAATAGTAACATTTCCTACATGTCTAAATTACATGAGTACAAATTTGGAACACTTTTTTTGTTAGGAAGTTATAAGGGTTAAAAGTTGACCAGCCATTTCTCATTTTTATGACAAAATTTACAAAACCATTTCACATCACATTTGAAGTCACTTTAATCTGTATTATAGGAGATGTCCAAAAGTGACACAATTCTAAAAACTGCACCCCTCAAGGTGCTCAAAACCATATTTAAGAAGTTTATTAACCATTCAAGTGCTTCATGGGAATTTTGGGAATCTGTAAAAAAAATGAACATTTAACTTTTTTTCACAAAAAAATACTTCAGATCCAAATTTTTTTATTTTCACAAGGGTAACAGGAAAAAATGGACCCCAAAATGTGTTGTGTAATTTCTCCTGAGCATGCCAATACTCCATATGAGGGAGAAAACCACTGTTTTGGTGCACGGAAGAGCTCGGCAGGTAAGGAGCACCATTTGACTCTTTGAATGCAAAATTTGCTGGAACAATTGCCGGACGCCATTTCGCGTTTCGAGAGACTTTGATGTGCCTAAACAGTAAAAATATATTATATAGAGTCATTACAGAAAAAGTGATCTATTTCAAGTGTTTATTTCTGTTAGCTTACAGCTAATGAAAACCCAAAGTCATTATCTCAGTAAATTAGAATAATTAACAAAAAACACCTGCAAAGGCTTCCTAAGCACTTAAAAGGGTCCCTTATCTGTTTCAGTAGGCTCCACAATCATGGGGAAAACTGCTGACTTGACAGATGTCCAGAAGGCAGTCATTGACACACTCCACAAAAAAAGTAAATTTTGCATTTCATTTGGAAATCAAGGTCCCAGAGTAAGGAGGAAGGGTGGAGAGGCACACAATCCAAGCTTCTTGAGGTTTAGTGTGAGGTTTCCACTATCAGTGATGGTTTGGGGCGCTACATCATCTGCTGGTGTAGGTCCACTGTGTTTTATCAAGACCAAAGTCAGCACAGTCGACTACCAGGAAATTTTAGAGCACATCACGCTTCCCTCTGCCGACAAGCTTTTTGGAGATGGAGATTTCATTGTCTAGCAAGACTTGGCACCTGTTGACACTGCCAAAATTACCAATACCTTGTTTAAAAACAACAGTATCACTGTGCTTGATTGGCCAGCAAACTCACCTGACCTTAACCCCATAGAGAATCTATGGGGTATTGTCAAGAGGAAGATGAGATATACCAGACCCAGCAATGCAGACGAGCTGAAGGCTGCTGTCAAAACAACCTGGGCTTCCATAACACCTCAGCAGTGCCAGAAGCTGATCGCCTCCATGCCACGCCTCATTGATGCAGCAATTGATGCAAAAGGAGCCCCGACCAAGTATTGAGTGCATTTACTGAACATACATTTCAGTAGGCCAACATTTTGGATTTTAAAACCATTTTTCAAGCTGGTGTTATAAAGTATTCTAATTTACTGAGATAATGACTTTTGGGTTTTCATTGACTGTAAGCCATAATCATCAACATTAACAGAAATGAACACTTGAAATAGATCACTCTGCTTGTAATGACTCTATATAATATATGAGTTTCACGTTTTATACTGAAGAACTGAAAAAAATTAACTTTTTGATGATATTCTAATTTTGTGAGACGCACCTGTATGTAGCGTGCTGGCCAGGGAGCTATCCTGCAGCTCCACTGCCTACAAGACAAGATGGCAGTAGAGCTGCAGGACACATCTTCAGCTTCCTGCCTCGTGTTTTCTCAGTGACACAGGTGCACGCAATTGAAGATGTCACCAAGCAGCCTGTGTCATTTAGAAAGTTGCCGGCAAAGAATAAAGAAGCAATGCTGTGGGGGAACGGATGGAGAGATTTTTTTTCCCCAATACACTGGGGAGATGACAATGATGAGAGTAGGAAGAGGACAATGATGGGAGTGGGGGAGAGATCAATAATGGGAGTAGGGAGAGGACAGTGATTGAAGTGGGGAGAGGACAGTGATGGAAGTGGAGCTAGGACAGTTATTTTAGTTGGGAGAGGACAATAATATGAGTGGGGGAGAGAACAATGATGGTAATGGGTGAGAGGACAATGATGGAAGTGGGGAGAGGATAATGATGGGTGGGGGAGAGGACAATCAGGGGGCGGGGAGAGGACAATGAGGGATGTGGGGAAGAGGATATGGAGGGGAAGGGAAGAGGACAATGATGGGAGTGGGGAGAGGACAATTAGGGCATTAGGGGAGAGGACAATGAGAAATTTGGGGAAGAGGACAATGAGGGGTGGGGGAGAGGATAATGAGGGGATGGGAAGAGGACAATGATGAGAGTGGGGAAGAGGACAATGATGGGAGTGGGGAGAAGACAAGGAGGGATATGGGTGAGAGGACAATGAGGGTGGTGGGGTAGATGAGAATGAGGGATGTGTAGGAGTGGACAATAATTGATGTGTGGGAGAGGACAAAGAGTACTGTATCAACATGGGATGAAAGTAAGAAGCCATTACTCCAAAAGAAACATAAAAATGCCAGATTAATGTTTGCAAATGCATACAGGAACACAGACCTTATGTTTTGGAGACTTGTCCTGTGGTCTGATGAAACTAAATAGAACTTGTTGGGCATAATGACCATCATTAGGTTTTGAGGAAAAACGGAGAAGCTTGGAAGCCTAAGAACACCATCCCAACTGCAAAACACGGGGGGGGGGGGGGGGTGGCAGCGTCATGTTGTGTGGTTGTTTTGCTGCAGTAGGGACTGGTGCACTTCACAAAATAGATGGCATCATGACAAACTATGATTATATGGCAATACTTTGAAGCAGCACTCTCAAGACATAAGCCAGTAAGTTAAAGCTTGAGCAGAAATATGTCATCCAAATGGATGATGACCCGAAGCATACTGCCAAAATGGTTACAAAGTGGCTTAAGGATAACAAAGTCAATGTTTTGGAATGGCCATCACAAAGCCTTGATCTCAGTTCTATAGAAAATTTATGGGCAAAGCTGAAAAGACAGGTGCGAGCAAGGCGACTTACAAACCTGGATGAGTTACACCAGTTTTGTCAGGAGGAATGGCCCAAATTTTGACCGCCTATTGTGAGAAGCTTGTGGAAAGATATCCCAAACGTTTTACCCAAGTCATTCAGTTTAAGGGCAATGGTGCCAAATACTAATGAAATGTATGTAAACATTTGACTTTGCAGTAAGTAACAAAAATGCCTTAAAACATTCTCTTTCTCTTATTATTCTGGCATTTGGCAAATATTACAAATTATGGTAATCTTCATTGACTTAAAACGGGAAAGGTTTATTATGATTTCATGTCATATATTGAGAAAAACATGCATATGTGTCCTTTTATATAGTGTATGTAAACTAGTTTCAACTGTATATATATATATATATGTGTGTGTGGTTATATATGTATATCTGTAGCGTTGTCACAATAAAAGCAGGGGGGCCCAGACACATTTCTTGCACAGGGGCCCCAAACTGTTAGTGTTCACCTCTGTAATATACAGTGCATATGTTTGTGTTTGTTTGTTATACGTATATATGTACAGTGTGTGTAATGTGTAATGTGTACTTGTATAGTTATGCATGTAATGTTTTACATTTATACATATGTAAAATGTTTATAACCATCTGTATTATGTAAATGTGTCTAATGTGTGAATTTAAGTGTATAACATGTATATTTGAGTAATGTACACTATGTGTGTATTTGTTTTGTGTCCTAAGAGTTGTATACATGTACAATGTATATACATATTGTGAGGTAGCGCTGTCATTCGGATAGGGAATACTCGCTCAGCAGCCACAAAATCAGATCCGGCACATATTTTCCATTAAACCAAAACAGTCCATGCGGTTTATTCAGCAGCATAAACCCATAGAAGCAACTTAAAGTTCTTATAACAGCATAGCATGACAGAGTTCAGCTCTGTAATCCCTGTGGTCACACAGGTTAAACATACACAGGCTTTCTCCCCTCAGTTATCTCACCCACGTCAGGGTCACTCATGGTTCCGTTAGCATACTGCAGACGTCCATTCCCTCCAGGGAACTCCCAGGCACGTGCAGCCATTAACACAGCATTCACTTGCTGTCAGAAGGCAGCACCATCTCACTCAGACGGGACCTTCCACACTGGACCAACCAGGTCCCAGCATTCAACTCATGTGACCTACCCTGGCCACATTATATGGTCCATAGCCACACCCACCGGGTCACATGACTATGACCTCATCACAGGTCCTTCACACACACACATATACACTTTACAATAGCGTTATTAAACACACCCCCTGGGTGGGTTTGTAGGTAACTAGTCCCTGACACATTGAACCAGCACCTCAGCAGTATCACTGCTGATTAACACACACATAAATCTCCATCTCAAGGCCACCCACCTTGAGATACATAACGGTCATTCAGTATCTTGCCATTCATCCACTCTCCTGGGACATCCATACAGCGCCCACTAGTGGACACAGTGGTCACTACACCACAATATGTAATGTTGATGGGTGTGTGATACATATAATATGTAGATCATGTGTGTTTGATGGATGTATATATGCATGTGTATTGGTATTGTTAGCATTTATGTATGGAAAATGTTTTTGTTCTATATCTTTAGAACACTGACTGTATCTAGTATCTGAGCTTACATGGGCATGCATACTGTATATCCAAGCTCGTAAAACCCTATTTGACAAAATTTTCATTACTGATGGTGCTATTTGTATCTACAGTTGTGTGGTGTTATTATGTGTACAATTTATAACAGTATCATCTGTGCATACACTGTACTTAATTGATTTTTGGCATTTGCATTTTTTTTTGTAACTGTATATACACACTGCATCATTTTTTAAGTAATTAAATGTATGGCTCTTTTATGCTCATGCTATTTTTTGTCTTCATCAGGTCCCCATTTCCTTTACGTTAGTGTAGAACACACAAATAAGAAATAAAAAAATTGTAAAGTATAAAAAGACGCAACTGGTACGTGCGCTTGAATTGACACACAGTCACAATGCATTTCATACTTGAAATTTATACTTTCATTGATAATTGTGGAAAAGTTGCAATGCTGACAAGCGCTATGCAGGACAAATTATGTTTGATGTTCAAATTTAAACATTTACTATGGTTTCTAAAGAAAATACATAGTATTACATTTGTATTTTAGGTCTTGAGATAGAACATGGCTGTTTCGCTTTCTATTATTAGTCCATACCTAAAAGCTTGTGCACAACATGGATGTAGAATATGTTTCTGTCATGCATCTGTAGGGAAGTGGACTGACCTATGGACCTGTCTGCAGCAAGAAGGTAAATGCAAAATGTAAAAGTACTTGACGTGGACTGCTGTGTATGTATGTGGGGAGACAGCTAGAGACAATGGAGGATGGTAAAGTTCTGGGTTTGACCACTAGGGGGAGATCAAGGACAGCAGGAAAAGGAGACAGTGCAGTACTAAAGTTTGGCCATGAGATGGAGGCAGGGAGTAGTGAGGAAAGGACTAACAACAGCTAATGCTTAAGAAACCGCAGAGTCATGGTGGGCGGAGTTACATGAGTTCTAGACGGGGAATTCCCAGGGAGGGGAATATAAGAACGCAGAGAGAGAGTTCCAGAAGCCAGTCCAGGAGGAGGAGCTCAGGAGAAGAGGAGACGAGAAGGGAGAGACGGACAGAGAAGAAGCTCCAGGAGGGACTGAGGAGAGAGACGGTCAGGGGGGTAGCCCTGACAGGAGAGCCACAGGACAGATAAAGCCCGGGGGTACCAGAAGGACGGACTCGGACAGGGGAAGCGCTGTGGCCGTGGGCCTAATGGCAGCCACAGTGAAAGAACCGCGAGTGACGTCACTGTAAGAGGAAAGAGAAGAAAAGTGAAAGGTACCCGGGCCTGTGCGTAGAAGCTGTCGTGGTGCTGTGGTCATCGAGAGGATGGCCAATAAAGAGGACCTGTTGAACGCACATCGGTTTCTGTCTCCAGTCTGTCTGCGGCGAGAAAGGGACCACCCCCCAGTCGGCATACGTACTACACATCCATTAGATTAAAAGCAAAGGTCAAATAACCCTGTTTTTCATTCCTATAGGTTGCATGAGTCTGCATAGTACTCCCACAATCACAGAAGTGATATGACAAAAAATGAGGGGCGACCTCTTTACTAGGCAATGATAGAATAGGATGGAGAAAAGCAACAAACATTAGGGCCATCTTTTATGAAGACGTTGGCTTGTGAATCTTTGGGTTTAAATCTCTCCAAACACTTTAGATAGCTGTTGTTCGAAAGACGGTTCAGCTGATCATTCAGCCATCAGCTATCCCCCTGATTCTCCATATATCGTAGCGCTCAGCTGGCCGAGCGTTCCTGCGTTATCTATCAGCTATCTACTGTCAGACATTTCTGATGTGGCTTATCTGTTAGAGACAGTAAAGGCCCCGTCACACTAAGCGACTTACCAGCGATCCCGACACCAATATCAAGGTGTCAGGATCGCTGGTGAATCGCTATGTGATCGCTGGTGAGCTGTCACACAGACAGCTTCATCAGCGATCAGCACAGCGATGCCGAGCGCCCGGCATCGCTGGCCATCGCTGTAAAAATAGAATCAAAATAAAAAATATAGTTTATTCTCACCTTCCAATGTCCCGTTCAGCCATCCTGCCTCTCTCCACGCTCCGGTCCCAGTGATCCTTTGCACGAATGACCGCGAGATGTCACGGTCTCGAGGGATAACAAAGCCTCGCGGTCATTCGAGCAAAGGATCACTGGGACCGGAGCGTGGAGAGAGGCGGGATGGCTGAACGCGACGTCGGAAGGTGAGAATAACTATATTTTTTTTATTATTTTTTACACCTGATCGCTGGTCTCCCGCCTGTCACACACAGCGATGTGTGCTGGCCAGTGGGAGACCAGAAATGTCCAGAGGTTTCTTCCAGCGATCAGCGATACCGGCAGTGGGGCCGCTCGCTGATCGCTGTCACACACAGTGATCTCGCTGGTGAGATCGCTGTTACGTCACAAAAGTTGTGACTCAGCAGCAATCTCGCTACCGAGATCGCTTAGTGTGATGGGGCCTTAAGGATTGGCAGTCCATAATCTGACATGCTGGATCCTTCTGTTCCCAACAGGAGGCCTCCATAGAGACTGTCAGTCAAACCTATCAATATCTGCGGGTTCGGCCGACGTTAGTCTTAACATGTATGTGGGCATTAACACATTTCATCAGCACCAACATGAGGTTGAATCCATTTTAATTAATGATTCCTTTGTTCATTATAAGTCTCAGTCACCAACATAAGTTTTTTTTTACGTACAGTCACATAAGACCTTCCAGTATCCTGTTTAAATCAAGAGGAGTCAGATGGAGACTATTTCATAAGAATGACTTTATCATAGATATCATCAGTTACCACCTTCAACATGCCTAAAATAGAGTATAGGTAACTGTGTACATAAAGTATAAACCCAGAACTTTAAATGTACTCATAAACAAGTTTAACAGATTATATTTGTAGTTTTCATAAACATCTGTACTTTAGTATAATGATACTAGGTGCAATAACGTTGCAAGTTACATTTTCATCAAAAACATTAGCAGAATACATGATACAGGTTAGTGATTTATTTTATTTATTTTCTGCTGCCTTTATAGTTTTAACATATTCCACACCTCAGTACAGAGATTACACATCAGTGTCCATGATAAGGACAAACTAGCTAGAGCCTAATTTCATATGAAGTCCTATAACCTATCAATATGCTTTTGGAGTATGAAAAGAAACCAAGAGGAAACTCATACATAGACACTGGGAGAAAGAACCAATTAAAACTCAATAAATAGATTGTCACTGCTCAAAACACAAGATATAGATTTTAAGTATCCATTCATGGATAGAGTCAGATTTTCTTATAGTCCAGGTTAGAGCAACCCTCTTTTTAGTCATGCCACTTCTCTACAATAAAACCTGCTTCAATTGAAACCTCTATGTTGTTATATGGAAACACTCTCTCAAGATCTGACCCATTGAGGCATAAAGACCTGTGGGGTGTCCTGGGGTATTTATAAGCAGGTGATGTTCTGGCTGATTGCTGTAAAATCCTTTAGAGGAGGGAGACCTAAAATTTAAGAACAATGTTGTGTATAATAAATTCTGTATGTATTACTGCCTTTTTCTGTTAATCAGAATTATAGTTTTACACCCTTAAGCATCAGTAAAGTTGAGCGAATCGACTTTGATTCCAATTTCCTGAAATTTGCAGATCCCAGTATATTGAAACAATTTGTGATTTGATTCATGAGGATCATATAACAAAAGACCCAATATAATTTCATGCATTGCTGTAGCCAAAGACCATGCTCCTTAAATCAAATGCAGCCATGTGAGCTTCCCCATAATGCCTTGTGTTATGATTGAGTCACCGTAGGAGGCAAAAACAGAAATGCTAGCTAAGTCCAGAAAACCAGAGAAGCTGGCAGCTATCGGATTGCAGACCCCTGAACCTATCAACACAACTAGCAGTAGCCGTGGAGGGTTCCTACTATGCCCTAGACCCCTCGATCACAGCCGGAGAATTAAATAGGCCTAAAGAAAGAAAGGGGAAATCTAAACTTCCCCAGAGCAGACCCCAAAGCAATAGGCAGCCCCCAACATATAATGACGGTGAAGCAAGATGAAAATACTAACACAGACAGAAAGATAGACTGAGCAAAGAGGGGCCCAAGCTAACTAGATAGAAAAGGACAGGAAGGCTGCTGTCTGCAATCCGTGAAAAACCCTATGAAAATAAGAGCCAACAGACTGACAGTGAAAAAGGCCCTGAAGACGCTAGGCTTCAAAAAAGCTATGTCAGTACTCAGGAATATACTGAAGACAGAGCTACAGGCAAAAGGAGATTCAGCTCACCCCAGCAGGGAATGGCAGAATACTGAAAAGCAAGGAAAACAAAAAGCAAAACAAAAAGCTAACAGGCAAAACAGAAAACTTAGCTTTAGAGGAGCAGGAATCAGACTGGTGTCCTAGAAGTCCACAGAGAAATCACCCGCAGGGCAGAAGGGCGTCGGCAGCCTTATATCCAGTCCGTGACTCCACTCAGCCAGTCATCCTCATTAGACTCAGGTGCCTGATAATCAGGCTCATTACCCTCCTTTACCAGAATAGGGAGTTCACCAGACCTCAGTGACGAAGGGGAAAATGAACTCACAACAGCCTTGCACTCAGCATATCCCAAGGAAATGATAGGGAATTGCTGTACCTGTATAGTCAGTGTGACTCTGAATTGAATGATCTGCAATATATTGTAGTAACTGCACCTCATTAAAAAAAGTTATACTTCACACACTGTAAACAAAAAGGACAATTTAAAACCCCTCTGTCCTAATTTTGCTTCTGAAAAAAAATCCTGAACACGAGGCTTGTGTGTCACAGAAAGTGTGCTTTCTTGCTTTTGAGAACGATCAAGTAATATTTTTTTCTAAAAGGGAAAAGAAAAATCTCTGCATTCCAGAAATGTAAACACAGTTGTATACCTCAAGAGCTGTATGTGATGCAAGAAAGTAAATACATTTTTCTTGCACAATTTCAAGTTGTAAAGTTGTAATAGTACTAGTGGTAATATACATGTGGATGCTACTCGATAGATATGTTAGACAAATTGTGGCCACTTGGATATTAAAGAGCTCAAAAGGGTTTCAATACACTCCTATGAGACATCAGATTGTTGTACATGTACTTTCTGGACAATTGGAGGCTTTTCAGTATTGAAATTTAGTGCAAATTTATGTGCCTCAAATAAAAAATTTAGGGAAAATTTGGAAAAGCTAGTAAATTAGACTTTCAAAAGATCCATTGTTCTCAAATAATCAGTTTTGATGGCTGAGATATCTACGCATGTATCTTCATAATTACGTGAGCCACTAATGAAATATGATTCCATAGAAATGATGCACCTAAATGCAAAATCTGGAAAAGAGATCCACTTCAGCGTAAAACTGCTCCATTGCTGTTACAGGCATCTTGTGCTTAAGGCAAGCAAACTCCACAAATCTACTTCAATCTTTCTATGTCAAATCAAACTTAGATTGTTTATAGTTTGTTTTATGACTTAAGTTTATGTTTAAGACTTAGCCTGCATATAAATCTCTAAAGCTCCAAAGAAAATATACATATTGTACTCATTACAGGCTAGTTAAGGGATTAGAACCAAATGACGTAACAATGCATTACCCATTCCGGATAAATTCCACAGTGTGTCTTCAAAATTCACAATGGCAGCCATATATGTGAGGCCCATCAAGTCGACCTCAATGTGCACACATTACTACACAATACAATTGACAGTTTGGAATTTAGTATACAACCAACTAACAATAAGGTAAATTAGTATATATTAAAGAAATGTAAAATGTATTCACTGTCCAGAATAAGAAAGATGAAATCTAGAAGCCTTTGTATGGGAAGAATGAAAACAGTTTACTGCCTAATTGTTTTCATTTGGAGAAATGTATCCAGTATTATTACATGACATCGAACTCGCAGTCGCAGAATGAAACTATTGTGTTTTTCCCATAAAATTAGAATGTTAATATGCTCTGGATTTATCTATCAGTCAATTTATCTAAGGCATCTCTGCATACATGGGGGCAGAACTCCCATTCATTTTCTTTATTAGGATTTATTACATTTTGGGAACAAAACATTTCACCTCCATGATAATGATGGGGCAACATCTGTTTTCCTTTTAGAAATCTTGATAAGACCTCTGAATTTTGTTTTCTTTTCCTTTTTTTTTTTCATCTTAAGTAGGAAAATGACTGAAGCAGCTGCACTAATGTTGTGTCATCATCGCAAAGGTTTATTTCTTAAAGTTGCGACACAGTGTCTCTTCAAAGACAAATTATTATGAAAACTGAGGTCAGTCACATGATTTAAACATTTCTTGGTGCCATTAAAAAGGTATTACCGGAAAATATTTGTAACATCACTCAGACACATGTATTAAAGGTATTGTTTGTATAGTCAGGGTTTGAATTAGTTAATGAAAAACTTGATTTATTTTCTTTAAACTTTGCATTTTAGACTTGTAAGTTCTGGTTTATGCTCATTTATAGTTCTTGTACATTCTAATACTTTCAATAATTGACATGAAAAATTTTAAACAAAAAGCTTTATATTTTTTACGGCAACACCAAGAAGGAAACGTTGTGGAATTATGAAAATTGCTGCATCTATAGACATGTTAATAATATGCAAATGATGAAAAAAGTGAAACAACATTTTCAAATAATTTTGATTTATTTAGTATTGAGGAGTGCACATACACGCACTTATATGCCTTGACATGCTATCAATGAGGCTATTTCTGGTTATCTTTGGAATGTTCTGCCACACTGAATGCACTTGGGCACACAAACCATCAAGATCTGCTGCAAGCAGCTCCCTATGCGTATGCCGAAAAATGATGTGCCAGATGTTCTCGATGAGAGACAAATCCGGCGAAGGTGCAAGCAATGGTTGCTGCTTGCAGGCTGCTCACTGTATGTGGCCTGGCACTGCCATATTTAAAAATACAAAGCGTGGAAGTGCATGTATTTCTGTGTTTGGCGCACATACTTGAAACTGAATAAACTGAATCGAGATGTTTTGAAAATTTTATTTCTATTTTTTTCTATCAATCCTGAGATTTTCACATTTTTTACTAATTTTTCACTGTTTTTAACTATTTTTTCTATCGATCCTGTGATATTAAAGTTCACAATTTCGCATTTTTTCCTTCTTTGTGTTGCAATTTAATTGTTGAGGAGTGTAGTTATGTAAGGGAGGTCCAGGGCCATAGTCATGGCCGAGCACTCTTATGCATCTGTGCCCTGGTCTCCTCTTACATGAAAACAGCATTCTCTCACCAGCATACCTGTGTCTTCTCTCACTGCGCCATCAGGGATACCACTGTGGTGCTGAAGCCTTTCTGCAATTGGTTTTGTAAGAATTGAGACACAGTCCCGTTAAAATGCAACAAGTGAAACTTTACTTGAACAACTTGGCAGCACATTCTTGTCAGTTACAACATTAACAGCAAGTTCCATGCAGTTCTCATCCTTTTCTTTCCCTGTGCTCAGTTCCACATCCTTCAGTACATTACGGGGTAATAGCACCTTAGGCGGTACCGCAGCGTTCTCTTTGTTCAGATTTCCCATGCTTGGGGATTCTCTGGCCTGTTTCGTTCCAGTCCTGAGAGCATCGGCCCATGCAACTATCTGCCACATGTTGAACAATCTGTGCCCCGTACTATTCTGGACCGCTTCCTTTCTCCAGCTATGAACTGCTGCAATCCGGCTGCTTGACAACATATTTTTGTCCTATAGACTCCGAATGGCTAAGCTTTTCTTCTTTAACATTACGTGACTGCTGTGGTGTCCTGGGCCTAGAGGCTGTCAGGGTCCTGACAGCGCCGGCGTACAGCCTCCGTTAAGCAGGGACTCACCCGCACCGTAGGGACCCCTGGGGACAAGAACAGCAGGAAAATAAAGATGCACAGGACCTGAATGTAGAAGTTTAGCAAGCCGGCACAGGACCTACAGTCATGTGAACGGTCATGTGACTGCAAGGGGGCGGGGCTTCGCGTCCTGCTTTCACAGAAGGTAGAAAACTCAAAGTCGGGCAAAGCGGGGGTCATGCACAGTACAGGCAAGCGAGGTACAGGAGGGATAAACAGACGGGAGGTCAGACAAAGCCAAAGGTCACACACAACATATCACTAAAGTACCAGGGATGAGACAGAACGGATAGTCAGGGCCAAGCAGAGATCAAAACCAAACAGACGTAGAAGGTACCAGGCAGAATCCAAAGCAAAAGCCAGAGAACAGACTGAGTCGTACACAGAGAATCAAGCAACCAGAACACAGCACTAACACACTCAGGGGTCACCACACAATGCCAAGGGCAAAAGTATAACTGATGGGGGATGGGAGCTTCCTGAGGCTATAAGAAGCCTCCCCAGAACCAATTAGAGGCCACCATAATAGGTCCCAGGTGTGCAGGTGAGAGTCTGCACTGAGGTCAGAACATTAACCCCAGCAGTGCCAGTCACCCAGCACTGGTATCATGACAGAGGCCATGTGGACAATTCAGGTGCCCTGGCCCTTCTGACTACCTAAAGGAACATTCCTAGCTTACCACACAGTATGGTTGTTAAAGGGAATCTGTCACCCTTTTTTCGACTATGAGCTGCCGCCACTGACATCAGGGGCTTATCTACAGCATTCTGTAATGCTGTAGATAAGGCCTTGATGTAACCTGAAAGATAAGAAAGAGGAGTTAGATTATACTCACCGGGGGGTGGTTCGATCTTGGTCCGATGGGTGCTGCGGTCCGGCGCCTCCCATCTTCATACGATACCATCCTCTTCTTTCATTCCCATTGCAGCTTCTGCACAGGCGCACTGCTCTGCCCTGCTGAGGGCAGAGCAGAGTCCTGCAGTGCGCAGGCGCCGGGAGAGGTCCAGCGCCTGCGCACTGCAGTATTCTGCTCTGCCCTCAAAAGGGCAGAACAGTGCACCTGTGCCGGAGCCACAACAGGAAGGAAAGAAAAGGACATCACCATTAGAAGATGGGAGGTGCCAGACCACAGCACCCATCGGACCAAGATCGGAGCGCCCCCTGGTGAGTACAATCTAACTCCTTTTTCTTATCTTTCAGGTTACATCAGGGGCTTACCTACAGCATTACAGAATGCTGTAGATAAGCCCCTGATGTCAGTGGCGGCAGCTCATAGTCTAAAAAAAGGATGACAGATTCCCTTTAATAACCAAAACATAATGTGTTGTTACCTTCAAACATCAATTATCAGAATATTGGTGAATATTGAAAAACTAATTTGACGAAATAACAGGGTTACCCATGTGTATAGTATGTCACCTTGAATCTTTACTTGTGATATACAGGTTTTTGAAATAGTATACATTGCTCCCCCCACCAAAAAAAATGTAAAAATTGATATATATAATTAACTTACATATTGTAGCAGCCTCAAAAAATTAAATTATTGACAGAGATAGTCATTTTTCTGTTTTGTTGTGTCAGCCATAGTGTATTTCAAATGTAACGGAAATGCTGTAAAATTTTCTTTGCGTTTTGTATGTAGAAAAGCAATGATATACCAGCAGATGCAAATCCACAATAAAATTTGCATATTTTGGTGTTGTTTTTTTCTGGCAGATATTTCTTTGGATTCCTACAGAATCACTGTGGAAATGTTCTTTTAATTCCATTATGAAGGCCATACTCTAAAAGTAGCTTTTTCAAGAGATGATCAAATATCATATTCTCAGCATGCTTATGTAA
The DNA here is from genome assembly GCF_039654945.1 of Dendrobates tinctorius. Lineage (NCBI taxonomy): Eukaryota > Metazoa > Chordata > Amphibia > Anura > Dendrobatidae > Dendrobates > Dendrobates tinctorius. The sequence continues at coordinate 34,011,280 of NW_027361675.1, forward strand.
AAAAAGAGTAACTCTTTACCAGGAACCTAAGTAAGATGACAACCAACATAGCAGTTTTCTTTTTTTAACTAAATTTGAGGATACAATACTCTCCCTATCAAAAACAGAATTGCTAACCCCTTAATGACTGGAGCTTTTTTCGGTTTTGTGTTTTCATTTTTCGCTCCCCTTCTTCCCAGAGCCATAACTTTTCTATTTTTCATTAAATATGTGAGGGCTTATTTTTTGCAGGACGAGTTGTACCTTTGAATGACATCATTGGTTTTAGCATGTCGTGTAATCGAAAAAGGGAAAAAAATTCCAAGTGCCGTGAAATTTCAAAAAACTGCAATCTCACACAAGTTTTTTGTTTGGCTTTTTTGCTAGGTTCACTAAATGCTAAGGCTGAGTGCAGACGGAGTTTTGAGCCCTGCGGATTTTTCCGTGCAGAATGGAAGAAAACCGCAGGTCAAATGACCTGCATTTTTCCTGCGGATTTCATGCGGTTTTCCATTGCGGTTTTCCCCCTGCGGATTTGGAGAAAGGGGAGATAGAAAACCGCACAAAAGAAGTAACATGCTGCGGATTTTGTACCGCAGGAAAACCGCAGCGTCTGCACAGCGTTTTTTTTTTTCCATTCATTTTAAAGGTACTGTACATCACAATGCGGATATGCAACGTTTCTGCGCGGTAAAATCCGCTGCGGAAACGCTGCATATCTGCATCGTGTGCACACAGCCTAAAACTGACCAGCCATTATGATTCTCCAGGTCATTACAATTTTATAAGACAGCAAACATGTCTAGGTTCTTTTTTATCTAGGTGGTCAAAAAAAATTCCAAAGTTTGCTAAGAAAAAAAAAATTGCGCCATTTTCCGATACCTATAGCGTCTCCATTTTTCGTGATCTGGGGTTGGGTGAAGACTTACTTTTTTCGTGCTGGCTGACGTTTTTAAGGAGACAATTTAAGTGCAGATAAGATCTTTTGATCACCCATTATTGCATTTTAATGCAATGTTACGGCAACCAAAAAAACGTAATTCTGGCATTTTGATTTTTTTTTGCCACAGCAAAAAATAACTGAAACATCTGAACATCTTGTTTACTACACTCCTGTTCACACTTATAATTAGGAAAGCAACCATTTGAGACTTTATCTGCAAATATGTTATATTTTCCAAATAAGATTCAATGAGCATATTCTAACAATATATTATCTAGACTGTCTTCATTCATGTGACTTTTTGCATACGGTTCACACAGTGCAGTTCTTATTTGCATCAAATTTGAAATATTTGTTATTAGAAATGGGTGATGTATATAAGAAGTGTACTGTACCTTTAATCCATAATGGAAATAAGTAATAGTAATCAGTTGTAAAGTTATGAATTATTACATGTATCAATCGAGATCGTAAAGTTCTTTTTGGCCTGCCCCATCAGGTTCCAGGGTCCAAATGTAACTGCAACTTCTGCAAGTCACTGATCACAATTACATTTCTTTTTCAGGAACAACACTATTTTTTGTCACCTTCAAATATGGAAAAATTAAATCTTTACATTAAATGGGTTTTGCGGCTAGTTTAACCCCTCTCTGACATCAGATGTACTATTCCGTCCATGTGCCCTGGGCCTGTCTGACCATGAACAAAATAGTACATCTCAGCGATCGACCGCGCACACGGGTGGTGTGCGGCCGATCATGGCCGGGTGTCAGCAGATTCTCACAGCTGACACCCAGCACTAAGTCAAAAAATCAAAAAAACGTCAGCACTCAAATGTTCAGTTTTATTGTCATATACTAGACAGAGGCAAAAACCAAAGTGGCAAAAAACAAAAGACACAACCCTTTTGGACATGTAAAAAGGAAAAAAACAAAAATAAGACCCTTAATGACTACAGATAATGTCAATGTGACATTTTGGCTAATTCAAGCCTTTTTCAAGCGTAGATCTGCATAAAGACATAAAATATAGAGCATCAGTATATAAAATAGAATGGGAAAACAATAACTAGAGTTACGTATGTAGAGACGCCACTAATGGTCAATATACATGAAAGATAATGCCTGAGTCTGTACATTATATATTGTCCAGAAAAGGTAATATACTGTTAACAGTTTGGAATGCAGTAGGTAAGAATGTAAGGAAAATAGCACCATACTAAAAAGTAACAATAGGTACAATGAATATAGAGTTTACTCTGGTTGCTAATAATCAATTGATGTGACAAAATGTAAAAAACATCATTATGTAAAATAGGATTACCTGAAGGAAGAAGGGTCAAGATGTGTAGGTATCCAATAGCAGCTCTCTAATTTTATATAGGCTGATTTTAGATGAATCCCAAAGGGAAAATGTGAAAGGTATTTTGCCTGCAATACAACAATGAAGATGTAATATAAAAAATGATAATAAATGACCCCTATCGGCATGATAAGTGCCAAGAGTGGTCACAGACCGGGAGCAGGCAGAGGGCTGACAGCCCCTCTGCCTTTGGTTCAGAGAACCCTCGGGTCCCGATCGCTGCCATGGTAACCCGATGTCGTCATGACGACATCTGGGTTACCAGAGCTAAGAAACTTCCTGTCATGCACAGTGCATGATCAGGAAGTCTCAGGTCAGAGTGCAGTAAGTGCAGCACTGACAGCTTCTATAGCATGCAGATACTGCTTCATCTGCATGCTATAGAAGAGATCAGCCTGCAAAAAATGGTTGTTCCATAGTGGAGCAAAGTGTAAAAGTCAGAATAAAGGAAAAAATAATTTTTAAATAATTGTAAAAATATTAAAAATAATAATAATAATAATAAAAAAACAATATTTATTCTATCACTAAATAAATATTTGAATCAGAAAAAAAATCTAAACAATAAGGCTGAGTTCACACGTCGCAGTTTTTTCGCGTTTTCGAGGCGGTTTTAAACGCACAATTTTGCCGCGGAAATGCAAAAAATAAGCATCCCATGCAATCCTGTGGGATTCCGCAATGCTGTGCTAATGCTGCATTTTTTTCCGCGGGTCGGAATCGCTTTGCGGTAAAAAACGCAGCATGTTCATTATTTTAACGTAATCGTGGCGATTTTGCCCTCATAGGAATGCATTGTTCTGCTTGCAGTGCCCACCATGTGAAAAGTAAGCAGAACATTTGCGGAGGGTACCCACGGTCCGGAGGAGAGGAGACTGTCCTCCGGGCTGTGGGTACCATATCCCTGTAAAAAATAGCCTATGCAGCATCAGTAGTAAAAGATAAAATGTAAAAAAATAATAAAAAAATAAAAAATATTGTTATTCTCACCTTCCGGCGTCCCACGCAGCCTTCCTGACACTCTCCACGCTCCCGGTCCCAGTAATCCTTTGCGAGAATGACTGCGATGACGTCGCAATCTCGCGGGAGCGCGACATCTCGTGGTCATTCGCGATGATGTCGCGGGAGCGCGACATCTCGCGGTCATTCGCACAAAGGATTACTGGGACCGGGAGCATGGAGAGAGGCGGGAAGGCTGCGCGGGACGCCGGAAGGTGAGAATAACAATATTTTTTATTTTTTTATTATTTTTTTTACATTTTATCTTTTACTACTGATGCTGCATAGGCAGCATCAGTAGTAAAAAGTTGGTCACATTTGCAAACACTATGTTTGACGAGTGTGACCAACCTGTCAATCAGTTCTCCAAGCGATGCTCCAGATTGCTTGGAAAACGCTAGCATTCTGCAAGCTAATTACGCTTGCAAATCGTTAGTTTTTCCATGGGAAAATAGCGGGAATTTAAAATGCGATTTTCCCGCGGAATGGAATTCCGGAATTCTCGCGGTAACTTCCGCGAGAGTTCCGCTACGTGTGAGTGTAGCTTAAAAGTACACATATTTGGTATCACTGCGTCTGTAACGACCCGACCTATAAAACTGTCCTAATAGTTAACCTCTTTAATGAACACCATAAAAAAACAAGGCAAAAAACTATGTTTTATCATCATACCACCGAACAAAAAGTGGAATAACGCGCAATCAAAAAGACAGATATAAATAAACATGGTACCTCTGAAAACGTCATCTTGTTCCACAAAAAATGAACCACCATGCAACATCATCAGGGAAAAAATGAAAAAGTTATAGCTGTCAGAATAAAGTGATGCAAAAACGATTATTTTTTCTATAAAATAGTTTTTATTTTATAAAAGCCCCAAAACATAAAAAATGAGGTATCGCTGTAATTGTACTGACCTGAAGAATAAAACCACCTTATCAATTTTACCACACACGGAACGGTATAAACGCACCCCCAAAAGAAATGCATGAATTGCTGGTTTTTGCTCATTCTGTATCCCAAAAATCGGAATAGAAAGTGATCAAAAAATGCCATGTGCCCGAAAATTATACCAATAAAAATATCAGCTCATCCTGCAAAAATCAAGGCCTCACATGACTCTGTGGGCCAAAATATGGAAAAATTATAGCTCTCAAAATATGGTGATGCAAAAACTATTTTTTCCAATAAAAAGCGTCTTTTAGCGTGTGACAGCTGCCAAACATAAAAACCCGCTATAAGGCCTCTTTCACACGTCCTGATATTTCCGGTACCGGAGATGTCAGTGTCTGTGTGTGTAATACTTGTGGCACATGTGTGGCATGTGTGTGCCGCATCAATACCACATGGACAGGCACCAGGGAAGAAGCGTTGCAGTAAGCGCTTTTCCCCGGTGCCGGGTGCTGAACACGGCTCTCATCATTCTCCCCTGCTCTACTGGTGATCAGCATGAGCAGGGGAGAATTATGAGAGTTACATTTAACCCCTTAATGACCACCGATACGCATTTTAATGGCAGCAGTTAAGGGTACTTAAACCAAAGTGCCAGGTGTAGCCGAGACCCCAGAGAACATGATTTGGGTTGGTTTTTACCGACCCCAGTGTTGCAATCGCCGTTATTAACGGTATAACGGCGATTGCAAAAAAATGTCAGATTTTCCATTTAATTTCTCTCTCCTCTGATGTGATCGCACATGAAAGAAGAGAAAAATAGGGTTCCCCAATCACACTCCCGGTACCTCCATTGTCTCTGCAGGCCCCCTGAAGTCCCCCCGGCCACCAGCTTCTTCTTCCGGGAGAAAATGGTGGACACATGCGCAATGCACAATGCACCCGCTGAGATCTGCCGGCCGGCACCTGGTAACAATAAGAGATTTTTTCCTATTGGTTCACTTTGATCACTGTGATAGACCCTATCACAGTGATCAAAATAAAAAAATAGTAAATCAACCCCCTCCTTTTATCACTCCCTTAGATAGGGAAAAAATAATAAAATAAAAAAAGTATTTATTTCCATATTCCCATTAGGGTTAGAGTTGGGCTAAAGTTAGGGTTAGAGTTGGGGTTAAAGTTAGGGTTAGAATTGGGGCAAAATTTAGGGTTAGGGTTGGGGCTAAAGTTAGGGCTAGGGTTAGGGCTAAAGCTAAGGTTAGGGTTGGGGTTAGAATTGGGGTTAGTGTTTGGATTACGGTTAAAGTTGGGATTAGGGTTAGGGTTGGGATTAGGGTTAGGGGTGTGTTAGGTTTGCGGTTAAGTTTATGGTTAGGGTTGGGATTAGGGTTAGGGGTGTGTTGGGATTAGGGTTGGAATTAAATTTGGGGGGTTTCCACTGTTTAGGCACATCAGGGGCTCTCCAAATGCGACATGGCGTCCGATCTCAATTCCAGCCAATTCTGCGTTGAAAAAGTCAAATGATGCTCCTTCCCTTCCGAGCACTGCTGTGCGCCCAAACAGTGATTTACTCCCACATATGGGGTATCGGCGTACTCAGGACAAATTGGACAACAACTTTTGGGGTCCAATATCTCCTGTTACCCTTTTGAAAATAAAAAATTGCGTCGAAAAGTTCATTTTTGTGAAAAAAAAATTATTTTTTATTTTTACGGCTCTATGTTATAAACTTCTGTGAAGCACTTGGGATTCAAAGAGCTCACCACACATCTAGATAAGTTACTTGGGGGGTCTAATTTCCAAAATGGGGTCACTTGTGGGGGGTTTCCACTGTTTAGGCACATTGGGGCTCTCCAAACGCTACATGGTGTCCGATCTCAATTCCAGCCAATTTTGCATTGAAAAGTCAAACGGCACTCCTTCCCTTCCTAGCTCTGCCATGCACCCACACAGTTGTTTACCTGCATATATGGGGTATCAGCGTACTCAGGACAAATTGTGCAACAACTTTTGGGGTCCAATTTCTCCTGTTACCCTTGGAAAAAAAAACCAATTCGATCTGAAGTAAATTTTTTGTGAAAAAAAGTTAAATGTTCATTTTTTTAAACATTCCAATAATTCCTGTGAAGCACCTGAAGGGTTAATAAACTTCTTGAATGTGGTTTTGAGCACCTTCAGGGGTGCAGTTTTTACAATGGTGTCACTTTTGGGTATTTTCTAGCATAGAGACCCCTCAAAGTGACTTCAAATGAGATGTGGTCCCTAAAAAAAATGGTGTTGTAAAAATGAGAAATCGCTTTTTAACTTTTAACCCTTATAACTTCCTAACAAAAAAAAGTTGGTTCCAAAATTGTGCTGATGTAAAGTAAACATGTGGGAAAAGTTACTTATTAAGTATTTTGTGTGACATATCTCTGTGATTTAAGGGCATGAAAATTCAAAATGGGAAAATTGCAAAATTTTCTAACTTTTCCCCAAATTTTCATTTTTTCACAAATAAACACAAGTCATATCAAAGAAATTTGACCACTATCATGAAGTACAATATGTCACAAGAAAACATTGTCAGAATCACCAGGATACATGGAAGCGTTGCAGAGTTATTACCTCATAAAGAGACAGTGGTCAGAATTGTAAAAATTGGCCTGGTCATTAACCTGCAAACCACCCTTGGGGTAAAAAATGGGTTAAAAAACTGACCATGACAACTGATGGAGGATAGAATTAAGATATATTCATCCCAGGAATCTGTTCCATACTCTAGTGCTTCTGTTCCAATAGATTGCACTGGAAGTGTTGATGTCCTGGAGAGAGAGAGAGAACAATTTTCAATGGGGTTTGGGTTCTGGTGGAATTCCGGGTACTGTTATGGTATCCAAACTGAAAATGTTCGGGTGAGGTAACAGAACCCGGCCCCGAACTTCCACCAGTCCACCCATCCCTAGCCATGATATTATTACTAATGGTCCTGAGGAGACCATTGGAGTGGCAGCACTGGAGCAGGGAGTGGATTCCCAGAGCCAATTTATCTACCAACTTATCTACTTTTCCCTTTTCCACTTAGGTTTTTTTAAATAACCTCTAAAAGGTGAAACTACTCCTTGTTTGTAAATATAATTTTTCACACAACTCATGCAACTTTACCAATGAATTTTATCCCTACCAATACAGGAAGAGCTGACTTTTCAAAGAATTTATTGCATGTTTTCTGTAATTAGAAACTCACTTTCCTTTGTGATGTAGTAGAAACAGTGAAAACAGATAAGAACCATAAAACATTCCTGGTCATTTTCCAAACTCTTGCATTCCCAGAGTAATTATCCAGTTCTTTCCTGGTCTTCTGGCTTTCATCAGTATTTTATTAATTCAATTATTGTCATTTTTCATATTTAGTCTATTAATACATGTTATTTCTGAAAGTTCCACTAAACACAGAAGAGCAGTACATATTGTAGTGTATCATAAAACACAACAGTGTGTCTATGATTAATAGTCACAAATACAAATAGGAGCCTAGAAAAATTCTCAATGTGAACGCATGTCAGATAAAGCTGCATTTGTAAGCCTGGAGCAGATATAGGATACATATACTGCAGGACTCTACAAAATTAGTCACTGATCGATTTCATTTTCACCAATTGGATTTCATCAATAGGACAACAAAGTTGTCAGTGATATATGGAACATTCAGATATTGGTTTATTTAGCCGACAGATCATGGTAATTAGTGGCATATTCCAACACCTGATGGTGCTTATGGGTATCTAAGCTGAAAACCAATGGCCTTAATCTTGAAGGGACTGTGTTGAATCCCTGTGGTCCATTGCATTTTTGGTTTGTATACCAAACTTGATGCTTAGAGTGTCCCAGCCTTAGTATAAGCACCAATACCAGGACAAATTATCTATGCTCATTAGTAGTCAACATTATTGATACCTTCTGCCGCACATACTCCAATTATAGCCATAAATTTGCACTCCTACTTCTGCCTTCTGTGTTAAGGTCAATCATTAACATAATGTAAGCTCATGTGATAAAAGCTTATGTATTTCTTATAATTTAAGTAGTTTATATTCTGCAAATTTCATAGGAAGTTATGAGGAGAGCAGTAACTATACTGAAATAAAAGTTTGAGAATTGCCATATTCCAATTGAACGGTTTAAATTCAAGATAAAAACAGTTTATCCCATTAGCACTTATAAAATGCAAAATACTGCAACTAAAATTCTAGGCTAATGCATGACTATTAATACATGTTGCATTACATAAGACCTGATACATAATATCTGGTTTGGCAGATATCCCCATTCATACATCTAAAATCAAATTTATTCAAGCCCCCTGAACAAATATCCAAAGCTAAGTTGTAATTTCCATCTGAGTATATACAATTGCTTCTCACTAACTATCATCAAAAAGTTAATTTATTTCAGTTCTTCAATACAAAAAATGAAACTAATGTATATATATATGTATATATAATACAAAAGTCATTATCTCAGTAAATTAGAATAATTAGCAATGACACCTACAAAGGGTTCCTAAGCATTTAAAAAGGTCCCTTAGTCTGTTTCAGTAGGCTCCACAATCATGGGGAAGACTGCTGACTTGACAGATGTCCAGAAGGCAGTCATTCACACATTCCACAAGGAGGGTAATACCAAAAAGGTCATTGCTAAAGAAACTTGCTGTTCACAAAGTGCTGTATCCAAGCATATTAATGGAAAGTTGAATGGAAGGAAAAGTGAGGTAGAAAAGGGTGCACAAGCAACCGGGACAACCGCAGTTTTGAAAGGATTGTTAAGAAAAGGCCATTAAAAAATTTTGGGGAGATTCACAAGGAGTGGACTACTGCTGGAGTCATTGCTTCAAGAGCCACCACACACAGCTGTATACAAGACATGGGCTACAAGTGTCGCTTTCCTTGCATCAAGCCACTTATGACCAATAGACAACGCCAAAAGTGTCTTAACTGGGCCAAGGAGAAAAAGAACTGGACTATTGCTCAGTGGTCCAAGGTGATGTTTTCAGATTAAAGTAAATTTTGCAGTTCATCTGGAAATCAAGGTCCCAGAGTCTGGAGGAAGAGTGGAGAGGCACACATTCCAAGCTGCTTGAGGTCTAGTTTGAAGTTTCCACAATCAGTGATGGTTTGGGGAGCCTTGTCATCTGCTGGTGTAGGTCCACTATGTTTTATAAAGAAGTCAGTGCAACTGTCTACCAGGAAATTGTAATGATACTGCAATTATCTCTACATTCAAAGTTCCTCTCTAGAACTGTTCACTCACTGAGCTCTGCTGCATCCATTAGAGCTGTGCAAAGACACACTGGGGGCTTTTTCGAACCCCTTTCCTCTCAGCTCCTTCTCCCTACACACTCTCTGTAACATGAGATTCCAGTGTGTGATCTTGCCCCTCCCTCAGGAATGTGGTAATTAGCAGAATACAACCCTTTGTCTCCCAACATGTGCTCTGTGCCTAAGATGGCGTTGATTTAGAATCTAACTCAGGCCCAATCAGTGACAGAGATATGAAAGTTACATATTTGGGACATGCTTCAACAGAGCTGCTCAGCCTGTGTTTTTCTAGGCTCCAGCTTCCGCAGAATCCAAGAAATGAATTCCTGCGTAGCTGAGCCATCCACGTACTTCGAGTTTAGACTTAAATGAATCACAACATCATGCGGAGTAAGATGATACTATGTGTGTTGCCATATGAGGTTCCCTCCCTGAGATATGATAATTATAAGTTTTGTAGTAAACTGTTCATTCTGGCAGAAAGAGGAGGGTTCCCAAAACTCAGCCCCTTTAGTGATGTCACCACCAGGAGGTATAAGTTAGTCCCAGCTCAGTCTGGGGACACTTTTGCCTGGGAAAGCTGATACAGGCAGAATCTGTGATGCACTGCGATGTATCACCCCTCCGCCCGCACCGCATGGACTGCCTGAAATGACTTAAGCAATTGTAAGTGCTTCTCTACCTTTAATCCCTGTTATTTTGTAATTGTCTTGTACATACTTTAATTGTCTCATATTGTAAAATCTTTTTATAACTTCTGTAAACACTGCCTACCTTTTTGGAGTAAAGTATAAAATTACTAGTTTCGTGTCTTCTTGCTCTATAACGAATTTGCATGTTCTCCGAAGTGAATTATGCTACTAATTTGGGTTGGCTTCAGACCCCTTTATTAATTTAGAAATATTAATTAAGAAATCGGAGCTGGTGGCAGCGAAGTGTGTTCTGTGATAGTTGAGCAAAGCTGGCAGTAACGGAACAGGTTGTATAAGCTTATTGTCTGGCTGCGGCTAGGATTAGTTATAATTCCATCACAGCAGCGTGCCTAATAGCCAGTACACATCCAAGAAGGCCCGTCCGGTGACTAATTATCCTAGGTGCAGTTCCCTGACTGACCTGAGGGTAAGGGGGGTGCCGGAGAGCTGCGTGTTCCAAAGTGGAACTGGAAAGTGGGATATACATAAATCCCGGCAGTTCGTAACATATTAGCGGCAGCGGTGGGATAACTAAAATAAGCCCCTCTGCGGTAAATTGATAGGTCAATAGACTAGCTTGCTGCTTTTTCATCACATTTGGTGGCAGCAGTGGGATAACTAAGATAAGTCCCCCTGCGATTGAGATATACACGTATGCGTGTGTGAGGTTTTCCTGACAGAAATTTTGAGCACTTCATGCTTCCCTCTGCCGAAAGGCTTTTTGGAGATAAAATGTAATTCTCCAGCAGGATTTGGCATCTGTCCACACTGCCAAAAGTACCAAAAAGTACCTCATTTAAAAACAACAGTATCTCTGTGCTTGATTGGCCAGCAAACTCCCCTGACCTTAGCCCCATAGAGAATCTATGGGGTATTGTTAGGAGGAAGATAAGAGACACCAGGCCCAAAAATGCAGAGGAGCAGAAGGCTCCATAACACCTTAGCAATGCCACAGGCTGATCGCCTCCATGCCACGCCACATTGATGCAGTAAGTGATGCAAAAGGAGCCTCGACCAAGTATTGAGTGCATTTACTGAACATACATTTCAGTAGGCCAACATTTCAGATTTAAAAATAATTTTTTAAGCTGGTTTTATAAAGTATTCTAATTTACTAAGGTAATGACTTTTGTGTTTTCATTGGCTGTAAACCATAATCATCAACATTAGCAGAAATGAACACTTGAAATAGATCACTATGTAATGACTCTATCTATTATATACTTACCTAAAATTGTCCATCATCCACTTCTGTCCGGACGTCCTCGAATCCCACAATTCACCGTGCTGCACAGGAAGTACGCCAACCGCCATATTGGAATACCCAAGTGATGGGTATTTCAATATGGCACCTGCTGGTGGTACCAAGCCCTTACACAGTACCACCAATGGGACACTGCCGGGACACCCATGCCGAACCCCCCACCACTTGACCCCCACCAGGACCCACCACCAGACCCGCCGCCGGACCCCCGCCAGGACCCGCCACAGGATCGCCGCCTGACTACACACGCTGGATCCTGCCGCTGTCTGCCCACCCACCTCCATGCAGTCACAGCCGGCAGGAAAGACCACAGCTTGCGGCCTGTGCTGAAAATGGGGCGCTGACGACTTCCCCAGCGCCACAGATCTGCCCCCATTGTGATGTCACTGCCCACCCGATGCAATAGCATCGGGCCCACGTCTAGTATGATATATGAGTTTCACTTTTTGTATTGAAAAACTGAAATTAATTAACTTTTCTTGATAGTCTAATTTTGTGAGAAGCACCTGTGTGTGTATAGAGGGAGATGTTAGATACATATACAGAAACATACATAGATACAAAAACATAAATATACCATATATACTCGTGTTTTTCAGGACTTTTATAGTGCTGAAAACCCCTTGGTATAGACACAAGTCAATTGTTCCAGAGGGTCGGCGGGGAAGGGGGAGCAGCGGAGCAGCGTGCACAGTGACACCCACAGCTGTTGGCTTCCAGATGAGTGGAGGCGTGTGCATATTCATTACCTTAATGAGCGGGGCCACATGATCGCTCAGCACAGGAAGAGCTGCTGGAAGCCAGAACCAACAAGATGCAGGGAGGTGAGTAGGATGTTTTTTTTGTAATAGGAGCCATGCATACATGGATGGGAGGGCTGAGCCATGCATACCAGGACCGGAGGGAGGAATCATGCATACCAAGATGGGATGGGGAGCCATGTATACCAGGACAGTGACGGGGGGAGGCATGCATACCAGGACAGCGACAAAGGGTGCCATGCATACCAGGACAGCGACGGGGGAGCCATGCATACAAGGACAGCGATGGGGGAGCCATGTATACAAGGATAAGGACGGGAGAGTCACGCATACCAGGACAGGGATGAGGGGACAATGCATACCCGGCTTATACTCGAGTTAATAAGCTTACCCAGTTTTTCGTGGCAAAATTAGGTGCCTTGGCTTATACTTGGGTCAGCTTATACTCAAGTATATACTGTAAATATGTAAGTGAGATATATAATCAGTGCTTTGTGTGTCTAGTTTACTGTACATGTTTTTTTTAATAAATAAATTCCTTTTGGCAAAAAAAAGCCATTGAAAAGCCATTCATCTGCTGGGTACAGTAAATTCACAGTGAAATAGAATAGATATATATACATAGAATAGATATAAAGATATCAATCACATATATAATCAGTACAGTGCTTGTGTAGCTTACGGCACATGAAATTTTTTACATACTAAATTAATTTCTGAAAAAAAATGGTGTGGAATCCCTGGACATTTTATTAACCAGCTGAGGGAAAGCGGACAGCTGGGGGCAGATATTTATAGCCTGGGAAGAGGGTAATACCCAAGGATCTTCCCAGGCTATTAATATTAGCTCACAGCTATATACTTAGCCTTTCTTAGTTATTAAAATGGGGGACCCCCAAAAAATGAAGTAGGATCCCCCTATATTTAGTAACCAGCAAAGGCAAGGCAAACAGCTGCGGGCTAATGCTAATAGCCTAGGAAGGGGCCATGAATACTGCATTATTAAATTCTTTTGTAACATTGGCCAGATCTGTACCTTGCCACAATTCTGTCTCTGAGCTCCTTGGAGAGTTCCTTTGAAATCATGATTCTCATTTGGTCTGACATGCACTGTGAGCTGTGAGGTCTTATATGGACAGGTGTGTGCCTTTACAAATCAAGTCCTATCAGTTTATTTAAACACAGCTGGACTCCAATGAAGGAGTAGAGCCATCTCAAGGAGGATCACAAGGAAATGGACAGCATGTGACTTAAATATGAGTGTCTGTGCAAAGGGTCTGAATACTTATCACCATGTGATATTTCAGCCAAAAATTTTAAATTTCTGCTTTTTTTCAGTCAAGATGGGGTACATAGTGTACATTAATGGGAAAAAAATGAACTTTTTTGAATTTATCAAATGGCTGCAATGAAACAAAAAGTGAAAAATTTAAAGGCGTCTGAATACTTCCCATACCCACTGTAGATGGCAGAGGTGTATCTAGGTTTTCTGGCACCCGGTGCAAGAATTCAGTTTGGCGCCCCCCATCCCCAAGTACATACCAAGTACATATGCAATTTTCATGTACCAACGAGCTGCTCTCCCTAATGTCCTCAATGTTCAGTGAAAAAAAGAGAAGCGGGAAGAGAAGCTCGTTGTCACAGAAACATAATTATGAAAGTCACATATGGGTGAAGTGTCCATGTGATGACTACTGGAACCTGCAGAGCTGAATCCTGACATTGCAGGCTTCTGAATTCTCACAATGAATGCACTGCACACTTTTAGGATTCTCCCTTGCCGGTGGCAAGAGTGGACGGTCATGTCAGCACAAGCATGCAATTTGTATACTTCTGGCCACATTCCGACTAGACATGTCTGACCTTGCTCAGTTCATTTTCATTGAGTAAGGCCATACACGTCTAGTCAGCTTGTGGCCGCATGTATATAAATCGCCAGCACTAGAGAATCCTAACAGCGTGCTGTGAGCACTGTGAGAATTCAGAAGTCTGCAGTCATGTAGAATGACTGCAAACTCATCATAGACAACCTCTTTAATACTCCTAACATAAATAAAAACATGAGAATTAGTCAGTATCACAAATAATATTTACATCCAGGTACCGGATAGATGAGTTCACCTCTGGAGTCGTTCTCCTTCTTGTTTTCATCTTGTCCAGACCCCATGATGAGTTTTCTCATCCACAGCCATCTCTGCAGACTTCTATCCTCTCTGGTCTTACGCAGAAAATCTTCACATGATGCCTTTAAAGATACCAGTGCCATTATAATGCTTCTGAATAAAAATATCTACAGTATGCTGAGCCCCTGAATAAATAATTGCCTCTCACTATATTGTCTGCACAAAATATGACCCCACACGGTCCCTCTTAAGGTACCTGCTTTTCACACTGACCTCTCCATTCCATACTGGGCCCCTTCTTCACACAGTCCTCTCACACTGTGTCCTCCCTGTAGGGCCCAGTCTATATACTGTACTCTCATCACACTCCCCCTCCTTGGTATACTGTCCCCTCCTGGCTGTACACTTACACTGTCCCTCCATGCTACACCCCCCACACTACTCAGTCTCTATTCTGTGCCCACCCACTTTTCTCCCCCCATACTGTCTCCTCACACTATTGCCCTCCCTCCCCATACTGTCTCCCCTCATATCCCCCTATTCACCATACTGTCTCCTCATATATATTTACCCCCTCACTCACTATATTGCTTGCTCACATATACTCCTGACTCACCATACTGTGTCTGCACACATTCCATCACCCGCACTCCCCATACTGTGTCCACATACATTTTCCCATCGCTACTCATACTTTGTCTGCATACATTCCCCCGTTCACTCCCCAAACTGTCTGCATCCATCCCCCACTCACCATACTGTGTCTGCACCCATCCCCCATACTGTTTTCTCATCCATGCCCCCATTTTCCAGTACCGTTTCCTCATACATGCCTCCCATACTGTTACCTCATATATGATCTGAATCTCCCCCTTTGCTCCTCATTTTGTGTCCTCAAATCCCTCCATACATTAAATCCCCCATCCCCACTCCCAATTCCCCCCACGTTAAATCTCCGCATCCCCACTCCAAATCTCCCCCCAACACATTAAATCCCCCATCCCTACTCCAAATCTCCACACACACATTAAATCCCCTCATCGCCACATTAAATCCTCCCATCCCCACTCCAAATCTCTCCACACACATTAAATCCCCTCAAAATCTCCCCACACACATTAAATCCCCCATCCCCACCCTCACGTGCACCTAATCTTCAGTGTTTTCAGCTTCAGTGGAACACTTACCACCAATGTGTGCCTCTGCAAGGTCGCGAATAACGTCAGCAGCCTCGTGATCACATGATCTGATCACGCTGCTCGCATCACTCTGGCTCGGTGGTCAGAGCCTCATTTGTACTCGTGTCTGTAAGACACGAGTACAATTGATCCCTGGGAGTCGGCGTGCTTCAGCGTCTCTGTGCCGCCTGTCAGCTTGACAGCCGGTACAGAGAACAGGCGACTTGCAGTCCGGGGGACTGCAAAATGCAGCCACCGGGGGAGACACTGTGGACCGCCGCCTTAGGCGGCCTGACTGCACGCTCCTGCTGGCTGCACCCGGCTGCCCCCCCTAGATATACCTATGCTAGATGGCATGCTGCATTGTTGTATGATGCAACAATACAACACTATACAACCTGCCATCCAGCAAAGACACTGAGCTGTGCATGCTTGCTTAGCTCAGTGTCTCGCGGTTAACTTCTTTCCCATCTCTGACGTCATCGAGAGCTTGAGAAAGTTCTAATGCTTGTGGTTTCATCAGAAAGATCTTGGGAGTTCACAGCCAATTAACTCAGTTCAACTCACTAACGTCAGTGGAAGCGCCATTAGAACTTCTCCCATGGTGCTCGCGCTGACGTTAGTTGAACTGTGTTCATTGGCTGTGAACTCACAGGATCTTTTTGATGGCACCACAAGCGTGAGAACTTTCTCACTCCTGCTATGACATCAGTGTGGTGAAATAAATTCACCGCAAGACACTGAGCTGAGTAAGCATACACAGCTCAGTGTCTCTGCTGGATGTGTAAGGAGAAGGACCGGACCAGGCTTACCTATTCCATGACAGATCCGGAACTGCCGGGCTGTCTCCCATGTTGCACGGGGGAAAGCTTAAAACCACAGACCGACCTTTGCACTCAGTGATAGGGGTGCAGCTAAGTCTAAAAAGCCACAGCACGCGGAAACGCACGGCACGCAGGAGGACAGTGTTAGTGCTCCTACATCTGAGCATCGGGATGGAGCAGGCCCACGCCATAGGGGCCCAGGTTCCTCGTGCAGAGGCTGCCGACAGAGACTTGTAAAGTGCCCATTGGCACCTGTGAACGGGAGTGACAAAATCTCCTGCCAGAGAATAGACGCGCGTGTGCTGAGACAGAGAAACTGGGCATCCTGCTGTGAACTGGATACTGAGTCATCCGTATACAACTGCCGAGCAATGTTAAGCTCTGGCAGTGATAAAGACTGTTCACATTCCTGCACTAAAGCTTCTGGATCCAGGACCCTCATCAGGATATCGAGGAACCACTGCCACTGAGAACCGGATCCCCATCTTCTTCAGGACCACGTCGGACCCCTCATGCGCCACTGCCTTGGCGCCACTGTTGGAACTTAGAATCCCATATTCTGATGTCGAATTTGCAAACAACTTGGCACTCAATCTGTGAGGAGATTTAAACAGATCCTTTATTTTATGTACATCCAAAAAACAAAAACTTGAATGTTTTCCGTCCCACAATGGATCTTCATCAGAATACAGTTTTCATAGATGGTTTCTAAAGTATGTATACAAAGACAAAAAAATAAGAACAAGACTTTGAAATTAACAATAGCCATAACATATTGATACACATATGTCAAAAACACTACAGTAGTTCTGCATAGATTGTGAACCTAAAGTCGATAAAGTGATATACGTGAAGAGTGGAGAATCCGGAAGTCCAAGTGAGCGTGGTGAGCGTGGTGAGAATCAGACGATTCCTTGGGCAAAATATATAGTCCGTGCTGCGGTGGTAGTTTAAAGAAAAAGAAGCAAAAACATTATCGTGTACCGTTAAGAAATATCATAATGAGATTGTACTCTGCAAATATTAAGATAAGAAAGGATATCGTGGAGGTCTAGGATTATTATTGCGTCATGCGAGCATCAGTGACAGTGAGGTGCTCAAGTGAAAGTATGGAGAACTACCTAAAAAAGGAACTGTAAGAAGAGCCCATACGCTGATGGGTCAGTTGTCCTAGATCAGAGGTCTCAAACATGTGGCCCACGGGCCACATGCAGCCCCTGAGGCAGTCATCTGTGGCCTGCGGTGCACCACATGTCTCACCCCCTGAGGCAGGTAGAAGGGGGAAGGCATGCAGCCATCCAGGAGCGCGCGATGGCTGTGTGTTCTGTGTGCACAGGACCTGTGATGAGGTCACAGGAAGGGGAGGAGTCAGGGGGTCTCATGATCAGGGGCCTCAGTGTATGCAGAACGCTGCTGTCTTTGTCTGTGCTGGTTGTCATGGTGCTGGGTTTACAGGGTGGATGTAGCAGAGCTGTGTGTGTATGAGGTGTACGGAGAGGAGCCGTGTGTATACGAAGACCGAGGTGTATGGAGCGGAGCCGTGTGTGTACGAGGTGTACGGAGCACAGCTGTGTGTGTACGAGGTGTAGAGAGCAGAGCCGCATATGTACGAGGTGTACGGAGCGGAACCGCGTGTGTACGAGGTGTACAGAGCGGAGCCGTGTGTGTACGAGGTGTACGGAGCGGAGCCGCATGTGTACGAGGTGTACGGAGCGGAGCCATGTTTGTACGAGGTGTACGGAGCGGAGCCGCGTGTGTACGAGGTGTACATAGCGGAGCGTGTGTGTACAAGGTATACGGAGCGGAGCCGTGTGTGTACGAGGTGTACGGAGCGGAGCCGCGTATGTACAATGTGTACGGAGCGGAGCCGCGTATGTATGAGGTGTACGGAGCAGAGCCGCGTGTGTACGAGGTGTACGGAGCAGAGCCACGTGTACAAGGTGTACAGAGCGGAGCCGCGCGCGTATGAGGTGTATGGAGCAGAGCCGTGTGTGTACAAGGACCGAGGTGTAGGGAGCGGAGCCATTTGTGAACGGAGCAGAGTCGTGTGTGTATGAAGTGTATGGAGCGGAGCTGCGCGTGTACGAGGTGTGCAGAGCCACGTGTGTACGAGGTGTGTGGAGCAGAGCCGCGTGTGTACTAGGTGTGCTGAGCGGAGATGTGCGTGTATTTTGGCATGTGGTGGGCCCCATTTGAAAGTTCGCACCATGGCCCTTAACTTTGTAGTTACGCTACTGCTCACGCTAGAAGAGAGGAGTGTGCCTCTCCATAGTGGGTGTGACCCTGCATGAT
This sequence comes from Dendrobates tinctorius, assembly GCF_039654945.1. Classification (NCBI taxonomy): domain Eukaryota; kingdom Metazoa; phylum Chordata; class Amphibia; order Anura; family Dendrobatidae; genus Dendrobates; species Dendrobates tinctorius. The sequence goes on from NW_027361675.1 coordinate 34,029,885, forward strand.
GACATCCCTCTGGCGCTGTGTAATGACATCATGCCAGCGCGCAGAGAGCAGAGGCGTGACTTTCCCCCCATTGCTGGATTTTGCAGGTGACTGTGGCTGTGCGTGTACAGCGAGATCATAGCGCCGGCTCACATGCAGACCCGACAATATCATCCGCTGAGGAAAGCTGTACATCGCAGCTGATAACCTATTTGAACGGCCATGATCTGTATTAGCACCGATCGCGGCCGTTTAACCCCCTTTAAATACCGCTATCAATTGTGACTGTATTAAGTTTGAAAGGAATGCGGCCCACCAGCTTAAATTTTTTTTATGTGTGGCCCATTTACTCTGCTGAGACTGAGACCCCTGTCCTAGATGGATATCCTGTAATTCTGAAAAGGAATGATAAGTAAGAAAAAATGGAAAGAGCAAACCAAGTTTATAGGTATACTATTACATTGTCATTTGATATTGTAGGGGACATGAGGGGAATAACAGAAGGGTAAAATGGCGCAACATTGGATCCGACAGTTAATAATACATACTGGAAGGGCACTGTATGAAAACAACATAAACGGAAAAATAAAATCATAGTAGTGCCCATAATGGGGGGGAAAAGGATAGGTTACTACTGAACTATTATTTTACCTGTGGGGTAATTAGCTGGTGAGTACACCTTCCCTGAGTGATGTGGGATAATGAATAGAATACCCGCGCTTTTGTGGATGGCAATTGTGTTGCATGAGAATAGCGCTGCAGGGGAAGATGGAAGGGATAGGAATGAAGTTACAAGTTTGCTCGTAGTAGATTACTTGATAATATGGGACTGGTATGTTACCCGAAGAGGATATAAATTGTGGACAGTGCCAAAATATAGCCTGAGGACCAGCTGTTGAATGATCAGCGCCAGTGAATTTAGCAACTGTGTTGCACCAGGGACGCGCTGTAAAGGAAATAGGAGTCAATAGGAGCAATGATGTGTAACAGAAGAGCACAGGAGTCCAGCAGTGGCTGCCTCGTCTCCTGCCTATTACCTTGTCCCTCTTCTCATTCCGATCACATGACTGCAATACTGCGGCTGTGATTGGATCTCTCTCCTCACATATACCTGGAAGTGCTCCCTGTTCAGTCAGTGTCCTGACACACAACGGCTCTCAACTCCCCTCTACCCCCCTGGATCAGTGACAAGGTAATAGGCAGGAGACGAGGCAGCCACTGCCGGACTCCTGTGCTCCTCTGTTACACTTCATTGCCAAGTTGTTTGCAAATTCGACATCAGAACATGGGATTCTAAGTTCCAACAGTGGCGCATGAGGGGTCCAACGTGGCCGTGAAGAAGATGGGGATCCAGTTGGGCACCTTCTTCTTGCAAAAATCTGAGTGCCGTGTTCTGCTTACACCATATTCTGATGTTGTCGGACTGATAAGTTTATCGTTACTGAACTTCCCTTTTAAATTCCCCGCTCCTGTTTTATCCCATTTTACATAATCTCTTGCAAGCCTGTTTTACTCTACTCTCTCCCTGCGTGGAGTAGACCTTGTTAAAGTAAATCACATGTTAACCCTTGCTCTGCCTCCTGTCCGTTACTGCATCTTGCAACCTGCTCACACTTGGCATAGTCTGCAGGATGCATGGAAGCGGCAGACCAAGAGGCTGGGGATGGCCCTAGGTCCAGTATTTTCCTGGGGGCAATGTTAAATGACCTTCTGAAATTTAATGGAAATAACACTATGCTATGGAGCTGGACTGAGCCCAATAGGGGAATGATGAGAATGCATCCCATGATACCTGCCTTGCAGGCGGAGGTCACCATGATGGCTTTAGACGGGTAGGCAAGAGACTCCGTTATGATACGACCCTCCCGAGAGCGGGACATGTTTGAGAAGTATTGCGCATACTGGAAGAGATACATGGGGTCTCCACGGACATGGGGGAATTGCACATGCGGTTGTTCAGCCAGGTTCAAAGAGAGGGGGAGACGGTGACTCAGTACATGAACGTGCTACAGGAAATCCACACAGCCATCATCAGAAAGGACGGTGTAGGCATAGGTTCGACTGATGTAGTGTTATGGGACCTGTTAGTGACTGCATTGAGAGATGCATTCCTGAAACAGGCCCTGCAAGAGCGCTTGTGAGTAAATCCACGCATGACCTTTGCGGAGGTCGGAAGTGAGGCTGTCGAGGGAGCTATTTAGGGAGGGCTAAATTAACCCTTCACAGTTGAGCCAGTGATGTCCAAATTATTCCACAGAGTGTTGCTAGCAACTCAAATGACCACACGGAGACGGGGGTCTCTGTACGGGAGGATCGAGACAGATCACTAAGCCCCTTTATTTTAGTCACTTCTATTATAACATTTTGCTTAATTATGCAAAGTTCTCAACTACAAATAACTTCATTTCACTTTGTAAGCCAATAATATTGCAAGAAAACCGGAAACTACATATATGTCCGTTTCCAAATAGAAAGTAGTATAATGGCATATTCTTCAGAGTTTTACACCCCACCTCCCTTATCTTGCACCTGATGGGAACAGTCTGGTTTCATGACAGTTTGAACTTTTACCTAATTACAAAATGTATCTTACAGCAACAAAAACGGAGAAACGAAAACCTTCAGAGAATGAATAAAATGAAACTTCAACTCTGATTTTACTATTAACCCTTCACAAGGCATGCGCGCATGAGCAAGAGCAGGGGGTGACAGTCCCGATGGTGAAGGTCCGGAGTGGAGATGTAAATCTGATCACTGAACCAGGATGGGTAGAAGATCTGCGGAAGAAGATTCAAGTTATGCAGGAAGACTTGATGGAAACTAAAAAGAAGGTGATGACCTCATTAAAACCACCTTGGGCAGAACTGTCCCAGAACCGCAATGGGTTATGAGAACATCTTGGCGGGAGGAACTCCCTACATGCTATATCTGCAGAGAACTGGAACATGTGGCTCAGGGTTGCGAATATCAAGAGCGACCTATTCTGTGACGTCCATTAAACTAGGAGGCTCCGAGGCTGGGGGACGCCGCCCGGAGCCAGAACAGCCAAAAAGGAGAATCAGAAGTCCCACCAATTTAGTGTCTGTGTGTCCTCTAGTCTGGGCTGAGATAGATGGTCGGGCTGTCCGCAGCCTGGTAGATACCGGCTCTCAAGTGACTACGATGCTCGAGACATACTTTATGTCACGTTGCCGCCAGACTTGGGGTCTGCTGTTCCGGTCGCGGCCACTAGGAGGCGCCGGACCGCCACTTCGCCGTCAGACTCAGGGACGGCTGTTCCTGCCTCGGCCACTGGGAGGGGCCGTGGTTCCGTCACATCAGACTCAGGGCCTACTGTCCTGGCTTTAGCCTCTAGGAGGCGCCGGTCTGTCACGTTGCCTTTAAATTCGGGGTCTGCTGTTCCGGTCGCGGTCACTAGGAGGTGCCATGGCTTGCCCGTGAGTTATGGTGCTGACAGAGTAAGGGCACCTGCGCAGGCATCTGGTGGATGCAGGCTCCGCCCCTCTGTCAGTCATCAGAAGGTTACTGCATCATTATCTGGCCTGGTCCTGGGGGCGGTACTGATGACATCATCAGTCCAGGAACCTGTGAGGGGTGACCTGATCCCTCAAATACCTTGGGACTGGTCTTGCAAGCCACCGGATATATTCTTGGTTCCCCTGTGCGCTACTTGGTGATTGACTATTGTTTGACTCTGACCTCAGCCTGGATTTCTGACCCCTCTATTGCCTGACGATTTTGTACCTCTGCCGTCCTCCTGGTTTTTGACTCTGACCTTGGCCTGAATTTGACTCTGCTATTGCCTGCCGTTTCTTGTACTTCTGCTGTCTGCCTGGTTAAGACTCGGATTCCCGACTACGCTTTTGGTCCCGTTTTTTAACCCCTCTCTGACGACCGTCCTGCTCTGGCCGCTGCTCATATTCAGACAGCTACCTCCTGGGCTCTGTTGTAAATCCAGATCCCTGTATAGGGGTAAAGGGTATCAGTGTTTCTCGGGGTGTTGTCTGGCTGCAGATGGACGTCACACTTTAGAAGGCATTTCCCAGAAGCAATGAGGCCCAATGATAAAGCTGACAGCCGCCAATCATTTACCCATCCCGGTCGCAGGTGTGGTATGGATGCAAATTAAGGTCTGTGGCAAAGATCTGGGTTGCAAAGGCATGGTGTTAACTATGGGAGACACAGAAAATGGACATGCTGTCACTTTAGGGATGAATGTGCTTAAGGAATTTGGAAGTATTCTCATCAATGAGTCCCCAGACATGTTTTTGAAACAACGGAGCCGCGTACTCCCCAAAGAAAAGTGTTCCAGCAGTTGATTCGGGCCGTTCAAGCACAAGAGACCTCCTGCGATGGGAAGGTGCTGGGAAAAGTCATCATCTCGGCTGCAAATAACCTTGTACTACCACGGGACAAACCGTGCTTTCCTTACCCATCCCGGCTTGCACGCCTCTGGAGGGAGTCGAAATACAAATAGAACCTGCTGTCTTGGAGCACTTACCTCCAGGGCTACTAATTGCAAGGATGCTAGCTACTGTACATGATGGGATGGTACCCATGCAGTGTGTGAACTTGAGAGAGGACAATCTGACACTTTCACCCAGAAGTGAAGTAGCACAAATCCTAGGCATGCCAGAGGAGCTGCCTTTCAGTTGACCGTAAAAAAGGAAGACCCATGGACAGTAGCTGTCGAGATGACTGCAGTATCAGAACCTCAACAACAGCAGAGAGGGCGCCATATTTTGTTACAAATGTGGGCTGAATTAACAGAACTCACACGGCAACAGGTACAACAAGTGGAAGCCTTACTCAGACAATCCCAGGACGTATTCACACGTCATGAGGACGTCATGAGGATTTTGGCTGCACTACTACAATCACACACGAGATCCCAACCAGTAATGTTGCACCCATAAGAGAATGCTATCGACAAATACCTCCGCAAATATAATAGGAGGTGAAAGGGATGCTGACACAGATGCTACAGAACGGTGTGATCTGAGAAAGTCAAAGTCCATGGGCTGCTCTCATTGTACTGGTATGAATAAAAGATGACACTCTGCATTTCTGTGTGGACTATCGCAATCTAAATGCCTGCAATGTGCGAGATTCATATCCACTACCATGAATTGAAGAGTCACTATCCGCATTGGGAAGCGCAAAATACTTTTCTACATTGGACCTGAACAGTGGCTATTGGCAAGTGTCGACGTCCAAACACGACCGAGCAAAGACGGCCTTCATACCACCTATGGTCTTGTATGAGTTCAACCAGATGCAGTTCGGTCTTGCTAATGCTCCTGGTACTTTTCAGCATCTCATGGAAAAGTGTTTGGGAGATTTGAACTTTGAAGCCACGCTCATCTACCTGGAAGATATAATTGTGTATGCTGCCATGTTCGAAGAACATCTGCAACAACTGGAACAAGTATTGAGCTGGCTGCAGAAACGTGGCTTGAAAGTAAAACCTCCCAAGTGTCATCTGTTTCACACACAGGTAGAGTACCTAGGACATGTGGTCTCTGCTGAAGGAGTAAGACCATCTCATGGGAAAATTGCATCAGTACAGGATTGGCCTATCCCGAAGACCGTGAAGGATGTTTGGGCCTTTTTGGAACTAACTGGATACTATCGGCGATTCATAAAGAACTTCACTCGCATCGTGAATCAATTGTTAGAACTACTGAAGGGAGTGCCATGCGGTGCAAAAAAACGAGACAATTTAGTGGGGTCCTAGCCTACGCTGACTTCTCTCAACCATTCATTCTCCATACTGATGGAAGCCTGCATGGACTCGGAGCTGTATTGTCTCAGATTCAAGACGGAAAAGAGCAGGTGATTGCCTACGCAAGTCGTTCTCTCCAGGACTCCGAACAGAACCCAGACAACTACAGTTCGTTCAAGCTGGAGCTGTTAGCATTAGTGTGGACCATGACGGAGAAGTTCGCGGAATAGTTGTCTGGTTCTGAAGTCCTGGTGCGCACCAATAACAACCCACTGGCCCACTTGGAGAACGCAAAGTTGGGGGGGAGCTGAAAATACTCATGCAAATGCACTATCTAGGGTGACACACGAGAAGCCTGGTTCCAACCAAGATGAAGAATTGGAGGCTGAAGAAGTTCCCAAGTTCCGTGATTCTGCCAGGACGTTGGCAGCTACGCAGGAAGAGGTACACATAGTGTCCCGGGAAAATGTATTAGGGCAGCCTCTTGATGAATGAGTACGGATGCAACAGGAAGACGGAGAACTCGCACAAATAAGACAGTGGGTGGCCCTCAAACAACTACCCTGCCAGAGGGATGCCCTGTCTCCTGGGGCTCTACAAATCCTTCGGCAATGGGAGAGACTCCATCTGAGGAAAGGATTGTTGTATCGGAGGATCCAATTACAACAGGCCCCGACTGTCACTTGGCAAGAGGTGATCCTCGAAGCGCTGCTGCATAAAGTGGCCATGGAATCACATGAGAAAGAAGCTCAAATCGCCCCAGAAAAGACCTTTCAGTGGCTACAAAAACTAGCTTACCATCCCTTGCTAAAGTCCGTGATAGACGAAGTATGCCGACTCTGTAGGAGCTGCGAATTGGCCAAACCTCTAGAACAGAGAGCCCCCACGCAAACTATTGTGACCTCGGCATCTCTAGAAGTGTTGATGATCGATTTTTTGATGATAGGCCCAGCTCATCAAGGGTATGAACATTGCTTGGTTATGACGTATCATTTCACCAAGTTTTCCGTCGTGAGTTCGACACGGGACCAAACAGCTGAATCAGCAGCACATGTCATCTGTAAGAACTTTATCCAAGTGTACGAGTGTCTGAAGAGAATCCACTCTGACCAAGATGCCTGTTTTCTGGGATGAATAATGGAGGAACATCATCGCTTATACCAAATTGAGAAATCCCGGATGACACCCTATCATCATCAAGGAAATGGAGCTTGCGAACGGTTCAATCAAACCCTTATCCAGATGTTAAGGAGTTGGTGTGGGTAAATAAAAACCGAGTACATCGCACCACAGGGTACACTCCCTACTCTTACTCTTTGGTCTGCCAGGAAAAGAGATTACAGAGTTGGAGCTGGACCCAGCGGAGGACTACCTACGGATGGGGGTGTCCACCTGGGTCCAAGAACATCGCCATCGACTACAGACGCTACATTGTCTGGTGCAGACCGGGTTTCAAGTTGAACATCCCGAGACAACTCCTCTGCGAGGGACAGCTCTGCAGGCCGGTGATCGGGTGTTGGTATGAGATAAATGTCCTCGAGACAAACTGGAGTGTCGATGGGAGAAAACACTGTACTGTGTGAAGCGAACAATCAATTCTGAAGGACCCGTCTATGAAGTTCAACCTGAAGGAGAAGAAAATGCCCCTACTCATGTTGTACATCGAAACATGCTACATCCCTGTGTGTCTAGAGACCCTGTATGAGAAGAAGACGAAAAACCTACTATTCCTGAGAACCTTCCTTCATTCACTTTCAATTGTGAAGAAGAATGTTCTGAACCGCCACTAGGGAGCTCAGAAGAAGAGCAGATACTCGAGGCCCCTGGGGTTCCTGAGATTCCTGAAATGGCTGTTTCACCACTACTGGGAGCATTCCCACCCCCTCAGTCAAACCTGACTCAACTACTCAACTTGATTCGACAGCTACTTCTGATTTACAATGCTCTGAGCATTCAACAGCAGGAAAACCTCCTAACCGATATGATCAAGATCAGCAACAGATCGTTCAAGGAAGAGGAGAACGTCAACGCATACTGCAAGAACTCTCGCCCATGGAATGGGGTGTACCTATTCTGAGATGGATCTGGAACTGTTGGGGCTGTCTCCCATGTTGCACGGGGAAAAGCTTAAAATCCCAGACTGACCTTTACACTCAGTGATAGGGGGCGCGACTGAGCTTAAAAAGCCGCAGTATGCGGGAAACAGAGGAGACTGGTGGGAACATGCTGCACGCAGTAGGACAATGTCAGTGCTCCGATCTCTGAGCATCGGGACGGAGCAGGCCCACGCCATAGGGGCCCAGATTCCTCATGCAGAGACTGCTGACAGAGACTTGTAAAGTGCCTATTGGCACCTGTGACCGGAAGTGATGAAATCTCCAGCCAAAGAATAGATGCACACGTGCTGAGACAGAGAAACTGGGCTACCCGCTGTGATCTGGATCCTGATTCATTCGTATACAACTACTGAGCAACGTTAAGCTCTGGCAGTGATAAAGACTGTTCATGTTCCTGCACTAAAGCTTCTGGACTCAGGACCCCCACCAGGAACCACTGCCGCCGGGAACCGAATCCCTATCTTCTTCAGGACCACGTCGGACCCCTCACCTGCCACTGCCTTGGCTCCACCGTTGGAACTTAGGATCCCACATTCTGATGTTGTTGGACTGATAAGTTTATCGTTACTGAACTTCCCCTTTAAATTCCCAGCCTCCTGTTTTATCCCATTTTGCATAATCTCTTGCAAGCCTGTTTTACTCTACTCTCTCCCTGCGTGGAGTATTCCTTGTTAAAGTAAATCACATGTCAATCCTTGCTCTGCCTCCTGTCCGTTACTGCATCTTGCAACCTGCTCATAGATGGCAGGTTGCAACCTGCTCACAGATGACAGACTGTATAGTTGCATCATGCAACAATTTTTTATCGGAATTACACTCGTCCGTTTTACTCGCAGAGGAGTATGAGTCTTAGGCCGGGGTCACACTAACCGACGCAAAATACGGTCCATAGTTTACATGCGTAATACGGATGAATGACCCCTAAATAGTGCTCCGTATGTCATCCATAAGCAAGGTGTGGTCGCATATTTTACGTATGTCAGCATCCGTATGGAATCCGTATTGCGAGTTTTTCTCGCAGGCTTGCAAAATGGACATTTAACGGTTTTGAGGCCTGCTAGCTATTTAAATCATTAGCCTGCACCCTATTTATTGGCTCAGGAACAGGTGGCTGCCTCCATTCTGTCCATTTGTGACCTTGCCTACACTGTGTTGGTGTTGTATGTGCAACATGGCAGACAGTCTGAGTTTCAACACAACTGAGCAGGTTCTCTTCAACTGGCTTTTGTCATGCCGCTTTGGTCAACCATACCCAGTGATAGTGGATCCGCGGAAGAGGAGACGCATGTGGGTACATCCACTTTTGAGGCAACGACTCACAAGAGGTCATTTTCACCGCCTCTATTCTTCTCTGCGGGAGCATCCTGCCAAATTCTACCAATACTGTCACATGAGCCTTGCAACATTTGATCGACTCTTGGAGACAGTGCGCCCTGGGATAACCTTTTAGGACACAAGGATGCGCAAAGCTATATCTGCAGAGGAGCGACTTCTACTCACATTACGGTATGTACTACCCAACCACATTCTCTATGTTCATGATGTGTTGGCCAAAGTATGTATTAATTGCTTCATGGACTAATTGTAATGCCCTCATCTTATTCTAGATATGTTGAAACTTACAGACCAGAATGTTATGTGTAATATGTACTGAATATCACTTAGTCATTGTGCGACCAAATATGTGTGTTAGTAGATGTGAAATCCTAACAAGTTTGGTATGTATGTATCTGTTTTTTGGAGAATTTGTGCATTCTAAAATGTTCCTTTTCTGTTGTTCTTCAGCTTCCTGTCCACTGGCCTGTCTTATGCCGCCCTCCACCATGAGTTTCTGATTGGAAGATCTACGATTTCTGGCATAGTCAGGTCGACATGTAGTGAAATATGGTCAAGACTACATCAACTCGTCATGCCCGAGCCCAGGATGGAAGACTGGTTGATGATATCAAGGGACTTTGAGGAGGAATGCCAGTTTCCTAATTGTATTGGGGCCCTTGATGGCAAACATATCCGGGTGCGTAAGCCGCCGAACTCTGGCTCCCAATTCTTCAATTATAAACAATACTTTTCTGTTGTAGTGTTGGCTCTGGTCGACCCTCAATACAAGTTTATAATTGTTGACATTGGGGCCTATGGAAGGACGGGAGACTCTAGAGTCTGAAGGACGGGAGACTCTAGAGTCTTCAATACTTCCATTATGGCTCGGCGGCTACGCAACAACCAGTTGAATCTACCACCACCACGACAGCTACCAGGCTCCACTCAAGAATCTGTCCCTTATGTCCTTGTGGCAGATGAGGCATTTCAGTTAACGTGCAATGTCATGAGGCCATATCCCTGGCGCAACCTTGACCACCGGCGCAGAATTTTTAACTTGCGCCTATCACATGCTCGGCGACTGGTGGAGTGTTCCTTTGGCATTCTTTATGCCAAATGGCGGAAACTCCAGTCTGCCATTCAGCTGAGTGAACAAAATGTTAATGAAGTAGTTAAAGCCTGTGTGGTTCTTCATAACTTCACCAGGATACATGATTGTGTTGTGCTGGTGTTGTGCGTGGGTTGGACAATGAGCGTAGGGCGACACTACCTATCAACCCTCAACGTAGACCGCTCTCTGGCCTCAAAGTGCGCGATATTTTCACAAATTACTTTATGTCACCTGAGGGGGAAACTTCTTGGCAAGAGCATGCTGTGTCTATGTTATAATATTTTGGTTTCTGTGTGTCTAAATATATATATTTCTTCCCCTTCTGATTCTATGACTGTTGAATTGCATTGGTAAGCATATGTTATTATGCTGACACGGTATTTTAGAATTGAGACAGAGACGTAAAATGTAGTAGACAAATGTTTACTTTTGCCTATTTTTTTTTTTAAAGCAAAACATATTCTTGCCATATCAGAAATGTGGCAATGGGCCAAATTGGCCTTTTTGCAGATGTCAACATTGTGTGACAATAAAATTTTCACACATAGAAAACAACAAAAATAACATTAGACAATAACAAAATGGAAAGATTATAAATGTTGGTACGTTAGGGGAGGAGAAGGCGGAAGACCAGCCTGTGCTGCTGGCTACTTTGCCCAACTTGCCCATCGCCCTGTGTGGGGGCATAATGTTGCCCATGATGTGGGTAGTGTACTGCCTCCTGGGATTGGGCTTGGTACTGGCCAGAGTGATACTGGAGAGGGGCATCTTGTTGGGTCGGGAAGGCCCATGTCTCATACCCACCAATATAGCCATGTAGTCCCCAACCAGGCTGGGACCAGCCTCCAACACTGGGTGGGAAAAAGTGGTCATATTGGTGAGGTTGGCTAGAGGCAGACATATGTGGCTGCTGTTTGAAAGGTTGGATAGGGGGAGGAAGGGGGTGATGTGTAGGCCCACGTATTTGAGGATCCTCAGAGCCTGCTTGAGCAAGCATGTGTGTGGGTGGTCTAAGGTACATTAGATTTCTTGGTGAAAGCTGCCACCTCTCCAGATATTCAAATAACTCATATGGGGTATTTGGGTGTGTGCTTGCATCAAGCAGAATCTGAAAACATCCTCGAATACCGAGTCTCACCTCACGGGAAAGGGCACGAAGATAAAGGGCCAGGCTGCATGAGTATGCCTCCTCGCCATCATCATTATTCACTCTAGACAGATAGTTTAGGACCCCTGTGTCCACATTGGTACGGGTATCTTGGGCAGGGATATGGCGCCTTCTTCTTCCTCGCCGGGATGGTCCAGCAGGCTGTGGGGAGCTCCAGATCTGGGCAGTTGGGCTGCTGCTCATGTGGCCCTGTTCCTCCTGTATGGCTGATGGGGCAGCAGCAGACAGTCCTGGTTGTGGATGTAGTCCTGGTGGTGGGGTTTATGGTGCAGGCAATGGGTTTTCCTGAGAGGATTCTTCACCCATGCATCTTGTAGGGGGAGAAGATGGGCCAGCCACCTAATCCCCTACAGGATCAATGATGGGCTCTGTATATGAGACAATTCCTCTCTCCGGAAGGTTGGAGTGAGTTCTGTTATGAAATAGAACAGAGCCAAAAATAAATCAATATTTTTGGCCCTGTAAAATATCTGTTTAATGTGGTGTGAGGTATCTACTTACGGTCTCAGATCCAGAATAGGGGCGAGGAAGGAGAGGCGGTCATAATATATGTATTTCCTCTTTAGGTGGCCCGCATCACCACTCCTGGACCACTGCTGACGTTCCCGCCTGTATTGGTCGCGGATGCTGCGCCAGCATCTCATCACATCTTCCACTGCAATGTGACAGGAAATATTCTCAATTTCACATATTTGATAGGTCAAATTTGCTACCAGTAGCCTAGGCATGTGGCCTTCTGGGGTGTGCTTTCTACCCAGGGAGGCATATCTAATTGGGCCATCCAGGCCAGATACACAGGGTCACAATAGTTCAGGTATGAAGTAACTACACTTAATAACTTGGTTGGCTAGGAGGAGGAGCTTGTGGCCTGTGCCAAATGATGGCAGTGTAAAACCATGGGTCACATCAAAATCTACCAGCCTCATGAGGAAAAATGTACAAGCACAGGAGGGGGGGCTGATTCTATATGCATTTTTTGATGTGAAGTATTTTTAAACAGTTTTGGGGTTGAACTTACTCAGCTGCTGCTGCTCCTCACGTGGCCAATCACCAAAATCATTAAACGTGCGCTACCAGACCATCACTGACATATCATCCCCTGAGGAAGAAGTTTTTAACTTTGAAACGCGTAGGGAAATAAATGTATTAACCACACAACTTGTGAGGAGTGATGGTCTGGTAGCGCACGTTTAATCCATAAAAATTCCCTGCTTGAATCTGAAGATTTATGGCCACGGCGTGGTCATTTGGATGTGCAGCAAGCTGACCTTTGTTCCTTTATGCCTGATACTCTCCTGCAGAGGGTGAGTATAAATCATTGTCTTATATCTTTATTTTTCTCGGGTAAGACCCTATTGCGCCCTTTTCTTTCAGTTTCTACTAATCACCAAAATCATGGAACATCTGGCGACATATGCGCCTCCATGACGCCTCCTTTCTTGCCCAGTTGGCATAATGGGCATCACGTTGGTCCCAGATTTCTGGCCGCTCCTGCACTAACACAATCAACATCTCCACATTCACAAAATATGGCGCCATGACGCTGATGTACTCCGTGGAGGTGTACTTCCTGGATGTCTGTAGTGCTTTTTGAGCTCATTTGCATGTCTAAGCTTCCTGATGAAGGATTGGCCCATTTCCTGTCACCAGCCAAAAGACCTGCGTATTTCTCGCAAGTCACACGTGTGGTCCATGTGTAATCCGTATTTTTTGCGCACCCATAGACTTGCATTGGCGTACTACGGGCGTAGTACGCTGACAATCGCAGCATACTGCGATTGGCACGGTCCGTAGAATACGGGCGAGAATTATACGGCTGTTGGGAGCTGACCCATAGAGAATCATTTGTCCGTGTGTAATGCGTGCTTTTAACGCCTTTCACTCGTTCGTATTCCTCTCTAGTGTGACCCCGCCTTATAGGTGCGTTCCCACATTCAGGATCTGTTGCGGGTTTGACACTGCAGAATTTATGCACCTATTATGCAAATTAGAGGACGTGCATTTACGTTTTTTACACATACAGATTTTCCTCATTACTACAAGTCTAATGGGAAAATCTGCATGTGTTCCTGCAAGAGAAATTGACATGCTGCCGATCTGAAAGATGCACCGCATGTCAGATTCTGTGGGTGATTTGCAGGTGCACATAGACACACACTAGACATGGGATTTCAAGAAATCCCTTCCACTATGCTATAACATCTGGCTGCTGCATTTTTGATGCTGCATAAATATGCAGAGTCAAAACTGCATCAAAATCTGAAATCCTAAAAGTGGAAACTTTCCCTAATTCAACAATTCAGGTGCCTCTCACAAAATTAGAATATCAGGTGTTAATGTGGTATCTAGACGAGCATCAGCCCTCGGAAATAAATTATCGCCTAGCATGTTTTTTCTAAATAATAAAAAAAACGCAAAGGAATTGGCTTAACTGTGTGGGATTTTTTAAGTGCCGCTCAAATAGTTGTAAAACGTGCAAACATGTTTCAAAAGATTTTTTTAGTACAAATAACACATCTAATTTTAAAATCAAAAGCTATATTAATTGTAATTCTACAAATATAGTGTATAAAATAAATTGGAAAGTCTGTAGACTTTCATATGTCGGATGTACTTCCAGGAAACTTAAAGCACGTATTAGAGAGCATTTATATGATATTACTAACACGAATAATTTAGATAGAAATATATAAGCAGCTTCCAAGCACTTTATAGTTCATCATGCTAGAAGCACAGCACACTTTCAGGTGCAAGGAATTGAACATGTTACTACACAATTTCGGGGAGGAGATGCAAGGCAGCGTCTTCTCACCCGAGAAGCTTTTTGGATATATTATTTAAATACAAGATTCCCTGGCGGTCTAACCAAACGTAATGATCTAATGTTACATTATTTGCTAATATTAATGTTTTTTCTATGTTGCTTTGTGATGTATATATTATGCTAGATGTTTTTAATTGTCAAGGACCTTTTCTAATGTGTCATGTGACCCTGAAATGTATTATCATTGGAGAATGCCCTCTATATAGAGGGATATGCATAGATAGCAGTATGGCTTGGACAAAAATCATTCTGATCGAAACGCATAGCCTCTGTCCATGGCTCAGGCAATTTCTTGTGGAGAGCATTTGATACATGTCTATTGTAACATGATTCAATAAAGAAGACAAAATTTTTTTACGCAGCTGTAACTGAAAAGTCTCACTTTTGAATTATACCATTGGTTTTACCATATAGCGTACTGGCAAACAGGAAAGCAATTCCAAGTTAGATGAAATTGCAAAACAAAGTCCAATTCTGCTATTGTTTTTTGAGTTTTTATTTATTATGTTAACTATATGGTAAAACTGACCTGCCTTTATGATTCTCCAGGTCAATATGAGCACACAGATACCAAACTTGTATAGTTTATATATATTATTTTTTTTAGTTTTTGTTGACATTTTCTGAGACCCTTAATTTTTGGGCACATGCGTGTTAGGCGTCAGGTTCCTGTCGCTGCACAGCAGGAATCCCGAGTCTTGCCTTCACATGCTCAGGTCCTGCTGCTGCTTTGATTGGACCATCAGGAAGGTCCCAGAAGGTCGTGGCTATAAAAGCCTTGCATGGCTGCCCCGCCATGCGCTATGATAGAGAATAATTCTCATCTAGTTGCTGGTCGAATCCACTTAGTTCGCACCTCACTACATTGGCCCCTTCAAGGTCCTTGAGCAGATCAACCCTGTGGTCTACTGTCTGGCTCTTCTGCCACACTTGGCTATCACTGACACCTTCTATGTGTCCCTCCTTAAGCCTGTCCACATGTCCCGATTCTCCGAGTCATCTGCTGGGACATCAGACCTGGATGAGTTTGAGGTTAATGACATCATGGGATGCAGGGAGGTATGTGGAAAAAAGTTTTATTTGGTGGACTGGAAGGGTCATGTTCCAGAAAATCGGACCTGGGAGCCAGTGGAGAACATCCGCGCTCCACTTCTCATTGCGGCATTTGAGCATAGCGAGGCTCAGAAAAGAGGGGGCGCTAGGAGGGGGGTAGCTATGGCAACACATGCTGGTCAGCAGCGAGCTACTCCAGGGACTAAGTCCTCCTTTCAGTCCACTGAGCATGTCCGTGAGACGATCTCTCATTGGAGATTGGAGGTCACAAGCTCAGGTCCTGCTCCTGCTCTGATTGGAAGGAAGGTCCAAGAAGGTTGTGGCTATAAAAGCCTCGCATGGCCGCCCTGCCATGCGCTATGATAGAGATTAATTCTTATTGTTATAGTGGTGTGTGTGATGATGGATGTATGAGACTGGTGAATGACTCATTATGACTCCCCTCCCTCGGTTGTGTATAAGTTAGGGTTGCAGAGTTAGAGTCAGCACTCAGTACTGGTACTGCTTAGCGCCACATTGCAGTCAGCTCTCTCATCCCTTATCGCCAGTGGGTGCCAGTCAGCACAGGCATCACAGTACCGCATGTGTCGCAGCTGTCACGGGGGCTTAGTTCAACTAAGGCTGAAATACCCGGGGCCCCTGTGGTGTCCCTTTACTAGGGGAAACCCTGTCTGACCCTCAACCCAGGGTTTTTGCTGAAGGTGCAAATGCCTGAGCCTCCGACCTTTCCTTATCTCCTGCTCAGCCCTGCACTTAACCCTCCACCCTCCACCCAGTGAGAAGTCACCACCAAAGCTCCCACACAAATAATGACAGACAGGGAGAACTTAAACTGCACTGCGCCGCACACACACAGGAATAAACAGTAATGTGAACAGGGCACAACTAAACACAAATATGGGAAGGAGAAAGGATAACGACGGATCATACGACACCAGATATGAATCTCTCTCTCTTGAACACCTCCACTCCAGACCGGAACCACTTGGTATGAAACACAAGCTATAATCGGCGACGCCCATAGGCCAGCATGACTATTTAAAGACCGTGGGCGTGACTAACCATCCAACCTGGTCTCCAGCAGGATTAACCCCCGAGAGCCTGAAGATCAGGCCGGCGCCACTGAAGCTATAGTGGCTGGAGGTGGAACTACCTCTGCCTGCCGGATGCTGTGGTGTGAACAGCGTCCGACATGACAGTACCCCGTCTTCTACGAGGGACCCCAGGGCCCTCAAGACTCATAGGACCCGGCTTGTCCGGATGACGACGGTGAAAAGAACTGACCAGCCGATCCGCATGTATGTCTGAGGCTGGAACCCAAGACCTCTCCTCTGGACCATACCCCCGCCAGTGCACCAAATACTGAAGAGTACGGCGTACTACTCGAGAGTCCACTACCTTGGCAACTTCGAACTCTAACTCGCCATCCACCATGACTGGAGGTGGCATCGGCGTCGTGTCCACCAAGCCTACCACCTTTTTCAATAAAGCCCTGTGAAACACGTTGTGTATCTTGTACACCGCGGGAAGTTCCAACCGATAAGCTACTGGGTTAATGATGGCAGAAATCCTAAAAGGCCCAATAAACCTTGGACCCAGTTTTAAAGAAGGGATTTTGAGTTTTATGTTCTTCGTAGCTAACCACACCCATTCACCCACACACAGGTCCGGACCTGGCACGCGTCTACTGTCAGCCACCCGTTTGTACCTGGCACTCATGCTCAACAAACGCTGTTTCACCCGCCTCCAGACTGATGACAATTGGGCTCCTAGCTGATCCTCCTCCGGGACACCCCCGGAGTCACCCTGACGTAAGGTACAAAACTGAGGATGTTGACCGTACACACAAAAGAATGGAGACTCTCCTGATGACTCTTGGCGGTGATTATTTAATGCGAATTTGGCCAGAGGAAGGAAAGTAGACCACTCCTCCTGGTTGTCGGACACAAAGCATCGTAAATACTGTTCTAGATTTTGGTTCATGCGCTCAGTTTGTCCATTAGACTGTGGATGAAACGCCGATGAATGTGACAACTTGATCCCCAACCTTGAGCAAAAAGCTTTCCAAAACCTCGCCACAAATTGCGTACCCCTATCAGATACTATGTCAGACGGTACTCCGTGGAGTCTGACCACCTCCTTCACAAATACCTGAGCCAACGTCTTAGCATTGGGCAAAGAGGACAACGCCACAAAATGCGCCATCTTTGAAAAACGGTCAACCACCACCAGGATGACCGTGTTCCCTGCCGAGGCTGGCAAGTCAGTGATAAAATCCATGGAGATTTCTGTCCATGGCCTATTGGGTACCCCCAGAGGCTGTAGCGTGCCAGCAGGACGGGTTCGGGGTGACTTAGCCCTAGCGCACGTGATGCAAGCTGCCACGTATGAGACCACGTCCTGCCGGATTTTGGGCCACCAGAAACTACGCGATACCAGCTCTAAGGTGCCCTTCACCCCTGGGTGACCAGCCAGTACCGAATCGTGGTGTTCCTTCAACACCTTAGGCCGAAGATGCAGGGGTACAAATGATTTGTTGGCGGGAAGTCCGGGTGGTACCTCCTCTTGGGCCTCGGCAATCTCCGCCTCTACCTCAGTCGTGAGAGCCGAGACCACTACCCCTTTCTGGAGGATGGGTACCGGCTCTTCCCGAGGTTCTCCCCCCGGAAAACACCTAGACAAAGCATCCGCCTTGGTGTTTTTAGCCCCGGGACGGTACGTCACAAGAAAATTGAAACGAGTAAAAAACAATGCCCAGCGAGCCTGCCTAGGAGACAGACACTTGGCCGACTCCAGGTAGAGCAGATTCTTATGGTCGGTGATAACTGTGACCTGGTGAGCCGCCCCCTCCAAGAAGTGTCGCCATTCCTCAAAAGCCAGTTTGATGGCCAACAACTCCCTGTTGCCGATATCATAATTCCGTTCGGCCGGCGACAACTTCTTGGAGAAGTAGGCGCATGGATGCATCTCGCTCAAGGACGAGCCTTGAGACAGTACTGCCCCCACTCCCACCTCCGACGCATCAACCTCTACCACAAAAGGTTTAGACACGTCTGGTTGCACCAGAATGGGGGCTGAAGCAAAACTATTCTTCAGACGCTCAAATGCACGTATAGCCACCTCAGGCCAGTTCGCCAGATCGGCACCCTTTTTTGTCATGTCCGTGAGTGGTTTGGCGACAGTCGAAAAGTGTTTTATAAATTTCCTATAATAATTCGCAAACCCAAGGAACCGCTGGAGTGCTTTCAGACTCTCCGGCCTCTCCCATTGCAACACCGCTTGCACCTTAGCGGTGTCCATTTTAAAACCAGCTGCGGACACAATATATCCCAAAAAGGGCAACTCCTGGACAAAAAATAAACATTTTTCCAGCTTAGCATAGAGCTGGTTCTCCCGGAGCAACTGTAACACCTGCCTAACATGCTGCAAATGAGTGTCCCGATCGCTAGAATAAATGAGGATATCATCCAGGTATACAATCACAAATCTCCCCAGGACATGAGCAAAGACATCATTAATAAAATGTTGGAAAACGGCAGGCGCGGTGGTCAACCCAAACGGCATAACCAGACTCTCAAAATGACCCTCAGGAGTGTTAAACGCCATCTTCCACTCATCCCCCTGACGGACCCTTATGAGGTTATACGCCCCCCTGAGGTCCAGCTTGGAAAACCATTTTGCCCCCGCTACCTGGTTGAACAAATCCGGGATCAACGGCATTGGGTAGGGATCACGGATAGTAATCTGGTTTAACTCTCGGAAATCCAGACACGGGCGTAACCCCCCATCTTTCTTCTTAATGAAGAAAAACCCCGCGGCTACAGGCGAGGACGAAGGCCGGATGTGACCTTTGCTCAGACTCTCCGCGATGTAGTCTTTCAGAGCTTGTCTCTCAGGACCAGAAATATTAAACATCCTGGCCTTAGGTAATTTGGCCCCGGGTTTTAACCTAATAGCACAGTCATAGGCTCTATGTGGAGGCAGTTCTGAGCAACCCTTCTCAGAGAAAACATCCGCGAAATCCTGCAAAGCCTCCGGCAGGCTGGGCGTCACGGCGGACACACATGTGGCCAAGCAATTGTCTTGGCAGAAACCACTCCATTGTACTATGTCCTGAGTTTTCCAATCAATTACCGGGTTGTGCCTGGACAGCCATGGAAAACCCAGGACCATTTGAGCTGGGAGATTACGGAGGACCCTACATGTAACCGACTCAGAATGTAGGACCCCAATGTGGAGTTTCACCTCTGCCACAAACTCAGTAATCTCCCCTTGAGGGAGGGGAACAGCATTAATGGTCACCACCTGTATGGGGTGAGGAAGTTTTTCAATCTTAAACCCGGCGGTGTGTGCAAACTCCTCATCTATGAGATTGGTGGCGGAACCGCTATCCACAAACACTGATATAGGTAGCTCTCTGCCGGCGACAATAACCTTGGCAGGGAGCATACATTGAGATGCCATCATGGAGGATATGCATACGCTCAGTTGGGTCTCCTCCATACCCTCTGAGCTTAACAGTTTTCCGCCGGTGTGACCCTCTTAGGTAGTACCGGGCAAACGTTAACATAATGACCTCCTTTACCACAGTAAAAACATGCTCTGGACTTCCGGACTCCCGGAGCGCGAGGCTGAACCTGTGCCACGCCAGCAATCTGCACAGGTTCAGGGAACTCATCTACTTCAACCACACCTGCACCTCTGTTTTCCCCCAGAGGTAGCGTCTCCTGTGCCCCCTGACGAAAACGGCGATCAATACGTATCACCAAACTCATGGCAGACTCCAATGATGCCGGAGTCTCATACATCAGGAGGGCTTGTTTCACCCTCCCTGATACCCCATGAATAAACTGGCTCCGCAGTGCTGGGTCATTCCACTGTGTGTCTACAGCCCAGCGGCGAAATTCCGAACAATAGTCTTCTGCCAAGCTCTCCCCCTGGCGGAGGGCGCGGATTTTAGATTCCGCTAGAGCCAGTCGGTCAGGGTCATCGTAAATGAGCCCGAGGGCAGAAAAAACATTATCGACCGAATGAAATGTAGCAGAGTCAGGTGGTAAGGAAAATGCCCATGCTTGGGGGTCACCACTCAGTAATGACAACACCAGCCCTACTCGCTGGGCCTCATTACCTGAGGATATTGGCCGCATGCGGAAGTATAATTTGCAGGCCTCCCGAAATACGACAAATTTGCTGCGATCGCTTGAAAATCGTTCTGGCAGCGGAAACTTCGGCTCTGCACCGATACCTGCAGATGCCGTTTGCACCTTTGCTACTACCAGGCCCTGCTGCTGAACTGCCCCATTCAACTCGGAGACCTGTATGGACAGCGCCGCCAACTGGCGGGTTATGGAATCTAATGGATCCATGGACTCCTGAAAAAATGTGGGCCGATTATAATGTCACGGGGGCTTAGTTCAACTAAGGCTGAAATACCCGGGGCCCCTGTGGTGTCCCTTTACTAGGGGAAACCCTGTCTGACCCTCAACCCAGGGTTTTTGCTGAAGGTGCAAATGCCTGAGCCTCCGACCTTTCCTTATCTCCTGCTCAGCCCTGCACTTAACCCTCCACCCTCCACCCAGTGAGAAGTCACCACCAAAGCTCCCACACAAATAATGACAGACAGGGAGAACTTAAACTGCACTGCGCCGCACACACACAGGAATAAACAGTAATGTGAACAGGGCACAACTAAACACAAATATGGGAAGGAGAAAGGATAACGACGGATCATACGACACCAGATATGAATCTCTCTCTCTTGAACACCTCCACTCCAGACCGGAACCACTTGGTATGAAACACAAGCTATAATCGGCGACGCCCATAGGCCAGCATGACTATTTAAAGACCGTGGGCGTGACTAACCATCCAACCTGGTCTCCAGCAGGATTAACCCCCGAGAGCCTGAAGATCAGGCCGGCGCCACTGAAGCTATAGTGGCTGGAGGTGGAACTACCTCTGCCTGCCGGATGCTGTGGTGTGAACAGCGTCCGACATGACAGCAGCATCCATCTGTATGACGCCGTGCACAGATTGTGTGCTTTCCAGCACTAAGCTCAGACTGGTCAGTGGCGACCGCAAGTGCAGACACAGTACATGCTCAGAGCGGTAGATTAATGTTTGCTGCACCTTGTGACGGTTAACAGGGCACAGTGTTCCTGGGGGAACTTTCCCTGGCTCCACGCTAGTGGGCCTAGAGGGGCACTGTTCTCGTGTCTCGGCAGCAGTGTCCTGTGACCTCAGGCTAGCGCTCCTCTAGCCGTAGCCTGTGAGGTTTAACAGGCTATGGCACCGGTTCTGTGGAGTAACAGAGCCCGCTTCCTGTCAAACCGGGTCAGTGGTTACCCGCCAGTGTCCAGCAAGCGTCTTACTACACGCTGTCCACTGTTGTATAGCAGCAGTATACCATCTCTGCACAGTGGACCCCTGGTCGCGATCGCACTTACCTATATTTTATATTCAGCGCGATCCGCAACCCTAACATTGCGGCTGTGACAGAGCTCATTTTTTGCATACTGAGCTGACGTTCTTACTGATACCATCTTGGGGTAGATACAATTTTTTGATTGCTACTTATCACATTTTATTGTAATGTTGCTGCGGACAAAAAACAATTCTAACGTTTCAATTTTTTTTCTTGTTACTCTGTACATCGATCAGAATAATTTGTTTCATATTTTGATAGATCAAATATTTCTGAAGACTGTGATAGAAAATATGTGTATTATTTTAAATTTGATTTGAACTTTATTTTTTTTTATTAAAGAAATGCATGCTGCTGAACGCTTCGATCCGAGTGCTGGCGGCAGTGCCGGGTATTGATGTGCGAGACTTGTCCAAGTTTCTAGCATGTGAGTATGAGCCCTTAGGCTTAGTTCACTTGGAACTGGCAATGCTTCATAGTTTCCATCAATGCAATGGGATTATTCATACTTGTCTCCTGCATCAGTTTTGGTGGTGAAAAATGAGTTTCCATATTTCTTGGCGACTGATTCTTATAGCGTCCTCCCTCTATGAACTATCAGCTCCAGTTGAAAAGGGGTAATCATGCTATACCTTGTGGATCACCCCAGAGTTTGCATTTATGAAAGGTCTAATTTATAGGGTCTAAATGATAGTCTAAATGTTTCTGATGGACATTTTTTATCATTATAGACACACCTTCTACTTTATTACTGTAGATCATTAATGAGTGTCCCTGATGAAGTAAGAAACCATACAGGATTCTGGAATGGCTTTTGGATATGGATGCTTGTGTATATAACAGTCTGTGCCCTGAGGCAATGTTTGCAGGGGGATACTGATGTATATGTATATATGGGCCCTTTTATCTTTCCTACTGCCATTAATTCATTAGATAGTATACATTATTTCCTTTTAAAAATCAAAATAGAAAAAGAAGCCTTTAAACAATTTTCAAGGCAGATTATTGTTTAGAAAGAATAAGTACATCCTGGGTTGATTTACATGAGTACAAGAAATGCAGAGGAGTAGAGAGTAATAAAGTCATATTTATAAATCCACTGATGATGCAAGGTTTAATGTGAATTTACTAATACTAGTGTGAAGAGATCATCTGGATAAAAGACAGACACAGGGAATGACATTACACATTTCCTTCATCTATCAGTGAGATAGATGCAAAGATAAATACAATAATAATTACAGCTGCCTGCCCGATCCGTCTACTCCCCTGCCCCATCTGTTATACTTTAATCTCTTCCAAGCACTGATACAGGGAACATTACATTGGATTCACAGTGCTTTAGACAGCAGCTAGAATATGCTCAGTCTAATAAATGTGATCAACATAGAGGTTTAAACATATTAGGCCAACTTTATTTTCCTGAATGAACTTTTTCTCTAAAAATATTTTTTTGTTTGCAAATAGTATATGTTCTTGAGTCATTTAACTCGTTAGAAAACTTTGCCCGGCCATATCTACAAACAAAGAGGATGTGTAACATCATTTAGCAACAATTCCATATTTAGCAGACGCACCACCAATTTTTCTGACCCTTTCAACAATTTTGTTGGTATTGTAAAGTTGGATGTAAGGTTATCTAGTTGTACACTATTCGACTAATTCATCAATATATATCCCATTCATAAACGTGACTGTGAGCTTAGCCTGGTAAACTTTGGTTAAGTTCAGCAGCACAAGGCTTTTGCAATCTCCCAGTACAGTGTATGAAAATACATAGCACACAATTCACATCACATTTAAATGATGATCACTTAACAGCTCATAAAAAATATATATGTAGCAGCGCCATTCCTGCAATGCCAATACAGTGTTCCTTGGTTGTCAATTAAAATAACATCATGTGAATGCTGCAGTCAATCAGCAGCTGCTGATTTGTTGCAGCGGTCAATTGACATTCTATATGTCACATGACCACCTGGGGACACTGCAGTAACACTGTGCCACTTTGGGAAGTAAGTACCGTATACAGCTTTTTATTTTATGCTGCACAATGAAGCTGTTAATAAGAGGTTGTTCAGTTGTAGATGATTAAGGGCCCCGTTATACGTATCAATGTCCCAGCGATCCCACCAACGATCTGACGTGGATGAGATCGCTGGGACATAGTTAGCTGATCGCTGGTGAGCTGTCACATAGACAGACTCACCAGCGATCAGGACCAGCGAGGTAACTGGTTTCCAATGTAAACATCGGGTATCTAAGAGCAGCGCGGCTCTTAGATACCCGCTGTTTACATTGGAAACCAGCTCCCAGCGTCGCTGATCGCTGGTCTCTCGCTGCCACACGCAGCGATGTACGCTGGCCAGTGGGAGACCAACGATCAAAAAGCGGTCCAGGACGTTCGAGCGCAATCAGCGATACCCGGCAGGGGGGCCGGTCGCTGATCCATGTCACACACAGCGAGATCGCTGTGGTGTCACAAAATCAGCGATCTCGCTGGTGATAATGCTGTGTGTGACGGGGCCTTAAGCATGCACTCACAGCCAAGCTGTGCACCTGTAAAGAGTTTCATAGTGATAGTCGCGATTTAGCTCCTGTCTAGTTGCGCTCTGACACTTTACAGACAAAAGCCCGGTCCCAGTGTGCTATAGAGTGTGGGGTGCATCACACTCACTAGTAGGCTCTAGGCCTCCACTGCCTCCAGGCTTCCGTCCTCTGGAAACGTGCACACACAATGCATGGGACACCAAGTTCTTTGTAGCAGTCAAACTTTTACTACTGTGATAAAACCCCCCCCGGGATCTCCTTTGCTGGGGTCAAAGGTCACGTGCGTTCAGCATGAAACTCAGGCGCACAGCCGGGGTCCGGGTATAACTGACACTGGGTCAGGTTTATTAAAGGTGAAAGCAATGCATAAAGGAAAAAAAAGATAAAACAAATCCTTGCCTGTCCGGCACTAACTAAACAGGGTACAACCTAACTACCAACTGGCGGGCTTCTCCCGTCCAGCCAAACCACAGTTGCAGTGGGCACTGCTTTCACTCACATGTGTCTCTCACACAGACAGGCTCTCTGTGTTCCCAGGCTGAGACACTCACACAACCACCTGGCATCCTTTTATATCCGCCTCCCATTATTCATTAGTAACCAGGTGATATACTGACCAGACTAGGCCACATAGGAAAGGTATCTGGGCGAGATATACCTGCCCTCATCCACTATTCCCACATGATTCTCACACTACATAATCCAAAATCATCAGGTGTGCACAAATGGGATAGGGCACAGCAATTCGCATTTCTTTCCTCCTTAGTACAAGTCCACTTCTTTAAAAAAAAAAACTGTAATATTTATTAAATTTTGTAATATTAAAATTAGAAAACAAAAAGTCCAACAGTTACAATCAGACAAATCTGTGTGTAAACAAGTTTAAGCAGCTTCGTAGGAAGGAAAAAAGGAGAAAGGATCAAGAAAGAAGCACGACAAATTAAAATGTAAGTTAAAGCTTTCCCCCATAAAATGGCAAACCTCAATGCATAGAGAAACAAAAAGTTCTAAATTTCAAGTAAATATCCGAAGAGGCTATATTTCGCAACTGTTTCGTCTAGCTCCTTCCCCGTGTCCACACCACAGAACTTAGTCAATGGATGACAAATACAGTATATATAGAGACAAGATAGACAGAAAAGGACAGGAATCTGTAAAGGCATACCATCTAGCCATTATTTTGAACCCAGTAATAGTCCCAAGGGGTCCACACATCTTCAAAGCTGTCCTCTCTCGCTCCCAACAACGTCGTCATATATTCCAGCCTACGAATATCGGCCATTCTATTCAGTAAATCTTGATGAGAAGGAGGGGAGGTTCGCTTCCAATTGAGAGCAATCAGGCATCTTGCTGCAGTTAAAATATGCAGCAATAATCTAGATGAGTTCTTACCCAAGCCTCTACGGGGAATGTTTAACAAATAGGTAGCAGGATCTAGATCTACATCCACATTCAAAACCTCTGTCAAATCTTTCACCTCTGTCCAAGAACCAATCATCTCTAGGCAAGACCAGGCGATATGGTATTGGGAGTCCACCTCTGATCCGCAAGTACAACTTCAAATCTAACTTGCCACCCATTCATTCTGGGCTACCCCCAAGCCTGTTGTCTCCATCAGTGTCAGGGATTTGTTTTCCACTTTTGCAGTGCACCCAGGACTGCCCCCCACATAATTCCACGCCCATCGACCTCATGATGTCAGAAGACCAGTCCCGCTCTTTGGTACTTGGTCCGAACCCTAGGCTCCAGATGCCGCTGGAATGTCCATCACGGAACTCAATTTGATCTCCCACTGTCCAGAACTTTTGGCCCATGCTGCCCCTAGCAACACACCCCACCTGAACATGAACTCCACTATACATTTCAGTAACTGACACTGAACTCCTCCTAATCAAGAAATGCTTCCCTTTTTATCAGCACTAGGGCTAGACTAACTATAGACCTGTCTCTAATCTTCCCTTAATTTCTAAACTCCTGGAACGCCTGGTCTACTCCCGTCTGATCCGCTATCTCTCTAACTCTCTTCTCGACCCTCTCCAATCCTGTTTCCGCTCTTTACACTCTACTGAAACTGCCCTCACTAAAGTCTCTAATGATCTATTAACAGCTAAATCTAATGGTCACTATTCCATGCTAATTCTCTTGGATCTCTCTGCAACATTCGACACGGTGGATCATCAGCTTCTCCTCACTATTCTCCTCCCCATCGGCATCAAGGACACTGTTCTCTCCTGGTTTTCCTCCTATCTCTCTGACCGCTCCTTTACTGTATCTTTTGCTGGCTCCTTCTCCTCTCATCTTCCACTTACTGTTGGGGTTCCTCAAGGATTGGTTCTAGGTCCCATGATCTTCTCTTTGTACACTGCCCCTATTGGTCAAACAATCAGTAGATTTGGTTTCCAGTACCATCTCTATGCTCATGACACCCAATTATACGCTTCCTCTCCTGACATCACGCCTGCCTTTTTAGAAAACTTCAGCGATTGTCTAAACGCTGTGTCTAACATCATGTCCTCACTATATCTGAAACTGAACCTGTCAAAGACTGAACTCCTTGTGTTTCCTCCCTCTACTAATGTACCTATAACCGACACTGCCATTTCTGTGTGTGGTTCCACTATTACTCCCCAGCTACATGCCCACTGTCTTGGGGTCATACTTGACTCTGAGCTTTCCATTGCCCCCCACATCTGATCACTGGCTCGCTCTTGTTATCTGCATCTCAAGAACATTTCTAGAATTCGACCTTTTCTTACCTTTGACTCCGCAAAAACTCTTACTGATTCTCTTACTTATTCTTGTCTGGACTATTGTAACTCTCTTCTAATCGGTCTCCCTCTTACCAAACTTTCCCCCCTCCAATCTGTCTTGAATGCTGCAGCCAGGATCATATTCCTCGCCAATCGTTACACTGATGCCTCTACCTTGTGACAGTCCTTACACTGGCTACCCATCCACTCCAGAATCCAGTACAAACCTAATACCCTCACCCACAAAGCACTCCATGGCTCAGAACCACCCTACATCTCCTCCCTCGTTTCAGTCTACCACCCTACCCATGCCCTCCATTCTGCTGTTGACCTGAGGTTAGCATCCTCAATAATCAGAACCTCCCACTCCCGTCTCCAAGACTTTACAAGTGCTGCGCCAATTCTTTGGAATGCACTTCCCAGGTCAATATGATTAGTCCCCAATCCCTACAATTTTAAGCGTGCCCTGAAAACGCATTTATTCAGATTGGCCTACCACCTCAACACATTAACCTAACTATCCCTGTGTGGCACAGTCAAAAGTTTTACCATAACCAGGTTCCCCGTATCATGTTCCCACATGCTTTATGCATCCATCAGCACTCTGTGTCTGCACTGTTACACATTTAACATTATGGCTGATCCAAACAATCAGGGCAATTGTTACCACCCACCTTTCATGTCCACCTTTTTTCCTCATAGATTGTAAGCTTGCGAGCAGGGCCCTCATTCCTCTTGGTGTCTGTTATGATCTATGTGATTATTGTTATACTGTAATATCTATCGTCTGTACAAGTCCCCTCTGAAATGTAAAGTGCTGCGGAATATGTCTGCGCTGTAGAAATAAAATGTATTATTATTATTAGACTGTGCTAATCCTATCCTTAACCATTTCCTATCTTAAAATCTTAAATGCTAAACGTACTTATCCTTATTTGAACACAATAATATATTATTTTTTATTTCTGATTTCCCCTATAACTTGGGCAAGTATATTAGCCCTAGTTACAGATGCTCCTAGCACGCAGCAGCTCCTGCTCTCTCCCTGCACCCAGCGATCACATGATCACTGGGTCTTAGGGTCCCGTCACACCAAATGATGCACCAGCGATCCCGACAACGATACGACCTGGTCAGGATCGCTGGTGCATCGCTGCATGATCGCTGGTGAGCTGTCAAACAGGCAGATCTCACCAGCGATCAGGACCAGCAAGGACGCTGGTATCCAAAGTAAATATCGGGTAACTAAGCGCGAGCGTTGCTTAGTTACCCACTGTGTAAATTGGATACCAGCGTGCTCGCGCTGGGAGCTGGTATCCAAGGTAAATATCGGGTAACTAAGCGCGAGCGTTGCTTAGTTACCCACTGTGTAAATTGGATACCAGCGTGCTCGCGCTGGGAGCTGGTATCCAAGGTAAATATCGGGTAACTAAGCGCACGCGGCACTTAGTTACCCACTGCTTACCTTGGATACCAGCTCCCAGTGCGAGCACGCTGGTATCCAAGGTACACAGCGGGTAACTTAAGCGCCGCGCTCGCTTAGTTACCCGATATTTACCTTGGATACCAGCTCCCAGCGCCTGCTTACAGTGCTGGGAGCTCGCTGATCATTGGTCTCCCGCTGACAAACGCAGGGGTGCGTGCTGGCCAGCGGGAGACCAACGATCAAAAAATGACCCAGGACATTCCTGCACGATCAACGATACCCAGCGGGGGGGCCAGTCGCTGATGCATGTCACACACAGCGAGATCGTTAGCAAGATCGGTGATGCGTCACAAAATCTGCGATCTCGCAATGTGTGACGGGCCCCTTAGCTAAAGGTCCCATTAATTTAGCGATGCACCTGCGATCCCGACAACGATACGACCCGGTCAGGATCACTGGTGCATTGCTAAATGGTCGCTAGTGAGCTGCCAAACAGGCAGATCTCACCAGCGATGCAGCAGCGGTCGGCGGTCGTCAGTTACCTGTCACACGCAGCGAGATTAACGTCTTCTGCCAGCGTCCATGGAGTCGCTCGTTGGCGCCAGCAGGAAGCCGAAGACGAGAAATGGACCAGGACGATCTCGCGCGATCAGCGATATCCAGCGGGGAGCTGGGTCAGAGGTAAGTGTCACATGTAGCAAGATCACTAGCGATATCGCTGTTGCGTCACAAAATCGGTGACGCTTTAGCGATATTGCTAGTGATCTCGCTATGTGTGAAGGGGGCTTAAGAAGCACGATCAAATTTTCCTCATATATTCACAAAACCACTGGGTCAGCATTGTGCATACAATGACTGAAAACGTAAACATGACAATAAACCATGTTTATCTTCTCTGTGAGGAGTCTGGCTGTGCCTGATAGCTCCCACCCTTTACAACCTCATACAAGCCACTTACCCTTCATTTACGTTTTAAAATATCAGTACAGAGTAGTGTGGACTGCCTGGATTTTTAAAGTGCTTGGGCAGTACAGAAGTAGTTATATGAATCAAAGCTCTTTAGTATACTGTAAGCGCCTCCTACTGGTGGTAGTATGGTAGGAAGAATTTTGGAATTTAACTCTGGGTGTGTGAAGGGGAAAGAGGGACTTGAACAAAGAGTTCACTTCATTGTATGTATTTTATGAAATGAAGAACCTTGATAAAGCTACTGCGAAACGCACGTCGGGGTCCTCCTGCCCACACCCTAAGGTAAATATGCTCTATCAGCCGCTTCTTTTTACCATCAGTTTGGAGATATGTATTGGGTTTTCATTACCTCTTTTTTGCATAAGCGCATATTGATTTTATATAGCTCAGCACTCAGCTATCTTCAATTTGTTCTTGTGGCATGAACATTTATTTTCATCGCATTTATTTGGAGTCTTCTATTGTTCTATCTTTTCATAAGCATATAATAGCCGCACAATTATAATCAGTATATCTATGTATTATTTTGGCCCCATTTAGGCTTTTATTTGTATTTAAAGGCTTGTATGCATATGGCTCTTCATTGCAAACTCCTATAAGAGCATTTCTATTGATGCATGTATATGTAGCATTGCTGTTTACCCTAAGGTGCAGCTACCTGTTTGTAATGTCCTCCATTTTATCTGTAACATATTTTTCTTGAGATATTTTACAATTATGTTCTAATAAAGCTTGAATTTTTAGACATTGTTTCATCTTTTTTTCGTTTTGGATGCACACTCCTAAATAGTTGAAGGAGTGAAATCCTTATGGTTGAACTTATGTCATAAGTGTGCAATGTGAGTGTGTGATTATTTTCTCACCTAGCATCTGCATGACATCCGTATGAAGGCCTAGGTGCTCCGTACACAATGCATTTTTAACATAATCTTTTACATATTATAATCTCTATGTAACTTAAAGCTAGTTTACAAAAGTAATAAAGCAATCTTACGTAAAGATATACAGAGATAGATGATAAAAAAAAATATATTAGGTAGATAATAGATAGATAGATGAAGGAAAAATATTAGATAGATAATAGATAGATATCCTGAAAATATATAATTTCACAAGTCCCCTACATATAGTGTGGGGGAGTTTTTTTTTTCATTTTTGTGTGTTTGTGTTTTTATTTTAGATCCCTAGGTTAGTAATGACACCTCTCCATTATTAACACCAGGGCTTGATGGCAGGTGTGATTTTTGACAAATCACAGCTGACATCAACCCCAAACACCAGGATACCTAATGCCAATGCACCAGGGCAATTGGGAACAGCTAGGCAAAGCACCAGAATTGGGCTGGGAAGGGCTCAATAACTGGGACCTTCCCAGTCTGATAAATTCAGCTCATAGCTGTCTGCTTTACCTTTGCTGGTTAACAAAAATAGGGGGGGACCCCATGTCATTTTTTCAAAATCTTTATTTAATACTGTAAACCAGGCTAAATACCCTTATTTTCACATGAAAGGCACTAAAGGGTGCAAGTTTACTATATGTAGGGGACTTGCGAAATTATATATCTAAGGACAACTATGTATTCTATCTAATATATATATATATACTGTATATAGTAACTATATATTCTATAGATCTATTCTGTATGTCTATCTAACTATCTAAAGAAAAAGACAAGAAAAGCTCCAGCAAAATTGGGTGGAATGCCACAAATATAGCAAAAAAGTATGGACGCAGTACACCATAATCCATGAAAAAAAACTAGATTAATAGCCCACGTGGAGACGGTTTGGCTCGCTAAGAGGAAGGCTCACACCTTGGAGCTGAAACGTTGCCACATGGGCTATTAAACTAAGCTTTTTTTCTCGGATTATGGTGTGCTGCTTCCATACTTCCTTGCTATCTATTTATTATTTATTATACATTGCTTATACAGCGATATCATATTCCGTAGCACTTTGCATACATTATCATCACTGCCCCCAATGGGGCGCATAATCTAAATTCCCTATCAGTATGTCTTTGGAATGTGGGAGGAAACCGGAGAACCCAGAGAAAATCCACGCAAACACGGGGAGAACGAACTATCTATCTATCATCTGTTCTGAGGGATATGGCTGTGAATTTTTTGTCCTTGTCTGATGAAAGTTAGTGTTTCCTTTGAGATGTGTGCATAAAAATCAGATGGCCACTTTGTCACAGAACTCTCTTTAAAAAAGTTCCGGACTGGGGACGACCTAACTCTTTCATGGAGAAATTCAGAACTGTCGGTGCTATGTGGAATAGTTGCCCTCCTTTTCCCTCTGGTTACCCCATTGCCTCTCCTTGTCTGTTTCAGTGCTGCCAATGTCTTCCCCTCAGCGCACCTGGCCTCGCTCTACATGCCAGCTTCCCAGATTGGGTCGATGACCATCATACAACACCTCGTCTTCCACCCTGGTCCTCCTGACTTTGTGACTTATCAACAAAATACTTGGCGGCAACTGTGCCTCATCATCTTCCTCCTTATCCCAAATTTGCCGTTTCCCATCATCATGGTCTTGTGGCTATGTCTGCTCTAAGTTTTGTGCATCACTAAACAGCATGTCATCCTGTCCCTCTTGGTACAAGCAGGTTGAGAGTCCACAATCAAGAAATGTTGCTGGAAACAGCTCCTCGGAGTGTCCTAGTATGGGATCACTAGTCTCCTGGGACTCACCATGGTGGAGAAAGGAGGATCAGAGTGAGGATTAAGTTATCCAGACTTTAGACTGGTGAGACTAGACCGTTTGACTAGACTGTGTGCTGCTGCCAAGCCTGCTCGAAAAAATTATCTGCTATACAACCAACCACCTGTGCGCACTGCTCTGACTTGAGAAGTGTAGCCTATGTGTCGTGGATGGGCGTGTTTCTTGTGCTCTAGCAACAGGCATAGTTGCACCTGTCCCATGTCCTTGGCATTTGCGTGCATCATTATCAGCATTTCCACTTCCTTGTCCCTTAACCCCTTAACGACCGCCGATACCCCTTTTAACGGCGGTAATTAAGGGTACTAAAACCACAGCGCAGTTAATTCAAGGCGCTGTGATTTATGTGAATAGTGCCCCCCAGTGTCGGATTTTCTCCGGGGTCTCGGCTGCCAGGGGTAGCCGAGACCCCAGAGAACATGAATCGGTCGGTTTTTACCGACCCCCGCTTTTGCGATCGCCGTTATTAGCCCTATAACGGCGACCGCAAAAAAAAAAAGCCGCGATTTTACATTTAATTTCTCTCTCCTCTGATGTGATCGCACATCAGAGGAGAGAGAAATAGGGTCCCCGATCCCCCCCGGTACCTCTCCGTGGCCCTCCGTCCCCTCCGTCCCCTCCCGGTGGTCCCACGTCCCGCCGGCATCCTCCGATGGGCGCCGCCATCTTGAAAATGGCGGGCGCATGCGCAGTGCGCCCGCCGGGAATCTGCCGGCTCCGGCTGGCAGATTCCATTCATTATTTTGATCACTATGATAAACGATCATAGTGATCAAAATAAAAAAAATAGTACATAACCCCCCCCCCGTTTATCACTCCCTTATATAGGCCAATATAATGAAATAAAGAAAATATTTTTTTTTTTAGTTTTCCATTAGGGCTAGGGTTAGGGCTAGGGCTAGGGTTAGGGCTAGGGTTAGGGCTAGGGTTAGGGTTAGGGCTAGGGCTAGGGTTAGGGCTAGGGCTAGGGCTAGGGTTAGGGCTCGGGTCACAACTAGGGTTAGAATTAGGGTTAGGGCGAACTAGAATTAGGGTTAGAATTAGGATTAGGGATTAGGGTTGGGATTAGGGTTAGGGGTGTGTTGGGGTTAGGGTTGGAGCAAGAATTGAGGGGTTTCCACTATTTGCCAACTTTGGGGGTCTAAAAATTGGGGTCTAAAAAATCACTTTTGTGGAAAAAAAATGGATTTTTTATTTTCACGGCTCTACGTTATAAACTTCTGTGAAGCACTTGAAGGTTCAAAGTGCTCACAACACATCTAGATAAGTTCCTTAATGGGTCTAGTTTCCAAAATGGGGTCACTTGTGGGGGGTTTCCACTGTTTAGGCCCATCAGGGGCTCTGCAAGCGCAACATGATGCCCGCAGACCATTCCATCAAAGTCTGCATTCCAAAATGGCACTCCTTCCCTTCCGAGCTCTCCCATGCGCCCAAACAGTGGTTCCCCCCCACATATGGGGTATCGGCGTACTCAGGACAAATCGCATAACAACTGTGCGGGTATGATTTCTCCTGTTACCCTTGTAAAAATAAAAATTTGGGGGCCAAAAGATCATTTTTGTGGAAAAAAAATGGATTTTTTATTTTCACGGCTCTACGTTATAAACTTCTGTGAAGCACTTGAAGGTTCAAAGTGCTCACCACACATCTAGATAAGTTCCTTAATGGGTCTAGTTTCCAAAATGGGGTCACTTGTTGGAGGTTTCAACTGTTTAGGCACATTAAGGGCTCTCCGAACGCAACATGGCATCCGATCTCAATTCCAGCCAATTCTGCGTTGAAAAAGTCAAACGGCGCTCCATCCCTTGCGAGCACTGCCGTGTGCTGAAAAAGTGGTTTACCCCCACATATAGGGTATTAGCGTATTCAGGAGAAATTGTTCAACACATTGTGTGGTTGATTTTCTCTTTTAACACTTGTGAAAATAAAAAAAATTGGTTCTGAAGTAAATTTTTTGCAAAAAAAAGTTAAATGTTAATTTTTTCCTTCCACATTGCTTTAGTTCCTGTGAAGCACTTAAAGGGTTAATAAACTTCTTGAATGTGGTTTTGAGCACCTTGAGGGGTCTAGTGTTTAGAATGGTGCCACTTTTGGGTATTTTCTGTCATGTACACCCCTCAAAATGACTTTAAATATGATGTGGTCCCTAAAAAAAATGGTTTTGTAAATTTTGTTGTAAAAATGAGAAGTCGCTGGTCAACTTTTAACCCTTATAACTTCCTAACAAAAAAAAATGTTGCTTCCAAAATTGTGCTGATGTAAAGTAGACATGTGGGAAATGTTATTTATTAAGAAATTTTTGTGACACATCTCTCTGATTTGAGGGCATAAAAATTTAAAGTTTTAAAATTGCAAAATTTTCAAAATTTTCGCCATATTTCCGTTTTTTTATAAATAAACACAAGACTTATCGAAGAAATTTTACCACTAACATGAAGTACAATATGTCACGAAAAAACAATCTTAGAATCAGCGGGATCCATTAAAGCGTTCCAGAGTTATAACCTCATAGAGGGACAGTGGTCAGAATTGTAAAAATTGGCCATTAAGCTGCAAACTGGCTCTGTCGCTAAGGGGTTAATGCATACCTTACTCATTTTGAAATTGATAGGTCTCTTGAAACCAAGTTTATTTTTAATAAAAGAAAAAAATTGGTCACATGCAGCAATCAACGCAGTTTTTGTGAGTTTACTTCATCCTAATGTAACTGAAAGAATGCAAAAGTGTATGGCTAACAATCACGTTAAATCCAGAAAAATGTTTCAATGCTTTTTCTCAGTATTAGAGATCACAGAAATGTTCACAGACCACGTAACACTGTATGTCTGACAAATGGAAGCCTACAAAGAGTTTAAAAGCTTTTTTGCAGTTTTACAAATCACAGAAATGTTCACAGACCATGTAATACTGCATGTCTGAGAAATGGAGGCCTACAAATTTTTTAAAAGCTTTTGTTTACTTTTAGAGATCATAGACATTTTCACAAAGTAAAATAGTATGTCTGAGAAATGGAGGCCTACAACATTTTTAATTTTTTTTTGCAGTTTTACAAATCACAGAAATGTTCACAGTCCATGTAACACTGTATGTCTAAGAAATGGAAGCCTACAACAGTTTTAAAAGCTTTTGTTCACTTTTAGAGATTGCAGAAATATTCACTAACAAAGTAACTCATGGTTCCACCCTTCAGTGTGTCTAGGATGCAGTTACTGACAATTCAGTTGTCCAATCCGATACAGGGGTGTGCTGAAGCTGTCAGTACTTTGACTGACAGCTTGGCCATCCAATCTGGTGCAGGGGGGTGCTGAGCTGTCAGTGTGTTGATTGACAGCTCGACTATGCAATTTGAGACTGGTAGGTGTTGGCTGTCTCCATGTATTCATTATCCTGGGTGATCACCATGCTACTTAACTGAGTTGTTTCTCGCAGGCCTCTGCCAGATGTACATTCAGTTAGTGAGGTTTGTACTCCTTGTGCTTTGAGTTCTGTATGCTTGATGTTTTGTTGCCTGACCTTGGACTTTGTTCTGACATCCGTCTGTTTAACCCCTTCTGCTCTGATCCATTATCCTCCTGGTATTCTGACCTCGGAACATTACCTGACCACACTTTCATCTCTTCCTTCTGCTCATTTTGTGCCCTCCTGGCTTCTGACCTTAGACTTCTTGACCATTCTGACTCACGGCTTGGCCGTGTGAAGTGACTGGCATCAAATTAGGTCTGGCTCATTCGTTTTTCTTTTTCGCCAGTATGAATCCTGGTCACAATCTTTGTGACCAGGTGGCAAATTTGACGCAGATGACTTAGGATCTGGCTAAGGATTGCCAGAGTCTTGAATCATCGCAATATCAGTTGCAGTGTCAGATAAATAAATTGATGAAGACCCCCCATAGCCCTCCACTGCCATCAATGACTGTGACGTCAGTACCTTCTGATGTACAGTTGGTCACTCCTGAACATGTTAAATCCCTCCCTGATAAATTTTTTGGAGAGAAATACCATTTTACCGTATTGAGGGAGAGCTGTAGGTTATTTTTTACCCTGCGAACTCAGTCATCAAGGGAGGAGTTCCAGTTGGTGGGAATAATCATGTCCCTACTGCAAGGGGGTCCTTGGACCTGGGCATTTTCTTTGCCCCCACAAGCCCCAGAACGGTTTTCTGTTGTCACCTTTTTTGACAGTTTAGGTATGATATATGATGAACTCGACAGAATCCAGGTCACTGAGTCTAAGATCATGAGCCTGGCACAAGGTGGTCGCACAGCTGAGGACTGCTGAGTTCCGGCAGTGGTCCACCAAAGTTCTATGGAACAATGCTGCTCTCAGGTGCCAGTTTCAAGGCCTTTCTGAAACCCCCACACACTCATATTTAAGTCACATGCTGTCCATTTCCTTATGATCCTCCTTGAGATGGTTCTACTCCTTCTTTGGAGTCCAGCGGTGTTTAATTAAACTGATAGGCCTTGATTTGTAAAGGCACACACACATGTCTATATAAGACCTCACAGCTCACAGTGCATGTCAGACCAAATGAGAATCATGAGGTCAAAGGAACTGGCCAAGGAGCTCAGAGACAGAATTGTGGAAAGGCACAGATCTGGCCAAGGTTGCAAAAGAATTTCTGCAGTACTCAAGGTTCCTAAGAGCACAGTGGCCTCCTTAAATGGAAGAAGTTTGGGACCACCAGAAGTCTTCTTAGACCTGACCACCCATCCAAACTGAGCAATCGTGGGAGAAGAGTCTTGGTGAGAGAGGTAAAGAAGAACCCCAAGATGACTGTGGCTGAGCTCTACAGATGCAGTAGGGAGATGGGAGAAAGTTCCACAAAGTCAACTATAACTGCATCCCTCCATCAGTCAGGCCTTTATGGCAGAGTGGCCTGACAGAAGCCTCTTCTCAGTGCCAGACTTATGAAAGCCTGCATAGAGTTTGCTAAAAAAACACATGAAGGTCTCCCAGACTATGAGAAATAAGATTCTCTTTTCTGATGAGATGAAGATAGAACTTTTTGGTGATAATTCTAAGTGGTATGTGTGGAGAAAAACAGGCACTGCTCATCACCTGCTCAATACAATACCAACAGTGAGACATGGTGATGGCAGCATGATGCTATGGGGGTATTTTTCAGCTGCAGGGACAGGACGACTGGCTGCAATTGAAGGAAATATGAATACGGCCAAGTACAGATATATCCTGGATGAAAACATCTTCCAGAGTGCTCTGGACCTCAGACATGGCCGAAGGTTCACCTTCCAACAAGAAAATGACCCTAAGAACACAGCTAAAATAACAAAGGAGTGGCTTCAGAGCAACTCTGTGACCATTCTTGACTGGCTCAGACAGAGCTCTGACCTAAACCCAATTGAACATCTCTGGAGATACCTGAAAATGGCCGTCCACCAACGTTCACCATCCAACCTGATGGAACTGGAGAGGATCTACAAGGAAGAATGGCAGAGGATCCCTAAATCCAGGTGTGGAAAACTTGTATCATTCCCATGAAGACTCATGGCTGTACTAGCTCAAAATGGTGCTTCTACTTAATACTGAGCAAAGGGTCTGAATACTTCAGAGTGTACATTAATGAGAATAAAATGAACTTTTTTGAATTTACCAAATGGCTGCAATGAAACAAAGAGTGAAAAATTTAAAGGGATCTGAATACTATCCGTACCCACTGTATATTGGCATACTTTATATACATATATACCAGGAAGAAACCCAGAATGGGAGACATATATACCAGGGGGCCGGCGTCAGCACCTGGGCAAGTGCCGGGACCGTGGCGAGATGGGGGGCCCACTCAACGCTGTCTGGGATACCCACCGCCTCACCTCCCATGCACCGACTGACCCACCGCAACCAGCAATGAGTAATCGCTGTGCTGTTCTCTTCTGGCACAGGACCTGTGATGAGGTCACAGGAGGGGAGGAGTTAGGGGTCACATGATCAGAAGCCTCGATGTCTGCAGGACTCTGCTGTGCTGGAAGAGGGAAGTTTATGTGTGGGGTCAGGAGGGGTTTACAGGAGGGGAAGTAGCAGAGCTGTGTGTGTACGGAGCAGAGCTGTGTGTGTACGGAGCGGAGCCTAGTGTGTACGGAGTGGAGCTGTGTGTGTACGAGGTGTGCAGAGCCTCGTGTGTACGGAGTGGAGCCGTGTGTACGATGTGTGCGGAGCGTAGCTGTGTGTGTACAAGGTATACAGAGCGGAGCCGCGTGTGTACGAGGTGTACGGAGCGGAGCCGCGTGTGTACGAGGTGTACGGAGCGGAGCCGCGTGTGTACGAGGTGTACGGAGCGGAGCCGCGTGTGTACGAGGTGTACGGAGCGGAGCCGCGTGTGTACGAGGTGTACAGAGCGGAGCTGCTGTTTCTCTCTGTTCTTTCTTTCGCTCTTTTCTTTCTCTCAGTTCTCTCTCTCCCTTTGTTCTTTCTTTCCTCTTTCTCTCGCTGTTCTTTCTTTCTCTCTGTTCTTTCTCTCTGTTCTTTCTTTCCCATATTCTCTCTCTCTGTTCTTCCTTTCCCTGCTTTCTTTCTTTCCTTCTTTCTTTCCCCTCTTTCTTTCTCTCTACCTCTCTGTTCTTTCTTTCCCCTCTTTCTTTCTCTCTCCCTCTGTTCTTTTTTCCCTCTTTCTTTCTCTCTCTGTTCTTTTTTCCCTCTTTCTTTCTCTCTCTGTTCTTTTTTTCGTCTTTTATTCTCTTTGTTCTTTCCCCCTCTCTGTTCTTTCTTTCCCCTCATTCTTTCTCTCTGTTCTTTCTTTCGCTCTGTTATTTCTTTCTCTTTCCCCTCTTTCTTTCTCTCTCTACTCTTTCTTTCTCTCTCTCTCTGTTCTTTCCCATCTTTCTTTCTCTCTCTCTGTTCTTTCTATCTCTGTTCCTTCCCTTCTTTCTCTTTACCTCTCTGGTCTTTCTTTCTTTCCCCTCTTTCATTTTTTCTCTCTCTATCTGTTCTTTTTTCTGTCCACTCTATCTTTCGATCTCTGTTCTTTATTTCTTTCTCCTCTTTCTCTCTCTCTGTTCTTTTTTCCCTCTTTCTCTCTCTGTTCTTTTTTATCCACTCTCTCTGTTCTTTCTTTCATCTCTTTCCTTCTGTTTCTCTGTTTTCTTTCTTTCTTTCTCTCTTTCTTTCCACTTTCTCTCTCTGTTCTTTCTTTATTTCTCTCTCTGTTCTTCCTTTCTTTCTCTCTGTTTTTTCTGTCTCTCTCTGTTCTTTCTTTCTCATCGTTCTTTCATACATACACTACTAATCAATAGCCTCCATCACATAAACGTGTTTTGCCACAGAGCGTGTGTCTGTGTGGATCACATGCGTGTCCATGTGGTCCATTTTTGGCCGGCACCACGAATGCCACATGGCATGAATCGTGGTATGTGTTAAAGGGGGGGCTCATGAGACTCTTTTGCCCGGGGCCCTCAAAAACCTGGAGTCGGCCCTGCCAGGATGGTCTCAGGATGAGGGACATACATACCAGTAAGGAACCCAAGATGGGGGAAATATACTAGGAAGAGGCCAATGATGGGGGATTTATATACTAGGATGGGCCCAGTATGAGGGCCATATATAAAACAATGGGGGCATATAAACCAGGATGGAGGATATATATACTAGGAAGGAACCAGGATGAGGGATATATATATACGAGGAATAGGCCCAGGATGCGGGACACAGATTTACCAGGAGGATATATAATACTAGCTATGAACTCGTTCTACGCCTGGGTGGTGGGCATTTTTATTGGTATATGGTCTTCCATCCTGGTATGTGCTGCACCCCTCATCCCTATCCTGGTATGTATGGTACCCTCACCCCCAATCCTGGTATGCATGGTACCCCCCATATCCATATACTGGTATTCTTGGTTCCCTCACCCCCCAATCCTGGTATGCATGGCACCCCCTCATCCCTATCGTGGTATGCATGGTACCCCCTCATCCCTATCGTGGTATCCATGGTGCCCTCACCCCCCAATCCTGGTATGCATGGTCCCCTCACCCCCCAATCCTGGTATGCATGGTCCCCTCAACCCCCTATCCTGGTATGCATGGACCCCTCACGCCCCTATCCTGGTATGCATGGTCCTCTCACCCCCCAATCCTAATGCATGGTCCCCTCACCACCCTATCCTGGTATGCATGATCCTCTCACCCCCCTATCCTGGTGTGCATGGTCCTCTCACCCCCCAATCTTGATATGCATGGTCCTCTCACTCCCCTATCCTAATATGCATGGTCCCCTCACCCCATTTCGTGGTATGCATGATCCCCTCACCCCCCTTTCGTGGTATACATGGTCCCCTCACCCCCCAATCCTGATATGAATGGTCCCCCTCACCCCTATTAAACTGCACACATTAAAAAAACATTTATGCTCACCTTTCTTACCTGTGTCCAGCGCTGTCCTGTTCTGGGCGTGTTGTGGTGCCGGACTCGGTGCCTGCGCAGTCCTGGCTTTCCGTCGCCATGTTCTTGAAGACACACTGCAGTGTGTCTTCAAGAAAATGGCGGCGGTAAGCGCGGACTGCGCAGGTACTGATTCATGTCTAGAGTGGGCGTGTTGTGGTGCCGAACTCAGTGCCTGCGCAGTCCTTGCTTTCCACAGCCATGTTCTTGAAGACACAAGAAAATGGCGGCGGTAAGCGCGGACTGCACAGGCGACAATTCTGGCGCTACAACACGCCCACTCCAGACATCACCTGAGGACGCAAGACTCCGCCGGCAACAGCAACACCGGGTTCGGTAAGGTGTTGCGAAGATCGCGGTATGCGTGCAGTGCTTACGCATAACCACGATCTCCTGGGGAGATGTATCACTCTGTGGGGGATGCATCACTCTTGGTCCAGACTGCGCAGGCGCGTTGCGCTTGCGCAGTCTATAAACGCTTCAGACAGAGTGACGCTTCCCCGGTTATATTATAGACACCAGGAAGAGGCCCAGGATGGGGGACAAATATACCAGAATGGGTAAAATATATACCAGAGTGACCCAGGTTGAAGGATATGTACCAGGATGTGGGAAATATATATCAGGAAGGGACTAAGAATGGGGGACATATAACCTGTGAGAGGTCTAGGTTGTGGAACAATATTACAGTATAGGGAACATTATGACATAATGAGGGCAACAAGTATTTCCTGATAGATTTGGAATGTTACAAGGACCTACACATTTGACTATATGTGAGGAGTGGGGCTAGGTCCAAATTTTGCATCAAGGCCTATTTATCTCTAGTTACGCCACTGATTAACATGTCTATTGATCCTCTGATTTCAATAAGTCCATGTATTTTCCTTCTTTGTGTTGCAATTTCAATGTTGAGGAGAGTATTCAAGAGACACCTACCTAAACACACCAAGTATAACAGTATTTCTTGACAATGACAGCAACCTCCATCAATAGGATAGTGCATCCTGCCACACTGACTAAACTTCTGTGGGTAGTCCTGAAAAAACTGTTTGATCCACAGAGCCTCTGACTTGCAGTTTGCACGATCTGCAGCTAAAATTTTGGTGCTAGTTAAAACTCTTGTGGAATCCATGCACAGATGGGTCAATGTGAACATGCGTTTATGTGCTGAATGTATACCAACTCAAACCAAGCTCAATTTTTGTATTTTTTTACTGATGGGTCAAAGCTGTTTTTGGTGACAAGAGAGGGACCTACACAATACTTGGTAATTTGTTTTAATGTTATGGCTTATTATATATATATTGTGGTGTAATGACCACTATGTCTGCTAGGGGGCGCTGTGTGGATGTCCCAAGAGAGAGGATGAGTGGCAGAATATGGAAGGACCATTATGTATCTCAAGGTGGGTGGCCTTGAGATGGAGACTTATGTATATGTGTTGATCAGCAAGGACATTGCTGAAGTGTTGTTTCAATGTGTCAGGGAGAAGTCTCCAGGTGACTAGGGAGACGGGTGTACATAGTTGCCTACAAACCCACCCAGGGGGTGTGTTTAAAGAACACTGTTGTAAAGAGTGTAAGTGGTTGAAGGACCTGTGATGAGGTCATAGTCATGTGACCCTGTGGGCATGGCTATGGATCATATAATGTGGCCAGGATAGGTCACATGGGGTGAATGCTGGGACCTGGTTGGTTCAGTGTGGAAGGTCCCGCTGAGATGGGGCTTCCTGCTTCACAGCACGTGTGGACGCTGTGTTTAATGGCTGCAAGGGACTGAGAGTTCCCTGGAGGGAATGAATGTCTGCAGTATGGAGAAGCAGCCATGAGAGAACCCTGACGGGGTGAATTATAACTGTGAGGCTGAAAAGCCTGCGTATTGGACATTGCATGACAGAGTGAAGCTCTGTCATGGACGCTATGCCGTTTATATATTGCTGGTCATGGGTTATGATGTTTAATAAACCGCTTGGACCGTTTTGAGTTTATGGAAAACCGGTGCCGGATCTGATGTTGTGGCTACCAAGCGAGTGATCCCCTACTTGAATGACAGCGCTTCCTCACAATATAAATAGCACAAAATCATACCCTTAACAATAGATGATAAGCACAGTGTACAACCTCCCACTTCATACACAATGATCTGCATAGAAGTCAATGAATAACTACATTTGGCTTCTGCAGGCTTGGACTGACCCACCGGGGAATCAATGAAACCGCTGTAGGTGTTAGGGACGGCGGAACGCCCTAAATATAAATAGGAAGTGCGTTCGCCGCCCGGGGTCCACCGTGCAGTAGGTGTAACAACCGCTGCTGAGTAATAGCAGACTCGTTATATGGCGGTATACTGCGCTCGGGTTAAATGTCACCCGAGGTGCGCAGAGCAGACTCTGTTAAACTCACAGAGTATAAATATTTATTTAGTATAAATAAAGCATAAATGCCGAGCCTGTTAGCTTCACAGGTCTCAGCTGGTGTGCACACACGGTATATGGTCACAGGACACGACCCAAGGCAGAGGTTGGTGTCAGTCTTGACCTACCGTGCGTGCGGCGTCGCTACCGCGGATGGCGGTAAGTGCTGCTAACTGCAGCGCGGCGGTCACTACTGCCGCTGTACGACAGTGCCGTGAGGCATAACACTATCGGACGCTAGTGGAGCGGTGCAGTATGCACTGTGGCTTATGGCTGGCCACTGACTGGCGCTGACCATAACTCTAACTCCCTAACCACATACGTAATATCAGAGGGAAGGGGTTTTATAATGAGTCAGTCACCAGAATCATACATCCGTCACCATTCACACATAGCAAGTATAGTCTATACTAGCGCATGGCCGAGCGGCCATGCGGGCCTTTTATAGCCATGCGCTTCCAGACCTCTGAGATGGGCCAATCAGATCAGGACAAGGACCTGAGCATGTGACCCCCGATCTCCACTGGGAGATCATCTCGTGGGCATGCCCAGTAGCGCGGTGAGAGGACTTAGCCTCTGGAGTGGTTTCCTGCAAAGCAGGTTGCGCTACCATTGCTGGTCCAGAGGTGGCAGCAACATCAAGACCCAGAGAGCTGGTCTGAGCAGGATGCCTGGATCGCTGAGATTGCTATGCAGGTCCCTGAGCGGTTGGAAAGGAATGGGAGACTGCTGGATGTATGGCTCTGGATTCCTGCTGTGCAGCTGCAGGAATCCGACGCCTAACAGTAGGGGCATATTATAATGATGGAAATCTGGCCTACATCCTATGACCCGAAGCTCTGGGGAGCCCAAGGCCAGATTTCACTCATCATTGCCTTTTTCATAAACATTAACAGCGCGTAGTGGGCATTAAATAGCAGCATAACTGCAGAACACCACTCTCAGCTTCGTAACTGGTGCTTTTCTGCGACTCAAACGGATCATTTGCGTCATCTTGCAGGTAACCGACCAGACAAGGCCAATAATGCTGACGCAAACAATGCCACATGAGATTGTCACAAATGGACACAGGAAAGGTACTTGTAATGAATTGGGGTTTGGGACCTGGAGAAGGAGAAAGGACATGTTACAGGGACTTTTAATGATCTGGTGGAGGAGACGACACACATACCTCCTAACTTTTACATAGGAATGTAGTGTGCTTCAGCAAATTTTGAACGCACCCCTAGACACACTCAAGTCCCATCCATTTACCATTTCTTTCTACCCTGGCAGGGGGAGAAGTCAGAGGGGGCAGTGGCAGTGAGGTACATTCAGCAGACTGCCCAGGACAGCAGGATGTAGGCCCAAATCTGGGAATGTCTGCTGTGTTGGGGGCAGCTGGGACTAGAGATGAGCAGGTCAATTCATGAGACTCAGTTCCATCATCCAGGTTAGTAGTACTTGGCGGCTCTACTGAAGGCCTGCAAAACTCTTACCGTCTGGTGTCCGCAGTGTGGCTTTTGATTAGCCAGGGCTGGTGTGACGTCATTTGCGCATCATGCT
Source organism: Dendrobates tinctorius (assembly GCF_039654945.1). Classification (NCBI taxonomy): domain Eukaryota; kingdom Metazoa; phylum Chordata; class Amphibia; order Anura; family Dendrobatidae; genus Dendrobates; species Dendrobates tinctorius. The sequence goes on from NW_027361675.1 coordinate 34,074,378, forward strand.
CATCTCTATTTGCGAACTATGGATTCATTTTTTATTGATTCATAATTGTAGCAGCTGTAACTTTCTAATTTTTATGAAAACTTCACTTTATAACAGCTAGTTTTTTGGTGTCTGCAAGGCTGTATTCACAAGTTGCATAAATACTGTTTTTTTTGCTTTCTGCAGGAATCTGTTGTCTGATTATTGCCGCATTTTTTAATGCATTTTCCCTTTATTTGATGCATTTTTTAATGCAGATTGAAAGAAGTATAGAAGTATTTTTATTTGTTTTTATAGTGTAGAAAAAGTTTTAATCACTTAAAAGATAGCTGCAGTTTCTACTGTATATGTATTTTTTCAGGCTCCACATAGAATCCTCTGAGAGAAAAAAGCACCAAAAACGCACAGTTCAACTGGATGGAGTTTTCATGAAATCACATCCACATTGCTTGGGCAGATAAACACAGCAGAACTGCTGTGCAAAAAAAAAAACCCAGAAAAAAATGCATCATTTACTTAGCATGTGAACACAGCCTAAATGTCCAAGTAAAGTGGTTGTGATTTCATAAAAACTATGCCTTTGGTTTGTTTCAAAATTCTATTGTACTCTGCAGTTTTGGTGCATTTTTCTCTATAGGATTTTATGTATAGCCTGTTAAAAAATACATGTAAAAAAGTGTAACATCAAATCTTTTCTGTACTGTTAAAAAGCATTAAAAATGCTGCTTCACATCTGCACCAAAAACACATCAAGTAAGGGGAAAAACGCCTAAAAAACACAATAATTAGAGAACATTGCTGTTGAGGAGGCACCTGCAGAAAAAAGTAGCACAAAAATGCACACACAGAGTATGGCCAAAAGCATCTAATTTTTTATGGGTTTAATGAAAAAGAATCAATCGCCATTTTGTACAACATTTATTGATCACCATAAATATTCTGATCAATGTGTTGTGCGGATTATTACGTTGTTACAGGGACATCAAATATGTCTGTATTATTTGCTGATCTGTAATGTGTTTTTTTTTAAAGTGCATTAATAATGGCATTTTTATAATGGTTTTCATTATTTTTATTAATGTTATAGGAAGACAAAGATTTGTCTTATTTTTCCTCTAGAATACAGGTAAATAGAAATACACTGTTATGTATAGCTGTATAGAGTACATGGTCACTCACTGTATGTAAATATTTATTCTGCATCTACACTGCATAATTGCAGAGAGACATTAGGTGTAATACTTCCTTATTATGTATTATACTGTCCCTTAGTATGTGGTGTTCTATGTTAGGTATAGCACTGTTACTTATTATATAGCATCCTTCCTTATTATATACATTGCTATCCCATATTACATAATGTCCTCTCTTATGGATAGCACCATCCCTTCTTTGATTTATTTTATTTACATATAGCACTCTCCTTTATTATATAATGCTCTCTCTTATTATGTATAAGGCCATCCCTTATTATATAGCGCACTCTGTTTGTTACGTATAGTGTCGTCCTTTTTATATTGCATCCACATTATGTATAGTACCATCACTTAATACATAATATCCTGTCTTATATATAAAGCCGTACTTTATCACAGTGTCCTCTCTCTCAAGTACAGTGCTGTCCCTTATTACATAGCATGTCTCTTGTAATGTTTAGCGCTGTCACTCACAGTACATAGTGTCCTCTATCATTATGTATTGCACTGTCCATTATTACATAGTGTCTTCTCTAAGTATGTAAAGTGCCATCCCTTATTACATAATGCCCTCTTTTATGAATAGCACCATTCCTTACTAGTGTTCTATCTTATGTATAACAACCTCCCTTATTAAACAGTGTGATCTCTTGCTATGTATAGCACCGTGCCTTAGTATATAGTGTTCTCTTTTATGTATAGTACCGTCACTTATTATATAACATTCTCTCTTTTTATGTATTGCATCATACTTTAGTGTATAGTATTTAGTATATAGTAATTTTTCTTTGTTCTGTATAGAACATATTATTAGATAGTGTCTTCTCTTATTATGTATAGCATGTCCCATATTACATAGATTCCACTTATTTATAGCGCATTCTCATATTACAGTGTCCTCCCTTATTATGCATAGCACCATCTTTTAGTATATAGTGTCCTTACTTACATGCAGCGCAATCCTCTATTATATAGCAACCTTTCTGTTCCTTGTAGTGTCCACTCTTGTTATGTATAGTGTTGTGACATAATGTCCACTCTATTTATAGCCCCATTCCTTATTAGAATGTTTCCTACACTTACATGTATAGCCCCATTACTTATTATATAGGTGCTTGCAGCGCATGACTGCTGCAGCAAACTGTAGCCACAGTGGTGGCACTTTTACTCACTGTTGTGGCTTCTGACTGGCTGCAAATCCTGTGACTATCTTCCTCTTTGGTTCTAGAAACTACAACTCCAATATATAAATGTTGGGACACTGTAAAATGTAAAAAAAACAAAAATGCAATGATTTGGAAATCTCTTAAAGCCATATATTATTCACCATAGCACATACAGCATATTAAAAGTTGAAAGTTAGACATATTTCCAGTTCATTTGCAAAAATTAACTCATTTCGAAATTGACAGCAGCAACAAAACTCAAAAAATATACCTATAAGAGATATCAAATCCTTGGATTTTTGCGTTCTTAACTTTTCAGACAGCATCTCAACTTTTGGGGAATTGGGGTTGCACAAGTATAAGCAATGGTGAACAGAGACAAAAAGGGACCCTGTACAAGAACAGTATATGAACCCTTTGCTTTACAATAGTTTTGTCGAGGAGAGAAGCTGCTTGCTTATTTGGAGGTGTAGATGAGACCCTTACTTCTTGGGTCCTCGTGCACAGGCTGCATTAATTATATGTTGGCCCCTGTGTACAAGCATTTCTTGACTTAGCAATAATTGCTCAGGATTGAAGTTTCTCGCACTGCAAACGGCTGCAATATTGTATTGCAGTGATGGTTCAGTTACAGGAACTGTGCCTCCACCATCTCTTGCTGCTGCTTGCGGTTTAATACAGTCGACATCCTGTTCTAATGGCTGGGATCAGAGAAAAATAATAATATTATCTCTTAGTCTTACTGTATAATCCATCAGATGCTGCAGCCAATAGTGACATTGGCACCTTGAGGCATTCTAGGTAATATAGTATTAAAAATGTACTTGCATCAAAATAAAGGATTTGAAAAAGTAATTTTCCCCATTCTCCCCAAATTTTCATTGTTTAAGGTAAAATGCCATTTGAAGAATGTTGTGTACAATACAGTTCTGTGTGATAAAATGTATACATATGTGTGCACAAGGCCTAATATTGAACATGCAATATGTCCATGTAGAGTAGGTGTAGGGTGGGTCTCAGGCACTCCAGTCTTTAGTTTTATCTGAAAACTGTTAAAAAAGTTGGTTAATGTGAAAAACAAGGGATTCAAACAGTATAAAGTAGACTAATAATTACTGATGGATTATATGGGAGAAATACACAAAACCTGCAATACAAAATCTGACAACCAAGGCAAAAAAATGAAAATGTAAAAAAAAAAATATAAGGTAAGGCTGTAAAATATTTTAAATATATTTTTCTTCCATCTGAAAGTGAGTTATATTGTTCAAATCTACTTCAGCCTATGAAGGAATTAAGGGAAAGAAATGCCAGTTATAATTGTAGTTAAACTTACTACACCTCCACATATATTTATATAAAACATAATAAGCCGAGCTGAGCACACCTATGCCAGTAAATGAGGAAATTTCATTAAACGGCAAACTTCTAATATTGGAACATAAACTTTAATGCCCTGTCTAGTGAAACCAGGACGGCTCCTGAGCGCTAGAACTCTATCAATTTCAAATGTAGCAACATGTCAGACTGATGTATTAAAAAAATAACCAAGGTGGAAAGTCAGACAAGCTAATATTCTCCCTCTATTGAATAAATGTAACTTTGTTCAGTGGCCACTTTATTCACTCGCTTGCTTCTGGTTTTGGTTATTTCATTACCATACAACAGCCAAAAGATGCATAAAACCACCAATCTTCTATAATAGATGTATTTTTTTCCATCTGGATTATTTCAGTATATTGACCTTAAGGTCTAAACCACAGTTATTGTATATAGAGTTAGAGAGCTTTTTTACTTTATACAAGTAATCGCAAATATTTGTGTGTTAAAATATAACATATTGATGTAAAACAATGCACACCTAGATAATAATGATATCTTTCGCAATAACCATTTCCTGACTGCCCATTGACATTGGTGAGGTCTACATTCTACTCTACAGTGATATTCTAAAATGTCACTGCATAGTAGAGAGAAAAGTAACTTGGCACTCAACTTAAGGGTCCATAGAAGAAAATTTTATTATGCAGTCTGCAAAATGTTTCCACCTACATGGCCTTCATCAGTCTGCGATAAACCATAAACATAAAGTGAATATGTCCTGCTCATAATATGTAGAAATCATATAATTCACGAATGTGATAATAATTACAATAGTCTGGTAAAAACCATTTTAAAGACAAAAAGATAACAAAAAAAATATAAATACAGTGGAATAACCATATGTGAGGAGAACCAGATGGGAAGACTGAAAAAAGTAAAAGAAAAAGAAAATGAATAATGAACCTACCCGACTGCTTAAAAGTATTGTGGAGAAATGGGGAACAAGCGTGAGTTCCTACTGGAATACAATGTAGCATCACGTAAGTATGTAGGATAATAAATGTAAAAAAATATATACTGTATACTGTATATATATATATATATATATATATATATATATATATGCAAAAATACCTGTAATGGAAGACTTGTGGGTCAGCTATCCAGCTCCCTAGTATCAAATATTAATTCAGAATAGTTGTAGGTAGGCCACAAATACGATAGTCAATATTAGAACCCCAAAATTAGGAGGTGACTGGTCTGTGAGAGTGAAAAGTGGTAATATGAGGATACCTGTTATGTTGAAAAGGAGGCTTCTTACCGGTTTCTCTGTTTCTCTATTGGAATTTCATATAGATAAATGAATACGGTGAGTATAAAGTGAAACATACTGTGGTGTAGTGACTACTGTGTCCGCTAGGGGGCACTGTGTGGATGTCCCAGGAGAGTGGACCGAGAAAAACGCCAGGGTTTGCTGTAAACATGGGGTCACGGTGAACTATGCAGTAGACAGAGTAATGTTTGAGGGGACCAAAGGTGGTGCGTGCCAAGGGGGCGGGATACCACGGGACTTAGTCTATGCCTTGGAGAGGTGCCGGGACTTTGTTTTGTTTGATGATGACGTATGGTAGGACGATGGAGACGTTTCGACTGTGGGGCCAGCAGATATTGAGATGGTGATGGCTCCTGACGTGGACAGGTCAGAGGTAGATGTGACCGGACGAAGGGGTACGTCTGCCCAATGGACAGATCTGACGGTTCATGACAGGACTGATGGTGACCTGATTGATAAGACAGATGAAGTATTCACATGGTTAGTGGGTAACTGGAAGGATTACTCGACAGGCCGGGGTGTCTCAGACTCTGGGAGTGACTGTGGCTCTGAGAGAGAAAGGGAGCACAGAATAGAAGGGCTAGAGAAGGAAGTCTCTGAGCTCAGAGGTCACCTGTCAATGTGGCAAAACGAGAATAAGACGCTTAGGGAAGAGATGGAAGAACATGTCAAACGAGAAAGAGTCCTGAGACAACTGACTGAGAACAGGGTCGAGGAGCTCGAGAAAGAAGTCTTGGAGCTCAAAGAAACTGTAAGAGGTTTTCTGTGGGAGCAAAGAGCTGAAGAAGATAGTCACCCGGTCGGGTCAACTGTAGTGAGGGAACTGTCCGTGGTAAAGCTAGAGCCTCCTAGCCTGGAAGAGAGCAAGGCCACGACCTTCAAGTTTGTGATTGATGTACCAGAAGACATGCAAGAAGCATGTGCTGAGGAAGGTGTGCATGAGGCTTTCAAATAGGAAGTCAAAGCGTGTAAGGTGCACTTGGCTCCTGAGACTCGGCAGTTGGTGATAATATCAGCCAGAGAAGATACATCAACCTGAGTAGCTGTCCTGAAAGAAATGCATCTGCAATGTCTTCACGCCAAACAGCTGGTTAGGCGGAGTAATATGAAAGCTATTCGACGCCTAGAGTTAGCAAGGGAGGCTATGGATCAGCTGGGTTTGCGGAAAGATGTAGTTCCGGTTCCCAAAGGTCTGATTGGGAGAATCATTGGAAGATTCGGGAAGGTAATGCAAAACCTTGTAAATATCTCTGGTGTGGTGAGGGTGAGGGTCCCTCCTGATGATGAAGACCAGGTCTCCAGTGAAGAGGGTAGGATTCCCATCCTGGTGGTTGGCTCCGTGGAAAGCCAGAGAAACTTTTGGATGCTCTTGGAGTATCGAGTGGGGTACCTGCAAGAGATTGAGCAGTTAAGACTGGACCGTCGGCGGATCAATAAAGAGGTAAGGAACACCAGGTGGCAGCCGCCTCCAACCCAAGATGTAAGGACCCGAAGGGTTCCTCCAAGAAGTGACATGGCAGATGGCCAAAGAATGTCAGCAAGTGGTAGTTCGACTGGCAGGACGAAGCTGAAAGACCGTAGTTCCTGTGAGACGCTGAATGAGTCAGACTCAGGCCAGACAGTAGGCTTAACTAAGACTTATGACCGCACTGACCAGGGGAGCTGGTCGGGGAATGGAACAAACAGGGAGAGGAATGTGATGACTAAACAGTGTCTGATGACGCAGACAGGCTGTGACTGGAGGGTCAAAGATCAGGGCTCATATTCTGACTGCTGGGGGTGGGGGAGGCCTAACATAGGAATAAGGCTGTATGACAGATGGAGATGGTTCTCTCGACCTGTGGGGCAAGGTGTAATGAGTGCCCGGTCTCGAGATCCTGGGGTAATGTTGTGTGTTCAACCCCACAAGTTTGAACAGAGGGGGGAGGTATGTGGTGTAGTGACCACTGTGTCCACTAGGGGGCGCTGTGTGGATGTATCAGGAGAGTGGATGAATGGCAGAATACTGAATGACCGTTATGTACCTTAAGGTGGGTGGCCTTGAGATGGAGACTTATGTGTGTGTTGATCAGCAGTGATACTGCTGAGGTGCTGTTTCATTGTGTATGGGAAGTCTCTAGGTGACTGGAGAGTCGGGCGGAACCAGTTACCTTTAAATCCACCCAAGGGTGTGGTTAAGAACGCTATTGTAAAGTGTGTATGAATGGTTCAAGGACCTGTGATGAGGTCATAGCCATGTGACCCGCTGGGTGTGGCTACGGACCATATAAGGTGGCCAGGGTAGGTCACATGAGGTGAATGTAGGGACCTGGTTGGTCCGTTTTGGAAGGCCCTGTCTGGGAAGGATGGGGGCTGTCGTCCTGACAGCAAGGAACGCTGTGTTGAATGGCTGCATGTGCCTGATGATTCCCTGGAGGGAATGGACGTCTACAGCGTGATGAAGGAACCACGAGGAAACCCTGACGTGGGTGAGATAACTGAGGCTGAAGAGCCTGTGTATGCATAACCTGTGTGACCACAGGGATTACAGAGCTGAACTCTGTCATGGACGCTATGCTGATGCTATGAAGTTTATGTTGCTGCTGTGGTTTTATGATGCTAAATAAACCACATAGACTATGATTGTTTATGGAAAACCCATGCCGGATCTGGTTTTTTGGCTGCTAAGCGAGTATCCCCTACCCGAAAAACAGCGCTACCTTACAATATATATAAAGAGTGTTATGTAAATCAGAGAGCGCTTTTACCTGTAGTTATATTAGTTGCCATGTGACAGTATAGCAGGTCCTTATGAGTCTAAAAGCAAAGGTACCGAAAACTATTGTACTGCCTGTGCTATGTAAGGTGAAGAATATGTGGGCATAGTAATATCAAAGATCCTTACCATGGGAGGTCAGTGGTGATGGGCGTCAGGCTGGACCCGGTTTCCGTCGCTTGTCTCGTCACAATGTGAAGCCAGAATGCTAGAAACTAAATAAGGAAGGGGCGGGACTAATGATGCATGTGTCTCGAGTGACTGGACAGGAAGTGACGATAGTATGCGTTCCAAAGACAGGAAGACGCTATTGTTTGTGTTCCACAGGAAGGAAGTAGTCCTGTGAGCGCTCCAGGAGCCGATTAATGCATACTGCAGCGTTCCACAAGTGGGAGGGGAACAAATAAAGGAATTATTTGTAACAAACCTAGCCTGGATGTAACAAATAACAATGCCTATTGTATTTTATAGAGTAGACCACTGATGTGAGTAAGAAATGAAGATATTTAATAATGGAGTATCATGGGGTTCTGGGAATATGCATTCTACATGACCTTGATTTAAATAATGTAGACCATATGAGGTGGCTATATGGAAAGTGAAAGTGGAAGGGAAAAAAATGAAAGAAATGAAAAAAGGTAAAATTGAATAAAAATAAAATCTATATATATATAAAACTGAATGTATGTATGTGTGTATCACCAACCTATCTTGAAGCATCTTTCATTTCACCACAGCTGTTCAAAAGAAGCTGAGCTGTGATTGGTTGCTATGAGCAAGTTTTCCCACTTGACAACACCTCAGCAGACACTGACTGGGTGGGAGAAATCTAGAATCCCTGGGAACATAAGCTCCCAGCCATTGTCTTCCCCCCAGAAAGGAGCACAGAGCACTTTGGTTTTGACCCCAGGCCTCTCTTAAAGGGATTCAGGTATGGAAGTTAAAACCGTTCCACTCAGCTCTGTGGTTCTGACCCCAGGGTCTCTTTAAGGGATCATTGATATGGAAGTTAGGGAAAACCACTCTGCGCTTTGGTACTGACCCCAGGCCTTTCTTAAAGGGATATCCAGTATGGAAGTCAGAGCAAATCCATCCAGCACTTTGGTTCTGACCCCAGACCTCTCTCAAAGGGATCTCCAGTATGGAAGTCAGGGCAATTGCCTTCAAATGCTCTGGTACTTACCCCAGGCTCTCTTAAAGGGATCTCCTGTATGCAAGTCAGGGCAAATCCACTCAGTGCTCCGGTTCTGATCCCAGGCTCTCTTAAAGAGATCCCCGGTATGGAAGTCAGGGCAAATCCACTCTGCGCTTTGGTACTGACCCCAGGCCTCTCTTAAAGAGATCTCCAGTATGGAAGTTAGGGTAAATCCCTCAGCAGTCTGATTCTCACCCCAGGCCTCTCTTAAACGGATCCCTGGTATGGAAGTTAGGACCGTTCCACTCAGCGCTCTGGTTTTGACCCCAGGCTGACAGGATGATGTGGGATATTAGGGGGAGTAGTCCGGTGGCTCTGGCTGGCGGGATGATGTGGGATATTAGTGGTAGTTGTCCGGTGGCTGTGGCTGACGGAATGATGTGGGATATTTGGGGTAGTAGTCCGGCAGCTGTGACGGGATGATGTGGGATATTAATAGTCCGGTGGCTCTGTCTGATGGGACTTTGTGGGATATTAGGGGTAGTAGTCCGGTAGCTCTTGCTGATGGGATGACGTGGGATGTTATAGTGAATGTGGCTATGCGGAGTGGGCGGGGCTATACACTCAGCTTTAATAATAATAATAATAATTTTTATTTATATAGCGCCAACATATTCTGCAGCACTTTACAATTAAGCGGGGACATGTACAGACAATAAATTCAATACAAGTTAAGACAATTTAAACAGTGACATTAGGAGTGAGTTCCCTTCTCGCAAGCTTACAATCTACAAGGAAATAGGGGATACAGTAGGTGAGAAGTGCTTGTTATTTCAGGTGTGGCAATTATAATAAATAGGGATTTTCATATAAAGCTGCATGATCCGGTCATCAGCCCGTGTGTTTAAGTGTAATAGTCAAGTATCAAGTGCAGTTATCGTGTGCATGGAGGGAGTGGAGACAGATGAATAGTAGGGTGCAGATTCAGAATAATATTTGGAAGGAGGGAACAGGGCAAAGTTAGTTTACTGATTAGTTGATGTGGTAGGCTTGTTTGAAGAGATGGGTTTGCAAAGCGCGCTTGAATAGGTCGGGGCTAGGTATCAGTCTGATCGGCTGGGGAAGTGCATTCCAGAGTGCTGGAGCAGCACGAGAGAAGTCTTGGAGACTGAGGTGCGAGGTTCGGATTACGGGGTATGTTAGTCTTAGGTCATTTGTAGAATGGAGGGCACGTGTAGGGCGATAGACAGAGATGAGAGAGGCGATATAAGGCGGTGCAGAACAGTGGAGAGCTTTGTGGGTGAGAGAGATGAGTTTATACTGGACCCTGTAGCGAATAGGTAGCCAGTGTAATGACAGCATATATATATATATAATCATTATAATTTGTTATAACTAACTGTAGTTAGTTATTATGCCCGGGCAGCGCCGAGTTCTTCTGCTAGTTAAAAATAAAAAGAGAAAATTAACCCTATAGAGTAATGAATTGTTGGTACCCATTGTGAAAAGAGTTGCAGTCAAGCAGGGTAGTGGTAACAGATCCAGACGGAAGGAAACATGAAGATAGCCAGGGACAATCAATACAAACGACTCTGCAATAAAGGAAAATAATGTTACTATATGACACAAGAACAGTCAATTGAATATGGATAAGTGCAGCTTATTACAACTTATTGTAAAGGATGAAGCTGTCCACATAATTGTTCATTAAATAAAGGTCACATGACCAAATGGAAACAACAAAAGTGCAATAATCATATCCCTACATGATAGATAATAAGTCGTAGTCCCTGTTTAAGCTCATAGGGGTTAAAGTCTGTAACTCATGAATCCAGAAGGATTCCCGTCTCTTTAATATTTTAATTCGGTCACCCCCACGTCTAGGGGATGGGACGTGTTCAATGACTTGGAATTTTAATTGGGACACATTATGTCCAAATTCATGAAAATGATGGGGCAAAGGAAGAATCAAATTTTTGCACCCAATTGTGGACTTGTGTTTGCTTAGGCCTCTTTCACACTTCAGTTTTTTGTGTCAATTAAAATCCGCCAAAAAGGCAGATCCGTTCCTAACTGATGTGAAAGGATGCCACAGGATGCGTTTTTTGACAGATCCGCCGAATTAAGCATTTTAAAGGAACCACTGTCAGAGAGAGAGAGAAGGAGAGAGAGAGAGAAGGAGAGAGAGAGAGAAGGAGAGAGAGAGAGAGAGAAGGAGAGAGAGAGAGAGAAGGAGAGAGAGAGGAGAGAGAGAGAAAAGGAGAGAGAGAGAGAGAAGGGGAGAGAGAGAGAGAAGGGGAGAGAGAGAGAGAGAAGGGGAGAGAGAGAGAGAGAAGGGGAGAGAGAGAGAGAAGGGGAGAGAGAGAATGGGAGAGAGAAAGAGAGAAGGAGAGAGAGAGCGAGAGAAGGAGAGAGAGAGCGAGAGAGAGAGAAGGAGAGAGAGAAGGAGAGAGAGAGAGAGAAGGAGAGAGAGAGAAGGAGAGAGAGAAGGAGAGAGAGAGAGAAGGAGAGAGAGAGAGCGAGAGAGAGAAGGAGAGAGAGAGAAGGAGAGAGCGAGAGAGAGAGAGAGCAGGAGAGAGAGCAGGAGAGAGAGAGAGCAGGAGAGAGCGAGAGAGAAGGAGAGAGAGAAGGAGAGAGAGAGAGAGAGAAGGAGAGAGAGAGAGAAGGAGAGAGAGAGAGAAGGGGAGAGAGAGATAGAGAGAGAGAGGGGAGAGAGAGAGAAGGGGAGAGAGAGAGAGAGAGAGAAGGGGAGAGAGAGAGAGAGAAGGAGAGAGAGAGAAGGAGAGAGAGAGCGAGAGAGAGAGAGAAGGAGAGAGAGAAGGAGAGAGAGAGAGAGAAGGAGAGAGAGAGAGAGAGAGAAGGAGAGAGAGAGAGAAGGAGAGAGAGAGAGAGAAAGAGAGAAGGAGAGAGAGAAGGAGAGAGAGAGAAGGAGAGAGAGAGAAGGAGAGAGAGAGAAGGAGAGAGAGAAGGAGAGAGAGCGAGAGAGAGAGAGAGAAGGAGAGAGAGCAGGAGAGAGAGAGAGAGAAGGAGAGAGAGAAGGAGAGAGAGAAGGAGAGAGAGAGAAGGAGAGAGAGAGAGAAGGAGAGAGAGAGAGAAGGAGAGAGAGAGAGAAGGAGAGAGAGAGAGAAGGAGAGAGAGAGAGAGAGAAGGAGAGAGAGAGAAGGAGAGAGAGAGAGAAGGAGAGAGAGAAGGAGAGAGAGAGAGAGAAGGAGAGAGAGAGAAGGAGAGAGAGAGAGAGAAGGAGAGAGAGAGAGAAGGAGAGAGAGAGAGAGAGAAGGAGAGAGAGAGAGAGAAGGAGAGAGAGAGAGCGAGAAGGAGAGAGAGAGAAGGAGAGAGAGAGAGAGAAGGAGAGAGAGCGAGAGGGAAGGAGAGAGAGGAGAGAGAGAGAGAAGTTGAGAGAGAGAGAAGGAGAGAGAGAGAGAGGAGAGAGAGAGAAGGAGAGAGAGAGAGAAGGAGAGAGAGAGAAGGAGAGAGAGAGAAGAAGAGAGAGAGAGAAGGAGAGAGAGAGAAGGAGAGAGAGAAGGAGAGAGAGAAGGAGAGAGAGAAGGAGAGAGAGAAGGAGAGAGAGAGAGAGAGAAGGAGAGAGAGAGAGAAGGAGAGAGAGAGAAGGAGAGAGAGAGAGAAGGAGGGAGAGGGAGAGAAGGAGAGGGAGAGGGAGAGAAGGAGAGGGAGAGGGAGAGAGAGAGAGAGAGAAGGAGAAGGAGAGGGAGAGGGAGAGAGGAGAGAGGAGAGAGAGAGAGCGAGAGAAGGAGAGCGAGAGAAGAAGGAGAGCGAGAGAAGAAGGAGAGCGAGAGAAGGAGAGCGAGTGCCTAGATTTATTTAATATTAATAAAAATGTGTGATGCACTAAATACAATAAAGTGCGGAGTGATGTAAAAAAGTGCAGTGAAAATGAATTATTTTTTTTTAAATTTTTAATTGCAATTTTTATATTTTTATAAAACCTATCCATTAAATATAATGCATATGGGTGCAAAAAAGTGAAGTGAACCCAGTCTTTATATTTATATTTTTTATATGTTTTTTATATATTTTTAACTTTAAAAAATAGTGAATATATATTGATTATAGTGACTGTGTATCATATGCCACTACTGAGGTGAAAAAAAAAAAAAAACAACGCCGCTCCGATACACTAACATAAGCTTTGGTACTGTATATTGTGTTGACACCACCAAAAGTGGAGATATTAATGAAATAATACATTCCTACCAGCCCTACCCTATCTGATCCCCCACATAATAATCATCTCCTCTTATTTCTCAGGGCTGGTAGGAATGTATTATTTCATTAATATCTCCACTTTTGGTGGTGTCAACACAATATACAGTACCAAAGCTTATGTTAGTGTATCGGAGCGGCGTTGTTTTTTTTTTTTTTCACCTCAGTAGTGGCATATGATACACAGTCACTATAATCAATATATATTCACTATTTTTTAAAGTTAAAAATATATAAAAAACATATAAAAAACATAAATATAAAGACTGGGTTCACTTCACTTTTTTGCACCCATATGCATTATATTTAATGGATAGGTTTTATAAAAATATAAAAATTGCAATTAAAATTTTTTTAAAAAAAATAATTAATTTTCACTGCACTTTTTTACATCACTCCGCACTTTATTGTATTTAGTGCGTCACACATTTATATATTAATATTAAATAAATCTAGGCACTGGCTGTTTAGGTCAGTGATAATATTAAGTGTATCAAATTAAGTCCATAATAATTCTATTCACTTGCACGCTATTTGTAGTTTTAGTGGGAATGAAAATAGTGAACTCTGGTACAATAAACCGGCCTGCTTTGTCTCACTCGCACGGCTGTCTGTCTTTCAGGCATTTGGTGGGTAAGAAGTGTGGCGTGTCTCCTTCCTGCAGGGGAGACTGTCTGCGCTCTGCTCAGCCATGTGCAGGTTTGATGGTCAGCGCTGTGTGTTTGTTTCAATGTGCGCTGAGGCTAAATGGTAGCTCTGTATAATGATTTGACTGATGGGAGGCGTTATATCAGGCAAATACTCCTCTTAGAATACTTTGACTGCAAGTGGGCGGTCTTGATTCATATAGCTCCTCTTTTCAATGATTTCATTGGACATTACTTTCATGATTCAAGAACAATGCCCTACCAGTTTTCCCTGTGTTCATTGGACTGCGATGTGTATAAGAAGGGTGACGTGGGAGAACTAGACACACCCCCAGGAAGAAGCAGGGGCGAAACGTGCGTTGGGGTGCGGGGAAGCAGCATCCTACTCTATGCCCAACTCCACTGTGCACATTGCTTAGGTAATATGTATTTGGCGATGCATTCCTCACATTTATTTTCATGCTTTGGGTCATTTTAACCTGCATACATGAGAGGTGAGAGGCTGTGGTAGTGCTGTAGCAGCAATGGCTGCATATATTGCATATTGTGGGTAATTAAAATCCACATATGTGTAAGGCTATGGTGGTGTAGCAGCAGCAACAGCTGATTAATGAATAGTCATTCAATGGTGTGAACATCTATGTAGGTTTTTGCATGCAATTTTCTGCAGCCATTTGTAAGGCTATGGTGGTGTAGCAGCAGCAACATCTGATTAATGAATTGTCATTCAGTGGTGTGAATTGTGTGTTAGATTCTATTCACATTAAGGTAGTAAATTTTATTCACATCTATGCAGGTTTTTGCATGCAATTTTCTGCAGCCATGTGTATAAGGCTATGGCGGTGTAGCAGCAGCAACATCTGATTAATGAATTGCCATTCAATGGTGTGAATTGTGTGTTAGATTCTATTCACATTAAGGCAGTCAATTTTTTTCACACCTATGCAGGTTTTTTTGCATGCAATTTTCTATAGTTTTATTAAAAATGTATCCAATCAATAAATACTAAGCATATTGTTGGGCATATTATAATATTCAGGATACTGCAGTCATTTTCTTTAAATTTTGACTCTTTATATAATTGAATTTGTATCCATTTGCTGTTTCTCTTCCTATAAGTGTTGGTTTGAGGCAATGGTTTTATGGTTGTATGTCAATTAATGTTTAATAAAATATGTATTTTATGAAATGAGTGACACTCTTGGTTATTGGGTCACCTTACAGTGACATAACCTTTGTGATATATCTAAGAGAGGGATGTAGACCACCCATCCAATGTAGTGCTAACACCTTTATAGCTAGAAAGAGTGTCTCATGTAAAAAAATTATAACATAGTGTCCCCACATTTCCTTGTCCATTACCCTGAACAAACAAACTAATGGGCTAAGGGGAACCGGGGTCTGTACTAAGGATGTCAACAACGATGTTACCTCACTCCAGTAAGTAAGGATAATAGGGCAACTCCATATCATGTTAGCAAAGTCTGCTTCCAATGAATGACATCTCAAACATTCCAGAGATTGAAATCGACCCATTTTGAAGAGTCGTGATGGAATTAAATATGATTGGTGTATCATATACAATTGAGTTATTCTATTGTTGATTGATGGGGACACTTTAATTGGAGATTCAAGAACCTCCTCCCAATCCTCATCCTGAGCAACAGGAATAAGACCTTCCCACCTCCTCCTGATTGCCACTATTGCAGAGCCACTTCCCACAGATAGCATATACGTGTACAGAGCAGAAATTAGACCATTAGACCCTGGGGTCCTTGTAACTTAAGGATTCCTATTAAAAGGAAGGACGAGATAGCCTGGGACCCACCCATAGAGCACAATTGTGACTGGAAAGCTGATCTAAGCTGAAGGTAGCGGAAAATTGAGACCTCGGAATATAATTTTTAGATTGAATTTGTTCAAAGGACATCAGGACACCTCGTTCACATAAATTCCTGACCGAAGAAACTTTATGTAAAATCCAGAATTCAGAGGATGGGTGGTTCAACAACACAGGAAAGTAAGCATTATTCCATAGTGGCATTTCAGCTATAATATCCCCAAAGCGGACTACCCTTTTAATTAGTCTCCAAACTGACCTCGCTAATCGAAGTAAAGGTAATAACCAAGGGACACAGTTTATCCGCTTCTAGAAAACCCAACAGGCAGTCAACTCTTGCAGCGTGGGCCAGATTACTTTCAGGGTTAGATAAGTGAACTAACTATCAGGCATCCATCTACTCAGAGCCTTAATCTGCCCAGCCAGATAGTATAAATAGAAATCCGGCAGTGTCGCCCCACCCATCTGTTTGGGCCTCTGTAAAGTAGATCATTTAAGCTTGGGTCTAGTTTTCCCCCATATAAAAGTCGTGATTAGAGAATTTAAATTCGTAAAGAAGGATTTAGGGTTTAGCACCGCACTATATTGAAGGGAATAACTAAACTTACAAAGTAAAATCATGTTAATTAGATTTATACGGCTGGCAACAGACAACAAAAGTTTACTCCAAGATGCAAATTTTAGCTTAACTAAATCCAATAGTGGTAGGATGTTGAGTTGTAGATCAAGTTCACTATTTTTTGGTATATTAATTCCTAAATATTTGAAATGGGAACCTTGTAGAGATTTTTATTAAGATAAATAAATAATTAAATGAAACAAATGACGTGGTGTACCCCCTATTTTTTTTAACCAGCAAAGGTAAAGCAGACAGCTCTGAGTTGATATTATCATGGTTATTTGGCCCTTCCCAGCTTAAAAATATCAACCCGTAGCCACCCAAGAAGAGTAGGATCACATGAGATGCTCCAATTCTGGCACTTCACCTTAGATCTTCTCAATTTCTCAGAGTAATGGTTTTTGGGGTTGATGTCAGCTGTGTATTGACCAAAAACATGACAAATATAATAACGTTTGTGAAAGAATGGTTCCTTTTAAAGAGCTCACTGTATTTGAGCATGGTACTGTATGTAATACTACGTCAACATTTTAACAGGTCAGTTCATAAAATATCTTGCATTCTAAATATTCCAAGATTAACTTTGAATAGAACTGTTTAGGAACCAGTACATCTCTGTCACAAAGTGGCAGACCACCTAAAGTTACAGAGCGAAATTGCTGAGTTCTGAGTAACATAGTGCTTAACCCCTTACCTACAATGGACGTAATTTTCCGTCCATGTGACCCTGGACCTAATTACCATGGACGGAATATTATGTCACAGCGATCAGCGGCGCCCACGTGGTGAGCGCCGCTGATCGCGACCGGGTGTCAGCTGATTATCACAGCTGACACCCGGCACAATGTGTCAGGGGCGGTCACGGACCGCCCCCGACACGTTAACCCCTTGTACACCGCGATCAAACGCGATCGCGGTGTACCGGGGGTTAAAGGGAAGCATCGGCAGGGAGGGGGCTCCCTCTGTGCTTCCCTGAGCCCCCCATCGCAGCGCAATGTGCAGCGCTGCTGCGGGGGGCTCTTTCCCTGCAGGCCCCCGGATCCAAGATGGCGACGGGGGCCTTCGGGGGCCTGTAGGGAGCTGACTTCCTCACTGCCTGCAAAGCGCAGGCATGAGGAAGTCTGCAGAACTGCCTGTGACAGATTGCTGATCTGTCACAGTGATCTGTGATGTGACAGATCAGCGATCTTTCACAGGACAGTGATGTCCCACCTAGGACAAGGTAATAAAGTAAAAAAAAAGTGTTAAAAATAATTTTAAAAAAATCGCTAAATAAATTAGTAAAAAAAAAAAATATTCCCCAATAAATCCATTTTTTCAAAATAAAAAACAAAAACAATAAGAGTACACATATTTGGTATCGCCGCGTCCGTAGCGACCCACCCTATAAAACTGTCCCATTAGTTAACCCCCTAAACTATTTCTTGCCTTGAAGCCTAACTCATCGGGGAGCTCTGTGCAGCAGGTTAAAATTGTCATCTCCTTGCTGCGCGGCGATCCCCAGGATTGGGCTTTTTCTCTGACACCTGGAGATCCTATTCTGACTAATGTGGATGCATTTTTTCAAACCTTGGGGTTGTTGTATGATGAACCTAATGCTATTGATCAAGCTGAGAAAACCCTATTGGCATTGAACCAGGGTCAGGATTCTTCAGAGTTATACTGTCAAAAATTCCAAAAGTGGGCGGTCCTTACTACATGGAATGACGGTGCCTTGGCAGCTCTCTTTCGCAAGGAACTATCAGAAACCGTAAAATATATTATGGTGGGATTTCCTGTTCCCTCTGGTCTTGACGATTCTATGTCATTAGCCATTCAAGTTGATCGACGTTTACGTGAATGCAAAACTACACGAGAGGTGTTGCCACCTTTTCAACAAATGTCTGAACCTGTGCAATGTGATAGAGTTTTGTCTAGGGTGCAATGTCAGGAGTATAGAAGGTGCAATAAGCTGTGTTTTTTCTGTGGAGATGCCTCTCATATTATTTCTGTCTGCCCTAAACGAGAGAAATGTTTTGCACACACATTGGCGTACAACCTAAGTTTCTTTTGGCAATTACTCTGATCTGCTCCTTATCCACATTTTCCGCCAAGGCTTTTGTGGATTCGAAGCGGCTTTGAATCTGATGGATTTGGATTTTGCTAAACGTTGTGGTTTTCCGATGATACCTCTGCGGACGCCTATTCCTTTGAGGGGTATTGATGCTACTCCTTTGGCAGAGAATAAACCTCAGTTTTGGACCCAGGTGATAATGCGGGTCACCCCAGACCACCAAGAAAATTGTAGATTTTTGGTACTGCATAATTTGCATGATACTATTGTTCTAGGTTTCCCCTGGTTGCAAATCCATAAGCCAGTTTTGTATTGGAAATCCGTGTCTGTGGTGAGTTGGGGCTGTCGGTGTGCTCTTGGTGACACTCTTGTTTTCTCCACCCCACCTCTCCCCAGTCTCATGATGTTCCTGACTATTTGGCTGATTTTTATGATGTATTTAGTGAGAGTAAGTCTGCGTCCCTGCCTCCTCATAGGAGTTATGACAATTGAGTTGAGGCCTGGGTGTAAATTTCCCAAGGGTCGGCTTTTCAACTTATCGGTACCCGAACATGAGGCTATGCGATCTTATATCAAGGAGTCATTGGAGAAGGGTCATATTAGACCATCCTCTTCACCTTTAGGTGCTGGTTTTTTTGTGGCCAAGAAAGATGGTTCATTAAGGCCTTGTATTGACTATCGTTCCCTTAACAAAATCACTGTTAAATATCAGTACCCATTACCCCTGATTTCTGAATTATTTTCCAGAGTTAAAAGTGCCTGCAGGTTTACCAAGCTTGACCTCAGGGGGCGTATAATCTTATTCGCATCAAGCATGGGGATGAATGGAAGATGGCGTTTAATACTCCGGAGGGACATTTTGATTACCTGGTGATGCCTTTTGGGCTCACTAATGCCCCTTCTGTCTTTCAATCTTTTATGAATGATATTTTCCGGGACTTTGTGGGTACGTTTTTGATCATTTATCTGGATGATATTTTGATCTTTTCCAGTAATTGGGATTCTCATGTGAAACATGTCCGGACTGTGTTCGGGATTTTGAGGGAAAATTCCCTGTATGTTAAGGGATCGAATTGCCTCTTTGGTGTACAGAGGATTTCATTTTTGGGATTTATTTTGTCCCCGTTGGTTGTTGAAATGGACCCGGCCAAGATACAGGCCATTTATGATTGGGTTCAGCCCACTTCTTTGAAGGCTCTCCAGAAGTTTTTGGGCTTTGCTAATTTCTATCATAAATTTATAAGTAATTTTTCTGGTATTGTCAAACCACTGACTGATCTGACCAAAAAGGGAGCTGATGTGGTGAATTGGTCTCCAGAGGCAGTCTCGGCATTTCAGGAGCTTAAGCAGAGATCCACTTCTGCTCCGGTTCTACAGCAAACTGATGTCTCACTCCCATTTCAGGTGGAGGAAGATGCTTCTGAGATTGGTGCAGGAGCCGTTTTGTCCCAAAAAGATCCGGTGACTTCTAAAATGAATCCCTGTGCCTTCTTTTCTCGAAGATTCTCCCCATCTGAACGTAACTATGATGTGGGGAATCGGGAATTGTTGGCCATGAAATGGGCATTTGAAGAGTGGAGACATTGGTTGGAGGGAGCTAGACATCAAGTTGTGGTCCTCACCGACCACAAGAATTTGATTTATCTTGAATCAGCCAAATGCTTGAATCCTAGACAGGCTAGGTGGGCCTTGTTTTTCACGCGTTTTAATTTTGTTGTCTCTTTTCTTCTGGGCACTAAGAATGTTAAGGCGGACGCCCTTTCTAGGAGTTTCTTTACGGATTCTCTTATTGTGACCGAGCCTACTACCATTCTAAATGAGGGGATAGTTCTTTCCGCCATCTCACCCGATTTGAGACGTGCCCTGGAGGAATTTCAGGAGGACAAACCTGAACGTTGCCCTATGGGAAAATTGTATGTTCCTGACCAGTGGAGGAAGAGAGTAATGTCTGAAATTCATTGCTCCTTGTTGGCTGGTCATCCAGGTATTTTTGGTACCAGGGATTTGGTGAGTCGGTCTTTTTGGTGGCCTGCCTTATCTCGTAATGTCAGATATTTTGTGCAGTCTTGTGGGACTTGTTCTCGGTCTAAACCCTGCTCTCATTCTAGTGGGTTGTTGATGCCCCTGCTGGTGCCCAAGAGGCCATGGACCCATATCTCAATGGATTTTATTTCTGATCTTCCTGTCTCTCAGAGAATGACGGTTATCTGGGTGATTTGTGATAGATTTTCTAAGATGATCCATCTTGCACCACTCCCAAAGTTGCCATCTTCTTCAGAGTTGGTGTCCTTGTTTTTACAACAGGTGGTTCGGTTGCATGGGATTCCTGAGAACATTGTGTCGGACAAAGGAGTCCAGTTTGTTTCCAGATTTTGGAGAGCTTTTTGTTCCAAACTGGGAATTCAGTTATCTTTCTCCTCTGCATTTCATCCTCAGACCAATGGGCAGACTGAGAGAACAAACCAGATTTTGGAGTCCTATTTGAGGTGTTTTATATCTGCTGATCAGGATGACTGAGTCTCATTTCTGCCCTTGGCCCAATTCATGCTAAACAATAGAGCTAGTTCTGCCACTTTGATGTCGCCCTTTTTCTGTAACTTTGGGTTTCATCCTCGATTTTCTTCAGGGCAAGTGGAATCTTCGACCTGCCCAAATGTGGACACTGTGGTAGAGAGAATGCAGCAGATTTGGGACCAAATGGTGGATAAGTTTTCCCTCTCTCAGGAAAAAGCCCAATGGTTTTCCAACCGGCATAGGACCATTGGTCCCCGGTTTAAAGTGGGTGATATGGTTTGGTTGTCGTCAAAGAATATTCCTATGAAGGTTGCGCTTCCAAAGTTCAAGCCATGATTTATTGGACCTTATAAGATTTTGGAGATTCTTAATCCTGTTTCTTTTCGATTGGCTCTTCCAGTTACGTTTAAGATCCATAACGTGTTTCATAAATTTCTGTAGAAGAGGTTTGTGGAGCCAGTAGTTCCTATGGCGGCACCTACTGACCCTGTATTGGTTAAAGGCAATGTGGAATATTAGGTAGAGAAAATATTGGATTCTCGTTTGGCTAGATGGAGACTTCAGTACTTGGTCAAATGGAAGGGTTATGGCCAGGAGGATAATTCTTGGGTCTCTGCTTCTGATATTCATGCCGATAGATTGGTTTGTGCTTTTCACCGGGCCCATCCTGATCGGCCTGGTGGTGTGGATGAGGGTTCGGTGACCCCTCCTCAAGGGGGGGTACTGTTGCGAATTCACTTTCTGGCCTACCTCTGGTTACTAGTGAAGGTAGCGGAGCTGGTTATATTGACAGAGAGGTCGCGAGTTCTCTTTCTGGGCTCCCTCTGGTGGTTACTGGAGGTAATGGAGCTGATCTAATTAACAGAGGCCTGCCACCTGATAATGAGGAGGATGACTGGAGATCTGGAGTTTCTGACTGGATTTAAGACAGACGACTTCCTCTATCCCTGCTGGTGATTTTTTTCCTGCCTCCTGAGGTCTTAGTTTCCAGCTCAGTCCCTGCATGCTCAGCTAAGTGTTCTTTTGCTATTGTTCACATTTGATCTGGTTTTGTCTATTTCAGTTTCAGAATATACCAGAGTGCTGATATAGTGGGCGAAGTCTAGTGACTTCAGTGTTTTTCTATCAGATGTGTTGGGCATTTTTTGCAGGGTTTTTTCCGTGATTGCAGACAGAGTCTTTCCTTTCCTGTCCTGTCTAGTTAGTGTGGGCCCCATCGTTTGCTCAGTCTATTTTCCTACCTGCGTTTGTGTTTTCATCTTGTCTCACCGACAATATATGTTTGGGGGCTATCTATTCCTTTGGGGTCTGCTCTGGGGCAGTTTAGATTTCCCCTTTCTTGCCTTAGGCTTATTTAGTTCTCCGGCTGTGTCAAAGCATCTAGGATCATCATAGGTATGCTCCACGGCTACTGCTAGTTGTGTGGATAGGATCAGGGGTCTGCAAACCACTTAGTTACCAACCTCTCTGGTTTTCTGTGGCTTAACTTGGTCTTGCTCTCCTCCTCGGTGACCCAATCATAACAGTGTACCATCTGTAAAGCTTAGTAGAAGTAGGGTAACTCTATGTGTTCATTTTTCAAAGGTTGGCCTTGGCTCCTTAGTTCAAGTAAAGGGGAATCTTAATGCTTCAGCAAGCTAAGACATTTTGGACAATTGCAAGCTTCCAGTTTGTGAGAACAGTTTGTGGAAGGCCCTTTTCTGTTCCAGCATGATTGTGTCTCAGTACACAAAGCAAAGTCCATAATGGCATGTTTGGGTGAGTTTGATGTAGAAGAATTTGACTGGTCTGCAAGCAGCCATTACCTCAATCCTATTGAACAACTTAGGGATGAAGATTAGAGATTGCAAGACAAGTCTCCTCATCTAAGATCATTGTCTGACCTCATAAATACTTTTCTGGATAAATAGAAAAAAATTCCCACAGACACACTCCACAATTTTGCAGAAAGTCTCAACAGAAGAGTGGAGGCTGTTTTAGTTACAAAAGGGGTCAAGCTCCAAATTTATGCTTATGACTTTATAATCA
Organism: Dendrobates tinctorius; assembly: GCF_039654945.1. Lineage (NCBI taxonomy): Eukaryota > Metazoa > Chordata > Amphibia > Anura > Dendrobatidae > Dendrobates > Dendrobates tinctorius. The sequence continues at coordinate 34,097,187 of NW_027361675.1, forward strand.
GATGTCATAAAAGCTCCTTTGCATGTAATGTGTAGGTGGCCCAATACTATTGTCCATATGGTGCATCTTTCCTGACTCCCCCATACATATGAAGGTTTGTCTCAACCAAAATATTCTAACCAAAGTCAAAATAATAATTCACTTGCTGGTTAGACTTGTGGAGCTTAACTTTTCTTTTTCTTATTTTTTTTCCCTGAAGTTTTTTTTGAAGATATTCCATTGAACTTTATTAGGATCAAGGTAAAGCCTAAGCTGGCATATTACCAGTAACTACACATACAGAAAGTGTTGATTCACATGAATGGCAAACGTATGGATTTTGGAAAATAATACCAATCGATCACTAATATTTATGGTATCTGCAGGACGACATCTAGTCTAGTAATGCTGTATGAGAGAAGTGTCTGCATACAGGAGTATAAAAAACACTCCTTAGCTGTAATTTGGGCTGGAAGCCTCTTGAATAAAGGAGTGTCCCAGGCTCCACTATCAATTGCATTTGCAGTCTCAAAACAAAGATTCAATTGAAAATATCTTGTATCTTGTGGCAAGTTGATGTTAGTTGCTGCACTTTATGTGCAGATCTGAACACTGCACATCAGTTGACAAAAGCCCAACACCAGAGGTAACTAATGGTTAGGTTCAAGGGAGGTTCATTGTTCCTGTGACTGGGAGTATTGTGACTTCTACGCATATTTTCTCGCTATCATGGCGGACATTGTGGCTGGAATGGGTATTCGTATTGATAGTCCTAACTAATATTGGCATATTTTATTTTGTCCAATGCCCTGTATCTCACAGCAACATCAACTTCAACAGTGGCCCAGGTTTCTCCAGCCTACTGCCACGTAAAAGAGTTGATCTGTTTAATGTTGTGTACATGAAGCAGGATGTACACTTGAACAGAAGTAGAAAGTTAAAAATAAAATGTTTTACATAATTATCTAGTTTTACACCCCAAGCACTGTTGTCATTTTCTTTATTATAAAATACCCTACACTTCTTCCTATACAGATAATCCCTAAATGTGCAACCATTGAAGAATATAACAGTCCAGAACATAACAGTGGGATACATTTAATGCTAGAGCATTTTTGTCGGAAGGAGGATATTACTTTTTAACATGATGTGGAAATTTACATATTATGTAATATGGATGTCAGACCTGTACCTTTTTGTACCTTTCAGACCTGTACATTTTTGTACCTGTCAGACCTGTACCCTTAAATATTCTTTCTAGACATCAATTCTTTGTCATATTGAGAAGTTTGAGAAAAGCTAGTGTCAAATTTGATATCCAGAATGAAAAAGATTTGATCATGCAGTTCATAGGTCAACAGCCAGGACTCTTTGCACTTCGGTAACATAAGAAGATAAAATGACTGCACATGCACAGCAATAGTGGTCATCTTTGGATTACATTTTACAATCTGCTCAATAACAGTCTAATAGATTTTGACTGAATTCATAAAAACGAGTTATTTTTGGCAGAAACTGAGAAACACTCCCTATAATCAGCTACGGTGTGAAAGAACTATGGGTACTTTGTGCAGCACTTTCTAGTACAAACTGGTTGAAAAATGTAAGGTGAATCTTAAAGTCAACTCTTTACATTTGTGTTAATGTTCAAAAAATCTTCAAAAAAGACTGAAATGTACAGGGCTTGGCGTTTTACACTAAAATACATGAAACTTAAAGGTCAGGTTCACATTTTGTAACTTTCCTTCGAGCAGCAAACTTTTAAACTCATTTCCATGAATGGCACAATCATTCATCAAACATCCAACGCAGTCATTTGAAGCAAACTTGGCTCGGTAGCCTAAGGCTGTCTATGTTATAGCTGGGTCTAAGAGATTCCTACAGTTGATAATTTGTCTGGTTTCCTGAACCTTAATTTGAAATTGCATAGCTTTGTTTGAGGATATGTACACTTCAAAGAGAAAATAAGAAGACGTTAAGTGGCTTTATTGTCACAAATCCTGGAAATATAAAAAAAGTGCACGACTTTTTGTTAAATATCTGAGCTGGAAGTCACTTGAATCATCCATGCAGTACACACCTTAGCAGTAAAATCATTGTCCATAATACCAAATAAACTAAGATTTCAGTTTTTACCTCAAAGCTAAAAACACATATTGTGTGGGCAAAAAACAGAATTACAAGATCAGAATTCTCATAAAAGCTAAGGTACCAAAGTCTACATACAAAGGCAGATCGGGAAGTCTTAAGCTAGTCATACACATTAGATAAAAGTTGGAGTAATGTGCTGAATTCATCTATATCAGCAGACAGTCTCAGTCTACTGTATATGGAGTCCAATTTTCTCTCACCATAAAGAAGTACAGTAAGGAGCTTTCAATATGCCACTATCAATTGCTCTAACATAAGAGAGCTATTTTAAAAAGCTATCAGGTGGTGTCAGTGAGCCTTCTAATAGGTGAGATGTGAGAGACAGGTAACAGTTCTAAAATATGACTGGATGCCATCGAGGCACTCATACACATTGGATGAAAGTCTGCTGAACCTTTTGATTTTGGTGAAATGAGTTGACCAACTTATATGGTACATAACGACACCTGTAGATTCACCCCCGCCAGATGATAATGGAAGAGAGAAGGATTGAGCTGTTGGTATTTCAAGGCCAGATTTTGTTTTTAAGGGAAATAAGTTGCTGTCAGAGCTTTATTCTTCAAAAACCTCAAAACACCTGATCCATAAAAACTTAATTTATGAACAAATATAATAAGTAAATAAGTAAAGGAATATTTTCTACCACATTCTGTATATTGTACTTGTACTGATACATTGGCATGTAAAAGTCTAAGCACCCCTGATCAAAATTACTGTTATTGTGAACAGTTCGGCAAGTTGAAGATGGAATGATTTCTTAAAGGTCTAAGGTTAAATATTACACATTTCCTTTATATTTCAGGAAAAAAAAACATATTTACATTTTTTAAATTTTAGAAATTACTATAAGAAAAGTGGGCCAATGAGAACATTTGAGCACCCTTGGAGATTTCTGTGCTCAGATAGATTTGACCAAGGTTTCAGACCTTAATTAGCCAGTTAGGGTCATGGCTTGTTCACTATCATTGTTAGGAAAGGCCTGGTGATGCAAATACAGTATTCAGTCAGCCATGTTATAAATCCCTAATATATCAGACCCCATTAATGGGGCAGGCAGTAAGAGAAAAGTCAGCTTTTTAAGTTAATATGTTGACCCCAAGAAAAATAGCTGTACATTAGAATATGAGTGACTTTTATCGGAACCAAATTATGGTAGCATGGTGACTAGGGAAAAGTATCTCCTAAAACCAGGGCAAAGTGGGAACCTAGGCAAAAGTTTAAAAGAGGGCCCCAAATGCTAACATATTGCACATCACACAGGACCATTTCTGTTGTATTTACATGCGCTGAGTTCAGGCAGCTAAACGAGTGTGATTGACAATATTGAAGTCGTTCGCTTGTTTCCCGTCCTCTTTTCACCAACTGAGAAAGAATGATGGGAGCAGAACAATCACCATTAGATCAATCTGTTCCCATATAGTATCATGTAATCAGCACCACATCTACAGTTTACACTGGCGATGTGCTGATGAGAACAATGATTTTTGTTCCTGCATAAGCAAACCAATCACTCGATGAATATGCAGCATTTTGCTTGTTTGATATCATACACTCCATAGTCCTCCACATAGCATAATGTGCACCACAGTTCTCCATACTGTAAAATGCACACCCCTGAGTCCTCCATATACTATATGGCAGACTATGAGGCACATTATATTCTAATACACTCCCCATAGTCCTCCATATAGTAAAATACACTCCCCATAGTCCTCCATACAGTATAACACACCACTATAGTCCTCCATATAGTAAAATACACTCCTCAGTCCTCCATATAGTATAATACACTCCCCATAGTCCTCCATATAGTATAATACACTCCTCATAGTCCTCCATATAGTATAATACACTCCTCATAGTCCTCCACATAGTATAATACACTCCTCATAGTCCTCCATATATAATACACTTCTCAGTCCTCCATATATAATACACTTCTCAGTCCTCCATATTGTATTATACACTCCTCAGAGTCTTCCATATAGTATAATACACTCCTCATAGTCCTTCATATAGTATAATGCACTCCTCATAGTCCTCCATATATTAAAATACACTGCTCAGTCCTCCATATAGTATAATACACTCCTCAGTCCTCCACATAGTATAATACACTCCTCAGTCCTCCACATAGCATAATATACTCCTCATAGTCCTCCATATATTAAAATACACTCCTCAGTCCTCCATATAGTATAATACAGTTCTCAGTCCTCCATATTGTATAATACACTCCTCAGTCCTCCATATAGTATAATACACTCCTCATAGTCCTTCATATAGTATAATGCACTCCTCATAGTCCTCCATATATTAAAATACACTGCTCAGTCCTCCATATAGTATAATACACTCCTCAGTCCTTCATATAGTATAATACACTCCTCAGTCCTTCATATAGTATAATACACTCCTCAGTCCTTCATATAGTATAATACACACCTCAGTCCTCTATATAGTATAATACACTCCTCAGTCCTCCATATAGTATAATACACTCCTCAGTCCTCCATATAGTATAATACACTCCTCAGTCCTCCATATAGTATAATATACTCCTCAGTCCTCCATATAGTATAATATACTCCTCAGTCCTCCATATAGTATAATACAATACTCATAGTCCTCCATATATTAAAATACACTGCTCAGTCCTCCATATAGTATAATACCCTCCTCTTAGTGTTCCATATAGTATAATACACTGGCATAGTCATCCATGCAGTACATTTCACTTCTCATAGTATAATGCACCCCATATTTCTTCATATAGTATAATGTATTCCCCATAGTCCTTGATACAGTACAATGTAGCCCACATATAGTATAATGCAGCCACCCCACATAATATAATGTAGCCCCGTGAGTATAATGCAGCCCTGCCTTACAATATAATGTAACCCTCCATAGAATATAATGCAGCCCCCTCATATTTTATAATGCAGCCCCTCCATAGAATATATGGTAGCCCCCTCATAGAGTATAATGCAGCCCCCATAGGATATAATGTAGCCCCTCCATAGAATACAATGTACCCCTCCTCATATAGTATAAAGCAGCCCCCCATAGAATATAATGTAGACCCCTCATAGAGTATAATGAATCCCCCCCATACAATCATACAATATAATCTAGCCACCCATAGAATATAATTCAGCCCCCCATAGAATGCAATGTAGCCCCCTCATATAGCATAATGTAGAACCTTCATAGAATATAATACATTTAATACAACCCCCAAAGAATATAATGTCGCCTCCCAGTCCATCTCCCCATAGAATATAATGTAGCCCCTTAAGAGTATGATGCAATCCTCCCTCATAGAATATAATACAGCCCCCCACAGAATATAATGTAGCACCCCATAGAATATAATACAGCCCATCTCCCCATAGAATATAATGTAGCCCCCCACACACGAGAATGAACCCATAGTCCAGTACTCACTCACTGATATATTTAAAAAAGCACACACAATCCTCACCTCTCCTCATGCCCCACGCTGCTCCCGGCTCGGTTCCGGTCTCAGCGGCTGCAGTCTGCCCGGCACACAGCAAATACGTGATGAAGTGATGTCAACGCACACCCGAAGTTTCAGCGGCAGAGGGGACTGATAGATGAATGCGTCGGCGCTGGTGGGGTGGAGTCAGCGCTGGAGGCAGGCAACTGGCTGGGGGTCCCTGGGGGAGCATATAGATAAGGCGAAATTCCATTTCTGATTCTAGGATTTGTGCTATTAAAGAACCAACTTGCTTTACCACTGTCCACAAGCAACTGGATGAACTGGAGGAGGAAAATAAGATGGTGGCTTTGCAGCTGAAAAGCCCTGACTACATGTCTATCACACACATTTTCAACATTCTTGTACTCTCACAATAAATGTAAAACAAGGGATTTTTTGCGTTAGGGAAGACAAAATTGTTTACTTTTTCTTTTTAGAGCAGCTGTCATGATTCTGTTGTCGGGTATCCTGGGACCAGGCGCTCATTCCCTGTCCCTAACGCTAGGGTGCCCTAGTTTTCCCTGTTCCCTGGATTACTTCTGATGGTGAAGATGCTGGGGCCATGTACCTTGCCTTAGCTCCTGATTCCGCCCTCAGTCTGTACCCTTCTCCCACCCAGGGAAGAGGGGAGTAGTAGCATACCGTAATAAACTAACCAGACTAACAAGGTAATGCGAACAGAGATAGCGAAAAATACCAAACATACAAATATTGATATGGATAACATGGCACTCGATATATATGCTGCTGGTGGTGCTCAAGTCGGGAGTCCAACCCATCCAATAAAGCAAAGAAAAATCTTGGCACTCAGTATGCGGAACAATTGATTCTTTTTTATTATGCATCCAGACAAAATTAAATTAAACTTTTTCAGTCTGTCATAGGACCTTTATCAGAATTACATTATTAGTGGAAACTAGAAGAGAGATCCTTAGTTGTTATATTCCAATAGAAATGAGTGTATCCACAGTTAACAGAATTTTGTGCGGGATGTCATGTCAGCTAATCATAATGAAGCCGACAGAATGCATTCCGGTATCGTTGGTAATGACTGGACCTTGTGGGGCTGTATAAGAAATGAGAGATGATCAGCGCTTCAGTGTTGTGCAAAGGGCTTGCAGTAGGAATGGCGCTGTGAACAAGGCAAGGAAATGATGTGGTAAGGTAATAGGAGTAGGGCTGAAATCAGCCTTTTCTCCTAATGTTCTGGGAGGACACCCATGAGGGTAGACGCTCATGGGCATCCTCCCAGAATGACGATAATGTTACCTGACGGACTGGGGCACCAAGGTGCACATTAGGAGACAAGGCTATTTTCAGCTGTACTCTTATTACATGACTTACCACAGCATTTCCTTGATTATCTCTCATTTCTAATAAAATGGAATCAATTGTTCCGCATACTGAGTGCCAAGATTTTTCTTTGCAAACATACAAATATACTCACAGAGGCAAAAGAGGAATGCACTGAGGAGTGGAGGATGGGGTTTAACCAAAGTAGAATAAAATTTAAAACCTAGCAACAGTCACAGATATATTCACCAAATGCCTTCTGGGTCGCCCTCCCAGGGCTGTGGGGTACTCGGTACCGGGCCGGTCTCTCAGATGGGAATGTCACAGCAGCGGTGACCCGGTCCATGGCCCTGGGCGCCCAAGTAAAAGGGAAATTGCAATGGTGGAATGTAATTGATTGAATGAATAGTTTGTGACGCCACCTGTGGTGTTCGGCAAGGGAGGTGCTAAGCCGACGCTGCATGCAGATCCGCTGGGACTGATGGTATGGTGCAGCAAAGATGTAAAAGCTCCCCACAGGTGAAGCTGTGGTCCCAGGGCAGTGTAGATGTGGTTGGCACGGGGATGTAGCGGTGCCGAAAGGGTAGGAAGCAGACAAAGACACAGCGGGGTGCAGTTTCCATACCTTTACTTGGCAAATGCAGTCCAGGGTCCTGATTACAGATGGTACCAGAGCAGGCTAGCCTGGAAGCAACTCAGGGATTCTCTCTCAGCAAATGGGCTGTGCAGTCTCCTTCCTAGCACTTGCTTGAGGTGTTTCCAGTACCGAGTTACACTGAAGTTCCTCCTTACTATCGTTTCTCTGAATACCTCGTATGGCAGACAGCTGTAGCCGCTATTTCTCTCTTGGCTCACTCCGTGCTGTTGTGCCTCCGAGTCTTAGGTGGGAGTCGAGTATTTACAACTTCCTACTCCTCTGGTGTCTGCTGCAGGACCATTAGTATCCATACAACCGTGGAGACCAGGCTCCAGTTCATGCTCTCTCACTGGAGATGAGCCTTTCCTCTCTGCTCGATCTCCGCACTTCACCCTCCTCACACTAACTAACCACTCCTTCCTTTTGCCCCTCAGAGAGCACTCTTCCCCCTAATTCCGGTTCAGAGTCCCCCTGCTGGCCTGGAGTGGAACAGTGTTGCATGCATAAGTTAACTGCGAGAGAGACCCTTCATTGCCTCCAAGCCTGGCATTACCCTCCCTGGAGGAAGGCAAAGCCACTGTGGCGGCCATACTCCTGGGGGCGCCACACTTCTCCAATAACAACCTCCAGCCATGCAGCATAAGCTACTCTGACAATGAGTGCTAGCCAGGACCCAGTTTAAATATGAGATAGGAATGGACAACAGTGATCAGATGAGTCTAAAAGGAAGAAAAGCTTCCAGGAGCTCTCAACTTAGCAGAGCTAAAAGAAAATTGCACAGTTTAATATGAAGGTGAAGTGCTTCTAATCAGTGCAGGAGTAAGAGGAATCAGACACCGTGGTCTTCTGGCTCCTCTCTGTCATGGTAAACTCATGATAGCAGATTTCTTCACAAACTGCACAGCACTTTTGTCTATATAATGGCTGCTGGCAGAGGATCTTGTGACCATATTTGTCCATTTGCCTCCTCCAATAAAAAAATGATTTTTTTGCATGTGAGAGGTGTTTTATAATTGGAGGAGGCTGATGGACTAGTCTGGTCACATCCTTTGCTATCAACGGTTAGTATATGGACATGAGATCTGTTAAGATTGTGAAAAAAACTGCACTAACATGAAGAAGTGGGCTACCTCTTTAATATATAGGTGGTAGTCCAACACACATCATACATTTATGGTATTCCAACTTGCCATACTGTTCATACTGAGGCAGCATCTCAAGCAAGATGGGGTAATTGGAGCGCCCTTAGGGCCGTGGGTTACTTGGTACTGGACCGGTATCACTTAAAGGGATGTGTCACGGCAGCAGTGACCCAGTCCGTGGCCCTGGGCTTCCAATGGAAGGGAAATATTTACAATGGAGAAAAGAGTTTGTAATAAAGTGCTTGTGATGCCACCTGTGGTTTCTGATAAGAGGTGACCAGCGCTGCAGAGCAGATCCTCTGGGACTGGTGGTAATGCAGCAGAGTTGGTATAGCTCTCCACAGGCAGAGCTTTGTCCCAGGGCAGTGGTGTAATCAAAATGTTGTGTTTGATGGTGGTAGATATAGCAGAGTTGGGTAGGTGACGCAGGACACAGCTGGGTGCAGTTCCAAAGCTTTACTCACGGTTCTCAAGAGCCGGCGATGCCCGCTTGATGCTGCGTCCTACAGGTGAGGGGCTCAGCAAACTCGCAGGTAGATCAGAATTCACCTTCCCAGGACTCCATTCAGTGTATGCCTTTCCTGGCTGTCTCCCTGTGCTGATTTCCTCCCTCCTGTCCAGCACCTTCACAAGCAGTGTCCGAAGCCAGCAGACTCGGATCTTGTCGGGAATAACCTCTAGGTCCCTGGATCCTATGTGTCTGTCTTTTCAGCAAATAATTGTGGATTTGGCTGCAGCACTTGCAATGCTCGTAGCCTCTGTTTGATCTAGCTGAGTCTGTTGTTCACTCCACTAGTTTTAGGGCCAGTCCCTCTACTGCAACCTGATCCCTCCACCCGATGTTAGCCGGTGTGGAACAAGCCCCACAGACAGTAGGGTTGCTGCCCATGCCTGTAGGATCCCTTCCCTCTTTAAGGAGCTTCTTTCTGTCTGTTTCCTTCCCTGCAGCTCATCCTGACAGGGAGCTACATCACACACGTCTTTCCACTTCCTCCACTCCTGACAGACTCCTGACTAAACTCTCTTCTCCCGCTCTCATCCCACTAGCTCCACTCACCTCCCAACACCCTTTACTACCCATGCAGGGTTGAGAGCCTCCTCCCATAGGGTACATCCAGATGCCCTGCTGCTATAGGGTGTGTGTTGGGTGCAGGTGTTAGAGTCCTGTGAGGTGCTCCCTCCTTAGCTGAGTGGGGTACCACACCTCTGGGTGAGGTGCAGTATCTCTGTGGCGACTGAACCCTCAGGGGCGCCATATAATCACCACCAAAATAAAAATGTATCATTACCATTTTATCGATCGTTTTTCTTACAACTGATCTCTAGTTTCCGTGAAACAGTGATGTCAAATTTTAAAGCATTGTTCATCCCTAGTTCATATATATGCTTATTTAAAGCAAGTATGACCTTAGCTTTCTAAAAAAAAGACTCAAACTGTAAATCTGTGATATGACAGCAAACTTTTCACCTCAGCTGAAATCAATTACCTAAAATACCCCCAGATTAAACAGATCTGGCAGTTCTCGATGACACAAATTGTATTTGTATCTTTATCTGTGAGTGGGTAGGTTTCTCTGTGGTGAGGACTGTCAGGACCAAGACCTGCATAATTTTATGTATCACATCATCTGTTGGAAAAGATAACATATTGACTGATTTTGCTTATAATTTGCCAAAAAGGAAACATCGTAAACATAGTGCAGCGAGTTTTGAACTGAGTAACTTGATAAATCTCAATATAGTATGTAATGTTTCAATGTGTTTTGTTATAACAAATATTTATTTTGTGCCTAGTAAATTAGAAGCTGCTTTACAAATCATCAATATTACTTTAGTGATCCATGCTGTAGAGAAAAACAATAAGTTTAACCCCTTCACCCCTGAGCCTGTTTTCACCTTCCTGACCAGGACAAATTTTACAATTCTGATTAGTGTCACTTTATGTGGTAATGACTCTGGAACGTTTCAACATATTCCATTTATTCTTAGAACATTTTTTCATGACACATTGTACTTCATGTTGGTAGTAAATTTAGGTCGATATTGTTTGCGTTTATTTTTGAAAATATCGAATTTTGAAGGCAAATTTTGAAAATTTTGCAATTTTCCAACTCTTCATTTTTATACCCTTAATGCTGTTATTTATCACATAAAATAGTTAAATAAAATTTACCACATGCCTACTTTACATCAGCACCATTTTTGATACTTTTTTTGTTAGGAAGTTAGAAGGACTAAAAGTTGATCAGCAATTTCTAATGTTTCCAACAAAATTTACAATATCAATTTTTCTAGGGATCACATCACATTTGAAGGGATTTTGCGGTGCCTATATGACAGAAAATACCCAAAAGTGACACTTTTAAAAATACCTCTCAATGTACTCAAAATCACATCCATTATTAACCCTTTAGGAGCTCCTGGGGAATTAAAGCAATGTGGAAGAAAAAATAAAAATGTAAGTTTTTCCCATAAAAATGTTGCTTTAGTTCCAAATTTTGCATTTTCACAAGAGTAACAGGAGAAAATGGAACATAGAATTTGTTGTGAAATTTGTCCTGAGTATTCCAATGCCCCATATGTGGTGGAAAACTACTGTTTGGGCACATGTTAGGGCTCAGATTGGAAGGAGCACCATTTGACTATTGAGGTGCTGTTGCATTTGCAGAGCCCCTGTGCCTATACAGATTAAATCCCCCATAAGTGACCCAATTTTGTAAACTATACCCCTCAAGGAACTTACCTAGAGGTGTCATGAGCACAGAATTTTAATGTTGAGCTGTGAAAATGAAAAAATACATTTTTTCCTGCAAAAATGTTGCTTCAGCCCAAAATTTCTCAACTTCACAAGGGTAACAGAACAAAAAAGACCATGCAATTTGTTGTGCAATTTCACCTAAGTATACCGATATTGTGCCTTGTCACATTTGAAGAGCCCCTGACATATCAAAACAGCAGAAACACCCACAAATGACATCATTTTAGAAACTACACCTCTTGAGCAATTCATCTAGGCCTGTAGTGAGCATTTTTAACCATCAGGTGATTCACAGAATTGTGCAACATTGGGTTGAGTCAATGAAAAATTGCCATTTTTTTTCTTAAAATGTTGCTTTGGTCCCAAGTTTTCAATTTTCAAAATGGAAAATAGGAGAAAATGAATGGAACCATTTGTTACTCAATTTCTCCTGAGTACGCCAATACCCCATGTATGTATGAAAACTAGTTTTGATAGTGAAAATTAACTTGGCACTCAACTTAAGGGTCCATAGAAGAAATTTTTATTATGCAGTCTGCAAAACGTTTCGGCCTACATGTTGTAGGAGGAACCTGACTCTGTGACGAGACAAGCGGTGGAAACCGCATCTAGCCTGACGCCCATCACCACTGACCTCCCATGCCTCATAAGGACCTGCTATACTACCACATGGCAACTAATATAACTACAAGGAAACTGGTAACAAGCCTCCTTTTCAATGTAACAGGTTCCTCCTACAACTATTCTGAATTAATATACAATACTAGGGAGCCAGACAGCTCACATACAAGTTTTCCATTACAGTAGGAACTCACGCTTGTTCCCCATTTCTCCACAATACTTTTAAGCAGTCGGACTGATGTAGGCTGAAATATTTTGCAGACTGCATAATAAAATTTTCTTCTATGGACCTTTAAGTTGAGTGCCAAGTTACTTTTCACTATTGAGCTTTGGTTTGGGTAACCTACTTGCGCACCCTGCAGTAGTGACATACTATATTATACACAAAAACTAGTTTTGCAGCACAGTGCAAAGCTCAGAAGGGAAGAAGCGACATATTGAAGTTCAGATTTTGCTTGAATGGTTTGAGGCAGAGCCTCTGAGGTCCCAGAAAAGTGGAACCCCCCATAAGTGACCCCATTTTAAAAACTACACCCCCCAATAAATTCATCTAAGAGTGCAGTGAGCATGCTGACACCACATGTGTCTCACAGAATTTAATACTGCTGGGCGGTGAAAAAAGAATAATTACATTTTTACCACTAAAATGTTGTTTTAGACCTCAGTTTGTTGTGCAATTTCTACTCTGTGCATCAATCCCCTACATGTAATAGAAAGCAGTGTCATATTAGAGTGCAGATTTTGCTGTTAAGATTTGCGGGTGCCATGACCCACTGGGAGAGCAACTGAGGTGCCAGAACAGCAGAAACCCCCATAAGTTACCCCTTTTAAAAAAACTACACCTCTCAATGAATTCATCTATGGGTGCAGTGATCATAATGACTGTATGGATGTGCCACAGAATTGTATACCAGTGGGCAAAATATAACTACACTTTTACCACAAAAATGTTGTTTTCCACTGGCCTGCAAAAGTATTCACCTCTCTTGGCATTTTTCATGTTCTCCTAACTCACAACCTTGAAATTCATTGTTTTTTGAGGGTTTGCATCAGTTCATGTAAAGAACATGCCTAGAATTGTGAACATTGATGTTTCTTCTTATTGTGAAGCAAACAACAAATAGGACAAAGCAACTAAAAATTTCAGTTTACATAAGCATTCAACCTAAGTCAGTACTGTATAAAGCCTCGTTTTGCATCAATTACAGCTGCAAGTTGTTTTGGATAAGTCTCTAAGCTTTCCACATTTTGCCACTGTGATTTTTTTTCCATTCCTCAAGTCAAAACTGCTTCAGCTTCTTCAAGTTAGATGGTTTCCTCTGGTGAATGGCAATCTTTAAGACTGACCTCAGATTTTCAATTGGATTAAGGTCTGGGCTTTGATCAGGCACTTCAAAACATTTCCATATTTCCCCTTAAACCACTTGAGTGTTGCTTTAGCAGTACGCTTTATATCATAGTCTTGTTGATAGATGAAACTCCATTCTAGTCTCAAATAACTGACAAACTGAAACAGGAAGTCTGGGACCACCAGAAGTCTTCCTAGACCTGGCCGTCCAGCCAAACTTCGCAATCGTGGGAGGAGAGGTAAAGAAAAACCCCAAGATCACTGTGGCTGAGCTCTACAGATGCAGTAGGGAGATGGGAGAAAGTTCCACAAAGTAAACTATCACTGCAGCCCTCCGTCAGTCAGGCCTTTATGGCAGAGTGGCCAGACAGAAGCCTCTCCTCAGTGCCAGACATATGAAAGACCGCATAGAGTTTGCTAAAAAACATGTGAAGGTCTCCCAGACTATGAGAAATAAGATTCTCTGATCTGATGAGACAAATAGAACTTTTTGGTGATATTTCTAAGTGGTATGTGTGGAGAGAACCAGGCACGGCTCATCACCTACCCAATACAATCCCAACAGTGAAACATGGTGGTGGCAGCATCATGCTATGGGGGTGTTTTTCAGCTGTAGAGACAGGACAACCGGTTGCAATTGAAGGAATCATGAATGTGGCCAAGTACAGAGATATCCTGGATGAAAACCTCTTCCAGAGTGCTCTGGACCTCAGACTTGGCCTAAGGTTCACTTTCCAACAAGACAATGACCCTAAGCACACAGCTAAACTAACAAAGGAGTGGCTTCAGAACAACTCTGTGACCATTCTTGACTGGTCCAGCCAGAGCCCTAACCTAAACCCAATTAAGCATCTCTGGCGAGACCTGAAAATGGCTGCCCACCAATGTTTACCATCCAACCTGACAGAACTGGAGAGGATTTTCAAGGACAATGGCAGAAGTTTCACAAATCCAGGTGTAAAAAACTTGCTGCATCATTCCCAAGACGACTCATAGCTGTACTAGCTCAAAAGGGTGCTTCTACTTAATACTGAGCAAAGAGTCTGAATACATATGACCATGTGATATTTCAGTTTTTCTTTCTTAATAAATTTGACAAAATTTCTACATTTCTGTTTTTTTCAGCCAAGATGGGGTGCAGAGTGTACATTAATGAGAAAAAAAATGGTGTGGATTCAGAGCAACTCTGTGACCATTCATGACTGGCTCAGCCAGAGCTCTGACCTAAACCCAATTGAACATCTCTGGAGATACCTGAAAATGGCTGTCCACCAACGTTCACCATCCAACCTGAGGGAACTGGAGAGGATCTCTACAAGGAAGAATGGCAGAGGATCCCTAAATCCAGGTGTGGAAAACTTGCTGCATCATTCCCATGAAGACTCATGGCTGCACTAGCTCAAACAGTGCAGGTGCTTCTACTTAATCCTGAGCAAAGGGTCTGAATACTTCAGAGTGCACATTAATGAGAAAAAAATGAACTTTTTTTGAATTTGCCAAATGGCTGCAATGAAACAAAGAGTGAAAAATTTAAAGGGGTCTGAATACTTTCCGTACCCACTGTATATACTGACAGACCATGTGACACTTAAACTGCACACAGGTTGAATTCCTTTAACTAAGCATGTGACTTATGAAGGTAACTGCTTGACCCAAAAAATTTAGGGGCTTCATTGCAAAAGGGTGAATACATATCATATGCACATGCCAATTTTTAGTTATTTGATCCCATAAATTTAATTTTTGGCTATATTTTTATTACTTCACCGCATCAACTTAGACTATTTAGTGCTGATGCATCACACAGAAATCAGATTACAAAAACATTTAAACAAAGGTTGAAATGTAAAAAAATAGGTAAAAAGCCAAGGGGGTGAACACTTTTGCAAGCCACTGTACATTTTCATATGGAGAAATGGGTAAAAATAGCATCCAAATTTGTCACACAATCTCTGCTGAACTTGGAAATACTCCATATATGGCTGTACATTACTGCCTAGCCATGTGGTGCGACTCGGAATGAATGGAGCGCTATTTGACTCTTGGAGCACAGACTTTCCCAGAATACTTGGCGGACTCCATACACAGAGCCCCTAAGTGCCAGAAGAACAGAATTCACTCTCAATTGAGACTATTTTCAAAATTACAATCCTCTGGGAATTTGTCTACAGGCGTAGTGATGATTTTGACTCTATGTGTGTTTCCAGAAACAAGCAATGATTGTTGCTATATGAAAATTGCGAATCTGCCATCGCAGTGCCTGTACGTTGCAGTGCCCAGTACATATGGACTCTAAATGTGGTTTAGTGGTTTAGGCAAACAAGGACTCAGAATGAAACAGGAGCATTTGGATTTGGGAGAGCAAAATTCACTGGATTTCTTTTTGCGGCATGAGGAGCCAAAGTGCTTATCCACAGCATTTGTGCTACCAGTAACGTGGAAGCCCCCTATATTTCCGTTGACAGATGATGGACCTGAGTGCAGACTTGCTTTGTTTGTGGATTGAGTTGAAGCTTTTAGTATTTTAGATGACATTATGGATCACGTTATCCTGCGTTGTAAGCTGAGCACTTGCTTCTGGGGTTTCCATCTAAATCTGCAAATGACGTGGTGTAGATGAAATCCATGCACAAATGTCCTGTTGCAACATCTCTTATATGTTGTCTTTTAGTAATTCATTTGTAAACTTGCTTGATGAAAGAGCCTCAATGCTTTGAAAGCTTGCTAATATAATTATTCTGTTTGGTCAATAAAAGTGTCAGTCTTAAAATACGTTTGTTTAAAGAACATCTCTAAAAGTCATAGTTACATTGAGATATACATCTGAATTTACAGTTGCAGGAATCTAAGGGTTTTGGTGGAACCAGCCAATCTTATGATGAGTATAAGGTCGATAAGTACAGAAGTAGGAGGGAAAGAGGAATTGGGTATGCTGGATGTCAATGTACCCAATCCTTTATCCATCTTCGTGAAATGCCATAGCCAGAGGTTTATTGTGGAGGGCTTTTTCTTTTCACATGTCAAGTGGCATGTAATGTAAAGTTCTATAATACTCCTTTCATTACTCATGATAAGTCTCAGAAAATCGTTGTTTGGGTACCACCATTGTGATTTCTCTATCCCATTGCTATAACTCTCAGAATTTCTGAAATTTGTGACTTGAAAACTAATTACTAAAGTACAGGGGTTTCATAGGATTGACAAAATGAAGGACAAGCATGATCTTCTAATTTTTAACCATCTATTAAATGGTTCCTGTTCTTTCTCTTGAAATTACTAATATGTTGTACAACATACCACACATTGTAATAAAGGTTTTTTTCAAATTGACTTAATAAGTTGCTATAAGCCAAATAGTATTTCAGTACAAAAAGCCTAAAGGTATATATTCTGTGCACAAGGAACACTTTTCTTTACATTGTACATTATCTATGTGTCAATAATCCGTTCCGTAACTTAAAAATAAGTGGGAAACTAATGACACATGTAGCAGTAAACTCTGCTGGTAAAGTATTTTAATAAGATTTACTGCTTTATTATAGTTATGACTGTATTCATCACCAATTTTGGACCTAATGTCTTTGTTTATAATAATAAAACATTAGCTTAACTCTGGCAATCCAGACTATCTCTATAATTTCATACTAACAAGCCAATTTGTATACACACTCATAATACTTAGAGACTAACTCATCTTGTACAATATAAACATCCCCTCCCTTTTATTTTCCAAGTATATTTATACCCTTACCTAAAGCCTCTGCAAAATCTTACAAGAAATGTTTTAGTATTCCGGTATTCTCTTTTATACACAGTGTTTGTAAAACTGGGTTGAAATAGGGCTGCTCTTCATCTGTCAATAAAGATGCAATAGCTGTCAGATGAATACAAGTATCTGTCTCGACTTCCTCACAGAAAGAAGTAAGCAACTCTTTGACAATTCTCATTTTAAACAAACATCCATCCCTTTTGTTCTCTGGTAGGTAAGCAATTTACAATCTGCCCAGCCCGTTTCTACTCCATCATTATCTTGAGGAAGAGTCGGAAAGACCTCCACGTACAAGATGTTGGTTGTCTTAGCTAACTTTAATATAAATGAGGGCCTCTACCGTGATGGTTTGAAGAGCTCAAAATGTTTCCCTTTCTCCTCAATCATTAGCATGGGCTTAAAATGTTAAACTACCCAAACATGGCGCTCATTTACTTTTCTAGCGCACAACGTCATGCCTATGCTTTCTTACTCGTTCACGTGTCACAGAGCTCACTCACCAGGGCATTTATGCACTTAGCCAGGCATTCATTCACACAAAATGCACGCAAGCATCAACCTATGTAATTACCCATACACATCAACATCCACACGTGCTTACTCATTCAAACAGACATCTCCCTTTGCATTCATTAATTAAATGTAAGTGCTGAAAAAATATCTTTAAGCATTTGTATTCAGGTGGCATTTTTCTCTTGTCTTGCAATGGTGCCCCCCATAAACTGGCAAGGAGGTAGAAAAACTTTATTTTTTTCCCATTTGTGGCCTATTTCCTAGTGACAACTTCCAGCAGCAGTCACATGCAGATTAATGAAAACATATGCTAAGAGCTTCTGGTCCCATGTAACTTTCAAGCACTGAAACTCTACTAGGGTTACTGAGAGTGGCTAACAGCTGTTATGCTTTCCAAAACAGGGTATGTCAATAGAAAATATATCCTTTTTAACTTACTCTGAGCAGCACCCTTTTTGACAAACTGATAGTTTTGTATTTACATATGTTGCACGTTCCTAAGGCCAGTCCTTAGTTTGGGGACCACTTCATTGTCAAGTATGTTTGTGAAATATAGGACCACCAATGTTGACATTTACATGTCTGAGCCATCTGATACTTCTTTCAAAGGGGATGTCATGCTGGCCCTCATATACATTATGTTGCTACTCAGTTGGTCAGCAGCCAGATGTCAATGATGTCCTTCGCTCTAAATCAGTGTTTTCCAAAATCGAGTCCTCATGGCTCCCATCAGATCAGTTTTTCAGGGTTTCCTCAGTATTACAGTTGGTGGAATTATCATGAAGATATTAGAAACTGTGCAATACTATGGAAATACTGAAAACATTATTGTTTGGGGGCTATTAGGAATGGAGTTTGGGAAACATTGCTCTAAACTTAGACTGTGAGCCCTCGCGGGCAGGGTCCTCTCTCCTTCTGTAATTGTGTGTCCCTTGTCTTGAACATGTTTATTGCACTTGTCTATATTTCCCCTTTTCACATGTAAAGCACCATGGAATAAATGGCGCTATATAAATGAATAATAATAATAACTTTGTATCTATCTTAAACTTAGTGATTTTAAACTTTTAATTTGTTTGCCCTTAAACCAGACAGTTATGTCACACAAAATAGTTAATAAATAACATTTCACACATGTCTACTTTACATCACCACCTCTAAACCATACTCAAGATTTTTATTAACCACTCAGGTGCTTCACAGAAACTGAAGTAATGTGGAAGGAAAAAAATTAACATTTTTTCACTAAAATTTTACTTTAGACCAAATATTTTTTATTCTCACAAGAGTAACAGGAAACAAGGTCCCAAAAATGTGTTGTTCAATTTTTCCTGAGCATGCCAATACCCCATATGTGGTGGAAAACCACTGTTTGGGCACATGGCAGGGCTCAGAAGGAAAGGAGCCCCATTTGACTTTTTGAATGCAAAATTTAATGGAATAATTATTGGACCCCATGTCTCATTTGGAGAACCCATGATGTGCCTAAACAGTGGAAACCCCCTACAAGTGACCCTATTTTCGAATCTAAATCCGTTAAGAAACTTGTCTAGAGTTGTAGTGAGCCCCTTAAATCCACAGGTAGTTCACAGAATTTTATAACGTTGAGCCGTGAAAATTAAAAAATACATTTTTCCCTCAAAAATGTTGGTTTTGCCCCAATTTTTTCATTTTCACATGGGCAACAGGAAAATGGACCATATAACTTGTTTTGCAATTTGTCCTGAGTACATCAATACCCTAGATGTGGTGGAAAACTGCTGTTTAGGCACATGGCAAGGTTCAGAAGGGAAGGAGCCCCAACTGAATTCTGGAGCTCAATTTTGGCTGGAATAGATTGCTGATGTAATGTCACATTTGAAGAGACCCTGACATGCCAAAACAGCAGAAAACCTCACAAGAGACCCCATTTTGTAAATTACACCTCTTGAGGAATTCATCTAGGTGTGCAGTGAGCATTTTTAACCTTCAGGCGATTCACAGAATTGTATAACATTGGGCAGAGTAAATGGAAAATTACCAATTTTATCACTAAAATGTTGCTTTGACCCCAAATTTTTAATTTTTTAATTTTCAAAAGGGGTAATAGGATAAAATAAATGGTACAAATTGTTATGGGAAGTGCATTGAGCAGCAAGGTGGTGTGCTGGTGAAAGGGGAAAAAAAAAAAATCTTTTAAATCTTCTGCCTGAGCGATTCAGTGAAGAGGTGTTTGGACAACCTATAACAAATTCCTGTGTGAGTTGCTGAACTGTAGGTTGCTGAGTGCTTTCTACCTGTCCAATTTTTTGGGGGGCTTGTTTAATCTATTTTTTTCTCTCTCTAATCTTTAATCTTTTATTTTACTATCTATGTTTTTAAGGGTTAACTATATTGCATTTAAATCTTGAGGTGTAACTATATTCACAAGGGGTTAATTAAGGGTGGGAGTTCATACAGTAATTAAGGGTTTATAAGAAGCAGCTGGTTGGGGCTTAACTCCTTTTGGAAGTGCATTGAGCAGCAAGGTGGTGTGCTGGTAAAAGGGGGAAAAAAAAAATCTTTTAAATCTTCTGCCTGAGCAAGTGTGAACGAGCTGAGTGTGACCTGAGCGTAAGTGCGAACTGTGGTGTGTGACTTGAGATTCAGTGAAGAGGTGTTTGGAAAACCTATAACAAATACCTGTGTGAGTTGCTGAATTGTAGGTTGCTGAGTGCTTTCTACCTGTCCAATTTTTGGGGGGCTTGTTTAACCTATTTTTTTTCTCTCTAATCTTTAATCTCTTATTTTACTATCTGTGTTTTTAAGGGTTAACTATATTGCATTTAAATCTTGAGGTGTAACTATATTCACAAGGGGTTAATTAAGGGTGGGAGTTCATACAGTAATTAACGGTTTATAAGGGGCAGCTGGTTGGGGCTTAACTCCTTTTGGAAGTGCATTGAGCAGCAAGGTGGTGTGCTGGTAAAAGGGGGAAAAAGAAAAAAAAAAATCTTTTAAATCTTCTGCCTGAGTGAGTGTGAACGAGCTGAGTGTGACCTGAGCGTAAGTGCGAACTGTGGTGTGTGACTTGAGATTCAGTGACTTTGGATTCAGGGAGTTTCCAAGGGAGGTATTACTGAATTGCTGTTATATTTTATTAATACTTTTTATTTATTTTTGCTTATCTTATTGTCTTTTGCAATCCCCATTAGGATGTGCTCCACTATTGCCAATGCCATCCAGTGCACGTCTTGCCGCATGTATGAAATCCTTGAACAGCCGGTCGAGGGTGCACACTGCTGTGCGAGATGTGAGCACGTTGTGCATTTGGAAGCCCAGATACTGGATCTAAATGTGCAGCTGGCAACACTGAGATCCATAGACAATATGGAAAGGAGTCTTCTGCTCACTCAGCAGACGCACAATGGGATAGATGAGGGGGGGATGCTAGGTTGGAGCTGCAGGACAATGAAGCAGCTAGCTGGGTGACAGTTAGAAGGCAGGGTAGAGGGAAGAGCACCAGGGAGGCTAGTCCTGATCTGGCACACCCCAGTAAGTTTGCTAAGTTGGCAGATGAGGGGAGTGTTAGTGCAGGAGTAGCACTGCTGCAGCAAGGCATGTCCTCTGAAAGCCGGAGGAGTGTCTGCTCCAGCAAGGGGGGAAATAGGAGAGCAGGGCAGGCCAGACAGGTTCTGGTAGTGGGAGACTCAATTATTAGGGGAACAGATAGGGCAATCTGTCACAAAGACAGGGATCGTCGAACGGTGTGCTGCCTACCTGGCGCTCGAGTCCGGCACATCGCTGATCGGGTTGACAGATTACTGGGAGGGGCTGGTGAGGATCCAGCGGTCATGGTGCACATTGACACAAATGACAAAGTTAGAGGTAGGTGGAAGGTCCTTAAAGATTATTTCAGGGAATTAGGCTGTAAGCTTAAAGCAAGGACCTCCAAGGTAGTATTTTCGGAAATACTTGCTGTGCCACGCCAGAGAGGCAACGGGAGATTAGGGAGGTTAATAAGTTTCTCAGGAATTGGTGTAGGAAGGAGGGGTTTGGGTTCCTGCAGAACTGGGCCGACTTCTCAGTTGGCTACAGGCTCTACGCTAGGGACGGGCTGCACCTCAATGGGGAGGGTGCAGCTGTGCTGGGGGAGAAAATGGCTAGAAGGTTGGGGGAGCGTTTAAACTAGGGACGGGGGAGGGTATTCCTTTTATAGGAGGGGAAGACAGTGCAGCTAGAGACCTGGGCACAAATAATGAAATTGGGGGTGGGGGTGGCATGGGGGGTGGGGTTAGAACAGTTAATAATTTAAGAAAGAATAGAGGTACAGAGAGATACATAAAGTGCATGTATACTAATGCCAGAAGCCTCGCCAACAAGATGGAGGAATTGGAGTTAATGTTGTTGGAGCATAATTATTACATGGTGGGGATATCTGAGACATGGCTGGACGAGAGCCATGACTGGGCGGCTAATTTACAGGGCTATAGTCTGTTCAGAAATGACCGTACTAATAAACAAGGGGGAGGCGTGTGTTTATATGTAAAATCATTCTTAAAACCCATCCTTCGTGATAATATATATATGAATCTAATGAAAATGTAGAGTCCCTGTGGGTAGAGATAAGGGGAGGGGGGAAAAATAATAAATTACTGATAGGGGTTTGTTATAAGTCTCCAAAAATAATGGAAGCAACAGAGAATATCCTCATAAAGCAAATAGATGAAGCAGCGACTCAAGGAGAAGTCATTATTATGGGGGACTTCAACTACCCTGAAATACATTGGGGAACCGAAACCTGCAGTTACAGCAAAGGTAATAGGTTTTTGACAACTATGAGAGACAATTACCTTTCACAACTGGTTCAGGACCCAACAAGAGGGGGGGCACTGCTAGACCTAATATTAACCAACAGGCCAGACCGCATATCAATTGTAAGGGTTGAGGGTCACTTGGGTAATAGTGATCACAAATTAATAAGTTTTCATGTATCCTTTAATAAGATGTGTAGTAGAGGGGTTACAAGTACACTAAACTTTAGGAAAGCAAATTTCCAACGGATGAGAGATGATCTTGGTGCAATTAACTGGGACGATATCCTTAGACATAAAAATACACAAAGAAAATGGGAGACGTTTATTAGCATTCTGAATAGGACCTGTGCACAATATATACCATATGGGAATAAACATGAGAGAAATAGGAGGAAACCACTATGGCTAAATAGAGCTGTAAGGGGAGCAATAAGAGATAAAAATAAAGCATTTAGAGAATTAAAGCAAGTAGGTAGTGATGAGGCATTAACTAAATACAGAAGATTAAATAAATTCTGTAAAAAGCAAATCAAAACAGCAAAGATTGAGACAGAGAGACTCATTGCCAGAGAAAGTAAAAATAATCCCAAAATATTCTTTAACTACATAAATAGTAAGAAGCTAAAAAAATGATAATGTTGGCCCCCTTAAAAATAGTCTGGGTGAAATGGTGGAGGAGGATGAGGAAAAAGCCAATATGCTAAATGACTTTTTTTCAACAGTGTTTACACAAGAAAATCCCATGACGGATAACATGATCAGTGATAAAAATTCTCCGTTAAATGTCACCTGCTTAACCCAGCAGCAAGTACGGCGGCGTCTAAAAATCACTAAAATTGACAAATCCCCGGGCCCGGATGGGATACACCCCCGAGTACTGCAGGAATTAAGCACAGTCATAGATAGACCATTATTTTTAATCTTTAAAGATTCCATAATAACAGGGTCTGTACCACAGGACTGGCGTATAGCAAATGTGGTGCCAATATATTCAAAAAGGGGACAAAAACTGAACTTGGAAATTAAAGGCCAGTAAGTTTAACCTCAACTGTGGGTAAAATCCTGGAGGGTTTTCTAAGAGATACTATACTGGAGTATCTGGAGAAGAATAAACTTATGACCCAATATCAACATGGGTTTACAAGGGACCGTTCCTGTCAGACTAATCTGATAAGCTTTTATGAAGAGGTAAGTTTCGGACTGGACCAAGGGAATGCAGTGGACGTGGTGTACATGGACTTTTCAAAAGCTTTTGATACGGTGCCACACAAAAGGTTGATACATAAAATGAGAACAATGGGGATAGGGGAAAATATGTGTAGGTGGGTTAAGAGCTGGCTCAGGGATAGGAAACAAAGGGTGGTTATTAATGGAGCACACTCGGACTGGGTCACGGTTAGCAGTGGGGTACCACAGGGGTCAGTTTTGGGACCGCTTCTTTTTAAAATATTTATTAATGACCTTGTAAGGGGCATAGAGAGTAGAATTTCAATATTTGCAGATGACACTAAACTCTGCAGGGTAATCAATTCAGAGGAGGACAATTTTATATTTCAGGAGGATTTATGTAAACTAGAAGCTTGGGCTGATAAATGGCAAATGAGCTTTAATGGGGATAAATGTAAGGTCATGCACTTGGGTAGAATGAAAAAGATGTATAATTATGTGCTTAATTGTAAAACACTGGGCAAAACTGTCACTGAAAAAGACCTGGGTGTATGGGTGGACGACAAACTCACATTTAGTGGCCAGTGTCAGGCAGCTGCTGCAAAGGCAAATAAAATAATGGGATGCATTAAAAGAGGCATAGATGCTCAGGAGGAGAACATAATTTTACCTCTATATAAGTCACTAGTGCAACCACACTTAGAATACTGTGTACAGTTCTGGTCTCCGGTGTATAAGAAAGACATAGCTGAACTGGAGCGGGTGCAGAGAAGAGCGACCAAGGTTATTAGGGAACTGGGGGGTCTGCAATACCAAGACAGGTTATTACACTTGGGGTTATTTAGTTTGGAGAATCGAAGGCTTAGGGGTGATCTTATTACAATGTATAAATATATGAGGGGACAATACCAAGACCAATCTAATGATCTTTTACTCTTAGACCTGTGACGGGGACAAGGGGGCATCCTCTACGTCTGGAGGAAAGAAGGTTTAAGCATACTAACAGACGCGGATTCTTTACTGTAAGAGCAGTGAGACTATGGAACTCTCTGCCATATGATGTTGTAATGAGTGATTCCCTACTAAAATTTAAGAAGGGACTGGATGCCTTTCTTGAACAGTATAATATTACAGGGTATATACACTAGTTTCCTTAGTGTTGCGTTGATCCAGGGAGCTAGTCTGATTGCCGTATGTGGAGTCGGGAAGGAATTTTTTTCCCCAATGTGAAGCTTACTGTTTGCCACATGGGTTATTTTGCCTTCCTCTGGATCAACATGTTAGGGCAAGTTAGGATAGGATATGGGTTGAACTAGATGGACTTAAAGTCTCCCTTCAACCTTAATTACTATGTTACTATGTTACTATTTCTCCTGAGTACAACAATACCCATACGTGGCAGAAAACTATTTTTGAAGCACAGTGCGCAGATGGAAAAAAGTGCCATATCGGAGTTCAGATTGCCATGTCACATTGGCAGAGCCCCTGAGATGCTCTGCGAATGCGACATAGTATCTATTCCAGCCAAGTTTGTGCTCCAAATGTCAAATGGTGCTTGCTCTTCCCCATCCGAGCACTACCATGCACACGAACAGTAGTTTTCCACAACATATGGGATATCTGTGTACTCTTGTACTGTGTAAAAAATAGGGCTAAATCAACCTTTTTTTAGGGTAAAAGGAAAATTTTCATTCTTTCCTTCCACATTGCTTTAATTCCTGTGACGCAACTGAAGTGTTGAATGTGGTTTTGAGCACTTTGAGGGAAGTTTTTAAAATGACGTCACTTTTTGGTATTTTCTGCCATAAAGATATACAGTGTGTATGTACACTCACTGGCCACTTTATTAGGTACACCATGCTAGTAAGGGGTTGGACCCCCTTTTGCCTTCAGAACTGCCTCAATTCTTCGTGGCAGAGATTCAACAAGGTGCTGGAAGCATTCCTCAGAGATTTTGGACCATATTGACATGATGGCATCACACAGTTGGCGCAGATTTGTCGGCTGCACATCCCTGATGCGAATCTCCCGTTCCACCACATCCCAAAGATGCTCTATTGGATTGAGATCTGGTGACTGAGGAGGCCATTTGAGTACAGTAAACTCATTGTCATGTTCAAGAAACCAATCTGAGATGATTCGAGCTTTATGACATGGCGCATTATCCTGCTGAAAGTAGCCATCAGATGTTGGGTACATTGTGGTCATAAAGGGATGGACATGGTCAGCAACAATACTCAGGTAGGCTGTGGCGTTGCAACGATGCTCAATTGGTACCAAGGGGCCCAAAGAGTGCCCAGAAAAAATTCCCCACACCATGACACCACCACCACCAGCCTGAACCGTTGATACAAGGCAGGATGGATCCATGCTTTCATGTTGTTTACGCCAAATTCTGACCCTACCATCCGAATGTCGCAGCAGAAATCGAGACTCATCAGACCAGGCAACGTTTTTCCAATCTTCTACTGTCCAATTTCGATGAGCTTGTGCAAATTGTAGCCTCAGTTTCCTGTTCTTAGCTGAGAGGAGTGGTACCCAGTGTGGTCTTCTGCTGCTGTAGCCCATCTGCCTCAAAGTTCGACGCACTGTGCGTTCAGAGATGCTCTTCTGCCTACCTTGGTTGTAACGGGTGGCAATTTGAGTCACTGTTGCCTTTCTATCAGCTCGAACCAGTCTGCCCATTCTCCTCTGACCTCTGGCATCAACATGGCACTTCCGGCCACAGAACTGCCGCTCACTGGATTTTTTTTCTTTTTCGGACCATTCTCTGTAAACCCTAGAGATGGTTGTGCGTGAAAATCCCAGTAGATCAGCAGTTTCTGAAATTCTCAGACCAGCCCTTCTGGCACCAACAATCATGCCACGTTCAAAGGCACTCAAATCACCTTTCTTCCCCATACTGATGCTCGGTTTGAACTGCAGGAGATTGTCTTGACCATGTCTACATGCCTAAATGCACTGAGTTGCCGCCATGTGATTGGCTGATTAGAAATTAAGTCTTAACACACAGTTGGACAGGTGTACCTAATAAAGTGGCCAGTGAGTGTATATATATATATATATATATATATATATATATATATATAATACATACATTTCTCCAAATTTCCTTTTTTTTTCAAAAATAATCGCAAGTTATATTGAAGAAATTTTACCACTATCATGAAGTACAATATGTCAGAATCAGTGAAATCCATTGAAGTGTTCCAGAGTTATAACCTCATAAAGTCACAGTGGTCAGAATTGTAAAATTCAGCGTGGTCAGGAAGGTGAAAACAGGCTTCGGGATGAAGGGGTTAAATTCACGGACGCTGAATGTGAAGTGCTCATCAAATTCATCTTTACATACAGAAGGATGCAGCACAAGAGATATACATATAAACTGTATATTTAGCAGAAATTTAGCTCAAGAGCAGTTGTGTCTATGACCAGGCAGAGCCTATGATCATTCCTTTGCCAGTCACAAAGAGGAGCCAGGGGCATCTGCCTTGGCATACAGTTTTCTTCAATGGTGAAGGAGAGTAGCTTTTGATTTTCATTTTTTTTATGAAGACAAACATTATATGAATATGACCAACCATCAAATGAAGGTAGAAAATGTGTAGACACAGGCATGTTACAGTATTAAAATCCTTACTTCTTTATTTCATATTCTCAGATACATTTTATTCCAATTATTAAGTAAAACTTGAACTCCAGATTAATTAAAATTGATATGATAATGGAAATACTGGTTTCATTAGTCATAACAGTAGTAAGATTCATCGACTCATACCATTGTAGCAAAGAGGCATAACATCTACAGATCACACCAAAAAAGAGTTCTTGAAAGCTTCATACAGATTTTAGATCCACACAGAAATTAATGATTTTCAGTCCAATGTAAAAGATCTATTTGAGAAAAGCCAAGTTTATCCTGAACTACCCAAACTAATTCAGATCTGTGGGTATTCTGGAATCAAATCTACCAGCTGCAATGAACCAGTTGATAAAGGCCATTGTGCCAAACAGTGTGTGTGTTGTAACACATAGGAATCCCTATAAATGACTTCAGATATATACTTGGCTTTTTCTACAGCAAGGAAATTAATTTTTATATGATTTGCCCACAACAAAAGTCTCTTTTTTTCTATATTTTTTGCAATCATGACTTCTAACTAATCTTACTGAATAAAAAATAGAGGAAAAGTTAAATGATGACAACTAAATGGCATGGGAACAGAAAGGTATATTTAAGGTATTGTTCAGAATTAGGGAGCAGTCAGACGGATAGAGATCGGACCACAGTGCTCGGAGTGACTGGCGGCTCTCCCGACCCAAAAGTGATGGCTGCATAGAAATAAATGAAGCTGTCACACTTGGATTGGGATACACGCTAGTAAGTCCAATCTCGGTCCGATACATAAGGCCACCTGACTGCACCCTTAGAAAGATAGGTCACAGCGCCACTCTTGTCCATTGGCCATGTTTGGCACTGCAGCTCAGTCGCAGTCAAGCCAGTGAGGCTGAGATACAATTCACAAATAGCTCATTGACCAGATTGGTGCTGTTTCGGGAATAAAAACAGTCCCATTTTCATAATGTCATCAATCCCCTTTAAACCGCCACAATGCTTTAGCAATCCTAGTGCTCATACATAATAATAATGTTTTCTTCTTTTGTAAAAGAAAGGTAAGAAAAAAGCAAGTCAAATGCACATCAGCTATAGGAGAAATAATTCTAGAAGGCTAGAAAAGAGCTAGAGAAATACAGTAGATATACAGTAAGACACCTCAAAGCATGCAATAGTATATCGTAAGACTAGAATAGCAATGATACACGTCTCCAGTGGCAGTGAGGAACAAGCTGTCTTCTCCTCATTCTTGCGCCTATTTCATTTATTACTACTTGATCCCCTTAGATTAAAACTGTCTATCCCATTTGGAGAAAATAACAGACCCACTGCCTTGGAAGAGAACATTACAGTTCGGAGGACAGGAATTCATTTCATAATAGGACATATTTGCTCAAACTATCCACGTCTTTAATACAATCAGTGTTAGGTAATGGAAAAAGTGTGTGGAAAAGTTACAAACATTATCCCTGGTTTAGAATAAATGAGAACCTTCTAGCCTGGACTAATATTAGTTATTTCACAAACACTCACCTTGGTTAACAACCATAAAATACTAAAATCGAGATACAGTGGCTTTACTCGCTGTATTTATCTCATAGGGATTTCTTCGCACAGTAGTATGTATCAACATTAAATGATAAATTACAGTAATATTGTCCGAGTGTGCATTTCCCATTAAGTTATATCTCTAAATAAATACATATGCCATGATTGCCAGTGTATATCCTGCCACTGCTCGTATGCAGGTAGAAATCACATTCCGATCGTCTATGTACTACTACTACAAAAGGATGAATTCATTCTGTTCTAATATATTCAGTCCTATCCAAACTAAACTACTTCCGACATAGATACAAATGAGGATAAAAGAAAGTAAGTTAGTATGTAGAGTTAAAACATTAAAGGGGTTGTCCTCTTTTAGGAAAAAAAACACAAACCAATTACTACTTACCTTTCCCATGTCCAGAGCAGTATCTGTCCCGCTGCTCCAGTTCCTGTTGTTTGGCTGCAGTGGTAAAGTCATATCAACAGGGCTGCAGCACATCACTGAGCTCAGCTCTGCATGGGCGGAGCTACTGAATTCAGTGACTGCCTGCAGTGTGGGTCACATGACATTACCACTGCAGCCAAACAACAGATAACAGGGCAGCTACACAGAGCCAGTATATGACCCTGAATTGTAAGTAGTTTTTTTTTTTGTAACTGCAGCATGTGGCATAACATTTTCTAAAAGAGGACAATCCCTTTAATAAAATTTCAATCTCTGTTCTGTTACAATGTTTCATAGAAGTCCTGAGGGGAAGAGGCTTAAAGGTTGATTTTCATTGCTTGGGAGAGTTGTCCTATAACCATCAAAGTTGCGTGGTATGCTGCCGCTGGTAGACCCAGAACTGTTACTTAGGGTCTCTATGCTTCCGTCTCGCTGAAGTTCTGAAATGAAAAACAAAAATACAACTATGAGACGTTCTATTAATAATAATACTGTATGATTACTAATTACATAAATGTAAAAGTTTAAGCTGGGTTTGAGAAACATGGCTGCTTCCTTATAGAAACAGAGGCCCACCTGGTCCATAAGTTGTGATCAGTATTGCAGCATAATTCCATTGAAGTGAATGGAGCCGAGTTGGATTTGTGGACAGGAGTGGTGCTGTTTTTTGGAAAAAAGCAGCCATGTTTTTCTAATTCTGAACAATTCCTTAAAAACACCTAATTAAATAATTTACGATTTACATTCAGTAATAATTAGATCATCACTATACAGTATAAGGATAAAAAGTATGCACAATACACATGAAAAATAACACATGTAAAATGTATAAGGAATATGATATCTCAGTGAAAGAAAATAACAGCAAAAATTATTTCAAGCAAGATCATAAAAGCACATATACTGTATATATATATATATATATATATATATATATATTAAGAACAGGTAAAGAAACTGGAGTGTTGAGAAATTGTAAAAAAAAAAAAAAAGTACACTGCAAAATTGCACCCATTTATGGCATCAAATTCTGTATTATTAACCCCTTTCTGCCAGATGATGCACTATACCGTCCATGTGCCCTGGGACTTAATCCCCAAGGATGGGATAGTACGTCATCATCGCTCAGCCGCGCTCATGGGGGCAGCGTGGCTGATGGTGGCCGGGCATCAGCTTATTCTCACAGCTGACACCCGGCACTAAGTGCCAGGAGCTGTCACGGACAACTCCCGGCACTTTAACCCCCGACACACTGTGATCAAACATGATTGCAGCGTTCAAAGAGCAAGCAGAGGGGCTGGCAGCTGTGACAGCCCCTCTGCCTTTGGATCGGAGACCCCACAGCATGTTGCAGGGTCCCGATTGCTGCCATGGAGACCCGATGTTGTCATGATGACATCCGGGTCTCCAGGCCTGAGACTCCCTGTCATGCAAATTTGCATGTCAGAAAGTCTGTCAGGTCAGTGCACAGAAGCTGCAGTGCTGACAGCTTCTATAGCATGCAGATCTGCATGCTATAGAAGCGATCAGCCTGCACAAAATGAGTGTCCCATAGTGGGACAAAGCGTAAAACTAAGAATTAAATAAAAAAAATTTTTTAAAATAATTGTTAAAATATTTTAAAAAATAATATTAAATAAATTAATATTTATTCTAACATTAAATCAATATTTGAATTTAAAAAAAATCTAAACAATAAAAGTACACATATTTAGTATCGCCGCGTCCGTAATGACCCAACCTATAAAACTCTCCCACTAGTTAACCCCTTTAGTGAAAACCATTAAAAAAAGCAAAAGCCAAAAAAATAATGCGTTATCATCATACCGCCGAACAAAAAGTGGAATAACAATCGATCAAAACGACGGATATAAATAAATGAAGTACCGCTGAAAATGTCATCTTGTCTCACAAAAAACGAGCTGCCACACAGCGTCATCAGTGAAAAAATAAAAAAGTTATAGCTCTCAGAAGGAAGTGATGCAAAAATAATTATTTTTTATATAAAATAGTTTTTATTGTACAAAAGCGCCAAAACATAAAAAAAGAGGTATCGCTGTAATCTTACTGACCAAAAGAATAAAGCTGCTTTATCAATTTTACCACACACAAAACGGTACAAACATCCCCCCAAAAGAAATTCATGAATTGCTGGTTTTTGTTCATTCTGCCTCCCAAAAATTGGAATAAAAAGCGATCAAAAAAGTCATGTGCTCGAAAAATGGTATCAATAAAAATGTCAACTCTTCCCTCAAAAAACAAGACTTCACATTACTCTGTGGGCCAAAATATGGAAAAACTATAGCTCTGTGTCTTTTAGTGTGTGACAGCTGCCAAACATAAAAACCCGCTGTAAAAACCCACTATAAATAGTAAATCAAACCCCCCTTTCTCACCCCCTTAGTGAGGGAAAAATAATAAAATAAAAAAATTTATTTATTTCCATTTTCCCATTAGGGTTAGGGTTGGGGCTGGGGTTACGGTTGGGGCTAAAGTTAAGGTTAGGGTTGGGACTAAGGTTAGGGTTAGGGTTGGGACTAAGGTTAGGGTTAGGGTTGGGGCTAAAGTTAGGGTTAGGGTTGGGATTAGGGTTAGGGTTGAGATTAGGGTTAGGAATTAGGGTTAGGGTTGGGATTCGGGTTAGGGGTGTGTTAGGGTTATGGTTAGGGTTGGGACTAGGGTTAGGGATGTGTTGGGTTTAGGGATGGAGTTAGACTTGGGGGTTTCCACTGTTTAGTCACATCAGGGGCTCTCCAAATGCGACATGCATCTGATCTCAAGGCGCTCAAACAGTGGTTTACTCCCACATATGTGGTATCAGCATACTCAGGACAAATTGCACAACAACTTTTAGGATCCAATTTCTCCTGTTACTCTTGGGGAAAAAAAAATGGGGGCAACAAGATATTTTTTTGCGAAAAAAATAAGATTTTTTATTTTTATGGCTCTACATTATAAACTTCTGTGAAGCAATTGTGGGTTCAAAGTGCTCACCATACAGTATATCTAGATAAGTTCCTTTGGGGGTCTAGTTTCCAAAATGGTGTCACATGTGAGGGGTTTCGAATGTTTAGGCACATCAGGGGCTCTCCAAACATGACATGGTGTCTGATCTCAATTCCAGCCAATTTTGCATTGAAAAGTCAAACGGCGCTCCTTCCCTTCTGAGCTCTGCCATGCGCCCAAATAGTGGTTTACCTGCATATATGGGGTATCAGCATACTCAGGACAAATTGTACAAGAACTTTTGGGGTCCTGTTTCTCCTGTAACCCTTGGTGAAATAAGACAAATTGGATCTAAACTAAATTTTTTTGTGAAAAAAAGTTAAATGTTCATTTTTTTTAATCATTCCAAAAATTCCTGTAAAGCACCTGAAAGGTTAATAAATTTCTTGAATGTGGTTTTCAGCACCTTCAGGGGTGCAGTTTTTATAATGATGTCACTTTTGGGTATTTTCTATCATATAGACCCCTCAAAGTGACTTCAAATGTGATGTGGTCCCTAAAAAAAAAAAAGGAAAAATGAGAAATCGCTGGTCAACTTTTAACCCTTATAACTTCCTAACAAATAAAATTTTGGTTCCGAAGTTGGTGCTGATGTAAAGTAGACATGTGGGAAATGTTATTTATTAACTATTTTGTGTGACATATTTCTCTGTTTTAAGGGCATAAAAATTAAAAGTTGGAAAATTGCGAAATTTTCAAATTTTTTGCCAAATTTGTTTTTTTCACAAATAAATGCAAGTCATATCAAAGAAATTTTACCACTATCATGAAGTACGATATGTCAAGAGAAAACAACATCAGAAACATCGGGATCCATGGAAGTGTTCCAGAGTTATTACCTCATAAAGAGACAGTGGTCAGAATTGTAAAAATTGGCCTGGTCATGCAAAGCACCCTTGGGGGTAAAGGGGTTAAAGACAGCGACACTTAACATGTTAACAGGTGTGGGTGGATCATGATTCCACCCACGGCTGTTAGGGGCACATGTTAGCTGATGAAATCAGCGTAGATGTGCTGGAAAACATGCAGGCTCAGCGCCGGAGCCCGCATGGAATGCAGGGACACGACCTATGATGTATATATACATGTCATAGGTCATGAAGGGGTTAATCTTTGATTGGAGAAAGAACTTCACAGTGAATTGGGTAATAATAACAAAAGTATTAAGTTACGTACCGGTAACGGTATTTTTCGGAAGCCCATGACAGCACCACGAGAGAGGGGATCCGCCCTATAGGAACAGGAAACCTACAGATACAAAAGGGCGGCACCTCTCCCATGCATCAGTTGGATTACAGAGCTTGAGAGGCTACCATGGTTAGTACACAACATATGATATATACAACCTATCTACCCTATTTAACCGAATTATTTCATACCATCTCCCACATATGGTGATTCTATGAACAATCTTCTAAAGGAGTGCACCCCTATACGTGAACAAGGGAGGGAACTAAGGGTGCTGTCATGGGCTTCCGAAAAATACCGTTACCGGTACGTAACTTAATACTTTATTCGGACTCCCATGACAGCACCACGAGAGAATTACAGAGATGTAAACTAACTTAGGGAGGGACTACAGCCTGCAGCACCCTTAGCCCGAAGGTGAGGTCTGAGGAGGCACCCATGTCTAACCGATAGTGGTTAAAAAAGGTGGAAGGAGATGACCAAGTGGCCGCCTTACATATTTGATCAATTGATACTCCAGATCTCTCCGCCCAGGATGATGCCATGGCCCGAGTGGAATGTGCCCTCAGGTTCTGTGGAGCCGGACCGCCACCTGCTGTGTAGGCAAGAGAGATAGCCTCCCTAATCCACCTTGCTAATGTGCGTTTTGATACTCTGTATCCTTTCCTGGAACCTTGGAAGGATAGGAATAATGCGTTCTCCTTCTTCCAAGGACCCGTGGCTGCTAAATATGTCAGTAAGCATCTTCTAATATCTAACGCCTGGAGTTTCTGCTCTTTAGGGTTGGTTGGGTTAGGGAGGAAGGAAGGCAGAACTATCTCCTGTGTCCTGTGGAATTGTGTTGCTACCTTGGGAAGGTATGCTGGATCTGGCCTTAGGATCACTCTATCCTGTAAGAACTCTGTGTAAGGAGGCAATCTGGAGAGTGCCTGTATGTCGCTCACCCTACGTGCGGATGTTATTGCTACCAGGAATGCTGTTTTAAGGGATATAATCTTTAGTGAGGCGGAATCTAAAGGTTCAAACGGACTTTCTGTCATGGCTGTAAGGACTAAGTTTAAGTCCCACGGTACGCATCTGTCTTTGTGTATAGGTCTCGATCTGGCCGCTGCTTTGATGAACCTTGCTACCCAATAATCTTTTGCAATATCAGCTGCAAACAGGGCCCCTAAGGCTGAAACTTGTACTTTTAGCGTGCTTGTGGAGAGACCCAATTCGAAACCTTTCTGGAGAAATTCCAGAATATGTTTCGTGGGAATTCCATCTCTGATGTCAAAGTGAAAGGTGGACAGGAAGCGTTTCCAGGTCCTAGCATAGATATTAGTGGTGGTTAATTTTCTGCTTCTTAGGAGGGTGTCAATTAAGTTCTTGGAGAACCCTCTATTTTTTAATAGTGACCTTTCAAATACCATGCCGTCAAATGAAGTCCCGCTACTTGTGGGTGGCTGACTGGCCCCTGGTAGAGGAGATCCGGAAGGTTCGGCAGTACCCAGGGATCGCCTACCGACATGGTCCTCAACCATGCGAACCAGGTCCTCCTGGGCCAAAAGGGGGCAATCAGTATGACTCTTGCCTGATCCTCTCTGATCTTTCTGACTACCAGAGGAAGAAGATTCAATGGTGGGAAGGCGTATGCCAGAGAAAAATCCCATCTTATCAGTAGGGCATCCACCGCCAGGGGATTTTCCCTGGGGTTCAGAGAGCAGAACAATCTTTCTTTTCTGTTTTTTCTGGTGGCAAAGAGGTCTACCTCTGGCTGGCCCCATCTGCGGACAATCTGGCGGTAAATTTTTTTGTTCAAAGCCCATTCTCCTTGTCTTAGAGCCTTGCGGCTTAAAAAGTCTGCTCTTACATTGTCCTTTCCGCTGATGTGGAGCGCGGTCAAAGATAGACAATTTCTCTCTGCTATCTGGAGGAGCCGTTCTGTTATCTGCATCAGAGCGCTGGAGCGGGTTCCACCTTGGTGGTTGACATATGCTACCGCTACCTGGTTGTCCGAGTGTATCCTCACATGATGGCCCTGCAGGTAGATAATGAGTTTCTTGACTGCCCGCTCTATCGCCAATAGTTCTCTCTGGTTGGATGAGATTTCAGAATTAGAATCCCACTGGCCCTGTACCACTATGTCCCCCATATGGGCTCCCCAACCGAAGGAACTTGCGTCTGTGGTTATAATACGGGTTATCTGTGTTATCCAGGGCACCCCTGACGCTAGGTTCTCGCTCTCAAGCCACCATCTCAGTGATGCAACAGTTGAGGGGCTTAGACACATCCGACCCTGTAAGGAGCCTCCAAGGGCCCTGCTATTAATCAAGACGTCGTTTTGAAGGGTTCTGGTATGGAACTGTGCCCACCTTACTGCTGGGATGCATGAAGTTAGAGAACCTAACAGGGACATGGCCTGTCTGAGGGTCATAGATGGATTATCCATTGCCCGAAGAACCTGCTCCTGTATCTTTTGTATTTTATCTAGTGGTAGCAGGCACCGCTGAGTGTCTGAATTTAGTATCAACCCTAAAAATTTCTGTATTTTTAAGGGCTGGAGTCGGGATTTCTCGTAGTTTAAAATCCATCCCAGGTTTTCTAACCTGGATTTAGCTTTTTCTATCTGGGATTTACAATGACCCACCGATTTTCCTACAATCAAGAAATCGTCTAAATATGGAATGATTAAGACGTCCACCTCCCGTAAGTGAGCCATAACTTCGGCCACTAACTTTGTAAAAACCCTGGGTGCTGCTGAGAGACCAAAGGGAAGGGCTCTATACTGAAAATGACGTACTGTGCCCTCTACTGAAACTGCCACCCTCAGGAACTGCTGGAAGTCTGTATGGATAGGTACATGATAGTACGCGTCTTTCAAATCTATGACTGCCATAAAACAACCTTTAAACAATATTTTTATTGTTGTATTAATGGACTCCATTTTGAATTTATGATTAATCAAATACTCGTTAAGGGAACGAAGGTTTATAATCGTTCTGAATGTGTTATCAGGCTTCTGGATTAGAAACAGGGGAGAGTAAATCCCTCTTCCTCTTTCAGCCTCTGGAACCTCTACCAGAACATTTTTCTGACATGGGCTCAAGACTTCCGCTTCTAAAGCCGCTTGTTCGAGATGAGAAGATCTTAAGGGGGTCAGTTTAAAGGTGTCCCGCGGGATCTGGGTAAACTCCAACCTAAGCCCGGTGGATATTACCTTACGCGCCCAGTCACTATTCGTAATCTGTGACCATGCCGGGAAGAAGGATGACAGTCTACCCCCTACGGGAACCGCTAGTCATTGATTTTGTTTCTTTTGATCTCTCGACGAGCGTGTAAACATATAGCCCGTACCTCGTCTCCTTCTGTCTTCCCATCTGGGTCGATCTCTAACAGGCGAAGAGTTGCGCCTTCTCCCCTGGCCAAATCTCCTTCTACCAAATGGGCGACGGTAGGACGCTGATGAAAGGTTTGGGAATTTTTTCTTGTCGTCCCCCGCCTTTTCAAGCAGCTCGTCTAGGACAGTCCCAAACAAATATTCGCCCTCACATGGAATCGCACAGAGCTTTGCTCTGGACTGGATGTCTCCCTGCCAGCACTTTAGCCACAGGGCTCTGCGAGCTGCGTTAGAGAGACCTGCTGCTCTGGCGGCCATTCTCACTGCATCCGCTGAGGCATCTGCCAGGAAGGCTGCTCCCTCTTGGATGGTCGGTAGGGCCCCAAGAATTGTCTGTCTTGATGTACCCTGTTTTAGTTGTGACTCCAACTGGTCCAACCAGACCATCATGGACCTGGCCGTGCACATTGAAGCCACTGCTGGTCTTAAGGACCCGGCCGCCATCTCCCAGGTGTTTTTCAGGAAAGCATCAGCTTTCCTATCTAAGGGATCTTTAAGGGCTCCCATGTCCTCAAAGGGGAGCGAGGATTTTTTTGATGCCTTCGCAATGGCAGCGTCTAATTTGGGGGCTCTGTCCCAAGAACTTACTGCCGGATCGTCGAAGGGGTATCTCCTTTTGAGGGCTGGTGGTAGCGACCCTCTTTTGTCCGGTTTTTTCCACTCTCTGTGGATCAGATCCTGTATCTTTTGATTTAACGGAAAGACTCTCCGCTTCCTCTGTTCCAGCCCACCGAACATGACATCCTGCATGGATAAATGGGGCTTAGGCTCCTCTACCTCCATTGTCCCTCTGACTGCTTTGACCAGCTTGTCTACCCGGTCAAGAGGCAGACAAAATCGCCCCGAGTCCTCTTCTCCTGAGGAGGACGAGGGAGATGAAGCCTGGGAGTCTCTGCTTTTTCTCCACTCTACCGAGGAATCAGATTCCGCCGGGACCTCGCCCCTTAGACTTTGCGGCTGAGACAAGGACTTTAGGGTTTCCCTCATTTCTACCCTGACAATGTCTCTCAAACTCGCCGCTACTGCAGGCGACTCATCTGCCACCGTCTGCTGAATACAAGGGGGGCACAATCTTTTGAGGCACGCATCCGGTAATGGGCATGCACAGAGTGCGCATTCCCTATGCTTATTTTTACTTGTAGCTTTCTTTCCCGGAGAACGAGGGGGATTTCTTTCGGTCGATGCTCCTGTCTGCCTGGAGGAGCTTTTACGAGTGGACTGGTCACTTCGTCCCGCATTACTGTCACGGGACCCTTTCTTTTTCTGTTTGACCTGCCGAAGGTCATCCAGGGGCGGCAGTGATGTTTGCCGCTGCTGCCCTTGCTTCTGCCGCCGCTGCTGCTGCTCTCGATCGCTTTCCATTACCACTGCTGCTGCTGCTGCTGCACACTGCTGCATGTAGTAATGTGGCCAAGGCAAGGAACCCTGCCCGGGTCCCGCCTAAATACCCCCTCCTCCGGTCAGCAGTATCCATGCCGCGCCCCTCCCCCCCTTAACGGAGCTCCCTACCCCAGCTGGCGCCCAAACTCTCGCCATCAGTGTTTCCGATGGGCGCCGCCATCTTGGAATCGCCGCGCATGCGCAGTGGCGCGCTGACCCGGAAGCGCCTCCTCCGCCCGCCCCCTGACGTCACCGCTACCCCGGAAACGCCGGTAGCCCCGCGGGACGCCCGGGAGCAGCGCCCGGTCGCAGCCCCCTGCACAGCGCTGCCAACCCATATGCGCCGCCGGAGCCGGGAATCCCCGGGGGGGTATACTTACCGGCGGCGGCTAAATTCCTGGAGACGGACATCCTCCGGACGCCGCTCCCTGCTGTCCACGCCACCGCCGTGACACCCATCCTGGGCCACCGTGGCGTCCTCCAGGAAATCCGAACCAGGCCGAGGTAGGAGACCCCCTCGCTACCGGTGTCGGCTGGCCGGCCTGGGATCCAAATCTTCTGTAGGATCCCGTCCCCTCAGGAACAGGAAACCAACTGATGCGTGGGAGAGGTGCCGCCCTTTTGTATCTGTAGGTTTCCTGTTCCTATAGGGCGGATCCCCTCTCTCGTGGTGCTGTCATGGGAGTCCGAATAAAATCACCTATTGTCAATAGCAATAACTTCCTTGAATTCTATTTCCTTCTCTTATTCTTCTCCACTTTTATCTTTTCTCATTTTTGTTGACCTGTTTCTAGTTTAATGACACTAGTGAGAGAACTTATTTGCTGTCTGTGAGAACGTTGTGCTTTCTGCAATCCCGGGTCTATTTCCTACCAGTTATTTGTACACACTCTTGTTCTACTAACTTGTAAGATTTTATGGCGTCACATAACATTTCCTGAGTATAAACACTTTTGTCCTGGTCATATTTAATCTTGGTAAAATCTCTTTATAAGAACTGCTCATTTTTCGGAAAGTATTTCACTTTATAGGCCCTTATCATGTAATCATTTGTTGACTCCTGGCTCCAGGCTCCAATAAAAGGCAGTGAGCAGACACTAGAGTTGGGCGTGGGTTGCTGCGTCACACCCGCGATTTGCAGATTGGTAACTACTGGAGTCTCTATGCTTATTACTTCCACTTTACAAATGTCTAGATGTGGGACATAAAGAGGAACTCAGGCAAGAGACGTCTGTACTTAGAGGTTAAGCTAGAATGCTATGTGGCTAGTGTTCACACTATGTAATGTGTTCTGAGTTATCACCAAAAAAAAGTCTGCTGCATTAAGGGGAAAAAAAAACACATTTTTTTTATGGAAGATAATATAAATTTCCATTTTTTTTCATCAATAAGCCTAATCTCACCATCTCGTTTTCTGTGTGGAGACAGTACAGACACAGAACTAAAACATAAACTTGCCGAAGTTAAAAAGACAAATGGCATACTATTTATAGAAGCCTTAATGTGAAAAAAAACACCAAAAGATTAAAGGCGAGGCAAAGCTTGATTTTAAGGTTTACAGTTTTGCTTATGTCTTGTTAGTAAGCACAAAAATATCTTATTTTAACACCTTAATAGTTGGGGATGTGCATTCGGGCTAAAACTGTACAATAAACCCGGCAGTGTAGTCTCATTCAGCCTTTGAGCAGATTTCAGGCCATCGAAAACTTTAGTTCCACTGTAAGGCCTTAACTTCTCTTATTTTAAGAGCTACATCTAACTCTGAGAGATCATTGTGAACCACATCCGGGCCCACCCCCCAACAGTAGTGACATTCAGAGCCCACCATTACCAGTATGATGACAGTCAAAGCTTCTCCACTGAAAGCACATTGAGACCTTGAGTCCATAGGCAGAATAAGTACATACAAGGGTTCCAACTTTACCCTCATTTGGTATTCTTGTGTCAAGCACACCCTCCACACTATCACATCTAGCTTCAAGATTCCCTCTAACTAACTGTATCATCCTATTTCCAGCTTACTATATTTACTTATTTCTCTACCTCTTTCCACCCACAAATATATACACATCCAGATCTCTTCAGTGCTGGGGAATACATAATAGCCTGTGTTATAATTACATATAATGCATATATAGTACATCTGCAATATGCTCTAAGTTAAAAAGAAAAAATGTCAAAAATATTTTAATTACATTCAAAAATGTAATGAAAAGTTTAACTTAAAAAATCGCCAACAAAAAATAAATCAACATAACCATTTAGGGCACAGTAGAGTTTATTGCAAAATTGTTTCTTTCTGTAATCCTCCTCCAAAAATATTATATAAATTACACGTGCCCTCAAGTGAGACCTAAAAATCTACAAGAGGGGACTGAATTGGATGCCTCTCTTGAAAAGTATAATATTACAGGGTATATACACTAGTTTCCTTAATATTGCGTTGATCCAGGGAGCTAGTCTGATTGCCGTATGTGGAGTCAGGAAGGACTTTTTTCCCCCAATGTGAAGCTTACTTGTTGCCACATGGGGTTTTTTTGCCTTCCTCTGGATCAACATTTTAGAGCAAGTTAGGATAGAATATGGGTTGAACCAGATGGACTTGAAGTCTTCCTTTAACCTTAATAACTATGTTACTATTCCACCACTCGTATAAAATGGCCTCATACAGCTCTCTTGAGAAAAATATATAAAAGAAATTGAGATAGCTACAAAAAGACCTCACAATCATGGCCACCTCTATATGGAAACTTCACATTGGAGAGCAGGAGTCATGGCACTTGTTCTGATGATAGTGGTGGGACCTCACATAATCAACATTTATGGTATGTCTTGGAAAAACCTTTATCATTAGCAAGGCTGCTGTAAAGAACCAGGATCAAAACATTATCCCCCATACTATGAAGATTTTAATATTTGATTTTTACAACTAATTATGTAGTTTTTACATAACTTCAAAAAGTACAAAATGTTAATTAGAGCAATACATGTAGGTTGAAATAAAGTCAGATACCCCCATGTGCAATGCACCCACTAACCGCAATGATTGGTAAAATTTACATATTTCCATAAAGCTTGGTTTTGCAGGACGAGCTCTATTTTGGGGTGCAAATAATACTTTGAAAAACATTTATTCCTTAATTTTGGGGGTGAAATGTAAAAAAAATGTGAATCATCCATTGTTTTTTGAGGTTTATTCTTACACAATGTGA
Source organism: Dendrobates tinctorius (assembly GCF_039654945.1). Lineage (NCBI taxonomy): Eukaryota > Metazoa > Chordata > Amphibia > Anura > Dendrobatidae > Dendrobates > Dendrobates tinctorius. The sequence goes on from NW_027361675.1 coordinate 34,138,619, forward strand.
TAAAACACTCCGGGATCGCCTTTGCTGGGGTCAAAGGTCACGTGCATTCAGCATGAAACTCAGGCGCAGAGCTGGGATTCGGGTGTAACTGACCCTGGGTCAGGTTTATTAACGGTGAAAGCAATGCAAAAGGAAATAAAACATAAAACAAATCCTTGCCTGTCCGGCACTAACTAAACAATGGACAACCTAACTACCAACTGGCAGACTTCTCCCGTCCAGCCAAACCACAGTTGCAGTGGGCACTGCTTCCACTCACGTGTGTCTCTCACACAGACAGGCTCTCTGTGTTCCCAGGCTGAGACTCTCACACGACCACCTGGCATCCTTTTATATCCACCTCCCATTATCCATTAGTAAGCAGGTGCGATACTGACCAGACTAGGCCACATAGGAAAGGAATCTGGGCGAGATATACCTGCCCTCATCCACTATTCCCACATGATTCTCACATATCCCCCCCTTCTGCTCAGACCACTCCGGTCGAGCAATGACACCCACCAAACAGTGCACTCGGGACAGGGCATCTGCATTTCCCATCTGTACCCCTGGGCGGTGCTCCACCGTAAAAGTGTAGGCCTGCAGGGCAAGGAACCACCGGGTCACCCGGCTATTCCGTTCCTTGTTCAAGTGCATCCACTTGAGAGGGGCATGGTCAGTGATCAGCCTGAACTTTCGGCCCACCAGGTAATATTTGAGGGCCTCTAGAGCCCACTTAATGGCGAGGCACTTTTTCTACGACTGCATACCTTTGCTCGTGTTTATTCAGCTTCCTGCTGAGATAGAGGACTGGGTGTTCCACTCCGTCCCTCACTTGTGAGAGTACGGCCCCGATACCGGTATCAGAGGCATCCGTTTGTACCACAAACTCACTGCGGAAGTCCGGAGTCACCAGTACGGGCTGAGAGCAAAGTGCCTGTTTTAGGCTATGGAAGGCTTCTTCAGCCGCTAAACTCCATTTAATCATGACGGAGTCTTTCCCTTTTGTAAGATCCGTCAGGGGGGTAGCGATGGCTGCAAAATTGGGTATGAACCGGCGATAATAGCCGGCGATCCCCAGGAAAGCTTGCACCTGCTTCTTGTTGACAGGTTGCGGCCAGTCCTGAACCGCCTGAATCTTATCAACCTGGGGATTAACAACACCCCTCCCAATTACATACCCCAAATACCGGGCTTCTTCTAGCCCGATGTGACATTTCTTGGGGTTCGCGGTTAGACCTGCCTCCCACAGGTCGTCAATCACAGTTTGTACTTTCTGGAGATGAGTCTCCCAGTCCAAGCTGTAAATGACAATGTCATCCAAATAGGCCGAAGCATACTGCCTATGTGGCCTCAAGACTCGATCCATCAGTCTCTGGAAGGTCGCCGGTGCCCCGTGCAGTCCAAACGGCATATACACATACTGAAACAGACCTTCTGGGGTAGCAAATGCTGTCTTTTCTCTGGCAGCCTCCACCAGAGGGATCTGCCAATACCCCTTTGTTAGGTCTAGGGTCGTAATATACCGGGCTTTTCCTAACCGATCTATTAACTCGTCGACCCGGGGCATGGGGTAGGCATCAAATTTTGAGACCGCATTCAGTTTCCTGAAGTCATTGCAGAACCGGATGGTGCCGTCCGGTTTAGGAATTAGCACAATCGGGCTGGACCAAGCACTGTGCGATTCCTCAATGACACCTAGCTCTAACATTGCCTTCACTTCTCGGGAAATGGCTTCACGGCGTGCTTCCGGAATTCTGTAGGGTTTCACGTGAAAAGTGACACCAGGTTCCGTTACGATGTCATGTTTCATTAGCGTAGTCTGCCCGGGTTTTTCTGAGAAAAACTTTTGGTTGTGAAGTAGAAACTGCCTGACCTCAGTCTTTTGCCGCTCCGAGAGACTCTCTGCAACCCGTACCTCCGGTACGGTATGCGAGCAAACAGGACGGGCCAGCTCCGCTGACAAGGCAGACCGATCCTTCCAGGGCTTTATCAGATTTACATGATAAATCTGTTCAGGTTTCCGTTTACCTGCCTGGTATACTTTGTAGTTTACTTCACCAACTCTTTCCTTGATCTCAAAAGGGCCCTGCCACTTTGCCAGGAACTTACTGTCCACCGTGGGGACCAGGATCAACACCCTATCTCCGGGTGCAAACGTATGGATCTTGGCGCCCCTATCATAGATTCTTTTTTGGGCTCCTTGAGCCTGTATCATGTGTTCTTTGACGATAGGCATAACAGCCGCAATACGGTCCTGCATTTGTGTGACGTGATCTATCACTGTTTTAAACGGAGTGACCTGACCCTCCCAGGTTTCTTTTGCAACGTCTAACAGTCCGCGAGGACGTCGGGCGTACAATAACTCGAAAGGCGAGAATCCCGTGGAAGACTGGGGTACTTCCCTGATGGCAAAAAGCAAATACGGAAGTAAATAGTCCCAGTTCTTCCCATCCTTGTCTATCACCTTTCTCAGCAACTGCTTCAGAGTTTTATTGAACCGTTCGACCAACCCGTCTGTTTGAGGGTGATACACGGATGTGCGTAACGGTTCGATTTGTAACAATCGGCAGAGCTCCTTCATTACCCTGGACATAAAGGGGGTCCCCTGGTCGGTGAGTATCTGTTTTGGTATACCGACCCGACTAAACACATGCACCAGATCCTTGGCAATCGTCTTGGTGGCCGTGTTACGCAAAGGGATGGCCTCCGGGTAACGAGTGGCATAATCCAAGATGACCAGGATATGTTGGTGTCCACGTGCAGACCGTGGAAGGGGCCCAACTAAATCCATCCCAATCCTCTCAAACGGGACTTCAATAATAGGTAGGGGTACCAAAGGGCTACAGAACCGGGGCTTAGGTGCAGAGGCTTGGCAGTCAGGACAAGACTCACAATATACACGGATATCATGATGCATGCCTGGCCAAACAAAACAGTGTAATATCCTTTCGGTGGTTTTCTGGACTCCCAGGTGACCTCCCATCACATGTTCGTGGGCCAGGTCCAGCACCTGCCGCCGGTAGGGTTTTGGCACGACTAATAGTTGCACCGTATCTTCCCCCTTTTTCTCTATCTGATAGAGTAAATCATTCTCCAGAACCATGTAAGGATATGCCAGCCTAGAGCCAGGTTCTACGGGTACCCCATTTATCACTTTTACATTTGTCCTAGCCTGAGAAAGGGTAGGATCCTTTATTTGCTCGCTTTGGAAGTCATCTTTCTGAACTTCTAAATCCGGCAAACGGGGAGGTGGACGGCTGTCAGCCTCCTCCTCTTCCCCGGTCTCCTCCGTATCACCCGCCATGACTGAAAACGGGAACTGCAGGTAATTTCCCGCAGACTCTTCCCCCGAGTCTTCCGGGGAGACCTCTTCCTGGGGTTCGGGACCCACACGCGCCCTGGGAGAAGAATCATGTACACTATTACCCGAAGGCATCAACTGATTCTCCCACAATTGCCAGAAGTGGGGAAAATCCCGGCCCAGGATAACATCATGCAATAACGCCGGGACGAGTCCCACTTTATGTTGCACAGACCCATAGGAAGTTGTAATGCATATGACCGTGGTGAGGTACGAACAGGTGTCTCCATGCACACACGTTACAGAAAATTTGTCTGATGGTCCAGTCGGGGCTGACACCAGACTGGCCTTCACCAGAGTCACCACACTTCCCGAGTCTAACAATGCCACCACATTTTTGCCATCAACAGTTAAATCACACAAGTGTTTTTCCACATCATATTGACCGGCATTCACACTCACTACCCGTGCAACCATAGAGATGCGGTTTTTAGAGTCTGTGACGTCGCACTGCATGGGTTCAGTAGTGACCGGACAGTTCGCAGCAATATGTCCCATCTCTTGGCAGCGGAAACACCTAACGGGCCCCTTGCTTAGACCATAGTTCGTTACTCTCGGCCTCGCAGTGCGGGCAGTCCCATTTTCCTCCCCCACTGTCTTAGGGATTTTTCCATCTCCCCTACTCCCTGGAACAGTCTTACCGGTTCCACGTGGAGATGATGAAGAACGAGGTGGGGTAGCGTCGTCTCGGAGTCCTTCCGCCACGGAGTAACGTTCAACCAGATCCACCAGTTGATCTGCCGTCGTTGGATTTCCATGGCTTACCCACTTCCTCAGGGCTGGCGTTAGAGCTCTCAGGTACTTGTCCATGACGACTCTCTGGATTATCTCTGGCGCTGTCAGCACCTCGGGTTGTAGCCACTTCTTCGTCACGTGGATCAGGTCGAACATCTGTGACCGCGGTGGTTTATCCGGCTGATAAGTCCATTGATGCACTCTCTGTGCACGGACAGCGGTCGTCACTCCCAGCCGGGCCAAGATCTCGGCTTTCAGTTTGTCAAAGTCCTGCGCAGCTTCAGGCTCTAAGTCATAATAAGCCTTTTGGGCCTCACCAGAAAGAAACGGGGCAATCAGGCCGGCCCATCTTGCCTTCGGCCATTTTTCTCGCAACGCCATCCGTTCAAACGTAGTCAGGTATGCCTCGACGTCATCTTCTGTCGTCATCTTCTGCCAGTACCGACTCACGTGAATCACTCTCGACTCGGCTTCCAGGTTAACCTCAGGTAAGCTTGCCAAGCGCTGCGCCACCTGCTGGAGAAGCGAACGATCGGTAACTGTCATGTCCACCAACTCCTTCAGCTGGGCCATCATCACCCGATTAGCTTCTTGCTGGACGGCGGTGGACTGTACCAGCGCTTTCACCACGTCCTCCATGCTCATGCTTGCAACGTGATGCCCGCGTTCTCCACCACAATGTGATAAAACACTCCGGGATCGCCTTTGCTGGGGTCAAAGGTCACGTGCATTCAGCATGAAACTCAGGCGCAGAGCTGGGATTCGGGTGTAACTGACCCTGGGTCAGGTTTATTAACGGTGAAAGCAATGCAAAAGGAAATAAAACATAAAACAAATCCTTGCCTGTCCGGCACTAACTAAACAATGGACAACCTAACTACCAACTGGCAGGCTTCTCCCGTCCAGCCAAACCACAGTTGCAGTGGGCACTGCTTCCACTCACGTGTGTCTCTCACACAGACAGGCTCTCTGTGTTCCCAGGCTGAGACACTCACACAACCACCTGGCATCCTTTTATATCCACCTCCCATTATCCATTAGTAAGCAGGTGCGATTCTGACCAGACTAGGCCACATAGGAAAGGAATCTGGGCGAGATATACCTGCCCTCATCCACTATTCCCACATGATTCTCACAATGTTCAGTATGCTGTATAAATGTCAAGTCTACTTTATATGTGCATCAGTATGTTTATGGCAGTACCAAAAGAATACAGGTTTTCTATTTGACATCATAAAAACAAGTTCAAGTCATCACATTCTCACAGTCAGAATTTTTCTTTATTTCTTCAGCAATATAGGTGTATATTTGCATGTTTTTGAGTAACCATTTGTTGCTTTCATTAGTATCAATGCATTTCATAAATTTTATTTCTTTATTGGGGCAAAGTGAATATTTTTTTATTTTTCTGTATCCCTGATCACAGCAGCATGGATATGAAATTACTGGTATTGAAAGGTAACTTCACATCTCAGAGAGAGAGACGAGTTTGGGAGTACAAATTTATGACGAACTTTGACACTCTCAGTGCTGGAATGAATGTGTCGCATGGATTTATGTCTTTTTACATCAATTAAGGAATTTCCTTTTAAAACCTTGCGGGGCAACACAGAACTAGACCCCAATCAGAGGACCATAAAACATCCAGACTCCTTATCTATGAACTGGTCCAATGTTTATATTTATGTTTCTCCCTCTCCCATATTGATAGTTCTGCTTCACGTCACTTGTCTTATCTATTGCATTTTTTCTAGGCTGTATTGTGCATAAATATGTGACTTCAGATTTTGTATTAGTCTAGCCTGATGAAGAGACCTGAGTAGTCTCGAAAGCTTGCAATGTATTACCATCTTTTCAGTTAGCCATTAAAAGGTATCAACCACTGAGGACTCTCAATCCTGAATATTTTTCTATTTTTTTATAGCTTTTATCATGTGGGTTAATAAATGTTTACAGTTTGGGTGATACCAATTGCATATATATTTTTTTTATAAATGCTGTGATGTACCAACTAGTGGTATACTGAGAGACAGGTATGTATCACACAGACAGAAGTCTGCTGCGATCTGAATCCAGGACAGGTTGCTGGGTCTTGTTGTCAAACAAACCTGTATATTAGTAAAGGGTTGGAGACTAGAGCTGGCTGGAGCTCCTGAAAGTCCAGGAAGCTACTGAGGGTCTGGACTACTGACAGGACCAATATGAAGCCAGTCTGGGGAATTGTGAGCTGACTGGTGTCAGGTATTTAACTGTGTGAATGTAACCGCAAATGAAATGGACTAATATGTCAGATATGTGACTGTAAAGTGTGCGCATGTATCCGCTAAAGAGAATGGACTGTATGTCGGTTCTGTGATATTCACATGGCCTATCGTGGTTTATGGTGATGTAATAAACCAGGAATGGACGTATGTTAATGAAGAAATAGTTGCTGTTTGTTTAAATATTGCTGTCAAATGAGTGTACCCCAACTGACTTAGTGATCGCTGCATCACATGTGGTGGAGAATGCTGCAGACACTCTTGTAGCCTTGTTGCTAGGGGCAATGGATGAGGTCTACAAGCTTGATTGGTGGGGGCAACGGATGAGGTGGGCAGTTCTGTATTCTGCAGCAGTGCAGCCTGGTTGCCAGGGGCAATGATACAGCTGCAACAGCACACGCGGGAGCAAGCATCTGGCTGTGGCTCGGCGGGGCCACAAAGATTAATTGTTCTGGCTATAACTCAGTGGGATTACAAAGGTTATCAACGCACTCAACCCAGGTTTGCTGTGGCTCGGAGGAGCGGGCCAGGACCAAGAGCGACCACAGCATGAGCTGTGCAAAATGCCCTTTGTGGATCGGTATGCAGCGGCATGGCTCTGACAAGGCGTTCTAGGAGGTTCAGCGACAGCCATGGGAGGTGAAGCAGCTATGTGTGAAGTGACTTACAGTGATCACTCTGTGATCCATGGGCATCCACAAGAGCTGGTGGGATGTCCACGGAAAGTAGCGCAAAAGGGGGCAGAGTCTCAAAAGGGGCAGTATCCCAAAAGGGGGTAGTTGCCCAAAAGGGGACAGAGTCCCAAAAGGGGTGGTGGCCCTAAAGGGGATAATGGCTCAAAAGGGAGTAGAGTCCCAGAAAGTAGTAGTTGTCCAAAAGAGGGCGAAGCATCCCAAAGTAAAAGGGGTAATTTAGATGGACTGTTGCTGGGGACAAGTGTACTATATATGCCCAGTCTGCCATATAAACTACCCACCCGGCAAGGGGCTACGTGGGTGTGCCCTGCAGATGAACACAGAGGGCATGGTCGGACTGGTCGATTCTGGGAGCTGTGACCTTAGTGAGGTCTGTGCCAAATGTATATGTACTACCCACGAAGATCGGGGTCACCTGCATCCATGGGGGCACTAAAGACTATCCAGTGTCCAGGGTGATCCTCGAGATGGCCAATGACATTCCAAGCCATGATGTCGCTGTAGTCCCGAACTTAACCTGTCCGGTTATAATAGGCCGGGACTCTAGGCTGCTCTCGGACTTGTGGAAGAAGGGAGCTCCTCTACAGCAGGAGGATGAAGGGCTCTCTGCTGAAGGGGTTGGATAAATTAAGGCAGTAATGCCTCCCAAAATTGACGGTTCAGATGTAGGGGTGACTGGAGGAAAGGATGTGTCTGCCCAACTTAGTGACCTGACGTCACCTGAAGTGTGGGGTGACTATGACTCTAGGAATGAAAGGGAGTACAGTAAGGAAGGGCCCAACAAGGACAGCAAATCCTCCCCTCACTGAAGGAGCAAGTGCCACAAAGAAGTGGTCCAAGTGTCTCTTGCTGATAATGGAAGGTTGTGTGTTTCAATATATCATATGGGAGTTCTTTTCCAGACACTGAAGAGATCAGGAAGGAAGGTGACGTGTCGTTGCCAGTAGCAACCGCTGGAGTTGAGACAGATATTATGCTGTCAGAGAAACTGACAGTGTGACGACAATGCTCCACAAGAGAGGGAGATAGAGCCAGCCAAGAAGATGGTGTGGGTGTCCTCTCCGGTTCCTGTGCAAACAGCTGATGGTCGGTCAGTTGACAGCGCTACAGGAGAAGAAATCCTGGAAAGTCCGGGTGCAGCAGGAGTCCACAATGCTCAGGAAGAGCACACCAATAATAGATCCACCTCTAGGGGGCTGGAAACAAAAACAGCGCCTTGAGTGAAGAAGTGGAGAAGGTTGAAGACTCCAAAGGCCCTGAGGGTGAAGAGTTGGAGGGAGTGAAAACCTTTGAAGGTGAAATTGCTGAGACTCAGGTGAAGGCCAAGGGTGCAGAAGTGGAGGAAGCCACCAAAGAAGTGAGAGCAGATACCTCCTTGAGTGATTGAAGCGCAACCAATCCAGAGGATAGAAGAAGCGAGCTAAGGAGGATCAAGGAGACTATACAAGCCCATTTGGAGCAAGGGAAGCTTTGGAGATAGGCTGCTGAGTGGGTGCATTGGAAAGAGAGGTGTCCGAGTTCAGAGGTTGGTTGTTATGTCACACTCACAATGCTTTCAAAATGTTTATTCATTAGCACTATTTTAAAGGAGTTTTTCCATAATAGATATTTATAAATTTATGATCAACAGGGGCCCATTGATCCTCACTTATGACCATAGTGAGGAGGAGGTTGAAAGGAGCAAAAATTGAGCAGTGCCTACGAGGCTGATGGGAAAAAAACACTGTTCTTGGCTGACTTCTGTCTCAGACTTTGAATAGTAGTTACACGTTTTTGGCATAAACTGTACAAAAAATTGTCACCAAACGTGTCAAATTTTAACTGTGCAAAAAGTAAAACAGTGGATGTGGTTACGGTGAAGGGAAAAAGGTGTGCAATTTTGTAAGTTACTGGCAGAAAATGGGGCATATTTTGGGCAAATCTATGAATGCTTACAGCAAGCTTAGATTACATTTCCTACTTTTAGACAGTATAAAATGCCCTAAATTTATTGTGAACCTGGCATATGAAACTCCAGTTTTGATAAACACATCCATATGTCTCTAGGTATGAAGTGCCGCATCAAAAAAATGAAGAACCTCATATTCAAGGTGCAAATGCAGTTTAGTTGCGATATGAATCCTTTTGAGGAAATGAGTGGTAGTGAAGTCACAGACTGCAACAATGCTATGTATGACATCCCAGAAAATGTTAATCCTTCAGGTGCTAAAAACCAGGAGTAGGTTATTTCACATGACATCTTCAAGACGCTGGGGGAACCACCAAGTTTTTGATTGGAAAAAGAGTGTTTTCAGTTGTTTATGTGCCTTTCAAAAGAAGCCGCCTGAAGAATGAACATGTTACTTCTTTTAACCACTTTAAGGTTTGTTATCTCTGAAGTGGTTTTACCCCTTTCCAACATCGGGCGTAATAGTATACCGGTGTCGGACTCACTTCCTTTGATGTGGGCTCCGGCACTGAGCACACATATTTTATGGCACACGTCAGCTGTTTTGAACAGCTGACTTGTGCTTCTAACAACCGCAGGTGGAATCGCGATCCACCCGTGGCTGTTAACTAGTTGAATGCTGCTGTCAAACTCTGACAGGGGTATTTAACATGCGCTTACGGCAAGCGCGCTGGAAATCCCGCCCATCAGGTCACAGATGGGTAGGCATGACAACCAGAGGTTTCCAGCAGACCTGTGGTCATAGCAAGTCAGTAATTCTGCTACATACAGGTGATCTGATCATCACCTGTATGTAGCAGAGCTGTTCGGGTTATGGCATCTTCTAGTCTCCCATGGAGACTATTGAAACCTACCAAAAGTAAAAAAATATATATTTTTAAAAATATTTAAAAAATAAAAATTATATAAAAGTTCAAATCACCCCCCTTTCACCACATTCAAAATAAAACAATAAAAAAATCAAACATACACATATTTGGTATCGCCGCATTCAGAATTGACCGATCTAGCAATATAAAAAAAATTAACCCAATAGCTAAACAGTGTAACAAGAAAAAAAAGTCAAAACGCCAGAATCATATTTTTTTGGTCGCCGCAACATTGCATTAAAATGCAATAGTGGGCGATCTAAATATCATATCTGTACCAAGATGGTATAATTAAAAACATCAGCTTGGCGTACAAAAAATAAGCCCTCATCCGACCTGAGATCACAAAAAATGGAGACGCTACGGGTATCTGAAAATGGTGACATTTTTTAACAAACTTTGTAATTTTTTTTCCACTTAGGTTAAAAAGAATCTAGACATGTTTGATGTCTATGAACTCGTAATTACCTGGAGAATCATACTGGCAGGTCAGTTTTAGTATTTAGTGAACATGGTTAAAAAAAACTGTGGGATTGCACTTTTTTTTGCAATTTCACCACACTTGGAATTGTTTTCCTGTTTTCCAGTACATGACATGTTAAAACCAATGGTGTTGTTGAAACGTTCATCGCTGGGAACGGGACTTGCCAGGAGCATCGCTGAGGCCTAGGCATAGGCTGCATAGGCAGCCTCAATATTAAAAAGTTGGTTACACTCGTCAAACACTATGTCTGACGAGTGGGACCAACCTGTCAATCTGCTACAGATCGCTTATAAAACGCTAGCATTCTGCAAGCTAATTACGCTTGCAAAACGCTAGTTTTTCGGGGGAATTCTGCATGCGGATTTCCCGCAAATCTCATGCGGCAGGGAGTTGCGGAATTGCCACGGAAATTTCTGCGGCAATTCCCCACGTGTACACATAGCCTAAGTGTCTTTACAATGGAGATTCTGTAGTAAAAAGAGCTCAATTAATATAGGTTTAGGGACTCATGGATGTGTAGAAAATATGTACATAGAGCCTAATCATAGAAGCCAATTAGAGTGATGCACCATTCAAAACAATATAATGTTTTGCAATGTTCAGATTTTATTTGCAATGAAAATGCAAACCTTTGCAATTAATAGTCTAAAATGGAAGTGAAATATCAGCTCAGTGTCAATTCCACCTCTACTAGGTAATATTTGCTGAAAATGCCAGTATGTTTTCTGGTCTTCCGCCGAGGAAGCAGGAGGAGGGGAGCGCTGATTCACGGTTTTGCTGTCTGGTAGTTTGGAAATCATGTCAAATTATAGTTGTGCATGTCTATGTATTTAGAAGGGTAAGGTTTGGGGTTGATCTGAGTTATCTAAGGCTTTCCATGGGGATGTATAATATAGTACCTGTCACTATTCACACAGTTTCATAGTATTATTCTTGTTAACAAAACATGTTCTTCCAGACTGGGATGACTCTGCACACATTGCAGACTTGCTCTTGTTCTTAGCTTTAATTCCTGCCTAACATCGCCCAAATCAAAGTGGCAAGTTCTGTAATGGATACCTTTTTAGTGTGGATAGATTCCATGGATATGGCATACCAGTTTGTTCATGAATGGAGCACAGTGTTGTAACACCCAGAAACTCGTATGATTTTTTGCTAGTGGCGGAGTTTGTGTTGGAACATGAAACCCTCCGTTAGTATCTGTTTGCAGGAGCAAATTTATTTTAAAGCACAGCAGAAGGCAGGAGCAGTATGTGGAGGAATAAGGGCCTCTATTAAGGAATTAAACTTGAACTGCATTTAGACAATGATCTCATCCAAATGGCCTCCTTGGCATTCACACCTACAGGAACAAAATATTCACCACATCTATGTCACTGTATGAAATGTGGCTTGTGGACGTTAAATATGGAAGAGGCTCTGTACTCGGTGGAGTCAGTGCAGACAGAGATCCGGAGACATTGGTTTTAGCCATAGTCAATAAAATGTTCTTCCAGCCCTATCTGAAAAACCGGCCATGCATAAGCTTCTTTAGTTTTTTTGCTTCACATCCCTAGTCTCCCATAAGTTCAGGAAGTGAAAACAGTAATTTAAATCAGCAATGAGTGGCGTATCCCACACTAATACTGTACTTATCCTGTCTGATTTTGTGCTTTCATCTCCTGCAGCACACAGCTGGCTTTGGTTAAATGTCTCACGTCAGAGCTTTTACTTGCTGTGCAGCCATCTCTACCAAGACAGAGCAGAGTACAAGTCCAATCAAACATCATTAGGACGCTAAACTCCTTAAACCTTTACTTGTTTCCATCATAATTGTTTATCGGACAAAAAAGTGTTCCGATCATTAGAATAATTTAAACACATTGAGCTTTTCTTAACCTGTTCTTTTCCAGACATTGGCTTTCCGGTTGTGCATTATACTCACTATACATACTCTATGTAAATACTGAATGTACAGAGATATTCTGATGAAGCAACAAACATGCCATTCCATTAAAAAAATCCATAATATATGGTCATGAGTGCTTAGAATGAGTTTATGTATAAGAAATAGACAAAAAAGGAAATATTAGAGATGAGAGAATAGTTTACAAGTAGTGATGAGCGAATGTGCTTATATAAGGTGTTATCTGCCATGCTCGTGTGCTAACTGAGTGTCTTCGAGTGCTCGAAAAATATCTTCAAGTCCTCGCGGCTGCATGTCTGGCGGTTGTTCGACAGCCACAACACATCTCATCACTAATTACAATAAAATCAAATTTGTGTACGGTAGAAGTTGAAGAACCTGACGACTATTTTGCTGAATGATAGAGGGCCAAGAAGAGATTAAGATAAGTTTTAAACTTAACTCCAATGACGTGTAGCGCCACACGTGACTGTATGTAGAGCGAAGTACATAATTCAAAAGCAACATTTTCCAAGTGACAACATGGGGCTCAAAGAATGGAAAATCCTGTCAGAAGGAAGATTAAAAATAGTAACAAAAAAAATAGAGGATAAATGATCCAAATGGAGGATCGGAGGCAGTGGGAAAGGGACAAGAATGGACTAGGATACGTGAATATAAATTTTTTTCAACCCTTTCCCAGCCAATTCAATTTATAGCAAAAATTATTTGATGTTTCAATTTTTTTTCCTCTGAATTCAGTGAATCTTCTCACCTAGCAGTGGTTATTCCAATAAAAAAATATAACATATTGATAAAAAAAAAATTTATCTGAATTGCACCAAATAATGTATGAGAAGTGTATATATGTATATAAGAAATTTGGATGAGATATATGTTGGGCAACAATTATCTAAGGTTTATGGGCCCCTTTAGTCCTAGTATGCCCTAATACGGACCCTGTAGCTTCAATGTATGGAATCTGAAAGGATTCAATTACACAAATATAAATAAAAAATGCAATGTTTTATAGCACAAACTAAAGAATTCATACAATATATTAAATAAGCTTCCTGTGCCCTATTTAAGGTTATGTTCAGGATTATTGTACCTGTCCCATAAAGAAATGTAAATTTTTTGTGCCGTTATGCTGGGTTTCGTCTTTTCGGATTATTGCTGCAGTGTTTGCCAGCAAGGCCAGACATGGATCATAGCCATAAGACAGCTGTAAAGAAATGACTGAGACTTCTCCTATTTTTGAATCCACTCTTGGAATTGGTTGCATCAAAAATCCGACCGTGGAAATCCCAGCCTACTGGGGAAAAAATAATTGCATATTTTTCGTGGGACAGATGCAGTGATCTTAAAGGCCTGTTACCAGGTGAAAAGTGACCACTTTTTGCTCTTATTTTATTTATGCTGTTCCTCTAAGTACTCCATTTTTTTAAAATCTGTTTATACAGTGACAGAGATGTGGGTCTTTTTATATACTGCCAATTTTTATAGTATTTTGACCTTCACATAATGCCCCTTTAGTAAAGACCATAAAAACAGCACTAAGCAAAAATTCCCATTTCCCATATCTCTGAAACCATGTGAAAAAAAAAAAAACTGGAAAACTCAGGGAAGTGTAGTGGCAATAAAATAAGAACAAAGCCTGGCCACTTTTCAACTGTCATAAGAATTCCCTTACACAGTGCAAAAGAAGCTTATTTAATGGCATAGTCCCCCCTTAGTTAATAGGGGAGAAGAAGTCTTGATTCATCATGATTTGTTGCGCTCAATTGTTTGGCCAATTTTTTAGAATGATAGATGTGATGTAGTGGACTCCATCTTTCTTTTAGTAGAGCAAGAGGTAAAATATACTATATGTTTTTGGGTTCTTTAAAAAATGATAGAACTGATGTAAAGTGAAGTTTCTGAATGCCCCTCAGAAGTAAATATGACAATGGATCCATTATGCTTTTTTTGTAATATGCAAATTGCAATATATTAAAAATGTAAATAGCATGACCCATCTATGTGTTACTGGCTAGATGAGTAGCATAACATGAATGAAACATTGAAGATTTATGTACAGGACTAAACAAATAAGCCATATGTGCATACTTTGAGTTTACTATTTTTTATTATCATGTCGTCTTAACAAAACCTGCAAAAGACAAAGCTAGGAAAATATATCAAGCATTGTCAAGTATAAATGTTAAAGTATTTTTATGCAAATAAAGTCCGTGGAGCCTCATTTAAGAGTCTCAAAACACGGGACTAGCCAGATCTTCCTCCAGGGAAGGACCCAGCCAAGGAGTGGCTCCTTTCGGAAACCACCATTACCACCATATTAAGTGGCCCTTTAAGTCAATATCCAGCTCTTTATGAGTTTACAGATATGACAAGGGAAATACCAAGGCCAGGTATCCATCCACAAACTGCTGTTTCGGGGTGTTGCCCCTCATCAGTGTGGAGTAGGATTCTGGCTAGGGGGTAGAAATGCCTAGTAGACCAACATCACGAAACAATCACTGACCTCAGAAGTAAATATGATCTGACAATGGATCCATTATGTTTTTTTTGTAACATGCAAATTGCAATATATTAAAAATGTAAATAGCATGACCCATCTATGTGTTACTGGCTAGATAAGTAGCATAACATGAATGAAACATTGAAGATTTATGTACAGAACTAAACAAATAAGCCATATGTGCATACTTTGAGTTATACTATTTTTTATTATTATGTCGTCTTAACAAAACCTGCAAAAGACAAAGCTAGAAAAATATATCAAGCATTGCCAAGTATAAATGTTCAAGTATTTTTATGGCACATTAATTCAATGCCTAAAGAAAATCTATATAGTCATCTTTTGCCCGGAACAATCATAAATTATGCTGTGTTTCTTATTTCTGCTTTTGCCGAAGTGGCCCATTCGAAGTCCTGGTATTTTCTTTATGTCTGCTCTGAAAAAAAAATCCCATCTCTAGTGCATTATTTCGTTTAATGGTTTTTCCTTTCTCTCTGTTTGACTTCCTCTTCAGCGGGCTGTTAAGCATCATTTCAAAAATATCCTTAAAAAACCATTTGCTGGAAGAGATGACCCTTTACTCTACCTACTGAGAATTGCACAAACTCCTGTACATCGTGGCAGAAAGATGATACAATGACAGCCAGCCTGATGTGTCAGGGTTAGTAGGAAAGCAGCAGCAACTCGGAATACAGGAATTATTCTTCATCGTCTCAAAATGTCACAACACATTATGCTCAAGGTCTCAGCTTGCTGAAGGAGTGACCCTTGACTGAATGCAAGTGCTGGGGGAAAGAACTAATTGTAGCTCCTTTTCACACGTCAGTCACTTTTCATGGCACTAAGTCTCTCAACCTTGAATAACGTCAAATTCTCTTCTCTTTTTTTTCCCGATTTCCCACTATTTTATATACGTGCTGCACGAAGTTTATTTATGTTCAGTTTTTCCGAGTGTCCTATAAACAGATTGCAGGGAAGACGCCCATGGGATTAAGAATACAAGGGTCCTTGCAGAGGATACAGACCTGACAGTTTGACTAGAGGAAACTAGATCTAATTACTTGCATGTGGCTGTCTTTTCAACCTAAGAAGCAACTGCACAGAGTAACAGGACATGCTATAGCTTAGGGCTCCATACTTTTTTTTTCCTGGCATCCCAGTATGTTGTGGTAATGACTGATCTCCATATGCGCAACTGAGCTAACAAATGTGACCTATAATATCTGAGTTTGCATTACATATTAAAGTAGGTATGGTCATCTCTAATGATGCCACAAAAAGGGCAACATAGCTTAGCAAAGACCTGTTCATCAAGGGGGAGGCAATTCCATGACATCTGGAGTGTCAAAGGAAGTGAATACTCCTGAGTGTTTTCAATGGATGACTTGTCTGTTTTAAATTATTAGATTAAGCAATCATCCTATTACCATAGAGGTCAATGTATGTAAAATCTTATGTAGTGCCTGTTCCTAAAGCTGGTCATAAATAAAAAGATTTGGTCTCTATACAGTACCATAGAAATGCGGTATAAAGACTCGTTTCACATCAGAAATATGTATTGAACCATTAAAGTTTAAAAGATTTTACTAATAAAGAAAATGAAAATATGTAAAGTGTGGAAAATAATGTGCAGTCGGACTGTAAAGCCTAAAAGTAAATTTTCCAACCAGTGAAGGAGACATTTTTCATGACCATCATTACATCTGTGTGCAATTTTACTATTAAATGTTTGTGAGTATTATATAAGGCAGATAGACATTAATTGGGTTGTCTGCCCCTTGAGGAAATTTTCATCAAGTCCTCCAGCTTGCCAAATTCTAGCGGTGTGTAATGTACATACTGCTAGGATTTGGCTCTGCTTGCCAGTTTCAGCAGTAATTACTAGACAGCTAGTATGCAATTTGTGCAATTGTTGTAACGTACCAACTAAAGTCTGTTTTTCGATAGAATCTTTTATGGACAATATCTTATTAGGTGTTCACTACAGATGATCAAATTTGAGTCGAATTTTATGAATTTCATAGGTCCTGGTGTATTCAAAGAATTTACAATTCTAATTTTTTTTCATATTACAAAAAATGCTACCACCTTTTAACACAGAAGTCACAAAAGACTGACATGACCTTAGGCATGACTGCAGGGGCTTTCATATTATGCCTTGCAAATATCACTTCACATGGTATAGAGAAATCAATTTGAAGGGACTATCATAGCCTGTATAAAAGTCTACGCAGGGAATGCAGGAGCTATTTGGGGTGATTTTAGGATAGTCAAAATATATTAGAGCTTACAGCTCAGCAATAGAAACAGGAAAAGAAAGCCCTAATACATTGGATAAATACCCTAGACAGCAATTTACTATATAATTGCAGTACTGAAGAAGATGAAAGTAGTAGTCTGTGAAAAATACAGTGATTCAATTGGTAGGAGGAGAGACATATAGGGGAGGTGCCAGCATGAGTGCCTTACTCAGTATGATTAATCAATGATGTGATAAAGCTGTCACCTGTCTTACTGCACTTGAATTATAATTACACATTCTTTCTTTATTCCTAATGCATTACTCATGGGAGGCTTGAATGCCAAAGTGGGTCACGTCTAACGTGAAACCGTTGTTGGAAACTTTGGACTTAGTGACCGAAATGAGGCTGAAAGAAGATTCATTGACTTCTGTATGACAAATCAACTATCAATCATGAACACCTTCTTACAAAATCACAAATGGAGACTCTACAAATGGACATCGCCAAATTGTGCCTATAACAATCAGATAGACTACATATAGTTGAAACTAGAGGTTTACATACACTAAATAAAAAGACACATATGCATGCCTCACTGCTGACTTGGGGAAAACACTTATAAAATTGTCTACAATCTGTTTTGATACTCAAGCATGCGCGTGTTCCTTTTTTCTGGGGGGAAGCATATGGCAAAACTTACTCTTGTACTGTGGCTCTAACAGAGTGGCAAAACAGTAGTCAGGACTATTTCTAACCCTAGGAATACATGCATCAAGTTGTGCAAAGTGCAGCGAGAAGACGCTTATGTGTCAGGCACTTCCATGAGGTCCAAGTCCATGGTGTGTTATTGGCGAGGTAACACCCAAGCTTGCTTCCTCTGTCCACTCCCGCCAACCACGGACAACAGAGAGGGGATAATTATCCTCTTCATCTTCTGACTGTTGCGCACCCATCACCTCTTCCTCTTCCATTTGTTCCTCGGCTCCTGCACCTTTACTAACAGTTTGTCTGGTACCATTGTAGGAGGGAGAGTCCCCACTGTGTAACCAGACCAGAACCAAAGAGACTGTCACCAAGGTTCCTAGGGAGACTGGTTCCGGGGGACGTAATTAGAGGAAGGACCAGAGACAGTTCTAGAAGGAGAGGGGGCGGAGCATGTATAAAAGGGGCTGAGAACGCCAGCAGGGGGCACTCGACAGAACGGGATAGAAGGAGCAGGAAGACAAGGGGGTGCCAGAGAGACAAAGCCAGGAGGAGTGAGCGATGTCCAGAGGGATTGGAGAGAGACTCACCACGGTCAGGAAGGAGACGGCACCGAGCTGCCAAGCAGAGGGACACCGACAACACAACCGTGCTCCCGTGCCTGTCACTCCAGCCCGTGGCTGTGGCCTGCCTGCCGCCATCCGTGGCCGCCAGTGCCCGACTTCGGCCCGCGGTTGCGGCCTGCCCGCTGCCACCCGTGGCCGCCGCTGCTCGGTCCCAGCCTATGGCTGCGGCCTGCATGCCCCGGGCCCCGGCTATTGCCATCCCGCCTCCACCGGGAGGCGCAACGCAGAGGAACTCTACAGGGGCCTGTTGTGCCCACACTCCACCTGGGTGTAGGAATGCCAGAAACTTGCGTCAACTCCTGAAGAGACACCGACCACCACTCTGCCAGACGTCAGAGGTGTTACGGCCGCCCGACTCCAGCCCGCGGTTGCGGCCTACCTGCCGCCACCCGCAGCCACCATTGCCCGACTCATGCCCGTGGCTGTGGCCTGCCCACTGTCGTCCGCGGCTGCCGCCGCCCAACTCCAGCCCGTGGTTGTGGCTTGCCCACTGCCGCCCGACTCTAGCCCGCGGTTGCGGCCTACCTGCCGCCGCCCGCAGCCACCATTGCCCGACTCATGCCCGCGGCTGTGGCCTGCCCACTGCCGTCCGCGGCCTGCCCACTGCCGTCCGCGGCTACCGCCGCCCAACTCCAGCCCGTGGTTGTGGCCTGCCCACTGCCGCCCGACTCCAGCCCGGGGTTGCGCCCTGCCTGCCGCCACCCACAGCCGCCACTGCCTGACTCCTGTCCACGGCTGCTGCCTGCCCGCTGCCACCCACGGCCACCGCTGCCCGACTCCAGCCCCTGGTTGCGGCCTGCCCGCTGCCGCCCGTGGCCATCGCTGCCCGACTCCAGCCCGCGGTTGCGGCCTGCCCGCTACTGTCCGTGGCCTGAGGCTGCGGCCTGCACGCCCTGGGCCCCGGCTATCGCCATCCCGCCTCCACCGGGAGGCGCAACGCAGAGGAACTCTACAGGGGCCTGTTGTGCCCACACTCCACCTTGGCCTAGGAACGCCAGAAGCTTGCGTCAACTCCTTGTCGGCTGTGTCCAGCGGCCGAGACACCGAAGAGACACCAACCACCACTCTGCCGGACGTCAGAGGAGGATAAGTGACACGTAGTTGATAACTCGTAGTTCCTGGACTTGTAGTTGGCCATACCGCGGCCTCATAGTCACCGGTTCCGACTGGGTAGTCATTATCGTGTTACCTGTGTATTATTCTTCTGATCCCTGTGAGGATAATTGCTGTTAGGCTGGTTTCACATTTGCGTTTTTTTCGCAGTATTTTAGCGCTAAATAGCGCATGCGTTTTTTTTTCCTATACTTTGCATGGGATGCGCTTATGTGCGCATACACATGCGTTTGTACGCGTTTTACCGCGCATGCGTTTTTTTGCGGTATGCGCTCGGGCGCACAAAATGCAACCTGTTGCATTTTTTGGTGTGTCTGACTTGCCTCAAAAAAACGCATGTGCGCGCAATGCGTTTTTTTACAGCAAGACACCCATTATAGTCTATGGGTGCGCATATGTGCGCATTGACATGCTTATGTATGCGTTTTTTTGCACATGCGTTTTTTTTGTTAACCATGGAATTTAGGGGTTTGGGTTAGAGTTAGGGTTAGTTAAGGGGGTTTAGGGTTAGGGTTCGGGTCAGGTTTCGGGTTAGTTAGTTTTTAGGGTTTGGGTTAGGGTTAAGTATGGTTTGGTTAAGGGTTAGGGTCAGGGTTAGGGTTAGGGTCAGGGTTAGTTAGGGTTTAGGGTTTGGGTTAGGGTTAAGTATGGTTTGGTTAAGGGTTAGGGTCAGGGTCAGGGTTAGGGTTAGGGTTAGTTAGGGTTTAGGGTTTGGGTTAAGTATGGTTTGGTTAAGGGTTAGGGTCAGGGTTAGGGTCAGGGTTAGGGTTAGGTTTAGGGTCAGGGTTAGTTAGGGTTTAGGGTTTGGGTTAGGGTTAAGTATGGTTTGGTTAAGGGTTAGGGTCAGGGTTAGGGTTAGGGTCAGGGTCAGGGTTAGTAAAGTCATGGTTTGGGTTAGTGTGAGGGGCCACCTAATGTTGGAAAAAACGCAAACGCGGTAAAAACGCACTAAAAACGCAAACGCATAAAAACGCTGCGTTTTTTTCATGCATGCTCATAAAAATGCTTGAAAAAAACGCAGCAGTTGTATGCTTTTGTATGCGTTTTTTCAATGCGTTTTTTTGTGGGAAAACGCGCTGCAAAAAAAAGCAAGTGTGAAACCAGGCTTAGCTTGCTGGTTACTCGAGATAGTCCTTATGGATATAAATATGTATAAAAAAGTTACATTCTAAGTTCACTCCAGGTCCCGTCTCGTCACTGCATCCCGCGTGCCTGCAATTACCACACCATGAGTCCCCCTCGATCGCTGTAATCCAGCCTCCCATAGCACCCGCCTATGTGATGACAGTCTGGAACTTAGAGATATTGTTATCCCTTCTGCAACCTCCTCTGTTTCCACCTCTTTCTCTGGGATCGCCACTTCCTCCCGCATATTATTCAAATTGTGCCCCAGCATGTAGATGACAGGAATAGTGATGCTGTTGATGGCATCGTCAGTGTTAGCCATCTTAGTTAGGTTTTTCCCCAAGCATGATTTGAACCACGTCTGTACTGCGTTGACCCAGGCTATGCAAAAGGACATACTGCACCAGGGCTCGTTGCTGCTGCCACAGTTGCTGCAACATGTGCAGAGTGGAATTCCACTGTGTCGGCACATCACAACTCAAACAGTTAATCGGTAGGCTAAAAGACCTTTGTAGCAAAGCAAGTCGATGACCTGGGGGAACGGCGGAAGTGAGCATACAGTGACCATGCTTTCTGCAGCAGCACATCCAGGTCAGGATAGTGGCAGAGAAATTGCTGTACCATCATTTGAGAACATGTGTGAGGTTGCACCGGCGGAGTGCTGCTATCAGGTTCACATCATTATTCCACACTGTCTTCCCTGTCTCCAGGTTTAGTGGAGACACCCACCGCAGTTCACCGGGAGAATTTAACTGCGGTGAATTTGATCTGCGGTGAACTCGTCGCTGCACCGTGAAACTTTCTCACATTGCTACCGGGGATCTCACCAAGGTCACCGCAGTTCAGCCCGGCTTGGAGCACAGCCTCAATGACCAGCGGTAACCATGATGTTGTCAGCGCCATTCACTGATGCTGCACTCGCAGCAGCTCATTCACCATTGGTCCTCAGCCTGGACAGTTGCATCTTGGCACCATCCAGGTTGAAAACTATTTATCCCCAGACATGGATTACAGCGTGGGACAGAACAATGGACAGGTGAGGGATATTGTTGCTTTTTATTTTTGTTTTATTACAGGAGACAAGGGATTGAGTGGAATTAGATGTTAAGTAAGTAAAACTGTGCTTGGTATTTTTAAGTTAAAAAAATAAGTGTGCTGTTTAATTTCAAATAAAAAACTTTATTTTGGCTGTGCCTTTGCCATATAACCTTAGTGTAATTAATTGATAGGTGTCTTATAGATGCCTCTCCATTAGTAATCCATGGGCTTGATGTCACTTGAGAATACAAAGGTGACATCAGCCCCACAAATATGAACCCCATTTGCCACCGCTACAGGGCAAGTGGAAAGAGGCGGACAAGGTGCCAGAATTGGGGCATCTAATGGATATGCTGTTTCTGAGCGGCTGCAGGCTGCTATTTTTAGGCTGGGGGGCAATATCCATGGCCCCTTACCAGCCTGAGAATACCAGACCACAGCTGTCTGCTTTAGCTTGGCTGGTTATCAAAATTGGGGGGTTCCCATGCCATTTTTAAAATTATCTATTTAAATAATTAAAAAATACAGCATAGGGACCTCCCCATTCTTGATAATCAGCCTTTCTGAAGCTGACAACTGAGGGTTGCAGCCCCCAGCTGTGAGTCGCAATTTTAAAAAAAAATATTTATTTATAGCTTTTATAGCACAGGCACCGGCTGATGAATACTCCCATCAGCTACTTCTGCTCTCTTAAGCCCCGACAGCACAGTACAGTCCACACGCGCCTCAGGTATCCGAGTCTCATCAGGATCACTTCCACCCCTGGGGGTTAATATCTGGTGATGAGGGCCTGGATTCTGCTCTGTCCCTACTGTGTCCAGCCCCAGATTAATTGAAAATTTTTTGGCCATCGGTGCAGATGCTTTCCTCTTCTTGATTCTGTGAATCATAGGAGCAGACCTCTGATGCCCATGGAATAGAATGTATGAACAGCTCTGCAGACTCGCCCATCTGTGGCTCCCCATAGTCAGTGGTGGTTGGTGAGTTGTAGCATGGGGGGAAACAAGGGTAATTGGGTGCCACCTCTGAGCATTATACTGTGTGTTATGTTAAGGTAAAGGAAGATGAGGAGATGCCACTTGATGCAGCGCTTTCCATCCACTGGAGCACATGCTCTTGTTGGCCATAATCAACAAGGTGTACCACTGTCCAGCTTCCAAAGAAAGGGAGTTGAGTAGCCCATCCAGTAACAGATGTTGTCTTTGGATAGGACGAGATGGTGTTTGTTCAGTAGCCCTTTCAGTAACATTTCCACCTAACCCATGTACATCTTGAACACCAAGCCTATTCCCTCTGCCACCATGACCTCGCTTTTTCTCACTCATGTTGGATGCAACCTTCCCTTCTTTTAACCAGCTGTTTCACAACCCTAGGCCCAGACCTCTCAGTCACATGTCACTAAATTAATAATCAGTATTTATTTGCTGAGATAGTGTGTCTGGACCAAAATATTAGCAGAATGGATTCAGATTAATGTGAGCTGGTGTCTGGACCACACTATCAGCAAAAATTATTTAGATTCAGAAATCTGACCTGGTGTCTGGACCACACTATTAGCAGAAAGGATCTAGTTTTTGAAATGTGACCTGGTGTCTGGCCCACACTATTAGCACAAAGGATTTAGATTCTGAAATGTGGAGTGGTCTCTGGCCCACACTATTAGCACAAAGGATTTAGATTCTGAAATGTGGCCTGGTCTCTGGCCCACACTATTAGCAGAAATTATTTAGATTCTGAAATGTGGCCTGGTGTCTGGATCACACCATTAGAACAAAGGATTTAGATTCTGAAAAGTAGCGTTTTGTCTAGTCCACGCTACTAACACTAAGGTTTTAGATTCAGAAATGTGGCCTAGTATTTGGACCACACTATTACCAGAAGGGATTTAGATTCAGAAATGTGGCCTGGCGTCTGGACCATACTATTATCAGAAAGGATTTAGATTATGAAATGTGGACTTCTGCCTGCACCACAGTATTAGAACAAAGAACTTAGATTCTGAAATGTGGACTCCTGCCTGCACCACACTATTAGCACAGTTGATTTAGATTCTGAAATGTGGACTCTCCTGGCTGTACTTTACTATTAGCACAAACAATTTAGATTCTGACATGTGGACTCTTGTCTGCACTACACTATTAGCACAGACGATTTAGAGTCTGAAATGTGCACTCTCCTGGTTGCACCACACTATTGGCTTAAATGATTTAGAAATGTGAATTCCTGCCTGCACCACAGTAGTAGCACAAACGATTTAGATTCTGAAATGTGGACTCCTGCCTGCACCACACTATTATCGCAAATGATTTAGATTCTGAAATGTGGACTCCAGCTCGCACCACACTATTAGCTTAGTACAAACAATTTAAATCCAGGAAGGTTGATTTGCCACAGGATCCTATCTAGCTAAACTAGAAGACAATAAACTACCTTACTATCTGAATACTTGCAGGAGCAGCCTTTCTGCATTGTTACACTGACAAAATGGAGCAAAAACAACATGTGTACTTTTCATATGGAGAGGGACATATGACTTCAGCACCCAAAGACAGAAGCCCTTGTGTCTGGATGTTGTGAATGATTTCTGTGCCCTGATTCACTGCTGGAATCTTCATATATTAAGTTAATAAAAAAAAAATACAGTATGGCGCTACTCAGACCTCTCCCCACCCCCTCCCCTCATCAAACATGTCCCTCCAACTCATCATACAGCACCACTATCCTAGCCAAATACCTAAGAAAAGCATTAGTGGAAACTAGAACATTTACCGAGCTTTGGCTGAATTTTGCCGATGTTTAGGAAAAATGCTCGGGAATCCGAACACAAATCCTAATGTTAAACGTTCATGCCGAATTTGAGGTTGGCAAACTTTTTACAAACAAGTTCGCTAATCTCTACTCATAACACACATGTTAACAGATATGGACAACAGGTAAATGGAACAAGCACTGGATAAGATCAGTGTTTATTCCTATTCCAAAGAAGGAAGATGCTGTGGACTGTGGAAACTATTGGACTATTGCACTCATACCTCATGCCAGCAAAATACTACTGAAGATCTTACAAAGACGGTTCTTACTTTGATAAAGAGCTGACAGAGGGTCAAGCAGATTTCAGAAAAGACATAGGAACAAGAGATGTGATAGGTAACATTAAATGGATAAAGGAAGAGGCCACAGCAAGGAGATGTACTTTTGCTTAATCGACAACAGCAAAGCCTTCAAGTATATTGATCACCAGACAATTTGGAATACCATGAAGGATATCATTGTGCCGAACGATCTAATTATCCTCATTAGGAACCTTGACATAGACCATGAAGCAATAGTTTGAACAGAACACGGTGACACGCCATGGTTCTAAGTAGGGCAAGGCGCCAGACAAGGTTGCATCCTGTCACCATTTCTCTTCAATTTATATGCAGAAGTTTCACGAAAGCTGGACTTGCCTAAAAAAAGAAGGAATCAAAATTGCTGGACGAATTATGAATAATCTTACATACGCAGACAATACAAAATTGATAGCAACAAGCATGAATGAAATGAGGGACTTACAGTGGGTACAGAAAGTATTCAGACCCCTTTAAATTTTTCACTCTTTGTTTCATTGTAGCCGTTTGGTAAATTTAAAAAAGTTCAATTTTTTTCTCACTAATGTAAACTCTGCACCCCATCTTAGTAACATAGTTATTAAGGTTGAAGGAAGACTTTAAGTCCATCTAATTCAACCCATATCCTATCCTAACTTGCCCTAACATGTTGATCCAGAGGAAGGCAAAAAACCCCATGTGGCAAACGGTAAGCTTCACATCGGGGAAAAAAATTCCTTCCTGACTCCACATACGGCAATCAGACTAGCTCCCTGGATCAACGCAATATTAAGGAAACTAGTGTATATACCCTGTAATATTATACTTTTCAAGAAAGGCATCCAGTCCCTTCTTAAATTTTAGTAGGGAATCACTCATTACAACATCATATGGCAGAGAGTTCCATAGTCTCACTGCTCTTACAGTAAAGAATCCGCATCTGTGATTATGCTTAAACTTTCTTTCCTCCAGACGTAGAGGATGCTCCCTTGTCCCCATCACAGGTCTAAAGGCCCCTTTACATTTAGCGATGCACCAGCGATCCCGACCCCGATACGACCCGGTCAGGATCGCTGGTGCATCGCTAAATGGTCGCTAGTGAGCTGCCACACAGGCAGATCTCACAGCGATGTAGCAGCGATACAGCAGTCATTACTTACTTTTCAGACGCGGCGATCCTGACATCCTCCCATCCGTGTCCACGCGTCGCTCGTCAGCGCCAGCAGGAAGCGCCCGACGAGAAATGGAGCTACGAGATCAGCGATGGACAGCGGGGGAGCCAGTCGGAGGTAAGTATCACACATAGCGATATAGCTAGCGATATCGCTGCTGCGTCACCAAATCGGTGATGCTTTAGCGATATTGTTAGCGATATCGCTATGTGTAAAACCCTCTTAAGAGTAAAAAGATCATTACAAAAGGTCTTTGTATTGTCACCGCATATATTTATACATTGTAATAAGATCACCCCTAAGCCTTCGATTTTCCAAACTAAATAACCCCAAGTGTAATAGCCTGTCTTGGTATTGCAGACCCCCCAGTTCCCTAATAACCTTGGTCGCTCTTGTCTGCACCAGCTCCAGTTCAGCTATGTCTTTCTTATACACTGTAGACCAGAACTGTATGCAGTATTCTAAGTGTGGTCGCATTAGTGACTTATATAGAGGTAAAATTATGTTCTCCTCATGAGCATCTATGCCTCTTTTAATGCATCCCATTATTTTATTTGCCTTTGCAGCAGTTGCCTGACACTGGCCACTAAATGTGAGTTTGTCGTCCACCCATACACCCAGGTCTTTTTCAGTGACAGTTTTGCCCAGTGCTTTATAATTAAGCACATAATTATACATCCTGTTTCTTCTACCCAAGTGCATGACCTAACATTTATCCCCATTAAAGCTCATTTGCCATTTATCAGCCCAAGCTTCTAGTTTACATAAATCCTCCTGTAATATAAAATTGTCCTCCTCTGTGTTGATTACCCTGCAGAGTTTAGTGTCATCTGCAAATATTGAAATTCTACTCTCTATGCCCCCTACAAGGTCATTAATAAGTATGCTAAAAAGATGCAGGCCCAATACTGACCCCTGTGGTACCCCACTGCTAACCGTGACCCAGTCTGAGTGTGCTCCATTAATAACCACCCTTTGTTTCCTATCCCTGAGCCAGCTCTTAACCCAATTACCCACTTACCGTTGACTGAAAAAAAAACACAAATGTAGAAATTTATTAAAAAAGAAAAACTGAAATATCACATGGTCATAAACATTCAGACCCTTTGCTCAGTATTGAGCAGAAGCACACTTTTGAGCTAGTACAGCCATGAGTCTTCTTGGAAATGATGCAACAAGTTTTTCACACCTGGATTTGGGGATCCTCTGCCATTCTGCTCAAATGGGTTTAGGTTAGGGCTCTGGTTGGGCCAGTCAAGAATGGTCACAGAGTTGTTCTGAAGCTACTCCTTTGCTATTTTAGCTGTGTGCTTAGGGTCATTGCCTTGTTGGAAGGTGAACCTTCAACCAAGTCTGAGGTGCAGAGCACTCTGGAAGAAGTTTTCATCCAGGATATCTCTGTACTTGGCCGCATTCATGTTTCCTTCAATTGCAACCAGTTGTCCTGTCCCTGCAGCTGAAAAACACCCCCATAGCATGATGCTGCCACCACCATGTTTCACTGTTGTTATTATATTGGGCAGGTGATGAGCAATGCCTGGTTTTCTCCACACATATCGCTTAGAATTATCACCAAAAAGTTCTATCTTTGTCTCATCAGACCAGAGAATCTTATTTCTCATAGTCTGGGAGTCCTTCATATATTCTTTTTAGCAAACTCTATGTGGGCTTTCATATGCCTGGCAGTGAGGAGAGGCTTCCGTCGGGACACTATGCCATAAAGGCCTGACTGGTGGAGGGCTGCAGTGATAGTTTTGTGGAACTTTCTCCCATCTCCCTACTGCATCTGTGGAGCTCAGCGATAGTGATCTTGGGGTTCTTCTTTACCTCTCTCACCAAGGCTCTTCTCCCAAGATTGCTCAGTTTGGCTGGACGGCCAGGTCTAGGAAGACTTCTGGTGGTCCCAAACTTCTTCCATGTAAGGATTATGGAGGTCACTGTGCTCTTAGGAACCTTGAGTACTGCAGAAATTTTTTTCTAACCTTGGCCATATATGTGCCTTGCCACAATTCTGTCTCTGAGCTCCTCGGACAGTTCCTTTGACCTCATGATTCTCATTTGGTCTGACATGCATTGCGAGCTTTGATGTCTTATATACACAGGTGTATGCCTTTACAAATCAAGATAAAACAAACGAAAAAACCGAGGAAAATGTCCAATAATTAAAATTTCTTTATTTTATTATTTAACAAACAAATGTATACATTATATATATAATTAAAATAAATTAATAAGGGGAGGTCAATGCCAAAATGAAGGCACAGCCAGGGGACAGCTGTAAATACTTAGTAAAAATGCACCCACAATAATGTCATACAAAATCTAGTGAAAACAAAAATGTATAATTAATGTATAATATATAAATATATAAACATATATGTGGACGCACATCCTGGGGACAGAAGCAGCAGAAAGGTATCCACACTGTGCTCACTTCTTTTATTATTTATTTTTTACTATAAGAGCTGATTTACCGCATCACCTCATCACCGCAGCACATCGCACTTTATGTGCGGCAGCTTATTAGTTTATTTATTTATTTTTTATTTATTAATTATTTCAGCACTTGGTCTTAAATATATGTGTATATATATATATTTATACAGGGATTTTTTGTACACTTTTTTATTCACTTTTTTTCAACACATTGCACTTTATTTGTGGTAATATATTTATTATTTATTATTAATTAATCTTTTTTATTGTATATTTATTTTAGTTTTATTTTTATATTACATTTTTTAATATATATATATTTTTTTACACAGTCCTTTCTTGCTTGCACTTATCATTTGTAGTTTTGCACTTGATATATATGTTTATATATTTATATATTATACATTAATTATACATTTTTGTTTTCACTAGATTTTGTATGACATTATTGTGGGTGCATTTTTACTAAGTATTTACAGCTGTCCCCTGGCTGTGCCTTCATTTTGGCATTGACCTCCCCTTATTAATTTATTTTAATTATATATATAATGTATACATTTGTTTGTTAAATAATAAAATAAAGAAATTTTAATTATTGGACATTTTCCTCGGTTTTTTCGTTTGTTTTATCTTATTTGTCCGAGTTGTCTTTTTAATATTTTCCATGGGTGCATAACTATGATATTTAGGTGAATTTTATACTGCACTTTCCTTGAGTTATTTTATTTTAATACTTTACAAATCAAGTCCTATCAGCTTCATTAAACACACCTGGACTTCAATGAAGGAGTAGAACCATCTCAAGGAGGATCAAAAGGAAATGGATAGCATGTGACTTAAATATGAGTGTCTGAGCAAAGGGTCTGAATACTTATGACCATGTGATATTTCAGTTATTCTTTTTTAATAAATTTGCAAAAATTTCTACATTTCTGTTTTTTTCAGTCAAGATTGGGTGCAGCGTGTACATTAATGAGAAAAAATGAATTTGAATTTACCAAATGGCTGCAATGAAACAAAGAGTGAAAAATTTAAAGGGGTCTGAATACTATACATACCCACTGCATTACGGAGTATCAAGATGGAAAGCTTGAACATGGGACTGCTACTCAACACAATAAAGATATTGAGTACTGCCAGGTACAACAGTGTCACATTTGAAATGGATGGCGACCTGGAAGTTGTAAAAGAATTCAACCTACTGTGATCCAATGATCACTCAAGATGTAGCAATGACACTAGAAATTAAAAGAAAAAGAGCAGTGGGGAAATCAACAATGAGGTCACAGGACAAGGTCTTCAAATTGAGGTACATTTCACTGATGATGAAAACACAGCTTGTACATAGTTTGTTTTTTTCTGTGGTAAGGTACGGATGCAAAACCTGGACGATAAAGAAACACGAGAGAAGAATGGCCACCTTTGAAATGTGGTGCTGGAGAAGGATGTAATAAATACCATGGATGGCAAGAAGTACAAATGTGGCGCCCCTGAGGCTTAGGTCGCCACAGAGGTACTGCACCTCCTCCTGAGGTGTGGTGCCCTGGTAAGGTGGGAACTCCTAACCACGCTCCAACACCTGCACCCCTCACCACAAAGTAGTGTAGCAAAGCCACATTGCGGCTCCTTGCTTAGAGAGTAGCAGAGCACCTTTTGATGGTTCCCTGCTTGGAAACACGAAACGTGCTGGGAGGTGGGTGGAGTTTAGAATAAATAAAAGTGTGGGAAGGTTTAGAATTTCAGTTAGTTAGTTCAGTCGGAGAGAGACACTCAGAGAGGAGTGAGGAGAGAAGATCCCTAGGAGAGGGATGGAGGAAGGAGTGCTGCAGCTGCCTCAGTGATCTGAGCCAGCTGGCACTGGAAAGGAAAGAAGGAGAAAGACATTGAACTGAAGCCTGAGCTTCCACAGGAAAGAAAGACAAGTATGGAACGCAAGAGTAAAAGGGAACACAGAGGACGTGGGTTAGAGGAAGAACCCTGCCTAGAAGTTCTAAGCGCAAGGCCGGGGCCCGGTCCTCGAGGTTGTATGGACACTAATGGTTTTGCAGTAGACACTGGTGGAGTAGTGGGCTGTAAATGCTCTACTACCATCTAAGACTTGGGGCACAACAGCAACTTGGATAGTGAGCCGGGACTCAGGAGTAAGGAGTCCCCGAAGCAGGCTACAGCTGTCTGCCGTACAAGTTCTTGGGAACATCTGTCAGGAGGCACTCCAGTGTAACACAGTACTAGGAGTACTTCACTTAAAGGCGCTATAGAGGAGACGTTCAGAAAGGTACATGTTGGCGAAGTGTTGGAAGGGAGCATCCTATCTTGCCTGGGGGTTGACTGAGCCCAGGACCCGGAGGACACAGCACGGAGGCAGGCATCTGTGTGAACTGCAGACTGTGAGTAAAGCTTTGGAACTACATGCCCTGGTGTCCTCCACTTATTCCCGCACCACTACACCCCGCACTACTACATCTGGGCACCGGCCTCTACACCACCTGTGCCTCTCCTCCATTGCTACATCTACACTGCCCTGGGACTACAGCTCCACCTGTGGGGAGCTTCACCATGTTGGCTGCAACCCACCACCAGTCCCAGAGGATCTGTATGCAGCGTCGGCCTAACACCTCACTTGCCGAACACCACAGGTAGCGTCACGAACTATTCATAAACGTTATTTCATTGTTCATTCACCCCCTTTTTGCCATGGAGCCCAAGGGCCACGGACCGGGTCACAGCTTCCGTGACAACTCCCATTGAGATCAACGGGCCCGGTACAGAGTACCCCGCTCGGCCCTGGTGGGGCACTCCACAAACAAATCAATTTTGTAACAAATCAAGCCAGATATGTAACTGGAAGCAAGGACCACCAAGCTACAAGCCTACTTTGGACACATCATACAAACGGAGAAATAACTGGAAAAGGACATTATGGTAGGAAGAATAGAAGGAGGAAGGCGAAGAGAAAGACCAGAAACCTGATGACTTGATACTATCAAGATAACGATGGAGAAGACCCTGATGGATTTATCTAGGCTTGCACAAAATAGATCTTCCTACAGATTGTTCATCCATCAAGTTGGAATGGCTCAAGAATGAGGCGAAGGGCCCATTAAAAATAATTTATTAGAAATTAAAAGCAAGACAAGTAGTAAAAAAAACAAAAGCTAAAATTAATGTCTGATGGTGTGCTTGCTTGTCAACTGTACTGAATATTTGCATTTCTTGTGCAATTGTTTTTGTGAAGGGGAAGGATAATTGTTTTTTTACTAATACAAAATAAAATTACCTAAAATCCAGACACTTAACGGGAACTGTGTTGTTTGTGTTGTAAATAGTGATGAGCGAAAGTGTTCGGATAAGGTATTATCCGAGCATGCTCGGGTGCTGAGTGATTTCGGCGTGCTTGAAAAACATGTTTGAGTTCCCGCACCTGCATGTCTCACAGCTGTGCAACACAGCCACAACACATGCAGAGATTGCCTGTTTGTTAGGTAATCCCTGCATGTGTTGCAGCTGTCGAACAGCTGCAAGACATGCAGGGACGGGGGCTCGAATATATTTTTGAAGCATGTCGAAGTCACTTGGTTAGTAGCTTGCGCATGCTCAAAAAATATGTTCACGACCCACCGCCTGCATGTCTCACGGCTGTTACACAGCCACAAACATGCATGGATTGCCTGTTTTTTAGGCAATCCCTGCATGTGTTGCGTATGTCAATCAGCCACGAGACATGCAGGCGCGGAGTCTCAAACATTTTTTGAGCAAGCCCAAGATACTCGGATAGCACCCAAGCGTGCTCAGAAAATGCCTTGTATGAGCATGTTTGCTTATCACTAGTTGTAAACAATTTTTTTGGGCATATCTGTATTAGGCCGTGATTACACATGCGAGAAACACGGCCAAGTCTCGCATGTTAATTCCCGGAACTGCCGCCGGCTCTCAGGAGCGGAGCGTGTGGCTCCATGTATTGCTATGCGGCCGCATGCTCCTGAGTGCCGGTGGCAGTGCTGGGTATTAACATGCGAGACTCTGCCGTGTTTCTCGCATGTGTGATCCCAGCCTTACTAGTCAAATTTTACATCTTTACACATCCCATCAATACATCACACTGTTGCAAGTACTGGCTTTTTGGTTGAGTACATACCTAGTATTTCTTATAATCTTAGGAAGGTCGATCCTACTGACAAATTCCCTTTAAATTAGACAAGTAAAATAGATGCGAAATCTCAACCCTTTTTAGTATTACATTTTTTTTAGTACTTTTATAATTTATTTATTTTAGTTACTCCCCCTTAACCACAAATGCAGCATAACCCTACATATTAAGTTGCTAAGTAGCATAGCAACAGCATGCAGTATGGCCATGAGGTGTATGGTGCTAAATTAGACTATTAAAGGGAATGTGCCATCCCCCCAAAAAAATTTCTTTCCTTCAAAATCAGATCTAAATAATATGTTATTGTTATCAGTGCAATGTTTGCTCTGTCTGAAAACATTGCAAGATTAGAAATATAACTTTAAAAAAAAAATCTAGAGATTTATCACTAGGGGGAGCATCTCCCTTGTCTAGACATCAATCTGCTATAGTAAAACTTAGTGGGATTACATTTGCTGTAAAATATGGGCAGTTACTAGTGACATCACTATTTTCCTCCCCTTTTTGATGTTTACCAACACCCAAAAGAGGAGAGTGAATAATAAATACAGGAATCAGAGTGCATTGCCATTTTGTTTGGGACTGCACTGTGATCTGGCCATGAAACTGTTGCAGAGGAGCAGTGAAGACAGTGGATCAGCCAGTACCAGACAAGCAGTGAGGACGATGGAGTATTGTGGACCCGCAGAGCATTCCTGGTGCGGAGGATCAGTGAAGAGTATAAAGGTACTGTCACACTTAGCGATGCACCAGCGATCCCGACCAGCGATATGACGCGGTCAGGATCGCTGGTGCATCGCTAAGTGGTCGCTAGTGAGCTGCCACACAGGCAGATCTCACCAGCGACATAGCAGCAGTCGGGGGTCGCTACTTACCTGTCAGACAAGGAGATCCTTACGTCCTCCCGCCCACGTCCACGCGTCACTTGTCTCCACAGCAGGAAGCAGACGACGAGAAACGGTCCAGGACGTTCTCGCGCGATCAGCGATAACCAGCGTGGGAGCGGTCGGAGGTAAGTATCAGACATAGCAATATCGCTAGCAATATCGCTATAACGTCACAAAAACCAGTGACGTTATAGCGATATTGCTAGCGATATCGCTTAGTGTGACAGGCCCTTAAGAGCAGCGTGTAGTGGAGGCTGCAGTGAGGACAGGAGAGGGGGTGACATCATCCACTTTCTGCATAACAGGTCTTGGATCTTCAGGCTGTACATACCGGAGTAGCTGCAGGAGATCAGGAGAGAGCTACTGGAGACCGACCAGCTTCTGTTTGAAAAAGACCCTAGCAGCTGCTGCATGCTGTTTTCAAAACACCTGACCATCTGCTGCCCCATGCTCTGTGGGAGGAGCTTCTCCCTGCTCTTGCAAAACACCTGGCCAGTGGCCACACCTACAGCTGTGAATTGAGCTGCCCACAGAGGTGTGCCCAGTTCACAGCTGATGCTGCTGCAATGATGGAGATAGGGTCGGCATCCGACTGCTGTCTCTTATGCCCAGGGACTGCCGTAAACGAGAATGGAAAGTGTTGTTCAGCAGCCAGAAAGGTAAAATGGCAGCCCCCAGTGGCTGCAATAAAACAGTAAAAAAAACAAAAAACATAAACACCACTAAGTCAAGCTTGGGTGACAATATATTTTTATACTATTTTCTCTTTAAACATTAAATTATCAAAAAACACGGCACCTTCCCGTTAAAATAGGTATTCAAAAATTAAAATGTTTTTGAAAGATTTAAAAAAAATAACACCACCCCATAGCCTTTACTAAAAGAAACTTGACAAAAAAGCTAGTTAGGTTCACATTTCAAAAGCAGGTTACTGCAACAGGCTGCTGTATTCGGTTTGCATGAACCTATAATATTGTACTATTACAGCAAGCAAGTGTGGACATTTTTTTTTACAATATGCACACTTTATTAGGTAGAGACACTTGTGTTTCAATTTTTGGAATGTGAACATTTTTCTTTTGTGTTTTTAAAAATAAAATTTGAATGTCTTGTGCATCCGCCAAACCAGGAAGCACATGTTCTCTGATGCCTAAGCCTTGGCTTCAGGATTTTAATTTTTCTTTAGTAGCAAACTTACTAGGACAGAGGGGTACTAAACTGCTCTCCATATTTGCAGTGTGCGAAAATTTTTCAAAAAATTGTGTTATTAATGTGCAGTACTGCAGTATATTACAGATCAATCAATTCACTGTCACACTCATTCTGCAGGTACAGAACCTCCTTATTATTTCAATCTTTGTATAGTCACAGACTGAGGCTGTCACTACCATTTTCAATGTTCTGCACATCTGCAATAATACACCACAATTTCTACTACTAGGATTTCTTATTACGACTTTTTAGACAAGGGTTAAAAAGGTTGTCAAAAGTTAATTAAATGGAATGGTAAAAGAAAAGGTTGCAATGCAATATATGTTATGCAATATATGACACATCACTCGTTATCATAGCAGGATGATGTTACCTCTACCAGTGAAATAGTCAGGTTGAGTCAGTGTTTTATACAAAATTGTCCACCTGATCACGAATGACTAAGAGTGATAATTTTTTAACTGTCTTTTAATTAAAAATAACATGAAAAGTTTGTCATTATATGGGCCCTGCAAGAGGGTTACCTTTTCTGTAATGTCAGTTTGACTTTAAAAACGCTATAATGGCATCAAAGAGATTGAAAGGAGGTGGAAACAGTCCTAGTAGACCTCAGAGTATTATACACTTCTTTTCAGGATCCTTGGAATAATGGGGAATTGATAATTGAATTAATTGATAATAACTGTTGATCAAATTTTGGGGCAAAATTAAAAGAACTGAGTGAATTCAAATTTCAAAAGATTCGATAATCTTCACTGTACATTCTTGAGGCAATGAGTTGAAAATGAGGAAGTTTTGGGCCATATCTTGAAAAGGTGCAAAGGACAAGTCCAACAATGAAAGTGTGCAGTTTTTGCATACTGGCAGAAAAGTATTGAAAAGTCAAATAAAGCTTTACATTTATAATTTTTCTTGTGTAATGACGCCAACAGTATCTTTAGTATTCTCTTACAATGCCATTTTTATGCACAATAAGCTCTGTACTCAAAGTAATAATCCACTACTCAAACGGGTTATAACACGGAGGACCGTGATACCAAACACAAAAACCATGTAAAAGGTCATCCAAAGACACTTAATACAAAAGTATATATTTTATTAGTATTACACAAAATTAAAAACAGGGAAAAAACGGTTTCTTGTGTAATGACTCTAACAGTATCTTTAGTATTCTCTTACAATGCCATTTTTATGCACGATAAGCTCTGTACTCAAAGTGTATGCAGTAAAGCCTTTACATATGCAGCTCTGGCAAAAATTAAGAGACCACGGCACAGTTTTATAAACATCAGCTTCTCTACATGTCAGTTGAATTCCAACCAGAGTACACCTCATTCTACTTAATGTACTTCTGATTAGATGATCACTTGAACCAAATCTTATTTAATGAAGGAAAGTATAAAAAACCTTGCTGTTGTGTTCACAATCCTCTTGCAATAGGACAATGTGATGAACACACTGCTTGTGTCCAGGGAATTAACACTAGGGGAAGTGAGTGGAGAGACAGCAGTAACAAATAGAAGTGTGCGGCCGCTGCTGAGAGCATGCTGCACTAAACAGGACCTGAGACATGTGACCACCGGGGGAATGACTGGAGGAGGAGTTAACCTCCATGTAAGGGAGAGAGAGAGTGAGAGCAAGAGCTGGCGGAGCCAGGAAAGAGAGAGGTCAGAGAAGCCGAGTACAAAAGCCAGAGGGTAACGATCTATCCGAGGGCAAAGGCTGAAGAATGGTCAAACACAAGCCAAAGTCAAAAAACCTGGACAGGGACGCAGTAACCAAGGGCACAAACAAGGAGGGTAGTCAGATGGCAAGACAGAAATCAGAACCAGAGAATAGCATAGGTACAGAATCAGAGCACAGGTACAAAAACTAGGGACAAGCCAGATCATACACAGGACAAGCACACGGGCACAAAAAATATACACAAGTATAGCAAGGTCAGTTGCTCAGCCAAGGACAGAACTATCACTGTCAAAAATCCAACAGAAAGGTGGGTTAATATAGTCCTCCCCAGACAAAAGGGATGCCAGCAAGTTAACTCCATAAAGCCCAGGATGGGGAAAGGAATTCTCATCCAGAGCCATGATAGACAAGCTGGATGACAAAACAAGTGCTAGTAATATCCCAAAAGTAATAGGAATGAAAATATAACTTTTAACCATGCCAAAGGTGTTGAAAAGAAAAGTATTGAGTGAGGAAAAGAAGGGCTCAATTATGGCTTTACTAGCAGAGGGATACAGTGAGCGTCATGTTGACTCCATCCTTAAAATTTCTAAGACGGCAGTCCATTACAACAAGGTCAAGCAGCAGACATTTGGGACAACAAAGCTACAGACCACCAGAGGGTGAAAATGACTCTCCACTGACTGGGATGACCATCATCTTATTCAAATGTCACTCAGCAACCGCAGGATGACATCAAGTGACCTACAAACGGAATGGCAAATGGCCTGGGGTGAAGTGCACGGCAAGAACAGTTCATAACAGGCTCTTAGAGGCAGGGCTCAAGTCATATAAAGCTAGAAAAAAGCCTTTCATCAATGAAAGGCAAAGGAGAGCCAGGCTGCAGTTTGCCAAAGACCATAAGGATTGGACCATAGAGGACTGAAGTAAGGTACTCTTCTCTGATGAGTCTAATTTTCAGCTTTGCCCAAAACCTGGTCATGGTTAGACGGAGACCTGAAGAGGCGTACAAGCCACAGTGTCTTGCACCCACTGTGAAATTTCTGTGATCTGGGGATGCTTCAGCAAGGCTGGAATTGGGCAGGTTAATCTTTGTGAAGGATGTGTGAATCAAGCCACATACAAGGTTATCCTGGAAAAACAGTTGATTCCTTCAGTTCAGGCAATGTTCCCCAACTCTGATTGACCTAGCTGTGTGGCATGGGGCATTGTCCTGCTGGAAAAACCAGTCCTCAATGTGTTGATGAAGGACCACCACATCAAATCCCTGTCATGGCCAGTCCAATCTCCAGACCTGAACCCCATTGAAAACCTCTGGAATGTAATCAAGAGGAAGATGGATATTCACAAGCCATCAAACAAAGAACTGCTTACATTTTTGTACCAGGAGTGACATAAGGTCACCGAAAAGCAGTGTGAAAGACTGGTGGAAAGCATGAAAACTGTGATTAAAAATCATGGTTATTCCACAAAATATTGATTTCTGAACTCTTCCTGAGTTAAAACATTAGTATTGTTGTTTCTAAATGATTATTAACTTGTTTTCTTAGCATTATTTGAGGTCTACAAGCACTGCATTTTTTTGTTATTTTGACCATTTCTCATTTTCTGAAAATAAATACAAAATTTAGTGCTTGGAAATTCGAAGACATGTCAGTAGTTTATAGAATAAAAGAGCAATTTATATTTTACTCAAGAATATACCTATAAAGAGAAAAATCAGACAAACTGAAAATTTTGCAGTGGTCTCTTAATTTTTGCCAGAGCTGTATATAATATGAACTTGGATGATCTAGGCTTTCCAACATGTATAAGCAGACTGAAATACATTGGGGCAGTTTTACTAGAACAGTTCATCTAAATTCAATCGACATGCAAACTGTGCAAAGATTATGTTCACAAAGTATATACTGGTCAGAAGACTTGATGTGAATTTTAACTGCCCCCCGAGGAAGCCAAATAGGCGAAACGTGCATCGGGGCACGTTCCTGGAACCAGGATACTCACCCATATGGGTAAGCACTGAATGGCACTTTAATCTGCACTGTCACTTTATATATTAAGGGATACCGCTCTTATATATAGATTTGCCTCTGGGATGTTTACTTTATGCTAGCCACATCTATCATTTCTCTACAGTTCTCTTACCCTGTATTAGACCTTTACTTGTGACTTATATTGGATCTTAATTGATACATTACCTGAACATATTTGCAGGGTGAGGTTCTGATTCTGAACAACAGTATACTTCGGTTTTGTGGCTTGCTTTATCCTTTCTCCCTTGGAGGCTTTTCTGTATTTAAATGGTGCATATTATTATGTCTATGCTTTGAAACATGTGAAATCAAAAGAAACAAATGCGGACGGCACCGCTGTTACTGAAGAAGCTCAGATGGCGTGCGGCATGCAGGAAGCTGACAACTGGGGATCTCGGGTGCCCGACCTTGAAAAAAGCAATCCTTGGAATCCACATAGAAGAAAAGGTCGCACTCAACGAGTCACGTAAATTTTCACAGGTTTATTGACACATGCAACACATGTCAGGCCAGGGGAGAGACATAGGAGTGCGAAGAAGACTGACAACGGCCATTTCGCGCTGTTTAGTGACCCGTTGAAGCGCTCAAACTTATAAATTTACGTGACTCGTTGAGTGCAACCTTTTCTTCTATGTGGATGTCTATGCTTTGAGTTGTTCCGGGGAATTTTTGTTTGTTTACCAACACCAACCACTGCATCTATTATTACTAAGACTATTGTGTTTTTATGTGATGATGAATAAAAGGAATATTTTTAAAATTATTTTTTGTGTTATGGTTCATGTAGGGCTGGATGCTCTTTAAATGTGTAAATTTTGATTTTTTTATAGCAGAAATCAGTGGCAGAAAACCTGGGTTTCTGCTGCATATTTGTAGGTGGGACTACAGCAGGTCTGCAAGAGGCTTAGCCCAGTTCAAGTGGTGTGCTCACCTGCTGGCATGGGGATATTTATAGGACAGGCAATGCTCATTGAGAAAAGGGATTGAAAATTAGTGCCACTGCAAATTAAAATTAACTCGCTTACTGGTGCCACCTATTGATGCATTGTCACCCTGTTTTGCTAGATTCCTGTGTAGCATTGGTTCATAAATATGTAGTAAAAAACTGTTTTAAAGAAAAGTGCCCTTTAAATAAAAAGAAAAAGTAACACTGCTTTCAGGGCAAGTTTGTATGTCCTGGTAATGCTCATTTAGAAATATACAACTGCTCCCACTTTCAGTCTATATATTTTCAATTATTTACTTACAAAAACAAATTGAGCTTGTCATGTTTTTACTGCAAAATATTGCTGGCAAGAATCCAGATAAAGCTTTTCTGGATGGCTGAAAGTGCACTTGATAGAGGAAAAAAACATTTAGGGAGACCAAACTGCACTATTCTTTAGCTGCAAAGATGAAGCATGCTATTGTGTGGAAGGATGCATCACTTTTACCTGTATGTCCTCAGCTAAGTGTAATAATAATAATAGTAATAATAATAATAGTGCAGTGGATATATACATGTATATTTTAGTAAAATTGATATTTTCCATTTTCTTGGTAGCATTTCTTGGCAACATTTTGTTGATAATACCATTTTTCTAACAATAAAAAAAAATCACCCCTTATGTTGCTAGTTATACATAAATGATTGGATTTAATTATAAATGGTTTTACACTGGCATCAAAGCTTTAAGCAGTAATAATCATTTAGAATTTGTAGCACATCAACTAGCATAAGGGCCCCGTTACATTTAGCGATGCACCAGCGATCCGACAGCAATATGACCCGGTCAGGATCGCTGGTGCATCGCTAAATGGTCGCTGGTGAGCTGCCAAACAGGCAGATCTCACAGCGACGTAGCGACGCAGCAGCGGTCGTTACTTACCTGTCAGATGCGGCGATGATGACATCCTCCGCCCGCGTCCACGCGTCGCTCGTCTGCACCAGCAGGAAGCCCAGCAAGAAGCCGCCAACGAGAAACGGCTCAGGACGTTCACGCGCGATCAGTGACAGCCAGCGGGGGAGCCGGTCGGAGGTAAGTATCACATGTAGCGATATCGCTAGCAATATCGCTGCTGCGTCACAAAATCGGTGACGCTTTAGCGATATTGCTAGCGATATCGTTATGTGTAAAGCGCCCTTAAGAAATGCAGTAAGTGTGAAAACTTGCCAGTGTTGCTGCTGTATGTGACCGTAAATGAGAGGGTCTTAAAATAAAGTAGGCTCCATATCTAAGTCAGACTTCCAACTTTCCCAATTAAACACTTTTTAGACAAACAAAGGTATCAACCATACTCAGTCCTGGATTTACCTATAGGCACAGATGGTCTTTACCTATAAGTAGGCTTGGGGAAGATATACATATGAATATTTTGGTGTCTATTTATGAGTCCACTTTAACTGCCAAACTTAAAATAATGTCATGTGAAACAATCAAATATGTTCATCAAAGAATGTAATCCATTGAAAGACGTAGCCTGTTTAGCAAATAGATGACATCAATATCAAGAATTCACATTGATCAAACATAATCTGACTTAACTTGACAAATAACATAAGACACAAAAACAGAACACAGTATGACAAACGTGCATAAATACTCTGCTGTAAAACATATGTAACTGTAAGTAGCAAGTGCTAGTAAAAGATGTTAACAAAAACAGGGTATTTTGTTGATACGTTTTTTTGCAAAAAAATGTACGCTAAGCCACTCCGCCGCGTCAAGGCATACCCTTCTCGGAGCAGTCCTATCTAATATATTTAAAAACCTGAACATGTGAATAATACCTTCATGAGCAGGGTTCAGAGAGGTGCTGCCTGGTATGGGCTCGCTGGGCAAAATGGCTTTTTATGCATGTCCCAAAGGAGAGAGGCGGGGATCTCCCAAAGCTTGCATAAGCAAGAAATCAATGGATTCAGAACACATGACACATGCACAAAAACTGAACGGGTCATAAGACCCTGTTCACACCACCCAAGAACTAAGACACAAAAACAGAACACAGTAGGTTTTGTATGCTTTTTGGCCATGTGAACATGCATTTATATGCTGCATGTGTACCAACTCAAATCAAGCTCATTTGTGTTTTTTCTTTGTATTTTTGCATTCTGTGCAAGCTGGGGTGTGGCCTCCCTCTCCTGAGCTGGAAATTGTATTTAAAGGCTTCCCCTGACTGGTGTCCAGTGGTTGGGACCCGGTCCTTGTCTGCCCTTATTCACACAGACGTCAACTTTGACACTTGATAAGGTTTTTAATATTAGACAGTGTAGGACCGCCCCGACCACAGAGTCACCTCGTCGATGGTGGGACGGCTTTTATGCTATGTTTGATCAAATACAGTATTACTAAGAACTCTGTATGATTTAAATGCACTTTTGCTTTTTACTTATTTCATTACAGCAGGGTTTTTTCATTTAGTCTTTTCTAGGTTTTGTATGCTTTTTGGCCATGTGAACATGCATTTATATGCTGCATGTGTACCAACTCAAATCAAGCTCATTTGTGTTTTTTCTTTGTATTTTTGCATTCTGTGCAAGCTGGGGTGTGGCCTCCCTCTCCTGAGCTGGAAATTGTATTTAAAGGCTTCCCCTGACTGGTGTCCAGTGGTTGGGACCCGGTCCTTGTCTGCCCTTATTCACACAGACGTCAACTTTGACACTTGATAAGGTTTTTAATATTAGACAGTGTAGGACCGCCCCGACCACAGAGTCACCTCGTCGATGGTGGGACGGCTTTTATGCTATGTTTGATCAAATACAGTATTACTAAGAACTCTGTATGATTTAAATGCACTTTTGCTTTTTACTTATTTAATTACAGCAGGGTTTTTTCATTTAGTCTTTTCTAGGTTTTGTATGCTTTTTGGCCATGTGAACATGCATTAATATGCTGCATGTGTACCAACTCAAATCAAGCTCAATTTTTGTGTTTTTTCTTTGTATTTTTGCATTCTGTGCAAGCTGGGGTGTGGCCTCCCTCTCCTGAGCTGGAAATTGTATTTAAAGGCTTCCCCTGACTGGTGTCCAGTGGTTGGGACCCGGTCCTTGTCTGCCCTTATTCACACAGACGTCAACTTTGACACTTGATAAGGTTTTTAATATTAGACAGTGTAGGACCGCCCCGACCACAGAGTCACCTTGTCGATGGTGGGACGGCTTTTATGCTATGTTTGATCAAATACAGTATTACTAAGAACTCTGTATGATTTAAATGCACTTTTGCTTTTTACTTATTTAATTACAGCAGGGTTTTTTCATTTAGTCTTTTCTAGGTTTTGTATTATATTTACCATTATATAACCATTTTCTTGTTTTTTTAGCCTTGTACGTCAATAGCTAAAAAAAAATGAAAAAACTCTGATTACTAATAAAAAGCCTAGTGATGTCTCCTTATTCAGCCCAATGCGAAGCTATTTATTCATAAGTCATAGTACTTCCACACAAACTACTTCACTATTGAGCACACTTCAAGTTCACCATGTTAATCTGTTTTTCTGCAATATACTATATATGTTTCCTTTTAACTAATTATCTTCAATAAAGTAGTCAGAACCAGATAAACGTCTCCCTTCCTCTAAACTAGAAAGCTGTTTTTTTTCCGGATGGATAGAAAATATATTTGTATAAATATAAATGTTTTCACCATGTTACAGTTTTGCATTAATATTAGATTTGAGAAAAAAAGATTCGTAGGACTCTGGTCAACTGTCTACATTGGTAGACTGTCGGACCACAGCTCTGTGAAACTCCTACCTCCTGCATCATCCTCGGAACCTCATCTGTTTATTAGGCCACATCAACATCATAACATCGCAGCCCGATGGATGCATTATGTCAGAAGAGATGTCTAGGATGTTGCCGTTCTCTCCAGACCCCAGAGCAAAAAAAACCCCATAAACTAATACTCACCTCATTGTTCACCTCTTCAGATGTCAACACTGTCTGTCATCTGCGCTTCTTCTTTCCGCTTTTGTGCCCCACATATATGGCTTTTTCCCTCTAGGATGGGACGTCTGAGCATGACCAGGCCTCAGACATTGCTGCATGCCATGATGATGCGGTGCACATCATGACGCAAACTTACAACGCACAGTGACCTCTGAGGCTTGTTTGCTCCAAGAAGTACCATTCTCCAGTGAAGACACTGAAAATGTGGTGTGCAACAGCGGAAAGAAGAGCCATGGATAAGCAGAGGTCAGAGACAAGCAGGAAAGATGAGCAGTGGGGTATTAGTGAGCTTTTTTCATCCTTTTGCTGGCACTATATAGTTGAGCAAAATGACAGCAAGCTGCTCAGTTTACGTGAAGTCAGTTCCCTAAAATGCATACCCCAGAGAATATGGATTTTGTACAATTCGAGAGAATTCAATTCTACGCGAATAAATTTGCTCATCTTTAATAATATTATTTTCAGTGATGACTGTAAGGACCAGATATAATCATAACCTGTGCTTGTTTATCATTTTGGCTCAATATATAGTGAATTGTACATAGAGGTAATTTCTATCTCTCCCTTATATAATGATAAAGTATCCTTATGCATCTTAATATAATATATAGAGTGCAGTTTATGGCAAATTTATGTAAATTAAGTTTTTAGATTGTTATTATTTATTTTATTAGTCAAGTCAAAAACAGTAGACAAACACATAAATCACTAATACGGTATTTTATTTCTTATATTAGGAGACAAATTTAATTTTTGACATGGTCTGATTCCACAAACTGCAAGAAACTAGCATTCAAAGCCCAGTGACAAGAAGTAGCTCAGGATGTACAAAGTTTCAGCCTGGATGCCTGCAATATGTCACCATGTTCTCTCCCTTTTTAATTCTCTTGGAGTATTCCTATGTGGAACCTATGCACTACAGACGACTCGCTTAAAAAGCCATTATTTATAATAACTGTAAAATGATGAGACATTGTTTACACAGATGAGAAGATAAATTCTCACTTACAGAATGTCTGCATTGGTTTTCTAAGAGTTGTCTGTTTTATATTTTAAGAGCAAAATGTAATTTATCTCTTAATAGCAAAGTAGAAGAACTCACCAGACATTTGTGTAAACCCACACCCATGTAATACTAACACAAGGATATGTAACTGCAGAAACTCCATCTGCATGATTCTAGTAAGACAATGCATTCTCATTTTTTTATACAGACTATAATGTTTTTAGTTGGATCTTTATCATGGAGGCTCAGTAATTTGAACTGTTGTCTTGCAACCCTAAGGTCATACCTAAATAATCAACATGGTCACATATAGTTACACAGAGTTATACAGTTGAAAAAAGACAAATGTCTAACAAGTTCAACTGAGATACGAGAAGGGACACGTGTAATGCAGCACATACAGTTGTGCTCAAAAGTTTACATACCACGGCAGTATTTTTGCTTTATTGGCCTTTTTTCAGAGAATATGAATGATAACACCAAAACTTTTTCTCCACTCATGGTTAGTGGTTCGGTGAAGCCATTTATTGTTAAACTACTGTGTTTTCTCTTTTTAAATCATAATGACAAACCAAAACATCCAAATGACCCTGATCAAAAGTTCAGATACCCCATTTCTTAATACATGTATTGCCCCCTCTAACATCAATGACAGCTTGAAGTCTTTTGTGGTAGATGTGGATGAGGCTCTTTATTTTCTGAGATGGTAAAGCTGCACACTCTTCTTGGCAAAAAGCATCCAGTTCCTGTAAATTCCTGGGCTGTCTAGCATGAA
This sequence comes from Dendrobates tinctorius, assembly GCF_039654945.1. Taxonomy (NCBI): domain Eukaryota; kingdom Metazoa; phylum Chordata; class Amphibia; order Anura; family Dendrobatidae; genus Dendrobates; species Dendrobates tinctorius. The sequence continues at coordinate 34,183,583 of NW_027361675.1, forward strand.
CTCCACACTTGAGATCTCCCCAGAGTGTCTCAATGATATTGACGTCAGGAGACTGAATTGGTCACTCCAGAACCTTCACTTTGTTCTGATGTCCCATGTGCAGCTTCCAGGCTGATGATTGCAAATTTGTCTCCAGTATTTGCTGATAACGTGCTGCATTCATTTTTCCTTCAACTCTGACCAAGTTTCCTGTGCCTTTGTAGCTCACACTGTCCCAAAACTTCAGCGATCCACCTCCGTGCTTTACAGTAGGAATGGTGTTCCTTTCATCATAGGCCTTGTTGACCTCTTTCCAAATGTAACCTTTATGGCTGAGGCTTGTCTCTGTGCTGTTTCGCATATTGTAGGCGAGATACTTTGTGGCAATTTTCACAGTAATGGCTTTCTTCTGACAATTCAACCATGCAGCCTATTTTTCTTCAAGTGCCTCTTTATTGTGCATCTTGACACAACCACACCGCTAGTTTTCAAACAGTACAGTATTTCAGCTGATGTTATTTGTATTTCTATGCATCCTAAATAATTTTCCGGGCAGTTTTGGATGAAATTTTCATTGGTCTACCTGACCGTGGTTTTGTTTTTACAGAGCCTCTGATTTTCCATTTGTTAATCACAGTTTGAAAGCTGCTGACTGGCATTATCAATTTCTTGGATATCTTTTTGTATTCTTTTCCTGTTTTAAACAGTTCAATTACTTTTTCCCATAGATCCGTTGACAATTTTTTCGCTTCCCCCTTGACTCACGATCCAGAAATTTCAGGGGCTGGATGAAATATGCAATAGTCTGTCTGGACCCCAGAAACTCACACAGCTTTTATGCACACACACTGATTACAAGCAAACAGGTCACAGGTGAGGATGTTACCTTTAGTAGCCATTCAAACCCATCAAGCCAATTTATGTCAACTTCTGTGCATGTTATCAGGCCCAAATCACTAGGGTATGTGAACTTTTGATCAGGGTCATTTGGATGTTTTGGGTTCTTATTATGATTTAAAAAGAAAAAACACAGTAATTTGGCAATAAATGGCTTCACCCAACCACTAACCATGAGTGGAGAAAAAGTTTTATTGTTATCATTCATATTCTCTGAAAAAAGTCCAAGAGAGCAAAAATTCTGCCGGGGTATGTAAACTTTTGAGAACAACTGTATTTGTAAAGGTGCGATTGGAGCATTTGTCGCAGTCTCTACTTCCCTGTAGGTGATATGTTGTAGTTTGAGATTTATCAGTCCTGTAGAGAAGATGCACCTCATTCATTACTCATCCCTGAAAGCACGCCCCTTGGTCGGAATGAATCCTCTTCTGGCACCCGTATATAAGAATGAATCCTGACAGATGGCTGTGGCTGCAATATCGGCTGTCTGATCCCAAGTTGGGTACACCATGGCAAACTTGTTGAAGTGGTCAGTCATCACCAAGCAGTATTCATAGCTGTTGTGAGATGACCTGATCATCAAGTAGTCGATCATCAACACTTCCAAAGGCCCTTTGTTCCAGGGGATTGTTCAACTCGCACCGGCGACATCTTCGGCAGGCCTCTCCACAACCTGTCACAGTTGGGGGCAATACACCAGCTGTTGTAACCACCGAAAGGTCTTATTCACACCAAAGTTAGCACCTCTCTTGTGAGCTTCTTTAGCTAACTGCACCACCAATGCCTCTGGAGCCACCACTTGCCAGGTGATATCGAACTCTGGAGCAAGCTGAGTTCTTCAACACAGAAAGCCATTCTTCATGAAGAGTCTTTCCCACTGGCCCAAGATCTGTAGGATGCTCACGAGTAAAGTAGTCCTAGTCTCCTGGTCGGGTCTTTGTTCTAGGGTGACCCACTTACTTTGCTTTGTTTTCTCGAGATCAAAATCGAACTGCTGCAGGTGTATTCACTCATCACTGGAATGACCCAAATAGTTCTCATGGTAAAGAAGACCTGTCTGCTCATGAGATTGAACATATTTTTCCAGAAGAAAAGGGTGCTCCCTTGACTTTTGAGAGAGATTTATATGAAACTGTTTTTAACAATATTTCTTGTATGGGCATTTATATGCTTGCAGAAGTAAAACATGTCCCACGTAGACATCTTGTCTCAGGACTAAATACTTTATTCCACCCACAAGGTTTCAATTTCCTCACAACTTTCCTCCCCTATTGCCTCTGTCACATTCACTGTCATATCACTGCTAACATACAGACATGTTCCTCCTCCTTTCCTATTTGTTCTGTTTTTTTTTAAAAAAGCGCAAAACCAGGAAGATTTACAGCCCAATTACGGGAAGCGTCCAACCATGTCTTAGCAACACCAATTTTATCAATGTGTTCCTCTAGTATCAAGGCCTCAACCACTCCCATTTTACTTGCTAGACTCCTGTCATTTGTGAACAGACACATAAAGTTTCCATCCAGTTTTCCACATTCACTTTCAGAAATGCAAACTTCTGAAACTTTGTGAACACATTTGTTTTACCTGGACATAATTCTATGCAGTTTGGTTTAATCCACATTTTATGCAGATTATTTGTAAAAAAAATTAAGAAAAAAGCTGATTCCAAGGATTGACTGTTGTGTAAGGTATCATTCAGATGTTCATGTTTTTCACTTACACAACATATACTCATTATAGTTTATGTACATGTTCTTATGGCTGTTTTTTGCAGACCAACTGTCAGTAAAACCCCCGTTACACACTGCGATATCGCTAGCAATATCACTGTAAAGTCACCGATTTTGTGACGTTGCAGCGATATTGCTAGCGATATCGCTGCATGTGATACTTACCTCCGCTCCCCCGCTGGTTATCGCTGATCGCGCAAGAAGCTCCTGGACCATTCCTCGTCGGCCACTTCCTACAGCGCTTCCTGCTGTGACAACGAGCGACGCGTGGACGCGGGCGGGAGGACGCAGGATCGCCACATCTGACAGGTAAGTAGCGATCACCGTCCCCTGCGATGTCGCTGGTGAGATCTGCCTGTGTGGCAGCTCACTAGCGACCACCTAGCGATGCACCAGCGATCCTGACCGCATCATATCGCTGGTCGGGATCGCTGGTGCATCGCTAGGTGTAAAGGTACCCTAAAAGAAAAAACCCAGAGACATGTCTGTTTTTAATTCTATTTGTTGATCAAGCTTGCCAACTCAAGTGAATAGGTCAGAGAAAAAAAATGGATAGCACTCGGATGCCATTCGTGTGTCATCTGAATGCTGTAAGTTTTATGCTGTTTATGGCTATGTTTCCATGAAGAATATTTGGTGAATTTTTGATGTTGCAGATTTTCTGCAGCATTTCTACACCTATTAGGCAAATTAGGTTACTTGTGCTTTTTTCATTGCAGTTTTGAGGGAGCTTTTTAAAAAGTGTTTTTAATGCTCTGTTTTTTGTCTCTTTTTCATGTGCCATGTTTTGAGTAAAGCTGCTTTTTTTATACTTACTGATATTTGGCTTTGACAAAACTTTATTAATACAGCCAAGTATTTTTATGTATTTCCGCAGCGAAAATGCATTTACAATATATATCTGTTTTTAACCTGCAGATAATCTGCATTTAATGCAATTCTATTGGGAAAAAACGACCCATAAAACTTAAAGAAATCACAAGAGAAATTGATATTTTGCTGATTTCAAACACGCACTGCATGTGAGTTTATGCCACATAAAAAAAAATCACAGTGTGTGAGAGATTTCTATAAAACCCATCCACTTTGCTGTAACTGTAAGATGTTACATATTTTGCGCATTGAAAATATGCAGCATAAAAAACTCACCAAAAACCACATATTGGAAACTTAATTTAATGGAAAGGAGAAGTTTTACATTTTTTTTTGCATGCGAGAAAAAACGGATGACATACTGATGGTAGAAATAGACGCAAAAAATGGATGAAAAGCACACTGATGAAAAGCTATCAGTTTTGTCTGATTTGCAAAAAAAAACAAAAAGGACTTGGACGCCTGAAGGAGGCCTAATACCGAATTAAATAAGTCAGGAAATAAATTGATGGTTATTTTGAAACCGAATTATGTATGTTGTTAATAGCAATGTTTTATGGCGTTTGGTGAGGGGGGGTGCATTCTTTTTTTTTTTTTCAAAATGTAGCAAGTATAGATAAGAGAATCACAGCCCCATCATGCAAAACATTATTCAGCTCAAATCCTCTATTTAGAATCCCAGAGAGCAATACATCACTCTTCTCAGCCCTCTCTATATACAGCCCCATTGTTCTGCCCATTCATGTGCAGCAAGACAATTCTTAAGTGCTGTTCCAGCTATGGCCATTAGATGTCATAGTTGTCCTCTCTTCCTATTCACTGATGTAGAATCCTTTCCCTTTAAAAGTTGTTCTGTTTAGAACCGCCCCTTCAGGTTTCCCGGGCTTGTAGCCATTTTCTCCCAGATCCACGTCTGATGCAAAAAACACTGAAGTCACACGACTTCGCCCCCCACTATATCTGTTAGGGCTGGTGGAACGCACCAAATTCTAAAGTAGTAGTAGGTGCGTTCGCAGCCTGGGGTCCACCGTGCAGAGGTGGTAGATTGCTGCTAGACAATGGCGGAAGAATAGAGCGGCGTGAAAACAGTCACACGTGGAGTACGTCAGCCAGTGTGAACAGGAGCGGACTCTGTTAATTCACAGAGCCACACAACCGCTGAACGTGGATGCCGGAGCCTGTTTAGCTCACAGAGCCCGGCCCAAGAGCGCACAGCAAGCGGCCATAGGACTCAACCTCCAAGGAAGCGGAGTTAGAGTCCCTCTAGACCCACTGAGCGTGCAGCGTCGCTGCCACGAACGCCGCTATAAACGCTGGCTATGGAGTGTGGAGCAGTTGCACTGAGGCGTGCCGAGTCACTGATGAAGACTAATGCCTGATTCAGACTCTGACCTACCTACGCCTAAGTCTGGGCGCTAGCAGGCTAGGCTGCGCAACACATGCGTACCAAGGGTAGGGGTTTCATAATGAGTCAGTCACCAGAGACATTCATATGTGCATTCATCACTCACTCCTTATAGTCTGAAAATACAGTCTATCCTAGTGCATGGCCGAGCGGCCAGGTGAACCTTTTATAGCCGCGAGCGTCCGGGACCTTCCTGGCTTCTCAGATGGGCCAATCCGGACAGGAGCAGGACCTGAGCACGTGATCTTCGATCTCCAATGGGAGATCACTCCACGGGCATGCTCAGTGGCCCAACATGGGGAATTAGTCCCTGGAGAATCTCGCTGCTGAGCAGCATGCATTGCCATAGCTGTGCCAGAGGTGGCAGCAGCAAACAAACCCACAGAGCTGGTCTGGGCAGAGCGCCTGGACCGACGAGATTGCTGAGCAACCTCCTCTGCGGCTGGAGAGGAATGGGAGACAGCTGGAAGTAAGGCTCGGGATTCCCACTGTGCAGCGACAGGAATCCGACGCCTAACATTACCCCCCCTCCTCTCTGAGCCACGCTCCGCTCAAATTCCGCAATGAGGAGAGGGGCGTGGATGTTCTCCACCAGCTCCCAGGTCCGAGCCTCTGGACCATGACTGTTATGAGTTCATTTTCCCCTTCGTCACTGAGGTCTGGTGAACTCCCTATTCTGGTAAAGGAAGGTAATGAGCCTGATTATCAGGCACCTGAGCCTAATGAGGATGACTGGCTGAGTGGAGTCACTGACTGGATATAAGGCTGCCGACGCCCTTCTGCCCTGCGGGTGATTTCTCTGTGGACTTCTAGGACACCAGTCTGATTCCTGCTCCTCTAAAGCTAAGTTTTCTGCTTTGCCTGTTAGCATTTGTGTTTGTTTTCCTTGCTTTTCTGGATTCTGCCATTCGCTGCTGGGGTGAGCTGAATCTCCTTTTGCCTGGTGCTCTGTCTTCAGAATATTCCTGAGTACTGACATAGCTTTTTTGAAGCCTAGCGTCTTCAGGGCCTTTTTCACTGTCAGTCTGTTGGCTCTTATTTTCATAGGGTTTTTCACGGATTGCAGACAGCAGCCTTCCTGTCCTTTCCTATCTAGTTAGCTTGGGCCCCGTCTTTGCTCAGTCTATCTTTCTGTCTGTGTTAGTGTTTTCATCTTGCTTCACCGTCATTATATGTTGGGGGCTGCCTTTTGCTTTGGTGTCTGCTCTGGGGCAGTTTAGATTTCCCCTTTCTTTCTTTAGGCCTATTTAATTCTCCGGCTGTGATCGAGGGGTCTAGGGCATCGTAGGAACCCCCCACGGCTACTGTTAGTTGTGATAGAATCAGGGGTCTGCAATCCGATAGCTGCCAACCTCTCTGGTTTTCTGGACTTAGCTAGCATTTCTGTTTTTGCCTCCTACGGTGACTCAATCATAACACATGACCCTTCCAATCCACCAAATAAAATTTTTTACCCCGCAACATCTTGCATCCCACAATGGCATTGACCTCAAACTCGTCTGATGACAGGTCTGATGGCCCGGCAGATGGCTCAGAAAACCGGGACATGTGAACCGGCCTCAGGAGAAACACATGAAACGTGTCCGAGATGGCTAAGTGTGGTGGAAGAGCCAAACGGTAGACCACAGGGTTGATCTGCTCGAGGACCTTGAAAGGACCAATATAAGCGTGGTGCAAACTTAGCGGATTCCACCCGCACCCTGATATTTCGAGCGGAGAGCCACACAAAGTCGCCAGGGGCGAAGGTCAGAGCCGGGCGCTGACGAGTGTCAGCGGAGGACCTCATTCTTTCCTTGGAGGCCCGGATAGCATCCTGCGTGTGATCCCAAATGTCACGTGCCTCCACCGCCCAGTCTGCCACCCTAGAGTCGGTGGACGACACCGGCATGGGCACGGGGACGCGCGGATGCTGGCCGTAATTTAAAAGGAAAGGGGTCTGACCGGTGGAGTCGGCCACAGCGTTGTTTAAGGTGAACTCCGCCCACGGCAGCAGGGATGCCCAATCATCCTGCCTGGCCGAGACAGAATGTCGCAGATATGTCACCAGGGTCTAGTTGGCTCTCTCAACCAACCCATTCGTCTCGGGATGATAGGCCGAGAAGAGATTTAGCTCAATGCTGAGCAGAGAACAGAGCTCTCTCCAGAACCGAGACGCAAACTGAGGACCGTGGTCGCTGACAATCTTATCCGGCATGCCGTGCAGGTGGAAAACATGTTTAATAAACAACACTGCCAGGCCCCATGCCGAAGGTAGCCGAGAGAGTGGTACCAGATGCACCATCTTGGAGAAATGATCGGTGACCACCCAAATGACAGTGCTGCCGCTGGACTTGGGCAAACCCACCACAAAGTCCATACCGACAATCTCCCAGGGCCTGTCCGCAACCGGCAGAGGATAGAGTAACCCAGCGGGCTGCTGCCGAGAGGGCCGATTCTGGGCAGAAGAGAAGCATGCCCGAACATAGTCCCTGACATCACGAGCCATATGCGGCCACCAGAACGTCCTCGCCAGGAGTTCAGAGGTCCGTTTGATCCCGAAATTGCCACCCACCCTGGACGAATGAACCCAAGAGAGGACCTCCGGTCACAGATGGGCAGGAACCAAAGTCTTGCCCGAAGGTAAGGACTCGAGGGCAACCGGAGCCACGGTCCTCAGGCTCTCAGATGGGACCATCAGCCGAGGCTCCTCCACCTCCGATGACACCACGGAGTGAGAAAGGGCATTGACCCGGACATTCTTCTCCCCGGAGAGAAAATGCAGTGTGAAATGGAATCGGGAGAAGAACAAGGACTATCTGGCCTGGCGAGAATTCAGCCGCTGGGCTGTCTGTAAATAGACCAAATTTTTGTGGTCGGTGAACACCTGGAATGGGTGGCGAGCCCCCTCCAGGAGGTGTCTCCAGTCTGAGAAGGCCAGCTTCATTGCTAGCAACTCCCTGTCCCCGATGGAATAATTCCTCTCCACCGGTGTCTTGGAGAAGAAGAAGCATGGGTGCTTCCGACCTTGCGAGTCCTTTTGAAAAAGGACCACTCCAGCGCCGACGGAGGAGGCATCCACCTCCAGGATGAAGGGCTTATCTACATCAGGGCGAGGTAGAATGAGAGTGCTAGCGAAGTGGGACTTAATGGAGGCGAAGGCCTTGGAGACAGTCTCTGACCACAGTTTGGGATTTGCACCCTTCTTGGTGAGGGCTACCAAGGGCGCTAGGATAATGTTAGGGCTGGCGGAACGCACCAAATTATAAAGTAGTAGTAGGTGCGATCGCAGCCCGGGGTCCACTGTGCAGAGGTGGTAGACTGCTGCTAGACAATGGCGGAAGAATAGAGCGGCGTGAAAACAGTCACACGTGGGTTACGTCACCCAGTGTGAACAGGAGCGGACTCTGTTAATTCACAGAGCCGCACAACCGCTGAACGTGGATGCCGAAGCCTGTTTAGCTCACAGAGCCCAGCCCAAGAGCGCACAGCAAGCGGCCACAGGACTCAACCTCCAAGGAAGCGGAGGTAGAATCCCTCTAGGCCCACTAAGCGTGCGGCGTCGCTGCCACGAACGCCGCTATAGACGCTGGCTATGGAGTGTGGAGCACTTGCACTGAGGCGTGCCGAGTCACTGATGAAGACTAATGCCTGACTCAGACTCTGACCTACCTACGCCTAAGCCTGGGCGCTAGCAGGCTAGGCTGCGCAACGCATGCGTACCAAGGGTAGGGGTTTCATAATGAGTCAGTCACCAGAGACATTCATACGTGCATTCATCACTCACTCCATATAGTCTGAAAATACAGTCTATCCTAGCGCATGGCCGAGCGGCCATGCCAACCTTTTATAGCCGCGAGCATCCGGGACCTTCCTGGCTTCTCAGATGGGCCGATCCGAACAGGAGCAGGACCTGAGCACGTGACCTTCGATCTCCAAAGGGAGATCACTCCACGGGTATGCTCAGTGGCCCGACATGGGGACTTAGTCCCTGGAGAATCTCGCTGCTGAGCAGCATGTATTGCCATAGCTGTGCTAGAGGTGGCAGCAGCAAGCAAACCCATGGAGCTGGTCTGGGCAGAGCGCCTGGACCGATGAGTTTGCTGAACAACCTCCAATGTGGCTGGAGAGGAATGGGAGACCGCTGGAAGTAAGACTCGGGATTCCCACTGTGCAGCGACAGGAACCCGACACCTAACAATATCAACACTCTGGTATATTCTGAAAGCAAAGCAAAAAGAGACCAATATAAAAGGGGACAAAACAAACTGGCACATGCAGTAACATATGGGCGGTGATTCAGCACAGCCCCAGCCGGAGCTAGCTGACCCGCACAAAGCAGAGATAAACAAAACCAGATCAAATGCAAACAGAATAGCAAATTAACCACTTAGCTGAACATGCAGGGAAAGAGCAGGAGACATCAGACCTCAGGAGGCACAGGAAAAAAATCACCAGCAAGGATAGAGGGAGTCAGCTTGTCTTAAATCCCAATCAGAAACCCCAGATCTCCAATCGTCTTCCTCATTATCAGGTGGCAAGCCTCTTTCAATCAGATCAGCTCCACTACCTCCAGTAACCACCAGAGGGAGCCCAGAAAGAGAACTCTCAATCTGACCAGCTTCAGTAATCACCAGAGGGAAGCCAGAGAGAGAATTCACAACAATTCCCCCCTTGAGGAGGGGTAACCGAACCCTCATCCTCGCCACCAGGCCAGTCAGGAAGGGCCCAGTGAAAAGCATGAACCAATCTTTCAGCATGAATGTCAGAAGCAGAGACCCAAGAATTATCCTCCTGGCCATAACCCTTCCATTTGACCAGGTACTGGAGTCTCCGTCTAGCCAAACGAGAATCCAATATTTTCTCTACCTCATACTCCAAATTACCTTTTATAAATACAGGGTCAGGAGGTGCCGCCATGGGAACTACTGGCTCTACAAACCTCTTCAACAAGGATTTATGGAACACGTTATGAATCTTAAACGTAACTGGAAGAGCCAAACAGAAAGAAACGGGATTAAGGATTTCCAAAATCTTATAAGGTCCAATGAATCTTGGCTTGAATTTTGGAGACACAACCTTCATAGGGATATTCTTTGAAGACAACCAAACCATATCACCCACTTTAAACCAGGGACCAATGGTCCTATGCAGGTTGGAAAACCGTTGGGCTTTATCCTGAGAGTGGGACAACTTATCCACCACTTGGTCCCAAATCTGCTGCATTCTCTCTACCACAGAATCCACACTTGGGCAGGCCGAAGATTCCACCTGCCCTGAAGAAAATCGAGGATGAAACCCAAAGTTACAGAAAAAGGGCGACATCAAAGTGGCAGAACTAGCCCTATTGTTTAGCGCAAATTCAGCCAAGGGCAAAAATGAGACCCAGTCATCCTGATCAGCAGATATGAAATATCTCAAATAGGATTCTAAAGTCTGGTTTGTTCTCTCAGTCTGACCATTGCTCCGAGGATGAAATGCAGAGGAGAAAGATAACTGAACTCCCAGTTTGGAACAAAAAGCTCTCCAAAATCTGGAAACAAACTGGACTCCTCTGTCCGACACAATGTTCTCAGGAATCCCATGCAACCGAATCACCTGTTGTAAAAACAAGGGCACCAACTCTGAAGAAGATGGCAACTTTGGGAGTGGTACAAGATGGATCATCTTAGAAAATCTATCACAAATCACCCAGATAACCGTCATTCTCTGAGAGACAGGAAGATCAGAAATAAAATCCATTGAGATATGGGTCCATGGCCTCTTGGGCACCAGCAGGGGCATCAACAACCCACTAGAACGAGAACAGGGCTTGGACCGAGAACAAGTCCCACAGGACTGCACAAAATTCCTGACATCACGAGATAAGGCAGGCCACCAAAAAGACCGACTCAACAAATCTCTGGTACCAAAAATACCTGGATGACCAGCCAACGGGGAGCAATGAATTTCAGACATTACGCTTTTCCTCCACTGGTCAGGGACATACAATTTTCCCATAGGGCAACGTTCAGGTTTGTCCTCCTGAAATTCCTCCAGGGCACGTCTCCAATCGGGTGAGATGGCGGAAAGAACTACACCCTCATTAGGGAACTGGGGGGTCTGCAATACCAAGACAGGTTATTACACTTGGGGTTATTTAGTTTGGAGAATCGAAGGCTTAGGGGTGATCTTATTACAATGTATAAATATATGCGGGGACAATACCAAGACCTCTCTAATGATCTTTTTACTCTTAGACCTGTGACGGGGACAAGGGGGCATCCTCTACGTCTAGAGGAAAGAAGGTTTAAGCATAATAACAGACGCGGATTCTTTACTGTACGAGCAGTGAGACTATGGAACTCTCTACCATATGATGTTGTAATGAGTGATTCCCTACTAAAATTTAAGAGGGGACTGGATGCCTTTCTTGAAAAGTATAATATTACAGGGTATATACACTAGTTTCCTTAGTGTTGCGTTGATCCAGGGAGCTAGTCTGATTGCCGTATGTGGAGTCGGGAAGGAATTTTTTTCCCCAATGTGAAGCTTACTGTTTGCCACATGGGTTTTTTTTGCCTTCCTCTGGATCAACATGTTAGGGCAAGTTAGGATAGGATATGGGTTGAACTAGATGGACTTAAAGTCTCCCTTCAACCTTAATTACTATGTTACTCATTTAGAATGGTAGTAGGTTCGGTCACATCAAGAGAATCCGCAAAGAAACTCCTAAAAAGGGTGTCCGCCTTAACATTCTTAGTGCCCGGAAGAAAAGAGACCACAAAATTAAAAAAACAAAGCCCACCTAGCCTGTCTAGGATTCAAGCTTTTGGCTGATTCAAGATAAATCAAATTCTTGTCGTAGGTGAGGACCACAACTTGATGTCTAGCTCCCTCCAACCAATGTCTCCACTCTTCAAATGCCCATTTCATGGCCAACAATTCCTGATTCCCCATGTCATAGTTACGTTCAGATGCGGAGAATTTTCGAGAAAAGAAGGCACAGGGAATCATCTTAGAAGTCACCGGATCTCTTTGGGACAAAACGGCTCCTGCACCAATCTCAGAAGCATCTACCTCCACCTGAAATGGGAGTGAGGCATCAGGTTGCCGTAGAACCGGAGCAGAAGTGAATCTCCGCTTAAGATCCTGAAATGCCGAAACTGCCTCTGGAGACCAATTCACCACATCAGCGCCCTTGTTGGTCAAATCAGTCAGTGGTTTAACAATACCAGAAAAATTACTTATAAGTTTACGGTAGAAATTAGCAAAACCCAAAGACTTCTGGAGAGCCTTCAAAGAAGTGGGCTGAACCCAATCATAAATGGCCTGTATCTTGGCCAGGTCCATTTCAATAGCCGACGGGGACAAAATAAATCCCAAAAATGAAATTATCTGTACACCAAAGAGGCACTTCGATCCCTTAACATACAGAGAATTTTCCCTCAAAATCCGGAACACAGTCTGGACATGTTCCACATGAGAATCCCAATCACTGGAAAAGATCAAAATATCATCCAGATAAATTATCAAAAACTTATCCACAAAGTCCCGGAAAATATCGTTCATAAAAGACTGGAAGACAGAAGGGGCATTAGTGAGACCAAAAGGCATCACCAGGTAATCAAAATGTCCCTCCGGAGTATTAAACGCCGTCTTCCATTCATCCCCGTGCTTGATGCGAATAAGATTATACGCCCCCTGAGGTTAAGCTTGGTAAACCAGCAGGCACTTTTAACTCTGGAAAATCAGAAATCAGCGGTAATGGGTACTGATATTTAACAGTGATTTTGTTAAGGGAATGATAGTCAATACAAGGCCTTAATGAATTATCTTTCTTGGCCACAAAAAAACCCAGCACCTAAAGGTGAAGAGGATGGTCTAATATGACCCTTCTCCAAAGACTCCTTGATATAAGATCGCATAGCATCATGTTCGGGTACCGAAAAGCTGAAAAGCCGACCCTTGGGAAATTTACACCCGGGTACAAAATAATTCTGAAGAATCCTGACCCTGGTTAAATGCCAATAAAGTTTTCTCAGCTTGATCAATAGCATTAGGTTCATCATATAACAACCCCAAGAATTGAAAAAACGCGTCCACATTAGCCAGAATAGGATCTCCGGGTATCAAAGAAAAGGCCCAATCCTGGGGATCGCCGCGTAGCAGGGAGATGACAATTTTAACCTGCTGCACAGAGCTCCCTGATGAGTTAGGTTTCAAAGCAAAAAATAATTTACAATTATTCTTAAAATTCAAAAATTTAGACCGATCCCCAGAAAACACATCAGGAGTAGGGATTTTTGGCTCAACAGCAGATGATTGAGGGAGATAGGCAGAAATTCCCCACACTTCAGCAGCGAGCTGCTCAACATGATCAGACAATTACTTAGTCTTCATTTAGACAAAAAAAATCCTCCTACATCCCCAGAAAAAAAAATTCTGACACTTTTTTTTTTTTTTTAATTCTTTCCTGCTTTAGAGGACCCTAGAGTCTACAGTTAGGCTGGTTATTCTGTTATGAATGGGTCACCGAGGAGGATAGCAGGCCCTGGCTAAGCCACAGAAAACCAGAGAGGTTGGTAACTAAGCAGATGCAGACCCCTGATCCTGTCCACACAACTAGCAGTAGCCATGGAGCGAACCTACGATGATCCTAGATGCCTTGGCACAGCCGGAGAGCTAACTAAGCCTAAAGCAAGAAAGGGGAAATCTAAACTGCCTTGGAGCAGACGCCAAAGGAATAGATAGCCCCCAAACATATATTGTCGGTGAGACAAAATGAAAACACAAACGCAGGCAGAAAAATAGACTGAGAAAACGAAGGGGCCCACACTGACTAGAAAGGACAGGAAAGGAAAGACACTGTCTGCAATCACGCAAAAGTCCAACTCATCTGATGCAAAAAACACTGAAGTCACACGACTTCGCCCCCCACTATATCAGCCCTCTGTGGCTGGAGAGGAATGGGAGACCGTTGGAAGTAAGGCTCGGGATTCCCGCTGTGCAGCGACAGGATCCCGACGCCTAACAATATCAGCACTCTGGTATATTCTGAAAGCAAAGCAAAAAGAGCCCAATATAAAAGGGGACAAAACAAACTGGCACATGCAGTAACATATGGGCGGTGATTCAGCACAGCCCCAACCGGAGCAAGCTGACCTGTTGTGAGTTCATTTTCCCCTTCACCGTTGATGTCTGATGAACTCCCTCTTCTGGTGAAGGAAGGTAGTGTGTTATGATTGAGTCACCGTAGGAGGCAAAAATAGAAATGCAAGCTAAGTCCAGAAAACCAGAGAAGTTGGCAGCTATCGGATTGCAGACCCCTGAACCTATCAACACAACTAGCAGTAGCCGTGGGGGGCACCTACGATGCCCTAGGCCCCTCGATCACAGCCGGAGGACTACATAGCCTAAAGACAGAAAGGGAAATCTAAACTGCCCCAGAGCAGACCCCAAAGCAAAAGGCAGCCCCCCACATATAATGACGGTGAAGCAAGAAGAAAGAACAAAACACAGACAGAAAGATAGACTGAGCAAAGATGGGGCCCCAGCTAGCTTAGATAGGAAAGGACAGGAAGGCTGCTGTCTGCAATCCATGAAAAACCCTATGAAAATAAGAGCCAACAACTGACAGTAAAAAAGGCCCTGAAGACGCTAGGCTTCAAAAAAGGCTATGTCAGTACTCAGGAATATTCTGAAGACAGAGCAACAGGCAAAAGGAGATTCAGCTCACCCCAGCAGGGAATGGCAGAATCCAGAAAAGCAAGGAAAACAAAACACTAATGCAAAAAGGCAAAGCAGAAATCTTAGCTTTAGATGAGCAGGAATCAGACTGGTTTCCTAGAAGTCCACAGAGAAATCACCCGCAGAAGTCCACAGAGAAATCACCCGCAGGCCAGAAGGGCGTCGGCAGCCTTATATCCAGTCATTAACTCCACTCAGCCAGTCATCATCATCAGCCCCAGGTGTTTGACAATCAGGCTCACTACCTTTCTTCACCAGAAGAGGGAGTTCCTCGGGCCTCAGTAGTGAAGGGGAAAATGAACTCACAACAGTACCTCCCCCTTGAGGAGGGGTCACCGAACCCTCAACCACACCACCAGGGCGATCAGGGTGAGCCCGATGAAAGGCACCCACCAATCTTTTGGCATGAATATCAGAGGCAGAGACCCAGGAATTATCCTCCTGACCATAACCCTTCCACTTAACCAAATACTGGAGTCTCCGTCTAGCCAGACGGGAATCCAGTACCTTCTCTACCTCATATTCCATGTTACCTTCAACCAATACAGGGTCTGGAGGTGCAACCCCCGGAACAACAGGTTCAACAAACCTCTTCAACAAAGATTTATGGAACACATTATGGATTTTAAATGTGACAGGAAGAGCCAAACGAAAAGAGACCGGACTAATAATCTCCAAAATCTTGTAAGGTCCAATAAATCTAGGCTTAAACTTAGGAGAAGCCACCTTCATAGCAATATTTTTTGATGATAACCACACCATATCACCAACCTTAAACTGGGGACCAATGGTCCTATGTCGGTTGGAAAACCGCTGGGCCTTTTCCTGGGAGAGAGATAACTTATCCACCACTTGGTCCCAGATTTGGTGCATTCTCTCCACCACAGTGTCAACACCTGGGCAGGCAGAGGGCTCCACCTGCCCTGAAGAAAATCGAAGATGAAACCCAAAGTTACAAAAAAAAGGTGACATCAAAGTGGCAGAACTAGCTCTATTATTTAAAGCAAATTCGGCCAAGGGCAAAAATGAAACCCAATCATCCTGATCTGCAGAAATAAAACATCTCAAATATGACTCCAAGGTCTGGTTTGTTCTCTCTGTCTGCCCATTGGTCTGAGGGTGAAAAGCAGAGGAGAAGGACAACTGAATTACCAGCTTGGAACAGAAAGTTCTCCAAAATCTAGACACAAACTGGACTCCTCTGTCAGATACAATGTTCTCAGGAATCCCGTGCAAGCGAAACACCTGTTGTAAAAACAGGGGCACCAATCCAGAGGAAGACGGCAACTAAGGGAGTGGTACAAGATGAACCATCTTAGAGAACCTATCACAAATCACCCAAATAACAGTCATCCTTTGAGAGACAGGCATATCAGAGATGAAATCCATTGAAATATGGGTCCATGGCCTCTTGGGGACAGGCAAAGGCATCAACAACCCACTAGAGCGAGAACACGATTTAGACCGGGAGCACATCCCACAGGACTGCACAAAATTCCTGACATCACGAGACAAGGAGGGCCACCAAAAAGACCGACTCACCAGATCTCTAGTACCAAAAATACCTGGATGACCAGCCAAAGCAGAGCAATGAACTTCAGACATCACTCTCTTCTTCCACTGGTCAGGAACATACAACTTTCCACTGGGACAACGCTCAGGTTTGTCCTCCTGGAACTCTTCCAGAGCACGTCTCAAATCGGGCGAGATGGCAGAAAGAACTACCCCTTCGCCTAAGATGGTAGCAGGCTTGGTCACCACAGGAGAATCAGCAAAGAAGCTCCTAGAGAGGGCGTCAGCCTTGACATTCTTAGTTCCAGGAAGAAAAGAAACCACAAAATCAAAACGTGTAAAAAACAAGGCCCACCTAGCCTGTCTAGGGTTCAAGCGCTTAGCCGACTCTAGGTAAATCAAATTCTTGTGGTCAGTGAGGACCATGACTTGATGCTTAGCTCCCTCCAACCAATGTCTCCACTCCTCAAATGCCCATTTCATGGCTAACAGTTCCCGATTCCCCACATCATAGTTACGTTCAGCTGGAGAGAACTTTCGGGAAAAGAAAGCACAGGGATTCATTTTAGATGTTACAGGATCCTTTTGGGACAAAATAGCTCCTGCACCAATCTCAGAAGCATCCACCTCTACCTGGAACGGAAGTGAGACATCAGGTTGCCGCAAAACCGGGGCGGAGGTGAATCTTCGCTTCAGCTCCTGAAAGGAAGAAACAGCCTCCGGAGACCAATTTAACACATCAGCACCCTTCTTAGTCAAATCAGTCAATGGCTTGGCAATACTAGAAAATTTTGCTATAAATTTACGATAAAAATTAGCAAAACCCAAAAACTTCTGGAGGGCCTTCAAAGAAGTGGGCTGAACCCAATCGTAAATGGCCTGTACCTTGGCCGGGTCCATTTCAATAGTTGACGGGGACAAAATAAATCCCAAAAAAGAAATCCTCTGTACTCCAAAAAGGCATTTAGATCCTTTGACATACAGGGAATTCTCCCTCAAGATCCGGAACACAGTCAGAATATGTTCCACATGAGAATCCCAATCCTTGGAGAAGATCAAAATATCATCCAGATAGATAATCAAAAATTTATCGACAAAATCTCGGAAAATATCGTTCATGAAGCACTGGAAGACAGAAGGGGCATTAGTGAGCCCAAAAGGCATCACCAGGTACTCAAAATGTCCCTCCGGAGTATTAAACGCCGTCTTCCATTCATCCCCATGCTTAATGCGAATAAAATTATACGCCCCCCTGAGGTCAAGCTTGGTAAACCAGCCAGCACCTTTAACTCTGGAGAATAGATCAGAAATCAGGGGTAACGGATACTGATATTTAACAGTAATTTTGTTGAGAGCACGATAATCAATACAAGGTCTTAATGATCCATCCTTTTTGGCTACAAAAAAAAACCGGCACCTAAGGGTGACGAGGATGGTCTAATATGACCCTTCTCCAACGCCTCCTTAATATAGGATCGCATAGCCTCGTGCTCGGGTACAGATAAATTGAAGAGCCGACCCTTGGGAAATTTACACCCCGGGCTCAGTTCAATTGCACAGTCATAACTCCTATGAGGAGGCAGAGACGCAGACTCATTCTCACTAAATACATCATAAAAGTCCGCCAAATAATCAGGAACATCATGCGACTGAGGAGAGGTGGAACACACCGGAGCCTCACTAAAGGCACACCGACAACCCCAACTCACCACAGACACAGATTTCCAATCCAAAACTGGATTATGAATTTGTAACCAGGGAAACCCCAGAACAATAGTATCATGCAGATTATGTAACACCAAAAACCTGCAATTTTCTTGATGGTCTGGGGCGACCCGCATTACCACCTGGGTCCAAAACTGAGGTTTATTTTTAGCCAAAGGAGTAGCATCAATCCCCCTCAAAGAGATAGGCGTCTGCAGAGGTGTCATCGGAAATCCACAACGTTTAGCAAAATCCAAGTCCATTAGGTTTAGAGCTGCTCCCGAATCCACAAAAGCCTTGGCGGAAAATGTGGACAGGGAGCAGATCAGAGTAATAGCCAGAAGAAACTTAGGTTGAACACCACCAACAGAAAACGTGTGTGCAAGGCGTTTCTTGCGTTTAGGACAGACAGAAATAATATGCGAGGCATCTCCACAGAAAAAACACAACTTATTACGCCTTCTGAACTCCTGACGCTGCTCTCTGGAAAAAACTCTATCACATTGCATAGGTTCAGACATCTGTTCAACAGGTGGCAACACCTCTCGTGCAGCTCTGCGTTCGCGCAAACGCCGATCAACCTGAATGGCTAAAGACATAGAATCGTCAAGACCAGAGGAAACAGGAAATCCCACCATAGTATCTTTTACGGCTTCTGACAACCCCTTCCGAAAGAGAGCAGCCAAGGCATTATCATTCCAGGTAGTAAGTACTGCCCACTTTCGGAATTTTTGACAGTACAATTCTGCAGAATCACGACCCTGGTTCAATGCCAGCAGGGTCTTTTCAGCCTGATCAATGACATTAGGTTCGTCATACAACAACCCCAAGGCCTGAAAAAATGCATTCACATTAGTCAGAATAGGATCATCTGGTTTCAAAGAAAACGCCCAATCCTGGGGATCGCCACGCAGCAAAGAGATGACAATTTTAACCTGCTGCGCGGAGCTCCCTGACGAGTTAGGCTTCAAGGCAAAAAATAATTTACAATTATTTTTGAAATTCAAAAATTTAGACCGATCCCCAAAAAATACATCAGGTGTAGGAATCTTTGGTTCAGCAGTATGTGAATGAGCAAGGTAGGCGGAAATTCCCCGCACTTCCGCAGCGAGCTGCTCCACACGATCAGACAATTGCTTTATCTCCATTGAGAGAAAAAAAATTCCCCCTACGGCCTCAGAGATATAGAGGAAAAAATATACACACTTTTTTTTTTTTTTTTTTTTATATACAATTCTTTCCTGCAATTGAGTACCCTAGGATCTGCGGTATGGCGGGTGATTCTGTTATGATTGAGTCACCGTAGGAGGCAAAAATAGAAATGCAAGCTAAGTCCAGAAAACCAGAGAAGTTGGCAGCTATCGGATTGCAGACCCCTGAACCTATCAACACAACTAGCAGTAGCCGTGGGGGGCACCTACGATGCCCTAGGCCCCTCGATCACAGCCGGAGGACTACATAGCCTAAAGACAGAAAGGGAAATCTAAACTGCCCCAGAGCAGACCCCAAAGCAAAAGGCAGCCCCCCACATATAATGACGGTGAAGCAAGAAGAAAGAACAAAACACAGACAGAAAGATAGACTGAGCAAAGATGGGGCCCCAGCTAGCTTAGATAGGAAAGGACAGGAAGGCTGCTGTCTGCAATCCGTGAAAAACCCTATGAAAATAAGAGCCAACAACTGACAGTAAAAAAGGCCCTGAAGACGCTAGGCTTCAAAAAAGGCTATGTCAGTACTCAGGAATATTCTGAAGACAGAGCAACAGGCAAAAGGAGATTCAGCTCACCCCAGCAGGGAATGGCAGAATCCAGAAAAGCAAGGAAAACAAAACACTAATGCAAAAAGGCAAAGCAGAAATCTTAGCTTTAGATGAGCAGGAATCAGACTGGTTTCCTAGAAGTCCACAGAGAAATCACCCGCAGGCCAGAAGGGAGTCAGCAGCCTTATATCCAGTCATTAACTCCACTCAGCCAGTCATCATCATCAGCCCCAGGTGTTTGACAATCAGGCTCACTACCTTTCTTCACCAGAAGAGGGAGTTCCTCGGGCCTCAGTAGTGAAGGGGAAAATGAACTCACAACAGTAGTGAGGCTGATTACCAAACACCTGTTCTGGTAGATGATGACTGGGTAACAGGAACTGCTGACTGGATATAAGGCAGCCGACGCCCTTCTGAGTCGCTGGTGATTTCTCTGCTGGATTCTTGGAGACCAGTCTGATTCCTGCTTCCCAAAAATAAGTTTTTGCTCTGCTATTGAACTTATTAGTTTAGTTTTGCTTACCTTGTTTTTTGGAGTTCAGCCATCCCCGGTCGGGGGTGTGCTGAGTTCCATTTTTGTCTCTGATCAGTTTGTCTCTTTGCTCTGTCTTCAGAATTTACCTGAGGGCTGATATAGTCATTTTGAAGTCCTAGCGACTTCAGGGCCTGTTTTTCCTATCAGTCGGTTGGGACATTTTTTGGTAGGGTTTCTTGCGGATTGCAGACAGCAGCTTTTCTATCCTGTCCTTTTTAGTTAGCTTGGGCCCCATCGTTTGCTCAACCTATCTTTCTATCTGTTTTAGTGTTTTCATCTTGCTTCACCGTCATTATATGTTGGGGGATGCTCTGGGGCAGTTTAGATTTCCCCTTTCTTTCTTTAGGCCTATTTAGTTCTCTGGCTGTGATCGAGGGGTCTAGGGCATCGTAGGAACCTCCCACGGCTACTGTTAGTTGTGGTGTATAGGATCAGGGGTCTGCAATCCGATAGCTACCAACCTCTCCGGTTTTCTGGACTTAGCTTGTATTTTTGTTTTTTCCTCCTTCGGTGACTCATTCATAACACTGACCCGCACAAATCAGAGATAAACAAAAGCAGAGATAAACAAAACCAGATCAAATGCTAACAGAATAGCAAATTAACCACTTATCTGAACATGCAGGGAAAGAACAGGAGACATCAGACCTCAGGAGGCACAGGAAAAATCACCAGCAGGGATCGAGGGAGTCAGCTGTCTTAAATCCCTATCAGAAACCCCAGATCTCCAATCGTCTTCCTCATTATCAGGTGGCAAGCCTCTGTCAATCAGATCAGCTCCACTACCTCCCGTAACCACCAGAGGGAGCCCAGAAAGAGAACTCTCAATCTGACCAGCTCCACTATCTTCAGTAATCACCAGAGGGAAGCCAGAGAGAGAATTCACAACAGGTTTAGCTGTATGCTGGAATCCATACAGCATCATATGTGGAAGAAGGCAGAACAGTAAAAACGGAACCGCTGGTCGCACGTGGTGATTACACAGGCTGTAAGGGACCGCTATCACCCTGACTGCTCCGCATACGGGTATTACAGCAGCCGCCATACAGCCACAGGGAACAAGAGTCCAGGGCCCAGTAAGAACAGATTAGTTGCCTTCAGTGAAACTGATAGCCGGTCGCAGGCTGCAGTTGATCAGACTGTATGGGACCGCTAACACCCACACTGCTCCACATACGGGTATCACAGCAGCTGCCATACAGCCGCAGAACACTACTGCAGCCCACCAAGAACTGCTACATCATTCCTGCCACACAGAAGCCACCGCGGATAGATTCAGTTTCCCACCAATATAATCAGGAGTACGCAGCTAAACTCACAATGTCTCGAAACAGCACATCCTCACTCAAAACGAGGTTATGAGCAAGTTCCAGCAGGTCGTCAATAGCAGAGCTCGATGCTGTCGCTCGTGCCGAAGTGGCCAAAGTGAGATCCTCCTTTGCCAAACGAGAGATGCATCTAAAGATGAGACAAGCAGATCAAGATACGGGAACTGCACGCCTGCAAGCCGAAACCGCACGTTTGTAGTCAGAGAAAGGCGGAAACTGCACATTTGCAGGCAGAGCTAGAAAGACTTCCGGCAGACAAAGAGACGGTGGTAGCAATAGCTAAGGCTGAGTATTTGGAAGACATGAAGAATCCTGATTATGAGTGACGCAGCAACATTCTCGGACCAGATCTAGAGCAGCAAGATCCAGCGCAGCGCATCGCAGAGTACGTCCGTCAACATTGCAGCGTGGATGACAGGTCCGATGCATCATATCGATCAGCCTATGCCGATTACCAGCGATCCAACTCAGAACTTCACTACCATAGACGAGGAGACGTCCAACACAGAGATGTCGACCGCAGCTACTGTTCCACTGAGAAGAAGGTACAGCTCCCACCCCACCTTAAAGAGACAACTTCTTCACCGAGAATGGACTGTACAGACTATCCGAAGTCAAAAGCGTCTTACAGGTATGGTGATACACCACACACTAGACATGACTATAACACACCGGCTCGTGCCAGCACTGACCGAGCCACCATGGACTTTGAAAAGTTCTTTGCCCGCCGAGAACTGGTTACAAAAGGACTTGTAAAGTTCACTGACAAACCCGAGAACTATAGGTCACGGCAAGCTTCGTTCCGGAATGCCATTCATGGTCTGGACCTTTCTTATAGTGAGGAGTTAGATCTCCTGGAAAAGTGGCTTGGAAGTGAGTCGGTCAAGCATGCCAAAAGACTAAGAGACATTAATTTAAAGCATCCACACACAGGTCTACATAAAGTGTGGGAAAGACTTGATGAATGCTATGGGACAGTAGAAGTCATAGAGAATGCTTTGTACAAAAGAGATAGGACCTAAAGGTTATCAAAAGCTTAGAGAAAAGAGTGATTTATTGATGGAGTTACAGGTTGCCCAGAAGGAAGGAGACTTGCCCGGATTGGCATTCTTAGACACCGCTAGGGCTGTCAATCCGATAATACAAAAACTTCTTTACAACCTACAAGAGATGTGGGTTACATATGGTTCACAGTATAAACAAAATCATAATGTACTGTTCCCTCCTTTCACTGTTTTCGTAGATTTTGTCAGCCAACAAGTTAAGATCAGGAATGACCCTAGTTTTGACTTTACTCTGTCATGTTCCACTGCCCCTGGTGTCAAACCCAGTAAGGCACTCGTGGCAGTCCACAAAACTAACATAGTTTCCACAGGTCTTCCTCACAATGTGAATAAACCCCCTCCAGATGAAAACAAGCCTCAGGATGTCAGTAAACAGTGTCCTCTACACAAGAAACCACATCCTCTACTAAAATGCAGAGCCTTCAGGGAGAAGTCTTTAGAGGATCACAAAGGTTTCCTCAAGGAGAACAACATCTGCTTCAAATGTGCCACAACCTCTCACTTCGCCAGGAACTGCGACGCTAGCGTGAAATGTGCAGAATGCAACAGCATGGATCACAATACAGCCATGCACCCTGGATCAACTCCAAGAGTGTTGTCGCAAGCAGAGGAGAACAATGGGAAGCAGAAAGACACTGACAAAGACACCCCTGAGGTCAGCTCTAAATGTACGGAGATCTGTAAGGGAGTCACAGGAGGAAGGTCCTACTCTAAAATCTGCCTTGTACGAGTCTACCCTGCAGGCCGCAAGGACAAAGCCCTCAAGATATATGTAATCCTGGATGACCAAAGTAACAGGTTTCTAGCCAGATCCATTTTCTTTGACAACTTCAGCATTGTAGGCCCTGGTTCTCCCTACACCCTGAGGACGTGTTCAGGTAGCGTTGAGACAGAGGGGAGAAAAGCAACCGGATACAAGGGGGAGTCCATAGATGGTCAAACCTACCTATCGCTACCGACCATCCTGGAGTGCAACCAGATTCCTGGCAACAGGTCAGAGATACCTTCACCGGAGGTGGCGACACATCACCCCCATCTGAAGCGTATAGCCCACCTGATACCCGAGTCGAATCCAGAAGCCCCAATAGCTCTACTCCTGGGTAGAGATATACTGCAAGTCCACAAAAATAGAGAATGTATAAACGGCCCTAGGGATGCTCCGCATGCACAGAGGCTCAACCTTGGATGGGTCATCATAGAAGACATCTGTCTAAGAGGAGCACACAAAGCCAGCCTCAGGCAACAGTATGCTTACCGACACACTAGAAAATGAACGTCCGTCTCTCTTCTGACCATGTCACAATAGTCTGCTGGTAAAGGAATTGCCAAACAGCACTCCCCTACCTTGCCCTTTCTCAGTACCTACCACTGAAGACCATGCCAGTGAAGGTGAACAAGACCACATGAGATGTACAGTCTTCCATAGGACAAAGGAAGACGACAAGGTAGCGATGTCAATAGAAGATAGGATGTCCTTTGACATCATGGATAGACAATTAGTCAAAGACAAATCGAACAGTTGGGTCTCACCTTTAACATTTCGACCTCAGAGAAAGCGCCTACCAAACAACAGGGAACTAGTCTACAGCTGATTTATCTCCCTCAGGCACAAGCTTCAGAAGTAACCTGAGACAAAGGAACAGTTCTTTACCTTTATGTGGAAGATATTCCAGAACAACCATGCAGAGATTGCATCTGCACTTCGGCCCTCAGAGGAGTGTTGGTACCTGTCCATCTTCAGCGTATACCATCCTAAGAAGCCAGGTCAAATATGAGTGGTATTCGACTCAAGCGCCAAATGCGAAGATGTTTCATTGACTGATGTTCTACTGTCAGGTCCAGACCTCAACAACAGACTTCTGGAAGTACTACTCTCTTTCTGCGGAGATACGGTGGCATTTATGGCTGACATACAACATATGTTCCACTATTTTCTTGTCAAAGAGGAATACAGAGACTACTTGAGGTTCTTCTGGTACCGTGACAACAATCCGGACAAAGATATCACAGAATACCGGATGAGGGTGCACATCTTCGGAAACAGCCCTTCCCCAGCAGCCACTATCTACGGCTTCCGAAATTCCACCAAAGAGGGTGAAGAAAAATATGAGTCAGACATCAAATCCTTCGTAGAAAAGGACTTCTACGTAGACGACTGTTTGAAGTCCACACCGACAAATGAGGCTGCAATCAGTCTACTAAAAAGGGCTCAAGAAATGCTCACTCAGTCTAACCTAAGGTTACACAAGATTTCCTCCAACAGCCGAGAGTTGATGGGAGCCTTTCCCTCTCAAGACTATTCCAGAGATCCAAAGGATGTAGACCTAAGCATCGTCTCCATTCCTATGCAGCGGAGCCTTGGATTGCGTTGGGATCTGAAGAAAGATGCCATCAAATTCCAGATCAGTAAAGACGAGAAACCCTTCATGCGCAGAGGAGTTCTCGCTTTTGTGAATAGTCTATATGACCCCCTTGGATTCGTGGCTCCAGTAACTATCCAAGAAAAAATGATGCTAAGAGACTTCACCCAAGACAGCATGCTAAAGAATCTCGATCCAATTATCGACCAAGACGGGCTGCTGAGTGTAGGTGGCCAAGGTAGAAGTTTCAGAGAAACACCCGGTAATAATCTCTGGACGTCATCACTTCACAATCCTGCTCATTCAGCATCATCATGACTTAGTGAGACACCAAGGCCGTTTACAAAGCGTGTCCAATGTCTTCTGGGACAGATGGAAGAAGCAATACCTCTCCACTCTGCAAACCAGGACAAAGTGGCAAAAAGACCACCCAAACATCCAACCAGGCAATGTGGTACTTGTCAAAGACAGTCAGTCACATTGAAACGAGTGGTCACTCGGCCTATTCACCAAGCCTCTTCCCAGCATGGATGGGAAAGTATGCAAAGTAGAGGTCAAAGTGTGCAAACTTGGGGAGAACAAACTGTTGCTCAGGCCAGTTACTGAACTTAAAACAAAATTTTTTCTGAGTTGGAAAATCCATCCTGTCTGGCCTATGCTATTACTGGTGCTTCATTCCCTCTGTCCTTGTTCACATTTACGTCACTTGACAAGTGGAAAGGTTTTAAATACAAGAGTTAGGACTGTCCCACAGGGGTTGTCGAGACATGGCGGGATGGCTTGTACATTATTTTGATCAAAATTATGTTAACTAAATACCCTTATTATTATTACTACTTTCATGCAATTTTTGGAATTTATTTTTAACTTTTTTATTTCAGGATATTTGTTTTGTGTTTTGTTTTTGGTTTTCTCTGTGTAAAGGTCATGTGTTCATAGGCATTTACATTTTGTATACACATTTACTTTTTCAGCTCAGACCCAGTTTCTCATTCAGTTACTGAACTTGTATTCTTATTGTCCCCAAAAGAACCAAATAGTGGCATCTGTTGATGCCAAGCAGGGAGTGTTCTGCCCATTCATGTGCAACAAGACATTTCTTAAGTGCTGTTCCAGCTATGGCCATTAGATGTCATAGTTGTCCTCTCTTCCTATTCATCGATCTAGAATCCTCTCCCTTTAATAGTTGTTCTGTTTAGAACTGCTCCATCAGGTTTCCCGGGCTTGAAGCTTGTATCCATTTTCTCCCGGATCCCTGAGCTACTCCATGTGTCCTGTTCTCTGCAAAATCACTGCTTCTGTCAAGCAGATTCCGGTGAGGGTTTAATGCAGTTATGTGGTATGTGCTATGTATCTGTGTTAACCTGCCATAATGCAGCCCCCATGATATGTGCAATGTATTTCAAGCTCCTTTTAATGCCTTTGCACTCCATGTTAGACAGATGCACCCCTGTTCAGTTAGCGCAATGCTGGCAGCCTTAAGTTGTTTAAATATCTCTATTCCCTGCATTGTGTGTTGCATTACTCAACTTCTGTAATAATGCCTGCTACTGTTATAATAGCACCCAGTATTATTGCTGTGTTATCTGCTAGTACTCATGTATTGTACTGTCTGTTTCTTTATAGTTTTTACCCGATCTCATCCACAATTGTGTTCACCAATCTCCTCCAATATATCATCCGTTATCATCTACCATTGTTGTTCACATCATCTCAATAAGTATAGACTTAAGCATACAGTCTTTTTACTGGGAGTGGATGAAGGGTTTAGCTGTATGCTGGAATCCACACCGCATCATACGTGGAAGAAGGCAGAATACCCATCCTTTTAGTGCATTACTCCTCTCAACAACTCCATAATCAACCCTATCTCGCGGTATATCACTCTTTTCAGTCCTGTACATACAGCCACATAATGCAAAATATCACTCCTTTCAGCCCTTATATATACAGCCCCATCCTGCAGTATATCACTCCTCTCACCCCCTCCATAAAAAGCCCCATCCTACTGTATATCATTCTTTACTCCTTCTAAATAAAGTTACATCATGCAGCCCCTTCCTGCAGTACATTACTCTTCTCAGTTCCGGAGTAACAAGAAGCATCTCAGGAATACATGCAAATCATGGTGCTGTGAGGACAGATACTACAAAATCTGCTCCAGCCGCAAACCTAAAGATATAGTGCTCCTAAAATAAGTGGTGGCGCTAAACATTGACTGGCTTATTAACGGTTTAGGGCGGTCTGGCTGCTGTGTGCTGTACCTTGTATTAAGTGATCTGCACATGGGATGTAGTCCTAAAATAAGTGGTGGTGCTAAACATTGACTGGCTTATTAACTGTTTAGGGGGGGTCTGGCTGCTGTGTGCTGTACCTTGTATTAAGTGATCTGCACCTGGGATGTAGTCTAAGGCGATTTAAAGGTACACACTGCTAAAGCACCTGGTGGCCGGATGGGCCTAATAGGGGACTAGGGGACAAGACAGCATCTGTTCCTTTGCCCCCTCACCAGCTCATCACTGATTATGGGGCACTGATGGGTTATAATGGCAGAAAGTAGCCAATTAAAGGCCTTGTGTTTTTATTTACTCTTTCAACCCATTTGGAATTTTTTTCCCCGTCTTTCAGTACAGTCATGGCCAAAAGTTTTGAGAATGACACAAATATTAATTTTTACAAAGTCTACTGCTTCATTTTTTCTAATGTTAATTTGCATATACTCCAGAATGTTATAAAGAGTGATCAGCTTAACAACAATTACTTGCAAAGTAAATATTTGCCTAAAAAATTAACTTTATCCCCCAAAACACATTTCAACATCATTGCAGCCCTGCCTTAAAAGGACCAGCTAACATCGTTTCAGTGATTGCTATATTAACACAGGTGTGGGTGTTGATGAGGACAGGGCTGGAGATCAATCTGTCATGATTAAGTAAGAATGACACCACTGGACACTTTAAAAGGAGGCTGGTGCTTGGCATCATTGTTTCTCTTCTGTTAACCATGGTTATCTCTAAAGAAACACGTGCAGTCATCATTGCACTGCCCAAAAATGGCCTAACAGGGAAGAGTATCGGAGCTAGAAAGATTGCACCTCAGTCAACAATCTATCGCATCATCAAGAACTTCAAGGAGAGAGGTTCCCTTGTTGCCAAAAAGGCTCCAGGGAGCCCAAGAAAGACCAGCAAGCGCCAGGACCGTGTTTCAGCTGCGGGATCGGGCTACCAACAGTGCAGAGCTTGCTTAGGAATGGCAGCAGGCAGGTGTGAGTGCATCTGTACGCACTGTGAGGCGGAGACTCTTGGAGCAAAGCCTGGCCTCAAGGAGGGCAGCAAAGAAGCCACTTCTCTCCAGAAAAAACATCATGGACAGACTGATATTCTGCAAGAGGTACAGGGAGTGGACTGCTGAGGACTGGGGTAAAGTCATTTTCTCTGATGAATCCCCTTTTCGATTGTTTGGGACATTTGGAAAACGGCTTATTCGGAGAAGACCAGGTGAGCGCTACCACCAGTGTTGTCTCATGCTAACTGTCAAGCATCCTGAAACCATTCATGTGTGGGGTTGCTTCTCAGCCAAGGGAATGGGCTCTCTCTCAGTCTTGCCTAAAAACACAGCCATGAATAAAGAATGGTACCAGAATGTCCTCCGAGAGCAACTTCTCCCAACCGTCCAAGAGCAGTTTGGCGATCAACAATGGCTTTTTCAACATGATGGAGCACCTTGCCATAAAGCAAAGGTGATAACTAAACGGCTCAGGGAACAAAACATAGAGATTTTGGGACCATGGCCTGGAAACTCCCCAGATCTTAATCTCATTGAGAACTTGTGGTCAATCATCAAGAGACGGGTGGACAAACAAAAACCTTCAAATTCAGACAAAATAAAAGCATTGATTTTGCAAGAATGGACTGCTATCAGTCAGGATTTGATCCTGAAGTTGATTGAGAGCATGCCAGGGAGAATTGCAGAGGTCCTGAAGAAGAAGGGTCAACACTGCAAATATTGACTTGCTGCATTAACTCATTCTAACTGTCAATATAACCTTTTGTTACTCATAATATGATTGCAATTATATTTCTGTATGTGATAAAAACATCTGACAAACACACATAAAAACCAGAGGGCAGCAGATCATGTGAAAATATAATATTTGTGTCATTCTCAAAACTTTTGGCCATGACTGTACATGACATGGTACAATGGGTTTTTGTCATCCAAAATTAAAACTTGAAGAAAACAAAATTTGAGGAAAAACATGAAAATTAAAACAACCCCACTTTTAATGCAATCAAAAACAATAACCTATTGACTTACAAGCAACCATAATCTTGGTTAAAATCTAAAGTCACCATATGACTTATGCCTCACGTATAGATGACTGACTGTAAAGACCTTAGTACAAATATAATAAATCAATACATAAGACAAAGTAAAGGTTCCTTGCAGTGATGAAGTCCTGAGCTTACATCCAAACAGGGTCAACATCTGTGTGGAGTTTGCATGTTCTATATGAGCTTCCTTAGAACAGAACTTGGCCAAAGGTTTTGAGTGTTGCAGATAAGAAGATTAGATTATGAACTCCTCGGAGGACATGAACTAATGTGAGTGGATACATTCTTTAAACAGCTCAAGAGAAAATATTGGCACTAAGTAAATAACTGGACATAAACCAAATACATTGTCTGCACAATATTACAGGTTTTCATTCCAACATATCAAGTTTTCCTACAATTAACATACTGCAAAGATTTTTTTGTGCGTCTTTTAGCTACTTATTGATCACACTTAACTTCTGATTGCCTAAAATTGAGGAAATACAAAGTGGCAATCAATAAATAAATTTTACCAATTTAAAGGGAACCTGACAGCTGATACATGCTGCCCGATTCACGCGCCTGCAGGGACATACCTGCCAGTTATTGGCAGCTGGTGGGGAGAAGCAGCCGAGGATCCGCCGTTGTGACTAGTCTGCCTTGCAGCTCGGTCCCTGCTGGCTATTAAAACTATATTTTTTTCTGAAACACAGAGTAAAACATACAGTATATGGTGGACATCATACAGCCATTGTCAGATACATACGTTTCCATTCCTGGCAGTGACAAGGCTCCATTGCCGGAAAGAGCATAGGCTGTTACGTTGAGCGGGCTTGTTTCTTTCTCGCTTACATTACCATTACATGAAAAAAAAATCATCATCTTGTAGGATTTTTTGGAAACATGCTTTTTGTCTCCAAAAGAATCTGTACCAAAGTGCTATCTGATTTTTTTTCTGTTAAACAAGAACAAAAAGATGGCTTCCTAATATGACATACAGTTGTGGCCAAAAGTATTGACACCCCTGAAATTTTGTCAGATAATACTTAGTTTCTTCCTGAAAATTATTGCAAACACAAATTCTTTGGTATTATTATCTTCATTTAATTTGTTGTAAATGAAAAAACACAAAAAGAATTGTCCTAAAGCCAAATTGGATATAATTCCACACCAGACATAAAAAAGAGGGTGGACAAAAGTATTGGCACTGTTCGAAAAATCATGTGATGCTTCTCTAATTTGTGTAATTAACAGCACCTATAACTTACCTGTGGCACCTAACAGGTGTTGGCAATAACTAAATCACACTTGCAGCCAGTTGACATGGATTAAAGTTGACTCAACCTCTGTCCTGTGTCCATGTGTGTACCACATTGAGCATGGAGAAAAGAAAGAAGACCAAAGAACTGTCTGAGGACTTGAGAAACCAAATTGTGAGGAAGCATGAGCAATCTCAAGGCTACAAGTCCATCTCCAAAGACCTGAATGTTCCTGTGTCTACCGTACGCAGTGTCATCAAGAAGTTTAAAGCCCATGGCACTGTGGCTAACCTCCCTAGATGTGGACGGAAAAGAAAAATTGACAAGAGATTTCAACGCAAGATTGTGCGGATGTTGGATAAAGAACCTCGACTAACATCCAAACAAGTTCAAGCTGCCCTGAAGTCCGAGGGTACAACAGTGTCAACCCGTACTATCCGTCGGCGTCTGAATGAAAAGGGACTGTATGGTAGGAGACCCAGGAAGACCCCACTTCTTACCCCGAGACATAAAAAAGCCAGACTGGAGTTTGCCAAAACTTACCTGAAAAAGCCTAAAACATTTTGGAAGAATGTTCTCTGGTCAGATGAGACAAAAGTAGAGCTTTTTGGGCAAAGGCATCAACATAGAGTTTACAGGAGAAAAAAAGAGGCATTCAAAGAAAAAAACATGGTCCCTACAGTCAAACATGGCGGAGGTTCCCTGATGTTTTGGGGTTGCTTTGCTGCCTCTGGCACTGGACTGCTTGACAGTGTGCATGGCTTTATGAAGTCTGAAGACTACCAACAAATTTTGCAGCATAATGTAGGGCCCAGTGTGAGAAAGCTGGGTCTCCATCAGAGGTCATGGGTCTTCCAGCAGGACAATGACCCAAAAACACTTAAAAAAGCACTAGAAAATGGTTTGAGATAAAGCACTGGAGACTTCTAAGGTGGCCAGCAATGAGTCCAGACCTGAATCCCATAGAACATGTGTGGAGAGATCTAAAAATGGCAGTTTGGAGAAGGCACCCTTCTAATATCAGGGACCTGGAGCAGTTTGCCAAAGAAGAATGGTCTAAAATTCCAGCAGAGCATTGTAAGAAACTCACTGATGGTTACCGCAAGCGGTTGGTCGCAGTTATTTTGGCTAAAGGTTGTGCAACCAAGTATTAGGCTGAGGGTGCCAATACTTTTGTCTGGCCCATTTTTGGAGTTTTGTGTGAAATGATCAATGTTTTGCTTTTTGCTTCATTCTCTTTTGTGTTTTTTCATATAAGACAAATTAAATGAAGATAATACCAAAGAATTTGTGATTGCAATCATTTTCAGGAAGAAACTGAGTATTATCTGACAAAATTGCAGGGGTGTCAATACTTTTGGCCACAACTGTATTACTCTGTATATTTCTATAATACAAAGCCATAGAGAATACCATACAGTGGCACATAGAGCGCCTATGGAATCAGAGTATGGAGATGCAGGGAATTTGTGTGCTTCTCTGTGCAACATTATTCACGTGAAATGAATATTCAAACACCATATCATTAGTCTAATAGGGTCAAACATCTTGAGAAAGCCGTGGCAAAATGCATGTCGGGGACAAGCGGGGTACTCCATCTTATTTTGACATGGGTAAGTGGCAGCCTGTAGATACATACAGGACTCAAATACACAAGCTATTTGTCCTTGGCACCTTATGTTTATGCACATGCACTTTTTTTGTATCTACTATTTAGGCAGATTTAGCTATTGGATATTTTATGATATTTATCCACGCTGGGTGTCTCATTACTCTGTCCATACTTACGGGTTGCCCCATTGTTTGCTTTAAATGTTCCTCCTTGCTACCTGTCTTTTTGTAACATATATATATGATTTTTTATTGATTATATATAAATAAAATGTGATTTTTTTTTATCATTTTCTCTTGTGGTGTTTACGGTTACTCCGGTTTGTTCTTTGTTTCTCAACATTATTGACATGTGCGTGAGTCCTAAGGTTCTTAGGTGAACTACAAATAGCTTCTATTACGATCACACTTGTGATTTTTAATAAAGAAGTAGTATTGTTAATGAATTGTGCTAGAACCATATCAAGATAATGTTAGTAAAAATCACTTGTGTTAGAAAAAAAAACGGCTTTAAATTTTTTTAAAAAGCAAGAAAGTGAAGAGTAAGCTCTTTAAAGCGTAAATACAAAGTGGAGACATGGCTGTAAAACAGAAACAAAAGAAAAACAGGATCCTCCTGTTTAAGCCCTAGAACACACATCTTCAGAGCATGCAAGCTTCTTAGCTAAAGGTTATTGTAATGCTATAAGATGGGGTATTTCACATATTATTAGGACCGCTCTTTAATTAAATTTCTCAAGCAACCTTCATAGCTAACACTCAACATTTTCACAAGTAAAACAGTTGTTTGCAGGTGTTTTAGTCCACTTAGTTGCATACAAATGCGAGTGTTTATAGAGGCCTAGCCTTAGCTGTCCCTTTCTCACAATGTTTTTGTCATAAAATCTCACGCCAATGTATCTATAGGCCACTTTTGCAAGGCAACATTTTTGTAGGTATTTTGATTCAAGCAGACCTTTAGCGCTTTATTTTTGTTTTACCACTGGACTGGTGCTATTAATCTAAGTTCCCTGCCCGTAGTAATGCACATACCAACTGTCGTTGTCCTCTTTTGTCGGCGCCACTCCAGTTGGTCTCCTGCAGTTTTTGACCCGCCGGATCGCTCCAGTGTTTGCTGGGTGATCCAGAAGTCACAACTCAATGTAATTCTATGAGAGCTAGAAGGCGGCAAGAATGAGGACCACATAGACTTACATTGAGAGCTTGTGACCATTACCGCTGGCTCCCAGTCAGTCAGACGTTGCAGTCACAAGATGGCGGCACTGGACCGAAGCGGCATCGGGAACAGCGGGAGACTTCGGCTGGTAAGTATGATACTAGGGTCAGGGAATTTAGATTAGTAGCTGAAATAAAAAAATGA
This sequence comes from Dendrobates tinctorius, assembly GCF_039654945.1. Taxonomy (NCBI): domain Eukaryota; kingdom Metazoa; phylum Chordata; class Amphibia; order Anura; family Dendrobatidae; genus Dendrobates; species Dendrobates tinctorius. The sequence goes on from NW_027361675.1 coordinate 34,216,983, forward strand.
TGTAGTGGCACTTTAACAATAAGAATAATAAAAATTTTATTTCTATAGCGCCAACATATTCTGCAGCACTTCACATTTTAGAGGGGACTTGTGCAGACAAAATACATTACAGCATAACAATAATTAACATAAATAAACAACTTTCAGTACTTGTAAGCAAAAAAGAGAAGCGGAATCTGAAGAAATAAAAAGAAAAACAGAAAACTTTACACCTCAGTGTTTTGCACCCATTATTGAATAAAACAAATTTTTTTAGACTTTTTAAAATCGAAAGGTTATAATTCCTTGACAATTTTAATGTAATATATTTATTTTAGTTGCACTGTGATTACTTATATAATACATGGTATACTTTTGCAGTATAATAAATAGCATAGGTGTATCTAGATTTTCCGGCACCCGGGGCAAGAGTTCAGTTTGGCTCCCCCCCCTACCCCAGGCACATATTCTATTTGCACACTAAAGGGCCTGTCACACTAAGCGATATTGCTAGCAATATCGCTATAACGTCACTGGTTTTGTGACATTATAGCGATATTGCTAGCGATATCGCTATGTCTGATACTTACCTCTGACCGGCTCCCCCGCTGGTTATCGCTGAACGCGTGAGAATGGCATGGACCATTGCTCGTCGTCAGCTTCCTGCTGGGCTTCCTGTGGCGCCGACGAGTGACGCGTGGACGCGGGCGGGAGGACGTCAGGATCGCCTCATCTGACAGGTAAGTAGCGACCCCCGACCGCTGCTATGTCGTTGGTGAGATTTGCCTGTGTGGCAGCTCACTAGCGACCACTGAGCGATGCACCAGCGATCCATATCGTTGTCGGGATCGCTGGTGCATCGATAAGTGTGACAGTACCTTTACAAATCGCCAGCACTAGAGAATCCTGACAGTGTGGAATGTGCATTGCGAGAATTCAGAAGTCTGGGGTCACATAGAATGACTGTAGACTCATCACAAACTTGGACAACCTCTTTAACCCCTTACCAACATCGGGCGTAATAGTACCCGATGTTGGTATCCCTCCCTTTGATATGGGCTCCGGCGGTGAGCCCACATCTTTTCTGGGACATGTCAGCTGTATTGAAAAGCTGACATGTGCCCGCAATAGTTGCAGGTGGAATCGTGATTCATCCATGGCTATTAACTAGTTAAATGCCGCTGTGAAATGCTGACAGTGGCATTTAAGTGGCACTTCCGGCCATCGGGCCAGAAATGCGCTCACCGGTGACCCGGTCACGTGATCACGGGTCAACGGTGCGTCGACATGACAACCGGAGGTCTCCTGTAGACCTCTATGGTTGTCAGTGCCGAATTGCTATGAGCGCCACCCAGCGGTCGGCGCTCATAGCAAATGAGTAATTCTGCTACATAGAGGCGATCTGAGCATCGCCTCTATGAAGCAGGGCCGATCATGCTGTGCCAGCTTCTAGTTTCCTATGGAGACTATTGAAGCATGGCAAAAGTAAAAAAAAGTGTTTAAAAATATAAAAAAATAAAAGTTTAAATCACCCCCCTTTCGCCCCATTTAAAATAAAACAATAAAAAAATCACATACACACATATTAGGTATCACCGCGTTCAGAATCGCCCAATCAATGAAAAAAGGATTAACCTGATCGCCAAGCAGCGTAGCGAGAAAAAAATTAAAAATGCCAGAATTACGGTTTATTCGGTCGCCGCGACATTGCATTAAAATGCAATAATGGGCGATCAAAAGAACATATCTGCACCAAAATGGTATCACTAAAAATGTCAGCTTGGCGTGCAAAAAATACGTCCTCACCCAACCTGAACTCACAAAAAATGGAGACGCCACGGGTCTCGGAAAATGGCACAATTTTTTATCTTTTTTTTAGCAAAGTTTGGAATTTTTTTCACCATTTAGCTAAAAAAGAACCTAGACATGTTTGATGTCTATGAACTCATAATGACCTGGAGAATCATAATGGCAGTTCAGTTTTAGCATTTAGCGAACCTAGCAAAAAAGCCACACAAAAAACAAGTGTGGGATTACACTTTTTTTTGCAAACTCACTGCACTTGGAATATTTTTCCCGTTTAATAGTACATGACATGGTAAAACCAATGGTGTCATTCAAAACTACAACTCATCCCGCAAATAAAAAAGTTATGGCTCTGGGAAGAAGGGGAGCGAAAAATGAAAATGCAAAATCGAAAATACCTCCTGTCATGGAGGGGTTAATGCTCCTAACATAGATAAAAATATGAGAATTGTTATATGCTGGATCAGGACTGATAAAAAGTACAGGTAACCTTTTTTTTCTTAAGCTGTGCTTAAGTTTGGGTTTTTGCCCCCGGTGGCCATTATGATTATTGCACTGTGGTGTCTTTTGTTCTAAATTTGCCCCCGGTGGTGGTGAGCGCCATTGCACTCTGGTTTCTTTAGTTAGTGCACATGATTATAAAGCAGGTGTGATTGGTCTGGCTCTGCTATAAAAGTGTCACAGGTGTTGCAATCAGTGTTGGTGATAGTGTTCATTTCAACCATCCTTGGTGGAGGAAGGAGCGGAGAGCGTTCCTTGCAGCACTGTCTTAGCCCTGGTGTGGAAGGAGTCAGAGGGGATGTCCTTGTCACTCTGACAGAGCTTGGTGGCAGCTATTCAGGAGGAGAGCTGCATTCTGGTGGTGGACTCTGTTGCCAGGAGCAAGTGCAACAGAGTAAAGCTAAGTGGTGTTTCCTTGTTTGTGTTTTTCCTTAGTGTGTATTAGTACAGCGGTGGGGCCAGTGCCTGCGCCACCCAGCTCCCTAGCAAGGAATAGGTGTAGGGTGTGCTAGGGCGACAGGTTTCTGATCAGCGCCTGGATGCGGAACTGGCAAAGGGAACGTTAGGAGCGTTAGGGACACTGACTCAGGGGAGTGCAGGAGGTCTCCACGTCCCCTTTCCCTATCGCAGGGCCCACCATTGTAACTGTTTCCCCTTTCCCCGTGTCTTGTTGCTGTAGTACCGGCCGGCTGGCCGTGTCACACAGGACAGTATCAAGTGCCGTGTCTTGTAGTTTCAGTTACCGGCCTGTGGGTCGCGTCACACAGGACGGGTCATCGTAATATTATTATGAGCCATGGACCCAGTTCAGACCTTTGCCAAAATGCTGCAGACCCTTACTGAGATTAGGGGGCTGTGCGGTGAGATAGTGCAGCAACTGCAGCAGTTGGTGGGCTTTGGGGGCTTGGTTCAGAGACAGGCTCAGCCAGAACCCAAGATATCCCTCCCTGACAGGTTTTCTGGAGGGAGAGATCAATTCTTGGTGTTTCAAAAAGCCTGCAAATTATATTTCAGGCTGCACCCTTGTTCATCAGGGAGTGAAGAGCAACGGGTGGGAATCATTATTTCCCTTCTTAAAGGGGATCCCCAATCCTGGGCCTTCTCCCTACCGGACGATTCTCCATCATTGGTGTCCGTGGACGAGTTTTTTGCGGCTTTGGTGCTTGTGTATGGGGATCCTGATGGCATCGCCCTGGCGGAATCCCGACTCTGTAGGTGTAAACAGGGTTTACACCTACAGAGTCGGGATTGCTGAGGAGTTGCTGAGGAGTACTGCTCAGAGTTTAGGAGGTGGGCCACTAACACTCAGTGGAATGACCCTGCACTTAGGAGTCAATTTGTGAAGGGTTTGTCTCCAAAGTTGCAGGATACTCTGGTGCAGTATGCCGCGCCCTCAGGTCGCTGGAGGCCGCCATGTCCCTTGCCATCTGGGTGGATAGACGCCTTAGGGAAAGACATATACAAAAAGTGCCCCCTGATGTCCTTGCTAGGGAGGAGGACCCACCAGTGCGGACGGAGGAACCCAGACAGCCCGGTGTTGTTGATACAAAAAAGGGGGTGTCTGCGGCTCGTCGTGGTGGGGGGGTATGCTTTTCCTGTGGGAAGCCTGGCCATTTTATGAGAGCCTGCCCAGTTCATGCCAAGTCTCCAGATGAACCTATGCAAGTAGGAGGAGCTAGTTTGTATTCCGAGCTGCCTACAGTTCGAGGAGTGGTGTCAGCATGTTTGTACAGTGGGCAGACTGGTATTGGCCTGAAAGCTTGCTCATTGCGCGCCAAATTATCTATGCCATCTGAGGAGCCGCATTCCCCAGTTCGCTTGGAGGGAGGCAACCAGGGAGTATACAATTCCTCCAATTTGCCCTCCCAAGGTACCATGTCAGCAGAGGTCTTGGCTGGCGGGGTATCGGAGGTGATACCGGTGCTTGTGAACAGCGGAGCAGGAGTCAGTCTGGTGGATGCTCGCTTTGTCCAGACTCATGGTCTGAGGTGTAGGACGCTGGCCCAACCTATTAGCGTCCAGGCCTTAAACTCGGTTCCACTGAGCAGGGGAGCTTGACCCAAGTCGTAGAGAATATCCATCTACGTATAGGACATCATGAGGAGTCCTTGTCGTGCTACGTCTTGGAGGGAATGCCAGTACCTATTGTTTTAGGCCTCCCTTGGCTGAAAAGACACAACCCGGTAATAGATTGGTGGGCGAGGGAAGTGGTCAGCTGGGGCAGTCGTGTGAGGGCTGCTGCCTAGGAACTACTGTCTCTGCCGTCTCTCCTCAACGGACCCCTTCCTCTCCGGTGAGAGCAGCAGATGTGCTGCAGGAGAGTATGGGCAAGTCTCAACCCTCGTCATTGGCCAACCCTGGGAGGTGCAGGCCTCGTGGTGGAAGGAGTTGGAGAGTGGTGTACTCCTTGGTGAAGTGCGGGGGTGTGAGTGTGGTGACACAGGGGGACCCCTCTGTTGTCAATCCCAGAAAGAGTTCTCCAAATGGTGACAAATGAACGAGTGGCAATAAACGCTTCAGGTCTGGACCTGTGTGTGAACGAGCATGTATGGGTGGCCACCAAAAAACATCCAGTGGAAGTGTGTTGTGGAGTGTTACCAGCTCATATCGAACATACACATACCCCACTCATTCCCCAGGTCAGCGCTTCGGAGATGTGTGGTGCCTCCAGAACATACGTTGCCAATTCCAGCAGGCTCGTTTCTCATCAACCTGACGTGCAGGTAGTTGCTGGGGTGAACTCTGGGTCTGGGCATCTCCCCTGTGGGTGGTTTCCTGATGAGCAGTGGTCTTGAGGGTCCAGAGGCCCCTCATTAAGGGGAGGGTACTGTCATGATCCATGCTGGATCAGGGCTGATAAAAAGCACAGGTAACCTTTTTTTTCTTAAGCTGTGCTTAAGTTTGGGTTTTTGCCCCCGGTGGCCTTTAGGATTATTGCACTGTGGTGTCTTTTGCTCTATATTTGCCCCCGGTGGTGGTGAGCGTCATTGCACTCTGGTTTCTTTAGTGTACATGATTATAATGAAGGTGTGATTGCTCTGGCTCTGCTATAAAAGAGTCACAGGTGTTGCAATCAGTGTTGGTGATAGTGTTCATTTCAACCATCCTTGGTGGAGGAAGGAGTGGAGAGCGTTCCTTGCAGCACTGTCTTAACCATGGTGTGGAAGGAGTCAGAGGGGATTTCCTTGTCGCTCTGACAGAGCTTGGTGGCAGCTATTCAGGAGGAAAGCTGCATTCTGGTGGTGGACTCTGTTACCAGGAGCAAGTGCAACAGAGTAAAGCTAAGTGGTGTTTCCCTGTTTGTGTTTTTCCTTTGTGTGTATTAGTACAGCGGTGGGGCCAGTGCCTGCACCACCCAGCTCCCTAGCAAGGAATAGGTGTAGGGTGTGCGGAACCGGCATAGGAAACGTTAGGAGCGTTAGGTAAACTGACTCAGGGGAGTGCAGGAGGTCTCCACATCCCCTTTCCCTATTGCAGGGCCCACTATTGTAACTGTTTCCCCTTTCCCCATGTCTTGTTGTAGTACCGGCCGGCTGGCCATGTCACACAGGACAGTATCACGTGCCGTGTCTTGTAGTTTCAGTTACCGGCCTGTGGGTCGCGTCACACAGGACGGGTCATCATGACAAAAATTAGTCAGTATCACAAAAAAATTACATCCAGGTACCTTATATATGACGTTGCCTTTGATTGCAGTTGTTCTTTTTTCATCTTCATCTTGCCTAGACGCTATGATGACTTTCTTCATCCACAGCTCGTCTCTGCAGACTTCCTTCTTCTCCGGTCTCATGCAGCCCATCCCCACACAATGCCCTTAAAAATAGCAGTGTTATTATAATGCTCCTGAATAAAAATATCTGCCCTATGCTGAGATCCTGAGTAAATAAGTGCCACTCACATGACCCCCACATTATGGTACATGCCCTCCACACTGCCCCCTCCTTTCAATACTGGGCCCCTTCATACTATCCTCTCACACTGTGTCCACCCTATAGGGCCCAGATTTTATACTGTGCCCCCTCTTCACATTCCCCCTCCTGGCTATGTCCTTACACTGTTCCCCCATGCTTCCCCCCACATTACTCTGTCTCAATTCTGAGCCCAATCCCCCTTTTCTCTACCCATACTGTCCCCTCGCACTATTCCCCTTAACAGTCTCCCTGCTCACACATTTACCCCTCCCTCCTCATACTGTCTCCTCATATATTTGTCCTCTCACTCTCATTAAGGTCTCCTCACACATCCCCCAACTCCCAATACTGTGTCAGCGCCCATCCCATCACTTTCGCTTCCCATACTGTATCTGCATACATTTTTTTCCCTAGCTACTCATACTGTGTCCGCATCCTTCCCCCACTCACCATATTGTGTCTGCACCCATCCCCTCACTTGCTCCCCATACTGTTTCCTCACCTATCCTCCACTTACTATACTGTGTCTGCACTCATCCCCCTCATACATTCCCCCATTGCTCCTCATACTGTGTCTGCACCCACCCACCCACTCATATAATGTTCATACCATCCCCCTCACCATTCTGTTCACATCCATCTCCATCACTCACCTCACTGTCTGAACCCATCCCCCATACTGTTTCCTTATACATGCCAACCATCTCCCCCCTTGTTCTTCATAATGTGTCTTCAAATTTCTACGGGTCCCCATATTGTCTGCACCTATTCCTTCCTTGCTTCCCAAACTTGTGTCCTCAAATCTTCCTCCCTTACATTAAATCTCGACACCTCCTCTCCCCTCCACACTTAATCTCCCCCACTCTGAAAGATGCAAGTACAATTGTCCACTGGGAGACAGCGCACAGCACCTTCTGAGCTAGCTGTCAGCTCATAAAATGGTCAAATCCCAATGTGGGGGCAGCAAAATGCAAGCCAGAGGACACACTTTGGACCACCGCATAAGGTGGCCCAATGGCATCCCCTGTCGGCTGGTCCCGGGACAGATGCCCTGCCTGCCTCCTCCAGATACGACTCTGATGAATAGGACATCTTTTGGTGACCTGAGGATGCATGTTGCAGAGTGCATGTCGGAGTGTGAGGTGAAAGGAGAAGTGAAACATAATAATAACATCATGAATCTGGGTTACTTTTACACAATACTAGCTTGTTTTTTTGCATTTACATTTTTATAGTCCAGTTAGAGTTTTTGTTGATTATCATTTGTGTGATACCACTGACTATATTATTTCAGTTTAGTCTTTTATGTCTCAAAATGTATTACATTGATACCTGTCATCTTCATGCACTTTACAAATGGATTAAATCTCCTCCCTAATTCTGTGATTTTAACTTATCCTTTGTTTCTATATTTTGTGTTTATTACATGTTAAACTCTGTCTCACAATACATATTTAGCAACTGTTGCCCTTGCTTTGTTTATGTATTCAATACAGGTGTTTTGTAATTTAGTCATCTATTGGGGCATGCATCTGATCCCCAATTGCCTCCATAATCCATGGGCATCCTGAAATAACATCATGGAGCACCAACAAGCTGACAAATGATGTCCCTTCCATCAGTCCAAGCCCATAGTTTTTGGGGTTTCTTATGACTACTGTACAGTTTTTAAAGTGAGCGTGTCAGCACAGAATGACTGTTCAGAATGAACTTGTTTTACCTGTATCTTCACCCCCCTTCATTTTGATTACAGCCCTGACTTAACAGAGCCAGAGAAGAGCTGAGATTAATGGAAAACAAGTAGGTGGGAAGGTAAACTTAAATTTGGCCACACCAAATATTAAAATATTGCCTAATCAAAATAGTTCTATAAAATTTCACAAAATTTTGTGTCAAATGTTTTCTCACTCCAAAAAAAGTAATCAGGAATCAAGTGTATGTGATTAAGCTGTAAATTTACGTTTAGACAAATTTACCACAGCCCAAAAAATTAGTAGTGCATAGATTAAAAAATATACCAAAATTCTGATATTTTCAGATGTAGAAGATTTATCTTATAGCCATATTTTATTCACAGCATAACAGTGATCAGAAGTTGACTGTTAAATGTTTTTCAGTTTCATTTGAAAAATGTAATAATTTAGGAATTGATGGCAGCAAGAGGCTGTAATAGTAGAAGGTACTAATAAAAGTAGCTGGAGGGTCAATAATCAACTAAATCACTTGACTGATATGAAAATTAGGACAGGGCCGTGGCTACTATCATATAGCATCCTCTCTTCTATTTACAACAGTCTATAAATGTCTGGGAAGTGAGAAAGACAATTTTTGGAGTTTTGAGAGGGGAATGATGTCCCATTGTAATCTTATGCAGGATTCTAACTGCTCAACATGCCTAGACCTTCTTTTTCTACGCCAGATTTTACATTTCATAAAGAGCCAAATTGTCCAGAAAGGACAGGACCACGGTCCAAACAATACATTTCCCAAACTCTTTATTTTCAAAGCCTTACTATTGTAATATTTGTAGTATTTGACTTAACATTGTATTACTGAAATATGTAAGACCTTCCCTGAAATAGACATTGACTGGATGGGATCATTTGTTGGTCTATAACCTCTATATAATACTCAGCATTGATGGAGCCTTTCAAGATATGTAAACTGCTCATGCCCATTACCACCAAATATGGAGGCTTCTGAAGTGTGCACTTATAGCAAGCTGGAAGGTCCCTCTCTTCTTCAGTCCACAAAACACTGCATTTGTGGTTTCCATAAAAAATTTGATTCATCCGACCACAGAACACCTTTTTATTTTTGCGTTAGTCCATTTAAATGAGCTTTGTCCTAAAGAAGATGGCAGCATTTCTGGATTGTGTTGATATATGGCTTCTTATTTGCTTGATAGAGTCTGTGTTAGGCGTCGGGTTCCTGCCACTGCACAGCAGGAATCCAGAGCCTTGCACCTAGCAGTCTCCCATTCTTCTTCAGCCGCAGTGGAGCCTGCTCAGCAGATTAGTCGGTCCCGGCGCTCTGCCAAGGCCAACTCCGTGGGTTTGCTTGCTGCTGCCACCTCTGGCACAGCTATGACAATGCATGCTGCTCAGCAGCGAGATTCTCCAGGGACTAAGTCCTCATGTCGGGCCACTGAGCATGCCCGTGGAGTGATCTCCCATTGGAGATCGAGGGTCACAAGCTCAGGTCCTGCTCGTGTTGGATTGGCCCATCCGAGAAGCCAGGAAGGTCCCGGACGCCCGTGGCTATAAAAGGTTTGCATGGCCGCTCACCCATGCGCTAGGATAGACTGTATTTACAGACTATGAGGTGTGAGAAATGTATGCACGTATGAATGTATCTGGTGATTGACTCATTATGAAACCCCTACCCTTGGTATGCATGTGTTGTGCAGCCTAGCCTGCTAGCGCCCAGGCTTAGGTGTAGGTAGGTCAGGGTTTGAGTCAGTCATTCGTCCTCACCAGTGATCCAGCACGCCTCAGTGCACGTGCTCCACACTCCACTGCCTGCGTCTTTAGCGGCGCTCGTGGCAGCGACGTCGCTCGCTCAGTGGGCCTAGAGGGACTCTAACCCCATGTCCTTGGGGTAGCGTTCTGTGGCCGTACACTGTGCACTCTTTTAGCCGAGCTCTGTGAGCACAAACAGGCTCCGGTGTTTATGTTCTGCGGTAGCGCGGCTCTGTGAAGCAACAGAGTCCGCCCCTGTATACACCAGGTGACGATAACCCGCGTGTGTTCTTATAGTATACCACCATATAGCATCCGCCATTACTGAGCAGCAGGTTACCACCCCTGCACGGTGGACCCCGGGCTGCGAACACACCTTATTACCATCTTTATTATTTGGTGCGTTTCACCAGCCCTAACAGTCTGTACTTGCATTTGTGGATTGCACAGCAAACTGTGTTCACAGACAATGATTTCTGGAACTATTCATACCCAGGCAGTGATTTGCATGAACAAAACATGCATGTTCTTAGATTCTGTCTCTCACAGTTGAAGAGTACCTACAATGAAAATTACAGACTTCTCCATTCTTTGTAGGTTGGAAAACTCGCAAAATTGGCAGTGTATCAAATACTTATTTTTCCCATTGTATATCCCTTTATCCATTAAATGTATCCACATATAACCATCTACCAATGTCTACCATTATCTTTTCATTATCCAAAAAGCAAGACTTCCTATATGCCATAACAGTCAAATCCCTTTATCAGGAAACCATGCGCCAGGCACTTTAGATATAATATCTTATTTAGTTTTAATAAGTTGCAAGTAATATAATTGGAAAGGGTTTCCCTATTACTCTCTGACCTTGGCTAAAAGTCTATGAGCCGAATCGGCATGAAATGAGTAAATGTCTAAAAGTTCATTCATGCCATGAATCCAGGTCTTGACGACTCATTCCAGATATATGGACTCCAGCTGCACAGAACTCTCAGTGGCCTAATTTGTATTGTGTCAATGCATTTGTATCTACTTAGCATTATTAAAATATTGATTGTCTCACTCTGCTAGATGTGTCTTTGTCTTGTGTCTAGTCCGGCAAATGCTGGTTTCTAAAGGGTTAAGAAAATGTTTATCACAAGACTGGCTTCAGAGTTGAAAGTAATGTGATCAGTAATGAATTTTGTGTTACATTAGGTTGTATAAATGGGCAGACAAGCGCAGACAACAAGTGGCCAGGAGTCAGGGCTAATCTAATGAAGTAAAAATAGAGACAGCACCAATTATACATGGGGCCAGCTCAGAGCTGCTGCAGGGACTGCAAATGAATAGGTACAAATCAAATTACTCACTAATAGACGCACTACAAGAGGGGGCAGTCAATGCTAAATGCATTAAGGCCTTGTGACCTCCCTGCTCTAAACAGCACAATCCCAAATTTGACTTCTATCCCTTTCTTTCTTCCCCCCTCCTCACCCTCTCTCCAGAAATAAAAGAGACTCTTGTTCACTTAAGAGCCACAATGCAACAATGTTTCTCCTTAAATGATTGAAACATTTGGACTGTCAAAGTCTGGAAACATTTTTACATTATCAAACTGCTCTGCGAAAAGATGGTCTAAGAGCCATGCATTACAATACTGCCGAATGGTCATCCGGGCTTTTAGAAAGTGCTCACGCACCTTTCAGAGATGTCAGGCACCACAAAATGTTCACTGCATACAATGTCATACAATGGCTTAGAGCTTCTTCTTTTTTCCCTGCTGTCTCCCTGAAAATAAACATCTATGTTCCTGGCAAGATCCCTCTTCATACTATCAAGCTTATGCACTTGCAGCAAACGGCAAAAAAACAGCAGCTGCTAATGAAAAATATAGCTCAAAATAGACCATATTTGACGGGGCAAGTGTCACACAGGAGAATTCTTTGAAGGCAGGTCATATATATTAGCGGTATATTTAGCTATATGGGATATTGGAAGCTGTCAGTCATGTAGTAGTGAGATTATACACATCTACACCTCTCTGTATCAGTAACAAAATGATTAATATCTCTTTGTCAGGAACACCGCACTGCACTTGCTCACTGAGCCAGTGCGCGTGTCCTGAGTACAAAGACTGTGCACAAAGATACCTGCGGAGCGGGCAGCAGTGGTGACAATGCATGCTCCAGGACCTGAAGCACGTGACTGCTGGGGGCGTGGCCTAAGCTCCACAGAGCTAGGAGCTGCAGGGAAACTCCTAGAAAGGTAACTACAGGACAATGTTACCAATGGGCACAGACAGAAACAGAAACCAGATCAAGCCGAGGTCAAAGCACGAGATAGCAATACAGTACCAAAGGATTAGACAGAATGGATAGTCAGGACGTAGAAATAGATCAGAAAACCAGAATGGGCATTAGACGGTAGGATAGGGGTAAACTGTAATGGAGTAACGATAGCCAAGCCAGGAGGTCAGAACCAGAAAAGACAATAGTACAAAAACGAGAGACAGAGTACAGAGTGAAGGAACAAGCCGGGTCATACACGGGAAGCAAACAAACAACGCAGAGTACACGCACACCAGGGGTCAGACACACCAGAACAGCAGTATAACTGACAGAGAATGCTAGTTTGGAGTGAGTATAAATAATCCTCCCAGATCCAAAGAGAGGCCGGCAAAAGTTAACCCTGTGAGAACAGGACATTAACCATGTCCTAACCATGACACTCTTATCTCGTGTTCAAAAATAGGAAGAGAAGAGTAAACAGTGAGAAATTAATCAAGTTTGCACTTTACTTGATATGTTTATCTGCCTCTGTTCTCTCCTTATCACTGCCATACTTTTTTATTATTATTATTGCTCACTGCCATGAGTCCAACCACCACAACTGCTTGGTAGAAGTGGCTGAATTTGTGTGTTGGTTATAAGGTCTTTTCAGCAGATGTCAGCAATATCTTGAGGCTGTCAGAGACAGTATGTGGAGCACACAGTGAACACCGCCAGCTTCTGTATCATAAGTCCTCCGATACTGTAAAACAGGGGTGGGGAACCTTTTTTCTGCCTAAGATTTGCCTTTTGGATATTTGCACCATCATTCAGTGGCCGTGCAAACCGCACACTAACTTTTCCCACAAGGTACGTGCTGATGATGGCACTGGTGTCAGGACATAATCTTTAACTACATGCGCCTCAGCATTCAGTAGTGTACGTTACATGCGCATGCATGAAGAAAAATGAAGAAATGAAAGGGCAAGTGGCCATTAAACACAACTGCCCGCCCAAGCACTGTGGTCCTCGGGGGGGGGAGAAAAGGATATAGATGGCTGTAAATGGCCTGCGGGTCTGATGTTCACCACCCCTGCTATAGAAGCACATCTGCCTCCAAAAACAGCATCAGGACACTTACAGTTCAGGTCAGCGGCGCAATAATGCTCTCAAATGTCATTCAATCAGGATCACCCATCCCCCCAATAAACAACCTCAGGAGTAGTATGCTCCCTAACAGGGAACATAAGACAAAACCCTTTAAAATATACAAATTAATTGATGTCCAGGTTCCAATATGTAACAGGTGTGAATTTAGCACAGTGACAATGGCAGTAAGCAAGAATATATTAAATTCCCGTTTTCTTCACTGTTGGCTTTGAGTTAGTTTTGGAGCATGTTGCAACTACTTGTGTTTTTTCCCACATTGATTTCATAAGGTAAAACTTGCTATATACCCAAGGCATAGACAGCTTTTATATGAAGTATCGCTCACTAATGTAGGAAAAAGTTTTAGCAAGACACTAAGAACTTCATTCAAAATTCAGTAATGAATGTAAGTGGGCAAATTGTCGGTGCAGGATCAGATAAATCAAGTAACGAATTGTAAGAATCCTGGATTATTACATTTGTAATCAAAATTATTCAACACCATTTGCAAATTAGGCAAAATTTAAAAACCTCCTGCTAGTTCCAATAATCTACTGTAATCATCTAAATAGCTCAATACCACTAATATAGCAATTGTTGTTTCTAAATTTAACACCAAATTCTACTTTTAACGACTACTCCATGCTCAGAATTATTCAACTATCATGATAATCATCTTTACTAATTACTAGTAAACGTCCTTTGCCTGTTCTGGACTGCTGTAAATGTGAAGTATAGCCAGACATCAGCTTGATCTATTGCTCATTGGCTTCCAATTTGCTAATAATTTTGGATTTGCGTGTTACAACAGCCTCCTTCAAACCCCAGCAAATGAATCAATAGACACCTAATTTTATCATAGTTTTCCATAAACATTACATAGAAATTCAAATATTACTAAAAACAATATCAAAGTATGTATGCATTCACACTATAAATGGATAAAAGAGGTGAAAAATTCTCCAATCTTAGCTGTGTACTGTCAATATAACATCGTCATATCACACGGTGTAGTTACTTCACACTGCTAAATCTAGAACTATCTGCTTATTATTGTAAAATCTATTGTTTGACTTTGTTTTATAATCTCTTCTTCATATCTGCACTTACTTTTCAGTCTCTGTTGGCTTTTCCACGCATACTGGTGCTGTGCGCTAGTAATGGAAGTAATAAGTGTAATGTATCTTGCAGTAGTCATAACTCTACAATAATGAGTGTAAATTGGCAGATAGCAGTACTACAAACACTATGAGTCTACTGGCTGTTTAAGTGATTAGTCTGGAAGCGCAGTTAAGCTTTTATCAGGGGTCTTTGACTCGAACATGTTAAAACTGTTCAGCAAAAACATTATATTGGCAAGGAAGCAAAAACAGGTCTTTGTGAATATAAAATTAACCTAGACACAAAGTGAAGAATCCAGATTAGGCTGGTTTAATACTCTGCTCCGAAGATCACTTCCACAGTGTACTTTCTTCCAATGTAAGAATGGATCCCGACACAAGAAAAACATTTCCTGATACTTTCTCTAGTAATATAAGGTTGCTCTATTGCACTTTTGTCTATCTCCCGAATCAAGGCAAATTTGTATGAACCAGAGCTATTCATCAAGAACATCTCTTGCTATAACTGACCTGATCATCAAATGTATTACATAGATGTAGGCCCGTATTTGTCACTAGCCACCGAATGTACGATGCTTAGGGCGGCCCCCACATAAAGAAAACAGGCGATTTTTTGGAGGCATGAGGGGTTAAAATACAAATGAACCTCCACGCACACTGTCACTTCTGGGGTCAGTGTAGCTCTAATCAGCTCACTGACCTGACAAGCGGAGCCACGTACACACTGATGATGTCATGGCAGCGTCATGAGATTAACTCATCACGCTGCTGAGAGCAATGCAGAGCGCTACTGAGGACAAACCGGAGCCTGGAATAGGTAAGCGCTCACAGAGCCAAAGATGCAGGGAGGCAGAATGGTGGGGAAGCTCAGTAGGGGAAAGACCCAGTATGTAGAAAATGCTGAGAATCGGTATAGAGAACATGGGGGAAGACTCTTCTTGTGCACATAGAAAAGCATTGTTCACAGCAGCACAAGTGTTTACAGGACAATGGTTTGCTGAGAACAGTGATATACGAAAAGTGTCTTTCTCCCCAAAAATGCCGATTACTCTGCATACACATTTATATAGGGAACAAAGCTCAGGCATATACCGTTTTAACTTAATATTTTATTTTTTACATGCAAATGAGGGCATTTCTGTGCACCCTTGGCACGGCCTATGCCTTGGTACACCGTTAATATTTGCATATTAAAGCCATTCCCTTGTTATAATCGACAGTGATCCAGTGGTAAGAGTAAGAACTGTCTAAAATAACTTTGCATTTCTGCACTTGTGCCTTGATACTAGAGGAGCACAGCAGCACTCCGAGTGTCAGTGTGAAAGTGGAGCTCCCTGCAGGGCCGGGGGTTACTCGGTACCGGGCCGGTCAGGCTCTTTTAAAGGGTAAGTGTGTCACGGTGGTGATAGTGACCCGGTCCATGGCCCTGGGCGCCCAGTGTAGATGTAAGTTCAATGAGGGGGAAGATGGTAGGATAATCATAGGGAAAGGGGAATCGTGACGCCACCTGTGGTATTCGGCAAGGGTAGCCGACGCTGCAATGCAGATCCACTGGGACGGTGTTAGGGCAACAGAGATGGTGAAGCTCTCCACAGGCAGAGCTGTGTCCCAGAGCAGCTGAGCCGGTGATGGTGAATGCACTGTAAAGCAGGCGAGATGTTAATCACATGAAGGACACAGTTGGGTGCAGTTTCTGGGTCTTTACTCACAAGTCTTGTGCACATGATGACCGGCTTGGCACTGTGTCCTCTGGGGGAGGGGTCTAGAAAACTCTCAGGTAGATTGGTGACACCTATTCAGAACTCCTCTTTATGTTTCCTCTCTAGGCCGTGTCTCTGCACTTCATAAGCAGTGTCCCCAATCCAGCAGCCTCAGACCTTGTCGAGCGACGTGGGTCAGGCCCCGGGGACCTTTATCTCTACGGCTGCCTTTTTGAGGAATGCTTGTGGATTTGGCTGAGGCACTTAAAGTTACCTCAGCCTCCGGCTTTCTAGCTGAGCCTTGTAGTTCTCCACTAGCCTCAGGGGCCGGCTCCCTTACTGCGACCTGGTCCTTCCCTTCTGGGATGCGGCCCCACGGGTGGCTTATTGCACTACCCGTGCCCCAAGGACCCCTTATTTCCTGTCTAGGAGTGTACTCAGGATGTTTCTCGCTTCTCTGACCCTCACTCCTCTCACGTCAGTCCTGCTCTTCCGCTGTCCTGCCACCGTCCGACTGACTGGATCTTTCCAGAACAATCTTCAGCTTACCTCACACTAACTCCTCCCACTAACTGTCACCTCACTGTCACTGATTGGATGTCCTCAATCACTCCACTTCCCAAGCTCCTCCCCTTCTACCTACCTTCCCCACTAACTCCCCAACACCCTTTCCTAGTCATCCTGGGATGAAGCCATCCTCCCGAAGGGTACACCCAGATACCCTGACTAAACTAGTGTGTGTTGGGTGCGAGTGTTAGGAGTCCTGGGTGGTGTTCCCTCCTTACCTGAGGGTGGGATACCACACCTCTGGATGAGGTGCAGTACCTCTGTGGCGACTGGACCCTCAGGGGCGCCAGAAATGCACACACAATGAGTCTGCAGTTACATTCTGATGCCTGGTTGCTGCCTGTTTTTGGCTGCAGAATCAATGAGGAGGAAGGGTGTTAAAGTGTGCAGACACCGCATCACAACATCTTGTCCCTCTCCTCACTGAAGCCGCTCGCTCTTTACTTCCAGCTGCACAGAGTGGCAGTGGCAGACAGACAGGATCCAGGAGTCAGAACAGCCATATTGTGTGGACACCCACACTGAAAATTGGAGCATGTTGCTGTACTCCTCCAGTGTGAGTCCGCAAGTGCAGACAGGTGAGCTATGGTTAGACAGTGCTCACTCTTAGCAATGGATCACTTTCAATCAATACAAGGTACTGGCTTTAACCCCTTTATGACATTAGATGTACTATCCTGTCCATGAAACCCGTGACATTCTGACCCTGGATGGGATAGTAGGTCACAGGGATCGGCTGCGCTCTCGGGGGTGCGCGGCCAATCACAGCCGGGTGTCAGCTGATTCTCACAGCTGACACCCGGCACTAAGTGCCAGGAGCAGTCAAGGACAGCTCCTGGCACTTTAACCCCTGGTACACTGCAATAAAACATGATTGCAACGTTCCGGTGGCATAGGGAAGCATCGTGCAGGCAGGGGGCTCCCTGCGTGCTTCCTTTAGACCCTCAGAACAACACAATATGATCACTTTGTTTCGAGGGCCTCCTTCCTGCAGGCCCCCAAATCCAAGATGGCCACGGGGTCCTTCCGGGTTATGCAGGGACATGGCTTGTCAGTGCCTGCTGAGAACAGGCACTGGCAAGCCTCATACACTGCCTGTCAGATCGCTGATCTGACATAGTGTTGTGCAAAGTGTCAGATCAGCGATCTGACTTTGTATAGTAATGTTCCACCCTGGGACAATTTAAAAAAGTAAAAAAAAAAAATTATACTGAGTAAAAATATTTTTTTTAAAATCCTAAATAAATAAAAAAAATTCCCCAATAAATACATTTATTTATGTAAATAAAAAAAACAAAAAATAAAAGTGCACATATTTATTATCACCGCGTCCGTAACGACCCACTCTATAAAACTGTCCAACTAGTTAACCCCTTCAGTGAACACATAAAAAAATAAATAAAAAACAAGGCAAAAAACAAAGCTTTATCATCATATCGCCGAACAAAATTGCATTAACACACGATCAAAAAGACGGATATAAATAAACATGGTACCGATGAAAACGTCATCTTGTCCCGTAAAAAAATGAGACAAGATAGAGCATCATCAGTGAAAAAATAAAGTTACAGCTCTCAGAATAAAGATAAAAAAATATAAATGAGGTATCGCTGTAATCATACTAACCCGAAGAATAAAACTGTGTTATCAATTTTACTACATGCTTAACGGTAAAAACGCCCCCCTCAAAAGAAATTCATGAATTGCTGGTTTTTGTTCATTCTCCTCCCAAAAATCGTAATAAAAAGCGATCAAAAAATGTCATGTGCCCAAAAATAGTACAAATAAAAATGTCAACTCGTACCACAAAAAACAAGACCTCACATGACTGTGGGCCAAAATATGGAAAAATTATAGCTCTCAAAATGTGGTGATGCAAAAACTATTTTTTGCAATAAAAAGCGTCTTTTAGCATGTGACAGCTGCTAAACATAAAAACCCGCAATAAAAACCCGCTATATATAGTTAATCAAACCCTCCTTTATCATCCCCTTAGTTAGGGAAAAATAATAGAATTTAAAAAATGTATTTATTTCCATTTTCCCATTAGGGTTAGGGTTACGTTTAGGGTCAGGGCTAAAGATAGGGTTAGGGCTAAACTTAGGGTTGGGGCTAAAGTTAGGGTTAGGGTTGGAGCTAAAGATAGGGTTAGGGTTTGGATTAGGGTTGGGATTAGGGTTAGGGGTGTGTTAGGGTTATGGTTAGGGCTGGGATTATGGTTAGGGGTGTGTTGGGGTTAAGGTTGGAGTTAGAATTGGGGTTTTTCACTGTTTAGGCACATCAGGGGCTCTCATGGCGTCCGATCTCAATTCCAGCCAATTCTGTGTTGAAAAAATCAAACGATGCTCCATCCCTTCCGAGCTCTGCTGTGTGCCGAAACAGTGATTTACCCCCACATATAGGGTAGCGACGTACTCAGGACAAATTGAACAACTTTTGGGGTCCAATTTCTCCTTTTACCCTTGTAAAAATAAAAAATTGGGGGCGAAAAGATCATTTTTGTTAAAAAATATGATTTTTTATTTTTATGGCTGTACGTTATAAACTTCTGTGAAGCTCTTAGGGGTTCAAAGTGCTCACTACACATATAGAAAAGTTCCTTAGTGGCTCTAGTTTCCAAAATGGTGTCACCTGTGGGGAGTTTCTACTGTTTAGGCACATCAGGGGCTCTTCAAACGTGACATGGCGTCCGATCTCAATTCAAGCTAATTTTGCATTGAAAGTCAAACGGCACTCCTTCTCTTCTGAGCTCTGCCATGCGCCCAAACAGTAGTATACCCTCACATATTTGGTATCAGTGTACTCAGGACAAATTGTACAACAACTTTTGAGGTCCAATTTCTCCTATTACCCTTGGTAAAATTAAAAAAAATTGGACCTGAACTAATTTTTTTGCCAAAAAAAGTAAAATGTTCATTTGTTTAAAACATCCCAAAAATTCCTGTGAAGCACTTGAAGGGTTAATAAACTTCTTGAATGTGGTTTTGAGCACCTTCAGGGGTGCAGTTTTTAGAATGGTGTCACTTTTGGGTATTTTCTATCATATTGACCCCTCAAAGTGGCTTCAAATGTGATGTGGTCCCCCCCCAAAAAAATGGTGTTATAAAAATGAGAAATCGCTGTTTAACTTTTAACCCTTATAACTTCCTAACAAAAAAAATTTGGTTCCAAAATTGTGATAATATAAAGTAAACATGTGGGAATGTTACTTTTTAAGTATTTTGTGTGCCATATCTCTGTGATTTGCGGGCATGAAAATTCGAAGTTGGAAAAGCGAAATTTTCAAAATTTTAGCCAAATTTCCGTTTTTTTCACAAATAAACGCTAGTCATATCAAAGAAATTTTACCACTACAATGAAGTACAATATGTTATGAGAAAACAATGTCAGAATCACCAGGGTCCATGGAAGCATTCCAGAGTTATTACCTCATAAAGGGACAGTGGTCAGAATTTTAAAAATTGGCCTGGTCATTAACATGCAAACCACCCTTGGGGGTAAAGGGGTTAAAGTGAACCTGTCACCAGGTTTTCCCCATATAAAGAACGGTCAGAAGCTATAATCCCTCTGTTACAGAATTCTGTTATGCTGTCTGTATGTCCCTTCTAAACTTCTTATGCAAGGCTCAGAAAATAGCTTTTATTATGCCCACAGATGGCGTGGACCAGTCTGATGGGCTCTCTGGTCTTGACCTGGCGCCTCCTATCTTTTAACAATTGCTGTCCTCCCATGCTTTGTGCACTTCCCTGCAGTCCTCCTTCTCTGTGCTCCTGTGCAGGTTCACTTCTATCTGCCCTGCTGAGGGCAGAGCAAAGTATGGTAGTGTACATGCGCCAACTTTACCTACATGTCGTCAGCCCTCGATTGCCTTTCCTGCCTAATGCACACGACAATACTTTTCTATGCCCTTGGCAGAGCAGAAAGAAGTGCACCTGTGCAGGAGCGCAATTGGGGGACACTGTGATGATGACATAGGATGTGTCATCCCCAAGAAGCAGGGAAGGAGGGTAACGATTGTAAGAAGAGAGGAAGCACTGGTTCAATACAAATGACGCCCATCAGACCAGACCACTTTACAGAAGGGCTTGGGACATACAAACAGCTTAACAGAATGCTGTAAAAGAGTGCTTATAGGTGCCGGCAGTACTTTAAATGGGGAAAATCTGGTGACAGGCTCCCTTTAATTTTCAAATGTTAGGTCATAACAGTGCACCAAGGCTTAGGTAATGCCAAGAGTGCACAGAAGTGTCTTCATTTGCATATTAAATAAATGTTGCCTTTTTAGCAAATATTAGCCTAAACTGTATGTACGTGGTATTAATTTAATAGGGGCTACATCCCTTATATAAACTTTTATGCAGTCCAATTGCAATCAGTGGCCCCCACCAGTTGCTAAGCAAAGACCTCCTTGAAAACTGCAGCTCAGGAGCAAAAGAGAGCATGCACACATTAAAAAGTGAATCCAGTGAGTAGAATGCCATAGTCACGTCTCCTAAGTTGTGCATTTCTAAGAGGTCATTTGAGCAATCGGTGGGGGTCTCAGTTCCACCCCATGATGCCCCTTCTCCATATTGAGTCAACTTGAGACTCACACCAATCTGCGGAGAATTAATGATCCTAAAACATATAAGGTATCTTCCAAAAATTACCGTTACTCTTTAAATGGTTAATAAAGCTCTTGCCTAGGACTAAGCAGTACTGTGGTTCCCGCATGGTCTGATGATATTCAAGCCAGGAGAAAATGAGGAGTATATTGGTTTAGCAATTTATGTTTTTATTCATATTCCTTTCAGCCATAAATAGTCAAATAGTGTAAAACATAGGCTACAAAAAGGACACATAGACAGGCATAAAATACAATATACTAATTAACTCCAATAAGGTTAGGTACATAGAAATAGTAAACATGAGCCAATCAATGTGGACTGATATAAGAGTAGATATGTGCAGCACAGGTCAATATAAGACCCTCAAATGGCTAGGTAATAGACTGGTCACATACCAATTAAGTATATTGACTATGCCCAGTGCTGTATTTCAGAGCCGCATGCTTAGTGAAACAAAGATCAGGTCATCTTATGCTATAGGACCAACAGCAATGCGCGTTTCGCGTGGATATTTTCCCTGCTTTCTCAAGGGGCAGGTATTATGGTCTTGATGATGGCTAGTAACAACAACTCAAAGCATCTTCTTTCCATTGGGTTAATGCGATACATTTGTATATGGTGCTGACCTGACACTGATGTTGATTGTTGTACTAAGCTTGACTTGTACACGTAATGATGGGGGTTCTGGTGATATTTTAATGTATTGATGGTGGTTCTGGTGATGTATTACTGTACTGCCAGTGGTTCTGGAGATGTAATCGTGTAGATGTTGCAATCTTTAATTTATCAGACTTGATACTAAAACATTATGAGGTCAGTGTGCTGTACTAAAAATACAGCTGTCTGAATGTCTGTCAGCTGAACAAGGTAAAGACTAAAGTCCCCATACTCTATAGACAGCTGTCGTTGCGCCGTCAGCTATCTCGCTTGGCTCTCCCATATACAGGATTGCTCACTCTGCTGAAGATTCCCGTGTTCTTTATAAGAGCCACTGCTAGTTGTTTCCGGCATCAGTTTATTACTTAGAGAACAATATGCAAATTGCCTCTTCAGAGAGGAAGAGGACTTGAACTCTATAGTGCCACCTGTTGGTAGTAGCGATCCTACAAGTCACAATCAACCCTTTAACGAGTCTTGTAATATGACTTTTAGGATAAAAGCCAAATCAGAATCTAAATTTGTAGACACGGTGTTTCGGGCTATTGCCAATAGCCCGAAACACCGTGTCTGCAAATTGAGATTCTGATTTGGTTTTTATCCTAAGTCATATTACAAGACTCGTTTAAGGGTTGATTGTGACTTATAGGATCGCTACTACCAACAGGTGGCGCTATAGAGTTCAAGTCTTCTTCCTCTCTGAAGAGGCAATTTAAATATTATTTTCCCAGAGGAGCATTGCATGGAAATAAGCCTCCTTACCTTGACAAGCCAGAGCTGGTATGTCACTCTCCACAGGAAGAAACCTTACCCCTTAGTCCTTACTTAGAGAACAAAAGGATCTACAGTCTGCATTCGGACATGCCGGATCAGTCAGACACACCCATACACATTGGGCTATCAGCAGAAGCTGTTGATATCGGCAAGTTTGGCCAAATTTAGTCTAATATGTATGGGTTTCTTAACTATTGTCTGAAGGATATGGTCACGGTCAGGGTATGTGCACCCAACTTCTTTTAGATATTTGTGAAACCCTGGAGACAAGTCAGGACACATAGTCGTCATTTTGACCTGAAGCAACTTTTTTGCTTCTTTTTAGTCATATATTACGACGTCTTTTAGCCATCAGTTATTGTTTCTTTTTTTCTATAAACTAGTAATGGACCGGTCACTTCTTTTAGCCGATTCAGTGCGCTGGGTCTCTCTGACCTTTACCAGCGCCTGCGCACTGCAGTACTTTGTTCTGCGCTCAACAGGGCAGATAAGTACACCTGCGCTGGAGCGTGATGCCAGGGAGCGATGAAGCAAGCAGGAGGGCGGCATCGCAAGAAGATGGGAGGCGCCGGACCAAGACCTGAGACACCCACTGGAAAGGAACGCTTCCCAGGTGAGTATAATAAAACTTATTTTTCTTATCTGTCAGGTCGGATCGGGGGCTTATCTATAGCATTATAGAATGCTGTAGATAAGCCCTGAAAGGCAGTGGTCGTATTTTTTATCGGCCAAAACTGCTGACAAGTTCCCTTTAAGTGAAAAAGGAGACATTCAGTGCATGAAATAATATTATTTTTAGTTGTTATTTATAGTTGTTATTTTTTACCCACTGAGTCCATATGCTTATTCATTGCAGTTTCGCTTTGTAATTTATGTATTTTTTCAATTGAATTAAAGCAGCAGTCCTATATGTTTCCTTCATAGATCAGACTGCCTAATTCTTGGCTCTATCTTTCGATGATTTTCTTTAATTTAAAACTCCCCTATTTCACTTTTTCATGCTGTTTTTAAATCACAAGTGGCCTTCCTTGTTAACATTAGATTCCAAAATTAAATTCCATAGAAAATGCTATTTTCCTTGTATCATACAAGTGATATAAAATATGCAAAACAGTGTTTGACAAAAAAAGAAAAAGTGGGCCTAAATGCAATGCTAAAATTACAGCCACAAAATCTTATTGTGAAAAAGATCAAACAACACTTGGTGTCTGCTAATTACAGTGTTATATGAATATGAGCTAGCAGACAAATGCCAGCAATACTGTCTTTTGCTTTGTTGTTTTGTGTCACTAGGGGGCAGTAATATCTGTACATTTGCTATGGAGGCAATGGTTGAATTTAGGAACCACATGTGGTTCCAGAATCACTAATTGGGCAGCACTGCAAAATTAAAAAGAGGTATGACTTTTAAAAAGCAATTTCAGTCTCTTGGAAAAACTGAAGAAACATGCTTCATTAAGCCAAACTCAGAGGAAATGTATAATTAGCTGTTGAAATTACAACCCCAATCCCCCAAAAATTGAAGATGTAAAATGTCAAGAAATCAGGAATGCAATGATTTTGAAATTTCTTACAGCCACATTTTATTTACTACAGCATATAGAACACATGCTAAAAATTGAAAGTTAGACATTTTTCCATTTCATTTGAATTTTTTTTTACTTATTTAGACCTAATTGATGGCAAGAATACATCCTAGAAAAGTTGGGACAGGGTCAACAAAAGGCCAGAGATGTAAATGGTAGTAATGAAAAACAGCTGGAGGGTCAATATTCAATATGACTGTGTATAAAAAGGGCTGTTAGAGAGGCAGAGCCTCTCAGAAGCAAAGATAGTCAGAGGTTCACCAATCTGTGAACAACTGCATCTAAAAATTGTGGAATACATGCAGAAAAATGTACCTTAATCTGAAAAAAATATATATATGTATATATATACTACTCAAAAAAAATAAATAGAACACTAGACACTCTCACTGAGCAGACACATGGATGTTAGTAACCTTCCTATCATTTCTACCTGTTGTTTATTCCATTGGCACAACAGCAGGAGAAATTAAATCACAATTAGTGTTGATTTCACAGAAGTGTGACAGACTTGGAGCTACATTTTGATTTTTAAGTGTTCCCTTTATTTTTTTTAGCAGTATATATAAATATGTATGTGTATGTATATATATATATATATATATATATATATATATATATATATATATATACTACCGTTAAAAAAGCTTAGAGTCACCCAGACAATTTTGTGTTTCCCATGAAAACTCATACTTTTATTAATCAAATGAGTTGCCAAATGAATTTAAAATCTAGTCCAGACATTGACAAGGTTTGAAAAAAAGATTTTTATTTGAACAAATAATTTTGTCCTTCAAGCTTTGCTTTCGTCAAAGAATGCTCCCTTTGCAGCAATTACAGCATTGCAAACCTTTGGAATTCTAGCACTTAATTTGCTGAGGAAATCTGGAGAAATTTCACCTCATGCTTCCAGAAGCCACTCCCACAAGTTGGTTTGGCTTGATGGACACTTTTTGCGTACCATACGGTCAAGCTGCTCCCACAGCAGCTCAATGGGGTTGAGATCTGGTGACTGCGCTGGCCACTCCATTACAGAAAGAATACCAGCTGCCTTCTTCTTCCCTAAATAGTTCTTACATAATTTGGAGGTGTACTTTGGGTCATTGTCCTGTTGTAGGAT
The DNA here is from genome assembly GCF_039654945.1 of Dendrobates tinctorius. Lineage (NCBI taxonomy): Eukaryota > Metazoa > Chordata > Amphibia > Anura > Dendrobatidae > Dendrobates > Dendrobates tinctorius. The sequence continues at coordinate 34,242,171 of NW_027361675.1, forward strand.
GAAATTGGCTCCAATCAAGTGCTGTTCACAGGCTATCGCATGGCATTGCAAAATGGAGTGATAGCCTTCCTTATTCAAAATCCATTTTACCTTGTACAAATCTCCCACTTTACCAGCACAAAAGCAACCCCAGACCACCACATTACCTCCACCATGCTTGACAGATGGCATCAGGCACTCTTCCAGCATCTTTTCAGTTGTTCTGCATCTCACAAATGTTCTTCTGTGTGATCCAAACACCTCAAACTTGGATTTGTCTGTCCATAACACTTTTTTCCAATCTTCTTCTGTCCAATTGTCATGATCGTGTTGGATCTGGCGGTATTAAAAGCACAAAGTGAACTTTTTTTACTTTGGTTAAGTTCAAAGGTGTTTTTACTGTCCCCGGTGGTGGTTAGTGGTATTGCACCTTAGGTTAGGTTGCACTTAATTATGGTTCAGCTGTGACACTCTATAAATGGGTCTCAGGGTGTTCACTCACTGCTGGTGATATTTCTTGCTGAGTTATTGGAGAGCCTGGTGGAAGGATGGAGCTGGATAGGAGTCCTGCGCAGTCAGCCAGAGAGAACGAGTGCCAGCTAATGGTGTCTGCAGGAAGGACTGGCATGGCCTGGTGGAGTTGCAATTTATGGTGTCGGCGGGAAGTGCGGGCATGGCTTAGAGGAGTGGCGACTAGGAAGAGAGTTGCACTCAGCATGCTCGACTTGGTTGCTGAGAACTGGACTCGAGCATGCTTGGATTCTTGGCAGAGGCTGGACTCATCTTGGGACTCTGTGTACTGGACTGCTGCAAGTGGTGATGGACTCTGCTCCCAGGCTGCACGATGGTGATGAATCCAGTTATGGTGATGGATCAGGGTGGAGGAGAAGATGCATGCAGGTGGTGGGCTCTGTTGCTAGGAGCGTACGCAACAGAGCAAAGCTAAGTGGTGTTCCCCCTGTATTGTCTCTTTCCTCATGTGTGTTATTAGTGCAGTGGTGGGATTAGTCTCCGCACCGACCCATTCCCTAGTGAGGGTTTAGGGTCAGGGCGAGCAAGGGGTTAAGGTTCGCGTGCGGCGACAGGTGCGGAGCCTGTATAGGGAATGTTAGGAGTGCAGGGACACTGGCTCAGGGGAGCTTAGGAGGTCTCCATGTCCCCATTCCCTATCGCAGGGCCCACCATTGTTAAAGTTACCCAGGTTCCCCCCTTATTATTTAAATTCGCCGTACTGGAGGCAGTGTTTCCAGAAATGTATTTATAACGTGTAATACCTAAATTCGCCAGGTGGAGGCGGCGTATCCACCTGCACGTTCTATTATTTAAATTCGCCCCACTGGAGGAGGTGTATCCAGGGTCACGTGTGTTATGGGTTCGCCTTGCGGCATCATCTGCGACCTGACACACGTGATCATGACACCAATGTCTGTGTTCTTTTGCCCATATTAATCTTTTCCTTTTATTAGCCAATCTCAGATATGGCTTTTTGTTTGCCACGCTGCACTGAAGGCCAGCATCCCGGAGTCACCTCTTCACTGGCGTTTTGCGTGAACTATTTAATGAAGTTGCCAGTGGAGGACCTGTGAGGTGTCAATTTCTCAAACTGCAGTCTCTAATGTACTTGTCTTGTTGCTCAGTTGTGCAGCGGGGCCTCCCACTACTCTTTCTACAATGGTTAGAGCCTGTTTGTGCTCTCCTCTGAAGGGAGTAGTACACACCGTTGTAGGAAATCTTCATTTTCTTGGCAATTTCTCGCATGGAATAGCCTTCATTTGTAAGAACAAGAATAGACTGTCGAGTTTCACATGAAAGTTCTTTTTTTTCTGGCCATTTTGAGACTTTAAAGGAACCAACAAATGTAATGCTCCAGATTCTCAACTAGCTCAAAGGAAGATCAGGTTTATCGCTTCTCTAATCAGCCAAACTGCTTTCAGCTGTGCTAACATACTTGCACAAGGGTTTTCAAGGGTATTCTAACCATCTATTAGCCTTCTTACACAGTTAGCAAAAACAAAGTACCATAAGAACACTGGAGTGATGGTTGTTGGAAATGAGCCTCTATACACCTATGAAGATATTGCATTACAAACCAGACGTTTGCAGCTAGAATAGTCATTTACCACATTAACAATGTATAGAGTGTATTTTTGAATCATTTAATGTTAACTTCATTGGAAAAAACTGCCTTTCTTTCAAAAATAAAGACATTTCTAAGTGACCCTAAACTTTTGAATGGTAGTGTGTGTATATATATATATATTCAAAAGATTCAGAGGTTCTGGAAAAATCTATGTCTATAAGGTTGACAGTCAATATTGGATAATCGATGAAAGTACACACAGCACTACATTAAAAACATTTAAAAACAGGCAGGCATGATGGTTGTGCTAATCACTGTATGGGTACAGGAATACTTCCAGAAGTCATTATCTGTGATCAGTTTGTCATGCAATTAACAAATATAAGTAAAAGCTTTATTATGCAAAAAGAAGACATATATCAATACAATCCAGAAACACTGCATTCTTCTCTAGGCAAAAGCTAAATGTACTTTTCTGTGGTCAAATTAACAAGACAGTAAAAGTGAAATCTAAAACGTAACTTTTATTAAGTCTATACGATAAAAGGTGCTGCATATCAAATAAGAGGCCTACAGCCTCAATAAAACACCAGGAGGTAATTGTATAGACCTAACAATATAATCAGATACACCATAATATATGTTCTAATCATATAGGTAATTCGCAAATATTGGGAAAGACAGATACCTATATTGATGGTGAAATTTACCTATCAATGTCTCTATGTCCACACCAATATTTCTAATCTAATACTGCAAATATACAATGACTGGAATAAGTATAGCTATCTGCTATAGACAGCCAACAGTATGGGATTAGCCACACAATCTCAATAAACAATATCCAATATGTTGAAAGTGGTAAAAAAAGATACAGAGAGATACCGTAGCTCTAACCATATGACTGCGATCTTTAAGCAATAGCTACAAAAAGTATTCATCATAATAGCCAACAATAAAAACAAAAACAAAACAATGGGGCATATATATCAAAACTGTTTGGTAAGTACATTTTTAATCTAGTCTAACTTTAGACCTGATTTAATCAGCCATCAAGTACCTCTAACAGCCACGGGTGGATCTGAGATCCACCCGTGGCTGTTAACCAGTTAAATGCCTGTGTCATTTAAAACTTGCAGACAGGAAGCGAGTGCCGGTCACGTGATCGCAGGGCACCAATGGGTTGTCATGACAGCCGGGGGTCTGCTGAAGACCCCTGTGCCTGTCCCTATGATCCTATTGTGAGTGCCGGTCCATGGCCAGCATTCATAAGAGATTGTGAGTTTCCTATACATAGCAGTGCTGAAGCCATGCTATGTATAGCAAAGGTGATTGGACAATCGCAGCTTCAAGTCTCATGCTATTAATCTGCAGATATGAGATCGATTTTCAGGTTAACAGTGTTCCGACACCAGCACTAAGAACCCCCGCTACAGAGAGGAAATTAACTTTAGGGCTCATACTCACTTGCGAGAGACTCGCATGATTCTCGTGTGAGTCTCTCGCATGAAAACCTGGCACAGCCACCAGCACTGGGACCGGAGCGTGCGGCTGCAAAGAAATTCATGCAGCCGCACGCTACGGTCCCAAGGCCGGCAGCAGTGCCAGGCTTTCATGCGAGAGGTTCGTACGAGAAATGTGCGAGTCTCTCGCAAGTGAGTATGAGCCCTTATTCTCCAGGTAATGTTCGGCTTCCAGTCACAGGGGTGGCGCCAACATGGTTTCTCTCTATGAACTGAGTGGTGACCAGAACTGTGCCAACACAACCTTATGACTGGAAGCCAAATGATGCCAGGGGAAACAAAGTTCTGGCAGAAGGGATCTTAGTGCAGGCGCCCCACAGTGTCTGAATGCTATTAAATTGCGAATGAACCCTATATCTGCAGGTTAATAGCTTTATTTTTCATGACAGGTTCACTTTAAAGCCCTCATATAGCTGCATAAACTGGAAAATAAAAACATTGCAGGTTTCGGAAACAGGAAAGATTTTTTTACGAATTTCTGAATTTTTTTATCCCCCAAATCAAAAAATACCATACAAGTTTGATTTTGTTGTAATCGTACTGAGCTGGAAATTAATGTTCACAGGTCAATCACAAGTTTAATCATGTACAAATTGCCTCTTCAGAGAAAAAGAGGACTTGAACTCTATAGCGCCACCTGTTGGTAGTAGCGATCCTACAAGTCACAATGAACCCTTTAACGAGTCATGTAATATGACTTAGGATAAAAGACTCGTTAAAGGGTTGATTGTGACTTGTAGGATCGCTACTACCATCAGATGGCGCTATAGAGTTCAAGTCCTCTTTTTCCCTGAAGAGGCAATTTGCATATTATTTTCCCAGAGGAGCATTGCATGGCGAATAAGCCTCCTTACCTTGACAAGCCAGAGCTGGCATGTCACTCTCCACAAGGAGAAACCTTACCCCTTAAGTTTAATCATGTTCATTTATATCATACAAAGAACACAATAAAAATAAACACCTCCTTTCCCCTCCCAAAAAAAAATGTGGAAGTTCTCAGCACATGGAATCTATTTCCTGTTTTACAGTATGTTGAATGGTAAAATGAATGGTGCCATTCAAAACTATAATTTGTTCCACACAAAAAAAAGACCTCGTACATCTATGTTGACTGAAGAATAAAAAACTTATGGTTCTCAGAAAAAAAATAAAAATTTACCATGTCAGGAAAGGGTTAATTATGCAAATTTTATAGGGCTAGAGCTATTCCATCAAGGAAGGATGGAAAATTCCCTTTGATATATACAGTAATAGTGTTGCTGTTTTCATGAAATGCATTCTCTAATTCTAGACTTTACAAATGGAACATAATTGATAGAAGCATGGAGACATTTATAGACAGAGAGGTGTACACATCATGTTATTGCAACACCCGTCTGACAAGTCCAACAAAACATCATAAAAAGCTAATTAAAAATATGAAATACAAATGAACAACAAAGGCAATTACATAGTTTTCACCCCTGGAGGAAAAAATGGCAGCAATAAGGACAATGGGTTCTGGCACTCCATCAAACACAAGCTAACAAATAACTAAGGCAGAAACATCTAGCCTTCCTAAATCATGTCTAGCGTCTTGCTGCCAGCACATCTTCTATGCCAAACCTATTCTCATTGCGACTTTCACACATGCTTACACGACACATTATATAAATCATGCAGTTACATAGATATGGAATCTTCTCAGGCTATGCTTAATTTAATAATGAAGAAAGATAGAGATCGATATGAATAAGCTATTGGGTCTTTGGTCTAAATATAAACATAAAACTTTGGTAAAACAGTGATACTGATCATCTGTGATGCTTTTTTTCCAGCAACTACCACAGACGATCCAGATCAGGGTGTTGAATCTGGAAACATTGATGGAATTTTGGAAGCCTCCAGGTGTCTTGACAGCGTTTAGAAACAGAACACCAAACTATTAGATAAGTGTGGATGTGTTCATTGTTATAATTGGACTGACATAAATGGCTCATTCTCCTTTTTCCTATGTGAATAAGTGTACATGGCTTTGAGAAACTTAATCAAGGCCAATGGTATTAAAAATAAAGCCACCTTGATATTAATATAAAGAAACAATTCTAATAGCATACAGTAGCTTCAAGTGACATATTTTTCAATTTAGACAATAAATGTCAGGCTTACAATTAACCTTCAAGGACAGTGGAAATAACTATTGTAGGGAAAAATTCAGTGCACAATGTAATTTGTTACATAGCAGAGGCTTTTCCACACTAATAACTCATCTTTTTATTTTACAAAATAGCATTGAGAAAAATTTCTGCTACCGTTCTCATTGGCTTCAAAGGAATTTGTGAGAGTAATTGCTGTTAGCTGATTTAGGTTACTCATTTTCCATTGGTTTTTAGTGATAAGCGAACGTGCTCCGGTAAGGTGTTATCCGAGCATGTTCGGGTGCTAACCGAGCGTCTTTGGCGTGCTTGAAAAATATGTTTGCGTCCCCGCCCATGCATGTCTCGCGGCTGCTCCACAGCGGCAACACAAACAGGGATTTCTTAACAAACAGGCAATCTCTGCATGTGTTGCAGCTGTCGAACAGCGGCGAGACATGCAGGTACGGGGACTAGAACATATTTTTCCAGCACGCCAAAGACACTCAGCACCCGAACATGCTTGGATAACACCTTATCTGAGCATGTTCGCTCATCACTATTGGTTTTCTGTTATTTTTGGTCATAAAATGTAGCAAACAAATCCCAAAAGAGAGCACCTGTTTGATTCAATTAAACACTTTTTGTCGCAAGGAAGGGTGGCTCCAATTTAAGGGACAGCCCTGAGTCTTAAATAGTAGAAATATCTGAGTTATGCCAAATAGCTGTCTCACAAAGCAATGTAAAAATAAAAACACTGTTATGTGAATGTGGTGAGGCAAAAATAATACTCAAAAGGGATCCATTTGAAGCCACTTGTTCAACAATCCAACATTTTTGAATGAAGATACCTTCTTGGCATGGAAAGTCTCTGAAAACCATAAGGTTATAATGGGTAAAAAATTGCGTTTTTAAGAATCCAGGAGACTGGCCTTGAGAGAATTCTTTAATGGTTAGAATATTCTCCAGCTGGCATCTACTTTAAACAGTAGATTGCTTTTTAGTAAGTCTGCAGACTAAACACCTACATTGATAGGGTCATGGGAATAAAAACTCAATAGTCTGTAGGGGAATGTCATAGCCAGAAGAATAATTAAAAAATCTTGACTAGATGGTACTGATGACCAGAAAAATTACATGGGATGGATTCAGCTGTACCTAAAGTGTGCTGACATCATTGTTGTGTGATCACTATTTAATGGTCCTGTCCAGCCTTACAGACATTCGACACACTGTGACATCTACTTTTAGATGACTCAAACAAGGGTGATCCTGGTACAATATCTGTAGTTCCGAGAGGACTTTCCTGACCGTGGCATACACAGTGATGTACAGTACAAATAATGGAAATCAGCTGAGACCCACCAATGCAGAATGTGCTTTGAGAAAAAAAAATATTTAAAAAGACTAATTAAAAAAGAAAAATAGACTTTGATCAGTTAAAACAGATTGATTAGAAACCTAGATCTTTGCTGCCAATGGTGGACAACATATTACAAGATTGCAGTGTTAACAGAAAGAGGGGTAATGGTTCCTGATTTCATGAAAGTAGCATGTAATTTTTGTAGAATTTTTGTTTTAATTCACAAGAAAAATGTTTTTGGAGGGTGAAAAACTAAATATGATCAAATGCTACTGGTATGCTAATAATTACTGTATGTTCTAATAAAATAAATATGCATGCAAATAATATTATTTATCGCAATGCGTAGATGAGAAAAAGCCACCTGAAATAATGTAAAAATCAAAGAGTAATAACTAATATCAGACGGTCTTCAATGAAACATAAAATGTCGTTAGCTGACATAACCAAGTGAGAGCAAGTTTCTCTACAATAATTGTGAAGCACAACATATATAAGTGTCTGTAACATCTCTTAACCTCTTGTGAGGAGGTCACCTTATTAGATTTATGGAAATAAATGAGATTATTTATCTATATAATTGAACATTACAGAGATGGATTATGTTGGGATTAAAGAGCTAGAAAGAGTTCAAGATATGCACACTGCAGTCTGTAGACAAGAAAATATGGAGGTTTCAGGCACTCATCATTATACTAGTATTTGATTTTTTACAATTTGGCACCCATAAATAGGCTTGAATACAAAAATAATCCTTACATTTTTTAAAGAGTAAAATCTGTGTACTTTGTACAGAAGTCCTATACAAAATTCAAAGAGGCTGTCTTAGTAACCTTCAGGCTATGTGCCCACGGTGCGTGTTAAAACGCACACCAAAAACCGGACTCCTTCCCAGAAATCGTGCGGTTTTTTCCGCGCGATTTCACCGCAATTTCACAGCGATTATGTTCGCGATTTTCGCGTGCGATATTCAAGCACTTTCCAAGCGATTTGAAGCATCACTTGGAAAGTGATTGACAGGTTGGTCACACTCGTCAAACATAGTGTTTGACAAGTGTGACCAGGTTTTTACTATTGAGGCCGCCTATGCGGCATCAATAGTAAAAGATAGAATGTTAAAATGCTAAAAAAATAAAAAAATCGGGGTATATTTACCTTCCGGCGTCCCGCGCTGCATTCCCGGGCCACAGCGTTCCCAGTAGTGCCTTGCGAGACCTGTGATGACGTAGTTTCGCGTTGCTATAGCGATCTCGCGAGACCGCTAGAGTCACGCGAGACTACGTCATCACTGGACCGTGCTGCAAGGCATTACTGGGAACGCTTAGGCCGGGAATGCAGCGCGGGACGCCGGAAGGTAAATATACCCCGATTTTTTATTTTTTATTCTTTTTTTTACAGGGGTATGGTACCCAGGGCCTGGTGGACAGTCTCCTCTCCTCCACACCGTAGGTACCATCCGCACATGAGACGCTTAACTTCCCGCATGGTGGGCATAGCCACATGCGGGAAGTAAGCGATTCTCATGCATTCCTATGGGTGCGGAATCGCGGCAATTCTTTGCGATTCCGCACAAAAGAATGAGCATGCTGCGATTTTTTCCGCTGTGCGATTCCGCCGCGGAAAAAAGCGCAGCATTAGGACAGCATGTGCGGAATGCCATAGGAATGCATGGGGGGCGTTCTGTACACGATTTTTAAACGTTTTTGCTGCGTTTTCGCGCCGAAAATCGCTGCAAAAACGCTTAAAAATAGCTACGTGGGCACACAGCCTCAATACATCTTTTTAATTACCTGAGATTTAAGAAAATAGCATCCCCCAAATGGTGAAAATGCAACAGCTGTACACTATAGCTGCCAACCTACTGCATCAGCAGTGGTTGGTGTTGGCATTGATCTTACCCGTTTAACTGCTTAGATGCTGTTGTCAATAGTGACTATGGCATCTAGATGGTTGACAGAATGTGGAGGCTCCCTCTTTAACCCCTATGGCACTCTAAGATCATGATTGTGTGGTTCTAATGGTTGCCTTAGCATTTCATGACAAAATAATTGCCTTAGACTTTGCCAGCCATAATGACGTATTCAGAAGATATCAACATTTAGGTGCTGAAAATAAAATTTTTCATGTGGATATGACACTATGAAATCATTCTTGAAAATTACCTGAAGGGTTAATAAACTAACTGGAATAGCAGTGCAGTTTTTTTAAATGGTATCATTTTTGGAAGTTTCCAATATATAGGTGGCCAAAAGTCACATAAAAACCGAATAGGTCCCTAAAAAAGTTTTGTAAATTTCCTTGAAAAATGAAAAATTGCTGCTAAATTTGTAAACTTTCTTATATCTTAACAAAATTAAACAAAATTAAAAATGATTCTGATGTAAAGCAGACATGAGGAAAATTATATTTATTAACTTTTTTTTGCGTGGTATGCTTATTTGGATTAAAGGGATAATCAAAGATTGAAAATTGCAAATTTTTTAAAATATTTGTCAAATTTCTGATATTTTTAGAAATAAATGCAAAACGTATCCACCTAAATTTACCATTAATATAAAGTACAATGTGTCACATTGGAATATGTTGAAGCATTCCTGAGTTATTGCCACATAGAGTAACATGTTAGATTTGAGAGAATTTGCCTGTCTCACTAAAGGGTTAAAATGGAGTATGCCTTGACAACCCCTTTTGATAGGAAAATCAGTCTGATTGACTCAGGTTTGCTCTTAAAGCACCATTGCATTTGTTGCTACAACGTAGTTGAAACTCTGATTCCTGGTTGCTGTGCGAATAGTATTACATGGAGGTCATTCAAATAAAAGGCCATCCACATAATACATGCGGAGCTTGCAATCTACTTGTAGTGGCTGCCACGGAGTACTACACATCCACCTTCTATTGATTTGAATAGGAGGCGGATGTGCAGTACCAAGCCCCAGCCACTCTAAGTAGATCACCAGCTCTACAAGTAAATACATCAGGCCGGTGGCAGCCAACACAGATAATAGTTGTTGCTGGGTGTGCCTGCTGTTGAACCACAGCTGATCAGACATTGATGACTAATCCTAAGGACAGATCATTTGTTTAAAAGAAGTTGACAACCTCTTTAAGCAACTTCATTAACAACAATGTTTTTGTGTAAATGAAGTCATGGATAAGTGGTCACAATTATTTCTATGAGCAGTCAATGCCACAGTAAAATTAAAAAAAACATGAATTTACTATGTCATAAAGATGAGACTGTAACAAAAAATGATCTTTCCATTCTTGGAAATTTGTTTTTTAAAATATGCTTTCCTCTCTTCTAGTACCTAGAACAAAGAAATGTTGGTCTAGTAATGTGGAACTTTTATAAGGAATCATAGTGAGTAATGGCAAGCTTGATTTAAAAAGAATTGTTGGACCAAAGATCACACCTCTTTTTTGTACCTGTTCCTGATACCACCACATCTCGGTTTGGGGATTCAGACATGGCATCAGCCAACCGTTCACGAAGACCCTCATCGGTGCTTTCAATAGATGAGATATGGCGTAAGCCGAAGCTGTCTGGCCAGCTACCACATACTTCCAGCAGCGTAACACTCCTATCATAGGCACCTAGAGCAAAGAAAAAAAAGAAAACATGAGCTTCTTATGTTCCAAGAATGATATAAAAAAATTTCATTTTGCTACATATAAATATATATATGTGTAATGTATGTCACATTTTACATTACACCTCTTTGTAAACTGAGCGTAATATTCATGGTATTTTTTCCCAAATAAGCTAACTGAAAACATTTTGTGACTACTTTTATAATACATCCCAAAATCTGTTTAGGGACTAGTAAGAACTAAAGGTAATAACTAGGATAAAATATTTAAACATTTTAAACAGCTCTAACGTCATCATTTTTCTACAAGTGGCCTGCTAAACACAGAGACAGATATCAACATGAGTTCCATCAATGGCTGGTCTGCTTCCACTTCATGGAACTGGTCTCAAAAATTTGTCATAGCAACTGTGAAATGCTAAATGGACATACAACTGTTTAAGCTCCCACCAATGAATATACAAGTTACACATTACTTAAGTCACATTTACAATTTTATAACCAACATGTCAGGGACATTTTATCACTGCCATATATGTTGAGAAATGAATCACGCATATAACCACAAAAGAATGAGTTATTTTAATTTTAGCATGGAGGTACAGCGGTTAGCAATATAGTTTTTCAGTTTTGAGATCCTAAGTTCTATGGATATTTACAGTGGATAACATCTGCAAATAGTTTGCACTTCCTTCCTGTGTTTTTTTGGGTTTCCTCCAAGTACTCCAGTTTCCTGTTTGTTAGTTTACTTATTCAAATTAGATGGAAAACAATTCCATGACACCTATTCAGCACAAAGCCCCTCAAAAATCCATGAAGTCACATTCGATATCACAAAGTCGGTCAGTCTTCAAATAATTATAAAATTATATACTGATATCATGCAGATAATGGCAAAATACCAGAAGACCAAGGTACTAATAGTCATTTCATGTTTCAAAAATTCCTCGACAGAGGAAAAGAAAAAAACCCCACAAGGCAGCTCGTAATATTAAAGTCTTCCAAGTCCACAATACCATACTAAAAGTATTTATTGAACTCAAAGAGGATTCATTAAAATAAGCATTAAATAAAATACCATTGTGGCTTAATGCTTCATTCGAGTTTTGCCACATTGCTTCATCTGGGGCAAAGTATTCTGGCGAAACTCGAGTAGGGCAATGAACCAGAATACCCTGGTTTTCTGGTATTTCTCCATAGTGTGCACAATATCAGTATATCATTTTAAGTTTACTTATTAATGATTTGGCTTAAATTTAACAAGAACATGTAGCTTAATATGTAAAGGTATGGGTGAGCCTGAGTGAGTCAATTTAAATAACTTTAAAATTAGTCACTTCCTGTTCTTGGCTTTTGGTTCTAGAAGATTTTCTATCAAGTTATATTGAAATATGAGCAATAGTTATATTAATGTACTTGGTATAATCCCATGTGTCTCCAACAAATATCCTTAGGAGGGCTTAGATTGTGGTGAAACAGAACTCTGCATACATGTGAAACTCAGACAACATGTGGGTAAGACTACTGTCATGTCATAAAATGTTGAATACACACCTCCATGAGATAATGTTAACTGTTCTTCAAACATCAGCATTGGATGTTATGGGTTTAGAATTGCCATAATAAATGTGAAATAGCAATTCTATTGAAGGTGGGGGATTAAAATAATGTTCTTATGTAATCTTTATAGCGAAATTCAAAAAAAATAAGATTAGGTATGGCCATTTTCATCCCAGTCCAATAAAAATTATTCAAAGGGTATTTTGATCAAATACATTAATGCCCAACTGCTTCAAGGCTCCATTATGGTAACTCACATCTATCTCCAAAGTGGTATTCCCATCACCTACAACCTGCATGGTGAAGGGGCACCTTGCCAATGCATCTTAGGCAGACAATAAGTGAAGAGATGGCCACCCATATGTGGAGGTCTTTTCATTTACTTCTTCGGAAATCTAAGAAAGTGTCGACCATACTTGGCTAACTCCCATAGAACTAAATGCAGAGTTCCAGAATGGAAAGTTTCATGTTTTTAAATAATTTTCTTTCATACTTGTTAGGTGGCTCCTACTCAAATTCTACTGCTAAAACTTCTTAGACCATAGTTTATGGAATCAAAATAATTTCTACTGATCGTCTAAAGCTTCCAAAATATGAACCCATTAAGTAATAAAAATAAACTGAAAATATGAAGAACAGATAAAAGTAAAGAAAGTAGTCATAAAGTACACTACAATCCACTATGTGACTCTCCTGGCACATGACAGGTGATGCCTAAGGCCTCTTTCACACATCAGTTTTTTGCCTTCAGGCGTGATCCGGCTTTTTTTTGTAAAACCGGATCCGGCAAAATGCAATGCCGGATCCGGTTTTTCCCCATTGACTTGCATTAGCGCCGGATCGTGCCGGATGGCATTGCGTTTCATCCGTTTTTTGCCGGATCCGGCAACTTGTCTCATTCCGGCGTCTGGAAAAAACGGCTACTGTAACGTTTTTTGTCTCCGGCGAAAAAGCCGGAAGCGCCGGATCCGGCGCTTCCAGCTTTTTGCTACAATGAAAGTCTATGGGCGCCGGAATGCGCCGGATCCAGAAAAAGACGGATCCAGCCACCGGATCCGGTTTTTTTAAGTCTGCGCATGCTCAGATCCAATTGGCCAGCCGCCAGGAACAGAGACGGATCCAGCAAAAAAACGGATCCGTTTCTACAGTTCTCCAAAATTTATGCCGGATCCGTTTTTTCTAAAAAAAGCCGGATCCTGCCTGACGGCAAAAAACTGATGTGTGAAAGTAGCCTTATACAGGATGGTGTCCTGTCAAATCTCCAACTTCTCTGTGCAATTATATTCATTACAAAGAACCTTTTCTGCTGTATAGTGCAATATAAAGATGGCAGCTGTACTACAATAATATCTTCTGCACAATACAAATGACTCTCTTTATCCTATTGATAAAATGTCCCTGGCTCGCCCTATGTTTCTCCAATGCAAAGACACTTAACCATTTCTGACCGCTAGACACATGTCTATTGTAGAGTTGTCCAGCTGTAAGTACCAATAAGCCCTGGCTCTTTGAAACTCAAAATACGGGCTCCATTGTAAAGTGAGGGAAAACACAATGTATGGAAAAGGTGGGTATTAAAGAAATGCAAAATAAATTAGCAAACTCATCAGAATTACTGCTATACACCATATCATAAGAATAATAATAATAATCTTTATTTATATAGCGCCAACATATTCCGCAGCGCTTTACAGTTTAAGTTTCAAAACACAAGTCATAAGTAACAACTTAAACAATACAATAATTAAAGCAAAATAAGATATCACTGCAGATTTACATACATAAACTTTATAAAGATTCCAAATGTTACAGTTCATAAAATATTTCTTTCTTTTTTATTAATATAGCTTCCAAACAAATCGAAAGAAAATAGGAATGGTCACAAATTTGAAGATTTGAATTAGGCTATGTTTTATATGAATATCCATAAGTATGACATTCCTTTATTGAAAGTGATAGTAGTTATGATTGCTGCCTAAACAATCAACCATTAACCGCTTTACTAGATAACTGAATATGTTATATTCACAAAACATCTATTTGCCATGCTATGGAAAAAAATGCAAATGCAAGAACTTCTCAAAGTTAAAAGTACATGAAACATGTCCTTGTTATCAGCCCCTTTGGTTTTCCCCTTTGATCAGCCGTCAGAAACTATCTACACTTGTACTCAGTGACTGTGCAGCTTCACCGCACACTCTTTGTCAATGACAGGTGGTAATAGAAAGGGTGAGAGACCAAGCCCTGCGGCAGGCGTCCCTTCCTCTGATAACATCCAAAGTAGTGGATGATAACTGTTCATAAACACTTGGCCAGCCAGTTACTCTATACATCAGCAAAGAGGGGCAGATAATTTAGACCTGGAAAAGCATAGAAAGCACACAAAGCAACGCATTCATGGATTTATATGGCCTTGCTGGCTGTTTCTGGTACCAGAATTTCATCAGTTTGGTTCAGTCAGTGTATATCAGGTCAAACTCCAGATACCGCAGAAGCTTCAATATCAGAAAACCTTGGATCTTGTGTGACATCTGCTCTTGAACTTCGACAAACCCCATTTGAACTTGCTGTAAAGAGCTCTGAAACTTTAAGCCTTTCCAAATCTTTCTGGATTTACCTAACTTCTAAAGACCTTTAATTTGACAGGCTAAATCTAACTTTATAATGTTTTACAAATCATGGCCTCTATGTGACATCAAGATACATTGTACACTTAAGAAAATAAAATCCACTTTTCAGATGGTATTTGGAAAATAAAAACAAACAATAAAAAAGTACAATATTTTGCATTATTGCAGTCATGCACACAACGCTTCACACCTCCCAGGATAAATATTGGTGTAAATAATGAGACGACCGGTACTAACTCTGACAAGTTTCTCACATTCCTTGACAGTAAATGAAAAGATCGATGAAAGATGCATTCTTGACTTGGGTTATTCTGAAGGGAGATAAAGAAGCAAAACTATTTTGTCTCTTGCAAGTAGACCTTTGAATAACAAAGAACATGCTTTTTTGAAGTTTTGCCAAATGAGGATTCTCTGCATGTGTGAACAGACACCCTATAAAGGGGTCAGTCACTTGTTCCAGGGATACTTGAGTAAAAACAGAAGATACAAATAAAAGTGTTACCAGCACATTCAAGATCTAAAAGCTGTTTTCTTTTTTCTTTTTGTATCGACGTGTGAGGCACATATGTTAATGTATGTGTGGGTTCCAGGGATTACATATATTGAAAGATTTTCTTACTGGAGATTTAAAAAGTTTTCTCTGAAATTTAGTTTTATCTTCTGCTCCCTCTCCACTCCCTTCTGTGGTTTGTCTACATTTCAGGCAATAACTTACTGAATACGATTACGGTAAAAAAAAAACTTCTTTATCGCTCTTGTAAATGCTATAAGCGCACTATGATTCAGCCAACTGATCTAAAAAAGTATCGAGAGTCAAAAACATCATCAGTAACCACCCAAGGGGTAATCTTGAAGATCTTAGCTTAAAAATATTACAAAATAAATTTAAGAAAAATATAATATTCTATCAATTTAATTTAGGAAAGTGTAAGGCTGTTATATGTTTTTAAAGGTTATTACACATTTAAAATATTGAATATTTGCTAACTTAAGATCCATTTTAATGAAGCTTCTGATACATTTGTGATCTATTACACTATTAGGCTTTTAGTAATTTCTATACTGCTCGTGTTACCAGAAGTGAAGTTCAGAACACAGACAGTGATGTGACTACTAGCCAGTGAGTGCTCATATTCTTTATCATGCTTCATAATGATATAGATTGAAAGAAGACACAAGTCCATGAAGTTCAACCTTTCTCAACCAATTATTGATTATCTATAAGTAGCATGCAATTTCATTACTTATTAGAAGAACATCCTGCCCTTTTTTTATATGCTGCTGTTGTAGCTGCCCTTACTACCTATTATGATACAGGAGTGTTTCCCAAACTCCAGCCCTCACAGCCCCCAACAGGTCATGTTTTTGGGTTTTTCTTAGTATTGCACAGGTGATGGAATTATTATCAAGGCATTAGAAATTGCAACAGGTTCCCTCAGCAGTAAGGAATTCTTGATGACATGATCTGCTGGGGAGCTGAGAGGATTGCAGTTCGGGAACCACTGAGGAAGGCATTCCGCAGTCTGACTACTCTAACTGTAAAAAACCCTTTCCTATTTCAATACTGGAATCGCTTTTCCTCCACATTAATGAGTGCCCAGTGTTCTTTTGGAAGGTCTTTGAAAGGAATAAATCATGTGCCAGCAATCTGTATTGCCCACACATGTATTTATACATATAAATGAGATCTACTGTATGCCATTTTTTTAAGCTAAACAAGACCAATTTGTAACCTCTTTACTGCCCTCAGTTTAACTGAATCACAATAATGTGGAAAATGGTTATTTGTTCAACATCTTTCACACAGAAACTACAAATCGGTATAGGAAACTCTATGTTAAGACAGCGGAAACCTTTTGTTTTTGATGGAAGCACACTAACGGAAGCTTCACTTTCACTCACAGACAGACAGATATTCATTGCCTACTACCTATAATATGTGCATCCAATGCTGACATATGTAGCCCAGTTTTTGCAAATATTTTATGTCAACATGACCCGACAAAATCATACCAATGAACCTTCTTGTAATGGTGTGTACAGTAGATCTTTGTAAAAAAATAAAAAGTTAACTTTTAGGATCCTTTTTTTACACAACATCCTGGAAAACCAATGCATATTAAATGCAGGACAGGCATTAGAAAGATTCTGTCACCAGATATATGCTGCCTTATGAGATGGCCACATAAAGTAGTGACACAGACCTTCATTTAAGCAGTGTGTCATATCTTGTAAATGTGCAGTAGTTTTTGTAAAATTGCACTTTAATACTGCAGTACAGGCCAAGATTAGGAGACTGCTGAGTGATTCACACATGATGTGGCGTTCTACATATTCATGACTTGTGTGATAGCTTTCTTGTGTTTTTTGCACTTTTTATTCAGGGTGCAGTTGGGCCCATTTGGTCTTGTAAACTGCGGTGTCTGTGCACATGGCATGCATTTTGATAGCGCTGGGCCAGCCCGCCTGAGCTAATAGAAGGGTGTCACTACTAGGCTGGCCTGGATGCTGTGCATGGCCATAGTGTGAACAGCGCCGCATAAGTTTTTTATTGTGCATTAACATACCAGGCAACCGCCCCCTCCATGTATTGGTAGGCTGCGAGCGGTTGTTTCATCAGTATTCTTGCACCTGTGTTGCCATCTTAATTATATGGGTCCACTGCATCCTGATAGTGCCTTTGTCTGGAGGCCTGTACGGGTAAACCTTTTTACTCTTTTGCAACTTTCTTCTCTGCACAGTGAAAAGAAAGAGTGTCAATCAAAAGAGGGTGGGCATAGGCAAGGCCACAGTCATGGTATGCTGCGAGCGGTTGTTTCATCGGTATTCTTGCACATGTGTTGCCATCTTAATTATATGGGTCCACTGCTAGGACTTCTGTCTCAGACAGGGCTCAGCTCACACTGCACCTAATAAACTGTGATTTTATGAAAACTACTAGATAGACAAATACTTTAGGTGACAGACTGGTATAATCAGAATCTCTGTCACTACGGTACTTTATGCAGCATAAACTTGGTGACCAGAGATGATCGAATCAGACAAGAGAATTCGTTATTCGATACAAATTCAATGTTCCATATTAGTCTCTGGTATCTATTCCGGCCTATGATTATAGCAGATGTAGAGTGTAAAGAAAAATAATAATATCTCACCGCTCACCTGTCCAGCCACCCCAACCCTTCAAGCCTCTTCTTTTCATCTTCCCCATTGGGTACAGATTTCTTGACTTGGTTGACTCTATGATTAGGCCTGTTTGACTAGGGAGACACATATTGTAATTTTGTGACATCCCGGGCCTAGTCAGTGCTGGAAGTCACGGCACAGAGTCAAGCAGACTGAAATGGATATGCACTACGGGAGAAGGCAAAATCAAGTGAGGAGGATCAGATGGTGGGCTATGGGAATGGTGGGAAAGGTAATGTATTATTTATTTTTCAACTTATTTACTTAACCTTATTCCAGCCCTTTATGGTTTAGCAAAATAGTGGCTGCCATTTTGCAAGGAACGAATTACAAAAAAATCTGAATTCTGGAGAATACAATTTTTTATAATATTAGAAGAAAATTCAATACCACTCGAATTCATTTGTTCGTCACTATTGGTGACAAATTGCCTTTAGCTAAAACCACAAATACATAGAGTTAAGTAGAACGATTTGATTTGCAAAGCCATGATTCATCGGCCACATTGGATCTCCATGGCTGACCAGAGAACTGAAAACTTCATATTATGTGCCAGTATCCTGGGAGTTTCTTCTGATTAGTTTGCCCCAGCAATTACATCATGACTCCACAGGAACTACTAAGTAGAAGATGTGCCAAGGATGCTGACACAGTGAGACGTTTGCAGTGCTCTAATCTTGTGCCACAAAGTATCAGTGTGGCCACTGGAACAAGGTCATATGAACCATTTTGCTCAGTTCTAATTATATTCATATCATGCTCTCTGAGCTTATAGCTTCTTTAAATACCCCATAGTATGGAAATTCCTTAATAATTACTAAGGAACATGAATTTCTCAAAATAACATGCCTTGCAGCTTTATGGGGGAATGGTTTTATTATACATAGGAATGTGGAATCTACAAGATTGTCCCTTGAAGTCTTCGTAGGAATTATTGCATTTTCTCTCAGCACACAGGTCAGATATGTAAGTGGCAGTCAGTTTCAAATGATAGTAAGTAATGATCCCTTAGCGCTTGACACCAAATATCTTAAAAACACATGTTCTATGTTTGGCCCAGAACTCCTGATTTGTCAATGACCAGCTCTTTTAAGAAGAAAAACTATCACAAAATGGCTAATCCAGGTATTAAATTATTTTGCACTTCTAAAGTAGAAGGAATGCCCAGAAGTGAATGGCAAAAAGAATAATGTTAGGTAAGTCAATGCAGAGATTAAAGGGATTACCAAATCTATGACAGAGTGCAGACTCACAAGGGTGTGTTTACTGACAAACTGCTGAAACCTTCCTGACAGCCACAAAATGGGTTCATGATACTAAACCTTCATTTCACCTTCCACCATAAAACTGGGGCAAAGGATACTGATTCTTTCGGAAGGCTAAAAATATTCAGTATGTTATACAGCACTGCTGGCGCAAAGAGTAACCATAGTCACAATAGTATAAGAGTACGTTCACATCCATTCTCAGAACGCTTGATTTTAGTGCAATGCTTTTATCCAGTGTTTGAATTGTAAGTATAAAAGACATTATGGTAAACTCAATAAATATTTTATTAGGTCTTTTGGCAATATTTTTATATCATGATATGTTGATGAATCTAAATTTTTTATTTATCTAACTCTTGAATTCCTTTTTCAAGCATAATACATTTTGTTCTACAATAGGTTTTATTGTTGCCTAGATTTTTCTTCTGAATTTCCTTATGCCCTCACTGCTTTCGGCTTATTTATAAGCCAAAACCAGGAGAGGAACAATCAGAGGGAAAGTATAATAGAAACATGTCACCACTTCTGTATTTATCACCCACCCATGGTTTTGGCTTACAAATGCTGAAGAAAAAAACCTCACCAAATACTGAACATGTGCATGTGGTCTAATAGTAATATTTGAAAAGGTATATCCTGTGCACCATAAAGTGTCCTGTGTAAGCTTGGTACAACCCTGGGCTCGGTTAAAAAACTGCGAACAACCCAAGATTCCAAGGCTCCGGGTAGTAACCTTCAAAAGAGTTCTATTGGCACCAGTGTATACATGCAAAAATGAACATGTGTTGTTTTGGCCACACAGGGCCTTTTTCAAGCCAAAAACAAGGTGTACACTGTTGCCAAAAAAACTCTTTTGAAGGTTACTACCCGGTGCCTTAGATTATAACAATAATAATAATAATAATTTATTTCTATAGCGCCAACATATTCCGCAGCACTTTACATTTTAGAGGGGACATGTACAAACAATAGACATTACAAAATAACAATAAACACATAGATCAAAAGATACCAAGAGGAATGAGGGCCCTGCTCGCAAGCTTTCAGTCTATGAGGAAATAAGGTAGACATGAAAGGTGGAGGGTAACAATTGCTTTTGGTGTTCGGACCAGCCATAAATGTAGGAAATCAGGTGTTCATGTAATGCTGCATGAACCGATTATCAGCCAGAATATGTAAAAGTACAGACACAGAGGGCTATTAAATTCATAAAGCGTGTGAGAACACAATACTAGGAACCTGGCTAAGAAAATTTTGAATGGGTAACACAGGGATAATTAAATAAATGTGTTGAGGTGGTAGGCCAGTCTGAAAAATGCATTTTTAGAGCACACTTAAAACTGTGGGTATTGGGGATTTATCAAATTACCCTGGGTAGAGCATTCCAAAGAATTGGCGAAGCACGTGAGAAGTCTTAAGCCCCCATTACACACTGCGATATCGCTAGCAATATCGCTGTAACGTCACCGATTTTGTGACGTTGCAGCGATATTGCTAGCGATATCGCTGCATGTGATACTTACCTCCGACCGGCTCCCCTGCTGGTTATCGCTGATCGCGCGAGAAGCTCCTGGACCATTCCTCGTCGGGCGCTTCCTGCTGGGCTTCCTGTGGCACCGACGAGCGATGCGTGGAGACGTGCGGGAGGACGCAGGATCGCCGCGTCTGACAGGTAAGTAGCGATCCCCGACCCCCGCTATGTCGCTGGTGAGATCTGTCTGTGTGGCAGCTCACTAGCAACCACCTAGCGATGCACCAGCGATCCTGACCGCGTCATATCGCTAGTCGGGATCGCTGGTGCATCGCTAGGTGTAACGGTACCCTTAGAGACGGGAGTTGGAGGTTCTGATTATTGAGCTTAATCTTAGGTCATTAGCAGAATAGAGGGTATTGATAGGGTGGTAGACTGAGACGAGGGAGGAGATGTAAGCATGGAGCCCTTTGAGGGTGAGAGTGATAAGTTTATATTGAATTCTGGAGTGGATGGGTAACCAGTGCAATGACTGGCACAAGGTAGAGGCATCGGTGTAGTGGTTGGTGAGGAATATGATCCTGGCTGCAGCATTTAAGACAGATTGGAGAGGGGAGAGTTTGGTAAGAGGGAGACTGATTAGTAGAGAGTTACAATACTCCAGACAAGAATGAATAAGAGAAACAGTAAGAGTTTTTGCAGAGTCAAAAGTAAGAAAAGGTTGAATTTTAGAATGTTTTAGAGGTGCAGATAACAAGAGCGAGCCAGTGGGGATGTGGGGAGTGAATGAAAGCTCTGAATCAAATATGACCCCAAGAGAGCGGGCATGTTGCTGGGGTGTAATGGTAGAACCACACACGGAAATGGCAATGTCGGGCATAGGTAGGTCAGTAGAGGGAGGAAACAACAAAGAGTTCAGTTTTTGATTCTTTGATTGTGGCCTAATAGTTATAACAATGGTTGATCAGATTTGAGGTAAAAAAAAAACTCCTCTATTTCTGTAACGTCTTTTCCTCATTTCTCTTTGTGACAGTTGTAAATTGCTATACGGAGGCAAACTAAAACACAGGAATAGAGTAATTACACTAGCTAAAGTTTGTAACAAAAAAGAAATTTTCATAAACTAAGATTGTTTGTTTATTTTCTCCTCCAATCAGGTTGGCAGCTTCCTTCATGATCAGCGCAATCTTCAATCTTTACATGCGTTCTACAGTATGATGCAAATCAATCAACTATGTTATTACCTGACATTTGTTTGAGCACAATCATCATGTTTACCATGGCATTTCTTACTAATTTTCAGCTGTACACACATATGTTTCCAGAGCAGCAAATTATGACTTACACTGGCACCAATCGTGGGCTCTCACCTCCACTGTTTTGGCATAGTTCTACTTAACATCTCAAGGCTCATTGCCTCTCAGGTCAAGAGGCATAAACATTTGTGGTTATAAGTCAAAAGGAAAATAAATTGATCCTTCTTTTGACAAACAATTAGGTAGAAAATGTGACTTTTATTTGCCACCTTGAGAAGACAATTAAAAGTGCATAAACTATTGTCTTTCTAATACATGAAGCAACCCTTAGTGCCACACAGGCTCGCATACCTGGAAAAAAACATACCTGATAGAATGTACTGACTAAGGGCTCACACTGCCGTGTAACACGGCTGAGTGCTATGCAATGTCTAATCGGATAGCACTCGGCACAGTGTTATACTATGGGGCAGTGCAAATCTGCATCTCAGATTCGGATCATGCACATCCATACAAGCCTATGGGTGAGTGTAAAAATTCGGACCGCACTTGGATGTCATCCGAGTGCAGTCCGAATACAGCAGACGCCAGCAATGGAGTTGGAGAAAATTCAAACTGCACTTGGATGTCATGCAAATGCAGTCCGATTACCGCAGACGCCAGCAATGGAGAAGATGGAGAAATTACTTTTGCCGTCTCCTCCACACCTATGCTCAGGTTGTCTCATGCGAGAGGGTTGGAGCACAGTGAACTGACACTCGTCTTACGCACGCAGCAGAGTTTGAGCCGAGTGTCATTTCCATAATTGACATGATTCTCTTGTATGAGAGAATCAATGACCGTGTGAATTAGCCTTTATAATGACATCCATAGGGTTTCCTTGAACAGTGTCACATATCGTACTAATACTTCTTTCAAACCCGCTAAGTTTTCTGACAGAGGCGGTACCGTTTTTGCATTGGCTATTAGTATTTGTCTTAATTTAAATAAAATACTTTCTGAATTAAAGGCATAAAAAGAAGTCTTCTTTCCAATCATCTCTGTTATTTTGTGGTCTCAGCCTTTACCTATTACTTGGCATTACTCATTATGTGAAACACAGCTTTGGCGTATGGCTACATGACCTTGCTATATTGCCAGGTATCTTTTTATATTGATGTGTTCTTAGCCTTAACTAGAGATAAACTAATTTGTTCGGATTCGGCTCCGAATATTGTTTTTGCAATATTCATCAAACACAGCCGAAAGTCATTAGCGTCAATGGGAGTAGAAATGACCGAATATGTTCGGAACCGATCATAAGACATACATTCGGCATGAATATTGTTCGAATATGGTTCGAATATGTCAAAATCAGATTCGGGGACAAAAAACGAACAAATTCGTTCATCTCTAGTCTTAACCTCAAAAGACGCTATTTTCACATCTAAAATAATTAAGTCACATTCATGTCTGTACCATTTTTATCATAAAACCCCCAATGTAATTATTCACAATTCTGCAACTTTATTTTAATAGTTATTTATTATCTCAGTATGCTTGCTTATATAGCACCAAAATTTTCTGCAGCACCTTACAGACACCATCATGGTCCGCTTTGGGACTCACAATCTGAACAGCCTATCAGTATGTCTTTAGAATATCTGGAGGAAACCCAAGCAAACTTGGGGACAAGATACAAACTCTATGCAGTGGTTGTCCTCGGTGGGATTTGAATCAAAGACCCTAGAGCTACAAAGTTAAGGTACTGTCACACTAAGCGATATCGCTAGCAATATCGCGATAACTTGTGACGTTATAGCAATATTGCTAGCGACATCGCTATGTGTGATACTTACCTACGACCGGCTCCCCCGCTGGTTATCGCTGATCGTGCGAGAACGTCCAGGACTGTTTCTCGTCGTCAGCTTCCTGCGGTGCTTCCTGCTGTGAGGACGAGCGACGCGTGGAGCCGGGCGGGAGGATGCAGGATCGCCTGGTCTGACAGGTAAGTAGCGATCCCCGTCCCCAGCGATGTCGCTGGTGAGATCTGCCTGTGTGGCAGCTCACTAGCGACCAATTAGCGATGCACCAGCGATCCTGACCGCGTCATATCGCTGGTCGGGATCGCTGGTACATCGCTAAGTGTGACAGTACCTTTACAGTGCTAACCACTAAGCCACCAACCTAAAATGACCAAATATCAATTACAAAAAAAACAGAAAAGTGTGCGATTTGGTAGTCTTGCCATAGACACGTGCCAAACTTGCTATCTGATAAGTACTATAACTATTGTTTAGCCATGCTTGCTGTTGGCTCAGTGTGTTCAGTCAGCTAATAGATCATTAAACTCTTTAAAAGCTGAGGAATTTGCTTCTCTCCAAGTCTATCACTAGGAATCTGAAGACACCAATCAATAGACTTAATGTTTGTCTTTTTCCGTTAATGTCTCTTCATACTTAAAGCCATGTGGAATTCTTTTGGCGCCATAGAAGGGAACGATATTAATTAAAATGGAATTATTGGACAGGCAATAGATTCACATTTAACATGAAGATCAAATGCATGTGATCATAACAACTGATGATGGTACCATTACATAAAATAAAAAAGGGAAAATAAAAACAATAGATCTGCTATGTCTGGCTGTATGGAAGGAGACAGTGCACACTGAAAACAATAATAAAAGGAAAATAAATCCTGGCCCCTGAGAGGGTCATTCTCATTTATCATACTTTACCAGTTTAATCTTCATAACGGGTAATGACTACAAGTCTCAAGCTATGTCATTAAACCTTGATTAAAACTTAATGTGGAAAAAAAACCCCAAAAAAAGACAGATCAATGCAAGGAAATACAGAAAACAGAGTATCTTACATGATTTCTTTGTTACCATCTACAATTAAGGTTTGAATTCTATATCTGTTAACAGTATGATCCATCTTCATACGTATTTTATCTTTAGAATATTTTAGCATTTATTTTTCTTCAAAAAAATGTTCTTGAATTAGAAGGAGAAAGACCGTCACACTGTGTTACTAAAAAATTGTGTGCTTGAGGAAGGTACTTGTGGTCCAGACTTGTTGAGGAAGGAACCTCAGCACTCCAAAAGAGAATGAGACTGTAGGTCTTTCTGCAGTGATAGTTTATTTTGATCCGGCAAGGAGTCAAAAACAGATATGGTTCAACGTTTCGACCGGGAGCAGTCTTTGTCAAGGACATCTGTTGTGGCTGTAGGTAGGCAAAAATCTAGTAGAACAATAATATAAGATCTCTTTTATGTCAAGGAGGACCTGTGTGGTGAAGGATTCGGGAATCAGGAAATGTGGCAAGCAGAGTATAAGCCCATGGTCGAAACGTTGGACCTTATCTGTTTTTGACTCCTTTCCGGATCAAAATAAACTATCACTGCAGTAAGTCCTACAGTCTCATTTTCTTTTGTGATGCTGAGGTTTCATCCTCAACGGTTCTAGTTCTCGTTCACAAACAAAAAAACAGCAGTGAGTATAAATTCCTTTTCTTCTAATGATTTTGCAAGAATTGAAAGTTTAGTTGGATAATCTCTAAATATTAGACATTACAAAGAACCTGACACCAGATACATGCTAACCGAACCACAGGCAGCACGGATCAAACACTGGCTGTAAGATTCCTGACATGTTAGTTGGCTCTGAAACACTGCAGAGAAAAACATACTTTAAGATCGGCCTTGGATCAAGCCAGTCTTGATATATTCTCCCTGCCTGATGCTAGTGACTTACAGGTCTCTCTGTATACCTTTATTCAGGGAGAAAACATTCACTCCAGAGACGAGAAGCAGCGTGGTGCGGCCTTTTCGACTAGTCACCAGGCAGCTTGTTCTCTGGCGTAGCACTTCAGATTTAAACATACATGGTCAAAATCAAACAGCCAGTGTTTGATATATGCTGTCAATAGATTGGGAAGTATGTGTCAGGTTCACTTTAATGTATTTATTTCCGGTTACTAGAAGATATCCTAAGTTTTTGCCATTATCTTACAACTGTGCTGAATAAAACACCAAGAATAATGCAAAAATAATACAAGATAATGCAAAAAGTATACTTGACAAAAAAGAGCCAGTGTGCATGTGTACAACTGCATAAGGTCAACAGATATTGGTCTGTGTTCACATATGCCATTTTTGACACAATTTATGGTGTCTATACCTGACCTTTTTTGTAGTTATTCCTAGATAACAGGAAGCTAAATAAAAAGCTGGTGCACACCAATGTGATTTGTTAAGCACCATTGTATTTACCGCCCTGTTGTGTAATTGACTAGTATTTTTAAAGGGAATCTGTTACCAGGTTTTTATTTATTTATTTTACTCATTTATATAGCACCATTAATTCCACAGCACTTTACAGACATTATTGGTACTGTACCCCTTTGGGGCTCACAATCTAGATTCCCTATCAGTAGGTTCTTTGGAGTGTGGGAGGAAACCGGAGAACCAGAAGGAAACCCACGCAAACATGAGGAGAACATACAAACTCCTGGCAGATGTTGTCCCTGGTAGGATTTGAACCCAGGATCCCAGCGCTGCAAGGCGGCAGTGCTAACCACTGAGCCAGGTTTTTTCCAGCTAATCTGAGTTTAGCATGGTGCAGAGATAAAGACCCTGATTTCAGTAAAGTATAATTTAAGGCCCCGTCACACATAGCGATCTCGCTAGCGAGATCGCTGCTGAGTCACAAGTTTTATGACACAACAGCGATCTCACCAGTGAGATCATTGTGTGTGACAGCGATCAGCGACCGGCCCCCCTGCCGGTAATGCTGATCGCTCTTGGAAACCTCTGGACATTTCTTCCATTGCTGGTCTCCCGCTGGCCAGCACGCATCACTGCGTGTGACAGGCGGGAGACCAGCGATCAGCTGGTAACTAACGTACACATCGGGTATCCAAGGGACGTGCGTCCCTTAGAAACCCGATGTGTACCTTAGTTACCAGCGCGCTGATGCAGTGAGCTGGTAACTAACGTACACATCGGGTATCTAAGGGACGCACGTCCCTTGGATACCAGATGTGTATGTTAGTTACCAGCTCCCTGCATCAGCGCGCTGGTAACTAACGTACACAGCGACGCTGCACGCTCGGCGTCGCTGTGCTAATCGCTTGTGAAGCTGTCTGTTTGACAGCTCACCAGTGATCATGTAGCGACTCACCATCCTGACACGTTGATATCGTTGTCGGGATCGCTGTTGAGTTGCTATGTGTGACTCCAGCTTTACTGCGCTGCTTGTGTAATTTTGATAAAATCACTGTTTTATCAGCAGGATATTATCATTAGAGGATAGTAAACGTGCTGACAATTAATCAAGCATATGCATGAGCTTTGTTTAACCCCACCCCCACCACTGATTGGCAGCTTTCTGTTTACACTACATAGTCAGAAAGCTGCCAATCAGTAGTGTGGGTGGGATTATACAGGGCTCAGCATTCAGCGAAGTGGTAGATCTGCAGCAGAGAAAACCCTGATTATAACAAAATGATAGTAAGCAGTCCAGTTAAGTTTTGTGACACATCAGCGATCTCTCCAGCGAGATCGCTGTGTGTGACATCCAGCAGCGATCGGCCCCCCCACGGGGTATCGCTGATCGTGCTGGATCGTCCTGGCCTTTTTTTCATCGCTGGTCTCCCGCTGGCCAGCGCACATTGCTGCGTGTGGCAGCAGGAGCCAGCGATGAGCGACGCTGCACACTGGTTACCAATGTAAACATCGGGTTTCTAAGGGCCGTGGGGCCCTTAAAAACCCAATGTTTACCCGAGATACCAGCGTGCACTGCAGGCAGGGTGGGAGGTGGAGGCAGAGCGGCGCACAGACCAGAGTAGCTCTGCTATCTGCTACTCCAGTCTGTCAGACCGGAGTAGCAGATAGCAGAGCTACGCCGGTCTGTCTGCGCCGCTCTGCCTCCACCTACAGCCCTGCCTGCAGTGCACACTGGGATCTAGGGTAAACATTAGGTTTCTAAGGGCCCCGCGGCCCTTAGAAACCCGATGTTTACATTGGTAACCAGCATGCTCGCTGGTCCTGATTGCTGGAGGGGCTGTCTATGTGACAGCTCACCAGCGATCAGCTAACAATCTCCCAGCGATCCCATCCACGTCAGATCGTTGGTGGGATCGCTGGGACATCATTATGTGTAACAGTACCCTTAGTTACATCACTATAATCAAGGTCTTTGACCTTATATCATGCAATTCTAAGATAGAGTATACATTCCTTTTCACTAAACAAGGTAGCACAGAGTTGTATCTGTGTCTGGCCAACCAATTCCTTATCTAATGCACACTGTAAAATCCCCTGAGGAGTCTTATAGAGATAAATAGGGTCATTGCAGGCTACATCAAGGCAATTTTTCAGGATGAAGTTACTTCTACCAGCATTTCTAGATGTAGCTTTCACAAGGGTCCTAACACAGATATTTAACTTTTTTTACACACCACAAATTCAGACTTTAGCCTAAAGGGGGTTTTACACATAGCAATATCGCTAGCAATATCGCTAAAACGTCACTGGTTTTGTGACGTTATAGCGATATTGCTAGCGATATCGCTATGTGTGATACTTACCTCCGACAGGCTCCTCCGCTGTCCATCGCTGATCGCGCGAGAATGTCCGGCTCCATTTCTCGTCGTCAGCTTCCTGCTGGGGCTTCCTGCTGTGACGACGAGCGACGTGTGGAGGCGGGCGGGAGGACATCGGGATCGCTGTGTGTGAAAGGTGAGTATCATGCGCTGTATCGCTGCTGCATCGCTGTGAGGTCTTTCTGTGTGAAAGCTCACTAGCGATCATTTAGCGATGCACCAGCGATCCTGACTGGGTCATATCGCTGGTCAGATCGCTGGTGCATCGCTAAATGTAAAAGGGCATTAAGAGAGGTATTCACGCTAGACACGTAGGTTCCCAGCAAACCGGAGATCGCCTTGTCGTTGGCTGCTGGGCATTCATGAATTGGCCAAAATATGTGCTAAATATCTCAATTTTTTCTTATTATCTAAAACAGCAATGCTATTCATGTTTCATATATTACATCTTTGCATGCTTTAGCACTACAAAGTGCTACTTTGTTTGTTATGTATAGAGATGACTACTCCTAGTTCGCACTTGTACACACTAGTCTTCTGATTTGGAAGTATCAGTTAGTTTTTTTTGTTGTCTGTCCTGGAGTTAGATGCACCAAATTGATTAAAAAAAAGTGTACCTGATATTGAATTTGGCGCATTATGTAGATGCATTGCGCCACTGTCGGGGACCGGAATACATTTCTCTAGTCATATACGATATTACAGCTTAATTTTCTGAGCATCCTTGCAACGTCCCCTCTAGGATAAGCTCCTCTCACTTTTCAAAAAGTTATCAAAGTTGGCTGGAACTTGTGTAAAAACACCAATTTTTGTACCTCAAGTTGGAGAAAAGTTTTGCAACATTTCAAACAGTGTTTTCAAATTTGGCAGAAAATTAAGTCACTTTTCTGCTTCGTTCTCTATGCTTGTGTCTGAATAGGTAAAACTATATTTCAAGTCCTTTAAAAAAAAGTGGGTTGCAACTCAAAATTCATGCGTATATGAAATGTTCAGCAAACACATATAGATGTGATGTCCACTTACTTGTGACTGTTTAGTATATGAACAACTGGAAATTATTACACGTGTAAATGACATTATTCACATCTAGGATCCATACAAGTTTCCTTTACTTGTATCACTTGGAGATATGAAAAGTAAAATATTTTCCTGAAACAATAATCAGCAGAGGTTCACAGAAGTCTCCGCTAATGTTGAAATAATACTATGATTACACAGCAGCCAATCCATGACAGCACACAAGTAATATGTCAAACCTGACAAATTCTGCGTATCTGTCACTTTCTTAAAAAAAAAAAAAAAGAAAAGAAAAAGTTGGAAACTTTTGAAGCCTGAACTTTGTAATCTATGGGAATGTGTTTTCATAAATCAGCACAGATATCTGCTTGTCTGTCAGATTTATCATGGCTGAATTTCAGATGTGTAACTAGATATGCTTCTCTCCAAAGCACACAGAGCTTGTCCTTTCACATTATACCTGACCTCTTACTTTTCACTTTGGACATGCATGGAGCATGTGAACATACATTCTCAGAAATACAGAGAAGACACATATTTCCTTCTATGTAGAATTGAAAAAAAGTCAAAAGGAAGTTTGCAATTGTTTACCCTTTCAAAGCCTAACATTTCGGTCTCTGCGCCTAATGGGTCACTCGCACATCAGTTTTTCACGTACGAGTGCTAGCCTCTTTCTCTCGTACTTATGACAATCTATGGGGCTTTTCACATGTCCGTGATTTTTTTGCGGACTGAGTGGTTGGTGCAAAATTGCGGAGACAAGACCGAGTATTAGATCAAACTCAGCAATGAAAAAAAATCAGACAGCACTTGGATGCCATCCCTTTGCTGTGTGTTTTTCCTTGACTGATAAATAGAAGGTGGAGAAATTAAAAATAACAATAATAATACAATTCTGACCAAACACTGATGAAACTGGGTTTGCTTTTCTCATACATCAAAAAAGCTGAAATTTGAACAAAGTCTTAATTTGTTAATTTATACATAGTCATGCCGATGTATTTTTTTGCCCAGTTTTTGTGTACGTTCTTATATACATATGGGTATACGTCCTACACAGGAGTACAGTAATGTTGGCACATCGCACAAGTGTTCAGTCATCAAGGGACTGACATAGTGTAAAAGACCTATTCACAGTATTTGAAGCCAACACTATGAGAAGTTGCAGTTTCTATCAAAGCTTCACTAATGTAATATCTAAAGCTACTGATATTTCTATGCATATTGATATTACTGGATTTATATTTTAGAAATGGGTCTAAAATCGAAGATTTCATTGTATTTTACAATTACCGTTTTTGTCTCCCTTAATGATATTCGATATGGGGTGAAGGCTTACAGGTATATGGAGTCATATCTTCTTTACAACTACATATCTTTGGCTCCACTTTAAGAAAGTGACCGATTGAAAGATCAAGCATTCAAACCGAGACACATCAGCTTAAGATGCCACCGCATGACAAAAAGAAAACACATAAACCACAAATCCAGTCCGCCCAATTGATTTTCTATGGGAAGTATTACAAGTCTCCATGGAAAATAGATAAGTGAAATATAATGTAAAGCAAGCCCACTGAGCTTATGAGAATAAATGTCAGCATTCCTGTTTTCCATATACCACCTGATTAATCTATAAGTCATTCATTAACTTGTCTACAGACAAAGCACAGAAATGAGAGATGGCTATATAGCAACAAACATACCTTGTATTCACAATGTCCTGCTGAGTGACAACGACTTCATGGACCACTATGCTTTAGCAAATCGCCCAATGTTCACATAACTTTCATTATCCACATTTGATCACAAACACAACCTGTAACAGTTCCCCATCTGTACTGCAGCTGTTCCCAGTATGTTCTAAATGGCTGTGGTACCCTCTTTGTCAAATGTGAAGGTGCTTACTTCTTCAGTACCAACGCAATTAAAGCGAAAACTATGCACTTCAATCATCAACGTCAGCTGCACAGAAACCTTTAATAAACAGCAAGCAAAAATATTGCAGACCAATGTGTATAAATTATTATTTAAAAGAAAGAATTGCATTTCTCTCAGGAATTTAGAGGACATAAAATATTTATTTATTTCAAAGGTGCTCCATCATAAAGTGTTTTAACTAGAGATGGAAAAATTTACTTGAGCAGAATTTAATTCTACGTGAATCCTACAAAAATCTGCATTCTGGAAAATTTGGATTTTTGGGGAATTTGTTTAGAGCAAATTTAGCAAATTTAATAAAAAGAAATAATAAAACGTACCTTACCACTCACCACTCCAACTGCTCCCTGCCTGCTGTTCCATCCTCACCGCACCGCATTAGCTGGCCCAGTGTTTACTTTAGGCATGGAGCTTCCAGCTATAAGCAAGAATTGAAGTTTACTGCGCATGCTTCTGGGACTTCTCAAGGCCACAAGTCCAAAATTGTTGACTGTAGGCCGAGACTTCCAGATATAAGCCCTGATGCAGTATTCTGTGGGGCCTGCTTATGGCCAGAAGCAACATAGTAGAGTAAACACCAGCCCTGGAGTTCACTGCATATGTTCAGGAGCCAACTCGTGGCCAGAAGTTCCATCTTAAAGTGAACATCAGGCTGCGATTTCATGGTTTAGGCCCTGAGGGTCATTGAGCAAGTTCTGTCATCTCCGGAGCCTGCTCTCAGACAAAAGCCAAAACTTAGAATTAACACCAAGCAAGAGATGTGAGACGATGGAGGCAAAGAGGTCCAGACAGAGGGTAGGGAGCAGCGTGAGCGGCCAAAGACGTAAATCAAAAGGATAGTAAAAGGCTTTTCTTAACGCTTTAATTTTACGTTTATTATGCTATAGGGCCTGGGAAGACCCCCGAGCATAATAAGGGCATACGATTTGTAAAGAATAACTTCTCTATGAATCGAATTTGCCGGTAAAATTTGCACAAACCGGCAGATTTGCATTTTGCCCAATCTCTTTGCGCATCTCTAGTTTTAACTTAATATACATGTTCATTGACAAAAATGAAGGTTTTGGCTTACTACATAATGCCATAATGCTTGGCTTCTTTGCTTATATCACATCTCACGAGGTGACGTTCAGGGATATTGATGTTAGGTTTGCATATTTCCTCATTGAAATCACCATTTACTTTTATCATGTCTGACGTTTATGACATCCCAGCTTGGCCAGATGATTAACATATCACTGTCTATATTGAACTGAATTCTTTAAGTTACCCACCGTCATGTTACTCTAATGAACATAAGCATTTTTTTTTTCCTACAATGTCATGCCGATCACACACCAGAGTGTATAAAAGGGACTTCTTGGAAGACATAATTTAAGAGTGTATTGGATTTCCCCACTTGGGACAGCAAAGAACTCCAGTAGTGTAAATAGGAGCTCTGTGGTTTTAACGTACACATGTAAATGTAGACTGGATACATAGCAGATCAACATGGGGTATCACATTTACCCACAAGCGAAAAGAGATCTAACGGTGCAAGAGTTTCTAGAGTGTACAAAAGCAGAAGATTAAATTTCTCAGAGACACTAAATTGGATTTGTCTTGTTTCATGGAAGTTTGTGGTAGCTGCTGTGCTATGGATTACATCTGGTTACATGTGAATTCACTTTACCTAGATGGCGTATTGTAAAAATTCTACACCCTTCCTGGGCAAGTGGCCAGTTATAGGATGCTGCAGAGAAAATATGTATACACATCATAATCCACATTACATAATAAAAGCTACAGAAGTTTATAGCTATTCTTCAAGATTGGGCATGACAACTTCTATATTTAGTATCATACTCCCCAATGTCAACAGTAATGCCTGACCTCTCCAGCTGATGGAGCAAGAGTCTAGTTATCAAGGTGGAACCCTCATTAGGTTAGGTAAGGTAAATAAAAGAAACAAAAATGCAAAAACTTTAGCTTACATATTTTACAGCGTCTACAAATAATATACCAGTCAGTCATAAATACCAATTAATTTATTTTCAAATTTAATTTGGCATATCCGCTTGAATTTGTCCAGGAAATCTGATGTGCATCGAAATTATTCACTGTGAATTTAATGTGTCCTGTTATGTTCTAACGATTTTACAGACACTAAAGAATACCAAATATAGACCAGCTGCATTCCGTTATCTTTGACCCCTCCACGCTTCACCAGGGCTTCAAAGATCCTCATGACGTTTTGAGGCCTAGTGAACAGCAAAGGTGTCAAAAATGCTGAGGCAAGTCAGACCATACCAGATCAGACACCTGAAGATTTGATTGGAGGGGAGCTACACTACCATTCAAAAGTTTGGGGTCACTCAGACATTTTTGTGTTTTCCATGAAAACTCATACTTTTATTAATCAAATGAGTTGCCAAATGAATTTAAAATCTAGTCCAGACATTGACAAGGTTCAAAAAAAAGATTTTTATTTGAAATAATAATTTTCTCCTTCAAACTTTGCCTTCGTCAAACAATGCTCTCTTTGCAGCAATTACAGCATTGCAGACCTTTGGCATTCTAGCAGTTAATTTGCTGAGGTAATCTGGAGAAAATTCACCCCATGCTTCCAGAAGCTACTTCCACAAGTTGGTTTGGCTTGATGAGCACTTTTTGTGTACCATACATTCAAGCTGCTCCCACAACATCTCAATGAGGTTGAGATCTGGTGACTGTGCTGGACACTCCATTACAGATAGAATACCAGCTGCCTGCTTCTTCCCTAAATAGTTGTTGCATAATTTGGAGGTGTGCTTTGGGTCATTGTATTGTTGTAGGATGAAATTGGCTCCAATCAAGCGCTGTCCACAGGGTATGGCATGGCATTGCAAAATGGAGTGATAGCCTTCCTTATTCAAAATCCCTTTTACCTTGTACAAATCTTCCACTTTACCAGCACCAAAGGAACCCCAGACCATCATATTACCTCCACCATGCTTGACAGATGGTGTCAGGCACTCTTCCAGCATCTTTTCAGTTGTTTTGCGCCTCACAAATGTTCTTCTGTGTGATCCAAACACCTCAAACTTGGATTTGTCTGTCCATAACACTTTTTTCCAATCTTCCTCTGTCCAATGTCTGTGATCTTTTGCCCATATTAATCTTTTCCTTTTATTAGCCAGTCTCAGATACGGCTTTTTCTTTGCCGCTCTGCCCTGAAGGCCAGCATCCTGGAGTCACCTCTTCACTGTAGATGTTGACACTGGCGTTTGCGTGTACTATCTAATGAAGTTGCCAGTGGAGGACCTGTGAGGTGTCAATTTCTCAAACTGCAGTCTCTATTGTACTTGTCTTGTTGCTCAGTTGTGCAGTAGGGCCTCCAACTTCTCTTTCTATTCTGGTTAGAGCCTGTTTGTGCTCTCCTCTCAAGGGAGTAGTACACACCATTGTAGGAAATCTTCAGTTTCTTGGCAATTTCTCACATGGAATAGCCTTCATTTCTAAGTACAAGAATAGACTGTCGAGATTCACATGAAAGTTCTCTTTTTCTGGCCATTTTGAGAGTTTAATGGAACCAACAAATGTAATGCTCCAGATTCTCAACTAGCTCAAAGGAAGGTCAGGTTTGTAGCTTCTCTAATCAGCCAAACTGCTTTCAGCTGTGCTAACATACTTGAACAAGGGTGGATTTTCAAGGGTATTCTAACCATCCATTAGCCTTCTTACACAGTTAGCAAGTACAAAGTACCAAAAGAACACTGGCGTGATGGTTGTTGGAAATGGTCCTCTATACACCTATGAAGATATTGCATTACAAACCAGACATTTGCAGCTAGAATAGTCATTTTCCACATTAACAATGTATAGAATGTATTTCTGAATCATTTAATGTTAGGTTCATTGGAAAAAACTCTGCTTTTCTTTAAAAAATAAGGAAATTTCTAAGTAACCCTAAACTTTTGAACGGTAGTGTACATGAATGGAAAGATGAGGGATGGGGCAAGGTGAGTATAATTTTTTTTATTTTTTAACCCCTTTTCAGCCCATTAAAATCTAGCACAATGGCAACAGTCTGGTCATCATTTTGCTAGATTCGCATGAAGTGAATTGCCCAAAATATGGTTTCTTCTGAATCAATCTGTTAATAGATCAATCAAGCTGAATATGGTAATTAAGTCATAAACTCAACAAGATCTCTAAAAGTGTAATCTGCGATCTGGCAGCAGATCCTTTAAGGCCCCTTTAGATTTAGCGATGCACCATCGATCCCGACCACGATATGACCCGGTCAGGATCGCTGGTGCATCGCTAAATGGTCACTAGTGAGCTGCCAAACAGGCAGATCTCACTAGCGATGCAGCGATGCTCGGCGGTCGCTCTTAACTTTCAGACGCGGCGAGGGTGTCCATCTTCCGCCTGCGTCCATGGCGCGCTCATCGGCGCCAGCAGGAAGTCAACGACGAGAAATGGACCAGGCTGATCTCGCTTGATCAGCGATAACCAGCGGGGGAGCCAGTCGGAAGTAAGTATCACATGTATTGATATCGCTAGCAATATCGCTGCTGCGTCACAAAATCGGTGACGCTTTAGAGATATTGCTAGCGATATCACTATGTGTAAAGCCCCCTTTAGTTTCCTGGTGTGGCATTCATTGATCAGATTTGTTTTTAAAGCAGATCCAACAAACGCTTAATCGGATTAAGATCTATAGAATTTAGAGACCAAGTCAAGACTCTTTGGCATGTTCTTCAAACCATTCCTGGCATGGATGGTCTCAGTGGCATTTTGGTGAGAATGTTACTATTTTTATAAGGCTATATCATGTTTACATGATTTCAAACTTACGGAATTTTTGCAGTCATAAGTCTAGGACAGGTGGGTGACAACCCAATTAAAAGCTGCAATGTCAAGCATATTCGTTGCCGGCCAGTGTTCAAAGATATAATGAATCATTTTCTAGTTCAAGGATTCTAAAATCATATTAAATGCATTATTCTAAGATAATAGTTGCAGCTTGCAAATATCTAGATCTCTTTCTATGCAACCTTTCATATTGCAGATTTTAAGAGAAATACATTGGCAGTGTGTGTTTTCTCTGTAGAGACAGTATGGAGGAAGATGACAGCTTAATCCCTTGCCAAGTGGCTGTTAGATTTTCAAATTTCCATTGCTTTTCGTTAAGTGGAAAGAAAAATACTATTATAATATCATGACCCAAATGACAAGTTATGAATTACTTTTATATATCGCACAGCTTCACATAAATGTCAAGAAGCTGGATTGAATCAAGGTTTCAAAAAACAATATCCCAGTGAGAATGAGAGGAGTTCATGCATCTGACCACTTATGAACTGTAAAAGAATCAAAGGAAAGACAACGGAGCCAAACAAGACTTTCCATTGCCCAAAAGACCGAAGCAACACCAAGCTTTGTTTTAATCAGATAAGGAGGAAGAAAAAATAATTTCCTTATTGCAGGAATAACTGTGAATTAGATTCTCATTTCTCCAGTGGATTACATCACTGTTTCCAGCCAACACTCCATCTTCCGCCAATCACACTAAACAGTCAGCAATAAACAGGACACTGCTGGATTTTAGGACAGAGGAAAATGCTTTTCAAAGGAGTCCTAGAGAGTTATCTGCTTTGTCTTGTCACACTTGAGAAGGAATAGTTATGTTTGAGGCCACAGAGCTCCTGAGAATGGTGATAATATGATGTAAAAGGAACGTTTACAGCAACATTACACATCTGAAAAATACTCCGTTAATGTATATCTAAACATTCTGCAATGAATAGAAGGTGCATAGTTAACCTGAGGCATATGATAAGTACAACACTCACAAAAGGCTGAGCATTGTACTTTGGATCTGGTGAATGACTGTTTAACAGTTTTAATTTGTATTAATACTGGATGGAGAAATTCAATGTCCATGTCCAGAGCAACCAGGACTCAAGTTCTCAAAATCAGATTAATGATGGTGGTCTGTTTCTATTCATAATATTCAATTCTTACTCAATGCAAGCTCTGATAATGTTCATTGCTTTTTTCTTCTTCTATACAGTTGCTTAAAGAAGCACTCCTGCCATCAAAATATGTATCCTCCCTCTTAATATATTGCAATCATATAGCACTGTGTACTTACAATTGCTCATTTTGTCCTTCTAGCCACTAAATTCTTCTCTTTTCCATCAAATCTATGACATCACATGATTAAAAACTGACTAGCTGAATTTTTCTAAGCTCTATGTAGAAACAGGAGGTCAATTTTCCCTGCAGGAGTCATAAGACTGCAAAAGTCCCTGACTCGGAAGGGGATGGAGAGGCTGAGTCAGGAATTGGGGAGAGGAACCATAAATGCAGGGAAGATACTTTCTGTTTCTACATAGAACAGAAAAAAAGAACAATTAGCGGGGCAGAAGGGCAAAATGTAAGTACATAGTGCTGTATAACATGGTGATTCTAATATATTAATTAAGAGGATAAAAATTTTCATGAGAGTGCTTCTTTAATAACCTTCAATAGACATTAAGA
Organism: Dendrobates tinctorius; assembly: GCF_039654945.1. Lineage (NCBI taxonomy): Eukaryota > Metazoa > Chordata > Amphibia > Anura > Dendrobatidae > Dendrobates > Dendrobates tinctorius. The sequence goes on from NW_027361675.1 coordinate 34,280,250, forward strand.
CTACCTAGTTGGTATTCAGGCTGTAGTCATTCCATGATAATAAAGAGAAGTGGTCAAATTATTTTCTACCACTTAACGGGGTATTCCCATCTCCAAGATAATATTCCATTATATAGTAGGTGAAATTCCAACACCTCCAATTAGACATTTAGAAAGGTTCTTCTGATATGCTATGTCTCTTTCCTCATGTGCAGGACAATGCAGTAGCTTGGGTTTCCAAGCTACTGGGGAAAGAAACGTAGCTTACCAGAAGAACTATACTACATTCCTAATTGGAGGTAATTGCTAATATTATTATTATTACACCTAGTTCATAATAGGATAGGTTCTTGGAGATGGAAATACCCCTTTAAGAAAACATCAACACTTTAAGATTATATTCACACAGGACTGAAATGGTTTGGATTTTGTTTTTAGAGTTTTACACTGAAGGTAAACAGTGGATTATAAAACTATGATGATATTTGGAGAAATATAATCCACATGCTGCCTAATATTTCTATCCTGACATATATATCTGAAGTTCATATTTGGAAATATGCACCATGACAGTTTCTGTTGTGGGTTTTTAATGCAGATTTGACCTGTCAGTGGTACATTCTACAGCCAATCTAGCAATATCTATATGGCAAACACGTTGATTTTGATGCAAGTTCGCCATGGATTTGCAGTGGATTTTGTTCCCATCCCGTCTGGGCGCACCCTAAATAGGATGTGACTGCTAAGGTTTCCAGGCCAAAGAAGCTTCTGTCTATGCCTTTGCACAAAAACATTTAACAGCAGTAATGTACGAAACACAAAAAAAAATAAAAATGACGTGACTGAAAAATAAAATGTAAGGTTAAAAATGATTTGAGATCATTTGCATGATAACAATATAGTGTCTTCAGTTTACATGTATTTGATAAAAGGCATTAAAATTGTTTTACTTAGTAAAATGCTATCCATTAATGAGTTTTAGAATAACTTTCCTTCTTTTTGTCCCTTTTTGGAAACTATTGCTACTATGAATCACTTTTGGCACAGTGAGCAAGTGATTGATTTAGGGGAATTAGACTACAGGGATATATTACTATGAGCACATATGGTAGAGCGACAAAAATGAACTCTGGCATGACCAAAGGAAGTTTTACCGCTACTCTATTCAAAAGGAGGACTCGGGATCCTGGTTCAAATGATCTGTGGACGTCCCAGTAGATGAACGTTTACCTATCAGACCCTTATCACGTTTCCTGTGCATAATGTCATAAAAAATGAAGACTCATCCATTGACATGTAGTTCTTTCTTCTCTATCATACCCTGGTTTACTCAGTACCACTTATAATGTACCCTCTTTGGAAAACAGGAATGATCCGAGGGTAAGGAAGGATTTGTCCTGTTTGAAGCAAAAAAAAAAACATAAGTAAAAAGGAAAAATAAACATTGTTATGTGTACCATACCTACTTCTGCATTTGGGCATAGATTTTCTAAGATATAAGAAAAAGCTGCCTGTGGTCAATTAAAGAATTTCAGGAAAGAAATTCATATGTGACCTGCAAACTGACTTCAACTATGTCATATATAGTTAGGATTCTAGCTGTTAGACTTTTTGATGCATGATATGTTTAGTTCAAACAGAGAGCTAACAAAAAGCAAACCCTAGGGAAGTAAGGTAAGTTTAAAGCCACCTTAAGTGCTCTGTATGCCCTTGTTCAGAACCTGGAGCTCTCACATCCCTGCCTTTACACTTTGACAAGGTGTCTGCACAGTGATTTTGACAGGTAAAGCTGCAAAGCTGCTGGTTCTCTATTTTTATCTGTCGATTTCAGACTGGAAAATAGAAGATGTAAGTTATCTAAATCAGTCACGATAAACACTAAATGCACTTCTTTAAGAATCAAAATCCACAGGGTATTAACTTTGGATGGAACCAGAAGAATGCTGCTAAAAAAATCATTGAGTAGTAGGCCAATCCACACTGTCCAAAGTTTTTCTCTGCACATATCTGAGCGATTTTGCCCTTGTCTCTTACATTATTCATCAGGCATCTGGTGTCTGCATAAGGCAGAGTGGCATTGGAAGGTGAGATGATTGAGTGTATAAGTTATTGCATTTGACATGTCCTGGCCTACGGCTTTCAGTCACTTAACTCATCTCTCTGTCATCCTCAAAACAGTCTATGGCTGAAGGAAATTCCAAGAGAGCTACCATTTAGATTCAATCTTTCTTTTACAACCCACCATGAATATCTTATACATATTCACCCTTTAGAATAAGGTTGCTGGTGTAGCTTAGTATTCTAGTGGTTCAGTAATAAAATCAACAAATGGATAAAAGAGTTTGCATGACTTTACAATAAAAATTATTTTATTCCTCTTTGTGTGAAAGTGCCATGAATATCAGATATCTGTCCATTGACAGCTGGTTACATTGAATGCTATCTCTTCTGACCCCACAAACACAAGTAGGCTTAGCTTATGCAGGCACCTCTGGACCAAGAAGGAAGTTCCCCCATTCAAAATAACTGGTTGATCTTATACATTAGATCTAATGTACACTGGTGAACAGTTCTACCAAAATCAACTGATTCGGCTACAGGACAAATATATGTTTATACAGTGTTAGCCAGCAGACAGAAAAATATTAAAATTTGAGAGCCCTCAGTGATTGATACCTTTTAAGGGCAAACTGAAAAGATGGTAACATATAACAAGCTTTCAAGACTACTCAGGTGGTATAGAATAAGACAAACTCTGAAGATTCATATATTTATACAAAACAGGACATAGAATAGTGCAGTAATGAGACAAGTAGCGTGAAGTGATGGGTGAGCCTGAACAGTAAAGTTCGGGTCTGTACAGAATACCTACTGTTCGGGCACAGACCCCAAAGATGGACTTCACCATCTGCATGAAAGCGTGAGAAACAACGGAGACTCTGATAGGCAGTAAGATCATTACCACCGGTCAGAGGGCTACGGTTCCCACGCTGTCAGAAGACAGCATGAGCCCGTAGCTGTCAAAGGCGTCAGGTGATGGGAGACTACTACTCCCATCAGACTACACCTGCTGCCACTAATAACAGTGAGAGCAGGTGGCAGCTGATGGGAGTATTTATCAGCCGGCACCTGCATTATAAGTAAATAAATCCTGTTTTAAAAATTAAGTGGGTTCCCCTGTATTTCTGATAACCAGCCAGGGAAAACTGACAGCTGTGGGCTGCAACCCTCAGCGATCAGCTTTAGCAAGGCTATTTATCAAGAATAGAGGGTTTCCTACATCAAATATTTAAATAAATCATTTAAAAAAATGGCATGGTGTCCCCCCATTTTTGACAACCAGCCAAGGTAAAGCAGACAGGTATGGGTTGGCATTCTAGGGCTGGTAAAGGTCCATGGATACTGCCCCCCAGCCTAAAAATAGCAGCCTGCAGCCACCCCAAAACAGGCGTATCTATTAGATGCCCTAATTTTGGCACTTTGTCTAGCTCTTCCCACTTGCCTGTTGGCGGTGGCAAGTGGGGTTCATATTTGTGGGGTTGATGTCACCTTTGTATTGTCCCATGATATCAAGCCCATGGATTCGTAAAGGAGGGGCTTCTAGAAGATGCCTATCCATTAATAATCCTATAGTTATATTGTAAATAAACACACAGCCAGAATAAAGTCCTTTATTTGAAATAAAAAAAAACACACTTTTACTTTATAATTTAAAAATAACAAACACAGTTATACTCACCTAATGCCCATTCCATTGAGGCCATGGTCTCTTGAAACAACAGAAAATAATAAACAACAAAAATACCTAATGCCCATTCCATTGAAGCCATGGTCACCTGTAAAAAAACATATAAAAAACTACCATATCCCTCACCTGTCCAACATTCTGTCTCATGCCTTAATCTATGTCAGGGATACATAGTTTTCAGCCTGGATGGTCTCATCTTGGGGGGAGAATGAGCTCCTACAAGCTCAGTGACTAGCGGGCCCCTAAACTGCAGTGAACTCACTGAGCTCCGAGCTGCACCATGAGACATTTTATGACTGTGCTAGCGGTGAACTCACTGAGGTCACCACACTTCAGGGGCCTGGCTAGGAATGCAGCCTCACTGGCTTGCGGTAACCTTGATGACATCACCACTAGTCACTGAGTCTCATTCTTCTGTGGTTTTCAGTCTAGACAGTCTCATCTTGGCACCATCCAGGTTGAAAACTATTTATCCCATGGATTACAATGTGGGACAGAACGTTGGATAGATGAGGGATATGGTTGTTTTTTAGCTTTGCTTTTCTACAGGAGACCATGGCTTTAATGGAATGGGTGTTAGTGGAGTATAACTGTTTGTTATTTTTAAATGAAAAGGTAAAAGTATGTTTTTTTAATTCAAATAAAAGACTTTATTCTGGCTGTGTATTTATTTATAATATAATTACATAACTATTAATGAATAGGTATCTTATAGACGCCTCTCCATTACTAAGCCATGGGCTTGATGTCACCAGACAATACAAAGGTGACATCAACCCCACAAATATAAACCCCACTTGCCACCGCCACAGGGAAATTGGGAAGAGCTGGGCAAAGCGCCAAGATTGGTGCCAGCGTGGCAAATACTGAATGTTCGGGTGCCCCATTCATGTGACTGGGGTCTGGGTTCGAGTACTGTTTGGGCACCCAAACCAAACTTTTATTTTTAACTGGTTGGCCGAACCTGCCTTACCCAAATATCCAGGGGTTTGCCCATCACTAATGAGTGTAAGAGTTTTATTGTCCCCTGATTAAGCTCTGATCCATGGTTGTGATGCCCCCAAATAGTCAGAGAAGCACACTCCTTAATTGATGTAAAATTCCAGGTACTTTTAGCTGCATCACATCTAATGTTGTGTACTTAATTATAAGTACCAAATATGTAACTGGGGGTCTACAGTATATGTAGGGGATACAAGATAAATGCTAAGAACAAGAATTAATACTCATTATCACACAATTAAAATAAAGAATAGATCTACCTGTGGCCAAATATTTTTGTAAACCAGATTACAGCATCATGGACATGAAATTGCGCTATTGAAATGTAACTTCAAATCTCAGAGAGACAGAAGTGTTTGGGCACACAAACGTATATTGACCTTTGACACATTCAGAATAAATGTGTCACATGGATTTATGCATTTTTACATCAATTAAAGCATGTGCTCCCCTGACAATTTGGGGGCATCACAACCCTGGCCCAGACCTCGATCAGAGGACAATGAAACATTCATACTCCTTACCTATGAACTGCTCCAATATTTATTGCCATGACTGTTTTCTTCCTTTCTCATATTGATAGTTCTGCTTCACGTCACTTGCCTTGTTTACTGCATTATTATATGTCCTATTGTGAATAAATATGTGACTCTTCAGATTTTGTGTTGTACTGAGCCTCATGAAGAGACCTGAGTAATCTGGAAAGCGTGTTAAATATTATCATCTTTTCAGTTAGCCATTAAAAGGTATCTACCAATGAGGACCCTCAAATTGTAATATTTTTCTGATTTGGCTAACATTATTTATATTTGTATGGCCAACTTAACTCACATTACTAAACTCCCATACAGACACACACTAGGTAGAATTTCATCAGAACAAGGCTTTAAAGAGTTACATTGTAAATGTAAGTTCCAAATCACACATAGAGCCAAATGAGGGCCAACAAGTCGGAACAGCTGTCACATGACTCAGAAGACCAGAGCAGTGCTGGAAACCAGAGCAGATGGTGATCGGTAATTACATTAATGCATCTATACCACACTACAAACACATTTAAACAGGTTTAGCCAAGAAACGTTTTCATGGGAGTGCTTCTTTAACATTTAAAGAGGACCTGTCATTTATTTTTTTATTGCAAAAATTTTGCTGCTCTTCTGAAGCTGTTTTTTTTCCCTGTGCCTCTTCATTATTACTAGATAGCCACTTCTTACCTGTATGTAAATCTAGATTTTTAGCCAAGTGTTTATTGTTTTCAGTCCTCCATTATGTGAATCTTACGTACTGAGGATTATGCCCAGTTGACCAAAAAAGACATTTTTGCATACAGGGAAGAGTGAGCCATATAGTAAAAATGAAAAGGCACAGGAACAAAAAAAAACAGCTTGAGGAGGGCAGCACAATTTTTGTAATGAAAAAATAAATGACAGGTCCTCATTAAATGTTAAAGAAGCACTCCCATGAAAACTTTTATTTTCAGGAATGGAAAAGTACAGGAACTAAAAAAAAAAAAAATGCCAGATTCAGGAGAAAAATCAGCATTTACGTCAGGTGAAATTTTTTTCTACACATTTATGGCAATTAGCAAGTCCTCTTTAGTTGTATTATTTGGAATGTGGGGGAAAAATTACTAACAGTACTAATCAATCCAGGGGCTATGAAGAAAGCAATGTTCAAATCAGTATCAATGGAACCAAACAAATGTTAGATAAGATAAATGACCAGGTAAACATGTTAAGGTCCCGTTACATTTAGTGATGCACCAGCGATCCCGACAACGATACGACCCGGTCAGGATCGCTGGTGCATCGCTAAATGGTCTCTAGTGAGCTGCCAGACAGGCAGATCTCACCAGCGATGCAGCAGTGGTCGGCAGTCGTCACTTACCTGACTTACCTGTTACATGCAGCGAGGGTGACATCTTCCGCCCTCGTCCATGGAGTCGCTCGTCAGGGCCAGCAGGAAGCCGACGATGAGAAATGGACCATCCTGTTCTCGCGCGATCAGCGATATCCAGCGGGGAGCCGAGTCGGAGGTAAGTGTCACATGTAGCAAGATCGCTAGCGATATCGCTGTTGCGTCACAATATCGGTGATGCTTTAGCGATATCGCTAGCAATCTCGCTATATGCGAAGGGGCTTTACAGTTTTAAAAAAAATTATAATCATAATTGGCAAGTATGAATGTAAAATAGAAAAATTGATTGCTGGGTTGTGTCATTGATCAATCTTTTTTATCGGTGGAGTGGTCAGTAAATTTAAATGCTGATGATAGCAATATTTATGGTTGTCTTTTTGGCAAATACACTACAAGAGTCAGGCTCATCCCCTGGCCGTCAGGACCACACTCATGGTAATGACCATCAGATCCTTGGCCTCAACTTCATAAACTATTCATCATTATTGGTGGTTTCAAAGACAGTGTGTGATTATGTAGGGAACATTAAATAAGTTTATCAGTCATCATCCAGTTATCAAATCTACATGGTTCTTATAACTAAAAATTATATAGGTCTCATTAAAATCCCCATGATTTCAGCCTATCTTCAAGTGTACTAAGCCTAAATCACTTACATCTTAATGACCTGTTACACATTAGACTAATGTTGTCTGAACCCACCAATATTGATGGGTTCAGCTGACAATCTTATGTGCATGGGTTCCATGAACTGAAGGTCAGGAGAGATGTTAATCGCACATGTCCATTTTCAGACTGTCGATCGCATTGTCCTGTCGGAGATAAACTGCCATCTGATGTGTTAAGGTACTGTCACCCTTAGCGATGCACCAGCGATCCCGACCAGCGATATGACGCGGTCAGGATCGCTGGTGCATCGCTGAGTGGTCGCTAGTGAGCTGCCACACAGGCAGATCTCACCAGCGACATAGCAGGGGTCGGGGGTCGCTACTTACCTGTCAGACGAGGCGATCCAGACGTCCTCCCACCCGTGTCCACACGTCGCTCGTCTCCACAGCAGGAAGCTGACGACGAGAAACGGCCCAGGACGTTCTCGCGCGATCAGCGATAACCAGCGGGGGAGCGGTCGGAGGTAAGTATCAGACATAGCGATATCGCTAGCAATATCGCTATAACGGCACAAAAACCAGTGACGTTATAGCGATATTGATAGCGATATCGCTTAGTGTGACAGGCCCTTTAGAAGGAGGCTTTCTCATAGAGACCATAGGAATGTTCAGATAAGCAATCGCTTCTGTGTATGGGAAAGTTGGCTGAAATGGCTGTCAGCCGATTGAAGAGCTGAATTATTGTTCAGCCGACAGCCATCTAATGTATATGGCCAGCTTAAGCAATAAATTCTATTTGGTTCTAGTCTGCTTTGTTCTGTTTGTTATAACTACAGAACTTACACTGTCAACTTGGCTTGTTTTACTGACCTTGTTCTTTTGTCTGCTGCCTATCCTGACCTCTGCTTGACTTTCACTTATCCACATATCTAACGCATTTGTAGAAAAAGCACTTTGATTTAAGCACATTAGTTCTACTGTAGTAAAATTCTTATTAATTAGCAAGACATTAAAATTTCAAGGAAGTAAAGCGAACATAGCCACTTCAGATTCACCTGAAAAAAAAACAGGGAGAAAACTGCTAGTTTATGCATTTCAGACTACAATCATCTCCAGTCATAACCATATCTGTACTGTAATTTTGGAAACTCTAGTTCTAAAAGGTAATGACTTAGAAATGTAATGGATTAAAGGGTGAAGCATGCACAATCCTTTTTAGAATGTGCTCTCTGGTTTACCCAAAGGAAAATCCATTAGTGACATAGTGGATACACCGAACATGTCTTCAAATGCCACTTGTTACATTTCTGGTCATCATACATGGTGCAATTCTTCTCAACATCTGAACGCATGACAAATATTCATGTCACTATGTTCAAAGGACAAATATAATAGATATGTTCAGAAACGATTTTACAATATGTTGGAAAATCCTTTCTACAGGAAGTTTATGAGACAGATGTAATCAGTGTACACAATTGTTTTTCCACTGCACGCATCGGATTTAGAAACCATTTTGGACTTAAATGCCCAATCACCAGAACAGACATACTGTACAAAGTAGGAAGACTGTTTCTTAAATCATGTTGGTAGTCTAAAACTATCATCTTAGTGCCAAAAAACCTTTAGATAAATCACCCTCTGAATGATCAACCTTATTCTACATATTCAACTGTATAGGTTTATCCTCAAATACAAATAAAACTTCACTCTTACACCTGAAAAACTCTGTCCTATTTATAAGTTTGAGAACAACAGAAATCTCCAGTGATTTCTATTTTTAATGGGATCAGAAGTCAGTGATTTGTGTCCTGATATATAAATATCAACTCATGCAATTCAGGTGAGCTGTGCTGTAAGTAAGTTGTTGAAAGTGGTGTTGAGCTATGTTGTAAAAATCGTCTTCTAGGTTCTTATGGTTCCTATATTCTGTACAGTAACCTGAGGACCACTTTTACTGGAGAAAAATGAAGGGTTAAATGACATATTAAATGAGTTTTCCAGTCTGATATATTTATTGTCTATTTAAAGGATAGGTGAAAAATGCTAGAATAGTGGGGGTCTGACTGCTCATCACTCACTTGTCCCAAGACAAAGTGGAGAAGGAATTTGGATGGAGCATGGCACATGCACAAACTCTGTTCCATTCAAAGTCTATCTCAATGACTGTATTAGTCTTGTGAACACAAGCAAAGAGAAAAAAAGACCACAAGAACAGTGCACACACAGCATATTTAATCAATGGTAAGGGCTTTATTAAGACAACAACTTGCCAAGGAGAAAAAACATTTAAAAACAATTAAAAACAGCAGTATGAAAACATACAAAAGAATGGTGAGCAGGCAAAAAATATATGTTCTCTATTCACAATACTGTATAAAATTTAGTAATAGTGTGAACAAAGAGACTACCACCAAAAGGATCACATTTGAAAATGGCTAGTAATGTGACCAATGTCAAAATGAGAGGACTAATAAGGTAGAAATCTACCCAGCAATGAAATCTGAATAACACCTGAATGAAAAATTTCTCTCATTACCATCAGTATCACATTATTATAGTCACCCAATATACATGAGCCATATTTATCCAATGGAATTACCCAGCAATGAGATGTGATAGCATATGAATAAAAAAAAACGAAAAAAAAGTGCTCTCATTAAAATCAATATCACATAATTATAATCAAAGAAAAACAAACTTATTTAAACACCCTCATCACCTCACTGTCCAATAACCCTAAACGTCTCTTTGACACTTTTCATTCTCTACTCAACCCAAGAGTACAGGCCCCAACCACGGAGCTTCGAGCTGACGATCTGGCCAATTACTTCAAAGAAAAAATTGACTATATCCGACAGGAAATTATCTCCCAATCACCTCATACCATGCACTGTCCTCCCTCCCCCACTGCATCTAGCTCACAGAAGTAGTAAGCAGGCTCCTTGCATCTTCTCACCCAACGACTTGCACCAGTGACCCATTTCCGTCACATCTCCTCCAGTCCCTTTCCCCTGCTGTCACCCCTCACCTAACTAAAATATTTAACCTCTCTCTCTCTTCTGGTATCTTTCCCTCCTCATTTAAGCATGCCATCATACATCCACTACTTAAAAAAACATCCCTTGACCAAAACTGTGCCGCTAACTATAGACCTGTCTCTAATCTTCCCTTCATCTCTAAACTCCTGGAATGCCTGGTCCACTCCCGTCTTATCCGCTATCTCTTTAATAACTCTCTTCTCGACCCTCTCCAATCCGGTTTCCGCTCTTTACACTCTACTGAAACTGCTCTCACTAAAGACTCTAATGATCTACTAACAGCTAAATCAAATGGTCATTACTCCATGCTAATTCTCTTGGATCTCTCTGTAGCATTCGACACTGTGGATCATCAGCTCCTCCTCACTATGCTCCATTCCATTAGCCTCAAGGACACCGTTCTCTCCTGGTTCTCCTCCTATCTCTCTGACCGCTCCTTTACTGTATCTTTTGCTGGCTCCTCCTCCTCTCATCTTCCCCTTACTGTTGGGGTTCCTCAAGGATCAGTCCTAGGCCCCCTCCTCTTCTCTTTGTACACTGCCCTTATTGGTTAAACAATCAGTAGATTTGGTTTCCAGTACCATCTCTATGCTGATGACACCCAATTATATGCTTCTTCTCCTGACATCACGCCTACCTTTCCAGAAAACACCAGCGATTGTCTAAACGCTGTGTCTAACATCATGTCCTCACTATATCTGAAACTGAACCTGTCACAGACTGAACTCCTTGTGCTTCCTCCCGCTACTAATGTACCTATACCCGACATTGCCATTTCCGTGTGTGGTTCCACTATTACTCCCCAGCAACATGCCCGTTGTCTTGGGGTCATACTTGACTCCGAGCTTTCCTTTGTCCCCCACATACGATCACTGGCTCGCTCTTGTTATCTGCACCTCAAAAACATTTCTAGAATTTGACCTTTTCTTACTTTTGACTCCGCAAAAACTCTTACTGTTTCTCTTACTCATTCTCGTCTCGACTATTGTAACTCTCTTCTAATCGGTCTCCCTCTTACCAAACTCTCCCCCCTCCAATCTGTCTTGAATGCTGCTGCCAGGATCATATTCCTCGCCAATCGTTACACCGATGCCTCTACCTTGTGCCAGTCATTACACTTTGTACCCATCCACTCCAGAATCCAGTACAAACTTATTACCCTCACCCACAAAGCACTCCATGGCTCAGCACCACCCTACATCTCCTCCCTTGTTTCAGTATACCATCCTACCCGCGCCCTCTGTTCTGCTGATGACCTGAGGTTAGCATCCACAATAATCAGAACCTCCCACTCCAGTCTCCAAGACTATACATGTGCTGCGCCAATTCTTTGGAATGCACTTCCCAGGTCAATACGATTAGTCCCCAATCCCCACAATTTTAAGCGTGTCCTGAAAACTCATTTATTCAGACTGGCCTACCGCCTCAACACATTAACCTAATCTATCCCTGTGTGCTACAGCCAAAAGTTTTTACCATAACCAGGTTCCCTGCATCATGTTCCCACATGCTTTATACATCCATTAACCCTCTGTGCCTGTACTGTTACACACAACATTATGGCTGGTCCATACAATCAGGGCAACTGTTACCACCCACCTTTCATGTCTCCCTTTTTTTCCTCATAGATTGTAAGCTTGCAAGCAGGGCCCTCATTCCTCTTGGTATCTGTTATGATCTATGTGATTATTGTTATGCTGTAATGTCTATTGTCTGTACAAGTCCCCTCTGAAATGTAAAGTGCTGCGGAATATGTCGGCGCAATAGAAATAAAATTTATTATTATTATTATAAATAGCAATATTTACCCAATGGGATGTGGTGGTGCCACTCTGGACCTCAGACATGGCCGAAGGTTCACCTTTCAACAAGTCAATCACCCTAAGCACACAGCTAAAGTAACAAAGGAGTGGCTTCAGCACGACTCTGTGACTATTCTTAACTGGTCCAGCCAGAGACCAGACCTAAACCCAACTGAGCATCTCTGCAGAGACCTAAAAATGGCTGTCCACCAATGTTCACCATCCAACCTGATGGAATTGGAGAGGATCTGCAAGGAAGAATGGCAGAGGATCCCCAAATACAGGTGTGAAAAGCTTGTTGCATCATTTCTAAGAAGACTCATGGCTAAACTAGCTCAAAAGGGTGCTTCAACTCAATACTGAGCAAAGGGTTTGAATACTTATGACCATGTAATATTTCAGTTTTTCTTTTTCTAAAAAATGTCAACAATTTCTACATTTCTGTTTTTTTCAGTCAAGATGGGGTGCAGAGTGTACATTATTGAGAAAAAAATAACTTTTCTTAATTTACCAAATGGCTGCAATGAAACAAAGAGTGAAAAATGTAAAAGGGTCTGAATACTTTCCATACGCACTGTATATAGACTGCTCAAAAAAATAAAGGGGACACTTAAACAACAGAATATAACTCCAAGTTAATCAAACTTCTGTGAAACAAACTGTCCACTTAGGAAGCAACACTGATTGACAATCAATTTCACATGCTGTTGTGCAAATGGAATAGACAACAGATGGAAATTATTAGCAATTATCAAGACACCCTCAACAAAGGAGTGGTTCTGCAGGTGGGGACCAAAGACCACATCTCAGTACCAATGCTTTCTGGCTGATGTTTTGGTCACTTTTGAATGTTGGTTGTGCTTTCATACTCATGGTAGCATGAGACGGACTCTACAACCCACACAAGTGGCTCAGGTAGTGCAGCTCATTCAGGATGGCACATCAATGTGATCTGTGGCAAGAAGGCAAGAAGGTTTGCTGTGTCTGTCAGGGTAGTGTCCAGAGGCTGGAGGCGTTACCAGGAGACAGGCCAGTACACCAGGAGATGTGGAGGTGGCCAGAGGAGGGCAACAACCCAGCAGCAGGACTGCTACCTCCACCTTTGTGCAAGGAGGAACAGGAGGGGCACTGCCAGAGCCCTGCAAAATGACCTCCAGCAGGCCACAAATGTGCATGTGTCTGAAAAAAAGGTTAGAAACCGACTTCATGAGGCTGGACTGAGGGCCCGACGTCCACAGATGGGAGTTGTGCTCACAGCTCAAAAACAGCAGCCATGGGTTCTTGAATAGTGGAGGCCCACACAGAATGATAAGGTTATAAGAACATAGCAAAACGTTTTCAAATTTCCTCAGTTCAACATGTAATTAAGAAATGGTAGTTAACAGGAACAGTGGAGGTCAAGATAAAGTCTGGAAGACCAAGCAAAATGTCAGTGAGAGCTGCTCATATGATTGCTAAATAATTCTGAAGATCTTTTTCAGTCAAGCAGGGGGTTTGATTTGCCTCTCTAGCAGACTCTAGAGTTGTGGTACATTGTTCTACTGTTCAGAGATACCTGCACAAATATGGCCTTCATGGAAGAGTCATCAGTAAAAACCTTTCCTGCATTCTCATAACAAAATTCAAAGTCAGAAGTGTGCAAAAGAACTTCTAAACAAGCCTGATGCATTTTGGAAACAAGTCCTGTGAACCTATGAGGTTAAAATAGAACTCTGGGCACAAAGATCATAGGTATGTGTGGAATAAAAGGGCACAGTATTTCAGGAAACGAAGATCTCGCCAATTATTAAGCATGGGGGTGGATCAATCGTGTCTTGGAGTTATGTTGCAGCTAATGGCATGGGGAACATTTCATGGGTAGAGGGAAGAATGGATTCAATGAAATTTCAACAAATTCTTGATGCATAACACCATCTGTAAAAAAGCTGAAGTTGAAAAGAGGATAGTTTCTACAAATGGATAATGATACTAAACACACATCAAAATCCACAATAGACTACCTCAAAAGGCGCAAGTTGAAGGTTTTACAATGGCCTTCACAGTCCTCAGAACAAAGCAGACATTATTAGAGCAGGTCCAGGTAGGGATGTTATAATAATGCAGTGCTGCATAAAATGCCCATACTACTATATATAAGCATGGATGTGCCAACAGACATCAAAATATTCCATTGTGAAATAACAGCTCTAGGTGTAGTACAATAGGAAGAATTAAAAAAGGTGTCTCTTATATGGCTTTCTCATAAAAAATAATACTGCAATTCTGGCGTTGGTAGACTAATCTCAAAAGTTCATTAGTTATTTCTCTGTATATAACAATCTGATTGTTAACTAATCCAAGTACTGTAATTATATAAAATAAATCAGTGCTATAAATGTTGCACATTGCTGCCCAGGAACTTTGCTTTTCAGTCATGTTTTTACATTAAGTAACTTTACTGATCAAAGCAAAGGGAAGAAGAGAAACACTTTGTAAATGTCAACATGCAAAGGAAAGAAGCTATATCTATGCATGTTTAGGGACAGGCTGGTTCAAGAGCAGAGAAAACAAAAAGCAAAAAACACAAATATCCTGAACTAAAAAGTAAAAAATATACTGCAAATAATACATAAAGGTAATAATAATAAGGGTATTTAGTAAACATAATTTTGATCAAAATAATGTACAAGCCATCCCGCTACATCACGGCAACCCTTGTGGGACAGTCCCTACTCTAGTATTTAAAAGGTTTTAAATACTAGAGTAGGGACTGTCCCACAAGGGTTGCCATGATGTGGCGGGATGGCTTGTACATTATTTTGATCAAAATTATGTTTACTAAATACCCTTATTATTATTATTATTACCTTTATGCATTATTTGCAGTATATTTTTTACTTTTTAGTTCAGGATATTTGTGTTTTTTGCTTTTTGTTTTCTCTGGTTAATGGTCATGTGTTAACATGCACTTACATTGTGCATACACATTAACTTACTTTTCTCAGTTCAGATTTGTTTTTTATTCATTTCATTGTGCATTCAGTGCATATAGGGGTGTGACCGCCCTCTTTCTGAGCTGGGAAAGCCATCCAGTCTGGCCTAAGCTGTTACTAGTGGTTCAGCCGCTCGACCCTTATTCACATTCACGCCACTTGGCAAGTGAAAAGGTTTTAAATACTAGAGTAGGGACTGTCCCACAAGGGTTGCCGTGATGTGGCGGGATGGCTTGTACATTATTTTGATCAAAATTATGTTTACTAAATACCCTTATTATTATTATTACCTTTATGCATTATTTGCAGTATATTTTTTACTTTTTAGTTCAGGATATTTGTGTTTTTTGCTTTTTGTTTTCTCTGGTTAATGGTCATGTGTTAACATGCACTTACATTGTGCATACACATTAACTTACTTTTCTCAGTTCAGATTTGTTTTTTATTTGGTTCAAGAGCAGACACAGACAGATGAAGGTTCCTGAGCAAGAACAATATAAGGGCCATTTCCAGCCCAATAGCTAATCATAATGCACAATTCAATTTTTGGAGGTAAAAGTCAGCCCCTTTACCTTTTGGGCAATGGAATCTCTGCCCCTTGGCTTGGTGAATAATAACAGTAGCTCATAGACTAAATAATGGCTGTGACCGTCCGAACTTTCATAACAAAGAGAAATTCTGCTGCTTTATCAAGTGATATGCAAACTTAAAGGGAATCTGTCATCAGGTTTTTGATATGTAATCTGAAGACAGCATGCTTTATGGGTTTAAACACAGATTTCAGTTATGCCTCTCTTATCAAGCTCCTTGGTTTCACTTGCTTGCAATGATTGTCTTAGCACCAGAAGCTTATCATTGATGGGACACAGAGGCGTGTGCATGCTAGTCCAACACGCCCCCTCCTGTGATAAGCGCCTCACTGTCTATGAACATTTTGTATATAGAGCCTTGTGTGGGCAGGGTTAGCTTCCTCAGCTCTGCTGTATTGCTAAATCTAAAAACTCAGAAAGGCTGCACCCAGTAAACTAAGTGATACAATTTTGGATTCATCTTCTGCTTGCCTACATCATGCTGCTCTCAGATACGGTAGCAAAAATCTACTGACAGATTCCCTTTAAAGGGAACCTATCACCTCTTTTGGCCACTATAAGATGCGGCCACTGCCTTTCAGGGCTTAAGGGGGTTTTACACATAGCGATATCGCTAGCGATATCGCTATAACGTCACCGATTTTGTGACGTTATAGCGATATCGCTAGCGATATCGCTATGTGTGATACCTCCGACCGGCTCCCCCGCTGTCCATCGCTGATCGCGCGAGAATGTCCGGCTCCATTTCTCGTCGGGCACTTCCTGCTGGCGCCGACGAGTGACGCGTGGAGGCGGGCGGGTGGACGTCTTCATCGCTGTGTGTGAAAGGTGAGTATCGTGCGCTGCGTCGCTGCTGCATCGCTGTGAGATCTTTCTGTGTGAAAGCTCACTAGCGATCATTTAGCGATGCACCAGCGATCCTGACCGGGTCGGATCGCTGGTCGGAACACTGGTGCATCGCTAAATGTAAAAGGGCCTTTATCTACAGCATTCTATAATGCTTATTTTTCTCATCTTTCAGGTCGGACCAGGGGCTTAGCTACAGCATTATAGAATGCTGTAGATAAATAAGCCCTCAACGGCGGTGGCCGCATCTTAAAAGCGGCCAAAAAAGGTGACAGGTTCCCTTTAAAAAGAGGAAAAATTCATGAGCATATGGAGGTTTTGGAAGGAGAGGTGCAGACATTTGATTACCTTGTTTTACAGAACAGATCATTTCAAAAACTCTATTTTTGGTTTATTTTCAAATGCCATTTTAGTCTAATATGCTAAAAATCTGAAACAGAGCCATCCATCCTACCATCTCTAGCTGCAGACTAGAGATAATGCTTTGAATCTAGATATAATGAATTTATGTTTTGGGACAGATTCATCCTATTGAATACAACCTTCCATCAAATTATATTCTGCTGTTCCTCACTATGCTGTAGGGTTAGAGAAAATGGATGACATATGAAATGTTATGTTAAATAATATTACATTTATCATGGTCAACAGCTCGCTCTGGAGGCATGTGAATGCAGCGGGGGTCGCACCTGTACACTATGAGGGCAATTCTCATGATAGATGGATTCATTTCTTTCAGTGGATTTAATTGTGAATTGTCCGTATTTATGTCATAAAATTTGCAATTATTTATTATGGATTATTTGTTTGCCTCTATAAAACCCTTTTTGTTGTATGTGTGCACATTGGCACTCCATTCAAAATCTATAAGACAAAGATGATCAAGTACAGTGCTGGGGATCCCAGAGATCACCTACTCTGGTGGTGAGGTTATATCTTTCTGTCATAGTTATATTAGGCTTCAATTGCATTTCTATTATAGTCAGAAAACCACAATTGAATATTATCATGAAATTATTTATACGGCACTTGAGTAAATAAATAAAGGTCCTTAGACATTGACATTTGATCAGTGGTTGGAAGATTGTTCTGAGCGCCTGATGGACTTTTTCCAGCAACACAATGAACTTACATCTGCCAACATTTTCACACATGAACTCATTTATAGCTCCAAATAGCTGTTAAAAAATCATTATTTCGTATGCATATGGAATATTACTTGACTTGGCAATAATGGCTACATTTGGTCAAACTAATTGTTGCCACTGTTTCTGTGTGTAATCAGATCTTTTTTGTGGCATGTTTCATTTATCTGCAGAGGACTGGTCTTCCTATTGTGTTGAATTGTATATGCATTTTAAATGACTGCATGTTCTAGAAGAAAATATGACCATATAATTACAATAGCACCTGGGAGCGCAGCACATGCTGGATGTGTAAATCATTCCATTAGACTTCCACGTGGGGTTCAACTGTAACAAAGGAAGAATTACAGAGGAGTGAGAAGCTGAGCATCTGGCGGATAGCCTTACAGTATGGCGCACAAACATAATAAAGGAGGTTTTCCCACCAGAAACATTTATCAGCTATCCACACACAGTCTCCACGCTATAGAACCTTTTCCTGTCTGACTGTACAGGGTACACAGGACTTCTGTTCTTGTGGAGGTCCCAGTTGTTCCGATACCCACCAGAGCAATTAGCTTAATGTTATATTTTCAACACATAACTTTTAAGAAAACATCACGCTTTTCCTCATCTATGTCAACCTTAGGTTCGGCTGTCTGAGGTTCAAAAACGTGAAAGATTTCTTCTAAAAACAGACTCACACTTTTCCACAGGTTTTATGCAATACTGCAGATCAATACCAAAAACTAAACAGGTGCTGAGGTACTCTTTCTGATCTATTACTAAAGATACCAGGGGTACTGAGGTAAGAAGAAGCTGCTCACACTGCTATCCAACCTGTCTTTTTTATCTCTTACAGACTATACCAGAGGTATGGAGGTAAGAAGATGTTGCTCATACTGCTATCCACCCTGTCTTTCTGATCTAATATTAGAGATACTGGGGTTGATGAGGTAAGAAGAGGCTGCTTACACTGCTATCCACCCTGTCTTTCTGATCTAATACTAGAGATACCGAGGGGTAATGAGATAAGAAAAGGCTGCTTACACTGCTATACACCCTGTCTTTTTAATATCGTACTGAATATAACAGGGTTGCTGAGGTAAGAAGATGTTGCTCATACTGTTATCCACCCAGTCTTTCTGATCTAATACTAGAGATACCGTGGGTGATGAAGTAAGAAGAGGCTGCTCACACTGCTTACCACCCTTTCTGATCTAATACTGGAGATACCAGGGGTGCTAAAGCAAGAAGATGTTGCTCACAATGCTTTCCACCCTGTCTTTCTAATCTCTTACTGAATATAATAGGGGTGCTGAGGTAAGAAGATGTTGCTCATACTGCTATCCACCCTGTCTTTCTGATCTAATACTGGAGATACCGAGGGTGATGAGGTAAGAAGAGGCTGCTCACACTGGTTATTGCCCTGTCTTTCTGATCTAATACTGGAGATTCCAGAAGTGCTAAAGTAAGAAGATGATGCTCACAATGTTGTCCACCCTGTCTTGCGGAACGCAGAGTAGCTGCTATGACCTGCAGATGACTTGATGGTATGTGGTATACAATATCTCCAACACACAGCAGTGGAGCTTCCAACTGCACGTGCTCAGAGCCAAATGTCCTAACATTCTACAAGAGATTTCTGTCAGTGCAATAAGACAGTAGCCATTTTAATGCACTATAGTTCTTACCTCCCTAGTCAAAACAATTGTGATTTGCTAACTAAAGGTGTTTAGGAATCATTTTCAGCACTACTGCATGAAATGGGAGCACAGCTATGATCTTCAGTAGCTACCAAGGACCTACTGAAGAATCTCCAAGGGCTAGACGATCATGTGATTTCTTATTAATATTTTATGGAACTATTGCTGCATTCCCAGATAAGCAGGATTTGTGGACCATAAGTACAAGATTAAAAAGGTCTACTGTATTAATTTATTTAATATTCATTTCTCTTTATCACCTTTTTTAGATGTAGCAAACTAAGTATTACAAAAACTATAGCAATGACCCAGACCCTACAACTGAAACATAT
The DNA here is from genome assembly GCF_039654945.1 of Dendrobates tinctorius. Taxonomy (NCBI): domain Eukaryota; kingdom Metazoa; phylum Chordata; class Amphibia; order Anura; family Dendrobatidae; genus Dendrobates; species Dendrobates tinctorius. Next base: position 34,299,917 of record NW_027361675.1, read on the forward strand.
AATTAACACTGTCTCTTTTTTCATTACTGTCTTCAGTCGTTCAAGTGCTGTAGATCATAAGGTGAGGGAAGCCACGGAGTAGATTAATAGATAAGTGGTTTTTGGCTAAGCCCAGAGATAACTTCACTGTCGGAAAATAAAAACTATTCCAGCCTTCACAGCATGTTGACACATAGCATTCCATTTTAAACAGGTATATCATTCATGCTGTGTTTCTAAAGTTACAGTACAAGTGTTGCTATACATCTTCTTGAACATTTGTTACAACATTCCCATTAGTTAAAGGATCACATTAACCACTGTTGACACAGCATGAATAATGAGATAGCAAAAAGGACAAATTCATCTCAGAGTACGTGTGACATACTTAGGTTAAGAAAGGCACTCAGCATGCGAAACATTTATTGACACCGTGCCCTTATAAGAAAGTCAGCTGCTGATGCTGTCAAAATATTGCAACTACACTAGCTAAAAGTTCAGAACGGCATGAATGGACATAATTATAATTCATATAGCTCACCACCCATGTGTAGAACCATGCTGACATAATTGGGATAATCTGTAGAAGTTGTGGGAAAAGTGGGGGGAAATCCGCGCTGCCAATGGTATCAAATTCATTTGATAATGTTGGCAGCGTGGATTTACCCCCAGTTTTTCACCAGGATATACCATTGTGGATCTGCAGCAGCTTATACCTTTACACTAACACAGGGATTGTGACTTTCACAACTCCACCAGGTGAGCATTTCCTCTGCATTTGAACTTTTTTTTTCACCCGGATAAGACCCTATTGCGCTCTATCTTTCCAGATTCCTTTATAATCATAATTTCAATATCAGTTTCAATACTAAAGATGGGCATTTACAATATAGCAGTTATTTAATGACAAAGCCATTTTGAAACCCAAATTGAAAATGCAAATGGAATTGTTAAAAAAAATATATTTTTCACTTCCCCCCAGGAAGCGAACTTTGTATGGCATTACACGTGGGGTTATAGTTTCCACTCAATACTGAGATGGCAGATCTATTGTCAATTGTCATTACAATGAACACTTTGTGTTAGATATAGTAAACTACTGAAATGTTTACTATTATTTTTGGATATGCTGTGCATTATTCACATTGGTCCTTTTGCCTATGTGTTCGATTTATTAGTAGTTCCATGGGCAGCACGGTGGCTCAGTGGATAGCACTGCAGCCTTGCAGCGCTGGAGGCCTGGGTTTGCATCCCACCAAGGGCAACATCTGCAAGGAGTTTGTATGTTCTCCCCGTATTTGCGTGGGTTTCCTCCCACATTCCAAAGACATACTGATAGGGAAATTAGATTGTGAGCCCCAGTGATGATAATGTGTGCAAACTGTAAAGCGCTGTGGAATATGTTAGTGCTATATAAAAATAAAGATTATTATTATTTCCATATTGCATTAGATTAGCTATTCTGTGGAGTGACCCACTGTCTTTTTACATGCTCCGGCTAAGGTCTTTTTTTATGTCTCTGGACATTTTTAACTGTTTTTAAATTGGGTGTATTCGCTTTTGCCTGTGGTTTATAAAGTAATGGATCATGTAGTATTTTGGGATGTGAAGCTTATTTTGCATTTGTTATTGAATTCCTTTTTAATATACTCCAACATTCACGAATATCACCAACTGAAATGTGCTCTCGCAGAACATTTAAAGTTTGTGTCTTATCATTTTTCATGCTATTTTATTAAAATGTTTCTCAAAATCTAAAGTTAGTAAAAATGCTGACTATTCATCTGCAGGAAGTCCCGCACCTCTAGGAAGTTAAAGTACAGTTGCTCTTTTGGATGAACAGTAATTGATTGGTCATAATGTTCTATAGAGTCAGTCCAGTATAATATATAACACTCATAGGACACATATGTTCAAATCAAAACCTTCTGCATAAAGTATGACAATGACTATCACACCGTACAAACACACCACTAACTAAATCAACTACAATACCAGCCACAAACACAAACTGTCCAGCGCATTTTGTTATGACTCATTTGTAGAATCCCATGTAGAATTTGATTATCACATCTTTCCTCTGAACAGAAACATATCTGTGTATCTGATTTCAAAAATATTTAGAAATGTTTTAAAGGATGCAGAAACAGTCCCATCTGGTACACTCCAAACCAACAGGTCATCACAAAGACACTCTAACCACAACACCACAGGAAGAGAACAAAGTAAAATAGAAAATAAAAAATCACAAACACAACTTTTTACATAAGAGAGAACATGCTCTAACAATGCTATTTACATGAATGATTTGGCATAAGAAATATCTTTAATTACTGCACCGTTTAAGATTTCAGTATAATTTCAGACTACAATACAAAAATTAATCACTGGAAAAATTTTTTTCCAAGATAGCTATATCAATTTAATTTAAGAAATTATATTTATAAAACCAAACAATAAATAACGTATCAGTTATAACAATCTTACTTGTGTTTTACTGCACATTAATTGCTGCTTCATCCTTACTTTTTAGGCATTAAACTCAGGCATGCAGCTGTTCATTTTTTACGCATGACACCTTGTGCTTAATGCAATTAAGGAAAAATATTTAACAACATTAAACTTGAACTCCAAGAGAATTCTTATATTGCACAGCACGCCAAACTAAACTCAATTTGCTTATTCTGAACCACACGATCTCATGCACATTCCAAACCTTAGTTCCTTTAACTTAAGAATCAAAATATATCGTGAGAATAGTTTGCTTTTAAAGACTGGAATAAGATGTACAGCTGATCATAATGAATGTCTCTGATTTTTAATGTAGACAAAAGTTCCTAAAATACACAAGTCACCCCTGATTACTACCATAAACATACAAGATGTGGCAGCACACTGTGACTAATGAACTCCAATACTGCTGCAAAATGTTAAAAACATAGGTACTTAGTTAGCAGTTTTTGATCAAAGAGTCAAAAAGTTATCCAACCACGTCAAGGTGACCTTTAAATGTGGATGATCCCTAAACACCAACTGTTTTACCTCTCTATGTGCCAAAACAGTTTCATGTGATACGGGATTAAAAAGCAAACCAGGCGTAACCCCCGATTATTAGACTGTTGACAAAAAGACAAACAATTGCAAATTGAAGTTGGCCATATACAGAATGGAAGAATGATTATCTCCATTTAATACCACAGAAGTGAATAGAGTGGTCAAGCATAAGCATACCGCCCCATTCACGCCATGTCCTCTGGAATTGTGTGGTTCCCCCAAAGGTTGAGTCCCCACCATATTTCACTTACACTGTAGACAGCTGTATTTAGAGGAAAAACTACTCTAATCTCAATTAGCTCACATCAGTAGATGATGTGTGGTACAGAATATTTGCTCAAATGCACAGAATATAAATTTGTCTACAATGAATGTCCTCACATCTGTACATGGTGGGGCAGAACGGTGTGTAGTGAGGTTTCTGTTGCTTACAGATCCCAATTAATATTTTTAACCTTTATATTTGGTTATCACAGATCAAAAACTATTCTATTCCTTTTTAGGATTTATTGTAATATGATGTATTTAAAATATTGGCTTCCTGACTTAATGGTGTCAAGAGAGAAATTATGTGACTTGATATAATGTTTGAATTGTAGGGACTGATATTTCTACTGATCTCTAATTTGGAGTGTTGCAGTATCGGTAAGAGACTGAAGGAGCCGCTATGACCCATTTATTCTCCAGATCAGTGGTGGTCCCTTTAAAATGAATTTACTGCTTAGGGTCCCGTTTCACAAAGCGAAGCACCAGCGATCCCGAGAATGATACAACCTAGTAAGGATCGCTGCTGCGTTGCTACATGGTCATTAGTAAGCTGCCAACAGGCAGATCTCTTCAACGACGCACCAGCGATCCCGACAACGATACGACCTGGTAAGGATCGTTGGTACCTTGTCACACAGCAGCTATTCTGAACGATTCCAGTCTGCGTCACTGAGTTCTGCGTCGCCAACGAGGTCGCTCATCGGCGTCAAACACAGCGATGCATGCTGGCCAGCGGGACACCGATGATGAAAAAATGGCCCAGGACATTCGAGCACGATCAGCATTATCCGGGGGGGGGCGGTCGCCGCTATGTGTCACATGTAGCGAGATCGCTGGCGAGATCGCTGTTGCATCACAAAATCGGTGACACATCAGCGATCTCGCTATGTGAGACGGGACCTTTAGACCTAAAATGCAAAACATATTAAAATACTGAGTTAACAAATGTACTATGTCTCAATGACCGATAGCTTCCTTCCCCTCTCCAGCTGCTAAATAAAGAAGCATGCAGAAGCAAGTCCAATGGGGAAAAGGAAATCAAATCATCATGTAATGATTTTTAGTACAATATAACATACATAAATATAAGACGACTCCCACTAAAGATCATAACATGTGAAACTGTGGCCTTGAGAGTGATGCTGATGTCTTGAATCCTTAAAACAGAGTTTAGCCTATTGAAAACATAATATTGAGACTTCTCTGTTGGAAGGATTTTTGAACTACTATTCCCCCTACAGTTGTGTGAATGTTATTGTAAATGCAGCTTAATTTCAAAACCAGAAGCTGCGATGTGAGGAAGCCAATATTTAAGATACTTTGCATTCTACCGATTTGGTGTCATATTGCGCTTCCATAGGAAGCATTTAACTCTGACATAATATAAGATGCTATAAAATAAAAAAATAAGAGACTGTACAAAGTAAGAAATTCTACAGTTTACAGGTTCAAGGAGGCGAAGGCAAATATTTTGAACTGCAGCATGTAAGAAAAGATGTGAAGCTGGAAAAAGAGAGAAAACAGATCTGCAGAGTAGAGGAAATCCTGCTCTTCGCCCTGTTCTGATATAGCTGTTGTGATAAAAAGGGAGGTTAATAACTTGGAGTCCACTACATCTAATAATAATGATATTTAGCATAAAAAATGTTCAAAGACAAGTAAAAAAAAAATGTTTTATATTAGTAGTAGTCAAAATTAAAACGTTAAAGAAAACTTATAGGGAACGGTAATATATGCAATGACATCTGGGACTGTAATCAGTTAACTTCTTTTAAGGGCTGCCAAAGCAAACAGCCAAATAACAAATCCACTTTACAGATCATCAATCTGGCCGGGCACTTGCCAAGGTAAATAGTACAAGGCTGAAGTTTGCTTTGCAAACCTAGGAATTGAGAATTTAGCAAATCCCAATTCCAGAAGGACTTCACTGCTTCATAGATATCTACAATAACAGAAAAATTACATCCGAATCACGGCAATTCAAGAGAGCTTTTGAAATTAGATTTACTAATAGGATTTACTGGTAAGTGGAAGGAAAATTCATATTTTTTTTACTTACCTAACTTTTTATATCCAGGGCCTAATGACTGCGAAATACAAATGTCTGATGGTTTGTTTTATGGCATCACTTAACTGTTAATAAGTCAAGGTACCACATTATATGCAAAGGAACAATGGACCACATTTTCCAACAAAAGTCACCATTGGGCATCATGCAGCATACAATCAGAAGATCTTTACCTTCATGACAATCATACTCAGTTGACTTTTGACTCTAAATTCCAAGGATTGAGGGGATATGTATCTGGTGTGAGACATTTACCTATCTGGCAGCAAGCTTAAAGTTTTAGGACAATGAAAACCTTTGGAGGGATGTATAATTGTTTAACAAATTGGGGAAACCCCGTCTAATTCAATGCAGCATATTTTAGGTGAGATTCTCTTCTCTGTCTGAAGACTGCATCTTGGAGTGAGTTTTTACCATGATTTATAATCTAATCACAGTTTGTAAAGATTTTCAAGTGTAAATTTCTAAAATAACATTATGTTTCTACATTCAAGATATTTTAACGAGCTGCAAGAAGAGGAGACGAGCAAACTTCAAGGTGTTCTTTGACTTGCTAAGCGTTGCTGAGATTTTTCACATTGCAAAAGGCTTTAAATTTACCACCACCCTAAAGATAATGTTAACCACATCATTTTTTTACACAAAAAAAATGCAAACATTACATTTTTCAAGAGGTAACCAAATAGAAATGACTACAATGTCAAGGGAAATGAAGGCAGGATCTATGCTTTATTTCTATTAACATGTTTGTGAGAAAAGCTCATTACAAATGGCCTAGGGAATGTTAGGGAGTGTAGAGACACTGACTCAGGGGAGTGCAGGAGGTCTCCACGTCGCCGTTCCCTATCGCAGGGCCACCATTGTTATTGTTCCCCAGGTTTTACCTTTTATTGTTTAAATTTGCCTTACTGGAGGCGGGGTTTCCAGACATATGTGTATTTCTGAAATTCGCCTGTTGGAGGCAGCGTATCCAGCTGCACGTTTTATTATTTAAATTCGCCCAACTGGAAGCGGTGTATCCAGGGTCACGCGTGTCATCTAAATGCACCCTGCGGGAGGCGCTGTGTCCAGCCACGCGTGACCATGACAGGAGGCTGCTCAGCAAAGACGACAGGCTCAGCATCTTGCTCAGACTCGTGCTGTTCACTTGATTGATGCTGGCCTCCCAGCCAAGTCTATGGTAACCAGCGATAGGCAGTGGTAAACAGATGCTCTGGAGGCTAAGTCCAGAAATCACCCTACTGAGCATGCTTGTATGGCAACCTCTCATTGGTGGTCTGTTGTCAGCTGCTCTAGTGATGCAGCTGCTCCAGATTGGTCCACGAACAAGGTCCTGTCTGACTAGACATGACCTGAACCTATAAAAGGTCCTCCGAGGCACATGCCGGCACGCTAATGTCATTTGCGGTTGTGCGTGTGTCGGCTGTGCGAGTGTCTAGCTTTCTTTAGAGAGGCAGGTTTTTCTTTAGGCTTCGCCTAGCACCTGTTTCGGCCACCTGTGCGGTTAGCATGGGTCAGTTACGGGGCACAGTCAAACCCACGTGCTTAAACCCTTTTGGTTTCAACTGGGCATTGCACACACCTCAATTAGTACCGCTCGGCAGCAAGCTGAGCTTGGTACTCATATTTTTGCGCTACTCTGTGGACAGCTGTATTAGTTTTATTTTTCTTGCCAATCGGAGGTTAGCTGAGCTGGTATTCCTTTGCCAGTGCATACCTCTCTGAGACGCTATCAGTCTGGTATCTTGCGCTCAGTCCACGCTGTGTGGAGTAAACACAGAATGCTTTCTGGTGAACACTCATTGAATGGCTCCGCCATTGTTTACTAGCTGCAGGATAACATCTCTGCATGGTGGACCCCGGGTTGTGATCGCACTAAATAAAATAACTAATAAAGTGCAATTCGCCAACCCTAACAGCTTGTCAAGCAAAATCACAAAAAAAACTCTTGCCTTCTCCACTGTTTTTCTGCAAATCTGATAAAGCATAATTGACTCAATAAAGGTTTAAAAGGGGTTATCCTGCTTAGGGTAAAAGTCTGAAGTCAATCGATGTGACTGCAGACTTGTGAATCCTCACATCACAAGTTGTGAGGATTCACCAATGTCGTAAGCATGTGGGAACATAACCACAACTATGTGAAATGCATACAGTGGGTACGGAAAGTATTCAGACCCCTTTAAATTTGTCACTCTTTCTTTCATTGCTGCCATTTGGTAAATTCAAAAAAGTTCATTTTTTTCTCATTATACTGTACACTCTGCACCCCATCTTGACTGAAAAGAAACAGAAATGTAGAAATGAGCTGTGAGGTCTTAAGCCCCCGTTACACATAGCGATATCGCTAACAATATCGCTGTTACGTCACCGATTTTGTGACGTAACAGCGATATTGCTAGCGATATCGCTATGTCTGATACTTACCTTCGACCGGCTCCCCCACTGATTATCGATGATCGCGCGAGAATGTCCTGGACCATTTCTCGCCGAGCGCTTCTTGCTGGGCTTCCTGTGGCGCCGACGAGTGACGCGTGGACGCGGGCGGGAGGACGTCAGGATCGCCGCGCCTGACAGGTAAGTAGCGACCCCCGACCGCTGCTATGTCGCTGGTGAGATCTGCCTGTATGGCAGCTCACTAGCGACCACTTAGCGATGCACCAGCAATCCATATTGTTGTCAGGATCGCTGGTGCATCGCTAAGTGTAACGGTACCCTTATATAGACAGGTGTGTGCCTTTTCAAATCAAGTCCTAGCAGTTTAGTTAAACACAGCTGGAGTCCAATGAAGGAGTCTAACTCTAACCATCTCAAGGAGGATCACAAGGAAATGGACAGCATGTGACTTAAATATGAAACAATGACCCTACGCACACAGTTAAAAAAACAAAGGAGTGGCTTCAGAACAGCTCTGTGGCCATTCTTGACTGGCCCAGCTCGAGCCCTGACCTAAACCCATTTGAGCATCTCTGGAGAGAACTGAAAATGGCTGTCCACCAACGTATGCCATCCAGCATGACAGAACTGGAGACGATCTGCAAGGAGGAATGGCAGCGGATCCCCAAATCCAGGTATGGAGAACTTGTTGCATCATTCCCAAGAAGACTAATGGCTGTACTAGCTCAAAAGGGTGCTTCTACTCAATACTGAGCAAAGGGTCTGAATACTTATGACCATGTGATATTTCAGTTTTTCTTTTTTAATAAATTTGCAAAAAATTGTACATTTCTTTTTTTTCCAGTCAAAATGGGGTGCAGAGTGTACATTAATGAGAAAAAAATGTACTTTTTTGAATTTACCAAATGGCTGCAATGAAACAAAGAGTGAAAAATGTAAAGGGGTCTGAATACTTTCTGTACTCAATGTATATGCAATCACCTGCCAACTGCCCATGGTCAAAATTACTGTTATTGTGAACAGTTCAGCCAGTTGAAGATGAAATGATCCCTACTAAAAGGCCTAGTTAAAGATGATACTTTTCCTTTGCATTTTAGGCAACATATATATATATATATATACATATAAATATATATGTATATATAGTCATTTTTTATACTAGTAACACCCCCTTTTAAAAATATCACAGCTTGTAAACGTTTTTGTAGCCCGACAAGAATCTTTCATTTCTTATTTGAAGGATTTATATTAATTCTTCCAGTTCTGTGAGATTCCTGGGTTGTCTTATATGTGTGAGCAGGTAGGAAGATGCAGTAACCGGTCGGAGGCAGAGCAAGCGTTAATGTGGGGTTTAATTTAACAGGTATACTGCTCGCAGGGAGAAAATAGATAAAACAGTATAGAGGAACAGAGGGCACGTAACTCAGGGGAAGCGGGTGTGAAGCATAGGGTAGGAAGTTCATGGATAGAAAACTTATCAGTCTGACGACTTCAGAATGCGGTTAGCTCAGGATGTGGACATTGGCGCCAAAACAGTGGCACATAAGGGGTCCGGTATGGTAATGGAAAAGATGACGTCTTGGCTCCTGGCGGCGACAGTGATTCCTTGTGGTCCGGTCGGTGATCAGTGAGTCAGGAAACGATGAGCTGGACAGAGCACAGTCTTTCCCCCTGTCAGCGTACAGGGACAATGAGCAACTCGACTCAGATACAAAGGAAAACCCCTCGCAGCAGGTGTCCCAATTCTCCCGTCGGTGCGTGTGCAGGCTTATGTCCTGACTGGGCGTCCTGTCACTCACGGTCAGCGGGGACCAGGTACGTCGTTGTCGGCAGTCTCTGTTAATAGCTTTTAACCTCTGCTGGTTTTTGCCTACTCTAGCCCCCCTGCAGAAGCCCTGATACTGCCCTCCTGCGCGATGCACATTCCCACAGCAACGATCTGATTTGCCGTGCGCTGTGGCCATTTTATCTTAGCCACACCCCCTACTCCTAGGTGCAGAAGTCGGTCCGGGGCTTTAAGCTTTCCCCGTGAAACCTGTGTGACAGCTCTGACAGTTCCGGATCCGTCACGGAGTAAGTAGGGCTGCTCCAGGTCTTCTCCTTACATATGCACTGCTATTTTGAAATATAGTACAGATTTTCAATGATGTACAGATTAGGGGACTGTGAGGTCTATGGTAAAACCTTCAGCTTGCACCTTTTGAGGTAGCCTATTGTGGACTTTGATGTGTATTTAGGATCATTATCTATTTATAGAATACATCCTCTTTTCAACGTCAGGTTATTTTTACTGATGCTGTTATGTTTGCATTATTAACGTGTTGAAATTTCATTGAATCCATTCTTCCTTCTACCCATGAAATGTTCCCTATGCCATTGGTTGGAACACAACCCCAAAGCATGATTGATTCACCCCCATGCTTAATGGAGGGTGATGTTTTTTTCCTTTAATTCTGTGCCCTTTTTACTTGACACATACCTTTGATCATTGTGGTCAAAAAGCTCTATTTTAACTTCAACGGTCCAGAGTACTTGTTTCCAAAATGCATTAGGCTTGTTTAGATGTTCTTTTGCATACTTGTGATGCTGAATTTTATGGTGAGGAAGCAGGAGAGATTTTTTTCTAATGACTCTTTCATGCAGGCAAAATTTATGCAGGTGTCTCTGAACAGTAGAAAAATGTACCTCAACTCCAGAGTCTGCTAAATCTTTCTGAAGGTCTGTTGCAATCAAACAGGGGTTCTGATTTGCCTCTCTAGTAGTGATGAGCCAATGGGCTCGGATAAGGTGTTATCCGAGCATGATCGGGTGCTAACCGAGTGTCTTGGGCGGGCTTGAATAATTTGTTTGAGTCCCAGCGTCTACATGTCTCACAGCTGTTCGACAGCCACAACACATGCATGGATTACCTAAGAAACAGGGTTATTTTATAATAATAGAAGTATAACAGTCACTGGCAACTGATGTCCAAGGGTGTAGAGTACCAGACATAGGTCAAAACTTCATCTTTGGCATTCACCTCACTGTTAAAGATAGCTTTGATTGAGCATTATCTCATTGAAGGAATAGTATACGCAGAACATGAATGCACTCATGCCACGGATGTTCTGTTACACTTCTTTCCAGCAAATGATTTTAACAATCTAACTATTTACCTGTTGTTTAACTGCTGAAAAATAATTATTCGTTTGAAAGAAATGTTCTGTGACCAAAACATAAAAAATGAAAACAAGCAAAGTCCTATGTTAGCAAACATAGAAAAGGAAAAGAAAATACAGACCAAGGTATTTTCTAAAGCATGTACAAAACCCTAATCGAGCCCATTCACTTTAATTAAACGTATACTGAAATGGTAATTTTCAAACAAAACAAAGCATCGATTGGTCATTTTGACTTTTGATCGACTGACTGAAGAACGATCAACTGTTCCTTATTATTCAAAATACTCACCTAGTATGTTTTATTTTTTTAATTGGCTACATGGGTGCAGTCTGAGATGTAATTTAGGCTGTCAATGAACAATTATTTACCTGATCAGACAATAATCATTGATCCTTTTTCATCCAAAGTTTATGGGGGCCTTAAATAGAGTAGAGCTAATAACCTGATTTCAGTGATGTGCTACTTACTAGGATGCTTTTTAATAAAATCAGTTTTTATCAAGATGAGATTATCACTATAGGACTGTTTCTCAACCCTCCTAGTCAACCAATACTGATTTCTGTCAATAAACATTGTACAGAGAAAGCTGCCAACTGGTATTGTGGGCGGGGTTATACAGGGTTCAGCATTTGAACACTGCCAGATCTGTAGCAGAGAAAACAGTGATTGAATCAAAATGACAGAAAACAGACAACAATGGACACATCACTGGAATCAGTGCCTGAGACCCTACATAATTCTGGTGTCAGATTACATAGTAAAAACCTGGTGACAAATTCTCTTTAAGAACCAACATTTAATTAGATTGTGTGCACAAAACATAGTGCTATCTCATACCTACCCTTATTACCCAATACCTCTTGTAGAATTTAGGTTAGGAGACTTGAAGTTTCCAAATACAAAATTATATTCCAGATCTTCCTTTGTTCCCTCTGCTAACTGGTGCTAACTATAATAAAAACAAGAACATGTCTGACCCATTCATACCACAGCACAGAGTTCTAGAGTCAATATAGTGAACATGTTGGAAGCTTCTGCTTTTAGTATATAATATGTACTTCAATATGCACACATGTGCTTCCCAGATCCCAACAACTCTGCTTTCTACACCAAATTATACAGCACTTTGATCCCTGCATTTTTATTTTTCATTTTATGTGTTATCACATTAGGTTTCAAAGACAAAAAGCCTGCATTCTGTGCTGCGTACTAAATACAATTGTGCAATGCTTTTCCATCTGATCTTCATTTTCAACATGACCCACAGCCTAATATATATTTTTATTTAAATGCACATTTACACTGCACAAAGCACATTCCAGCTTAAGTATAGTTTAAGTCTGTTACTTAGGGCTAGGAAACATGGTCTGGCCAGACCCTGTACATACTGTGCTTTATTCTAGTGCTTACCTATTGTATCAAGCAAAAAGGCCTCATGGACCTAAGGAAAACAAAAAAGTAATGGGACTGACAAAAAAATACATGTGCCATGTACTTCATTATTATACTGTCTGTTATATAGTTATATGTACTGATGTTCTCATGTTGCATAGACTTTGTGGACATTAAACAGTTATTCCTATCACAGACATTTATGGTACCAGTTAAATGTTAATATGTTTAATTTACTTAAATGAACGAACATTATTAAAACAAATCAATCAATTATTAAAATAATCATAAAAAACAATGGCACAATTTCATGTGGAGATTGTTCTTTTTAGAGTTCCATCTCCAGTACATTAACCCCTTTCTGACATCTGGCGTAAATTTACGCCAATGTCGGACACTCTCCCTTTAATGTGGGCTCCGGCGGTGAACCCACATCTTTCCTGGCACTTACAAGCTGTTTTTAACAGCTGACATGTGCCCGTAACAGCCGCGGGTGGAATAGCGATCCACCCGCGGCTAATAACCTGTTAAATGCCACTGTCGAACGCTGACAGCGGCATTTAACATGCGATTCCGGCAGTCGCGCCGGAAATCCGCCCATCAGTGATCCCTGTCACGTTATTGCGTGTTACCGATGGGTTAGCATGACAACCAATGGTCTCCTGGAGACCTCTATTGTTGTCACTGCCAGATTGCTATGAGCGCCGCCCAGTGGTCGGCGCTCATAGCAATTGGGGTATTCTGCTACATACAGGGGATCTGATCATCACCTGTATGTAGCAGAGCCAATCGGGTCTTGGCAGCTTTTAGATAGACTCACATAGAGACTATTAAATCATGCCAAAAGTAAAAAAAAAGTTTTTAAAAATTAAAAAAATAAAAGAATATAAAAGTTCAAATCACGCCCCTTTTACCCCATTCAAAATAAAATAAAAAAATCAAACATACACATATTTGGTATCACCGCAATCAGAATTGCAGGATCTATCAATAAAAAAAGGATTAACCTGATCGCTAAAAGGTGTAGTAAGAAAAAAAAAGTCAAAACGCCAGAATTACTTTTTTGGTCGCCACGACATTGCATTAAAATGCAATAGTGGGCGATGAAAAAATCGTATCTGCACTAAAATGGTATCATTAAAAACGTCAGCTTCGCAAGCAAAATATAAACCCTCACCCATCCAGAGATCACAAAAAATGGAGACGCTACGGGTATCAGAAAATGGCGCAATATTGTTTAAACAAAGTTTGGAATTTTCTTTCACCACTTAGATAAAAAAGAACCTAGACATGTTTGGTGTCTATGAACTCATAATGACTTGGCGAATCCTAATGGTGGGTCACTTTTAGCATTTAGTGAACCTAGTAAAAAAGCAAGACAAAAAAAACTGTGGGATTGCACTTTTTTTGCAATTTCACTTGGATTTTTGTCCCCATTTTCCAGTGCAGCAAATCAGCAAAAAGAGAAAAAGTAAAACATAACTTTTAATGTTATATAAAAGCTACCAGACGATAAAGTGCAATTAAAATAAACCACTAGATCGATTGCCACAGACTATACCATAGAGTGTCTGTCTATATTAACATCTCAGACTACCCAAAGGTACATACATGTGGCTAATTCCATGTCCAAAAAGTAATATACAGTGCCTACAAGTAGTATTCAACCCCCTGCAGATTTAGCAGGTTTACACATTCGGAATTAACTTGGCATTGTGACATTTGGACTGTAGATCAGCCTGGAAGTGTGAAATGCACTGCAGCAAAAAAGAATGTTATTTCTTTGTTTAATTTTTTTTTAAATTGTGAAAAGTTTATTCAGAGAGTCATTTATTATTCAACCCCTCAAACCACCAGAATTCTGTTTGGTTCCCCTAAAGTATTAAGAAGTATTTCAGGCACAAAGAACAATGAGCTTCACATGTTTGGATTAAATATCTCTTTTTCCAGCCTTTTCTGACTATTTAAGACCCTCCCCAAACTTGTGAACAGCACTCATACATGGTCAACATGGGAAAGACAAAGGAGCATTCCAAGGCCATCAGAGACAAGATCGTGGAGGGTCACAAGGCTGGCAAGGGGTACAAAACCCTTTCCAAGGAGTTGGGCCTACCTGTCTCCACTGTTGGGAGCATCATCCGGAAGTGGAAGGCTTATGGAACTACTGTTAGCCTTCCACGGCCTGGACAGCCTTTGAAAGTTTCCTCCCGTGCCGAGGCCAGGCTTGTCCGAAGAGTCAAGGCTAACCCAAGGACAACAAGGAAGGAGCTCCGGGAAGATCTAATGGCAGTGGGGACATTGGTTTCAGTCAGTACCATAAGTAACGTACTCCACCGCAATGGTCTCCGTTCCAGACGAGCCCGTAAGGTACCTTTACTTTCAAAGCGTCATGTCAAGGCTCGTCTACAGTTTGCTCATGATCACTTGGAGGACTCTGAGACAGACTGGTTCAAGGTTCTCTGGTCTGATGAGACCAAGATCGAGATCTTTGGTGCCAACCACACACGTGACGTTTGGAGACTGGATGGCACTGCATACGACCCCAAGAATACCATCCCTACAGTCAAGCATGGTGGTGGCAGCATCATGCTGTGGGGCTGTTTCTCAGCCAAGGGGCCTGGCCATCTGGTCTGCATCCATGGGAAGATGGATAGCACGGCCTACCTGGAGATTTTGGCCAAGAACCTCCGCTCCTCCATCAAGGATCTTAAGATGGGTCGTCATTTCATCTTCCAACAAGACAACGACCCAAAGCACACAGCCAAGAAAACCAAGGCCTGGTTCAAGAGGCAAAAAATCAAGGTGTTGGAGTGGCCTAGTCAGTCTCCTGACCTTAACCCAATTGAAAACTTGTGGAAGGAGCTCAAGATTAAAGTCCACATGAGACACCCAAAGAACCTAGATAACTTGGAGAAGATCTGCATGGAGGAGTGGGCCAAGATAACTCCAGAGACCTGTGCCGGCCTGATCAGGTCTTATAAAAGACGATTATTAGCTGTAATTGCAAACAAGGGTTATTCCACAAAATATTAAACCTAGGGGTTGAATAATAATTGACCCACACTTGTATGTTTAAAATTTATTAAAATTTAACTGAGCAACATAACTTTTTGGTTTGTAAGATTTATGCATCTGTTAATAAATCCTGCTCTTGTGTGAAGTTTGAAGGCTCTAACTTATTTGCATCTTATCAAACCTGCTAAATCTGCAGGGGGTTGAATACTACTTGTGGGCACTGTACCTGGACAGACCAATAATTATTGGTCTGTCCAGGTATATTACTTTTTGGACATGGAATTAGCCACATGTATGTACCTTTGGGTAGTCTGAGATGTTAATATAGACAGACACTCTATGGTATAGTCTGTGGCAATCGATCTAGTGGTTTATTTTAATTGCACTTTATCGTCTGGTAGCTTTTATATAACATTAAAAGTTATGTTTTACTTTTTCTCTTTTTGCTGATTTGCTATTTATGTTTAGAGAGATTGTGGACTTGTATTCCACTTAGTGCTGTATTTTCATTTTCCAGTGCACAATATGTTAAAACCAATGGTGTCGTTCAAAAGTACAACTTGTCCCGCAAAAAAACAAACCCTCACATGGCCATATTGACAGAAAAATAAAAAAGTTGGCTCTGAGAAAAAGGGAAACAGAAAAAGGGAAACAAAAAACAAAACCGCAAAACTGAAAATACCTCCGGTCATGAATGGGCTAAATATTAAAATTGGTAATTTAAAACTTGTTTAAAAAAAAAAAAACAAGCCCTCATTTGGCTATATGGCCATAAAAAGAAACTAAAAAAAGTAGTGAAGAAAGAAGAAAGGAGAGAAAACAAAAAAAGCACAAAAAAACCTGGTCCTCAAAGGGGTTGTCCATCACTAGGAAGACATCTGGAAGGAAGAGAGAGAGCAGCCACAGCTCTCACTTCCTCGAGAAGTCATTTACTTCTGTAGTAGAAGAGAGTAAAGCCAATACTGATTGATGTAGTGATTCTGTGACATAACAATGTAACCGAACCCTGGGAGGACCAATGCCGACACCACTGGAACAGCGCCTACACCAGAGGTGAGTGTAAGTGTTATTATTTTACTGGGAGGAAACAATCAGAAGAGGCTGTGTGCGTAGTGGACAACTCTGAGGATTTAAGGTCTAACACGAATCCTGTTTGATAGAAGTGATGGAATATTTATTCTGATAAATAACAGTAAAAATAACTCCGGTACTTGAAATGTTTACTGCCCTTTGAGCAGATCTAGTGAGCATATTACATGTAGATAATATTTCATTTATTTTTAACTTTACCTATTCAAAATGAAAAAGAAGACAGTTATACTTTAACCTTAAGACTAACTTTACTTTAAAGTAAATATATACGAGATGGCGCCTGTTAAAGAGGTCTGTCAATCTCACACGAGACTGGTTTCATAAGCTTCAAGCTGAAATATTTTCAGGCGCTGAAAACAATACATACAGCTACAACACTAAACACAGTAAACACTGTCCATGTATTCAGAGCAGATCAGTCTGGAGATAAGAAAAAATGAAACAAAAAGAATTTACATTACGACGTATTAGTCGTAAGGGCTGAATAATTCGTCATTTCACTGCAAATAAAGAATAGTGTCTACAATTAGAAAGAATGGTATCTACAATTATAGAATAACTAACACGCTCAGCACTACCGCAAATAGTTTCACATGCCAATCAACTGACAAGTACCCAAACAAAGGATTTAAAGCCACTTACTTTGCAGCAGTGCTATTTTAAGAGGCTTTAGTTCAATATGTAAAAACCAAGATTTATTCAGCAATGCACGTCTGTGAAAACAATTCAAGCTTACACCTGTAAATTGGTCCAATGTGTAAAGAGATCAGGACTTTGACAGATGTCTATTGCCTTCAAATGCTCCAGCCAATATTATCAGCAGAGGGCAAGACCACCACAAGTATTCCCAACTAACTACATATAGGTGTAGTCCAATAACACTACAAGACACTATTTAATCCAGCTTTTGTCTTCACTGAGACTTGTTCAATATTTTTACAGGCACTCCTATGTACAATTCGCTAAAAGGAACTTGTACAGATAACATTGGTAATTAGACATTCTGGGTAATGATAAATAAGGGGCTCCACAACAGTCTGATCATTTGGGACTACCTTGTGAATGAGTGACCATTAGGGTATCTTTTTAGGAAGCAGGCAATGCATTCTTCAGACTCACCATGCATGTAATTATCCTGTTTGCAAGATTTGGCAAACTTTAGAACTTTCAAATGGGAGTGTGATAAAGGCAAGACAGATGAGCCCAAATGTTGCTCGTATCTGTAGATGGTGTTCTCCAGGATTATAAAACCAAGGCTGCTTTCTTTCAGAAACTAAACAAACCATTGCCATGGGTTGTGTCTGGCATTCCAAATCAGCCCTTTTAAAGTTGTAGTGACCCAGTCCAGAGTGTGTCTGTCCCTTTAAGTAATACTGAATTGTGAGTAGCTTCTATACACTACTGCTCACTCTCTAACTGGCCCTCTACATTATTTGTGAGCTGTAATTCTCCATTTCTAGTCACCTTCATTTTAGATGCAATGCATTTCTCGTTTGCTGTGTTCTGTCGCCATCTAATGGTAGAAGAGTACAATGACTGAATTATAGTTTTGTACGGACCTGAAATGTGAATTCGGGCTCCTATTGGCCAGCTCCTAGTCACATGGTCAATAGGAGGAGCTGTTTTCCAGGCAAGTCTAGAATGTTCTGTAGTCTGAGGGATGCCTTCAGGGAGAGCAGAACACACCTCAAGATCTCCTGCAGGCATAAAAGCCTGAGTTCCCTCTAACCTGTACAGCCATCATTCTATTTCTGACAGGATTCACCACATCTAAAATATTGGTGACAGGATTCACCACATCTAAAGTATTGCTGACAGCATTCACCACATGTAAAGTATTTCTGACTGGATTCAGCAGTTTCTAAATTCACCAACAAGTACTTTTACTTGTGCACGTGCCGTGACATACTGTGGAGATAACCCCAAGTACAGGTCTGTAACCTCTAATTGCTGCGTCTACCTCCCTCTGTAAAATACCAAAATACATTGTCCAGTGCTCTTAAAGCTCCAGACCCCAATCACATCTCAGCATCTAAGTGTGAACTGTAATTGCCGTGGACTACCCATGAGAGACTGTTCCTTATTTGTCCCAAGTTATAATTCCCGTTCCTGCTGAAGTAAAAGCAACTGTTATCCCCGAGACCGGTGTGTGTCATAATTCCTTTTGCTGCGGACACCGTGTGTGGGTGGATAGCTCTGCCTGGTCATTACAGTATCTGCAGATGGTGCTCTCCAGGATTAGAAAACCAAGGCTGCTTTCTTTCAGAAACTAAACTAACCCTTGCCATGGGTTGTGTCTGGCATTCCAAATCAGCCTTTTTAAAGTGAATGGTGCAGAGTCACAAAAGCTAGCTCAATCCATGGTTACGAATGATGTTGTTTATGAAAGAAAGTTAGGTTTTCTAATTCTGCACAACCCCTTCAACC
This sequence comes from Dendrobates tinctorius, assembly GCF_039654945.1. Taxonomy (NCBI): domain Eukaryota; kingdom Metazoa; phylum Chordata; class Amphibia; order Anura; family Dendrobatidae; genus Dendrobates; species Dendrobates tinctorius. The sequence goes on from NW_027361675.1 coordinate 34,318,767, forward strand.
CTTGACTGAAGTAAAAGAACTGCTTTCACCAAAGTTGTTGACTAGGTAAAGGGTCTGCTCATTAAGACTGGCATTGTATAGTAGGATATGCCAAATTCATTAAGAGGCGCACACCAATTAATGAATTGAGCGCATTTTCTTACAGGTGTGCACCTCTCCAGAAATGCTACTCAGGGAACGGAGAAATATTTCTGGGATAAGTAACGGCTTAACTTCTGATGAATTTTGTTGCCAGGCAGGACAATGCCCTGTCTATGCACTGACCATGTAAAAATTCCAAAAGTCACAAAAATGCAGAAATTTTTCAAAGTGTTTTACGCCAAAAATCTAGCATAAATACTTTGATGACCTGGCCCATAGTTTTTACTTCTAAATCCTCTGGAAAACCAAAGGTTACTTGCCTTACAATATGTGCACACAAAATATTTTTGCTAAGTTTTGGAACATAAATTGAGTGGAAACTCAAAGTTTTTGAGGAATTTTGAGACTCGGATGAGGATTTGGAGAGTTTCTGTTCAGTTTCTCTTTAGTGGCTACATGCACACAACATCTTTTTCAGGTGGATTCCACCACGGAAAATGCCTATAAAACCTTTTTTAAAAACATTGAAAAGAATGAAAGTATGCAATTCTATGGAAAACCAACACATCTCTAAAATCACACAGCAGTTAAAAGAAGTGATATATACATTCTTCTTGTGTTTATCTCTCAGAAGACACCCTATACTTTACAAAACAAGTCAATGGGAAAGTTCAAATGACACTTGAAAAAAACAACAGTAAAAAAACTTCACAAAAACCATGGGAAAAAACTCCAAAAAACAACAGCAGCCAAAACCATTTAAAAAAAGCTAAATTTGCCTTCAAAACAGTATCAGGGCAAAGCATTAATACTTCTAGGTACACTTGCATACAATTTTTTAACAATCTTGGCAGGGGGATTGTCCCTAACATCTTGCAGAACTAATTACAGATCTGTAAAAGTATTTTTTTTTTTTTTTTTAAATCCTTATGTGTCTGACATTGAGATCAGGGCTCTGTGAGAGCCATATCATCACTTGAAGGACACTTTATTACACTGAAGATAGCTCTTAATAACATTTAGTGTATGTTTGGGGTCATAATCCTGATGTAGAATACATTATACACCAAACAGACACTTCTCTGTTTGTATTGCATTGATACCTGTATTTCGCACCATTGTGTACACCTAGAAAAGGGCAATGTTGAGAACCATAGATTCAGTGGTCACTTAAGGAAACTTAGTGTAGCAGATGCTAATTCTCTTGGATCTCTCTGCAGCATTCAACACTGTGGATCATCAGCTCCTCACTATGCTCCATTCAATTGGCCTCAAGGACACCGTTCTCTCCTGGTTCTCCTACTATCTCTCTGACAGCTCCTTTACTGTACCTTTTGCTGGCTCCTCCTCCTCTCATCTTCCCCTTGCTGTTGGGGTTCCTCAAGGATCAGTCCTAGGCCCCCTCCTCTTCTCTTAGTACTTTTGCTTCCCCCTGACCCTGCACCTTTCATGCATAAATACCTTTTTTATATCGGTTCAGATGTATGTTAACTGCCACGGTCCGGTCCAATGGGCGGGGCTTATTCACCTGCTCCCCCCTCCCTGTCTTGCTCTACACAAGAAGAAATGTGTAGAGCAAGACAGGGAGGGGGGGAGCAGATGAATAAGCCCCGCCCAGCGGACATTTACATACATCTGAACAGATATAAAAAAGGTATTTATGCATGAAAGGTGCGGGGTCAGGGGGAAGCAAAAGTACTAAGAGAAGAGGAGGGGGCCTAGGACTGATCCTTGAGGAACCCCAACAGCAAGGGGAAGATGAGAGGAGGAGGAGCCAGCAAAAGATACAGTAAAGGAGCTGTCAGAGAGATAGAAGGAGAACCAGGAGAGAACGGTGTCCTTGAGGAGAGAATCCTTATGTGACACACAATTGAATGATATCATTATATGATATCTCAAAAAAGGGGTGACAGATTCCCTTTAAGCGTGCCCTGAAAACTCATTTATTCAGACTGGCCTACCGCCTCAAAACATTAACCTAATCTGTCCCTGTGTGGCACAGCCAAAAGTTTTTACCATAACCAGGTTCCCCGCATCATGCTCCCACATGCTTTATACATCCATTAGCCCTCTGTGTCTGTACTGTTACACACTTAACATTATGGCTCGTCCATACAATCAGGGCAACTGTTACCACCCACTTTTCGTGTCTCCCTTTTTTTTCCTCATAGATTGTAAGCTTGTGAGTAGGGCCCTCATTTCTCTTGGTATCTGTTATGAACTATGTGATTATTGTTATGCTGTAATGTCAATTGTCTGTACAAGTCCCCTCTGAAATGTAAAGTGTTGCGGAATATGTCGGCGCTATAGAAATAAAATTTATTATTATTATTATTATGAAAGACACATCATGCTTATTTCACTTCAAAATTGGAAGATTTCCAGCAGTGCGATCAGCTCAGAACTGGCAGCAACCAGTGGGACCCAGCTACACTTATCTTTTGATCAGAAGTCTGGCTAGATACTCTATTCATGGAAGACTTGCAGCCAAAAACCAAGCCTAGTGACTAACAGTGCATGAAAATATAGGCAAAGAAAAATGGCAGCAGGTGTTCTGTTTTTATGTTTCAAAAATATAAAATACCTTGCTGTAACAGAAGGCAGTTTGCTTTGCGGAAGAACTGAAGAGCAATACAATAATGAGTGCCAGCAGAGAACAGTGAAGCATTGTGGAGGTTCCTTACAAGATTGGGGTTGCATTTGAGAAAACAGTTGAAAATTTGTTCAAGATTAATGTTGTTCTCATTGCTGACAAATACAGGCATATACTTATCCTTCATTCAATAACATCAGAATGGCGTCTGATAAGAGGAGGTACAAGCCTATAGTGGGTACGGAAAGTATTCAGACCCCTTTAAATTTTTCACTCTTTGTTTCATTAGTCATTTGGTAAATTCAAAAAAGGTCATTTTTTCTCATTAATGTATACTCTGCACCCCATCTTGACTGAAAAGAAACAAATGTAGAAATATTTGCAAATTTATTTAAAAAGAAAAACTGAAATATCACACGGTCATAAGTATTCAGACCCTTTGCTCAGACACTCATATTTTAACGTCCCGTCACACTAAGCGGTCTTGCTAGCGAGATCGCTGATTTTGTGACACATCAGCGATCTCGCCAGCGAGATCGCTGTGTGTGACGGGGATCAGTGACCGGCCCCCCTGTCGGTTATCGCTAATCGTGCTCAAGCGGCCTGGGCCGTTTTTCGATCGCTGGTCTCCCGCTGCCCAGCGCGCATCGTTGTGTGTCGCAGCGAGAGACCAGCGATCAGCGACACTGGACACTGGTTGCTAATGTAAACGTCGGGTATCCAGGAGCCGTGGCTCATGGATACCCGCTGTTTACCTTGGAAACCAGCATACACGCTGGTTTCCAAGGTAAATGTCGGGTATCCAGGAGTCGCGCGGCTCCTAGATACCCGATGTTTACCTTGGAAACCAGTGTCCAGCGTCGCTGGTCCTGATCACTGGGGCTGTCTGTAACAGCTCACCAGCAATCGGCCTAACGATGTCCCAGCGATCCCATCATGTCGGATCGTTGGTGGGATCGTTGGGACATCATTTAGTGTGACAGGGCCTTAAGTCACATGCTGTCTATTTCCTTGTGATCCTCGCTGAGATGATTCTACTCCTTCATTGGAGTCGAGCTGTGTTTAATTAAACTGATAAGACTTGATTTGTAAAGGTACACACCTGTCTATATAACACCTCACAGTGCATGTCAGACCAAATGAGAATCATGAGGTCAAAGAATCTGGCCAAGGAGCTCAGAGACAGAATTTCGGCAAAGCACACATCTGGCCAAGGTTACAAAAGAATTTCTGCAGTACTCAAGGTTCCAAAGAGCACAGTGGCCTCCATAATCCTTAAATGGAAGAAGTTTGGGCCCACCACAAGTCTTCCTAAATCTGCCCGTCCAGCCAAACTGACCAATCATGGGCAAAGAGCCTTGGTGAGAGAGGTAAATTAGAACCCCAAGATCACATTGGCTGAGCTCCACAGATGCAGTAAGGAGATGGGAAAAAGTTCCACAATGTCAATTATCACTGCAGCCCTCCACCAGTCGGGCCTATATGGCCGAGTAGCCCAATGGAAGTCTCTCCTCAGTGCCAGGCATATGAAAACCTGCATAGAGTTTACTAACAAACACATGAAGGACTCCCAGACTATGAGTAATAAGATTCTCTGGTCTGCTGAGACAAAGATAGAACTTTTTGATGATAATTCTAAGTGGTATGTGTGGAGAAAACCAGGCACTTGCCATCACCTGCCCAATACAATCCCAACAGTGAAACATGGTGGTGGCAGCATCATGCTATGGGGGTGTTTTTCAGCTGTAGGGACAGGATGATTGGCTGCAATTGAAGGAAACATGAATGTGGCCAAGTACAGAGATATTCTACATGAAAACCTCTTCCAGAGTGCTCTGGACCTCAGACTTGGCTGAAGGTTCACCTTCCAACAAGACAATGACCCTAAGCACACAGCTAAAATAACAAAGGAGTGGCTTCAGAACAACTCTGTGACTATACTGGACTGGCCCAGCTCAAGCCCTGACCTAAACCCAATTGAGCATCTCTGGAGAGACCTATAAATGGCTGTCCACTAATGTTCATCCAATCTGACAGAACTGGAGAGGATCTGCAAGGAAGAATGGCAGTGGAACCCCAAATCCAGGTGTGAAAAACTTGTTGCATCATTCCCAAGAAGGCTCATGGCTGTACTAGCTCAATAGGGTGCTTCTACTCAATAGAAGGGTCAATAAAGGGTCTGAATACTTATGACCATGTAATATTTCAGTTTTTCTTTTTTAATAAATTTGCAAAAATGTCTACATTTCTTTTTTTAAGTCAAGATGGGGTGCAGAGTGTACATTAATGAGAAAAAAATGAACTCTTGAATTTACCAAATGACTGCAATGAAACAAAGAGTGAAAGGGGTCTGAATACTTTCCGTACCCACTGTATATCCATAGATCTATGGTTAGTTCTCCAAGATGTTTAGAGAAACCTCCCTGCTGGGTTCCTTCAAAAACCGTGTATAAATTTACCTAGAAGAATTGATGCTTTGATGCTGTTTTGAAGGCAAATGATGGTCACACCAAATATTGATTTGGTTTATATTTCTCTTTTGCTACCTCACCTTGCATTTTATTAATTAATAAAAATAAACTATTAACACTTTTAGTTTTAAAGTATTCTTAACTTGCAGCATTTTTACCATACCTGCCTAAAACCTTTGTACAGTACTGTGTGTGTATGTATATATACAGTATACAGTGGGGAAAAAAAGTATTTAGTCAGTCAGCAATAGTGCAAGTTCCACCACTTAAAAAGATGAGAGGCGTCTGTAATTTACATCATAGGTAGACCTCAACTATGGGAGACAAACTGAGAAAAAAAAATCCAGAAAATCACATTGTCTGTTTTTTTTTCATTTTATTTGCATATTATGGTTGAAAATAAGTATTTGGTCAGAAACAAGCCATCAAGATTTCTGGCTCTCACAGACCTGTAACTTCTTCTTTAAGAGTCTCCTCTTTCCTCCACTCATTACCTGTAGTAATGGCACCTGTTTAAACTTGTTATCAGTATAAAAAGACACCTGTGCACACCCTCAAACAGTCTGACTCCAAACTCCACTATGGTGAAGACCAAAGAGCTGTCAAAGGACACCAGAAACAAAATTGTAGCCCTGCACCAGGCTGGGAAGACTGAATCTGCAATAGCCAACCAGCTTGGAGTGAAGAAATCAACTGTGGGAGCAATAATTAGAAAATGGAAGACATACAAGACCACTGATAATCTCCCTCGATCTGGTGCTCCACGCAAAATCCCACCCCATGGGGTCAGAATGATCACAAGAACGGTGAGCAAAAATCCCAGAACCACGCGGGGGGACCTAGTGAATGAACTGCAGAGAGCTGGGACCAATGTAACAAGGCCTACCATAAGTAACACACTACGCCACCATGGACTCAGATCCTGCAGTGCCAGACGTGTCCCACTGCTTAAGCCTGTACATGTCCGGGCCCGTCTGAAGTTTGCTAGAGAGCATTTGGATGATCCAGAGGAGTTTTGGGAGAATGTCCTATGGTCTGATGAAACCAAACTGGAACTGTTTGGTAGAAACACAACTTGTCGTGTTTGGAGGAAAAAGAATACTGAGTTGCATCCATCAAACACCATACCTACTGTAAAGCATGGTGGTGGAAACATCATGCTTTGGGGCTGTTTCTCTGCAAAGGGGCCAGGACGACTGATCCGGGTACATGAAAGAATGAATGGGGCCATGTATCGTGAGATTTTGAGTGCAAACCTCCTTCCATCAGCAAGGGCATTGAAGATGAAACGTGGCTGGGTCTTTCAACATGACAATGATCCAAAGCACACCGCCAGGGCAACGAAGGAGTGGCTTCGTAAGAAGCATTTCAAGGTCCTGGAGTGGCCTAGCCAGTCTCCAGATCTCATCCCTATAGAAAACCTTTGGAGGGAGTTGAAAGTCCGTGTTGCCAAGCGAAAAGCCAAAAACATCACTGCTCTAGAGGAGATCTGCATGGAGGAATGGGCCAACATACCAACAACAGTGTGTGGCAACCTTGTGAAGACTTACAGAAAATGTTTGATCTCTGTCATTGCCAACAAAGGATATATCACAAAGTATTGAGATGAAATTTTGTTTCTGACCAAATACTTATTTTCCACCATAATATGCAAATAAAATGAAAAAAAAAACAGACAATGTGATTTTCTGGATTTTTTTTTTCTCAGTTTGTCTCCCATAGTTGAGGTCTACCTATGATGTAAATTACAGACGCCTCTCATCTTTTTAAGTGGTGGAACTTGCACTATTGCTGACTGACTAAATACTTTTTTTCCCCACTGTATATATTCTATACACTTTACACTCAGAACATATGACAGAGATGCCTAGTGTTTTCAACATGATGTAGAATGAGACTTAGGTCTGCTTTCACTCATAGTATCTTTAAACTCACATATTTTACACAACATCGGCACAAACTTCCCAACAATAGTTTTCTAAAGCTCTTGAAAAGCTTGCCTTTTATGAGATTGTTTCTTGCTAGAAGCTTAATATAAGAAAGGTCCACTGGAATTTGGGAGTGAGAGAATGACTTCACTGGAGTCACATACTCAACAATGCCAGATGGGCAGCGTATGCTTTTCTAACACCTGGGTTTTGATATCCAGTGGTCATAGTTGTATATATTTAGCAAAAATTCAGATCACACCAAGACTTACAGGGTAGGGATATGATAAAACATGGCTACAGATATTGATTGCAAGAATACATATACGCACAAATACCTAGCCGTGTCCAAACCACATATGCTAAGCAAGACAACTTGGCTTTGGAACTGTAAGAAAGACTTATAAGCCTGGACTGGAGAGCTTAAAATAGGTTTGTTAACACTTGGAAATACAACAGAGAGCTGCTAAAACAGAAGAAATTAATTTTCCCGTTTCTTTTTTGCTCTTCTTCCGGCTTAATGTTCTGCTTTTCTTCAAAGTGCTTCATTTCATTTAAGCATCTGTAAGCAAATATTAGCATGCCGAGGCTTAGCCATGTCTGTTCCTATGAACATCACAGTTCTTTTAATTTCCAATTTATTTATTTATTTTTACATTAGGGACACAACAGACTATCTCGACTTCTTCCTCTGATCATTAGCAAGGAGACTATCTATCCAAGAGAAGCTGTAGACGTTTAGCTGTGTTTACACCAATTGGCAGACCATTTGAAAAGTAAATTGCCTGTTTATGAAAGTCAGTTTCATCAGATATTGGCCTTGCTGGTAAAGATTAAACCCTTATTATGTGTTGTCTGATGAAGTACGGATGGACTTCAATGCCATGTGGTGGTGGAATATAACCTCTCAGCGACTTACACAAACCTAGGGCTTAAATTTATCAAGCATCACAAGGAATACATGTATTACAGAGCTCTTCAAGTTTTAACTGTTATCACATGGCGCTTTTGTATCAAAGAGTTTAGAGATTGTGTGTAGTTTCCCAGACCATCACACAGATCCATTTGTGAAATGGTAAATGATAGAAGTTGGAGGGGATATTCAAGTTATATCTATTGTTGCTTAAGGACAATGGTCTTACATCTTGAGAAAATGAGAATACAAGGAACCATATTAGAGGTTCCTATGTTAGAAATTAAAATATGTATGAAATTATTTAAGCAATATGTAAGCAATCAGATCAATCAGTAAGTACTGTTTTACAGTATGGAGATAAAACTTCTAAAGAACATATACCAATAATCACACAATCCCTTCCTTGGCTTAACTTTTTGGAGATAGGTCTAGCAGCATTAAGGACCTTCATTATGTTGGAACCCAACAATTTTGGCTGGTCTTCTCCACTCTCACATGGCAGATTATGTTGAAGGAAAAAGGATCAGACATGTTTAATTTCATGGATCATTCTCTAGTTCCCATTGGAAATAAAGTACCACTAGAGGTGACATGAGGGGTTTACTCCACTCACCCTGTTCAATAAACATGCACCCTATGCCAAGCTGAATGTGCATGTGTAAAGTAGGTTGGGAGAGATAGCTGTCAACCTGAAAGAGCATTCACTTGGCAACTACTGAACGTGCCCCAAGAGGTTTATATCCAGCCTGAAGATCTTGTTCTTGGAATTTTAGTGCCATCTTTATTGCTTTTTCTATTAAATGATATAGACATGAAGAATAAAAACACATTTCAAAATTCATAATATTAGCTGCATTGTTGGTCTCATGTTTAATTAAATAATAAAATGTATATAAATAGATAAAAATTGTTAACAATGCGAGCGAAAAAAAATGGCCTCAACATGACAAGCTAGTAAGAAGGCCTTCTTAGGGCAAAAGCAGAAGGGACTCTATTTAAAACCCATGATCAGCCAGTTAAAGGATTCACAGTATCAGCTAGGTAAAGTGTGTTAGCTGTTGCTGTAGTTCGCACCTCAAGCTGTGCCATCTCACACCACTGACCCCTGTATGGCGACATAATTCTCAAGATGAAGAGAGGATTATCTGTCTAAGAGCCTTATATGTGTCATGCGAGGTCGGGTGCCAATTGCAATGTAAATTAGTGGTTAAGAGTATTGGTAACCAGGCAGATGCCTCAGCAGGAGTGAAAGATTACAAGCAATTAAAAAAAAAAAACTAAAACAGACAAATTTACTATTGTTATATGGAAAGAATGCCCTCAAAAATATTTAAAATAGAAGGATCTGGCACCGAAATATGCCACAACTAAGTTTAGACAAGTCCCATGTGCTAAAAGTGGATTTCCTTCAAGTCCTCAAAAAGCTGTATTTATTATACTAATTATCAGATGATTACACGTAAAAGTTATTTCAATATTACATAGAACATAATATAGTATATTTTTATGTAACTAGAAAAGTCAATACAACTCATTAAATGTTTAATGGAATAAGATCGCCTCCTTAACTCTTACTGTTACCAAAACTCCAGCCATAGAAATGAGCATTGATAAAAAATGTAGGCCAAAAACATACTGTGCTACACAAATTTGGAAACAGACAGTAAAATTGGCCTTTTAAGGTGAGTAAAAACAATGAAATAACTATTTTTCTATGGTTTCAAAATGCTGTTGATATACTACTTGAACTATAAGTCTCTCTACACATCTGCAAAGGAGACTTTATGCAATGCCTAAATTGCAGATATGGCTAAAAATACCAAACAAAATAGCACAGAACAAAGAATAAAAGACACCATAATGGAAAGCCAACAGACCCCATTAGGGTCAAAGCAACCTATCAGACACCTTTGGTATCCATCATGAGGTGGATCTGGAAGTTAAGTTCACTTCATGTCCTACTGCTATAACCAACAAGAACAATGAAAAGAATTAAAATATTGTGACCTACTTATGTATTCTACTCACTTATATAGGGCCATTAATTTCTATAGCTGTCTCATTTGGACTCACAATTTATATTCCCCATCATGATGAATATGTGGGGAAGAAAGTAGAGTGCCTGGAGGAAGCATACACTAACATGGGGAGAACATACAAAGTCCTTACAGATATTGTCCTTGGTGGGATTTGAACCCAGAACCCAGGGCCGAAACACTACAGTACTAACCACCGAGCCACCAAGCTGCCCATAAAGCTATTAAGCATTTAAAAGATTAAATAAAATTGTAAGATGCTATAATTCTACTATCACCCACAAATGCTCCTATCGCCACAATAGAATAAAAAATTGTACCAATCACCGAGGTGAGCCAAAACATATCAAGTTTTTTGGAAATGAAAATATACCATAATATATTACAACAAAATGACCTTTTATCATTCATGGATGCTCACAATGAAGACAACTGGAGACCTGGAATCAGAAATCACAAGTCTTACCATAAGATGAACACATTTTTTTGTTGTTTTTCGTCATAGCCTTTATCCATGTCACTATAAGCAGCAACCCGTGGTAAGCATAAAACCACGATATGAATAAGAACACAAACAGCCAACCTTTAGATGGAGGGTCAGGTTAAGGTTACTAGGGTTGTCTGCGTGTGAGTAGCTTGAGGGTCTTCAAGGAAGATGCCTTTCACTCACTAAAATTAGACTTCCCAGAGAAAGTTTTCAGATCAAATTGTCATGATTATCTATTTTGACCTTCTCCATCTTGCTCTGATAAGACACTTGCCATCATCCTACTCTTCTATTTGTGGTATCTAGATTTACACTGAACAGACCAGCAGTCTTATTTCACTGACAAGGACTAATTTTAACAAATTATGCATTTTACAAGACCGCCTGGGCTGTGACGAAGGAAACTGTAGTATATGTAAATTCTCTTTCCACTATAGTTTTGTAACATCTTTATCCAATTTTTGTTTCACACATGCTTAATGATATTTATATTTTTAGGACTATTTCATAGTTAGGCCTCATTCACACATCAGAATTTGGTTAGCATTTTTCGTCGGTATTTGTATAAAAAAAAAACAGGATTGTTAACATCCTGTTAAAGAGAAAACCCATAATTGAAAAATTGACACCTCTACGGTGCTTTGAAGACGCTCCTGGTTTTGGCAAACAAATACTGACCAAAAACTGATCAAAAATACAGATGTGAGAATAAAGCCTTAGTCAGCTATTTAAAGGGAATCTGTCACCCATTTTTAGTGATATCATGTAAAGATATCACCCAAATGTGCATCCCATAAGGATTCTATTAGGACTTTTGATTCCCCCCAATCCCGCACCTTTGATGCATAAATACCTTTTTTATCTTGGTGGAGATGTATGGAAATCGCTGTGGTCCGGTTCGATGGGCGGGGCTTAATCGCCTTCTCCCCCCTCCTCGGCTTGCTGAACGTAATCTTCATCTGTGAATATCACAGATGCCGTAGTTTTCCGTGCCTGCACATTGAAAAGGCCTCCGGCGCTTGCGCAGTATGCTTTGCCCAACTGTGGGCAAAGCATATAATCGGTACTGTGCATGCGCCAGTATTTTTCAGGATGGTCTATGTCCCAGAAGCCTTCACATGCAGGACACACTTCCGGGACATAGACCGCACTGAAAAATACCGGCGCATGCGCAGTACCGATTATATGCTTTGCCCACAGTTGGGCAAAGCATACTGCGCAAGTGCCGGAGGCCTTTTCAATGCGCAGGCGCGGAAGACTACGGCATCTCTGATATTCACAGATGAAGATTACGTTCAGCAAGCCGAGGAGGGGGGAGAAGGTGAATAAGCCCCTCCCATCGGACCAGATCGCGACGATTTCCATTCATCTCCACCAAGATAAAAAAGGTATTTATACATCAAAGGTGCGGGGTCGGGGGGAATCAAAAGTCCTGACAGAATTCTTATGGGACGCACAATTGGGTGATATCTTTACATGATATCACTAAAAATGGGTGACAGATTTCCTTTAATCAATTTTACTTGGAACTCGGGCTCGAAATTCAAGATTTCTTCATGTTATTTTCATGTTTCATGGGTTATATAATGTACAAAGCTTATGGAGCGAATATTGTATCTAGAATTTATAAGCCAGGGAAGCTACCTGTTTTGAAGATGCATCCATTTGCCACAGAATGAAAAACCCAGAATAAATATATCACACAGACAAGCATTCAACAAATATCTATATCTATGAGGAATAACATCTTGTTTCTTTCTATACTATCACCCTTTTGTCCTTTCAGAAGCTGTGTCCCGTTGCTGAGTATGTTATCTTATGTACTAAATCCGTCTTGATCTGGAGATGATGTCTTAGGGGGTGAAAAAGATTAATAAGGAATCACTCCTATGGCTTTAGAACAGCTAAGAATCTTAACCCATTTAACCTCTCCTAAAACACACAATCAGCTCAAGGGAAGTTGAAGGAAACTCATTTCAAAGACTCCCGGCGACACTTTTTAGGTCAGATTTACAAAGCTCATTAAAATGAAGTCTGTTACTTTAGAATTTAATACTAAGTCATATCATGGCTCAGAGGAGAAACCTTCTTGCCCCATTTACAAAGCAAACAGCATACATTTAGTTAACAAGCCGCCATTCCTCCGTGGAGATAGAGCAGCTAAGTAGATCCTTCGAAGCTGATGTGCTTATAAAAAACGATCAAGTGGGTGACAGGATGTACTGAATATGAGTAGATTTCTACCTGAACTGTAACATTTTTTACATTACATTAAGGGGTTGAAGCAGTGCACGTCGAATCCTGAGCAATCTGATTCTTTTCACATTATAATTGATCTGGAAGAGAAGGTATCATTTAGACATATGTGCTATTGATTTTTTCCAGCCCTGTCAGTTTCATAACATTCACTGTTTTTACCCTGATGTAAGGCAAAAATTGGAAAATGGCAATAACACAGGAGAAACAAAACTATTAAATCAGATAGGGTAACTTCAGTTCACCCCCAGAATTGGACAATTAGACTCACTTGACTAATAATAAGCAATTAACCATTTCCTTTTTTTTTCAAAAATGAAGAAAAAGATGGATGGTATTATATTGATCAAGCACAGATGCCGCGGAGTAAAGTTCAACACCAAACTCTAAGAAGATCAATATATTGTCTAAAGGCCCCTTTACATTTAGTGATGCACCAGCGATCCCGACCACGATATGACGCGGTCAGGATCGCTGGTGCATCATTAAATGGTCGCTAGTGAGCTGCCAAACAGGCAGATCTCACCAGCGACGCAGCGATGCTCGGCAGTTGCTCTTACCTGTCACACGCAGCGAGGGTGTCCATCTTCCGCCTGCATCCATCGCTCGCTCATCGGCGCCAGCAGGAAGCCAACGACGAGAAATGGACCAGGCCGATCTTGCACAATCAGCGATAACCAGCGGGGAGCCGGTCGGAGGTGAGTATCACATGTAGCGATATCGCTAACGATATCGCTGCTGCGTCACAAAATCGGTGACGCTTTAGCGATATTGCTAGTGATATCGCTATGTGTAAAGGGCCCTTAAAGTCTTAAGGCCCAGCCTTAACCCTGTGGCAAATATATTGACTATAGGATATGAAGCATATGGCAATAGTAGCTGTGAGTTTCTCCTCTGGCCTAATTACATATTATTCATAGAAAAAAAATAAAGTATTAGCATATTGTTTTATGTTTGAACAGTGTGATGTCTATAAAAGGTACTCAATTAATGCATGTACTGAAGACTCACACATTTATTTAAAAAAACCCACATTTTTTCTATTAAAAGGCATGCAAAAACAGAAAGGCAACAGCTCTACAGTAAAATAAAAGGGATTGTCCAGGTCATCATTATTAAATCTGTGGGGGGCTGACAAATGGACACCCTCTATCAGTTGATATGTGCTCTGACACCAGTCAGATATAAGCAATGTCCAAAGCAGAACTCCGCAGTTCCATACATTGCTTAGTGGCCGCTGATGAACACTGCAGAGCAGCTCCTATTAAAGTGAATAAGAGGTCAACTTCAGTATTTGGCAGCAGCCAATAAAGGCTCGCTGGCACTGGACAATTTTGTGGCATTAAACGACAACTGTTCAGTATATACTGTATTTTCCGACTGGAGGTTGTTTTAATGGCCTGTTTACATAGGATGACCGTACTTAACAATACAAATTGAGATATGTAATAGGTTGCTGCTGTTCTCGGCAGCACAGCTCCTGTTTTAACAGAAAAATGCGCTGCCGAGAACAATGATCTTTTGTGCAAACCAAAGAATCATTTCACCCGAAAAATAAGCATTTTTCTTGATTGTAAAGTAATTAGCAGCCTATTTAGACTGCAAAATCATGGTAGAATGAACAGTCCTAGGAATGATTATTACACAGGTCAACGAAAAAAAATTTTTTTTCTGGTGTCCAAAATATTTTAATGAATTTGGGGTATTTTTGGGGTGCTGATTCTGAATATGTCATCAGTTTTGCCAGATTGGCTCAAGTTTTTGAGATTTTTGGTATCTTATTTATAGCACTTGTTGGTAAATGCGACGCATCATCTCATTAATTTCTTTGGATTAGTACTTGAACTGAGCAGTTCTCAATATAGTTTTGTGTTAATTAGTGTTCTAAAAGTTTGTTCATAGCTTGATTTTTGCACTAACTTTATGTTGTTGTCTGTTTTCCAGTGAAAAGCATGAACTCATCATGAAGAAGTTGTCTTAACGATCCAGACTCATTCTGTTACATTTGTGGTGAATATACACTGCCAAAACATAGAAGAAACATAACAGACTTCGTAAAAAAAGTGTATTTTGCCTATTTTGGGGTTATGCTTGGGGACCAAGACAAGTTTTGGGCACCACACATAGTGTGCAAAGCATGTATCGAATTATTACGAAAATGGAGCAAAGGACAAAGAAAAAGCTTCAAATTTGGTGTTCCAATGGTGTGGAGAGAGCCAAAAAATCATCATGATGACTGTTATTTCTGTGCAGTGCAAGTGCAAGGATTCAATAAGCATAAGAAACGAAAATGGGAGTAACATGGAATCTGCAAGAAGGCCTGTCCCTCATTGTGAAGATGTGCCTGTACCTGTGTTTACCATAAATAACAGTCATCATGATGATTTTTTGGCTCTCTCCACACCATTGGAACACCAAATTTGAAGCTTTTTCTTTGTCCTTTGCTCCATTTTCGTAATAATTCGATACATGCTTTGCACACTATGTGTGGTGCCCAAAACTTGTCTTGGTCCCCAAGCATAACCCCAAAATAGGCAAAATACACTTTTTTTACGAAGTCTGTTATGTTTCTTCTATGTTTTGGCAGTGTGTATTCACCACAAATGTAACAGAATGAGTCTGGATCGTTAAGACAACTTCTTCTTGATGAGTTCATGCTTTTCACTGGAAAACAGACAACAACATAAAGTTAGTGCAAAAATCAAGCTATGAACAAACTTTTAGAACACTAATTAACACAAAACTATATTGAGAACTGCTCAGTTCAAGTACTAATCCAAAGAAATTAATGAGATGATGCGTCGCATTTACCAACAAGTGCTATAAATAAGATACCAAAAATCTCAAAAACTTGAGCCAATCTGGCAAAACTGATGACATATTCAGAATCAGCACCCCAAAAATACCCTAAATTCGATGAAATATCTTTGGCACCAAAAATGCTGTTGACCAGTGTTATCGATAATCTAGCAGTGTAACTAGACCTTAAAGGGGTTTACCCATGAACAAAGTAAATTTTAATCAACATTTTAATCAATTGATGTTTGATTAATTGGTTTCACAATTGGACGTGCTTAAAAATATTCTTATAAATGTGCCCCTGCTGTGTAATGGCTGGGTCTGTCCATGCTGGAACATGATCTGATCATACAACAGCTCCTGGGAAGGGAAAGAAACAAACGAGTATACAGACATTACAGCAGAGGATCACAGCTATTTTTTTCTTTTAAATAAAACATTGCTTAACCCCTTCACTTTCGGGCCTTTTTCCATTTTTGAGTTTATGTTTTTTGCTACCCTGCTTCCCAGAGCCTTTATTTTTTAATTTTTCAGTCAATATGGCGATGTGATGGCCTGTGTTTTGCGGGATGAATTGTTCTATTGAACGACACCATTGGTTTTACCATATCGTGTACTGGAGAATGGGAAAAAATTCCAAGTGTGGTGAAATTACATAAAAAGTGCAATTCCACATTTGTTTTTTGTTTTGTTTTTTACGATGTTCACCAAATGCTAAAATTGACCTGCCATTATGATTCTCCAGGTTCATAGATACCAAACATATATAAGTTCTTTTCTTATTTAAGTATTGAAAAAAGTCCCAAGTTTGTTAAAAGAAAAAAAATTTTCATAATTTTCTGAGACCCGTAGCATTTAAATTTTTCGTGATCTGGAGTTGGGGGGATTATTTTTTGCGCGCGGAGTTTACGTTTTTATTGATGCCATTTTAATGTAGATACAATGTTTTGATCACCCATTATTATATACAGTATTATTTTAATGCAATGTTGCAGCGGCCAAAAAAATTCTGAGGTTTTTATTTTTTTTCGCTATGCCATTAACCAATTGAATTAAGTATTTTTATATATTGATAGATCGGGTGATTCTGAATGCTACAATACCAAATATGTGTTTTTTATTGTTTTATTTTGAAAGGTCAAATGGGGGTGATTTAAACTTTTTTCATTTTTGTAAATATTTTTAAAAACATTTTTTTTCTTACTTTTCACTTGCTTTAATAGTCAAAGCTGTGATCATCCGATGGTTTGTGCTACATAGAGCAGGGCTGCAGCCCTGCTCTATGTAGCAGAAATGCTCACTTGCAATTAGCGCCGACCGCCAGGCGGCAATCATAGCAATCCGGCTATGACAACCCTAGGGGTCTGCTGCAGACCCCGGGTTGTCATGTCAACCCATCGGCGACCCACAGTCATGTGACACGGGTATCAATGGGCGGGATTAGCGACGGATTCACTTCAGGTGAACAGCCACGGGTGGAAGCGCGATCCACCCGTAGCTGTTCACTTGTTAACATGTTCCTGTACGGTCAGACACAGCCATTACACTGCACACAGCAGGGGCACATTTATAACATTATCTCAGCACAGAAACTTTTAAAAAAAAAACAACATCCAATTGTGGAACTAATTTTTACTCTAAGATCTATTAATTAAAATGTACTTTGTTTGTGGGACGACACCTTCAAATAATACTTGAATCTGCCATATTTAGTGCTGTACATTACATCTGGCCGGTGCTGAAGCAGATATTATCAGTATCAGCAGTCCAGTTTGGGTGTTGGGTGTCAGATGGCCACTGATCTCATACCTATGATGTATCCCTTGGATAGGTCATCAATATGTAAGTCCAGGATAATATGTAAGACACTACAATTTAATATAATATTGGATGTCAAAATACAGTGCCAGGTTTAATTTTTGCAATAATATAGCTAAAAGAACCAAAGCTAAATCACATTGTAAAATGTATTATTATCTTTGAAAAAACCCATTAAGATACACCAAATAAATTTGCTTCTTAGTGGATGGTTGCTATTATAAATCCTCCTTCTATTTTTCACAAAACACATGGTCATTCAGGAGATGGCAGAACACAATGTTGTCAAAGGAACAAAGTGTGATAAAAATGGTCTCTATTAGAAGAGAATACAATTTCCAAACACTTCCATGATGCATTTGGAAAACTTTTTATCATTCTGAACCTTTGCCAAGACAAAAAAGCCTTCTAGATGTATCAAACAGTTCCATATACACATAATCAATACATTTGACATGTTATTTAATTATGATTCTCAATGACACAGACACTATGAAACTAGTGTCAACATTCTGACAGTGGAATAAATACATAGATGTAATTATTCCTCCTAAACCTCCCAGATGAATTGTAATGTATCAAGGCAGACTGCAGACCCGAGTTCTAAGGTTTCCTTAATGTGATAGAGTTTGATGTAGGGGTGTCACATAACCAATATTTTGCTGTTTTATTAGAATAAAAAGCTCTCTGAGGGTTTCAAGTTCAAATGGTCAAAGTCTGCTTTGCCCCTCTGGTCATCAAAGATCTAAATGGCTGTGTAAATGCTGATCACGTTATGGATAAATTATTACCAGAATCTTAAGGGACTAAGAATGAAAAAAAATGACAAAATGAACATGGAAATGGAGCAGAGATGTGGAGAATATGATCAGCTAGCTACCAGTCAGAACTAAGCAAGTATGAAACATTATAAAGTGAGGCAATTATTTTATGTTTGTGTATATAAGAATATGGTATATTTGTGGATGAAAGGACCAAACAAAAACTGTATTGTGGCAAATGAAAGTCCATGTATAATGGTATAATGAGTGGTCACAGTTTTATGACTCCTTCACCATAAAAGTTTAACAGAATAAAAAACACTTTAAAATTACTTGCTGTTGAAAATCTTTAAAAATCACCTGTAAAGTGTCAAAACACAATTTTTAAAGAAAAAACAGATGTATGTCACACAGCCTGGCCAGTAAATGGGACTCATTCTTCTGATATCATTGTCAGTAACCAGGGAAGGCTATAAAACAAGCAGTATTAATATAATGCTGTAAACCCAAACAATGTATATATATGGTATATATATATATACATACATATTTACACAGAGAGTAGGGGTGGGGGTTAGCAATGCCTTCTTTTATACTTCACCCTTACCTATGCCATGGAGGTTGGCACCCTAAAAATTCGACAGTGGTGCCCAGCTACTCATTGGCTTAACGTGTAAGAAAATACCTTAGTCCAAAGGACTAAAATACTCAATTTTGTGCTACATTTATAGACAAAATGCAAAACAATGTAAACTCAGTATTAATAAGTTGCCCCTTTTCTTTCATTCTTTGATGTCCTCTATTATGGGATCTACTTGACTCCAGATCTATTTTCACACCTACATCTACAATACCAGTTTTCTTCCATTTGGGATTTGCAGCCTGTTCTAGTGGATAGTTTTAGACTCCTCTTAACAGCATACAGCAAACAAAATAACAACCCAAGTGAAAATTCACTCAGCAAACACTTCAAGACAATGTTTGCTAAGTCTTTTTTTTAGAATTGAATTACGGACTGTGACCATTCACCTGTTAGCTAGAAAGCAAACAAGTAAGGAACAAGCTCATCATAGAAGAAAAGAGTCATGTTCTGTAAAAAGCTTGGGACTTGTGTTCACAAATTACGACGTGCCCTCTCTGTTGTCTAGAGGGCCTTACCTTGAATGAAGCAAAATGCAAGACAACCATGACTGATCTATGCTAAGAAGATGTTTCTTTAACAACTGTGGCTGGATTCACTTTTAAGCAGTTAAAAAGGTGAAAGCAGTGTTAGGTCTTAAGGTTAAATGACATATGTTGTTCAGGTATGTATTTTCTTTCTGTGTTTAAAAGGAGCCAGTGTGTTTGACCAGTCTAAACTATTTTGTCCATCAGCATGCAAAGGAGCTACCTGAACCTTCCTGCACCTGCCCAAATACTTAAGAATTTTTTTCTGGTAATGACTGAAACAGCTGGTGAGGGATTAGAGAAAACGGAATCTTTCATGTTCATATCTTAGCTGGGTCAAGACGGTACAGGCAATCATAACATGAGCAGCCATGTATCACAGTAGACTGAAACATACAGATCTATCAGAATCACTGCTGACCTGTAAGCTAGAAACCAGATACGTGTAACAAAACAAATAAAAGTGAGTTGTGGTTGGGGACTTTACAGACGTATACATATATTTAGGGATCTGTGTACTCTTAAAAAATAGCTTGTAGTGCAATAGATCAGCAATTATCAGACAGAGAACAAATGCTACATATTTGACTCTAGGTTGTTAAAGGTCTAGTAAAATAGAAAATGCAGTGAAGTGGAGATCATTATAAAGTGTAGTAGACAAAGCATCCATATTGCTGAAATCTTTCACAATAGAATATCTTAATGGCATTGTGAGGGGTTGCCACACTTGGCTGCGTCCTCAGGTAGACACAGGAACTGTTCTGGTAAAGAATCACCTGCTGGTTTATTGTGGATAGCATAAACCTTGGCAGGGTTCAGCAAAATAAACAGAGCATAATGGCATAATGCTGGCATAATGGTAAAACAAAACACAGTCCTTATGAGTCCTTTCTCTGCAGGGTTCACCTGCAGTTTTCCCGCACAATCCTTTAGCTCCTCCAGGAGCTATGTGGGAGATCCTGCTCTCCCAATACACAACAACCCACTAACTCACATGGCCAGGTATTTAACATCCATGTGATGGTCACATGACCATGACCTCACACAGGTCCTGGCAGGACTCTGCATGTGGAAATACGGTGGACTTCCGCCCACCAGTTCTATGAAGGTCCACTAAAACAGCCCAAAACATAGGTTCATACTAACTCTCTCAGCATTTAGTGTGCTGGAGGAAAAAACACTCTAGTTTTCCATCAATGACCGCAGAAGGCGCAGTGACACATACAGTATCTCCCTTCACATACTATGCCAGTGACTCTGTCACATATTCCCCCCTCTGCCAAAAGCCGGAGGTTTGGGCACCCTCAGACACTAATCAGGTAATTCGGGAGAGAGCATCCGCATTACCATTTAAATTCCCTGGCCTATGCTCTACGTGGAAAATGAAGTCTTGAAGGACTAAAAGCACCTAGTCACCCTGGCATTCTTACCCTTCTTCTCTCTCAACCATCTCAGAGGGGCATGGTCTGACACTAACTTAAACCTACGACCTAGCAGGTTACATCAGAGTGTCTATGTCCCACTATACAGTATAGCCAAGCATTCTTTCCCAGCTATGGCATCGTTCTCGCAAGCAGAGAGTTTTCGGCTCAGGTACAGGATGGGATACCCTTCTTAATTTTTCCTGTGACAGCACAGCTCCCAACTCAATCTCTGAAGCATCGGTCTGGACCACAAATTATTTGCTAAAGTCTGGTACAATCAGAACCAGGTGCTTACAAAGAGAATGCTTGAGTTCTTGAAACGCCATATCTGTGTCAGGAGTCCATTTCACCCTCGTTTACTTGGTGCCCAGAAGAAGATCCGTTCACGGTGTGGCAATTATGGCAAAGTTTGGGATAAAACATTGGCAATACACAATCCCAAGAAACGCCTTCACTTGTTTCTTAGACAGCGGTTGCGGCCATTTCTGAATCGCCTCTATCTTATTCAGCTGGAGCTTGATCTTGAGTCTCCTGACAATGTAGCCAAGGTACCTTCCTGACAATGTAGCCAAGGTACCTAGCCTCCTCCTTCCCTATGGCACACTTCTTTGAATTTATGGTGAATCCCATATTCCTTAATGTATCAAGGATCGCTTTTACCTTGGGCAAGTGTGAGCTCCAGTCAGGGCTAAAGATGACAATGTCATCCAAGTAGGCTGCAGCATATTTCTTATATGGAGCCAAGATTCGATCCATCGCCCTCTGGAAGGTAGTTGGAGCCCCCTGCAGTCTGGAGGGCATCCTGGTGTATTGGAAACACCTATCCGATATCGAGAAGGCTGTGTTCTCCTTGGCACACTGGAACATGGGCATCTGCCAGTATCCCTTCATCAGGTCAAGGGTTGTGATGTACCTTGCGGGTCCCAGGCGCTCAATGAGTTCATCCACACGGGGCATAAGGTATGAATCAAAATGTGACACCTCACTGAGCTTTTGGTAGTCATTACAAAACCGCCATTTGCCATTGGGCTTCGGTACGAGGATGATGGGACTTGACCAGCCACATCTTGATTCCTCTATCACCCCGAGGTCCAGCATTCTCTTCACCTCCTTGGAGATTAACTCCCGGCAAGCTTTGGGGATTCTGTAGGGTTTGAGGTTTACCTTTTATGTGTGGCTTCGTTAACATATTGTGCTCCCAGACTTGTGTGTGCCCTGGCAACTCCGAGAACAGGTCACAGTTCCCCTGCAGCAGTTCTCGAAATTTTTGCTTCTGGACCGGTGCTAGCGTATCAGCAATCACAACCTCCCCTATCTTGGCATTGGGATGGGCCTCCAGGCAAGGAGCTTCCAGTGGTTCACGGTCCTGCCAAGGTTTGAGTAGGTTCACATGGTACACCTGGTGTGGCTTCCTGGGAACGGGTTGGTGTACCTTGTAATTCACATCCCCGAGTTTTTCCACTATCTCATACGGGCCTTGCCACTTTGCCAAGAATTTGCTCTCCACTGTAGGGATAAGTACTAGCATGCGGTCCCCCGGCTGGAATTGCCTTAGCCTCGCTGATCTGTTGTACACCCTCGCTTGGGCCTCCTGTGCCTGGAGAAGATGTTCCCTTACGATAGGCATTACATGTGCCATCCTTTCCTGCAGCTGGGTGACATGATCAATGACACTCCAGTGCGGCGTGACTTTGGCTTCCAAAGTTTCCTTGGCAATGTCCAGTAGTCCTCGTGGATGACAGCCGTACAGGTGCTCGAACAGTGAGAAGCCAGTGGAAGCCTGTGGGACTTCTCTGATAGAAAAGAGCAAGAACGGGAGCAGATAGTCCCTGTCCCGACCATTCTTCTCAATGACCCTTCAAGCATGGCCTTCAAGGTCTTGGTCAAGCGCTCCACTAGCCTATCGGTCTGCGGATGGTAAACGGAGGCTTGTAGCTGGGTGATCTGGAGGACTCTACACAGCTCCTGCATCACTTTGCTCATAAACGGGGTCCCCTGGTCTGTCAAAATCACTTTGGGCAATTTGGTCCTGGCAATGATATGGACAAGCTCCTGGACTATACTCTTAGCTGAGGCGTTCCTCAGGGGCACTGCCTCCGGGTATCTGGTCGCGTAGTTCATGACCACTAAGATGTACTGATGGCTGCATGCTGATTTAACAAGGGGACCTGCCAGGTCCATAGCAATCCTCTCAGAGTGGATTTCTATCACAGGTAAGGGCACTAAGGGGCTTCGGAAGTGAGAGGTAGGAGCAGTTATGTGACAGGTGGGGTAGGACCTTCAATAACTCAGGATCTCTTGGTAACACTCTGGCCAATAGAACCTCTGTAAGATTATCTCCTGAGTTTTCTCCACCCCCAGGTGTCCCAGATGGGCCATGTCTAAAACCCTCTGCCAGTAGGGTCCTGGAAATAACAGCTGCTCCACTATCTCACCTCCCCTCAGTTTGGTCACCCAATACAACAATTCGCCATGTACTGCAAAATGAGGGACCCTGGTGTCAGCCCCTGGCTCTTGAGCAACCCCATTACATACAGTCACATTTTCAAATATCCCCATAAATGTAAGGTCCCGAAGATGAGAAGTCCCAAAGTTCTCTTTGTGCATCTTTAATTTGGTGGAGCTGAGCTCCTGTGCTACCGTCTCGCTCTCCTCTCCAGCAATGATGCATAGAGGAAACTCCTTCATTTCTGATTTTGATGGAGTCACCTTCAGAGGGGACCTGGATTTTGACTGGGACAATCTGTACATCCCCCTTTTTCCACAAGTTTCAAAACAGAGAAAAATCCTGCCCCAGGATGACAGGATGTATTAAGTCCTTTACTACCCCAACCTCATGGGCTCTATCAACAGTCTGTTCCCATGGTTACGCAGGCTACAAGGTAGTCCTTCACGTCTCTGTGTATGCAGCAGACATCCACAAACTTGTGAGGGATTAGCTGGTGGGGAAGGGCAGCGCTGATTAGGGTCACCAGACTTCAAGAGTCCAACAGTCCCAGAACCATTACCCTATTGACGGACACAGCACATGACTGGGGACACTCCCCAGGCTGACAATCCACACTGCAGGCTGGATAGACATAATAATAGCAGCACCTACCTAGGCTGCAGTCCATGGATTCAGGGGACATATGACACCAGGCGGCTATGTGTCCAGGATTGTGACATCACCAATAGACCACATCCTTCAGCACAGCCTTACGGGATGCTTCAGCAGGATTGGGATGCCCCCAGTTGTGGGTCTAGCCATCAACCGTGGTAAGCCCGGTTGATGGCTCATCTTACTGCCTTCCGGACGTGGGCGTCATCAGCCAGATTTGGGGTTGGAGTGCTCGTCATGCCCTGGATGGCAGTCGCAAGAATCTACATCTGCTGCCACTGCTCCTGCAGGCTCTGCTGGATCTGCTGTAACAACAGCCTGTCGGTCTATTGCTGCTGCGACTGAACCAGGTGTTTCAGCAGGTCTTCCATGCTGCCGGATGTCTCGTGCTGGATGGCGGATTTAACCCAGAACATGCAGTTGTCCCCAGTCTCTATGTGTGTTCCTGGAACGCTGCCTGCATCCAAAACACCACATGTGAGGGGTTGACACACTTGGCTGCTTCCTCAGGTAGACACAGGAACCATTCTGGTAAAGAATCACCTGCTGATTTATTGTGGATGGCATAAACCTTGGCAGCATTCAGCAAAATAAACAGAGCCTTGCTGGCATAATGGTAAAGCAAAACAAAACAGTCTTTATGAGTCCTTTATCTGCAGGGTTCACCTGCAGATTTCCCGCACAGTCCTTTAGCTCCTCCAGGAGCTATGTGGGAGTTCCTGCTCTCCCAATACACAACAATCCACTGACTCATATGGCCAGGAATTTAATACCTATGTGATGGTCACATGACCTTGACCTCACAAAGGTCCTGGCAGGACTCTGCAAGTGGAGAAACGGTGGACCTCCACCCACCCGCTCTATGAAGGTCCACTAAAACCAGCCCAAAACATACATTCCTATTAACCCTCTCAGCACTTAGTGTGCTGGAGGAAAAAACACTCTGGTTTTACATCACATGACCGCAGCAGGCGCAGTGACACGTATCTTCCTTCACATACTATGCCAGTGACTCTGTCACAGGCATAATAAGAAAACATTAATATCAGTAAAACTTATAGTAAAGACCCACATACACATTAGACTAACGTTCGCCTACAGATGGTGTTGGAGGCAGGGGTGTACATACTATTGGTGCAACCTATACAGCCACACAAAGTCCTACATCCACCTCCAAAGCATTGGAACTGTGCATTATGATGGGCTATTGGACTGCAAAGGGCCCATCTATTGTTCTTGCAGACAAGACCCTTTCTTTCTGTGTACGCTACTGTTTGGGGGAGATAAAAATCTAGCAAGTCTGATTTCAGACTACCTATCCTTTTCTTATTTTAATGGCCTGTTACACATAGCGATATCGCTAGCAATATCGCTCTAAAGTCACTGGTTTTGTGACATAGCAGCGATATTGCTAGCGATATCGCTACATGTGATACTTACCTCCGACCGGCTCCCCCGCTGGCTATCGCTGATCGCGCGAGAACGTCCTGGACCATTTCTCGTCGGGCGCTTCCTGCTGGGCTTCCTGTGGCGCCGACGAGCAACGTGTGGACGCGGGCGGGAGGACGTCAGGATTGCCGCGTCTGACAGGTAAGCAGCGACCCCTGACCGCTGCTATGTCGCTGGTGAGATCTGCCTGTGTGGCAGCTCACTAGCGATCACTTAGAGATGCACCAGCGATCCATATCGTTGTCGGGATCGCTGGTGCATCGCTAAATGTAACGGTACCCTTAGAGAGAAGCCATCAACTATCATAGAGAACACAAAAACGCTCATCAGCACTTACACTCCTGCGTATGAGATCAGACTGATAAGGACACACAGAAACAGGAAAATACCCTGGTGGGTCCTTGTGAAGGAATGGGTCTCCATCCACCTTACATTGCTAGTACAATTGATTTACTACTTACCGCTAACCCGGATCATTATTATTATTATTATATAGAAGCCTAAGTACATTTCTGTATTATGGTCAGGTTGTTTTTGCAAAAAGCTGAATAGAGGGCCCCCATAACCAATGTCGTTGGTGGATCTTTTGCACTCCAGACCGATTCTGTATGGAATAGTTGAGTGAGATAGTTTCCAACCGAACAATAGGCCAAAAGTTATCTAAATGGAATGGGGGGATTAAACTCTCGCACATAAATATTAATGACCATTTGGAAAAGATCCAGTTAAATAACTTCTTCACACATCTATATATTTATTGATACTCTAATAATATATAACATGGAGGTGATGAAACAAGAAGATAATCAGAAGAGGGTGAAACCGATTTAATAATTGCCCTATGGGAATAAAAAAAATCAACTTTCCTAAAAAATACAATTAAATTTATATACAATAGAAAAAAAACCCTTCTCACCAGAATTGGGCTACTGGTGACACTCAAGAGTTCTTCTAAGGCTGTGGACACACGTTGCATTTTTTTGTGTTTTCGCAGCGTTTTCTACTGTGGAATCGCCGCGAAAATGCAAAAAAACCTGCATACCATGCAATCCTATGGGATTCCACAATGCTGTGCTAATGCTGTGGATTTTTCCACTGCGGGAATGCATAGCAGAAAAATCTGCAGCATGCCCATTCTTTTTGCGGAATCGCGGCGATTCCGCACCCATAGGAATGCATTGATCTGCTTACTTTCCGCAAGTGGCTATGCCCACCATGCGCAAAGTAAGCGGATCATGTGCGGATGGTACCCAGGGCCTGGAGGAGATGAGACTCTCCTCCAGGCCCTGGGTACCATAATCCGGTAAAAAATAGAATAAAAATAAAAAATGATATATTCACCCTCCGGTGGCCCCCGGAGTCCTTCCCGCCTCTAACCACGCTCCCGGCATGTTCCGGTCACAGTAATTCTTTGAGCAAATGACTGCGATGACGTTGCACTCTCGCAAGCATGACGTCATCTCAGGTCCTTCGCGCAAAGCATTACTGGGACCGGAAGATGCCGGGAGCGCCGCAGAGCAGATCGGGGGCTGTCGGAAGGTGAGAATAACAATATTTTTTATTTTTTTTATTATTTTAACATGCTACCTATCACATTCCAAGCGATGCTAATCGCTTGGAATGCGCAAGCATTCCGCAAGCGATAAACACTTGCAAAACGCTTGTTTTCCGCTGGAAAAAAGCATGCGAATTTGCATGCGTTTTACCTGCAGTGGGAGTGTGGAAATGTTGCGGAAATTTCCGCAGCATTTCTGCAATGTGGATACATAGCCTAAGACCTCATGTACAAAGCAAAGACATGTGCAGGAGGACAAGTGGCAACACATGAAGTTCCCTTCACCTCTCTGTCACCATAGCATGAGGGGGTAAAAAAAAACTCAGTGATTTCATATTTTTCTTGAATGTTCCAAAATGAATTTGTATATAACATAATGAATATGATATGTATAAAGACTTAATCTGTGTACTGAACTCAAAGCGGTAGGATAGTAAAGTGCGTGCTTGTAGGTAGAATTAATTGGATAAATGCTAGGTGGGTTTTAATAATCGGTACTGTGTAGGTAACGTATACAGGATGCATGTTGTACAGATCAATGTAGTCATTTTTACATAAGGAAATGCAATCATAGTAGGATTTTTCGCTAAAAAGCAGCAGTTTGGGAGAAGAGGTATCAGCATCAATCATGTTTAGGCATACTGCTACCATGGCTCAAAATCATGCAAACAAAGTCTATTGGATATTTTTATACTACTACAAGGAAATAAATCTTTACAAAATAAAATGAAAATCGTGTATTTTGTTTCCTCAACCTCTTTTATGTGCAAAGCACTAAAATCATATCTTGATAAAAGATTTCCTTAACGCTGTTGGCAATATACGTCTTTAATTCCGATTTCTCTCCTAAAGCTTTCTAAATGTATGAGAATCTACAAGCAAATGGCAAAATATAATGAAGGTTTAAACGGTTAATTGAATAAACCTCTTAAGTACAGAAAATTTCCAGGCTCGGAGACTGAATGTTTATCTGTTTACAGGCATATACATTACATTTCATTACCAGTAATAGGTACCTCTACTGGCATTATGCTTTGCATCAAACTGGATGCGAGCCCTTTCTAGCAATCTAAAACATATAATTTAACAAACATGTCTGGCTAGATTTATATCGCAGTATGTGGTGTCAGAAGTCTTTAGGTTGCCAAACGGAGCAGACAAGTGGTCTGCCCATCAACAGAAAAATCTTAATATGAATAAGTCAAATGCCTGGTTTCAATTCGAAACGTTCAGATAAGCATAATGCATAAAGTTGTAAATCTCAATTTTACCTTAATTGCCTTCATTTTTACAAAAAATGTTGGTACGAGGTGTCCCTCTAATGAAACTTACAACTGGAGAGGTCTAAAAATGGGTGTAAGATACACTAGATTGATAGACATGAATAGAAGAAGGGAAGGAAAATGCTGAGAAATATTTTTGTATGCACCTGAAACAAGTTTACCAAAAACATCTTACTATACTCTCCAAAATGGTTGACTCGTAGCTCTATCTGCTCTCATGGGAGAATGAAAAGCAGCTCTAAAGTACAGAATGCTGCTCTAACTCATGAAACTTTAAGGAAACGATAAGAGACATGAATTATGACTTAAGGCCCCCATACACCTTAGTTAACCAACATCGACAGGTTCCACCAACATTCTAATGTGTATAGGGGAGATGCCGATTGCTGGGTGAGATGTCAATCGGACTGCCGATCACTTTGTTCTCCTGGAGATAAGCCACAGACACACGTCTGTTGGTGACTTTCTCATAGGAAACACAAGTTCACCTGGCTAACCAAACACTCCTTTGTGTATGGGAGAAATGGTCAAGATGGCTGCTGGCTGAAGCACCGTTCAGCTGCCAGCCATCGAATGTGGCGGCTTTATAGCCTACCTCATTATGTTAAAAAGTTGTTTTAAATGTATTCTAAATGTATCATGATCACATTACATTTTTCATAATGTACATGATGTTGAAATTTAAAACCATAGCTCTCCAGCAAATGTGCACATACCATAGAGGTAGGCCATGCCTCTGCTAATAGATCTGAAAGGGGCCTAATTTTAAAGGGGTTGTCCAGCGTTGGGATACAAGTCTGAAGTCACTCTATGTGACACTGATGAGCGCAGTGATGATTCTCTGATGCTGGCAATGTGAGCAGCTGGAGGGACACCACAAGTATGCGATTGGCATACATGCAGCCATGTGTAGACTAGATGTACGAGGCCTCACTCAATGCAAGTGAATTGACCCAAGCCAGACACGTCTAGTCGGAATGTAGTGTAAGTATGCAAATCGCTTACTTGTGGTCACATGATCACCAGTTCCCAAAGCCCTCATCAGATAATTCTCACAGTATGCAATGAGCACTGAAAGCTTTCAGAAGTCTGTAATCACATAGTGTGAAGGCTTGTACCCCAAGGCAAGACAAAACCTTTAATCTCTGCACTGGGATCCCTTATCTCCTATGAATAGCCATGATCTCAGCATGGGCAGTGACTATGCCCAAGCTGCAGACTATTTAGTTAGTGTGTACTTACAAATACAGGGTGGACCATTTATATGGATACACCTAAATAAAATGGGAATGGTTGGTAATATCAACTTCCTGTTTGTGGCACATTAGTATATGGGAGGGGTGAAACTTTTCAAGGTGGGTGGTGACCATGGCGACCATTTTGAAGTCGGCCATTTTGGATCGATCCATCCATCCATTATGAAGCACATGAGCTTCCTCCACTGCCATGTTTGTCACGCCAGAACTTATAGACCTTATGATCAGCCGACTTGTTGACTCCGATATTTTGTCTGGACATCCACCTCTTGGCTTCTGAAAGGATGGACAGATTTCACCTTGCATTCTTCCATCTGTCATGGCACTCACATGATGCACTTTGACAATTTTCTTAGCCAAGAGACAGCTATCGATGAGCTGGATGATGCAGTTTCTCTTTTCTTAAGAAATCTTCATGGTTGCGCCTCAATTTGAACAAGTGACCTTTTGCTTGGGAATCAACCTAATAACACACTGAGCTATTAGGTTGTATTTTGTAGTATTCAGGAAGGAAAACATTTTTACACCACAAGGAGCAAAACAGTAACAATGCAGTGACATGAAAAGAAACTGCATAACTAATCATATGCTGCATTGTTGCAAGTCAAATTTATGTATGAGATAGCCAAGATGATAGCCTATAAATTGATGATAGCCTCACAATCAACGCAGTAGTGGATGGTGAGATATGGTGCCTGAAAGTCAAAAGTTCAAAAACATTGAACTTTGCATGGTGGCCTAGTGATTACCATTGGTAAATAGAATTCACATTATAAAGAACAATGGCAGCCTATGAACTGAACGATCTTTTAGGCCCCATTCATACGTTCAGTTTTTGGTCAGTATTTTACAACAGCATTTGTAAGTCAAACCCAGGAAAGGAACAATCAGTGGAAAAGTATAACAGAAACCCGTCACCACTTCTGTATTTATCACCCACTCCTGGTTTTGGCTTACAAATACTAATGTAGAATACTGACCAAATAATGGACGTGTGAACATGGACTTACAGACATGTCAGTGCACATCATTTATCATGTACTACATGCATAACAGGCTGTTAAACAACTGCTGATGGGTAAATGTCTACTAATCAGTGGTCCTCTAGTGCTGCCGATCAATACCTATAAATGCTATGGTATGTAAACACGTTAAATATCTGCTGCAGATATTTTTGCTTCAATAATCAAAACATGTTTCTAGCCAGGAAAAACTGCACAAAAAACACGCTTTTTACTAGAAAAAACATAATTGACTTGCTACAGATTTGAAACTGCTTCAATCTGGTAAGAAAAAAATAAGCAGCGTGTGCATGAGATTTCAGAAATCTCACTCACTCTGGGACAGTAAAATGCAGCATTTTAAAATGTGTCAAGTGAACTTACTCTTAGCCCGTTTTTTTTTTTAATGTAGAAAAGGGATTTTATGTGAACTAAATTATTTATTACATTTTGCTTATATAGCGCTATCTTATTCCGCAGCGCTTTACAGACATCACCATCGCTGTCCCCGTTTTGGCTCACAATCTAGATTCCCTATCAGTATGTCTTTGGAATGTGGGACGAAACCCACAACCCAAACACGGGGACAACATACATACTCCTTGCAGACGTTGTCCTTGGTGGGATTTGAACCCAGGACCCCAGCGCTGCAATGCTAACCACTGAGCTACCGTGTTGTGTTTTTAGCATGACATAACAATAAGGAAGAGAATGGTACAAATGGGAGAATTATACATGTTATCACCTTGCAATAAGGCTAAAAACCCTCGTAGTTATTGATCCTAGATCCCATAAAGGAGGTAAGCTATGGGGCATTCTTTGCTTTACGTGGCTAAAATGCAGGTAATGCTTTATGTTTGGAGAAAAAGCATTCGGTCACATTATGGAACTAGAAACATAACCTAGAGCGGCTTTCTGCATTCTGCACACAAAACATAACCAATGTCTGAGTCCCAGTAAGTGTTAATAAATGGACTTGGCTTCCATTGAACATCACTATTGTACATCATCCCCAGAATGTAGCCCTGGCTGCCATATTGAATTTGCATTTTCAGTGGCTGGCTTATTTGTGTGCTGTGGCCTTCTACTTTACATTTCTATGCTGAATACTTACAAATCAAATGAGCTGCGAACAAAATGCAATTGAAATAAAAAGCTTTCTGCTTCTGTTTGTCTGGTATTGTTACCAATACAATGACGGCTTTTATACTTGCAGAGTGGGCATTTTAAGGTCAAGAACCGCTAAAGGTGAAAGCTTTGAGTAAACAACTCATGTTTAATGTCCATTGATATTAAAGAAGAGTGATTGGTAGCATTTCATGACAAACGTTTTAAATGTGTATTTAGGTGTCTTTTAATTTCTTTTCTCCACGATCTGAAGGCCGGAAAAATTTAGAGGCATTATCATAACAATATATAAGAACCTATTTAGCAGATTAATCTCTAAGCATTTAGTGCACTTCATATAAAGTAAAGAGCCGCAGTCACAAAGAACAATAAACCAATGTCACTATAAAGCACATTCACCATGCTGAAACGCAATGCCATGCCAATTTACCCTCCGTCTTCCTCCCCCCAAGTGAGTGAGTTCCATATTTCTCCTGTGCAGAGGAGTCACCACTTTACACCATTAGGGCTGATTCTTCAAAAAGAGAGAAAAAAAAAGCAGACAAGAACCCTGATTCATAGCAATTAAATGGAGGAAGATTACCTACATATGTTTAACACATGAATAACAGAATCCATCTTGCTGATGTTCTGTTCTTGCAGGATGCCGGCTAATTTTTCCTCTGATATTATTCTGCTGGGTCTCCTCCCTGGGGTTTTCTTTTTCTCAGCGGAAACAAGTTCAAAACAGATTTTTTTTTGTTGATGCTTAGATTTTTCCCTACATATTCTAGAGGCGAGGCTTTGTATAAAGCTAAATGGCAAACAGAACAAGAAGGCATAATTCCATGCAAGACGCTTTCTACAAAGCAGGTAATTTAAGTCTAGCTGGACAAGGAATATACTGTGATTTTTTAGACTGATCTCAGGAATGGATATCCAATTTCCGCTTCCATAATTGTTTAAAGCATTCTTCTAATTTCCGCACTACCCTATCCTATGACACACTCCCATACGTTTTACCATGAAGCATAAGTATTTTTAAGCATTAATGCTGTTCTGTTTGCAGGACTAATTTGCTTAGAGCTTTCGAAAGTTATGTCTTGTGGTTTTGGAACACAAATACAATATTATTTTATGGAAATGTCAGAAGGAAAGAAGAATTTCAGTGTGATAAGTGGATGGCAAGGGAGTGCTGGTGTTAAAAGGATTCTGTGGAAGTGATGATCTATTAGAAAAGTTGCATTTGCTATACCATTAGTAAAAATTGCTACACGGAAAATTCTGGTAAGAAAACAACTTATAGTTTCACAGTGGATACTGTACATTACCTCTTTACAAGCAATGTGCTCCAAATTGTCAGACAGCACTACTGGGCAGATTAAATTATCCTGGGGTCCTGGGTTCAAATCCCACCAAGGACAACATCTGCAAGGAGTTTGTATGTTCTCCCCGAGGTTGCATGGCTTTCCTCCAATGGGGGACAGTGATGACTATGACTGTAAAGCGCTGCGGAATAAGATAGCGCTAGATAAGCAATGCGGAATGAATAATCACACTCTATTCTCATCCTTGAGCTCCATGTATTTACTTCAATATATGAGGCTTGAAAATTCCAAACTATTGAGTAGACCTAGGAGAAGAATAATTATACATTCACTTATGAAGTAGCAACACATTCCAGGGCGGTGTTCAATAAACTACAGTAAGAATCCTATTGTTAGATGCCACCTGTTATTGAAGCATGGTTATAGAGGTACTTTTGACAGAAGTGATGAAATGTCGTACAGGCTGATCAATGGCTTTGAGAATATCTGCTTTAGCAGCATAATTACTGTATGTCATTTTGTGTTAATTTCATTCTATACTTGACTTGGACATATAGAGATGCATTAATATTTTTAAGTTTGGCCTAAACGTCAACAACTGGTGCGATTAAGGTGCCGCTATGTTCTTATTGAGCTGATGGTAAGTGGTAAAAAAAAAGTAAAACCCTTCTTAAAATGCTCATTTTAATACCAGGTTTATATACATGGATTTTCAAAGTAAGTACACCTTTATCATCAGGTAGAAGAGATTTATTCAATAGTGTACGCCGTTTGTATTGTTAAATCTGGTGACAGAACTGCTTTAACAGTCTGCTTTTTGTTTTCCATGACAGCTGTAGGTGGAAGAAATCCCGCACAAATGAGTGAGTTTGAATTACATTGGTGTAGTAAAAAAAATCTATAAAAAGTGTATGACCCCCTCAAAAAGTGAATAATACTCACAATCACAGTACACTCACAGTTTTTCATGCCAGTCTTGATAAGGAGGTGTGCTGTTGACTGTTGGGAGATGTTCCTAATTTATGAAGATGGGTACAGCATGCCTCCTCATGGATCTGTTGTGTTGGACGAGTGATATATGCCTATATGTGTGACTCTCCACAAATCCTAATCCAGTCACTTCTAGAGTAAGGTGAGCGGCGGTCGTCATGCTGCCATCCAGCCGGAGTCGGTAAGCCAAACCTGCGACTCCGACTCCTCAATTTCCCTTACACCGACTCCGACTCCAACTCCGACTCCACGACTCCGACTCCCACATATATTGCTTATATTTAAGTGAAAAATTTATTGTGGTACAATGTGAACATCAGACATTTAATCATTTCTATGATCCAATAATCAAGATATTTAGATAGAACATAATATCTATTTATTGGAATACAACTTTAGAACACAAAAAACTGTAATAAATTGTAAATATGTAATACAGTGTATACATGTACATGTATACGGTACAGACCAAAGTTTGGACACACCTTCTCATTCAAAGAGTTTTCTTTATTTTCATAACTATGAAAATTGTAGATTCATTCTAAATCCCCAACAGTGTCATCAGCAAAGCACCCCCACACCATCACACCTCCTCCATGCTTCACGGTGGGAACCAGGCATGTAGAGTCCATCCGTTCACCTTTTCTGCGTCGCACAAAGACATGGTGGTTGGAACCAAAGATCTCAAATTTGGACTCATCAGACCAAAGCACAGATTTCCACTGGTCTAATGTCCATTCCTTGTGTTCTCTAGCCCAAACAAGTCTCTTCTGCTTGTGGCCTGTCCTTAGCAGTGGTTTCCTAGCAGCTATTTTACCATGAAGGCCTGCTGCACAAAGTCTCCTCTTAACAGTTGTTGTAGAGATGTGTCTGCTGCTAGAACTCTGTGTGGCATTGAACTGGTCTCTATTCTGAGCAGCTGTTAACCTGCGATTTCTGAGGCTGGTGACTAGGATGAACTTATCCTCCACAGCAGAGGTGACTCTTGGTCTTTCTTTCCTCGGGCGGTCCTCATGTGAGCCAGTTTCTTTGTAGCGCTTGATGGTTTTTGCCAATGCACTTGGGGACACTTTCAAAGTTTTCCCAATTTTTCGGACTGACTAACCTTCATTTCCTAAAGTAATGATGGCCACTCGTTTTTCTTTACTCAGCTGCTTTTTTCTTGCCATAATACAAATTCTAACAGTCTATTCAGTAGGACTATCACCTGTGTATCCACCAGACTTCTGCACAACACAACTGATGGTCCCAACCTCATTTATAAGGCAAGAAATCCCACTTATTAAACCTGACAGGGCACACCTGTGAAGTGAAAACCATTTCCGGTGACTACCTCTTGAAGCTCATCAAGAGAATGCCAAGAGTGTGCAAAGCAGAAATCAAAGCAAAAGGTGGCTACTTTGAAGAACCTAGAATATAAGACATACAGTATTTTCAGTTGTTTCACACTTTTTTGTTAAGTATATAATTCCACGTGTTAATTCATAGCTCTGATGCCTTCAGAGTGAATCTACAATTTTCATAGTCATGAAAATAAAGAAAACGCTTTGATTGAGGTGTGTCCAAACTTTTGGTCTGTACTGTGTGTGTGTGTGTATATATATATATATATATATATACACACACACACACACATACACACACACTATGACTTATCTCGGCTAAGATAAAGCCTAGATCCTCAGGCTACACTCACACTATGGGCGTAGCCAGGATCAAACCGGGGGTGGCAGAATCTCATACTGTTCCGCAGAATTTCATACTGCACACCTCAGCTGCTGCAGAACCTCATACTTCACACCCCTACACTTGAAAATAAAGCCTGCACCTTAAGAAGATGTGGTGATGAATGCAGTCTATTTATTCCAACTATCAGTTGATGTTGATGTTACTGAAGACGAGCAATATCTGTCCTGGGCGTCCTTTTGGGCAGCTATGAGGTGTACCTGACTGGTGCTAAAAAAAAGGAGTGTTAGTCTGTGTGCTATCCGGCTTTCATTCTTTTTGGTACAGATATGATATGGATAGACAGATATGGATAAATGGATATATAGATAGATAGAGCAGATTTCTAATCTGCTTTTGCTATTGAAAACATTATCTATGAGCTCAAAAACCTTTCAGGTGATGCGGTTTTTTAAAAAGCTGATCTGCTGCTTTTGCAACTGAAAAACGTATCCTCAAAAAACGCAGGAAAAATGCTGTGTGTGAATGTAGCCCTAGATCAGGAATAGAACAGTCATTTATAGGACATTTCATAACTTTCCCAAATTCCTATGAAAAAAATATTCAGCATATTCTGCATTGAACTACTGTACCCAATTTATTATATATTTTAGGAGTCGGAGTCAGTCCATTTTATACCGACTCCAACTCCGACTCCACCAAAATGAGCACCGACTCCGACTCCACAGCTCTGCCCATTTTGTCGGAACTGTGGTGTGAGAACAGCAAAATTTGCATCATCAGCCTCTGGTTGCACCAAAATTCAAACCTTTTTATGCCAGAACACTGATGTAAAGGCTTTGGTGAATAAGGCCCACAGTCTAAAAATGAATCATATAACATGGAATCAACATAATTATATGGCAATTGTGTATGATATTTATTAATGCCCCTTATGAAGTCTTCTCCATTGGCACACTACTACTCTATCAATTATTTCTCTTAAACTGCTGCCAATTGTCTGAGTATAATGGAGAGTAGGT
This sequence comes from Dendrobates tinctorius, assembly GCF_039654945.1. Taxonomy (NCBI): domain Eukaryota; kingdom Metazoa; phylum Chordata; class Amphibia; order Anura; family Dendrobatidae; genus Dendrobates; species Dendrobates tinctorius. Next base: position 34,355,281 of record NW_027361675.1, read on the forward strand.
TTTATCTTAAATCCTCTTTTTGGAAAGGATCTTCATCAAGTTGGAGTGAGTGTTTTAAAAAAAGTATTTTGACCACCATGTCTCTATTAAGTCATCTTTTCACTAAAAGGGTGCCATGAGAAGTACTATATGAAGTTAGCATAGCACTTGTGTGTATTGTCTGGAGCATCAGCTCCACAAATCTCCTTAGCTTAAGCAAAACAAAGAGTGAACGTGAGGAATCTTAATCTTGTGGTGAAGCTCCACCTTATTGTCCAGGCTTTGAATCGGCATCATTAAGGCATTTGAGCATTCCTCAAGACTCCACTAGAAGAGGTCTGGGAGGAGGATTAACTTTTAACAGCATGTTTAATATGTAACTATGTCATTTCAGTAAAAAAAAACTATTTTCGTGCAAGCAAGAAGAACCTTTATTGATCATTTCAATATATTACTGACTTGATAAACATTAAACTCATAAAAAGGCTCATATAGAGGCAACACATTACGCAAATAATATTTCAATTTAACATGTTTGTTGGAGTCCCTTTTCCAAATACCGTAACCTTTTTATAAACCCATGTTTATATGCTCTTACATCAGCTCCTACACACATTACATAATATATAGATACAATAAAGGAATCTACAGTGTGTCCGAAAAGTGATGGTGCACTTTTGACGAGTCACTGGAAATCAAAAGATGATAGAAATGTGAAAACTGCTCAGTGCAGTTCGATGTGGGCTCCATTTGTTGCCCTACACACGTCCAAACGATAGTGGAGTTCTTGCTACACACGGGTAAGGATGTCTGGTGTAACAGAGTGAATACCGTCTGTGATTCTCTGTTTTAAGTGATTAATGTAGCACTTTGGTCATAGATTCTGAAAAACTGAAACCGGGAGGATTTTCCTTTTATTTGGTGCAGATTTCACATTTCTATCGTCTTTTGTTGCTTTCCTGTGACTGGTCAACAGTGCACCATGACTTTATGGCACACTGTATTTCTAGAACATTTTTCAGGGACAAATCTTACATTCTTTACAGGGATCAAATAAGAAAAAAAGACGTGTCATCTATAGAAATACAAAGCTCTATCGGCCGTGAAAAAGTCACTACAATATATGGAAAGGCTAACTTGCAAAGAAACAAAAAAGTTAAACCAGCTCCTATGAGACTTTTCTAAATTCTTAGGAAACAGGCAAAATCACCAAACCCACTAGTTATAAAGGGTTGAATTTTTGCTGAAATGATAACACATAAAAACAGTTTAACACAAACCATCTTCTAGGAAGTAACACCTTTGATGATGTCAGTGAACTGGAATTCTAATAAAGTGGAATCATTCACCCATGTAGCACTTGAACACTGTATTTAAACACTTGTTTTATAAGCGTTTGCAAGCTTTCCAGATAGATAAACAATGCACGAGTGCTGCTCAGTAGAACACGTACATAGCGTAACCATCTCGTTAGCTCATGTCTGCTCACGGCTTATCAGATGGAAGCTCTACAGTCAAAAATGCCCATAAGTAACAAAAGTATCAGCTATGATTCAATTCTGAATGACTGCCATCGAAAAGTATGGACGATCCGTTAATGAGGATTATAGTATAGATTTCGAGACCATCTCTTTTAACAAAGTATGTCAAGATAATTTTATGCTAATATGAGTGGTCGTTATTGCATGAAATTTGTAAAAGAATAAAATAAAAAATGTTGAATTCTCTTTAACTTCTTCACGCCATGTCCATTTTCCTTTTATTTATTTTTTTTCTTTTTTTCTCCATTTCCCCCCAAGAGTCATAACTTTTTTATATCTCCGTCAACATAGCTGTATGAGTGTTTTTTTTGCAGGACGAGGTGTGCTTTTGAATGGCACTTTCACAGAAGATGTAATGGAGTGACGCCATACTGTCTGTAGTCCCAGTCGTACAACGCTGGATGGTGAAAGAAGGAGTCGGGGGCTCCCTCTCCCACTTTTAAATTCCCTGCTACCTGTATCCTGAGGCTGCATATAGCGTTGAAATTAGGATGCTGGGCCAAAGAGGGCAACCCCATGGTGCAACCCATGGACCAGTATTTTCAGCCCCTTGGCTGTCTTAGTTTGGGTGCCGGACTGGGACAGAGGGCTGGATGCTACCCGCATGCTGCACTTAAGGCTCTGTCTCACATAACGAGATTGTTAGCGAGATCGCTGAAATGTCACCGATTTTGTGATGCATAGCGGCGACCGCCCCCCCGCTGGATATCGCTGATTGTGTTCATATGTCCCAGGCCATTTTTTGATCATTGGTGTCCAGCTGGCCAGAATGCTTCGCTGTGTTTGACGCTGACGAGCGACCTCATTGGCGATGCAGAACTCATGGACACAGGCGTGAGTCGTCAGAATAGATGCTGTGTGACAAGGTACCAACGACCGCTGAGGTCGTTATACGGATCGCCGCATCGTTGAAGAGATCTGCCTGTCTGATGGCTCACTAGCGACCATGTAGCAATGCACCTGCGATCCTTACCAGGTCGTATCATTGTCGGGATCACTGGAGTGTCGCTAAGTGTAACGGTACCCTTAGTCTAGATCTGACTTGCAGTGACTTTTTTCTAATTGTAATTTACTTTTCTTCTCTATCCAGGCAAGGCCACAATGGTGCCTTCTTCTAGTGGATGCAGAATTTGCTGCTGAGACATTTTTCCCCTCTCATTTCTGCAGTTGTTCTCAGCCTCCATAGACTCCAGTCCAGACCTCTAAATTTGTTCCCCACATCAGACCTTCAGTAACAACAGTGACTCTAAATTGCTAGGCTACTGGGCAGTGAACTTACTGCCTTCTGAGACAAGACTTACTACTATTACCACTGATCCTTGTGCAAAAGAAGGATAGTGAAAAAGGGGGGCAAAAAAGAGGCAGGAGCCAACACAAAGCCAATGGGAGAATTAAGTTGCCTAAAGAACTTTCTGGAACTGGAAAGTGTCAGTCAGGACCTTGTGTGCTCTGCAGCCACCGTAATCAACATACTGATGATGGCTAGTGTCTGGAGCATCAAGTTCTCATTTGAAAACTGTTGGCTAGATGCCTGGCAGTGCATCTCTATGTCAACTGGGCCAACGGGATCTGCGCAGTAGATTAGATTGTTGATCGGGGTAGACTGTTAGTCTGATACACTGAATGATAGCAGCATGAAAGTCTTACTTTCAATAGCAGCTATAAGTAGAATTAAACCCTCTTTTTATGACAGAGTGCTGATGCATATACCAACTACAGATTATTGACAAGCATGGCACCCCTAAAGATATGAACTCACATTCTACCAAGAACAGAGTTTAAACCAAAACAATTTGCTGTAACATCACTCAAAAATGATGGATGCCTGCAACCAAAACTAAACAAAAATCAATGTTCACCATATCACTTAGGAGAAAGTAGTAAACCACAGTATAGGAACCTTTCCTGTCCCATTGAACATTCTGCTAGTTGTTTTTTAGTTACTGCACACTCTAAATATATTTAATTCAATCAGAGTAAAGTAGGCCTTTAATCTTCATGCACCATAGTGAGTCATTTTCAAGGCGAAATTTAAATCCGGGTTTTCTCAGAGGTACTTTTACAATCACTGTTGTAGACTAAAATTATTCTTTTACTGCTTGATTTGAGATTTGTAGCATTGTTCTTCAAACAAGTGAACTCCTGCAAGTCCTTAGGATCCCCTGCCAACATTTCCATTCATGACCTCTTTATTTGTTATTCTAGCATTTCTTAATTGCATGTTTTTAATTCATCATCATCTAAAGAGCATTTGGGGCTTTTAATGTACTAAATGGGAACATAGGAAAGAATATTCATCAAAACATCTGATACTGCTCAGCGTTTCGAAATTTCCAAACATTGGTTTATACTTGCCTAAAGTCACACTGACCTGTTTTACTTCTCTTACAAAAGAACAATAATTGTAAAAGGAAATGCCATTGTCAAGATCTTTCAACCTTATGCCATGTGCTGTGGACGGACATGTATGTGTGCTAAATCAATTGTCTAGGAAAATGCATTTGTGGTTACAACTGTTGCATTTGATGCCAGATGAAGAATAGAAGTTTGATGTTATTGTAGCTTTAAATCATTGGGAAGAGTTTCATGGTTTCCAATTTATAGGATGAGATAGTACACAGGATGTAACAATCAATAAAAGCTGAAATCTGTGTGCTTTTTATATATAAAATAATCAATGATCGCTTGGGTCATACGAAGACGAGTATAATATACATCTGAATGAAGATGACAGGTGGGATTACATAGTACAACTGAAGAAAGGCACATTTCCATCAAGTCCAATCATGGGATGGGAAGGGATAAGGGGGTATAGGTACATCTACATTACATGATTTAGACTGCCCTAAAAGAGCAAGTTTTTTTTACTGCTGATCCCGAGTGTCGATCACCTAACAACATTCAGAACAAAAATCTTAAACATGTACAAAAGTATTTAATGTTATTTTCTTTTAAGGCATCTAAGCCTAGTTTGAAACCGTTAATGAGTCCTACTGTGACCAGCTATCGAGGTAGACTATTCCACAGATTAATAGTTCTTATAGTCAAAAAAAAAAGCCTAGTCTTCTCTGGAGATTGAACCTTTCCTTCTGTAGACAAAGGAAGTTTCCTCTTGTGGGGGGTTTACATGAAAAAGCTTTGACCATAATTATTGTAAGGGCCATTTATGCACATGTACAAGTTAATCATCGCAGGTATTGTGGGGCGATTGAAATATTCATTGATTAATATTTTCCAAATGTGTCTCAAAAAAGCAAAACGGCTGACAGTGTCCTCAACTTCTATGGCACATTCATCTGATGGCATAAAAGAGTTATTGTAGCACAAATTGGTGAAAAAGTTAACACTGGCTATGCAGTCCCTATGCTAACTCATGTTCACTGATAAAACGGACTACAATAGGCACATATTAATCAAAACTGGACTATGGAGCAATGTAAGACGGTGACATGACTTCTTAAATCACAGTTTTTATTGCATTTTGTGGATAGGTGGGATAACCTGGAAAAGAGATGGAAACAATGTAAAATGGGAAGAAGGTAAGCCATTAAAGGCGTTGTGATGCTCTATGTAATTTTGCACTATGAAAGCTTGGTCTTGGCATTTATGTGGTTGTTACTTACATACTATTTAACTGAGAATTGCTGCAGACCAAGTATTCCCCTCCATTGTAACAGAGATAGTCACAGCTTACCTTCTCTCCTCCCTGCACTTCATCATAGAACACAGAGTATGCCTAGAATCGAAGACTATGTCACAGAAGTCAACACACATCTCCAGACTATTATTTCCTATGTTGCAAAGCATATCTCAGAAAGCTGTGGAAAGAAGCTCAGGCAAAAATACACAGCAAAATAAAAAAAATCTTTCATCAGAATGTAAAAACAAAAGTAGAAAAATAAAATTATGATTAGAGTTTTGTTTTATTTATTTAAAGTAATAAAGGTCATTCGTCACTGAGATGAAAAACTCAGACAAACATTCAGCTGGAATACGTTGCAGCGCAGGGGATCCACTGGGTTTGTGCACTACAATACATGTTGTTGGCCAATCAGAGGCCAGAAACTGACGTTGGCATGCATGTGACGGAATGGAATGCATGGTAGTGATGTCATGCGCTCCTGTCGCTTGAACGCTGAAGTCAGCTGCTAGCTTCAGAAGAGTACACCGCGGGACGGGGTGAGTAAAACCTAGCTGAGGTGTGGCAACTGGATCCTCAGGGACACCACATATTCCAGGCTAGGGGATATATCTACAAAATATATAAACCATGATGGGGCCCAAAATGAGGAACATATACCAGGATGGAAAATTTATATACCAGGATGAGGAATACATATACCAGAATGGGGCCCAGGCCCAGGATAAGGGACATATATACCAGGATGAAGAACAAAATGGGGAACATATATACCAGGATGGGTCCAAAATAGGGAATATACATACTAGGATGGGGAACATATATACCATGATGGACTGAGGATAGGGAACATTTTCAGTATACCAAGATGGGGAACATATAATGAATGCAGGATGGACGTCATATATACCAAGATTGGGCCAGGATGGGGAACATACATACCAGAATGGAAGACATACAGTATATAATGGTAAGATTTTATTACGAGAAGTTAGTAAAATGGTGTTTACTAAGCACCAATGTTGTTTATATACACTACTGTTTCATTTACTTGCAGAAGGATATGTGTTTCTTTTGTTTCTGTCTTGGGTTTTGTATGTTTTTTGGCCCATGTTTTGCATGCATTCCAACTTATACGCCAGTTCATTTTTTTAGTTTAGTTTTAGGTTTCTGCATTTAGTGCAGGTAAGGGTGTGGCCTCCCTTCCTTTGAGCTGGACGTTAAACTTCAACAACTTCCCATTTGCTGTGTGTCCATGTTGGGGACACAGTCCTCAGCTCTTATTCACACAGATGTTGCTATGACGCATGGTAAGGTTTTAATCCTAGAGGTTAAGACCATCCCGAATTTAGGTACACCTTAACGCTGGTAGGATGGCTTTTACGCTGGTAGGATAGCTTTTAGGCTTTTTATTATCAAAATCAGTGTTTACTAAGTACCCAATGTTGTTTATATGCACTATTGCTTTTAGTAATTTATTTTCAGTAGGGTATGTATTTTGCTTTTGTCTTGGGTATATATATATATACAGTGTGTGTGTGTATATATATATATATATATATATATATATATCCAGGTGTGTATACATATAGCTATTTATCTATCTAGATATCTATATACATATACACACACCAGGATGGGGCCAGAATGAGGGACATATGTACCAGGAAGGAGCCCAGGGTGGAGAACATTACTATATATGCATAGATATGTATTTGGCTTACATGAGACACTGAAAATAGCAACCGACCAAAATGTATAACAATAAAACAACAAGTAACAGATTTTTGTAATCCTGCAAACTTGAAAGTCTGGGATTACAGATTTTTAATATTTAGCCTGAGATATACACTCTCCTTATAGAAACATAATCCTGCATCTTCACCAAAGCAATCATTCTCAAAAGAAGTATTATCTGTTTTGTTGGAAGTTTCTTTTCAGAAAGTATCTATATCTAGCAATACTGTGAAAAAGCTGCCTGACAGAAATAAAGAAGTGCACTAATATAAAATAAGAAAAAAATAAGATGATTTGTAATGATTCTTGGCATATCATTGGGACATCGTACTAATATGTGATTGAAGAGGTTTCTGCAGTCTGACCCACACGATTACTAATATGCAAGACTTTAGGGCACGTCCACACACTAGTTTCTGTGTTCATTTTTAAAACAAATGGAACCATTCACACATCTGTTTTTTTTAACTGATCTGCATTCAGAATCTGTTTACGACATTGTATATCCTATTCCCATCTATGTTACAGATCAACATTGGCCAATTTAGTGTATTTGGATCTGTAATAATCATATAATAACAGAACACATCCAATTTCTATCACTTTTTAATTGATCCCTTAGTAAATTTGGCTCCCTGCTCTGTCACTTACTCAGCCAGGCCACACGCTGCTTCCACTCAGTGGCTGGCATCACTCAGATATCTTATGACATTATTACATCACGCCATCTGCGCCGGTTCAGATACTGTTTGCGTGAAGTATTAGTTTATTTTTGTTCTTTGACAGAGACAGGTGGATATTTTTTTTATTACTATAAAGTGGCATAACAGGACATTATTTAAAAGAATGAACAAGGATGTATCTATTAAGGAGGAGCAACAGGAGCATTAAGAGTATATGAGTACTGCCTCTTCGAATTCTTCTGCATTTTAGCCTCAGCCCACCCTAACTTATCCTAATGTCTCTTGCATATGGCCATATTACACCTCAGTTTTGTACTCGGACAGATATATTTGGTAGTATACCAAATTGAGTCCTTATTATTTTCAGTTCAGTTAGAGGACTTGTAGCTGTGATCATCTGCCTGATCACTTTTGCTATACATAATAATGCATCAGCACTGCTATGTATAGCTACAATCTCCTATGAACGTTGGCCATAGGCCGGCTTTCACAAGAGGATCATAATTACAGGCACGAGAGTCAACAGCAGACCCTTGGTTATCATAGCAAACCGTCTGCGCGCCACGATCACGTCATTGACGCGCCAATGGTAGAGTGAAACAATGTGCTCCTATGCTGGTGACTGTTAAATGCCATTGTCAAGAGATTGTCAGTGGAATTTAACAGATTAATAGCAGCGGGAGGAGTTCTGCTCAAAGCACATGATGGCTGTTAAAGGCATATGATGGCTGATTAAATCAGCCATCATATGAGGGGAAAGATGTGGGCTCAGTGTGCGAGCCCAAATCAACGTCAGGGACATGACTTATGATGTGGACATGACTTATGATGTATATATAAGTCAAGTTGTGTAGGTTTTAAAGATTATATTAGTTTATTTGTTCAAATACAAGCAGAATTAAGTCACAAGAAACTTAACTAACACTAATACTTCAAGTCTCATTTAATTTATTTCAATATTCTTTATGCATTTTTCCTTAGCCAGGTAAACTACTGGTATATTGTACAATGGGTACTGTGTAAAAAAAAAAATACAAATTAAGCAACGTAAAATCTACCCAAAATATTTCCATATGTTGGGAAGAGTAAAAAGTAGAGTTTTAGGCAATATGACAGCAAGTTACTTGTCATATATTTTGCAAAAGATTATTATGAGAAGAGATAAGAAAAATGTAAAAAAAAACCACAAAAGCTCAGTTAAAAACACATTACAATCAGTGTAAATGATTATATTGCTGCTAAATGATTTGTGATATATATTATCATAGACAATATTAATCAAAATGAAATCAGATATGAAAATAATAGTCACAACTAATGCCAAGTAATAAAAGAGGTGGGTGAGGGGTTTGCAGATTTGATTATTTTATTGTAAAACTCTGTTAAAAAAGCTAGTAAGGAATCACTGATAGAAAACAGACTCTTCTCTGTGCTATTGATCAACATGTTTGAAACGTTCTTTCCTGTGCACAAAGCCAAGAAATAGTACTTTGAAATATGCAACTGCTACTGAAAGCTCATCAAGGACCCTGACAATTAGGCACTAAAACTAAATAAAAATTAAAGCCAATTTTAATAAATTCCAGTCTCAGAGGTGTTTTATATACCCCAGATATACATATGCAGTTGCTGCCATAAATTTCTAAATGAGTGAATTATTTTTACATTAAAAAGAAAAATGTCTAAATTTCGACTTATGATGTGTGTTCTATGTTCTGTTGTGAATAAAATATGGCTAAAATAAAAGCCAGAACATCACATTGTATGATTTTTAACCCCTTAACGTCCAATGACAGACACAGTCCGTCATTGGATGTCTCCCCCGCTTTGATGAGGGCTCTGGCGGTGAGCCCGCATCAAAGCCGGGACATGTCAGCTGTTTTGAACAGCTTACATGTGCCCGCAATAGGCACAGGAGGAATCACAATCCACCCGTGCCTATTAACTAGTTAAACGCCCATGTCAAACGCTGACAGCGGCATTTAACCAGTGCTTCCGGTTGCGTGGCCGGAAATGCGTGCATCGCTGACCCCCGTCACGTGATCGGAGGTCAGTGATGCATTGGCATAACAATCAGAGGTCTCCTGGAGACCTCTATGGTTGTTGCTGCCTGATTGCTATGAGTGCCACTCGGTGGGCGACGCTCATAGCGATGCTGTATTTCTGCTTCATATAGGCAATCTGAGCATCGCCTATATGCAGCAGAGCTGATCAAGTAGTGGATGCCTCTAGCCTCCCATGGAGGCTATTGAAGCATTCCAAAAGTAAAATAAGTTTTTAAAAATATGAAAAAAATATAAAAGTTCAAATCACCCCCTTTCGCCCCATTCAAAATAAAACAATAAAAAACCAAACATACACATATTTGGTATCGCCAAGTTCAGAATCGACCGATCTATCAATTAAAATGCAATAACGGGCGATCAAAAGAACACATCTGCACAAAAGTGGTATCATTAAAAAGGTCAGCCCGGCACGCAAAAAATAAGCCCCCACCCAACACAAGATCATAAAAAATGGAGACGCTACGGGTCTTGGAAATGGCACAATTTTTTTTATCAAACTTTGGAATTTTTTTTTACCACTCACATAAAAAAAAAATGACATGGTATAACCAATGGTTTTGTTCAAAAGTACAACGCGTCCAACAAAAAATAAGCTCTCACATGGCCACATTGATGGAAAAATAAAAAAGTTATGGCTCTGGGAAGAAGGAGAGGGAAAAATGAAATTGCAAAACCAAAAATACCCCTGGTCGTTAATGGGTTAAATAGTTTAATTGCATTTAATTGCATGAAATAAGTATTTGATCACCTACCAACCAGCAAGAATTCTGGCTCTCACAGACCTGTTAGTTTTTCTTTAAGACGCCCTCCTACGCTGCAGTTATTACCTGTATTAATTGCACCTGTTTGAACTCTTTACCTGTATAAAAGATACCTGTCCAAACACTCAATCAATCACACTCCATCTTATCCACCATGTCCAAGACCAAAGAAAAATTGTAGCTCTGCACAAGGCTGGGATGGGCTACAGGACAATGGGGGAGAAGCTTGGTGAGAAGGCAAAAACTGTTGGCATAATTATTAGAAAAAGGAAGAAACACAAGATGACTGTCAATCTTTCTCTGTCTGGGGCTCCATGTTAGATCTTGCCTCGTGGTGTAAGGATGATTCTGAGAAAGATCAGGAATCAGACAAGAACTACACGGGAGGAGCTGGTGAATGACCTGAAGAGAGCTGGGACCACGGTCTCAAACATTACCGTTAGTAACAAACTACACCGTCGTGGATTAAAATCCTGCAGAGCTCGCAATGTCACCATGTCCAGGCCCATTTGAAGTTTGCCAATGACTATCTGGATGATCCAGAGGAGGCATGGGAGAAGGTCATGTGGTCAGATGAGACCAAAATAGAACTTTTTGGAATCAACTCCACTCGCCATATTTAAAGGAAAAAGGATGAATACAACCCCAAGAACATGTCCCAAACATGAAGCATGGTGGAGCAAACATCATACATGGGAGGCGCTTTTTGGCAATGTGGATAGGACGATTGCACGGTATTGAAGGGAGAATGGATGGGGTGATGTTTTGCGAGATTTTGGGCAACAATCTCCTTTCCTCAGAAAGAGCAATGAAGATGGGTAGTGGCTGAGTCTAAGAAGCATTTCAAGGCTCTAGAGTGGCGTAGGCAGTCTCCAGATGTGAACCCAGTGGAAAATCTTTGGAGGGAGCTGAAATTCAATGTTGCCCAGTGACAGCCTCGAAACATGAAAGATCTGGAGAAGTCTGTATGGAGGAGTGGGACAAAATCACTTCTGCAGTGTGTGCAAACTTGGTCAAGAACTACAGGAAATGTCTGATTTCTGTAATTGCAAACAAAGGTTTCAGTATTAAGTTCTGTTTTTCTATTGCATCAAATACTTACTACATGTAATAAAATGCAAATTATTTATGTAAAAATCATATAATGTGATTTTCTGAATTGTTTTTAATGAGTCTGTCTTTCACAGTTGAAGTGTACCTACGCTAAAAATTACAGACCTCTCACTTTTTTTAAATGGAAAAACTTGCAAAATCGACACTGCATCTAATGTTTATTTTCCTCATTGTATATACTCGTACACAGGCATAGCTGAAAGTGTTGGCACCTTTGAAATTGTTCCAAAAAATATAGTATTTCTCTCAGAAAATTATTGAAATTACACATTTTGTTGTATACATTTATTTCCTTTGTATTGGAACAATACAAAAAACTGAAATAAAAAAGCAAATTGGTCATAATTTCAGGCAAAATTCTAAAAATGGATGGGACAAAATTGTTAGCACCCTCAACTTAATATCTGCTTGCACACTCTTTGGAAAAAATAACTGCAATTGCTTCCCAAAACCATCAACAAGCTTCTCACATCTCTCAACTGGAATTTTGGAGCGCTCTTCTTTTGCAAACTGCTCCAGGTGTGACGTTCAGTAGCGGACAACGTCCAAGAGTGGACCCTCTGGGTCGCGGATCTGGAGCCCCTGGGCCGAGCACGCCAGGTGATGACCGACCCCTATACAGGGATCGTTAGAGGCAGGACCGCAGAGGTCAGAACCGCAACAGCCGGTACCAAGAGGGACGGCTCACAGGAGGTACGGATGAGTGAAAGGTACAGGACTGAGGATAGGATGCAGAACGGGGTAGGAAGTGCAGGTCAAGGTATAGAACGGAGACACGGAGTACAGGACTGGGTGCTGGAGTACTGGACAGAGATACGGAGTACAGGACTGGACACTGGAGTACCGGGTGAAGACACTGAGTACAGGACAGGGCACTGGAGTACAGGACGGCGATACGGAGCACAGAACTGGGCACTGGGGTACAGGACGGAGATACAGAGTACAGGACAGGACACTGGGGTACAGGACGGAGAAACAGAGTACAGGACAGGACACTGGAGTACAGAACTGGGAGCGAGCACCAGACTGAAACGAGGCAGGAATAGGAGGAAGGTTACAGGAAGGCTCCTGCAACCCAGCCAGAACACCGCAGGCAAGGCACACGATAATCAGGCGTCTCCACCATCTTGGAGATGCCTGATATAGCCTGTGCACAGCTCTCATTGGTTGGCTCACAGCTCTGGGCGGGCGCTGCAGGGTTAAGGAACCCTCAGGGCGCGCGCCCGCGCCCTAGAGCGAGTGCACATGGCCCGCCGGCGCCAGGAGGACGGGAGTAAGGAGGAGGCAGAACCAGCGTGGCGGGGGGAGGACGGGTGAGTGCTGGCAGCGGCGGGCCCCGCCGCTGCTGGAACGGCGGCGGCTACCGCCGCAGCCGTGACACCAGGGCTCTCATATTTGAATGGTGCCTTCTCCCAACAGCAATTTTAAGAACTCCCCTGGTGTTCAATGGGATTTAGATCTAGACTCATTGCTGGCCATTTCAGAACCCTCCAGAACTTTGCTTTCATCCATTTCTGAGTGCTTTTTGAAGTATGTTTGGGATCATTGTCCTGCTGGACGACCCATGACCCAGGATGCAGACCCAGCTTTCTGATACTGGGGACTAAATTGCGACCTAAAATCCATTTGTAATCTTGAGATTGCATGATGCCTTGCTCACAGTCAAGGCACCCAGAGCCAGAGGCAGCAAAACAACCCCAAAACATCTTTAGACCTCTGCCATATCTGACTGTAGGTACTGTGTTCTTTTCTTTGTAGGCCTCAGTCTGTTTTCGGTAAACATTAAAATTATGCCAATTTGCAGCTTAATGACAAGGCCAATTTTTACAATTCTAAACACTGTCACTTTATGAGGTTATAGCTCTGGAACGCTTTAACGGATCCCACTGATTCTGAGATTATGTTTTTGTGACATATTGTACTTCATATTAGTGGTAAGATTTCTTCGATACGACAAACATTTATGAAAAAAACAGAAATATGGCAAAAAATTTAACGTTTCACAGTTTTCAAACTTTTAATTTTTATGTCCTTAAATCAGAGAGATATGTCACACAAAATAATTAATAAATAACATTTCCCACTCCAGGAATTCTGTGAACAGGCGATTAAATGGGTATGTGCTCATGTTATATGTGATTACCAGCATGGGGATTTTTTCCTCTATATGGCACTTTGCACTTTACAGACCACTATGGGTCTAGGTGGATATATGCTTACATGCTGATATATTTTTGCACTTTACCATTACCTGTATCCATTCCTTTATTCCTGTATTTGTGTGTATTTCACTTGGGTACATATTCTTTCCTCTTACTTTGTCTATTTATCTATGATATGAATTTACTTAATAAAATTTATTTTTTATTTATGATATATCTCTTTCTGAGTGGTGTGTTCAGGATACTTTGTATCCACTTTTTGGTCTAAACATTTCCCACATGTCTACTTTACATCAGCACAATTTTGGAAACAAATTTTTTTTTTTTACAACAAAATTTACAAAACCATTTTTTTTTAGGTACCCCCTCACATTTGAATTCACTTTGAGGGGAGTATATGACAGAAATACCCAAAAGTGACACCATTCTAAAATTTGCACCCCTCAAGGTGCTCAGAACCATACTCAAGAAGTTAATTATCCCTTTACGTGCTTCACAGGAACTGAAGCAATGTGGAAAGAAAAAATGAATATTTAACCTTTTTTCACAAACATTTTAATTCACAACCAGTTTTTTAATTTTCACAAATGTAAAAAGAGAAAATGAACCACAAAATTTGTTGTGCAATTTCTTTTGAATATTCCAATACCCCATATGTGGGGGTAAACCACTGTTAAGGCACACAGCAGAGCATGGAAGGGAAGGAGCATCGTTTGACTTTTTCAATGCAGAAATGGCTGAAATTGAGATTGGACGCCATGTTGCGTTTGGAGAGCCCCTTACGTGCCTAAACAGTGGAAACCCCCCACAAGTGACACCATTTTGGAAACTAGACCCCCCATGGACCTTATCTAGATGTGTGGTGAGCACTTTGAACCCCCAAGTACTTCACAGAAGTTTATAACGTAGAGCCATGAAAATAAAAATCATATTTTTTCCACAAAAATTACCTTTTTCCCCAAAAATTTTTATTTTCCCAAGGGTAATAGGAAAAATTAGCCCCCAAAGTTGTGCAATTTTTCCTGAATACGCCGATACCCCATATGTGAGGATAAACCACTGTTTGGGCGCACAGCAGAGATCGGAAGGGAAGGAGCTCCGTTTTGGAATGCAGACTTTGATGGAATGGTCTGCGGGGTTCATGTTGCACTTGCAGAACCCCTAATGTGCCTAAACCGTAGAAACCCCCACAAATGACCCCATTTTGGAAAATAGACCACCCAAGGAACTTATCTAGAAGTGTTGAGAGAACTTTGAACACCGAAGGGTTTCACATCCCAAACCCTAATCCCAACCCTAACCATAACCCTAACCACAACCCTAACCCCAACACATCTTTAACCCTAATCCCAACCCTAACCATAATCCTAACCACAAACCTAACCACAACACCCCTACCCCTAATCCCAACCCTAACCATAACCATAACCATAAACCTAACACCAACACCCCCCCAACCCTAACCATAATCCCAACCATAACCATAACCCTAGCCCTACCCCTAACTTTAGCCCAACTCACTTTAGCACAACCCTAACCCTAGCTTTAGCCCAACTCACTTTAGCCCAACCCTAACGCTAACTTTAGCCCAACTCTAACTTTATTCCAACTCACTTTAGACAAACCCTAACCTTAACTTTAGCCGTACTCACTTTAGCCCAACCCTAACCCTAATGGAAAAATGGAAATAAATATTTATTTCATTATTTTTCCCTAACTAAGGGGGTGATAAAAGGTTTTTTTTATTTACTATTTTTTATTTTGATCACTGTGATAGGGTCTATCATAGTGATCAAAATGAACCAATATCATAATTTTCCTATTGTTGCCGGGTGCTGGCCAGCAGATCTCAGCGGACGCACTGTGCATGTGCCCACCATTTCTCCCAGAAAAAGACACTGGGGGACATCATGGGGGCATGGAAGGACTCCGAGGTAACGGAGGGTGATCAGGGGACCTCATTTCTCTCTCCTCCGATGTGCGATCACATCAGAAGAGAGAGAAATTAAATGGCAAATAGGACATTTTTTGTGGTGGCCATTATACAGTTAATAACAGCGATCACAACACTGGCATTGGTAAAAACTGACCCAAATCATATTCTCTGGGGTCTCAGCTTTCGAGGGTAGCCAAAACCTCGGAGAAATTCTGACGGTGGGGGGCACTATAGCCTTAAACCCTCAGCGCTGTTAGAAAACGATGCTGTGATTTAAGTACCCTTAACTGCTGCAATAAAAAGGCATATCGGCGGTCGTTAATGAGCTAAGCAAAAAGCTCTATCTTGGTCTAGTCTATCCACAAGACAACTTCCCAGAAGGATTTGAGCTTACATACATTTTGTCAAACTGCAGTCTTTTTTATGTCTCTGTGTCAGCAGTGGAGTTCTCCTGGGTCTCCTGCCATAGCGTTTCATTTCATTCAAATGTCACCGGATAAATCACACTAAAGGTACTGTCACACTTAGTGATGCTCCAGCGATCCCGACCAGCGATATGACGTGGTCAGGATCGCTGGTGCATCGCTAAGTGGTCGCTAGTGAGCTGCCACACAGGCAGATCTCACTAGCGACATCGCTGGGGACGGGGGTCGCTACTTACCTGTCACACCAGGCGATCCTGACGTCCTCCCGCCCGGCTCCACGCGTTGCTCGTCGTCACAGCAGGAAGCGCCACAGGAAGCTGACGACGATAAACAGTCCAGCCTGTTCTTGCGCGATCAGCGATAAGCAGCGGGGGAGCGGGTTATAGGTAAGTATCACACATAGCGATATTGCTAGCAATATCGCTATAACGTCACAAGTTATAGCGATATTGCTAGTGATATCTCTTAGTGTGACATGCCCTTAACACTGTTGCATCCTAAGCCTGCAGTACTGCATGAATTTCTTTGGAACTTGATTGGAACTGCTACTCCACCATCTGGACAATTCTGTGTTGCAAAGTTTCATCAATTTTTCTCTGTCGTCCACGTCCAGAGAGACTAGCTATAGTGCCATGGGTTGTAAACTTCTTGGTTATGTTGTGCACCGTGGACAAAGGAACATCAAGTTCTCTTCAAATGGACTTGCAACCTTGAGATTGTTGATATTTTTCAACAATTTTGGTTCTCAAGTACTCAGACAGTATTCTTCTCTTTCTGTTCTCCATGCTTAGTGTAGCACACACAGACACACAATGCAACGATAAAGTAAATTTCTCTTTTTATCTGGTTTCAGGTGTAAATTTCAGATTGCATATATCTGTTGTCACAGATTTACCGTGACAGTGAGGAGCCAGAAGACAGAAGCATCTGATTTTTCCCAGTCCTGCACTGTTTAGAAGCACTTCACCTTTATATTAAGTGGTCACAGTTTATTTTAGCAGTGCAGGGGTAAATCTGCACGGTTGAGAGCTCTTGGAAGCTTTTCTGCACTAAAGCTCTCAGCTGTTCACTGTTGACCACTCCACTCTCCTATATAATCTGGCCCCTGGCTAGCACTCATTGCCAGAGATAGCTTATGATGCATGGTTAGGAGATAGTAGTTTGTGGTTGTTGTTTGAGATGGTATTTAGTGGATTTATCTGAGACTGTTGCTAGGTTTTGGGTTGGGTGCTATTTCCTCTCCTTCTCCTTCTGGTGAAAAACCATCCTCCACTCCTCGGTGTTTACCTCTACTGTCTGTGTCAGTATATTTGTATGAATAGCATTTCCCTTTACCCCTGTTTGCATTACCTTGTTTGTCTGGTTGGTGTATTAATGTACACAACTGCTCCCAGACTGAGGGCAGATTCAGGAGCTAAGTTAAGGCACGTGGCCCCAGTGTCTTCACCATCAGAAGTAATCTGGAGAACAGGGTAAGCTAAGGCGTCCCTAGACTTCAAGACAGGGAATGAGCCCCTGGTCCTGGGACACCTGATTACAGAGCTATTATTTGCAATGGGTGAGTTTGAATGAGCATTACATACTTGAAGCAAAGTTGTATACTCACAATTTTGGAAAGGTGCTAACAATTTTGTCTGGACCATTTTTGTGGTTTTCTGTGAAATTACGTCCAATTTAGCTTTTTTCTTAGGTTCTTTTTGTGTTGTTGCAATGCATACTGTTGCATCTTACGATACCTTCACATGGTAAACCCCCTCCCACCATGTGGGGACACCGGCTTACTCACCGCCCCAGCCCCACCGTGGTCCTTGATGTGCTCCTGCTTCCTTCCTGATCTGTGTGCGCATCGCAGGTCCCAGCAGTGCGTCTAGTAGGCGCATGCATGTGCTCCCCTGCTTTTAAAGGGGCAGCCCTCACACATGGTAAAATGCCTACAGCTGACAGGCATTTAATTATGTGAACAGCTGCTAGATGTCTACCAGCCAATAGCTGGGAGGAATCTAGTATAAAAGGCACCCTCCCCAATAGGGAGGTGGCTGAGCATCCCCTATAGTTAGTGTCTGTGCAACTGTATGTTCCCAGGCCCCTGTCCCTAGTAATTATTACCGTATCCTGTGTTCCCATAGTCTATTACAGTGATTTTCCTTTTCCTGTGTCCCATTCCATTAGTCCAGTATATATTGTCATTGTTTTCTTTTTTCAATGTCAAGAGATCGATCCCCGGGAGAGCCAGTGCCAGCACTGCTGGAACTATTGCATATTGTAGGCAACAGATCAGCTGTTTACATGGTAGCTGCCAACAATGAAGGGTCATAAGCTCATAAGCAATTGAATTAGCCAACAAATGAGCGCTATGCTAGTTTGTCAGCTTATCAGCTTTCACCAGGTTAAATGACTGGAAATAAGTGTTCTTATGAACTATAATTGTATTAATTTATTAGTTAATGGAAAAAGACCTTTATTTGGGGAATTTAGAAATTAAGGTGTCAAACTGTGGCTGGAAATAAATACTCTAACAATACTGTAATTGTTTTATTTCAGGGGAAATCAAATTCTGACTTTAGCTATACTGCCCCTTAACTTTTATGGACACTATATCTACACTATATTTCAGGACTCTGACTGTTCAGCTAATTGCCTTTGTGGCACTCTGTAGAGAGGAGTTTGTTTATCAAGGAACCAATACCTTTAATTTATCTATTGACCTATAAAGTGTGTTCTACAAAATCACAGCTTAAATTCTAAAATAAATAAATAAAATGATGAAATAAATGACAAATATTGTATTGTGATCTCAATATATAAAATAGTTACTTTTTTAAATGTTCATTAGTTAAAATAGCTTTGACCATCTTATGACCCTAAATATTGAAGTGTAGTAATGTATTTCTTAAAGCAATGTTCTTGTATTTATCATTATATATCATAATGCCCTGGAGACTCTAAAGCATCTAGTCCTGAATAACCCTAAAACAAGGTGATATAGATCCTTCAAGAATTATTTTCAAGCTAAGAATGATGGTGAAAACCTTATTTAACTCTGAACTGATTTCCTACAGATGTTCTTGTCTGTTCTCCAGAAAGTGATACTTGGAACTTTTCCTGGATTGTCACTGAATTAGAACATCAACAAACACCTTTTCCTTCTTTGGAATCATCAAGTCCGTTCTCAAAAATATAGAAGGAAGAAGCCAATTTAAACTCAGCAGGGAGCATATTTTACATTCCAACATTCCCGGCGGCTTAATTAATGTGAATTGTCAAACTAGGATACAAAGCAATGATTAGTATCACTTTCATATTATTGTGGCTCCATGATGTCATCATTTCAAGTTGGAATTAACAAACCAATGTTTCTAAAATAGGCAAAGGAAGGGAAAAAATAGCCTGTTCTAAATGAGCGCATGACCTGTCTTAGTTCACGACAATTATTTCTGAAAAGGGTTTGTTGATGATTATCTTATTTCAACCTTATATGAGTTCATGAGATATGTGCAGTGTTAAGAGTAGAGCAGACAAACTTCATTAACATATGTTTGTGAAGTTTCATTTCAGGCTCATCAAAAATGAAAGCCATACACAATACTAGCTAATCATTTTTGGAATGTGACGCTATAGAGCAGGGGTGCCAAAGGCCAGTTGGAAATTTCTACCATCATTCTGGGCCGCACAAAATTATCAACTTGAAACTTACCCTACTATATTTGGTCAAACAATTAATTAACTCATCCCTAAGGACCCCGTCACACATAGCGACTCAGCAGCGATCCCGACAACGATATCAACGTGTAAGGATCGCTGGTAAGTCGCTACATGATCGCTGGTGAGCTGTCAAACAGACAGCTTCACCAGCGATCAGCACCAGCGATCAGCACCAGCGATGCCGAGCGCGCAGCGTTGCTGTGTACTTTAGTTACCAGCTCCCTGCATCAGCGCGCTGGTAACTAAGGTATGCATCGGGTATCTAAGGGACGTGCGTCACTTAGAAACCCGATGTGTACCTTAGTTACCAGCTCCCTGCATTAGCGTGCTGGTAACTAAGGTACACATCGGGTTTCAAAGTAATGCACGTCCCTTAGATACCCGATGTGTACTTTAGTTACCAGATGATCGCTGGTCTCCCGCCTGTCACACGCAGCGATGCGTGCAGGCAAGCGGGAGACCAGCAATCAAAGATATGTCCAGGGCTTTCCAAGAGCGATCAGTGATACCGACAGGGGGGCCGGTCGCTGATCGCTGTCACACACAGCGATCTCGTTGGTGAGATCGCTGTTACGTCACAAAACTTGTGACTCAGCAGTGATCTCGCTAGCGAGATCGCTATGTGTGACGGGGCCTTTATGTGATAGCCAAAGCTGCTTTGCTTTGGTGCAGCTGTGATGTTAGATGGGGATGACGTTACTTCTCACAACTGCTTTTCCAGCTTTGCATCAGTCTGGAGCGCAGTCAACTCTTGGTGATAATAAGTTTTGTAAAGCAAATACATCATAGAGTAGATGCTAGGACTGCTGTATATACATCATATGAGATGCTGGTGGCACATTCATCACAGGAGACGCTGGGGTCTTATACATCAATGGGATGGGCTGAGGAGCATAGACATCACTGGAGTGGGTATAGACATCACTGGGGTGGGCTGGGGGCACAGACATCACTGGGGTTGGCTGGGGGGGCACAGACATCACTGGGGTGGGCTGGGGGGGCACAGACATCACTGGGGTGGGCCGGGGGGCACAGACATCACTGGGGTGGGCTGGGGGGGTACAGACATCACTGGGGTGGGCTGGGGGGGCACAGACATCACTGGGGTGGGCTGGGGGGCACAGACATCACTGGGGTGGGCTGGGGGCACAGACATCACTGGGGTGGGCTGGGGGGCACAGACATCACTGGGCTGGGCTGAGGGGGCACAGACATCACTGGGGTGGGCCGGGGGGCACAGACATCACTGGGGTGGGCCGGGGGGTGCAGACAACACTGGGGTGGACTGGGGGGGCGCAGACATCACTGGGGTGGGCTGGGGGGGCACAGACATCACTGGGGTGGGCTGGGGGGGCGCAGACATCACTGGGGTGGGCTGGGGGGGCGCAGACATCACTGGGGTGGGCTGGGGGGCGCAGACATCACTGGGGTGGGCTGGGGGGGCGCAGACATCACTGGGGTGGGCTTGGGGGGTGCAGAAATCACTGGGGTGGGCTGGGGGGCACAGACTTAGCTGGGGAACATAGACATGACATCACTGGGGAAGGCTGGGGGCATAGACATTATTGGAGATGATGGGTCTACTGCTGATCTCTTCATCTGAGGGACTTGATTGCATTGCGTGCTAACTCTGTCCACAAAAAAGTACATCCTCACGTTGACACTGGCCAGCATGGGGATGTAATCCTTTAAGGCATGTGCAGTAGTGAACACTGTTTGCGCGGGCTTACAGTGCAAGTGGGGGTATAAAAGGCCGGCAGTCGGCAAAACGCGGCTGCTGGCCCAAGCACTGTGGTCCCCGGGAATCTGCCTGGGAGCCGGAGAAAAGGTCATCACTTGGGAATCAACCTGAGCACACTGACCTTTTAGGGAATATGAGATGTAAAGGCATCCCAAATGAGTAAGGATGGTGCATATTAACTGCTGGGTGCCATCTAGTGGTGTGTTCTATAAGTTCTATAATTGTTCAGCGACCCACCCCATTCATCTCTCAGTTTGCTGATTACGCCTAATACATCCCTCACCCCCTTGTTCAGGCAAGTTGGTTCAGCCTGCACATACATAAATGTCAGCCATTCCCGTTCCTCTTTGTACTGGAGATGCGTAGATGTGTGTCATTCACTGTGTGGTGTACCCCTGGTCGTCCTACTCGGAGCCAATGGATGCAGCCGATGAGGCCTTAATTTCCCTCCTGAGGGAGAAGCTGAAAAACAAGGGTGAAGGTTGGTTGAGCAAGGTTTTGCTTAACCTGCCCTTCAGCTTTTACTACTCCACCAGCCCTATCTGCAGAGGTTCCTATTGTCGGAGGTCGGAGGTCTCTGCGGCATACCATGCACCCCCGGATAGACAGACAGCCCTCCTCCTGCAGGTAAGAGACTTAGTTCAAGTCTCTTGTCTCCAGCATTGCTCTTGAAGTTAGCCCAACACCTTCCTCATCTCTGGGAACAATGATGACCAATTATTTTATGTTGCAGGTCCTCATATATAGGCAGCTATTGCAGCTTAATCAGTTTGTGCCCAGTCAAATAGCTACTTAAACCACACCTTACCTGTTGCAGCTATCAGCGAGGTGAGGCATCAATCCAGCTCCTCTTCATTTTCCCTTGACAATGGTTGCAGACGGTGCCACCGTTCCTGGAGCCATTACAGGTGCCACTCCTGACGCCGCTCCAGGGATGCAAGGCGAAGTAGGGGCTCCAGATCCTCAAGATGGTGCTATACATCATGTTTGGATGGTTCTATGAGTGCATAGGAGAAGTCTGATGGTACCCCTCATTTATACAGTGCCTACAAGTAGTATTCAACCCCCTGCAGATTTAGCAGGTTTACACATTGGGAATTAACTTGGCATTGTGACATTTGGACTGTAGATCAGCCTGGAAGTGTGAAATGCACTGCAGCAAAAAATAATGTTATTTCTTTGTTTAATTTTTTTTTAAATTGTGAAAAGTTTATTCAGAGGGTCATTTATTATTCAACCCCTCAAACCACCAGATTTCTGTTTGGTTCCCCTAAAGTATTAAGAAGTATTTCAGGCACAAAGAACAATGAGCTTCACATGTTTGGATTAATTATCTCTTTTTCCAGCCTTTTCTAACTATTTAAGACCCTCCCCAAACTTGTGAACAGCACTCATACATGGTCAACATGGGAAAGACAAAGGAGCATTCCAAGGCCATCAGAGACAAGATCGTGGAGGGTCACAAGGCTGGCAAGGGGTACAAAACCCTTTCCAAGGAGTTGGGCCTACCTGTCTCCACTGTTGGGAGCATCATCCGGAAGTGGAAGGCTTATGGAACTACTGTTAGCCTTCCACAGCCTGGACAGCCTTTGAAAGTTTCCTCCCGTGCCGAGGCCAGGCTTGTCCGAAGAGTCAAGGCTAACCCAAGGACAACAAGGAAGGAGCTCCGTGAAGATCTCATGGCAGTGGGGACATTGGTTTCAGTCAATACCATAAGTAACGTACTCCACCGCAATGGTCTCCATTCCAGACGAGCCCGTAAGGTACCTTTACTTTCAAAGCGTCATGTCAAGGCTCGTCTACAGTTTGCTCATGATCACTTGGAGGACTCTGAGACAGACTGGTTCAAGGTTCTCTGGTCTGATGAGACCAAGATCGAGATCTTTGGTGCCAACCACACACGTGACGTTTTGAGACTGGATGGCACTGCATACGACCCCAAGAATACCATCCCTACAGTCAAGCATGGTGGTGGCAGCATCATGCTGTGGGGCTGTTTCTCAGCCAAGGGGCCTGGCCATCTGGTCCGCATCCATGGGAAGATGGATAGCACGGCCTACCTTGAGATTTTGGCCAAGAACCTCCGCTCCTCCATCAAGGATCTTAAGATGGGTCGTCATTTCATCTTCCAACAAGACAACGACCCAAAGCACACAGACAAGAAAACCAAGGCCTGGTTCAAGAGGCAAAAAATCAAGGTGTTGGAGTGGCCTAGTCAGTCTCCTGACCTTAACCCAATTGAAAACTTGTGGAAGGAGCTCAAGATTAAAGTCCACATGAGACACCCAAAGAACCTAGATAACTTGGAGAAGATCTGCATGGAGGAGTGGGCCAAGATAACTCCAGAGACCTGTGCCGGCCTGATCAGGTCTTATAAAAGACGATTATTAGCTGTAATTGCAAACAAGGGTTATTCCACAAAAAATTAAACCTAGGGGTTGAATAATAATTGACCCACACTTTTATGTTTAAAATTTATTAAAATTTAACTGAGCAACATAACTTTTTGGTTTGTAAGATTTATGCATCTGTTAATAAATCCTGCTCTTGTGTGAAGTTTGAAGGCTCTAACTTATTTGCATCTTATCAAACCTGCTAAATCTGCAGGGGGTTGAATACTACTTGTAGGCACTGTAAATGAAAAGGGCGGGCCTAGCAGACCTGGTGTCTGCCACTGCTGCATCAGACATCCTTTCATCTGCTGTTCCTGCTCATCCTGGTGTGTTTCAATATACCCCGGGTATACTTGGGGAGTGGGGGTGTCAGATATCAACGCAATTCTAAAAGCGTTAATCGAAAAATTAGTCACCAGCATACCAGTTGCATAGCCGGCCCCTAAAAACTTCCACCCACTATGGCTGGTATACATAAATATGTTGTATTCTATGGGGTTAGTCCACTGGGATTTCACCTGGATGAGGTAAATGATAAAATATTGGGTAATCAGTACATGGACATTTGGTCCCTTATAACAGCATATCAACACACTGTTGACAAAGAGTGCCGTTCACGTGCTAGGCCTGTTTATAACCACATGACTAAGGTTACAAAAACGATCAACAATTGGTTGCAAGCTTTTGCAATTATTGGCTGTATTGTGGGCCAAAAGCACCCAAAACGTTGTTCTGAACTTTTTTGTTTATATGGAATCAATTTATAACGCTTATAAATCCTACAGCAGATCGGGTTGTTGATGGTTCGATGTGGAATTCTGCAGGCCTTGTCACTGCTATCTGACCTGGGTTGGAATGTCAAGGCCATGGATGTCTGGCTTCGCTTCATGCTAGCACAAAGGACTCAGCCCTTTCCAGGCACGGCCACTGGTCCTGGTTCTTCAGGGGCTTCAAGATCAGTGGCCGGCCATCAGATGCCCGGGTGCCTGCTGGCTGTTCAATGAAGGTCATTGTAAATTTGCTGGCCTCTGCAAGTACAAACACAAATGTTCAGCTTGCAGAGGAAACCACCCTGAAGTTCTTTGCCCCATGACCCACAATTATGCACCTACCAAAGCAGTCACGGACACCCAACCCTAAGGACCACAGTGAGCATACTCGCGATGGGTCCTTGGCTAGACATTTACCCCAATAAAGAGTGCAGCAGAGCAATTGCATTCAGGTTTTACTTACAGGTTTTTCATCTGCTTTTTACTGACTTACTCAAGTCAGCTAGAGAACAACTGAATCTGCTTAGGGACAAGCCAAGTAAAGAGGTTGCTTTAGGCAGAATTAAGGGCCCTTTGTTTCACTCTCTTTTTATAACATGAGTGTCCACCTTAGGTGTGGTCAACAAAAGAGAACCAGGAAAATTCACTTTAATTAATCACCTCTCTAACCCAAAAGGTTTATCAGTGAATGACAATATTTCTCCATAAGAGGCTTGTCCCTGGTCAGGATGTCAGGTCGTGGGGCTCTTCTTGCAAAGTCAAACATAGAATCTTCCTTCTGCCTCCTTCCATTCCAAGCTGAATGTTACCATCTCCTGGGTTGCCAGATGAAAGGCCTTTTTTTATTTTGACACCTGCTTTCCTATGGGGTGTTCCACATTGTGCCATTATTTTGAAAAATTCAGTCCTTTTCTTGAATGGGTGACTCATCGCCTCTATGTAGCAGAGCTGATCGAGTTGCACCAGCTTCTAGTCTCCTATGGAGACTATTGAAGCATGGCAAAAGTAAAAAAAAAAGTGTTTAAGAATATAAAAAAAATGAAAGTTTATATCACCCCCCCTTTCGCCTCATTCAAAATAAAACAATAAAAAAATCACACAAACACATATTAGGTATCGCTGCATTCAGAATAGCCCGATCTATCAATAAAAAAAGGAGTAACCTGATCACTAAACGGCGTAGCGAGAAAAAAATTAAAAACGCCAGAATTATGTTTTTTTGGTCGCCGTGACATTGCAATAACGGGCAATCAAAAGAACGTATCTGCACCAAAATGGTATCACTAAAAATGTCAGCTCAGAGGGCAAAAAAATACACCCTTAACAAACCTGAGATTCCGAAAAATGGAGACACTACGGCTCTCGTAAAATGGCGCAATTTTTTTTTTTTTAGCAAAGTTTGGAATTTTTTTCAACACTTAGATAAAAAAGAAACTAGGCATGTTTGGTATCTATGAACTCGTAATGACCTGGAGAATCATAATGACAGGTCAGTTTTAGCACTTAGTGAACCTAGCAAAAAGCCAAACAAAAAACATGTGTGGGATTGCACTTTTTTTGGAATTTTGCCGCACTTGGAGTTTTTTCCCCATTTTCTAGTACATGACATGGTAAAACCAATGCTGTCGTTCAAAAGTACAACTTGTCCCACAAAAAACAAGCCCTCACATGGCCATATTGATGGAAAAATAAAAAAGTTATGAGTCTGGGAAGAAGGGGAGCAAAAAACGAAAAACCGAAAAAAGCTCTTGTCATGCAGGGGTTAATAAAAGTTACCATGCTTATAATACATAAGTACCAATTTTATCACTAGATACCACAAGAATAGTCACATATTCACGTGTAAATTGCCACAAGAGATGTGAGAAGCATATATGAATCTGGGTGTGACAGACCTGATATGTCTTTCTAAGTGCCATCCATGTGCCAAAACTGTCCACAAAATTTGTCAGTGATTTAATGGACATGCCTTTGTTCACACTATCAGTCTTCGAGAAACTTTGGTCCAGATATGCTGTCGTGTGTGGTAAATTAAGTTGGTCTTCTAAAAGTGTTCTTCTAAGTGGCCAAATCTTTTAAGGGACATTCCATGAAAATACAGTCTCCAAGGTACTTAACACCAGGTATCATTAACAAAGCCCTGACTAAAAGCAGCTCTTACAGAGGCTGGAAACACAGATCCAGTAGCTATACGTCTCTTCTTGTAGTGACAGCCACTCAGGCCATAAGCAAACACTGGCAACTGATGACGTGTCAGATAGATGAGAGTCACCTTATCATTGTATGTATGCTGACCGGCGCTCACTTGAGAAGCCTATCACTTGCTTTTGCTCACCGAATATTGATCCCAACAAGTAGTCAGAACACGTTAGTAGGCAGTGGGGCAGATGCTGCATTGATGCTCCCTACACTGAAATTTGGGTTACTTTGATCATTTCATGGCAGATAGTGGTGTCTGACAAAGCATGTTTTCTTGGTATTGGACAAACACAAACTATCTTTAAAATATATGTATATAGGTGTCTGTGCCAAATGGCACTAAATTTGACAGATTTTATGCTTTTTTATTTCATACACATATTTATCTAAAAACATTAAGTGTCATTCAGAGAACATTTCAATGTGCTTGGCTTGTAATTGATCAAAATAAACTGAAATTTGTTTCACTTGCAAAGTTTTTTTTAACTTTACCAAGACCAGGGAAATTTTGAGCATAGATGACAAGTACAAAAGTTAAGATTTTGTAATGAACCATTCAAAAAGGGGTATTTTATGTCACAGTATTTCCAAATACCGTAGTTTTCTCATAGTCTTGATATATTTTCTAAGACAATTATTTTAAGAAAAAAATTGTTACTTTGCAAATCAATATGCTAATTCTCCTTTGCATAGAGATGTCAAACATGTTTATTATTTTATTTTTAATTATTGTGCTTACTTATTTAGCATTATCACCATTTACTATCCCCATTGGGGCTCTATGGGAAGAAACTAGAACACCATAGAGAAAAGAGCATGCATAAACAAGGGATCACCTAGTAATATCATAAAAAATATATGAACTTTATTATACGACAAAATTTCACAACACGCCTCCCGAAGAAGGATTGCCAAACACGTGTCAGGGCAGCAGGGACACCAGGAATCCCACGTGCACCTCACAGGTATCTTTTGACCCATTCATATCATCAATGTAATATTGTATTACCGCCATTATGTATCTATATTTGGACATTTGGTCCCATTTGTAAGCACAACGCACTTTAGTTAGGCATGATTCGCCATGTTTACTTATTATAGATTGTTTACATGTTGAGCATCGTGCACTTTATGAACTAAGGGTATATTGTAATATAGCCCCTATATATATAGTGTTGGCTTATTTTTGTGCAACTCTTTGTATTTTTGTGCTATTGATACTGAAATTCATTGTTTTGCGGTCATACCTTAGAATATTACAATTTAATTTTTGAGCCTGCTGTTCATTTAACAATATAATAATAATAAAAAATTTCTATAGCACCGACATATTCCGCAGCAGTTTACATTTCAGAGGGGACTTGTACAGACAATAGACATTACAGCATAACAATAATCACATAGATCATAACAGATACCAAGAGGGATGAGGGCCTTGCTCGCAAGCTTACAATCTATGAGGAAAAAGGTAGACACAAAAGGTGGGTGGTAAAAATTGCCCTGATTGTATGGACCAGACATAATGTTAAGTGTGTAACAGTACAGACACAGAGGGCTAATGGATGCATAAAGCATGTGGGAACATGATACGGGGAACCTGGTTATGGTAAAACTTTTGGCTGTGCCACACAGGGATAGATTAGGTTAATGTGTTGAGGCGGTAGGCCAGTCTGAATAAATGCATTTTCAGGGCATGCTTAAAATTGTGGGGTTTGGGGACTAATCGTATTGACCTGGGAAGTGCATTCCAAAGAATTGGCGCAGCACATGTATAGTCTTGGAGACAGGAGTGGGAGGTTCTGATTATTGAGAATGCTAACCTCAGGTCTTCAGCAGAACGGAGGGTGCAGCTAGGATAATATACTGAGGCAAGGGAGGAGATGTAGGGAGGTGCTGAGCCATGGAGAGCTTTGTGGGTGAGGATAATAAGTTTGTACTGGATTCTGGAGTGGATGGGTAGCCAGTGTAATGACTTGCACAAGGTAGAGGCATCGGTATAACGATTGGCGAGGAATATGATCTTGGCTGCAACATTCAAGACAGATTGGAGGGGGGAGTTTGGTAAGAGGGAGACCGATTAGAAGAGAGTTAAAATAGTCGAGACGAGAATGAATAAGAGAAACAGTAAGAGTTTTTGCGGAGTCAAAAGTAAGAAAAGGTCGAATTCTAGAAATGTTTTTGAGGTGCAGATAACAAGAGCGAGCCAGTGATCGGATGTGGGGGCAAAGGAAAGCTCGGAGTCAAGTATGACTCCAAGACAGCGGGCATGTTGCTGGGGAGTAATAGTGGAACCACACACGGAAATGGCAATGTCGGGTATAGGTACATTAGTAGCGGGAGGAAACACAAGGAGTTCTGTCTTTGACAGGTTCAGTTTCAGATATAGTGAGGACATGATGTTAGACACAGCGTTTAGACAATCGCTGGTGTTTTCTAGAAAGGCAGGCTTGATGTCAGGAGAAGAAGCGTATAATTGGGTGTCATCAGCATAGAGATGGTACTGGAAACCAAATCTACTGATTGTTTGACCAATAGGGGCAGTGTACAAAGAGAAGAGGAGGGGGCCTAGGACTGAACCTTGAGGAACCCCAACAGTAAGGGGAAGATGAGAGGAGAAGGAACCAGCAAAAGATACAGTAAAGGAGCGGTCAGAGAGATAGGAGAAGAACCAGGAGAGAATGGTGTCCTTGAGGCCAATGGAACGAAGCATAGTGAGGAGGAGCTGATGATCCACGGTGTCGAATGCTGCGGAGAGATCCAAGAGAATTAGCATGGAATAATGACCATTTGATTTAGGTGTTAGTAGATCATTAGAGACTTTAGTGAGGGCAGTTTCAGTAGAGTGTAAAGAGCGGAAACCGGATTGGAGAGGGTCGAGAAGAGAGTTATCAAAGACATAGCGGATAAGACGGGAGTGGACCAGGCATTCCAGGAGTTTAGAGATGAAGGGAAGATTAGAGACGGGTCTATAGTTAGCGGCACAGTTTTGGTCGAGGGATGGCTTTTTAAGTAGTGGATGTATGATGGCATGCTTAAATGAGGAGGGAAATTTACCAGAAGAGAGAGAGAGGTTAAATATTTTAGTTAGGTGAAGGGTGACAGCAGGGAAAAGGGACTGGAGGAGATGTGACGGAAATGGGTCACTGGTGCAAGTGGTTGGGCGAGAAGATGCAAGGAGCCTGCCTACTTCTTCTGTGACTGGTTCAAAATCAGAGAGTGAGCTAGATGCAGTGGGGGAGGGAGGACAGTGCATGGTATGAGGTGATTGGGAGATAATTTCCTGTCGGATTTGGTCAATTTTTTCTTTGAAGTAATTGGCCAGATCGTCAGCACGAAGCTCCGTGGTTGGGGCCTGTACTCTTGGGTTGAGAAGAGAATGAAAAGTGTCAAAGAGACGTTTAGGGTTCATTTAAAAGCCTGTGCTCTAGGGGTACTCTATGGTAGTATGTCTCTGGTTTTTGTATTTTCAGTACCTTTTTCTTTTTTAAACATTTGTTTTTATATTGATTTTAAATAAAAAATATTTTTATCCAGTACTAGAGTTGAGCGATACCGTCCGATACTTCAAAGTATCGTATCGGATGGTATCGGCCGATCTTTAAAAAAGTATCGGTATCGCCGATTCCGATACCGGAAGTCCCATTCAAGTCTATGGGACTTCCGGTATCGGAATAAGAAAAACCCTTTCCTGCCCTTGTACAGCCTCTCTGGGGTCTGTACGGGCCTTTCGGGGGGCTGTGCCGGCCTGCCAGGGGGTCTGTGCAGGCTCCGGTGGTCTGTGCCGGCCTGCCGGGGGGCTGTGCCGGCCTGCCGGTGGTCTGTGCAGGCTCCGGTGGTCTGTGCCGGCCTGCCGGTGGTCTGTGCAGGCTCCGGGGGGCTGTGCCGGCCTGCCGGGGGGCTGTGCCGGCCTGCCGGTGGTCTGTGCAGGCTCCGGGGGGCTGTGCCGGCCTGCCGGGGGGCTGTGCCGGCCTGCCGGTGGGCTGTGCAGGCTCCGGGGGTCTGTGCAGGCATCGTCCGATGGGACTACAAGTCCCATCGGGCGATGCCTGCTACCATGACAGTGATTGACACATTAGCCAATGATGGGACAGTAGTAGTCCCATCATCCGGCTAATGTGTTAAATGTAAAAAAAAAAAATAAAAAAAAAAAAAAAAAAATTACATGCTACATACATACAACATGCATACTACATACATGCTACATTCATACTACATACTACATACATGCTACATACATACTACATATATACTACATGCATGCTACATACATACTGCATGCTACATACATACTACATGCTACATACATACTACATATATACTACATGCATGCTACATACATACTACATGCTACATACATACCACATACATACTACATATATACTACATGCATGCTACATACATACTACATGCTACATACATACCACATATATACTACATACATACTACATATATACTGCATGCTACATACATACTACATGCTACATACATACTACATATATACTACATGCATGCTACATACATACTACATGCTACATACATACCACATACATACTACATATATACTACATGCATGCTACATACATACTACATGCTACATACATACCACATATATACTACATACATACTACATATATACTGCATGCTACATACATACTACATATATACTACATGCATGCTACATACATACTACATACCACATACATACCACATACATACTACATACATACTACATGCTACATACATACTACATGCTACATACATACTACATATATACTACATGCATGCTACATACATACTACATACCACATACATACCACATACATACTACATACATACTACATACATACTACATGCTACATACATACTACATGCTACATACATACTACATATATACTACATGCATGCTACATACATACTACATATATACTACATGCATGCTACATACATACTACATGCTACATGCATGCTACATACATACTACATACATACTACATGCTACATACATACCACATATATACTACATACATACAATACATTCATACAATACATACATAGACATACAGTACATATAACATAGAGTAACATACTTACCAATACTTGTCACATTGTTCCCCGAAGCCATTGTCGTCTACGGAATAAATATTAACATAACAAACCACAAAAATACTCACCCACGATCCGAAGCAGTCCACGAGTGTGTCCCACGACGATCTTGGGTAGAGAACTGCAGCATCAGATGATGCTGCCGTTCTCTACGGGCTGCAGGAATCTAATGACGGAAGGTAGGTATCCTTCCGCACTGTATTCCTCCGCCACTTAAAAAAAAAAAGTCCCTAGTCTCACTTTATGCCATTGCTGTGTGGGAATTTCCCACGCAGCAATGGCATAAAGTGAGACTAGGGACTTTTTTTTTTTTAAGTGGCGGAGGAATACAGTGCGGAAGGATACCTACCTTCCGTCATTGGATTCCTGCAGCCCGTAGAGAACGGCAGCATCATCTGATGCTGCAGTTCTCTACCCAAGATCGTCGTGGGACACACTCGTGGACTGCTTCGGATCGTGGGTGAGTATTTTTGTGGTTTGTTATGTTAATATTTATTCCGTAGACGACAATGGCTTCGGGGAACAATGTGACAAGTATTGGTAAGTATGTTACTCTATGTTATATGTACTGTATGTCTATGTATGTATTGTATGAATGTATTGTATGTATGTAGTATATATGTGGTATGTATGTAGCATGTAGTATGTATGTAGTATGTATGTAGCATGCATGTAGCATGTAGTATGTATGTAGCATGCATGTAGTATGTATGTAGCATGCATGTAGTATATATGTAGTATGTATGTAGCATGTAGTATGTATGTAGCATGTAGTATGTATGTAGTATGTATGTAGTATGTATGTGGTATGTATGTGGTATGTAGTATGTATGTAGCATGCATGTAGTATATATGTAGTATGTATGTAGCATGTATGTAGTATGTATGTAGCATGTAGTATGTATGTAGCATGCATGTAGTATATATGTAGTATATATGTAGTATGTATGTAGCATGCATGTAGTATATATGTAGTATGTATGTAGCATGTAGTATGTATGTAGCATGTAGTATGTATGTAGTATGTATGTAGTATGTATGTGGTATGCAGTATGTATGTAGTATGTATGTAGTATATATGTAGTATGTATGTAGCATGTAGTATGTATGTAGCATGCATGTAGTATGTATGTAGTATTTTTTTTTTTTTTTTTTTTTAACATTTAACACATTAGCCGGATGATGGGACTACTACTGTCCCATCATTGGCTAATGTGTCAATCACTGTCATGGTAGCAGGCATCGCCCGATGGGACTTGTAGTCCCATCGGACGATGCTTGCACAGACCCCCGGACATCAGCACAGCCCCCCGGCAGGCCGGCACAGCCCCCCGGCAGGCCGGTACAGACCCCCACAGGGTGCACAGACCACCGGCAGGCCGGCACAGCCCCCCGGCAGGCCGGTACAGACCCCGGGCAGTCCACACAGCCCCCCGGCAGGCCGGCACAGCCCCCCGGCAGGCCGGCAGAGACCCCCGGAAGGCCCGAAATGACGGCGCATCATGATGCGCACACACCGCGCATCATGATGACGTCAGGCCGTCAATCAACTGAACTTCCGATTCCGATGCCGAATTCCGATATTGAAAAAATATCGGAAGTCGGTATCGGAATTCCGATACAGCAAGTATCGGCCGATACCCGATACTTGCGGTATCGGAATGCTCAACACTATCCAGTACCCTTTTTGTGTTGCCAGTACAATTATTTAGGTAACTTCTTTGTGTATTTGTATTGGCAGGCGCGGTACTGCATAAGGAGCGCGCCTCTGACTGTGGAGCCCATATAACAAACAACAATAAAATACTGCCAGTGCCCAGTACCACTCCTCACACCAATCCCCTTGGTGATGCACTAATTAGGATGCACCAGCTGGCCATTGGTTCTTAAAGGGGAAGGGTCCTACGGTGGTTCTTAAAGGGGAAGGGTCCTACGGCCACACCTAAAGGGGTTAAATCCAGGTGTCCGCTGGGGAAAAGAGGACGTCTCTGGCACGGAAGCTTCTGTATTGAAGGGATACAAATACCCCATGTGGTTAGGGGTTATAAGATATTAAGGACTTCTCTTGTGATTATATTCGTAGTGCGTAGGGTCCATATGGTTACTGCTGGCTCTCCAGTTAAGTCTATGGTAACCAGTGGCTTACAGAGGCAGCCCTAATCTCTGGTGTCTAAGTCCAGAGATTACCTTACTGAGAGTATCCATGAGGTAGCGCCTTCTCATTGGTGCTCGGATGCTGACTACTCTGGTGATGTGGCAGCTCCGAATTGGTCCATGGGTGACGCCCCATCCGTCTGGGCATGTTTGGGGTGGAGCCTAGCACATAAATTGCTTCCAGCAGCGCACACGGTGTGCTAGTGTCATTTGTGTTTTGGTGTGTGTGGGTGGATTCTCTACTGCTCTGTCTGTTTACTTTTGAGTGGTTAGCACTGCACAGCTTCATATAGATAGTGTAGATTTTGCCTTTCCGCTTCACTTAGCACCTGTCTCAGCCAAGTGTGCGGTTAGCATGGGTCAGTTGCGCGGAAAGCTCAAACCATGTGCTTATTCCCTGCTGGATTAACAGGGTATTCCACACTTCTCATTTTCCAGTGTCGCTTGGTGGTTAGCGGAGTTGGGTACTTATATTTTCAGTGCCGCTAGGTGGTTAGCTGAGCTTGGTATTTATATTTTTTAGTGCTATTCATCTCTGCATGGTGGACCCCGGGATGCGATTGTACTTTAAAATTTATTTTAATTTAGTGCAACACGCCAACCCTAACACTCGGTCATGACTACAACCCAATGCCACCTTGTTACAACTGCAGACTTGAAGCTTAAGGCCAGATAATCCCTTTAACAAATATCAGGAAACACTAGGATTTTAGTAGCCTTGAAAAAAATAAGTGGTATCATGGCTTTTTGAAGCGTTCAACCAGGCCATGCACAACTTGCTTGGTAGTTTTAGAGAAACAGTGCTAAGCCATAAGTCGCTCAATCAGCCTGGTCATTGCGTGTTTTAATTTGCAGGTTACACTTCAAAAACAAGGGTATTTTTCCCCATGCTTGGTCAAGGTCAAATCTCTATTAAAATACCCTTAGGTTCTCATTCTGGAGAAATGAACTGGTAATACATTTGGCAAGTTAATCTGTGGATTGACTTCTCACATAAGACCAGCTGTTACGCTTCTAAGTACAGGCAGTATTTACCTCTAATTATGAAATGACTAAATAAAATGTAAAGGCAAAAAAAGGAACACATTGCTTTTCTGCTACTGAGGTATAATTACAGATTTAATAATCTGATTTGTCAAAACTGTCAGAGGCAAGTGGATCATCTGGAGAGCAGATGAAGAAAATATTTATAATTATGGGTTCATGTTTGTAGTCAGTCCATCAAAATCACTGTAGTTGTAAGCTCAAAGGACGAGTCAGCAACGAAATCAACAATAAAAAAAATACCTGTATATATAAGCAGTAACCTCTGCATGGCAGGATAATTACTTAGTAAGCATGACAAAATACAACAATCCTAATTTTAGAAATTTCTGTATTTTTTTTTAAACTAAAGTGTAAGTATTTATTATGAAAGAAAATCTTATGCATCAAAATGTAGCAGCTGATACAACAAGAATTTCAACGTAATATTATTTTAGGTTCCAAAAAATATATCTTATATGCCAGGAACTTGTACTGTATAATACCACAATAGAATCATTCGTATACTACAAGAAGAGTCACCTAAACCCTAAAAGTATTACAAAAAGATCACAAGTTCAATCTTGGAAATTTTACCATTAACAAAAAAACATCATGACTTTCGGAAGTCGAGGAAAATAAAGAAAAGGGAAAAAAAGAAAAGTGACTGTGAAAAGGTTACAGGAAAGATATATATCTTTGTACCATGTTAGCCAGTAGCTAGAAAAATATTTAGATTTACGAGTGCTCAGTGGTCGATACCATTTAATGGCTAACTGGTAACAAATTGCAAGCTTTGGGGACTACTCAGGTCTCTTCATCAGGCATAGACTAATACAAAATCTGAAGAATCACATTTTTATACACAAGGGGACACAGGAATAATGCAATAGATAAGACAAGGGTTAAATATTCACATTATGACAGCAGTTCTATTATGCGTAAATGGATATAATGCATGTACATTAGTAAATTGCTCTTTTATTCACCCTTTTCTGATTAAATACCTGGAGGTGAAGGTAATTCTAACCGAGCGGAAAGGAGTCATTGAACGCAATTGTACATTACACAGATACAAAAAGCAAAGAATCTGTCAGATAACCCAGGTCGTATCTGAGGGCAGAGTTCACAGACCCCAGTCACAAGAACTGAAAGCATCTTCACAGTGATCCCTGTGTTCCTTGATAACTTAAAATAGATATTCCAAGAGCATTTTCCCTGTCTTTATCAAAACTATCACTATTATTATCTCCTTCAATGTCAGATGCATTTGAACGCTCTTACAGAGTTGTCATTAGTCCCATTACCGGCTAAAATACACACAAGGTTCTTTATTCAGGAGCAGCAGACCCATCACTGAGCATTGTCAGACATCAAGTGGTAGAAGCTTGTAGCTAAAAAGTTGCCTCTTCAGTATAGCAGTTTCTGCAATACAATCCTTTTAAAGGTAATTGGCTAAATGGCAACTAGTATTTCATACTCATCTGAGCACCTCCAATACATCGGTATACATGCACATCCATCATTGCATGGCTACACCTTTCATTAACTAAAAAGTAACCCTGTGGTGTGGTTCTCAACTGTGCGTGCCGCTCAAGCAACTCTTCAGTCACAACACCGCTGACGATCTGCAATTATCCAGCAATATATATATTCTCAGAGTATTATATGAATCTAATTTTCTTTCAGGTACTTCGAATTAGGGTTCGTGCAGATGACTGAATTATTGGTCCAAGTGTGATCTGACAAAACATCCCGAACAATGTTATTCTATGGGGCCATGCACATGTCCGATAAAAAATTTGCAATGTGCTCAATTTGCATCTGAGTGCGGCACGATGGCTCAGTGGTTA
The DNA here is from genome assembly GCF_039654945.1 of Dendrobates tinctorius. Lineage (NCBI taxonomy): Eukaryota > Metazoa > Chordata > Amphibia > Anura > Dendrobatidae > Dendrobates > Dendrobates tinctorius. The sequence continues at coordinate 34,392,262 of NW_027361675.1, forward strand.
GCACTGCAGCATTGCAGCTCTGGTGTCCTGGGTTCAAATTCCACCAAGGACAACATCTTCAAGGAGTTTGTATGTTCTCCCTGTGTTTGCGTGGGTTTCCTCCCACATTCCAAAGACATACTGATACGGAATTTAGATTGTGAGCCTCATCGGGGACAGTGATGATGATGTCTGTAAAGCCCTGGCGCTATATAAATGAGTAAAATAAATAAATAAAATGTGGCAAGCAATGCTTTTCAATTAATGGCGCTATTTAAATGAGTAAAATATATAAAATAAATATTCAGATCGCACTCAGCCATGCAAGTCAATGAGTCCGTGGGAAAAAAAAAGGACTGATCTTGAAGGACATCTGACTGCAGTCTGATTTTCACAGCCTGACAAAAAATGGAGAAGATGGAGAATTGTTTCTTTCCATCTTATCTGAGAAAATCGGATCACACTATGATCAAACTCTGATTAGCATTATAGGCCCGATTCTCTCGGATGAATTAACATACTTTCGTGTGACCCTAGCCTTATGATAAGTCATCAATATCAGATCAGTGGCGTTGTGATTTGCAAGAATCCTTCTATATCTATTAATTCAGTTTATTTGCTCTATGAAAAGTATAGCCAAAAATCATACCAATATGTATAAAAGTCGCAAAAATAGAAAAAAATTCAAGGATCTAAGAAAAAGCGTCTCTTTACATCGTAAAAAAAATTGTCCACATTTTGCTTTTTGGTGTAGAAAAATCTTCTACAAATACTCAAGTAAAACCGCTGGATAAAATGGCACATTTTACTTGTTTTTACTTGCCTTATTCTTATTTATTTGAATAGAAATTTCCGCGGCAATTCCACAACTCCCTGCCGCGGGAAATCCGCACATGGAATTCCCGCTAAAAACTAGCATTTTGCAAGCATAATTACCTTGCAGAATGCTTGAGTTTTCCAAGCGATCTGTAGCATCGCTTGGAAAACTGACTGACAGGTTGGTCACACTTGTCAAACATAGTATTTGACTATTGTGACCAACTTTTTACTATTGAGGCCGCCTATGCAGCATCAGTATTAAAAAGATATAATGTTAAAAATAATAAAAAAATAAAAAATCGTGATATTCTCACCTTGCCTTGCGACAATGACCCCAGATGACGTAGCATCACGCAAGACCGCTACGTCATCACAGGTCATTGCCGCAGGCATCACTGGGAAAGGGACTTGCCGGGAGCATCGCTGAGGCCTGGGAACGCTTCAAGGGACACCGGAAGGTGAGAATATCACAATTTTTTATTTTAATTCTTTTTAACAGGGATATGGTACCCAGGGCCTGGAGGAGAGTCTCCTCTCCTCCAGACCCTGGGTACCATCTGCACATTTTCTGCTTACTTTGCGCATGGTGGGCATAGCCACATGTGGAAAGTAAGGGGGCAGTTACACACGATATTGTGAATGATATCGTTGCAACGTCACCCGTTTGGTGACGTTTCAGCGATGTCGAAACGACATCATTGCGTGTGACATGTAGCAACGATCAACGATCAGATGACTGATCGTTAATCGTTGCTTAAGGCTCTGGGCCATAATTCTGTCATTGGTCTCCCACTGGGCAGCACACATCGTTGCCTGTGACAGCGAGAGACCAACGATCAGCGACGCTGGCAGCTCGTATCCAAAGTAAACAGCGGGTAACTAAGAGCCGCGCAGCTCTTAGTTACCCACTGTTTACCCTGGATACCAGCTTGCTCGCTGGTCCTGATCGCTGGTGGGTCTGTCTATGTGACAGCTCACCAGCGATCAGCTAACTATGTCCCAGCGATCCCATCCATGTCGGATCGCTGGTGGGATCGCTGGGGCATTGAAGCGTGTAACGGGACCCTAAGCAGATCAATGCATTCCTATGTGTGTGGAATTCCAGCGATTCCGCATAAAGATGAGCTTGCTGCGTATTTTTCCGCGATGTGATTCCGCTGCGGAAAAATACGCAGCATTAGCACAGCATGTGGAGATTGCCATTGAATTCAATGGGTTGCTTTTTGTATGCGTTTTCGTGGCGAAAAAAACGCAGCAAAAACGCATAAAATCCGCAACGTGTGCACATAGCCTCACAAGCTGCAGATTTGATAAAATGCATGGAAAATATAAGCATCATGTGCATGAGATTTGAAAAATCTTATTCACATTGCTGTTACTGTAACATGGAGTATTTTTACCCTTGAAAAATGTGCAGCAGAAACCCAGCATGAAAATTAGCCCTAACAGGCATAAATTATAGTATAGCAAAATAAAATGATACAATACTCACAGTCTTTTCTTCGATATGACCATTCTCACCTCCAACAATTTTTCTATTACAAGCAGACTGCTTTACATGAGGTAATGTAATGACAACAAAAAATTTTACCACCGAGATAAAATATGTAATCAATGACAATCACATAATCATTCATTGTTCAGTACTGGGCATGTTTTCTAATGAGCAATCATGGAAAATGATCGCCCTATGTAAAAGTCTCTAGAGGGATGTCCCACCAACAATGGATTCCAGTGAGGCAACTCATAGCTAGCTTTACTGAAATTCAACAATTAAAGAGGTTAAAAACCTTTTGGGAAGCATGGCTTGTTATAAAATACCACATAACTGCCGCATCTCTTGTCCACCCTGTGGATCCAGGTACAGCATTCGGCGACGGATTAGGAACAGTTGACTATATCGCCCATCTGTCACAGGAACTTGTAACCCCTTTCCGACATTGGGCATACATTTATGCTGGTCAGACTCTCTCCCTTTGATGTGGGCACATCTTTCCCTGCCCATGTCAGCTGTTTTGAACAGCTGACATGTGCTTGGAACAGCCGCGCGTGGAATCACGATCCACCCGCGGCTATTAACCTGTTACAGTTGTGGCCAAAAGTATTGACACCCCTGCAATTCTTTCAGATAATACTCAGTTTCTTCCTGAAAATGATTGCAAACACAAATTCTTTGGTATTATTATCTTCATTTAATTTGTCTTAAATGAAAAAACACAAAAGAGAATGAAGCAAAAAGCAAAACATTGATCATTTCACACAAAACTCCAAAAATGGGCCAGACAAAAGTATTGGCACCCTCAGCCTAATACTTGGTTGCACAACCTTTAGCCAAAATAACTGCGACCAACCGCTTCCGGTAACCCTCAATGAGTTTCTTACAATGCTCTGCTGGAATTTTAGACCATTCTTCTTTGGCAAACTGCTCCAGGTCCCTGATATTTGAAGGGTGCCTTCTCCAAACTGCCATTTTTAGATCTCTCCACAGGTGTTCTATGGGATTCAGGTCTAGACTCATTGCTGGCCACCTTAGAAGTCTCCAGTGCTTTCTCTCAAACCATTTTCTAGTGCTTTTTGAAGTGTGTTTTGGGTCATTGTCCTGCTGGAAGATCCATGACCTCTGAGGGAGACCCAGCTTTCTCACACTGGGCCCTACATTATGCTGCAAAATTTGTTGGTAGTCTTCAGACTTCATAATGCCATGCACATGGTCAAGCAGTCCAGTGCCAGAGGCAGCAAAGCAACCCCAAAACATCAGGGAACCTCCGCCATGTTTGACTGTAGGGACCGTGTTCTTTTCTTTGAATGCCTTTTTTTCTCCTGTAAACTCTATGTTGATATCTTTGCCCAAAAAGCTCTACTTTTGTCTCATCTGACCAGAGAACATTCTTCCAAACCGTTTCAGGCTTTTTCAGGTAAGTTTTGGCAAACTCCAGCCTGGCTTTTTTTATGTCTCGGGGTAAGAAGTGGGGTCTTCCTGGGTATCCTACCATACTGTCCCTTTTCATTCAGAAACCGACGGATAGTACGAGTTGACACTGTTGTACCCTCGGACTGCAGGGCAGCTTGAACTTGTTTGGACGTTAGTCGAGGTTCTTTATCCAATATCCATCCGCACAATCTTGCGTTGAAATCTCTTGTCAATTTTTCTTTTCCGTCCACATCTAGGGAGGTTAGCCACAGTGCCATGGGCTTTAAACTTCTTGATGACACTGCGAATGGTAGACACAGGAACATTCAGGTCTTTGGAGATAGACTTGTAGCCTTGAGATTGCTCATGCTTCCTCACAATTTGGTTTCTCAAGTCCTCAGACAGTTCTTTGGTCTTCTTTCTTTTTTCCATGCTCAATGTGGTACACACAAGGACACAGGACAGAGGTTGAGTCAACTTTAATCCATGTCAACTGGCTGCAAGTGTGATTTAGTTATTGCCAACACCTGTTAGGCGCCACAGGTAAGTTACAGGTGCTGTTAATTACACAAATTAGAGAAGCATCCCATGATTTTTTGAACAGTGCCAATACTTTTGTCCACCCTCTTTTTTATGTTTGGTGTGGAATTATATCCAATTTGGCTTTAGGACAATTCTTTTTGTGTTTTTTTCATTTAAGACAAATTAAATGAAGATAATAATACCAAAGAATTTGTGTTTGCAATCATTTTCAGGAAGAAACTGAGTATTATCTGACAGAATTGCAGGGGTGTCAATACTTTTGGCCACAACTGTATGATTAGGTAACCGAGGAAGATAGCAGGGGAATAGGCTAGGCAGCCAGATAACCAGAGAGGTTTGTAACTTAGCGGATTGCAGACCCCTAAACTAACAACACAACTAGAATTAGCCGTGGGACGTTTCTACGATGCCCTAGACGCCTCGGCACAGCCAAAGAGTTAAATAAGCCTAAAGCAAGAAAGGGGAAAGCTAAGCTGCCCCGGAGTAGAACCCCAAAGGAATAGATAGCCCCCAAACATATATTGCCAGTGGGACAACATGAGGCACAAAACACAGGCAGAAAATAGAGTAAGCAAATGATAGTGCCCAAACTGTCAAGATAAAACAGGACAGGAATGGATACTGTCTGCAATCACACTAAAAACCATAAGAAAAAAACCCAACACGTCTGATATGCAAAAATACTGAGGCCACACGACCTCTCCCCCACTAAATCAGAACTCTGGTGTGAACTTGACGCAAAACAAAAGATACTGATATAACAGGGGATTAGAAATACTGAAAAGACTGACACGAGCTGTAGCATATGGAACAGAGTTCAGCACAGGTCCCAGCAGGGAACAAGGTTGAACTCACACCAGCAGAGCAAAAATCAGAGAAAAGCAAAAAATGGATCAAATGCAAAAAGATTCAAGTAGACAAATAACTTATCTGAAAGATGCAGGACAAAGTAGGAGGCAAGCAGACTTCCAAAATGCTCAGGAAGAAAACCAAATCACCGGCAACAACTGAGGGAAGGTTGCTCACTTAAATCTCTCCAGTCTGTAACACCTGACCTCCAATCATCCTCCTCAAGTGTTTCACTTCTGCCAGCCAGACCAGCTCCATTACCAGCAGCAACCACTAGAGGGAGCCCAAACTCAGAAGCCAGGTCAAAAGTGTTCACAACATTAACCCATTAAATGCCATTGTCAACCACTGAAAGCGACATTTAACATGCATTGCCAGTAATCACGCTGGAAATCCACCCATCGGTGACCCCATCACGTGATCGTGGGTCACTGATGGGTTGGCATGACAACCAGACATCTTCTGCAGACCTCTATTGTTGTTAATGCCAAACTGCTCTGAGCGCCGCCTGGTGGTCGGCGCTCATAGCAAGTCAGCAATTCTGCTACATACTGTTGATCTGATCGGTTTATTGCAGCTTCTAGTCTCCCATAGTGACTATTGAAGCATGCCAAAAGTAAAATAAATTCTTAAAAATATTAAAAAAATAAAAAATATAAAAGTTCAAATCACCCCCCTTTGCCCCATTCAAAATAGAATAAAAAAATCAAACATACATATATTGGGTATTGCCACATTCAGAATCAACCAATCTATCCATATAATAAAAGAATTAACCCGATCGCTAGACGGTGTAACAAGAAAAAAATTAAAAATGCCAGAATTTTTTTGGTCGCCACGACATTGCATTAAAATGCAATAACGGGCGCTTAAAAGACCATATCTGCACAAAAATGGCATCATTAAAAATGTCAGCTCGGCATGCAAAAAATAAGCCTCCACCCAACCCAAGATCACAAAAAATGGATACGGGTATCGGAAAATTGTGCAACATATTTTTTAACATACTTTGGAATCTTTTTTTACCACTTAGATAAAAAAGAACCTACACATGTTTGGTGTCTATGAACTCGTAATGACTTGGAGAATCATAATATCAGGATAGTTTTAGCATTTAGTGAACATGGCGAAAAAAAAAGCAACTGTGGGATTGCATTTTTTTGCAATTTCACCGCACTTGAAATTTTTTTCCCCATTTTAGAGTACACGACATGGTAAAACCAATGATGTTGTTCAAAAGTACAACTCATTCCACAAAAACCAAGTCCTCACATGGTCATTTTGACCAAAAAATAAAAAAGTTATGGCTCTGGGAATAAGGGGAGCAAAATATGAAAATGCAAAACCCTAAATAGCTCTGGTCATTGAGGGAATTAAACGGGTTTCTAGTACTTTATATTAAATAGCTTAGCCTTAGGATAGTAATCAATATCAGATTGGTGAGGGTACGACACCCAGTACCCTTATGGATCAGCAATTCTTGGGGCCGCCAGTCAGAAGTGATCATTTGTGGCTTGGAACTGCACAGTTCTGTCAATACCAAACGGAGTAATATACTGTAGATCTAAGCCTATTCGTGTGAATAGGGGTGGAGGTACAGTTCTCAGACACGGTCACTATACCACTAACAGAGCTGTGCACCCCTCTAAGAGGTCAGATTTTCTGAAGTGAAATGACTGGATCAGCATCTCATCAGAGAAATATCAGATCTAAGCTAGTCACCAGATCGCTACAGCCAATCACAGGCTTCAGATATCCTGTGACATTTAGAAGGTACAGTAATTTTTCCAAATCAGCCTTCTCTGTACCCACAGGATTGACAGGAGGTAATTATGCCTATATTTTATACATAACAACTCATGCTCCTCAAAAAAATGTTTTCAACTTTGGACAACCGCTTTGCAAAGGTTGTGCCATCTAGACAACCCCTTCCTAAAATGTGTCAAGTTTTAACACCTGGGTACAGTCGCTAATTGTTATATTATGTATCACACACATTCAAGTTAAATAGCAACCATGTAATGCACCCATAAAAATATTCAGACACTTTGTTAAAGACTTCAAGCTTTGAAAGTTTCCAATTGCAACAAGTAGGAATGTAAATGCAGCTTTGACATATAATACTGGCAGAAAATTCAAATTATTCAAGTTTTATATACATCATCATTACTGCTATAATTATGGTCAAGCTAATGTGCTATAATACTCAGAACACAAAGGATACTCTCTCCTCGGTACCCTCACGATAATCATATCAATCACAAGGCAGCAGCTCTACTTGATGTTTGCTTTGTGTGTATATTTTTGTTGATGTAAGGTAAGCTCGCTAAGAGTGCTGTCTGTGATAACTCCCCTCCGCAGGCTAACACTTTCAGAGCTCCTTAAGCTCTTCTGAATTCATATCAGTGCTCATGAAATCGGATCAGTGTATACTCACAGGCATCATTTAGCATACCTTCCAAGGTATGTCAACAAAGGCACGGGTGCAACTGGCTTTGCATACTGCAGAAGGCGACGGCAACCAGAAATACCAGCAGGGGCCTGTTACTGATTTAAACAAGATGGATACTGTTGTTATGGTCACTAATCTCTGACCTACTTAAAATGAGTTCATTTTAAACAGCTACTGATTCAGACAGCTACTTATAGCTTTGTCACTGAATGCTTTAATGTCAGTGAACCAAGATCAACTACAGCCGTCAACCGCTAACTCAATGCATGGAACACCAATTTGTGTTCAACTGTATTTTTTACTACATGACTACAGGGAATCTGTCACCATTTTTGTGTCATACCAGCTAAAAATATACTTATGTAACCCCGAGTTCCCCTGTATAGCCCTGAAAAACCTTTCTGATTTCTCCCGCTATGTATTCTAATCAGGTCTATCCGATCCGATGGGCGTGGCTTTGGGCCACTCCACCCCTCCCCCCAGCTCCTGCTCGGCGTCCTGGATGTGGATGACACCGCCTGTGTCATCCTCATCGCAGTGAGAAATTTCACGCCCAGTGTGAGCAGTATGCTTTGCCCAACTGCGGGCAAAGCCAAAAAGCAGAAGTGCGCGTACACCTGTAAATGTGTTTCAGGTACATAAAAGTACTTCCAAGACATGAGCCAGAAATACATTTGACGACACATGAGCACTTCTGCTTTTCAGTTTTGCCCGCAGTTGAGCAAAGCATATTTGAATTTGGTTTGGGATCTGCATCTATTCTAGGGTATGATCTGGGGTTGAACTTTATTTAGGGCCTGCTCGGTCTATATTAATGCAAGGGTTCAGGAAACCACAGTGGCTCACCAGTAAGTCCTGTTGGCTTGTAGCATTGTGGTCTTGGGTTTCAATTCGATGAAGGAAAACATGAAGGTTTTATGTTCTTTGTATGATGGCACAGGTTTCCCATGGGTATTCTACTCCAAAAGATATACTCATAAGGAATTTAGATTTTGAGCCTCGATAGAAACAGTGAGTAATGACTATGTATGTAAAGCACTGTGGAACATGTTGGTTCTATAATATATAATAAATATAAAAACAAGGTTTTTGTCTCCCACCAGAATGTATTTCGGGACCTAGTCTAGGGTCTGAATTTAGTTGTATTGTGATCGAAAGGGATGGATGCAAAAGGTAGGTGCGAAAAATTTCTCAACATCAAACTGCAGTCTTCAAAATAAATAGTCATGGTGGTCTAGATCAGACGGAGAAAAAAAGAGAGCATGTCTACAATCAGAGAAGATATCACTATTGAGTCAATAGATTTATTGTGGAGCTATCAACTTTCCTTATTTTTCTGTTACGTTAAATTCTTGTATTCCACAAGTATATGAAGAATCTTTATGTAGACCGGGCCTCACTGAGAACTGTAATGTGTGCCCCTACATGGTTTAGCACTGTTACCATGATTTATCACTTTCTAGGGTAACAGACCCAATTGTCAATGTTAACACTGAAAGGCATATGGTAGGGAGGTGTGAAAGGTCAAAAATTTGGAGAAAAACACACAGGGTGCGTGGTTTACTTAATCCACAGTGGTACACCGTTGTCTCTATGCTATAAAATGTGGGTTATTGACCAACATAGATAATATTAGTAGAAAAATATCATGTAACTCATTTGCTGTGTGTCAACTGTCACGCTCGCGCCTTGGCAGGTTGGCACGAGCCGGGGGTTTGTGGCCCCCACTGGTCAACAAACCAGACTACCCTCGAAGGGGCGTGACTATGACAGCAACCTCGTCTTCGCTGGAGCCTCTGATGGTGAGGTCAGGCTTGTGCGGCAGGTACCTGCCAGGTGCCACTCCAGGGTGGTGTCTGGCTGTGGCTGCTGATCCCACTCGGGGACAAGACACTTGGACAGGTGCAACTGACAGGCAGGCAGGTAGGCACGGGTGGTACCCAGGCAGCAACGGCTGAGACACAGAGCAGGCAGTCATGGCTGAGACACAGGGCAGGCAGGCACGGCTGAGATACAGGGCAGGTGTGGTGTGTGAAGGAACAGGTAGCGACCTGTTCACACAGCAGGTGCAGGCACTGGAGCAGGCTGGAAGGAGAGGAGTATGACAGAACAGGTTTGGACTTGTTCACACAGGAGGTGCAGGTACGAGTGCTGATAGGAGGTAGTGGAGTATGACGGGACCGATTTGGACCTGTTCACACAGGAGGAGGGTTGCAAGGGTGCAGAGTACAGGCAGAGCTTGCAAGGGTACAGAGCAGGCAGAGCTTGCAAGAGTTCAGAACAGGCAGAGCTTGCAATGGTACAGAGCAGGGAGAGCTTGCAAGTGTACAGAGCAAGCAGAGCTTGCAAGAGTACAGAGCACAGACAGAGATGACACAAGGAAAGACACAGCAAGGAAAAAAGCCACAGACAAGGAGACAGAGAGTCAAAGGTAGGACAGAGTTCAGACAGGGAAACAGTATGAGACAAGGTACAGGGACCGAAGTATGCTCAGATAATAAGCAAGGCTTAGAACAAGACACAGAGACCAAGACAAGACAAGGCAAGGAGTAATAGCACAGGGACCTCTGCCTCCTGACAAGACAGGAACAAGACAAAGCTAGGAAAAAGACCAGGATATTCTGCCTCATGGAGGACAGACAGAGAGAACCAAGCAAAGCTAGGAGAAAGACCTCCAGAGAAGGAGATACACAGAAAAGGACCTGGCAGGCTCAGTAGCAAGATACTGAGTTAACACATTGCACAGGCCAGGTTCAGTGGGTGGAGTAGCCCTAAATACTAAAGGGCTCTTGGGAATTGGTCAGGCAGACTTTAGACAGGTGCACCCTGACTCCATAAGAACCAGGGAGTTCAGGCACCGCCCCCCTATACACACAGCCAGAAAACATGCAGAGAGCAGACATGAGACAGAAAATGGAGCTGGCAGCAGACAGAAATCACAGCATGGCCTGGAGCAGTGAGGAAATTGGTGAGTGGGGAATGGGAGGCCATGCAGTGATGCCAGCAGGGTTGTTACACTGTGTACACCTATTGTATAACATTTTGGAAACATTTGTATTTAAAAAAGTCAACTGTTGCATTTTTACATACCTAATACATATGAAACACTTTTCCTTTTAACCTAGACTACATGGTTTGACCTACAGTCACATAAGTGATTGCCCCAAGTCCATTAATAGATAGCTGACTTCGTCCAAAAGTCAGAAAAAAATGTTAGCTTTGTAACAGTAATTTGCAAGAAGTCTTTTTTACATTTTGGAAATATGTATTTTCTCTAAGATTCTTCAGTGGAATCCCCTTTTAACTGCATGATATGAAATGCTCTACATATGGAGAAACAGCTGGAACAGATCACCTTTACTACTCTAACACAGCGATTTGTGTATTTCCATTTATAAGTTTGAGTGTCTTTGGTGTGGTTAGAAATATTGCTTTGCTTTAAAATTCTGGCTCCTAAAATAGCCAGTGGTTGGAATTTAACATTTCTGTATAGTAAGCAAAATGCCCATCCTACATAATAATTTACACGTATATTTCTTAAAATAATAAAGAAAAAACCTGCTAACATCACCATTTTAAAAGAAAAAATGGAAAACATGTAAATGGTTTATAACATTATAACATATAAAACCATAGTATAAAAAGCGAAGCCGGAATGTTTTATTAGGAGTGAACAATCTTATAAAAAGGAACAGGAGATACAATCATAGATGGCAGCGCAGCTGAGAGAGGTTTGACAACACAAGTTCCAGAAACATAAAATATCCTTGAGCAGGTTTGTGCTCTGCCCATGTGTTCTGCTGGTAATATAAGCATAGGATATATCCAGCGCAGCGCTAACTCTAGTCCATTGTACAGTATAAGTAATAAAACCAAGACTTTTATCACCATATGGAAAGGAGTCTGCACCTGGTGGTAATAATGTGCAGTGCACAGTTTGGCAAACAACGTCCTAGTCATTAGGCGAGTGCCCTGGTCCTTACGTTTTTAGAAATCCACAGTAGTCACGTGTATACCTCCAAGACAACAAGTGGCTAGTAGTGATGAGCGAACAAGCTCAGATAAGGTGTTATCCAACCATGCTCGAGTACTAACCAATTGTCTTTGGCGTGCTCGAATAACATGTTTGAGACCCCGCGGCTGCTCGACAGCTACAACAGTTGCAGGGATTTCCTGTTTGTTAGGTAAACTCTGCATGTGTTGTGAATGTTGAAAAGACATGAGACATGCAGCCACGGGAACTCAAACATATTATTCAAGCATGGTAAAGTCACTCGGTTAGCACCTGAGCATACTTATCCGAGAACATTCGCTCATCATTAGAGGCTAGTAATATTGCTCTTCTTTACTGTAGTGGGAAAATGGCTCCAACTGATGTTGCTAAAGCAGAAAATTTAGAGGGATCCTGTCAAATTGGGTAACGCTATTAAGCTGCCGATATAGGGTTATGTGCCGAAGCGTGCTTACTGCCGCCGCTCACAATGTTTCATTTTAATACTTTCTTAGTTTGTACTAAGCTAAAATATGGAGCTATAAAAACTCTGGACCTCTCTTTTCACCAACAGTTAATCATACAGCACCTTCTCTTTGTTTGTTTCTTGCATTGTGCCAAAATAGCAATTTGATAGGACCATGTGAATATATCCTAACAATCCAACAGTAAGGCTATGTGCCCATGTAGCGTTTTAAAACGCTCACTAAAAACCGGACTCATTCCCAGAAATCGCAAGTTTTTTTCCGCGCGATTTCACCGCGATTATGATCGCGATTTTGCCGTGATTTTGGCGTGCGATATTCAAGCACTTTCCAAGCGATTTGAAGCATCGCTTGGAAAGTGATTGACAGGTTGGTCACACTCGTCAAACATAGTGTTTGACAAGTGTGAGCAGCTTTTTACTATTGAGGCTGCCTATGCGGCATCAATAGTAAAATATAGAATGTTAAAATGCTAAAAAAAATAAAAAAATCGGGGTATATTTACCTTCCGGCGTCCCGCGCTGCCATCCCGGGCCTCAGCGTTCCCAGTAATGCCTTGCGAGACCTGTGATGATGTAGTCTCGCGTTGCTATAGCGATCTCGCGAGACCGCTAGAGTCACGCGAGACTACATCATTACAGGGCCTTGCCGCAAGGCATTACTGGGAACGCTAGGCCGGGAATGCAGCGCGGGACATCGGAAGGTAAATATACCCCGATTTTTAATTTTTTTTACAGGGGTATGGTACCCAGGGCCTGGAGGACAGTCTCCTCTCCTCCACACCATGGGTACCAACCGCACATGAGACGCTTAACTTACCGCATTCCTATGGGTGCGGAATCGCGGCAATTCTTTGCGATTCCGCACAAAAGAATGAGCATGCTGCGATTTTTTCCGCGATGCGATTCCGCCGCGGAAAAAAGCGCAGCATTAGCACAGCATGTGCGGAATGCCATAGGAATGCATGGGGGGCGTTCTGCACACGATTTTTAAACGTTTTCGCAGCGTTTTCGCGCTGAAAATCGCGGCAAAAACGCTTAAAAATCACTACGTGGGCACACAGCCTAATTGTGAGATATGAAGTTTATAAAGTGTTTCTTGACGCATGTGAGACACATGCTTTTTTTCATTATGGGTGCTGTGCTTCATTCCCCTGGTTTATGCCTAAATTATGGTTGTGTGTCTAGGCCACAGAATAAATATGGCACACTATGTGTGGCACAATTTTGTGGGGCTTTATGTGAGCTGGCATAATTCTGGTCACTGAATAGTAAATATAAATAGTGCATGTGAAAAGAATTGTGCATGCCTAAAAGAGTAGCCATTGTTATACATTTTTTTGTCATTAATCAATTGTACACCTGAAAACCATCTTGTTAGGAAAAACAGCGTCTTTCTCCACTTGGACTGATCAATCATTTTCCCATATTCTCAAATCATAAGCAAAATTTGTGTCACTGAATACAAACGTTACAATTGCTGAGACAGGAGATGCTCATAAAGGTCAATGAAAAACTGTAACTTTCAGCAGAAAACCTGTGTTGGCCTCTAGCTCTTCCTTCCTCCTCCCCTCTTAATAGAACTTGATGAGCACCAACTTGCCATTTACGTAATGGGAAAATCTGTCTTCACTGAATACAGATCTTACAGATACTACTCAAGGACTGAGAGTGAAAGATTAATCCAGTAGAAGCAGATTTCTCTGATGAGATATATTACAAAGTTGCTTATATTCATGTGTACTACTGATTTATAGAATGAAATTTAAAACAACAATTACTTTTTCTCTACTTTTGACTGCTCTTAGACTATAAACATCTGAGCGGTCCACATTTTGTCTCTGAACTGACGTTCTAAAACATTTCAGAGTTGCTATTTTTGATCAAAAACAGCATTACTAAGAACCCTGTGTTATATAAATGCCCTTTTGCGTTTTACTTATTTAGTTACGTCAGAGTTTTTGCTCATTTTTTGTCTCTTGTAGGTTTTGTTTGCTTTATGACCAATATGAACATGCGTTTACGTGCTGCATGTACACCAACTTAAAACAAGCTCAATTTTTGTGCTTTTTCTTTGTACTTTTGCATTCTGTGCAAGCCGGGGTGTGGCCTCCCTCTCCTGAGCTGGTAATTACATTTAAAGGCTTCCCCAGACTGGTGTCCACAGGTCAGAACCCGGACCTTTAAATATTAAACAGCATAGGACCGTCCCGATCAGGGTCACCTTGTCGACGATGTGATGGCTTTTATGCTATTTTTTCTATCAAAAACAGTATTACTAATAACCCTGTGTTATTAAAATGTACTTTTGCTTTTTACTTATTTAGTTACAGCAGGGTTTTTGCTCATTTTTTTCTCTTGTAGGTTTTGTTTGCTTTATGGCCAATGTGAACATGCGTTTATGTGCTGCATGTATACCAACTTAAAACAAGCTCAATTTTTGTGTTTTAACATTTCAGAATAAGCAGCTTGCAAGCGATTGTGCAGCTGTGGGACTACATGTCACGTGAGCCTTGGTCTGACCATGCCCCCTCCTCTGATAAGCAGCTTACTGTCAATAGACAATGTACATAGAGAGCCTAGTGTGGGCGGGGTTAGCTTTCTGTGCTCTACTACATTCTACATCTAAAAACTGTGACACAACTGCTGCACCCAGTAAACTAAGTGATACATTGCTGGAATCATGGTCTCTTTCTCTACATTATACTGCTCTCAGATGAGGTAGCAAAAACCAGGAGACAGATTTCCTTTAAATGTTCAAATATAGGGTAGCAAAGCTGCTCTTCTTCCATTTATTAAGAAAGGAGCAACTGATCAAAACTAAGATGAATCATACAAAAATGTTATATGCAATCAGCAGAGCTAAGAAAGATAGGCTTCAAAACAATTCAGTTGGGTTTCATCATGCTGGCTCTGGCACCAGTGCAAGCTTACCCAGCATTATATCTGGCGGCCTCTTCTTTTTTTGCACTTCAAGTCATTATCTTAGTTCCCTAATTTTCTTTGACCAGACACTTGCTGGTGACCTCAGTGCTGCTTTGGTCTTAACAATCATCTCTTTGCTGTTGACATACACTTTACACTTATCTGTACCTGACCTTACTTTGACAGTGGGTGCACACTTGCTGCTTCGACTGATAACACAAACACTCTATGTACATTTTCTAGCAGTTATAAGCAATCATAAATGGTTACTGGCATATAGATCTAATGAAATTGTCAATTCTCACAATTCATTCGCCTTTCCAAGTTCTAGAAATGATATACCTGCTTTACAAACATTAGATGGCCCGAAGCTACCGGCATGAATGCAAAGGTCTACAACTGCATGAAACAATTCGAGAAACTGAGATACGCAATATAATGTGATCCTTACCGGAAAACATAGGGAAGATGTATTTCTATAAGCCAGTATCTGCTAATTTTTCTTGAGCTAATAGCTCTGCCAAGAGTGCTGAATATAGTGTTTTTTTCCATTCAGACAACTTGCAGATAATTTAGGATCACACACACATCAGTTTCGGGTTGAGAAAAACCTTACTCTACCATCCCACTCCTCCTAAAAGTATGCAAATGAGTCACACAGTAAGGAGCAGTGACTTTTAACTTCAAGGCCATTCTCAGTTATAACATATTTGGTTATTTTTTACCAAACAAGGAATCTTTCCAAAAAAAACACTAAAATACCAACCACAGACCGCTAAACACATTTTCTGCAAGACATAATTTTTAATCATTTTTCTTTGAATAAATCCTCTAGCACTGTGTGTCACTTGTGTTGTGTTGAATTACAATTTGGAATTAATTACAATAGTCTCAGCTTTTCAACAAAATGTCACATATGCCAAACAATTCCACAGAAAACGTAGTCATAGGGATAAGGGAGTAAAGGGGTTGTTTGATGATTATTAATGGTTACAATTGCAAAGTGTTTGTAACGACAAGAACTTTGTAATTTACCTGTTATTAAAATTCCTTTTCTTTCTCAAAACTGCATGGATTTTTAATTTTGTGCTCACCGCTGAGGTTATCGGCCAGCTTAGATTGGTCTCTCTATGTTAAGAACACGCACTTGCAAGCTCTTTGGCATGTAGGTTGCAAGTGCGTTTTGAAGATTGCCGGATTCCTGGATATGACTAGCTTCAGTCCCCCATGCGCTTATCGAACAGCTGCCTCCACTCCCAGTATTGTAGATCACACAGATCAGGCCAGTAGTGCAACAATACCACTGGTCTGAGCTATCAATAATCAGGAGCACACACCTCCCAAGAAGCAGGAAGCCAATAGACTGAAAAGCAGTGTGCTCCTGAAGAAAGTGAGCACAAACCTTTAAATGAATTGACTAATAGCATAAATTTGCTTCAGCATGGACTCTAGCAAAAAGTTTTGTATTTTACTACCTTTGTTAAAGGGACACTATAATCAGAAAATAACCTATTGCTTAAATCACATTTTTGTTACATACTGTATGTATTTTTAATCCCTACACGACAGGGTCAATTTCCGTTTTGACGGTTTCGTTCTTTTCCTCCCCTTCTTCCCAGAGCCATAACTCTTTTATTTTTCTGTTCACTGTGATGCAGTAACCTCTGTTACAGCTTGGGGGTGCTGTGTGTGCGCTTCAGTATGCGCCTGGAGGCATAATTATGATGGTGAATTAGGGACTGGCATTGTAAATGGCCAGTATGTGTCGCAGAGGTTCTCTGAGCTGTAAGCCCAAAATGATATCATTATACTGGGACTTATAGTTCCCCAAGTATTTGTTGTGTATTATTTATAAGGGGGCTTATAGGGTTAGGCTGAGAGCTGGACGTTTAAATAAACCATATGGACCGTTGTGTGAAAAACCATGCCTGATTCCCTTAATCCGCTGCCAAGCGAGTGTTCCCCAACACACACAGTGGGCGCTATGCCACACCACATAGACACATGAGTGCTTGTTTTTTTTGTGGGAAGAGTTGTACTTTTGAATTACATCATTCATTTTATCCCATATAGTGTACTGGAAAAAGGGAAAAAATTCCAAGCGGGGAGAAATTGTGAAAAAAAAAAAACACACGGCAATTCTGACATTGTTTTTTGGGAATTGATTTTACAGTGTACATTTTGTGGTAAAAATGACCTTGAAATATGATTCTCCGCATCAGTACAGTTATGGCGATACCAAACATGTTAAGTTTTTTTATTTTAGTGGTTAAAAAAAAATTAGCAAAAAAAAATTTTTGGGGTTGTGTCACCATTTTCTGAGATCCTTAACGTTTTTATTTTTCAGTTGATGGAGATATGTGATGGCTTATTTTTTGAAGAATGTGTTGCGATTGCCTAATTGCTTGTGTCTCCTTTGAGACTGGCCACAGGCAGGATTTCAAAGGAGCTCTGTACTGGCAAGCATGGGGGGTTTTCAGCAGACCCCCATTTGTCACAGCAACCCATGGCATGAAACGCCCCCATGCCAGCAGGTATTTAATGTGGCTGTCAGAGTTTGCATTTAACAACTTAATACTCACGATTGTTAAAGGCAGGTCCTGTCTGTAACCAACAGCCATGATCTGCCCGGTATGGGGCGAACTCACAAAGTGAGCCCACTCCGTACACCCAAGTTCAACTTGCACCGTACATGCACAGTGGATGTATTGAAAGGGGTTAAAAGTAATTTAGGTTTTTTTCATATCATGATTGTTATTTAAAAAAAAAAAAAACTACCGTAGATTAGCAACCTACCCATTTCCACACAGGCCACCTGATTTAAGATCCTTTTCTTTTGATGGCTTTCTTTTAAGGTGGCCCTTGACCCTATACCTCTGTGAATATATAGATATTTGTTTATGTTTGCAAACATATAAATACTATAAGTATATTTAAAAACTGGGCTGCACAATGGATACATGTTAGATTAAAATTGGAATGAAATTGTTAATTTCAAGCACAACAAATGATCAACAGCCTGGTTTGGCTGCATCAATGGCCAAAAAATCCAATATTGCCAAATGCATTCTGTGATGTGCTTGAGGTCATCGACAAACAATCATTCGCTCGTGGAGCCATTTTCTTCTAATGCATATAGGGACCTTAATTCTATGTATGCAGAGTATCCATGAAGAACTGGAGGCATTACCAGAAAGTACCTAACATTATCTATACAAAAGCAAATTAAAATGGTTGCCCAGTAAAAAAAATATCACTATTTTTATTACCAAAATGCCCCAATCTCCAGATTAGAGTGCCAGTCTCAACAGTTCCATTTCTGGGTTGTGCTCGGCATAGGACTGCATTTACGGTGTCAATGTATCATCAATGTTCTGTGTACAGAGGGCTGGCTGAATTGCATATTTCAATTGCTAAGGCAGTCCCCTACTCTATCACAACTGATTCATGGACAAAGTACAGAACCGACACCTTTTGAAATGAGACCAGTGCCGACAAAGAAATCTCCTATATCAAGCCCAAATGAAAGGTCAGTAGTCTCTGGTCCCTGGACAGATGAGGCTAAAGAATCTCTTACCTTCTGAGATCCACGACTCAGCTTTTGATTACCCAGGCCGGCATGACATTATCATTTCTTCATGATGTACAAATGACATTGCGCTAGCTAGGCTAATCAAAAGCTGAGCTGGGAATTTCAGAAGGTTAGAGATTCAAGAGCCTCTAGTTCAGTGGCCAGAGATTACTGACCTGACCGATAAACTAGAGTCCCACAAATCAATCCGCCCATCTCTAGCCTTAAGCCCCCTTCTCACATAGCGAGATCACTAGCAATAGCGCTAAAGCGTCACCGATTTTGTGACAACAGCAATATCGCTAGCGATCTCGCTACATGTGACACGCACATGCGACCGGGCCCCCCGCTGGATATCGCTGATCGCGCTCGAATGTCCTGGGCCATTTTTCCCTCGTTGGCGGCCCGTTGGCGCTGACTAGCGACGCATGGACGTAGGCGGAAGTTGTCATCATCGCTGCGGTGCGACAGGTAAGAGCGACCGCCGATGGATCGCTTATTTGCTGCTGCGTCGCTGGTGAGATCTGCCTGTTTGGCAGCTCACTAGCGACCATTTAGCAATGCACCAGCGATCCTGACCAGGTTGTATCGTTGTCGGGATTGCTGGTGCATCGCTAAATGTAATGGGACCCTTAGTCAGCCAAAAATACTGCAAATAATAAGTCACAATCCTCATCTTTTAAAATACCCATCATGCCAGTGGCATTTGGTCTGCTGTTGGCTCTTATTGGCTTCCTTGCTATAATGGATGACATTCCATTGCCACTATAGCCAATCTTGGGTCACGTTGCTATTTTAAGCTATATGAAATCTCCTGGCTTGTTTTAGAGCAGTATTGTATAATTATGGAAGCTGCCTTGGATTAGTATAACTGAAGTAGTAACATTTAGAGATGAGCAAACTTGTCCGGAAAACATTCACCAATCTCAAATTCGGCACAAACATGGCACATTCAGATTCGTGTTCGGATTCCTAAGCATTTTTCCCCAAAGTCAGCAAAATTCGGTCACAGTTCTGTAAATGAACGGGTTTCCACTAATGTTTTTGTTAGGACTTTGGCTAGGATAGTGTTGCTGTATGATGAGTGGGGGGGACATGTTTTAAGAGTGGAAGGGTTGTGTATAGGTCAGAGGAGTGGCAGAGTGTAATTTTCTTTTGTTTTAATTTATTAAGTTAATGTGAGTACATTCCGGCAGCCAATCAGGGTGCAGAAACCATCCACAACGTCCAGACACAAGGGTATCTGTCATATAAAAGCAGACACGTTGTTTTGCTGGCATCATTTTGGCAGTGTAACAGCGCATAGAGGCTGCTCTTTCTGCTGCTGCAAGTTGTCATATAGTTAGATAGGATCCTATCCTGTGTGAAATTGACCTTCCAGCATCTAACGAGTGTTGTGCAGGCAGGAGTCCACATTTCCTAATCCAAATAATTTGGGCTAATACTGTGTTGCAGTCAGGACTCAGGAGGTCACATTTTACTAATCCAAAATTATTTGAGCTAATATTGAGGTGCAGGCACCAGGCCACATTTCCTAATTCAAATCGTTGGGCTAATACTGTGTTGCAGTCAGAACTCAGGAGGTCACATTTGCTACTCAAAATAGTTTGAGCTAATATTGGGGTGCAGGCAGGAGGTTCAATTTCCTAATCAAAATTGTTTGGGCTAATATTGGGGTGCAGGCACCAGGCCCAATCTTCTTATCAAAATCAATTGGGCTAATATTGGGGTGCAGGCAGGAGGCCCCATTTCCTAATCAAAATTGTTACAGCTAACATTGGGATGCAGTCACTAGGCCTTATTTCATAATCAAAATTGTTTGGGCTAATATTGGTGTGAGGGCAGGAGTTCACATTTCCTAATTAAAATTGTTTGGGTCAACATTGTTGTGGAGGCACCATTTCCTAAACAAAATTGTTTGGGCTACTATTGTTGTGCGAGCACACTATCTCGGAAAATAAATACGGATTCTTAATTTAGTGACAGGTGACTGACTGGTCTCGGCCTAGGGTTGTGAAACAGCTGGTTAAGAAGGGAAGGGTACATTCAACATGAGTGGGAAAAAGTGAGGTTATGGTGGAATGGGGAATACACTTGGATTTGATGTGTAAGTTGGTTAGGTGGCAATGACACTCAAAGCTCTACTGAACAAACATTGTCTTGTCCTATCCAATGACAAATAATTACATCTGTTACTTGGAGGGCTAATCAACTCCCTTTCTTTGGCAGCCACACAGCGGTACGCCTTGTAGATGAGGGCCAGAAATAGCATGTGCTGCAGTGAATGGCAAGAGCTGCATCAAGTGGCCTCTCCTCCTCTTCCTTCACCTTAACACCACACAGAACAGTCCTCAGAGGTGGAACAACAATTATCCTTGATTCCCGCCACGTCACAACTCCCAACCGGCCAACTGACTGTGGTGAACCACATATTGTCACAGAGTGACCGGCCCAGTGTGACACAACCCACCAATCGGTCGGTCACTAAACGGCAAAATAAAAAACACACCAGGAAACACTAGGGAAACTTTAACCATGGTGGGCCCTGCGATAGGGAACAGGGAAATGGACACCTCCTGTACTCACCTGAGGATGTGCCCTGCTCTTATTAACATCCCTATACGGGTTTTTTCCACCCGCCGCTGAGCAGGATACCTAAACCCTCACTTGCCCTGCTCCTATCCCTAAGTAGGGAATTGGCAAGTGAAGACACTGGTCCCACTGCTGCACTAAGACAACACAAGGTAAGGTAAGACAACCACCACAGGGAATAGGAAACACAAAAACAACACTTAGCTTTCTCTGCTGCAATGCACCGCACAGCAGAGTAAGGCACCAGATCACAGCAGCTTTCTCTGCTGCAATGCACCGCACAGCAGAGTAAGGCACCAGATCACAGCATTCAGCTGAAGCACCACAGCACCAGCAACCTCCTGTCTTCAGCATGGTTGGTATCCAAAAGGACCTGTATCATCAACAGTCAGCTGATGCATCAGGTGACCTTTTAAAGGAAGGTGGGAGTGGTCACCACAGACATCAGCACACCCAGTAGCAATGTAATTACACCACCAGGCCACCGGGGGGAAAAACTAACATTAACCCCTGATGGCCTGAAAGGAAAAAAGTTAATAAGAAAAGACAAATCTGCCTCATCTCAGAAAAGAATAAATTAGGGGCAAAGACCCTAATTTCAGCACTGTGCCACTCGCGAGACCGCATCATCATCAAAGGTCATTGTTGCAATGCATCACTGGGAACGGGACCTGCCGGGAGCATCGCTGAGGCCTGGTGAGACTGCGAATGAAATTGGAAGGTGAGAATATGACGATTTTTTAATTTTAATTCTAATTTTTACAGGGATATGGTACCCAGAGCCTGGAGGAGAATCTCCTCCTCCCCAGACCATGGGTACCATCCGTAAATGTTCTGCTTACTTTTCACATGGTGGGCACAGCCACATGCGGAAAGTAAGCAGAACAATGCATTCCTATGTGGGCAGATTTTCCTACAAAAATGAGCATGCTGCGTATTTTTCCACGATTCAATTCCGCTGCGGAAAAATCCGCAGCATTAACACAGCATGTGCGAAATGCCATAGGATTGCATGGGATGCTTTTTTTTGCACTTTTGCAGCAAAATCGCGTGTTTAAAATCGCCACGAAAACGCAAAAAAACGCTAAGTGTGAACACAGCCTTAGGATAACATAGCAGCACTAAATAACTAGAAATTCTCAATGTACCCTTTTTTTTTATAATCCAACACTGATGCATTCACAACACATAAGGATTGAATTCTTACAGGTAAACAGTAAGGTATGATTTTTTTGTTTTGGACTAGATTTAAATAAATGCAAAAAAGTAAAATAGAAATTCCACATCTGCTGTGACAGATACATTTTTGTTTCCATGGCTGATCTGTATCCATGAAGCCAGTATGGTAGTGTATGAAGCCTGTATAGCACCTTAGTACAGAGCCATACAATCTCCATTGAGTGCCATATGTATTGAAATATTCCTTTCTAAAGCAATGCTTCTTGGGGACAATTCATAGGTGCGCTCTGGAGCAGATCTGTTAGAAAATGTCATGATTTTCTTTCCATTTAGTTCATGAGTAAGATAAGTCATTTTCCAAGTAAAAGAAATCTGATTAAAAACCTGTTTAAAAACATGCAAAAATTGGTCAAAGTTACTGTGCAATATAATGTTCTTATCTTGCTTTATTTTTTGCTTTTCCAGGACAATATATTTTGCCAAGAATAAATATAAAAAATAAGCAATGTTGTTTCATAGCTCTGTAAACTACTCAACATTTTAACTGAAAACTCAGATAATTACAATACAAAGGTTATTAACCAGTTAAGGTACAGATTATGTAAGCAGATAGCACCATCTCACGCACCCAGTTTAGTGAAAAGATTGTTTCAATTCTTCCTCCTAAATGCTATAGGAAACTTGTGAAATAGCGCACATCCGTTGGAAGATATATTATGCAGATAATTCAAACACATTAGCAGTTATCTCCGAGATACATTACATTGTCTTCTACATCTATTAAGGCCACGTGTGCAAATAGCCAGTGTCACCGCTATATAAATACAGACCTGCAAATCATATATTATAAATGCCACCACATATTTATTTATGTCTACGGATCAGTGAAAAGCCTTTTTTCTCCCTACTCTTTGGGTCTGGGGGGAATTGTGGGACGAGCCATATTGTTTTGATTGTATATGACAATGTTATTATACGTTATTTGAATTAGTTACCGAAATAATAAGAAAAAAGAAACCAGAAGGAACTAAAGTCAACAATTTGTATTAATATTTAGTGCCAGAGACCGTTTTACCCTCGCCCCTAACATCAAGCAGCAGGAAGGCTCCATAATTTGAGAGAGATAAAATTGTTTAAACATGAATGGAACTGAAAGAGAGATAAATCCACCACAAAAGTTTTGGCCAAAAGTCTCCAGCTTAGCAGGAAACAGATGCCCCAAGATGCAGGTAGATGTAATGCATTACTTGTTATAAATATACTACAGATCTTGTTGTTTGACAGAATTGCTACAAAACACACTACATGAAATTGTCGACGATGGAATAAAACATATTGATTGCTTTATGTATTTATTGTGTGCCAGGCTGCTACTGGGTGGCACAACGTGAAATGCTGCTAAATCTAATACCCTCCTAAATATATAATACATGCACGATGTAATACCATGGACACGAAGACCATGTTGTGAAATTTAGGTTTAGGAATCACTTATCAATGTGTATACATAAAAGCAATAAACTTTACATTTTCATGTTTTAACGCTTTCCCGGGCAGCGATTCTGTTTATCTTTTAAGACATGGCGTCTTCAGATCCAACAGTCCATCACTTTTCTCTCTGCTACAAGACACAGGTACAGAAGTTATTATTGCCATTAAGGCTAGGTCAGGTTACATGAGAGAGTGGACAAGACATCATAAAACAAAGCCCAAGCTCCTCTGCAGAATAAGGCATTACCATTACACCAGGTTTAACCCATTTACAACTCGGACAATCCTGGCCTAAAGCATCAGAGGAACATTTTGTTTTCATCTCACTTCTTTACGGCAGACATAATATTTTTATTTCTTCATTTCACAATGTTTCATTTTTTTATATCCATTCATTTGGGGTATAGAAAAATTAGATACATATTTTACTTATGTAATTCAACTGAACATATTTGTGGTCATAATAGTGAGCTTTGACTTTTTTGCTGCTTTATTGTGGGATTCACACAAACGATACAAAAATTAACAAGAAAGAATAGCCAACGCATACATCTTTCAACACCATTGTTACATACCGCCCAGAAAATAAAGTATAATTACACTTCTGTACACTGATGTACCTAAGTGCACAGAAATTACGTAGTCCTCCCTGTAGATCCATTAGGGTAGGATTCTCTCCCCCTCTGTACAACTCTATCACTGTTCGTTAATTGTAATATACATATACAGATCTGGCAAAAATTAAGAGACCACTGTACAGTTTTATAAAAATCAGCTTCTCTACATGTCTGACAGCCATTCCATTCTAGTATCAGTTGAATTCTAACCAGAGTACACCTCATTCTACTTAATGTGCTTCTGATTAGGTGGTCACCTGAACCAAATCTTATTTAATGAAGGAAAGTATAAAAAACCCTGCTGTGGTGTTCACAATCCTCTTGCAATAGGACAAGCTGGATGGCAAAACAAGTGATAGTAATATCCCAAAAGTAATAGGAATGAAAAATAACTTTTAACCGTGCCAAAGGAGTTGAAAAGAAAAGTCTTGAGTGAGGAAAAAAGGGCTCAATTCTGGCTTTACTAGCAGAGGGATACAGTGAGCGTCATGTTGCCTCCATTCTTAAAATTTCTAAGAGGGCAGTCCATTACAACAAGGTCAAGCAGCAGACATTGGGGACAAAAAAGCTACAGACCAGCAGAGGGCAAAAAGACTCTCCACTGACCGGGATGACCATCATCTTATTTGAATGTCACTCAGCAACCGCAGGATGACATCAAGTGACCTACAAAAGGAATGGCAGAAGGCAGCTGGCGTGAAGTGCACGGCAAGAAGAGTACGTAACAGGCTCCTAGAGGCAGGGCTCAAGTCATGTAAATCTAGAAAAAAGGCTTTCATCAATGAGAAGCAAAGGAAAGCAGTTTGCCAAAGACCATAAGGATTGGATCATAGAGGACTGGAGTAAGGTAATCTTCTCTGATGAGTCTAATTTTCAGCTTTGCCCAACACTTGGTTGTCTAATGGTTAGATGGAGATATAGAGAGGCGTACAAGCCAGTGTCTTGCACCCACAGTGAAATTTGGTAGATAATCGGTGATGATCTGGGGATGCTTCAGCAAGGCTGGAATTGGGCATGTTAATCTTTGCAAAGGATGTATGAATCAAGCCGCATACAAGGTTATCGTGGAAAAACAGTTGATTCCTTCTGCTCAGGCAAGGTTCTCCATCTCTGAGGACTGTTTTTTCCAGCAGGACAATGTGCCATGCCACACAGCTAGGTCAATCAATGTGTGGATGAAGGACCACCACATCAAATCCCTGTCATGGCCAGCCCAATCTCCAGACCTGAACCCCATTGAAATCCTCTGAATCCTCTGGAATGTAATCAAGAGGAAGATGGATATTCACAAGCCATCAAACAAAGAAGAACTGCTTACATTTTTGTACCAGGAGTGTCATAAGGTCACCCAAAAGCAGTGTGAAAGACTGGTGGAAAGCATGCCAAGATGCATGAAAGCTGTGATTACAAATCATGGTTGTTCCACAAAATATTGATTTCTGAACTCTTTCTGAGATAAAACATTAGTATTGTTTTTTCTAAATGATTATGAACTTATTTTCTTAGCATTATTTGAGGTCTGCAAGCACTGCTTTTTTTGTTATTTTGACCATTTCTCATCTTCTGAAAATAAATACAAAATTTAGTGCTTGGTAATTTGAAGACATGTTGTCACTAGTTTATAGAACAAAAGAGCAATTTACATTTAATTTTACGCAAAAATATGCCTATAAAGAGATATTCAGACAAATTGAAAATTTTATATAGATAAATAGATAGATATACATGCACACACATATGTGAACACTCTTCACATGCACAGCACCACAGAGTCAAGGGTGTTGAAAAATTAATAACAATATACAATGTAAAATTACAAAATCATGAAGTTAAGTATAGTCATACTACTTTATGGGAAAACATGTTGGCATACACACAATGCAGGCGTTGACTTTATAGACATGAATTTGAACTGCTTATTAAATGTATTGACTCATCTGTATATTGTAACATATTACTATCTGTGCATGTAAAATGAACAGACACCTAGCAGTCACTACCTTAAAATTGCCCTGGAGAAAGTCTCCCCTTGCTTATACTCCTTAGATGCCACAATCCGTATTAGTCATTGCATCTAAATTGTTAAGCAGTTTTGGGGTTCCTCTAAAACTGTATAGCTGGAGTCCAACGTTTTGTCATAGAAAACCACAATTAGGATGTAATGGAATGTCCATTTGCATAAAGGGGATAAGCCAGATGATGAAAGTTATGTCATAATTGTGACTCTTAAAATTATTCAGATTTTCAGTCGTTTCCAATTTCCAAAACATACAAACTGAAATTCTGTCTATATGTTATCCAAAAATGTTATCTGTTCTTCACTTGCTATAATAAGCAAATCTGCCCAAAAGGACTTGTTTCATTTGTGTGATGGTCTGTTTTTCATCCACTAAGATACAAGTGTCTGTTTTTTAGCGTCCGACTGTAATCAATTTTTTCTCATATGCAAATAAAATGGATGGAGGCTTCCCAAGTCTCTCTAAATGCCATCCTTGTGCTGTCTGATTTTTTTACTGTTATCTGAATGGACAAGTTCGGTCTTGAAAACAGACCACAATACGACAAGATGTAAAAAAAAACAAAAGGCTATGAAAAAATACATATCATTTACTGTGAGATAATCATCATTTGCACCCAAAATTTTAATCAATTTCCTAATTCTAAATGCATTTGCACACAAAATTTAAGGACATTTCCATGTCATAAATGCTTACGCCAAATTTATCAAAATTTTCCATATTTTAATATACTATTTTTAGCATCTAGGCTAAAAAATGTAAGGTAAAATTTATAAGAAAAGGGGGTGTGGTTAACCATTTGGCATGAAGTAGAACATATTTCTGAATGCAGGTCTATTAAAAAGTTGCATATTATTGAAAGGTCATGGCCATCTTAAAGGTGTGGAATATATATATATATATATGTAAAAAAAACTTGGAACACCACAGTATAGCGGGCGCAAGGCCTTCCCAGCAAAATATCTGATTTTTTGCATAAAGTATATAAAGAAGAAAAAACTGGTGGGACTCCAATATTTACCAAAAAGAGTGTGGACTTTATTCAATCCATATGGCTTGGCGACGTTTCGGTTCAACTGAATCTTTTTCAAGCTTGCAATTTGGCAAAAAATTGCAATTTGGCACATAATTATAGATATTCATCTGACATTTGACACATTGGTCTCCTGCTTGTATCTAATATTGGGGAGTGTATTCCCATAACAAAAAAGAAAAAATCTGCACTTGTGTCATTTACAAAAAAATTTATCATTAGAGTGCAACAATTGGTAAATACGGAGTGGTAAAGATGAAATAAAAACACTTAAGACTTAACAAAAATTGTGGCATTTTCTTTGCAAATGTGGGTCAATGTGCTGTCAATGGAGAAAATCAGACAGCATATGGATATCAATGACTGACTTGTGGGAAAAGACTTTGCAGTAGCTTGGTGGCTTAGTAGTATTGTTGTCTAAGTTTTTGAATTTGCACCTGGCAATGAGCATCATCTAATGTTCCATGATCTTCCATGATCTCCTTGTGCTTTTGTGGGGTTCCTCCTGGTACACTGGGTTCCTCCCACACATCAATAAAACTACTGATATGTTAATTGACAACTTATGAAATTGTCCCCAGTGTGTGAGAGACAGGGAAATAAGACTGTAAGCCGCATTGGGCACAGGGACTTATGTGAGGTAGAGCAACCTCTGTACCACACTGTGGAATAGGTTTTTACAACAGAAATAAAGAAAATGACCATAAGGTGTCATAATTTTCACCAGCAAAATAGCTGCTGAGTAACACACCTGATGTGTCTAGTGTAGACGCAGACAAGAGATGTGTTCTCAAATATAATTTATCCTGACTGTACGGTGTATCCACCCTGATCACTGATAGTGTACGTCATCTCCTAAAAAACAGATCCACAATTGGGGAAACCTTTTACACATCCTGCCTGCTTGTTTACAAAAATTTCAGCCGGCTCCCTCGCCAGTTATTAGTCTCCGTAATGTAACATAACAGATAGTTTGCAAATCCTTTTAGGCATTCTCTCCCTTACTGGAAATATCATTTTTTATTTCAAAGTGGATTTAATAAAGAAAAGGAGAGCTGCTAAAGTAATACGTGAAGTTTTGACATTAAGCAGTGCAACCCTGCAGAGTCGGCAAGAACAGGGTCTCTAATCTCCAGTGATTTATAGTGGGCTCTTCCTTCATCTCTGCACTTGGGGAGGGCTAAAAAGTTTGGAGACAGGCTGGCGTCCCCCTTGCTATATACCGCCAACTCCTGCTGGCCAGTCTGCACGCTAAAACCTTTAACCAGTTTGCTGCTGAATGGGGCTTCAAACTTCTCATATTGTTTGTTACTTTTCGGAATGAAAGCAAAAAACTAACACAAAACATGACTTCACTTTCATGTTGGATGCGATGATGTCATTAATAGAAGACAGTACATTCTAGATGCAGAGCACATCATTTACTGGGGGAAATATCATGTACTACACATCCTGGAGAGAAAAGAATAAAGGAAATACATGATGTGAGTGATTATAATCAGTGTACAGTGCTGCTATCTCTGTTGGTGCTATATAAGCAACAGAAAATAGAGATATATTCAAGAACATAACTGGCAGAAGAAAAGTTAAAAAACTGACCAAGTGACTTCTTTCTGCCGCTGATGGCAAGTGATTCCCCCCTCTCACTCATAATAAATCAAAATATGTTTAATCATGTAAATAATGAACCATTTATGATACACAGCCAATTATGGTGTCTATTTTATTCTGGAATTAAGGCAAGTTTTCAGTTTTTTACAACATAGAAATGCCATGCAACATTTAAACAAATATTCATCTTGGTTTACAGTAAACTTCTAACTTCTGGACCAAACAGTGACAAGTCTAGCCAAACTTCTAGACCCGGGGACACTCCTAACATGTAGACAACTGAAGAACGGTAAAGGCTACATTCCCACGGTGAGTATTTAACGTTGCAGATTTTCTGCAGTATTTATGTCACTATTATAGGTTACTTGTATTTCTTTTACTACGTTTTGAGTGTGTTCTTTTCATGTTTTTTTTTTTTTTTTTGCTTTTTTTCTATTTTGGTAAACCATGTTTTAAATAAAGCTGCTTTGTCTTTGATACTTCCTGGAATTTGGTTTTGATAAACTTTCATTGATACAGTCATGTGTGGATTACATGTTTTTAGTGCATTTCTGCAGTAGAATCACAGTAAAGACGCAAATGATTTTTTACCTGTATATATTTAAAATCTAATGCAATTCTATGGTGAAAATAAATACATAGCACTCAGTGTACCAGCAACAAAAATTGACATGTTGCAGATTTCAAAAACACACAGCATGAGATTTCTATATGTCCCATCCAATTTTCTGAAACTGTAAGACGCTACATTTTTTGCATAGTAAAAATACACAGCCTAAAAAATCAACAAAAACTCATGGTGGGAACTCAACCTAGCACTACTCTCTTTATGACAATGCTTAGCTGATTTTATACCATTATTGGAGCCTAAAAACTTGCTCAAGCCACTAATAAATATGGCACATTTAAACACTAGCTACATTCATGACCAGGGGCGCAACAATTGTGGTCGAAGAGATGAGAGGCCTACCGATCTCAACGCAAGCTTCAACTGGATGTTCGTCTTTGGTCGCACATTCAGCTGAAGTGTATTGTAGCACAGAGACCAGTCGGGTCTGTGCACTGCAGTACACACTGCCAGCCAATCTGAGGCCATAAGTTGACGTCGGCATGCACGTAAACTAGGGGCACATGTCAGTGTCATCATGCACTCCGGTCACTTGCACATTGAAGTCAGCTGCTGGCTTCAGAAGTAGATGTCGGTATATATACCAGGATAAGGGACATATATACCAGAATGGGGGATACATATACAGTTAGGTTCATATATATTTGGACAGAGACAACATTTTTATAATTTTGGTTCTAGACATTACCACAATGAATTTTAAACAAAGCAATTCAGATGCAGTTGAAGTTCAGACTTTCAGCTTTCATTTGAGGGTATCCACATTAAAATTGGATGAAGGGTTTAGGAGTTTCAGCTCCTTAACATGTGCCACCCTGTTTTTAAAGGGACCAAAAGTAATTGGACAGATTAAATAATTGTAAATAAAATATCATTTCTAGTACTTGGTTGAAAACCCTTTGTTGGAAATGACTGCCTGACGTCTTGAACTCATGGACATCACCAGATGCTGTGTTTCCTCCTTTTTGATGCCCTGCAAGGCCTTCACTGCGGTGGTTTTCAGTTGCTGTTTGCTTGTGGGCCTTTCTGTCTGAAGTTTAGTCTTTAACAAGTGAAATGCATGCTTTGGCTTTATGTTTTGGGTCATTGTCCATCTGTAGTATGAAACGACAATCGATCAGTTTGGCTGTCTCTGTCCAAATATATATGGACCTAACTGTACCAGGATGGGGCCCATGATAGGGGATATATATACCAGGATAGGCCCAGGAAAAGAGACATATATATTAGGATGGGGCACAGGATAAGGGTCATATATACCAGGATGAGGGATATACAGTAGGGAAAATAAGTATTTGATACACTAACGATTTTGCATGTTTTTCCTCTTACAAAGAATGGACAGGTCTGTAAATTTTTATTGTAGGCACATTTCAACTGTGAGAGACAGACTCTAAAAATAAAGAAAAAACAGAAAATCACAATCTATCACTTTTAAATAATTAAATTACATTTTATTGCATGAAATAAGTATTTGATCACCCATCAATCAGCAAGAATTCTGGCTCTCAAAGACCTATTTGTATTTCTTTAAGAAGCCCTCCTACTCTGCACACATTACCAGTATTAACTGCACCTGTTTTAACCCGTTACCTGTAAAATACACCTGTCCACACACTCAATTACACTCCAACCTTTCCACCATGGCCAAGACCAAAGAGTTGTTTAAGGACACCAGGGATAAAATTGTAGACCTGCACAAATCTGGGATGTGCTACAGGACAATAGACAAGCAGCTTGGTAAGAAGGACACTATTGGCACAATTATTAGGAAATGGAAGAAACACAAGATGACTGTCAATCTGTCACGTGGACCCGTCCTGTGTGACGCGACCAGAAGGCCTGTAACTAGATCTACAGGATGCGGCACGTGATACTGTCCTGTGTGACACGGCTCGCAGGCCGGTAACTAAAACAACAAGACAAAGGGAAGGGAAACAGTTACAACGGTGGGCCCTGCGATAGGGAAAGGGAACATGGAGACCTCCTGCACTCCCCTGAGACAGTGTCCCTAACGCTCCTAACATTCCCTATGCCGGTTCCACACCAGGCTCCAATCAGGAATCTGTTGCCCTAGCACACCCTACACCTATCCCTTGCTAAGGAACTGGGTGGCGCAGGCACTGGCCCCACCACTGTACTAATACACACTAAGGAAAAACACAAACAGGGAAACACCACTTAGCTTTACTCTGTTGCACTTGCTCCTGGCAACAGAGTCTACCACCAGCATGCAGCTCTCCTCCTGAATCGCTGCCACTAAGCTCTGTCAGAGCTACAAGGAAATCGCCTAAGACTCCTTTCACACCAGGCTAAGACAGTGCTGCAAGGAACGCTCTCCAGCTCCTTCCTCCACCAAGGATGGTTGAAATGAAAACTACCACCAACACTGATTGCAACACCTGTGACTCTTTTATAGCAGAGCCAGCAATCACACCTGCATAGTAATCATGTGCACTTAACTAAAGAAACTAGAGTGCAATGATGCTCACCACCACTGGGGGCAAACTTAGAACAAACGACACCACAGTGCAATAATTCTAATGGCCACCGGGGGCAAAAACCAACCTTAAGCACAGCTTAGGGAAAAAAAAAGGTTACCTGTGCTTTTTATATGTCCTGATCCAGCATGGATCATGACACAATCTTCCTCGGTCTGTGGCTCTGTGCAAGATGTCAACTTGTAGAGTAAAGATAATTATGAGAAAGTTCCGAAATCAGCCCAGAACTACATGGGAGTACCTGGTCAATGACCTGAAGACAGCTGGGATCACAGTCTCAAACATTATCCTTAGTAACACACTACATCGGCATGGATTAAAATCCTGCAGGGCATGCAAGGTCCCCTTGCTCACGCCAGTACATGTCCAGGCCCGTTTAAAGATCAGTAATGACCATCTGGATGATCCAGAGGCATGGGAAGATGAGCGAATTTGTTCGCATTCGGTTCCAAATAAGATCGGAATCGAATATTGTTTTTGCAATATTCGTCGAACACAGCCGAACAGCATTAGAGTCAATGGGAGTTGAAATTACTGAATATGTTCGGAACCGATCATAAGACATACATTCGGCATGAATATTGTTTGAATATGGCTTGTGTTAGGCGCCGGGATTCTCCCACTGCATGGGAAGGATCTCAAGACTTGTCTGGTGGTGTGGTCTCCCTTACAGTTTCAGCCGCTGGGATGACTGCTCAGCAGACTTTGGTCCCAGCACCTTGCCCAGGCTCGTGTTGCATGTGTAGTTACTGCTGACCCTCCAGCTAAGCCTATGGTGACTACAAGTTTACACGTGCCGCGCTGTGCCTAAGTGCAGATTTCACCCTACCTAGCATGATATGGTGCCTTCCCATTGGTGCAAGGACATTAGGTGCTCTGATGATGTGGCAGCTTCAGATTGGTCCACAGGCAAGGTTCTGTCTGGACCTGAGCAAGGTATTAAAAGCACTCAAAGGCGCACGCCTGTGCGCTAGTATCATGTGTGCTTGGTGTGTTGGCTATTTTACCACCCTGTGTGCATGTGTGCGCTAATAGCACTGCGAGTGTTTGTCTAGATAGGTAGTGTAGGGTGTGAACTCCTGATTGAACTTAGCATCTGCACCGGGCGTCCTCAGGCGTGCGTGGTAAAGCACACCGTGTGTCAGAGCAGAATCAACCCTGTCTTCTCTGGGGGGGTTAAATTATAGGGACCCCAATTAGTATTTTTCTATACGTCTGTGCAGTCTAACAGGGTATAGTCCTTTTTGCTTTGCTTCATAGTACTGCACTGTGGTGCAACAGAGCTTGTTACTTTGTGCTCTGTGAGTGACATTTAACTCAATATGCTTTAAGTGTTTTCTTGCAGCCTTGCTCCACCACTGTCCTATCTGGGGGTTCTCCATCACTGCACGGTGGACCCCGGGTTGTAAACGCACCTTATTATAATTTCTTATTTGGTGCGTTCTGCCAACCCTAACAGCTTGAATATGTCAAAATCAGATTCGGGGACAAAATCTGAACAAATTCGCTCATCTCTAGTCATGTGGTCAAATGAGAACAAAATAGAACTTTTTGGTATCAACTCCATGATTGGAAGAAGAAGGATGAGTACAACCCCAAGAACACTGTCTCAATCGTGAAGCATGATGGGGGAAAACATCACACTTTGGGGGTGCTTTTTTTTGCAAAGGAAACAGGACGATTGCACCGTATTGAAGGAAGGATGGATGGGGTTATGTATTGCAAGATTTTGGCCAACAACCTCCTTACCTTAGTAAGAACATTGAAGATGAGTCATGGCTGGGTCTTCTAGCATGACAATGACCCAAAACACATAGCCATAGCAACTAAGGAGTGGCTCTGTAAGAAACATTTCAAGGTTCTGGAGTGGCCTAAACAGTCTCCAGACATGAACCCAATAGAAAATCTTTGGAAGGAGCTGAAATTCAATGTTACCCAGTGACAGACCCCGATACCTTAAAGATATGGAGAAGGAGGGGGCCAAAATCCCTGCAGTGTGTGCATACTTGGTCAAGAACTGCAGGGAACATCTTACCTCTGTAATTGCAAAGGTTTCTGTACCAAATATTGAGTTCTGTTTTTCTATTGTATCAAATTCTTATTTCATGCAATAAAATGCAAATTAATTATGTAAAAATCATACAATGTGATTTTCTATATATTTTTTAAGGTTCTGCCTCTCACAGTTGAAGTGTACATACAATAAAAATTTCAGACCTCTCCATTCTATGTAGTTGGGAAAACTTGAAAAATCGTTAGTGTATCAAATATTAGTATTAATCATTTTTATAGTGCCATTTATTCCATGACACTTTACATGTGAAAATGGAGCATACAAAGACAAGCACACTAAACACCCTAAACACTAAAATACTTATTTTCCCCACTGTATATACCAGTATGGGACCATGAAAGGGAACATATAGAAAAGGATAGAGGACATATATACATACCAGGATGGGGCCAGGATGAAGGCCATATACACCAGGATGAGTGACGTTTACTATATACACTAGAACAGAGCCAAACATGTGGATATTACTACAAAATGAGGGAGAAGGTGCAACTTGAATGTCCTTATAGGATTTGGAACGCTACAAGGACCCTTATATCTGACTAACATGCGTAGGGTGGGGGTCCTGTACAAATCTTGCACCGGGCCCATCGAACGCTAGGTACACCACTACTCATGACCCATTTTCTATACACTTTTGAAAAGTGTCTACTGAGGGGGGCTAATCTAATCTTTTTGGTGCACATTAAAAATACTTTTGTCTGAATTGTTTTTTTTCCAAAATGAAAGAGAAAACTGGCACACCACCAAACGTAAATGTCAGCTCTTAAAAATAATTTTACATTTGTATGTTTTACTGCTACATTTATACTTAACAAATTTCATATCATTACACAATGCTAGGGAAAAGGAGTTTTTAAACTATGATAACATATTCCTTTTTTGTGGTAATTTTTGATGCAGTGTCACCCAAGCATTGAATTGGATAGAAGCAAACTAGAAGTCTTTGCTTTAAACTTTGTCACGAACGTGGTTTGTGGAACCACTGTGCCACAGACCGTGGAGATCCTGGTGGGGCGTGACTAAGCAAGCACCGAACTATTCATTAGAGCTTCTGATGGTGAGGTTAGACTTGGCTCCCAATGAACATCAGGTGCCACTCCAGGACAGACCAACGGACGCAAGGCAGCTGGACCCAGCAGAACAGACTGGAAGGTGCAGCAGGCAAAGTTTGTATCAGAGTTGAGCAGGCAGAGCTCGTATCAGTGTGCAGCAGGCAGGATCTGCACCAGAGTGCAGCTGGCAGGATCTGCACCAGAGTGCAGCTGGCAGGATCTGCATAAGAGTGCAGCAGGCAGGATCTGCACCAGAGTGCAGAATCTGCACCAAGAATGCAACAAGCAGGATCTGCACCTGAGTGCAACGGACAGGATCTACAAAAGAGTGTAACGGGCAGGATCTCACCAATGCAAAAAGACCTGGGCACCCACAGAAGACAACAGTGGTGGATGATCGTAGAATAATCTCCATGGTGAAGAGAAACCCCTTCACAACAGCCAACCAAGTGAACAACACTCTCCAGGAGGTAGGTGTATCAATATCCAAATCTACCATAAAGAGAAGACTGCATGAAAGTAAATACAGAGGGTTCACTGCACGGTGCAAGCCACTCATAAGCATCAAGAATAAAAAGGCTTAACTGGACTTTGCTAAAAAACATCTAAAAAAGCCAGCACAGTTCTGGAAGGACAATCTTTGGACAGATGAAACCAAGATCAACCTCTACCAGAATGATGGAAAGAGAAAAGCATGGCGAAGGCATGGTACAGCTCATGATCCAAAGCATACCACATCATCTGTAAAACACGGCAGAGGCAGTGTGACGGCTTGGGCAAGGTGCAACTTGAATGTCCTTATAGGATTTGGAATGTTTCAAGGACCCATATATCTGACTAACATGCGTAGGGTGGGGGGCCTGTACAAATCTTGCACCGGGCCCATCGAACTCTAGGTACGCCACTGCTGATGACCCATTTTCTATACACTTTTCAAAAGTGTCTACTGAGGGGGGCTAATCTAATATTTTTGGTGCACATTAAAAATACTTTTGCCTGAATTGGTACGCAACTTTATGCAACTTAGACTGCAGAACAGGAAGGTTGCTCAGGCACCTCCCCAGTGAGGGGGAAGCAATATATACATAATGCTCCACAGCCATTGGCGGGGGAGGAAATACCAAGCGCATGTGCTGGCCCTTTAAAAGGGAGGAAGCGCGTGCGTGCCCTAAGGACATGGCTGGGAACCTGGCTGGAAGCTCTGCTAGATGCATGCAGAGCATGGGGAAGGAAGGAATAGACCGCAGCATGGGTGAGTGAAGGGACACGCTGAAGACCCTGCCTGTCAGAGCAGGGATCTAGCGTGGTGCTAACACACTTTTCTCCTATTTAGATTCACTCCTAGCACTGGCTCAAGAAACTACATCAAAACCGCACATCTGATTCCAGCCAAACATGCTATTTGTAGATGTTAGAGACTACTGGGTTCCAAACTGAATGACTGTTAATATATAAGCAAATTGCCTCTTCAGATAGAAAGAGAATTTGCATATTAAATTTCCAAGAGG
Organism: Dendrobates tinctorius; assembly: GCF_039654945.1. Lineage (NCBI taxonomy): Eukaryota > Metazoa > Chordata > Amphibia > Anura > Dendrobatidae > Dendrobates > Dendrobates tinctorius. The sequence continues at coordinate 34,429,093 of NW_027361675.1, forward strand.
AGCATTGCATAGCCTATAAGTCTCCTTACACTGGCATGTCAGACATGTCACGCTCCACAAAAAGAAACACTACCCCTTAGACTACAGTCAGGCTTCTCATACAGCCAAATCAGATCACATACTTTGCACTGAGGAGGGGCAACACCCCAAAACACGCCTGCAATTTGAGATTCTGGTTTGCTTCTATTCAAAGTCATGTGTCAAGGTTCATTAAAGGGTTGATATTGACTTTTAGGATTGCTACTTCCCATAGCTGGCACGCACTACAGCTCAAGTCTTCTTGCTCTCTGATTAGGCAATTTGCATATTTAATTTCTCAGAGCAGCATTGCATTGCCTAAAAGTCTCCTTACTCCGGCATGTCACTCTCCACAAGGAGAAACATTACCCCTTAGACCTTAGTCAGAAGCATCTCATGCAGCCAAATCAAATATAAGCTTTGCACCGAGGAGGAGCGACACCCCAAAACACATGCCAGCAAATTGAGATTCTGGTTTGGCTTTTATCCTAAAGGGGGCTTTACACATAGTGATATCGCTAGCAATATCGCTAAAGCGTCATCGATTTTGTGATGCAGCAGCGATATTGCTAGCGATATTGCTAAATATTAGATACTTACCTCCGACCGGCTCACCCGCTGGTTATTGCTGATTGCGCGAGATCGGCCTGGTCCATTTCTCGTCGTTGGCGCCGACGAGTGAGCCATGGACGCAGGCGGAAGACGGACACCCTCGCCGCGTCTGAAAGGTAAGAGCAACCGCCGAGCATCGCTGCGTCGCTAGTGAGATCTGCCTGTTTGGCAGCTCACTAGCGACCATTTAGAGAAGCACCAGCGATCCTGACCGGGTCATATCATGGTTGGGATCGCTGGTGCATCGCTAAATGTAAAGGGGCCTTAAGTCATATGGCAAGGCAAGTTAAAGGGTTGATATTGACTTTTGGAATTACTACTTACAATAGGTGGCAACAGAGTTCAATTTCTTATCCTCTCTGAAGAGGCAATTTGCATATTTAATTTCCCAAGGAAGCCAATAAGTCTCCTTCCATTGGCATGCCACTCTTAACAAGGAAAAACGTTACCCTTAGGGTCCCGTCACTTCACAGCGATCTCGCTAGCGAGATCGCTGATTTTGTGACACATCAGCGATCTCGCCAGCAAGATCGCTGTGTGTGACCGGGATCAGTGACCGGCCCAACTGCCGGCTATCGCTGATCATGCTCGAGCAGCCTAGTCTCCCGATGCCCAGCACGCATCGCTGCGTGTGGCAGCGAGAGACCAGCAATCAGCGATGCTGGTTTCTAATGTAAACGTTGGGTATCCAGGAGCCGCGGCTCCTGGACACCCGCTGTTTACCTTGGAAACCGGCATACACGCTGGTTTCCAAGGTAAACGTTGGGTATCCAGGAGTCGCGCGGCTCCTAGATACCCGATGTTTACCTTGGAAACCAGAGTGTACGCCGGTTTCCAAGGTAAACAGCGGGTATCCAGGAGCCGCAGCTCCTGGATACCCGACGTTTACATTAGAAACCAACGTCGCTGGTCCTGATCGCTGAGGCTGTCTATGTGACAGCTCACCAGCGATCAGCCTAACGATGTCCCAGCGATCCCATCCATGTCGGATCATAGGTGGGATCGCTGGGACATCGTTATGTGTGACGGGGGGCACCAGTCAGAGGCCTCTCATACAGCAAGACTAGCATAGCATGAGCGAGCAAAATGCCAGTCTTGATGAATCAACCCTAATATGTTCTTAATACATTTATGAGTTTTTCTTATTTGTGCTCAACAAAAACAGTAAATCTGCTGCAAATTATATTATGCATTTATATAGCTTACTACAGTTGTTAGGATACAAAAATATTTAATTTATATCTTGGGACTTTGTGGACAGGCATATATACCAACTTACGCTCTAACAAAATGGAATATGCCCCCCAATAGACCTGGGTCCTTGCAAAGATGTTACAAAATACTTATCACCACAGATAAACAGTTAAATGGCAGAGATTGGAAATATCTCTTGTCTCTTCAGTTAAGGGGGTTTTACACTAAGCAATATCGCTAGCAATATCGCTAAAACGTCACTGGTTTTGTGACGTTATAGCGATATTGCTAGCGATATCGCTATGTGTGATACTTACCAGTGACCGGCTCCCCCGCTGTCCATCGCTGATCGCGCGAGAATGTCCAGCTCCATTTCTCGTCGGGCGCTTCCTGCTGAGACTTCCTGCTGTGACGTCCGGCGACGCGTGGAGGCGGGCGGGAGGACGTCTTCATCGCTGTGTGTGAAAGGTGAGTATCGTGCGCTGTGTCGCTGCTCTGAGATCTTTCTGTATGAAAGCTCACTAGCGATCATTTAGCGATGCACCAGCGATCCTGACCGGGTCTGATCGCTGGTTGGATCGCTGGTGCATCGCTAAATGTAAAAGGGCCTTTAGATTGTCCTGAATCTGACTTCAAAGGCAAAGTAAGCAGCCCCTTCCCAATCAGAACATCTAGTGTATGTACAGTGAGGAAAAAAAGTATTTAGTCAGCCACCAATTGTGCAAGTTATTCCACTTAAAAAGATGAGAGAGGCCTGTAATTGTAATTGCAATTGTAGACCACAACTATGAGAGTCAAAATAAGAAAACAAATCCAGAAAATCACCTTGTCTAATTTGGCAAGATTTATTTTTCAAATTATGGTGGAAAATAAGTATTTGGTCATTAACTAAAGTTCATCTCAATATTTTGTTATATATCCTTTGTTGGCAATGACAGTGGTCAAACGTTTTCTGTAATTTTTTACAAGGTTGGCACATCACTGTTGGTGGTATGTTGGCCCAGTCCTCCATGCAGATCTCCTCTAGAGCAGTGATGTTTAGATCTCAGGACTGACCATAAATTGGTCTAAATCAAGCCTACTTAAAGTGGACAAGGAGGTGGTATGGACTCAGGAAGACATAAGGGCCAATAAACTATAATGTGTGGAAATGTTTAAATATTTGGGGATACAGGTTTCCCTACCGGTGACTGAGTACCTTAATACTAATCTAGTACCCCTAATGGCAATTCTAAGAACTAAGGTGGACACTTGGAACAAATTACACTTGTCGGTGGTGGGAAGGATTAATCTACTTAAAATGGTTTTAATGCCCAAGCTTTTATATATATTACACAACTCCCCAATCTGGATACCGCAGAAAAGGTTCGGAGTGTTGAATTCACTGTTTAGGGCCTTGGTATTGAGTAAGAAACAACCTAGAATAAGGCTAGAAACCTTGCAAAGACCAAAGGATGAGGGGGGACTGGCACTACCAAATCCGGAACTGTATTTTTTAGCTGCCCAAAGTCAACATCTCAGAGGGTGGTCTAATCAAGAGAAGGCAGGCGTCATCAGAGGAGTGCTGGAATGCGTACTAAATATAAGCCTGTTGATACTTGGCCTAGAGAATGGGAAGATGGGTGTAATGGGAGATGTGTGTCCCACTCTGCGACTCTTACAAGACCTGTGGAACAGACTAAAGAGGGTGAGAGAGAGAACCGGGTTGACTAGATTCACAGTTATATGGGATAATAATAACCTCCCAGAGATTCAGAAACTTGGGAGACTGGAATGCTGGAAACGTAGGAGGCTGACATTAATGTCTCAAATTATGGGTAACGGGGAGCTGAGACCGTTTGTGCAATTACAGAGTGAGTTTCAGTTGTCGGATTCTGAATGGTACCACTACTGTCAGGTACGGCATGCCATTACGGCTCAAAAACTTTCCAGAAACCTGCAGATACAATCTGACATAGTGTTGGACTATATATGTGGTGGTGCTGGACTTACGAAAGGGGTAATTTCTAACACCTACCAAGATATATTGCATACACATTTAATGGGGTTCCCACTTAAAGCAAGATCCAAATGGGAGGGAGAGATTGGGGTGATGACTGACGAGGTGTGCGACAGCTTCCTAGAATATCAGAAGCTGTCTGAATATTTGGTAGTGGATGCTCCCTTGACACCAATATTATATACGCTACCGAAAATACACAAGAGTTTGGAGAATCCACCTGGGCGTCCCATAGTGTCTGGGAGGGGGTCACTATGTAATAAGGTTTCGATTTTTCTTGATAAAGTATTACGACGTTTTGCTACCTCAGCACGGTCCTATATTGTGGACACAAATGATTTTTTACAAAAAATCAGTGATGTTAAGGTTACTCCTCACATGATACTTGCATCCTTCGATGTGGTTTCTCTATATACATCTATTGAGCATGATAGGGGTTTGTAGGCCGTCGATGTGGTGCTGACAGGCTCGGACATGGCATCAGAGTGTGCACAGCTGGTCCTAGCACTGTTGGGTTTCATCCTCAGGAGAAATTATTTTCTCTTTGGGGATGATTATTACCTACAATTGCGCGGTACCGCCATGGGGTTCAATGTGGCCCCAACTTATGCAAACATCTATATGGCGGTATTCGAGGACCGGTATGTGTACAATTCCACCCACTGGTGCCATGTCCGGGCCTGGTGGCGCAACATCGACGATATTTTTTGTATCTGGGATGGTAGTCTGGAAGATCTTGATTTTCAAAATGAATTGAACAATGTATTCTCTGAGTTGAAGTTTACACTGACCTACACTTATGATCAGGTCCAATTTTTGGATACGTTGGTTTATAAAAAAGATGAGTTTTTATATACCGATCTTTTTGTAAAAGAGACAGATAGGAATAGTCTGTTGGTATTTGATAGTAATCACCCAAGACGGATGGTGGAGTCACTACCATGGAGTCAAATGCTACGTGTACGGAGGATTGTTAAAGAGGATGATAGGTTGGACCTAAGATTGGATCAGATGTGTACAAAATTTATTAATAGGGGTTACCCGATGGATCGAGTTAATTCTTATAAAGTTAAAGCTCAAAATATATCGGTAGAGGATTCTAACCGTAAGCAAATTAAAGGGCCTAAGAGACGAGTTCCTTTTGTCTCAACATATTGTCCAGTTAGTGGTAGGATTGGAGGTATCTTGAACAAACATTGGAGCCTCTTACAGAAGGGTCTACCCCAGATATCAGAATTTGTGGATAGGCCATTACTTTCTTATAGACGTGGACATAATCTTAAAGATAGATTGGTAAGGTCAGATATTGGTTCATCAAAAGTTAACATACAAAGGACAATATGTCCTCCGAAGATGGGCAATTTTCCATGTTTGGGATGTGCCTGTTGTGGTAATATGTTAAAAGGTGACAGTTTTAATCATCCTCGAACTGGAAAAAAGTTTTCTATCAAGGAGAGGTATACGTGTTCGTCAAGTTTTGTGATTTACCTAATTTTGTACCCATGTGGGCTTATGTATATAGGAGAAACTACTATGGAGATTAGGGCTCGCATTAGTAAGCATAAGAGTACGATTAGGACTAAACTAGTGGAGATGCCGATTCCGAAGCATTTTTTAGAATGCATTCAGTGAATCAGTTACGATTTAGAGTGATAGATGGGGTTCCTGTATTAAGACGTGGGGGTGATAGGGTTAAGATGCTGAAAAAAAAGGAGTTGAGATGGATATCTATTCTTGATACGTTGCAACCAAGGGGTTTGAACTTGGATTACAATTTGCATACTTGTGTCACCTAATCCCTTATCTTGTGCCATTATTCTTTGTTAGGATATATATTTATTTATGTGGCTATTATGTTTTTTAATTAAATATTTTTTTATTTTTAAGTGTTCATAGGTGATACATTTGAAAGAGTGGAGGACACGGGGACTGAACAGTCCTGAAATCATGAAGAGGATGTTGTCCTTTTTGAATTTTGTCGTTGTTTCTTGCCTGCCTTTCCCCGTGCCCTCTTTTCTCTTTTTTTCCTTTTTTCTTTTTTTGTAAATATCCCAGTTTTGCTCCTTATATAATATACAACATTTATGAATCCCATAAAGTACGGAATATTATTAAATTTACCATGGATGTGGTTTTTTGATTCTAAATGTCCTTTTTTTGGGAGCATTTTTGGTCTATCCGTGTGGACTCATTATTTAAATGTGGCTTTACATTTGCTCTTAGCTACCAGCGCATGTGCGGGGTTTTACGGAGGAGTGTTGCGTGTGGTCGCGCGCTCTGGGCCTCGGCGCGTGCGCGGTCCTCCCCGGTGGGCGGGTCGCGTGGCTGATTCCTCACACAGCACCGCGCATGCGCGGTGTTTGGTGATGGAGTCTTCACGTGGCAGGGCCTGGGCGGGGATGGGCGGCGCGCTCGCTGTGGCTGTGTAGCGCGCGTCATCAGGCTGCGCTCCGGATGTGACCTGGCTCTAGCTGATGCTGTCATGTGGGGAGAGGGAACTCTGCCGATATAGGGATTTGTGAGTCCACTCAGGATTGGTCCATTGGGGTTGGCGCCACTATTATGTGATTAGGGATTGGCGGTTCATATATGGATATGTATTACTGCAAGAGATTGGTGTGTTATTTCTATGGATACCTTTGATGCATTACGACCATTGGTGGGCAGATTTGGGGATTGATGTTTATATATGAGACGTTTTTGTAATATCTTTAATATGATTATGATTACCATTGTTAACGATTGGATAAGCTGTGTTATTGAATATACACGTAACTGATGGATGTATTTATATGTATTTTATGTATAGATTCTTTGTGATGGGTGTTACCTTGATAGTGATTGGCTGTGCCACACTATAAAAGGCCACCATATGTACTGTTATGTTATACTTGAAAAAGGCCACAATATGGCCGAAACGTTGTATTTTATACTGGCAGAATAAATTTTTGATACAATTTTTCACCCAGACCGGATGCTGTTCCTCTTCCTTATTTTAGCTTCCTAGAATATGTCCCCAAACTCACTATGAGTGAACCAGCTAGGTTGTCCCATCTTTACGTGATCCATCGTGTGTACCGTACCCCCCTTCTAATGTTTAAAATGGGGCTGAGGAACAACTCTGACTGTCCAAGATGTGGGGGGTCTGATGCCGGAATCCTTCATATGATGTGGACTTGTCCCAGGCTGTCTGCGTTCTGGTTTAATGTCATTGACAGAATAGAAGGGGCTTACGGAAGTGTTATACCCAAAAACCCACTGGTCTGCAGACAGAGATAATATGTGGAGGAAATTGAAATAGTTAATAGTGCAAAGCTTGTTATAACCAGACTACTATATGTAGTAAGGAAGCTGATTGTGAGGAACTGGATCAGGAAAGAACCACCTTCTGGGAGAGAGTTTGTGAAACAGGTGTCTTGTATCATCCAGCTGGAGGAAAGGATATATGCTAAAAGAGGCAATTCTAAAACCTATGAGAGGTTGTGGAATCCCTGGTTACAATACGGTACAGTTAACTGATGGGAATGTGCTATATTTTACAATGCTGGTGTTGTAGATAAACCATTAATACCCGAACATAGGAACATTTCTGTTTTGTATGGTTTGATTGACAATATGGGTAAAGAGGATGACTAATGGTAAATTACGGTGTAAGAGGAATCTTATGGAGAAAAGAGTTATATATGCTGTCTACATGGGGGGGAATAGGGTTGTTCAATTTGTAAATCTATTGTTTGTGGAAGATTTACTGTATATTCTGTATTTTGAATTCTTATTGATAAAAATCTATTTGATAAAAAAAAGAGCAGTGGTGTTTTGGGCCTGTCGCTGGGCAACACAGATTTTCAAATCCCTCAAAAGGTTTTCTATGGGGTTGAGCTCTGGAGACTGGTTAGGCCACTCCAGGACCTCCATATGCTTCTTACAAAGCCACTCCTTCATTGCCCAGGCAGTGTGCTTGGGATCATTATCATGCTGAAAGACCCATCCACGTTTCATCTTCAATGCCCTTGCTGATAGGAGGCTTGCACTCAAAATCTCATGATACATGGCCCAGTCATTGTTTCATGTACACAGATCAGTTGTCCTGGTCCCTTTGCAGAGATACAGCCCCAAAGCATGATGTTGCCACCCCCAAGCTTCACAGTAGGCATGGTATTCTTGGGATGCAACTCAGCATTCTGTCTCCTCCAAACACGACAAGTTTTGTTTCTACCAAACAGTTCCACTATGGTTTCATCAGACCATATGACATACTCCCAATACTCTTCTGGATAAAACAAATGTTCTCTAGCAAACTTAATATGGGCCTGGACATGTACTGGCTTAAGCAAGGGGATACATCTGGCACTGCAGTATCTGAGTCACTGGCGGCATAGTGTGCTACTGCTGGTAGCCTTTGTTGCAATGGTCCCAGCTCTATTCCGGTCATTCAGTAGGTCCCCCCGTGTGGTTCTGGGATTTTTGCTCATTTTTCTTGTGATTATTTTGACCCCACAGGGTGAGATCTTGCATGGAGCCCGATTGAGGGAGAATATCAGTGGTCTTGTATGTCTTCCATTTTCTTATTATTACTCCCACAGTTGATTTCATCACACCAAGCTGCTTGCCTATTGCAGATTCAATCTTCCCAGCCTGGTGCAGGGCTACAATTTTGTTTCTGGTGTCCTTCGACAGCTCTTTAGTCTTCACCATAGTGGAGTTTTGAGTGTGACTGTTTGAGGTTTTGGACAGGAGTCTTTTATACTGATAACAAGTTCAAACAGGTGCCATTACTACAGGTAATGAGTGGAGGACAGAGGAGCCTCTTAAAGAAGAAGTTACAGGTCTGTGAGAACAGAAATCTTGCATGTATTTAGGTGACTAAATACTTATTTTCCACAATAATTTGAAAATAAATCTTACCAAATAAGACAAGGAGATTTTCTGGATTTGTTTTCTCATTTTAAGGCTGGGATCACACATGCGAGAAACTCGGACGAGTCTCGCATGTTACTACCCGGCACTGCCGCCGGCACTCAGATCGGAGCGTGCGGCCGCATAGCAATACATGCAGCCGCACGCTCCGCTCCTGAGTGCCGACGGCAGTGCCGGGTATTAACATGCGAGACTCGTCCGAGTTTCTCGCATGTGTGATCCTGGCCCAACTCTCATTGTTGTGGTCTACCTATGATGTCAAATACAGGCCTCTCTCATCTATTTAAGTGGGAGAACTTGCACAATTGGTGGATGACTAAATACTTTTTTTTCCCCACTGTAAAGGCCAGTTACCCCTAAACATATACATGATAACCCATAAATAATAAATCAATGTTTATTTTTCTAAGCCTATAAACTTGATTATATTAATAACATTAATTTTGACTATGACTTTGAATAGTTCAACACAGAAAGAACACAGCTTTGGCAAAAATTAAGAGACCACTGAAAAATTTTCAGTTTGTCTGATTTTTCTCTTTTAGTCTAGTTTCACACTAGCTTATTTTCCACGCAGTGCTCGGCGCCGCTAAGCCCCGCCCCCTGCCGGCTCCCTGCCCGCCCCATCTGATCATTGCTGCCTACTATCGCACACGGCTGCATGCGATCTGCGCACCCTATCTTTAGCACAGGGTGCGCAGACCGTGCGCTGGCCATGCACTAGTAGGATTTTAGCATGCGCTGCGCACTTTTGAAGGTGCGCCGGTGTGCGCCGAACGCATCATGTTGCATTTTGGCGCACTCAAGCAGACAGGACCTGCGGCACTGAAAATAGTAAGGAGTCCCAGGACCTAGATCATGTGACTGCAGGGGGCGGGGCTTACCGTCCTACTGCTGCAGATGATATAATAAACCTACTGCAGGGAAACTGTAGTAGAGGAAAACGCAGGTCAGACAAGCGAGGGTTCGTACACGGAGAGGGCTGTGCGGTACTAGAGGGACGAGCAGAGAATAGTCAAGCCACAGGCAGAGGGTCATACACAGAGAGGCAGCGTAGTACAAGAGGGACAGGCAGAACTCGTAACAGGGACAGAACCGGATCAAAACCAAACAAGCAAGCAAGATATCAGGCACAAGGCACACGTACGCACGAGGTCATCTAACTCAGCCGAGGGCAGGAGTATAACTGACACCGGACCTAGATCAAGTGAGGATTAAATAGCCGCCCTCTGTCAGAGAGAGGCAGAAACAATTAACCCCTGTCTGACCAGGATGGGCCAAAGACAAAGCCCATCCTGGATCATGATATCAATATTTTGTGGAATAACCATGATTTTTATCACAGCTTTCATGTGTCTTGGCATGCTTTCCACCAGTCTTTGACACTGCTTTTGGGTGACCTTATGCCACTCCTGGTACAAATATTTAAGCAGTTCTTCTTTGTTTAATGGTTTTTGACTATTCATCTTCCTGTTGATTACATTCCAGAGGTTTTCAATGGAGTTCAGGTCTGGAGATTGGGCTGGCCATGACAGGGATTTGATGTGGTGGTCCTTCATCTACACAATGATTGACCTAGCTGTGTGGCATGGTGCATTGTCCTGCTGGAAAAACCAGTCCTCAGAGTTGGGGAACATTGCCTGAGTAGGAGGAATCAACTTTTTCGAGGATAACCTTGTATGCGGCCTGATTCATACTTCCTTCGCAAAGATTAACCTGCCCAATTCTAGCCTTAAGGCCCCGTCACACATAGCGATCTCGCTAGCGAGATCACTGCTGAGTCACAAGTTTTGTGACACAACAGCGATCTTACCAGCGAGATCCGCTGTGTGACAGCGATCAGCGACCGGCCCCCCTGCTGTTATCGCTGATCGCTCTGGGAAACCTCTGGACTTTTCTTTGGTCGCTGGTCTCCCGCTGGCCAGCACGCATCGCTGCTTGTGACAGGTGGGAGACCAGCGATCTGCTGGTAACTAACGTACACATCGGGTATCCAAGGGACATGCGTCCCTTAGATACCCGATGTGTACGTTAGTTACCAGCGCGCTGATGCAGGGAGCTGGTAACTAACATACACATCGGGTATCTAAATGACGCACGTCCCTTGGATACCCGATGTGTAAGTTAGTTACCAGCTCCCTGCATCAGCGCGCTGGTAACTAATGAACACAGCGACGCCGCGTGCTCGGCGTCGCTGTGCTGATCGCTGGTGAAGCTGTCTGTTTGACAGCTCACCAGCAATCATGTAGCGATTCACCAGCGATCCTGACATGTTGATATCGTTGTCGGGATCGCTGGTGAGTCGCTATGTGTGACGGGGCCCTTACTGAAGCATCCCAAGGTCATCATCGATCCTCTACCAAATTTCACAGTGGGTGCAAGACACTGTGGCTTTTACGCCTCTACAGGTCTCTGTCTAACCATTAGATGACAAGGTGTTGGGCAAAGTTGAAAATTACACTCATCAGAGAAGATTACCTTACTCCAATCCTCTATGGTCCAATCCTTATGGTCTTTGGCAAACTTCAGCCTGACTTTCCTTTGCTTCTCATTGATGAAAGGATTTTTTTCTACCTTTAAATGACTTGAGCCCTGCCTCTTGGAGCTTGTTACTAACCGTTCTTGCCATGCACTTCACACCAGCTGCCATTTGCCATTCCTTTTGTAGGTCACTTGATGTCATCCTGTAGTTGCCGAGTGACATTCGAATAAGATGACGGTCATCCCGGTCACTGGAGAGTCATTTTTGCCCTCTGCCAGGGTCTGTAGCTTTGCTGTCCCCAATGTCTGCTGCTTGACCTTGCTGTAATGGACAGCTGTCTTAGAAATTTTAAGGATGGAGGCAACATGACGCTCACTGTATCCCTCTACTAGTAAAGCCAGAATTGAGCCCTTCTTTACCTCACTCAAGACTTTTCTTTTCAACTCCTTTGGCATGGTTAAAAGTTATTTTTCATTCCTTTTACTTTTGGGATATTACCAGCACTTGTTTTGCCATCCAGCTTGTCCTACAGCAAAAGGATTGTGAACACCACAGAAGGGTTTAATTTTTGGCAGAGCTGTATATGTTATTATTATTATTATGCATTTATATAGCGCCATTTATTCCATGGCGCTTTACATGTGAAAAAGGGGAAATATAGACAAGTATAATAATCATGTGTAAGACAAGGGACACACAAGTACATAAGGAGAGGGGACCCTGCCCGCGAGGGCTCACAGTCTACAGGGATGGGTGAGGATACAGTTGGAGAGGGTAGAGCAGGTCGTGCGGTGGTTCAGTAGACCGAGGATCGTTGCAGGCTGTAGGCTTATATGTGAGGCTAATTTGGGTATTATGGAAACCTCCCAATCCCAAATACTATTCCGGATTGAAGTTACCATACATGACATGTTGTATATATATTGCAGAATAAATAATGAATACAAAAAAAATAGTCAATTATATCAAAGATTTGTAAGTATTTTCAGCCAAAGTAAGTTGTATGATTAGCAAGAAGGAAAAGAGATGTGTCCATATGCTTCATCTTCCAAATGTGACATTTATGAGGTTCTCCAGACTTACTAAGATCCTCCCCACATTCACAGCAAGCTGGGCTTATCAAATCCAACACACTTAGTTGACAGCCTTTTGGAATGTAAATCACCCACCTTAGTACAAGTGTGATCCTAATTTGCACTTAATCAAAGTCAATTAGGTCTCCTACATTATTTACATACAGAAACATATATCTTAATTAACCCCAAAACCCAGAAATATCTTCAGTTATCTTTCCCAATCCTCTGCATATTTTCATGTCAAAATTAAAAATGAGTCCGGTGGAGTCTCTGTGGATTACCAAGCTTTCACCTAAGCATCGGTTCGAGCAGAACAACTTCAGAGAAATAGTTTTACTAATTGAATTCATAATGGAAAGCAATGTGGAAAGTCTGTGCTTTAAAGCAAAGACCGGAGATCTAATTATTTCCATATCATTCCATAAGTGATGCTCACAGATTAGTTTCATGGATACAATATATAGCATAGTAGAATATTTATCAGCACACATTGATACAAATGATGAATACAATGTAACACACCTTAACACAACGATGAAATGATTGTTATATGTGGAAATATAGCAATGCCATCATTTATACATCTAGGCAGACCGTCATATGAGCTTGTTATATATAATCTATACAGTGTGGTGCTTTACAAACTATTGCAAGTATTATAAATGCATTTCTCATGATGATCAATTGAACACTATTTGTAAATTGGTTCAAGATGTGTTCACCTTTTGTGCAGATGTTCAAACCACCCATGAGTGTGCCCCCTTACTGTGCACTAATTTATTTTAATGTAACAGATTTTACCCTGGAAACATGGAAAGGAAAGAAAGGGATAATGATCTTTTTAAAGTTTCACTTCCATGGAATGTGTAAAAAACGACCACATTCCATACAATGGATGCCGGCTGAAAGCAACATCATTTCTACTTCTAAATTCACCGTGAATTCCATAACGTTAATTTCAAAATGGTGCCAGACTGAACCACATATTGGTCAGGGCTAATTAAGAGACAGTTTTCTGTCTTCTTCAAAAGAATGAAATGTCAAGAAGCACCACCCAGCTCTCTTTCCAGCTGCTTTCTTAGCATATGTAACATTTCGAAAAGTTCTGGCGCTGCTTATGAATTGTAACCAGATGGTTGGAAGACAAGCTATAATAGCTGCAGATTGAAAAGAATAAGATAAGAGCCCAGAAAGAGAGAAAAAGAAACAACGCCTGTTCCATAGTATCCAGTACCACCGGGACTGCAAGTCTAATCACCATGACTGGTGACTTGTGTTTATCTGGTTAGTGACCAAAGCATCACGCAAGCAGGAAATGCTTAGAAAACATTAGCTTAAATTACATGTTAAGTGCTTCGTTCTTGATACATATTACAGATATACATTTGTATCCGGAACTTAATATTCAGGTTGTAAACCTAGCATTCTTATTATAAGTCGGCAGCTTATTAGTACAGCAAAGCAGTGCTGATTGACCGTTATGACAAGCAATAATAGTTTAGAATACAGTTATGTGACTATTAGCATATACCGTACTGTGCAAAAGTTTCAGGCAGGTGCAGAAAAAATGCTGCAAAGAATGCTTTCAAAAATAGAAGTGATAATAGCTTTCATTATCAGCAAAAAATGCAAAATGAATGAACAAAAGAGAAACTAAGTCAAATCAATTTTTTGTGAGACCACCCTATACCTTTAAAATAGCATCAAAGCAACAATTCTTCTAGGAACACTTGCACACAGGTTTTGCAGGAAGTCAGCAGGGAGGCTGTTCCAAACATCTTGGAGAACTAGCCACAGATCTTCTGTTAATTTAGTGAAATCCTTCTGTCTCTTCACGATATCCCAGACAGTTTCAATGATACTGAGTTCTGTGATGGTGGAGGCCATGTCATAACTTCCAGGACTCTTTGCTCTTCATTACATTGAAGATAGTTTTTAATGATATTGGCTGTATGTTTGTGATTATTGTCCTGCTGCAGAATAAATTTGGAACCAATAAGACGCATCCCTGATTGCATTGCATGATGGATAAATATCTGCCTATATTTTTCAGCATTGAGGATACCAATAATCTTGATTAAACCTCTAAATCCATTTGCTGAAAGGCAGTCACAAGTCTCCAAGGAATCTCCACCATGCTTCACTGTTGCTTTCAGGCATTCATTATTTTGCTGCTCTTCAGTCTTTCGGTGAACAAACTGTTTTCTGTTACAGTCAAATATTTCACATTTTGACTCTTTAGCCCAAAGCGCCTGCTGCCATTTTTCTGCACCCCAATTCCTATGTTTTCACATCTAGCGTAGTCACATAGGCTTGTTTCCATGTCAAAGGTATCGTTTTGGCTGAAATTCTTTCATGAAGTTTACGTCTGGGTAGGCTTCTCTGAACAGTAGATGGATGTAGCTGGGTCACACTACTTGTTACTTGCTGCTAGTTCTGAGCTGAGAGCATTGCTGGACATCTTACGATTTCAAAAGGTATTAAGCATGATTACTGAGTCTACAGTCTTCAACTTTGCCCATTTCTTAGTGTCCTCAAGGCTGAGAAATAAATGCAGTATTTTATCCATAATGCAATACAATCAGGGAGGCGTCTGATTGGCTCTGAATTTATTCTGCAACAGGACAATGACTGTAAACATATGGCCAATGACATTAAGTACTATCTTCAGTGTAAAAAAGAACAAGGAGTCCTGGAAGTGATATGGCCCCTACAGAGCGCTTAACATCTTAACATCATAATTGAGTCATGAAGAGACAAAAGGATTTTTGCAAGGATACATACAAAGAATATATGAGGTTAATTTTCCAAGATGTTTGGAACAACCTTCTTGTTGAATTCCTTTAAAAACTGTGTCAGGAATTGAAGATTTGATGCTGTTTTTGAAGGTAACGGGCATTCACACCAAATATTGATTAGATGTAGGTTTCTCTTTTCTTCATTCACTTTGCATTTTGTTTATTGATAAAAATAAACTATTAAAACTTCTATTTTTGAAAGAATTTTTTACTTTGCAGTATCAACCAGTGAGCGGCAACTTAAGGAGACGTTATCATTAGAAAATGACGTTTCTTAATTCAGGTTTTACTGTTAAATGCATTTATTAAATAGTTTTGGCACTTTAACATAAATCAGAAATAAAAAACTGAAATTTTGCAATCTTTTCACATTAGCCACCTGGGTTTCTGTTGTTCTGTTGTTTCAGGAAACATCACATGTACATAGCCATGATGGTCAAAGCCTGGTTCTTGCTTTTATATTAAAGTATCTAATAAGCCTGTTGAAAGGTCATTGTGAAAGAGGGGAGTCAGGGTCATCTGTAACATTGCCTACTAGAAATGGTGGATCCTTTTGTATCTGCTGTGTATAGGAGTATTACCGGTCATATTAATCCTGCCTCTAGTAATATGGAGCCTCTATTCTTGAAAGGACAGGAAGTTTGAGTTTAAAAAATTCTTGAGTCTGAAAACTTCAAGATTACTAACTTTGTTTATTTTTAATAAAGATGATGATATGGAAAAAAAACATTGCCAAAATTATTTTAAAAATATAAGTAACACAAAAAACTGCTTTAAATAGGTAATTTTTGGGGAATCTATCAGTAGGATCAACCCTCCTAAGTTGTCTATATGGACATGATGGTCATGGGAAGCTGAATTAAATGATACCTTGATATCTGTAATCCAATGTCTTATTCCAGAGATATCTATGTTTTTGTTATATGTAAATGAACTGCTCAGGACTATGGGCCGCACACAGATCTGCATAAGAATCTGCCTCCAGAGATTATTTTAAACAAAAGGCAACATTACCAGTGTGATATGTAATGGTTACCAGTATGATGTGTAATGACTGCTCTCTGCTCATCTGATCTCACAGCAGAGTTGTGTGTGATTATACCTGACACTTCTGCAGGTTCTTCTCAGCTTCAACTTCCATGTCACAGTGTTGCAATAGTGCTGCAATACAGCAGAGCTGTGAGAGCTGCAGCAAGTGAGTTTGTAAGGAGACAAAGTTCAGTTTTACTGTACGGTGTTACATATCTCACAAATGAAACCCTTTTATTAAAATGGAGGCATATTTTCATGCATATCTGTAACTCTTGTTCTCATGAATACATCAGTGTGTAAACAGGACACGTGCTGCCGAAAACAATAATAGTCTAAGCTGGTGGACCGATCATTTTGTGCGCATGGAAAGTGCGATTGGCCAATCTAAACAGGCTTTTTAACAATGACCAATTGGCTTCTATGTAGCCGATCGGTGATTATTTATCGGCCACCATCAGCTAGAGTAAACGCACCCTTAGACTCTGTTCATATCTATGTCATTGTGGCTAGCAAAGACAGAAACCCACAAAGTAATGTTGGATGTGTTGCAAGATGTTCATGGCAGCAAATTGTGAATACCATTATCCTACATGCATTGTTATTCTTCCAGTCAAAAACTGCATAAAGGCTCCCATACAGTCTCCAATGCAGGTGTGAACATAGCCCAACATATGGTTTTTATCTACATCTTAATAGTGCTTACGTATACATTATATATTAAACATTACTAGTAGCATTTCTAGTTATGTAAAAAAATGATGTGGATCTGTTATTAATCAATAGGCACTTATGCATAAATAAAGGACCAACACTTTTTTTCATAAATTAAGTTCTCCTTCATATTTTTATTTTTTAATGTTGGACAGGGTACTGAGCTAGTGGACCCTAGTTTTTTTGCACTTGCATCACCTGAGCTGCAGAGTTTTGCATCAATATATTAATATATATGAATAATACACAAATATGTAATGTATGTAGGCTTATAAAATCTTATAGATTAGTATCATCTTTATTATGCTTATATGTGTGTTTTTGTTTTATATATATATATATATATATATATATATACACACTAGTATATGTTATGAACATTATAACATAAAAGTAACGAGCCTGGGAAACAGATGTGGTCAGAAAAAAAGCAAATACTGACATTATACACCACTCCGCACTCAGGGTAGGAATGATAAAAACATTTACAAGCTGTTGGGAGTCTAGAATCAGAAGTGTAATCAAGTAGAACTGACATATAAATGGTGAGGGTGCTCCGTCCTGCATGAGAAACTAAGCAGAACACCCCTCCACCTTTACTGTACATGGGGTCTCGGGTGTCCTGTGTTGGCATGCCTCTACCACAGCAGGCCCAACCTAATTTTAGAGATGACAGTTAATAATTCACTTCACATAAAGTTGAATGGGTGAATTTCCCTGGTTAACCCCTAGACTTTATTTTCCTGTTGCCTTTTTCTCTGCACACAGCACAGGCCTATTACATTACATGCTCGTATTTGATCCAAGTTCAGCGAGACTACAAACAAGATGAAAAGCTACTTATATTTATTATTGCAACTCACAAGAGAATGAGACTGTTCTGTTATGTGACATGCAGCCGCTCTAGTAAGTAAAGTAGAAGATTCATTAAACACAATCGTGGCTTTATATTTTTAGCTAAAATCAACTTTGTCAAAAAATTTTACCCGATTGATCCAATTTCAATGAAGAACATCCAAGGCAAATGGGGTTACATACTAAATGTCTTGGTATAAAAATGTAATCCTCAAGTGTTAACTTATTATCACTTATATTTATGGTGTTGATTAATGGGGTTTACCAGGATATTTGAAAAAAATTGTGATAGCACAGTGTTATAAAATGAAGAAATATGCATTACTTACCCCTTGAATATATTGTCACCTGCTGTTCATACAAAATGTCCCAACCAAACTCATTAACTGGCTACAGGAGTCACGTGAATGATGGACGTGATGTCATTAGATGTCATTAGTGGCCACCTGAGCTATGCTACAATTTTTGAAAAAGTATGCCAACTGCTTCAAATTTTATGTTTTACACATTCATGACAAATTTTGGCTAGATTTATGGAACTCTACTTAGCCCCATAATTAAGCTTGCCGAAATAACTGTGTTCTAGAGACAGAACTTTTTTCTTCATTGGGACAGAAGCGATATCTTTGCTGGTCATGACAACATCAGAAACAGCATGATCATGGGCTCCTTTCTTGGCAGTTGACATAAGGCTAAAGTCATAGTGCAGTTATGGCTTTCAGAATGCAAAACATGAAAAAAGGAAAACAAAATCCTACATCTTTGAAAAGAATGTCAATCACTTTGCTTTTTAAAAAAATCAGGCCCAGTGTAGTTTAATATTTGTCTAATTCCCCACCGTTCCTCCAAAGCACTACTTGGGCTCTCTTCCATTATTGTTACTCTTTTTCCCGTGGAGCCAGTCAGTAGAGCATTTTTGGTACATAAGGGTAGTGAAAGTTGGTTGGTGAGTATATATTGTTTTATATTTAGACTACATTGGGTCAGGTTAAAAAAAAAGAAAAATGGATGAGTAGAAATCCCTTTCAAGTGTCAAATTAAAGGAATGGCGGTATGGATTTTCCTTTGACCTTAATGAAGATACTAATGAGATTCAAGGTGGTAAAGTTATGCCTACAATAGCTAATGTGGTATTTTTCGGGATTACTTAAGGTCACTTCAGAAGCAATTCAGCCTACCAAGAGAACATACTTTCATTTTATTTTCACACAGAACCAAAAAGATACTGTGAGAAAAAAAATCCTTCTCCTTATACTTTATTTCTGAAGTGTTCCGAAATGAGCTCCAAAAGTTCACCCAGCATCTAATTTTAACCGTGAGTTCCAGGAGAGTTGGTGGGAAGATGACTGAGTTCCTTTAAGCTCTGACCTACAACAGGAAGAGACTTGTCAGCCTTTCTGTCTCCCATTGGAAATCCCAAGGGAAACAACAGTGGCAGAATGTATTCTAACATTTTATCACTGCAATTTTTTTTTCTTCAGCTGAGAAATTATTCAGTAAGAGTTTCCTTTTTATTTTTATAAATGCCCAAGTACAGGCAGATCAGAGTTTTGCAGAATTGCAATATACATAATCTAGCAGAATAGTAGCATGTCATGTCTGATTTTTCTTACTTTTCAATGGAATCTGTCACCAGGTTTTTGCTACCTAATAATGTAGAGACAAAGGCCCTGATTCCAGCAATGTGGGTTGCTTGTTGTAATTATGATAAAAGTACTGTTTTATCAGCAGGAGATTATAACTACAGGACCAACAAGTAAAGCCCCCATCACACACAGCGAGATCGCTAGCGAGATCACTGCTGAGTCACAAGCTTTATGACGCAACAGCGATCTCACCAGCGATCTCACTGTGTGTGACAGGTATCAGCGACCGGCCCCCCCCGCCGGGTATCGCTTATCATTCTGGAAAGCCCTAGACATATTTTTTTGATCGTCGGTCTACCGCTGGCAAGCATGCATCGCTGCGTGTGGCAGATGGGAGACCAGCGATCAGCGAGCTAGAGCTGGTATCCAAGGTAAACAGCGGATTTCTAAGCGCCGTGCAGTGCTTAGAAACCCGCTGTTTACTTTGGATACCAGCTCCCTGCACCAGCAAGCTGGTATCTAAGGGACACAGCGGGTAACTAAGTGACGTGCGCGCTTGTTACCCGCGTCAACGCTGTCCTGATTGCTGCTGAGATCTGCCTGTTTGGCAGCTCACCAGTGATCATGTAGCGACACACCAGCAATTCTGACAAGGTCATATCGTTGTCGGGATCGCTGGTGCGTCGCTATGTGTGACGGGGGCCTAAACCTGCTGTCGTGTTGTCCAACCACACCCCCATCATTTATTGGCAGCATTCTGTCTATGCACAGTGTACTCAGAAACCTGTCAATCAGTGATGTGGGCGGGGTTTTACAGAGCTCAGCATGCAGAGAACTAGTAGATCTGCAGCAGATAAAATTGTTTTTAATCAAAACTCCAGCAGGCAACCTAGTTAGTGATTCATTGGTAAAATCAAGGTATCTGCCCCTACATAATGCTGCTCTCAGATAGGGTAGTAAAAACCTGTTGACAGATTCCCTTTGATATAAACAACAGTACCCAACAGGACACAGCAGCATAAATTATATTGTGGAATGGTGGTACTGCTAGAGACTCTATGGACCTTCTTGATAAGATTTTGCACTCTTTACATATTATAAAGCAGTGTTTCCCAAACTCCGTCCTCACAGCCTCCAACAGATCATTTTTGTATGATTTCCTTAGTATTGCACAGGTGAGAGATCATGTGGCAATTGCTGATGCCTTGATAATAATTCCATCACATGTGCAATACTGAGGATATCCTGAAATCATGATCTGTTGGGGGCCATGAGAACTGGAGTTTGGGAAACAATGCTATAGGGTATTAAAGAATTTAAAAAAAAAACTATACAAAAAGGGACAGAAATTACCTATATTATCTCAATTAAAATAATGAGCATAGAATTAAAATTCTAATGTGGACACTGTGGCCAATGAGTAGGGAAAGTTGAAAGTATACAAATAGATTGGCAATTACTTATGTTGAAACTATCTATGAAGTAGCCAGAGTGGAACAATTTGAAAATAGTAATTATCCTTATTTTTTTTATAAATTAATATGTATCAGCTAATAAAACTATTCAAAATGGAAATAACAAGTGGAGATAAATTTGCTGCAAAGAGCAAATATAGGACATTTTTACAGGATACACAAATATCTTCAGTCAACGATGCAATCCAACCCAGGGAAGTAGCGAAGAAAGTCCTGTATGTATGCAAAAGAACAAAATGGAGGCAGTACTCAAGGAGCTGAAGTGAAAACATTAATGTTGCGTTTTATTCGCCCATCTGGGTGCAACGTTACAGCTTCCCAATTCAAGCTCTGCTTAAAATAAAGCTGGAGTCAGAAAGCTGAAATGTTGCACCTAGAAGGAAGAATGAAAGTTCACTTTTCTTCACTTAAACACTTTTGGTGCAGCTTCTATTTTTGCGCTTTTGTTTATGTATAGCCATTTTTTGACAAGCAAAAATCTGGATAAATGAAACAAAATAGTAGTCTTCTGAAATAATAAAAAAAGATAAGTTAAACTATATTTAAACTACTATACAAAAAAGACAAAAACTATTTCGGACTTACATATAACCCTTGCCGAAATGAATGAAGAGATCCAGAAGGAGTTAAAATATCGGGCCCCCGGAAGAAGCTTAATGCGAAACGTGCGTTGGGGTGGAGGAGGTTGTGGTGCCCATCGTTCACGGTATCCATATTATTCAGGTATTGTTACTCTTCATATATTCCTTGTTACATTGGAGCGGTTTACTCATTAGGAGGGTTTAGTGGACTTAGACTGGCTAGTCATGTTGCCGCTATATCTCCATGGGCATATGACTTGTTATTTATGACTTGCTTTGAAGCTCATTTAGTTTCTGCTATTTTTATTTTTTGGTACAATATGGATATAGGGAGCTATTGGCAGATCTTTTCACCGCTATATGTAATCTTATAAATTGGCATTTCTGAAAAAAAAATTTTTGTGGCTTTGAATTTAACTACCTGTAATTGTTATTTGGGCATACTATGCCTCCTATTGGGCAGCTTTTAGTGATTTATATTTAATTGCATCTAATAAATATATTTTAACTCCTTCTGGATCTCTTCATTCATTTCGGCAAGGGTTATAGGTAAGTCCGAACTAGTTTTTGTGCGTATATGTATTTTGAAAGTGCCAGAGCCTAGTAATTAATTAAGGACAATATTGATATATATACAAAAAAGACCTATGGAGTAAAAAAGATTTTTTTCTCCTTCACTATGGGGCAAATAGCAACTAAGGCTAGATTCACATTCACATTCAGGGCGCAGCGACGGCCTGCGCACAGCCGCCGCTAAGCCCCGCCCCTTGCCGCGCCCTCCAATAGCTCCGCCTCTGGGCGCAAGACGCTGCATGCGTCCCCTATCTTTATCACTGAGGACGCAGGCCGTGTGCAGTATGCGTTTGGCGGCGCCTGCGTCCTTTTGATGGTGAGCGCAACCAAATTGCAACAGGTTGCGTTTGGCGCAACGTCAAAAGGACGCAGGCGCCGCCAAACGCATACTGCGCACGGCCTGCGTCCTCAGTGATAAAGATAGGGGACGCATGACGCATGCAGCGTCATGCGCCCGGAGGCGGAGCTATCGGAGGGGGCATGGCAGGGGGCGGAGCTTAGCGGCGGCCGTGCGCAGGCTGTCGCTGCGCCCTGAAACGCAAATGTGAAACTAGCCTAACACATGTGAATGTGGCCTTAGATTGGATCAACATGATAGGTTTTAGGATGAACTCAATGGACTAGCATTTTCTTTAAGCCTTAACGCTATGATAGAATCAGAGGAATTATGCCTAGCCCTGCTATTAACCCACAATAGTGCAGAGCATTTACTGATTGTAAATTGTCATGTCTATGCAATTGGAGCACATTCAAATAATTCTGGCACCAGGTTATCTTGGCAGAACACAAATCATCTTCAATGTTCCCCAAACGTATTTGGTGTTAAGTGTCATAGAGCATTTACGAGTATAGAGGCTGCTGCCTGATCAGAACATAAGCATATACTATCTGCAGATTTTTAAGTCTAATGTCTTTAAGTCTTTTTACACTAATCTCCACTATATTTTTTATTATCCATTTAGACTATTTGATATTGCATAATAAAAGCATCGATGCCAGTCAACATAGTGGTGCAAATTAGCCATTCAAAATGTGCCAAACATGGGAGGGAAAAATGTTTTCTGAAGTTATAAATTTGGGAAGGGTTACGAGTAACTAGAAAGGGGCAAGAATTAGGTCACCAAAACATGCAAAAATGTAAGGCACCAAAAAATTGGTCCAAAAGAGAACCATACAAGAGGCAGTGCAAGGTTTCACCACAGTTTCAAGATACACCAAAATTATGATTCAGTGTACTGATACATTTTCTAAACTTGAAAAAGTTGGTGCATTTTTAGACTATCTGGACTAAGATTACAGTCCTGATTCATCAAAGTATTTACACTAAAATTCTGGGTTAAAACACTCTAAAAGTTGTAAAATTTTTGTCAAACTTGAAGTTGCACAAAAATTTTACAACTTTTGGTATTTTCATGCCAAAAATGGGCAGAATGTGGGTGGCACAGGGCTTGGCGAAGCCCACCTGGCAAAAATTTAGTGGTGTAACTTGCCAGACATGTACTCCAGTTCTTGAATGGAGTAACATTTCCAGAGAAGTGCATGCCAGTGGTAAGATGCACCTAATTTATTAAGTTGTGTGTACACCTTAATGATTTATGGTATGTGCATCTTATTCTTACACCTCCACCATTACGACTGGCATATGAAATGCCTGTCTTAATGAATTGGGCCTAATGTCTAAATGATAGACAGAATTTCTAAATGTGCCCCTGTAGCCAAGTGAAACTAAGAAACGCTAAGATTTGACCAAATATCTCAACATATGAGACTGTAGACTTGAGAAGACACTAATAAAGTGCAGCTCTAACTGTTTTTCTTTTACAGGAAAGTCTGTTTCTTTTGCATGGAATAATCAGTGATAATTAGAAACAATGTCTATGCATTGGCTGTACTTTACAGTACATTTTTATTAAGAGCAGATTTAAAAGAAAAAAAAAACATTCTGTCAACTACAAGACACAACCTCAACCAAGTATACAGCTGTTTGCCAAGTAGGGATAAAACATTCTGTATCCTTACTGGTGACCAAAATGATGCTTAATGACAGCTTGGCTAAAAATAAAAGGAGAATATTACTAAATTGCTCCTTGATTATTATTGCTGTTAACATTCCTCTTTTACTCCGTAACAAAATAAGTAAACATATTATTGCGCTGCACAGAGTTTAAACCTCGCTTTCATAAATTAAGGAGAAGTTTTCTGAATGGAATATTGCAGGAATAGAAAATCTCTGAACATAAACATCTCATCCTAATCGTGAATAGCTATGAAAATCATTTTTGGACCTTTGGATACCTTTATTTTGCATTTTAGATACAGAATTAAATTAAATAATAAATGTAGCACTGAATCATAAACGTTGCTTTACCTTTTCTTGTACTCATCCTGTGTTATCGTCTAGTAAAAAATAACTATCTATACCTACCATACAAAAACATTCATAGTATGTTCTCCCCTTGTTTGCGTGGGTTTCCTCTGGGTTCTCCGGTTTCCTCCCACACTCCTAAGACATACCGATAAGGAATTTAGATTGTGAGCCCTGTCGGGGACAGTGCCGATAATGTCTGTAAAGCGCTGTGGAATTAATGGCGCTATATAAGTGAGTAAAATAAACAATAGTGGACTATACCTATATCTCACCAGACATCTCACTTACAATGTCTATATTCAACACATCTACTCGTGCATGGATCAGCAGCTCTACTGACTGCTTTGGGTCCACAGTGGTCTGCCGGTACCATGATAAAAATAAAGGATAGCTTATATCACTCAGACACTACCATCAGAGTCACGTGCTAGAATCTCACACCATGTTGTCTTTTACGTGCAGGATTGTCAGATCCATCAGAAATATTGTCCCACGTGGCCAGACAAATACAGCATATAATGGGTGTATTCCATTCATTCCTTGTGCAGAAAAAATGATTTTACCATCTAGCTCATCAATATATATCTCCATCTACAGATGATGATAGTTTCTTTGTAACCCAAATAATTGTACCCTAGCTTAACGAAAACTCCCCATGCATTTTAAATAACTGTTAGGCATGTAAGTGTTCAACTCATTATTTCTGCAGACCCCCCCACCCGTATACATATGCATTCTCAGCTGAAAGTGCATGTTTTTTCAATGGGAAGAAAAAGCAAACCACTGTCGACAATATATCCCCCACGAAAGCAAGTCAATCAGGCATGTTGATTTTCAACATGCCCAACCCTTCTTTTGCCAGACAACTTTTATTGGGAAAGAGTCTGGACTTGGACACCATCAAACATTGAAATTGGCAGGTTCAGCTTACATTCACCTGATGTCTTTAAACCAACAATACTAATCTTCCCCATCCCATGCTTACTTCCTACAATATAATTCTCTAAAACAATGCAAAACTAAAATGCAATAGCCATTTCTCCAATAGGTAAAAGGATGAAGTGTATGATTTATTACTGTAATATCACAACAGAATATGTGCAAATTTCCCATGTCTACTAGATAAAAATGCCATGCAACTCAAACACCCTCTATTCCCATACTTAAAAAATAAAGTATTTATGACTTTCTATTTTGGAAAGAAACATGTGTCTTTGGCCCTGATGTGCCTGACTCCCTCTTTTTTGGATCGCTGGGTTATGTGAAAATGTCTGTGCCAAGCTGGTCCAAAGGAGTGGCAGCTCTGCCTTGGCTTGTCGGTGACATGATCCTGACGTACTGTGTGGTCAAGGAGCCGGGTCCGCAAGGAGGGGGGCTGTATGAGGGCCAAGCCTTGCACTTCAGCTTCCTGACCTGGCAGACATTCAGAGAGACCCTGCTAAGTGCTATTTCCTAAATACACTAGCTTTTCATAACAATCTTACCACACTGCTTTCCTTTACAAGCTCTCTTAAAAGAGAACTGGACTCCTTCTGGTTAATCTACACAGACTGCATTTGGAAGCCATCAGAAACTGAACTCTAAACAAAACGTTATTAATGTGTAGTAATCTGCCCTCAATGTTCCAGATGAAAAGAAAATGTTTTATAGTTTTTAAGTATACCTTTTAATTGCCTTTTAAGAGTGCATATACGTTTAGTGCACAGTGTTATAAAACTGCAGAATCTGTTTCTTGATAACTGCTGAATGATCTCAGCTATTTTTATGAGTCTTTTTTTTTTCTTTCTTCGAACAGTACAATTATTGAAAAGCTCGTCTGCATGATTTCTGATCTGTGTCCGCCCACCCCGTCCTCTCCGGCATTACACGCTGCCTTATGAACAGGCGGCTTTTAAACTCTCCACTTCAACAAATGTCTTCCTCCGAAAATTACTTCTTCTACCCGGAAAGCTCGAAGCCTTTATTTATAGCAAACACACAATATACCTCTTTAACCCCTTCACTACCAAGGGTGGTTTGCAAGTTCATAACCGGGCCAATTTTTACAATTCTGACCACTGTCCCTTTATGAGGTAATAACTCTGAAATGCTTCCATGGTTCCTACTGATTCTGACAATGTTTTCTCGTGACATATTGTACTTCATGTTAGTGGTAAAATTTCATTCATATAACTTGCGTTTATTTGTGAAAAAAATGGAAATTTGGCGAAAATTTTGAAAATTTCGCAAGTTTCCAACTTTGAATTTTTATGCCCTTAAATCACAGAGATATGGCACCCAAAAACTTAATAAGTAACATTTTGCACATGTTTACTTTACATCAGCACAATTTGGGAAGCAAAATTTTTTTTTGTTAGGAAGTTATAAGGGTTAAAATTTGACCAGTGATTTCTCAATTTTATAACACCATTTAATATTTAGGGACCACATCACATTTGAAGCCACTTTGAGGGGTCTACAGTCATGGCCAAAAGTATTGACACCCCTGCAATTCTGTCAGATAATACTCAGTTTCTTCCTGAAAATGATTGCAAACACAAATTCTTTGGTATTATTATCTTCATTTAATTTGTCTTAAATGAAAAAACACAAAAAGAATTGTCCTAAAGCCAAATTGGATATAATTCCACACCAAACATAACAAAGAGGGTGGACAAAAGTATTGGCACCGTTCGAAAAATCATGTGATGCTTCTCTAATTTGTGTAATTAACAGCACCTGTAACTTACCTGTGGCACCTAACAGGTGTTGGCAATAACTAAATCACACTTGCAGCCAGTTAACATGGATTAAAGTTGACTCAACCTCTGTGCTGTGTCCTTGTGTGTACCACATTGAGCATGGAGAAAAGAAAGAAGACCAAAGAACTGTCTGAGGACTTGAGAAACCAAATTGTGAGGACGCATGAGCAATCTCAAGGCTACAAGTCCATCTCCAAAGACCTGAATGTTCCTGTGTCTACCGTGCGCAGTGTCATCAAGAAGTTTAAAGCCCATGGCACTGTGGCTAACCTCCCTAGATGTGGCCGGAAAAGAAAAATTGACAAGAGATTTCAACGCAAGATTGTGCGGATGTTGGATAAAGAACCTCCACTAACATCCAAACAAGTTCAAGCTGCCCTGCAGTCCGAGGGTACAACGGTGTCAACCCGTACTATCCGTCAGCATCTGAATGAAAAGGGACTGTATGGTAGGAGACCCAGGAAGACTCCACTTCTTACCCCGAGACATAAAAAAGCCAGGCTGGAGTTTGCCAAAACTTACCTGAAAAAGCCTAAAACATTTTGGAAGAATGTTCTCTGGTCAGATGAGACAAAAGTAGAGCTTTTAGGGCAAAAGCATCAACACAGAGTTTACAGGAGAAAAAAGAGGCATTCAAAGAAAAGTACACAGTCCCTACAGTCAAACATGGCGGAGGTTCCCTGATGTTTTGGGGTTGCTTTGCTGCCTCTGGCACTGGACTGCTTGACCGTGTGCGTGGCATTATGAAGTCAGAAGACTACCAACAAATTTTGCGGCATAATTTAGAGCCCAGTGTGAGAAAGCTGGGTCTCCCTCAGAGGTCATGGGTCTTCCAGTAGGACAATGAACCAAAACACACTTCAAAAAGCACTAGAAGATGGTTTGAGAGAAAGCACTGGAGACTTCTAAGGTGGCCAGCAATGAGTCCAGACCTGAATCCTATAGAACACCTGTGGAGAGATCTAAAAATGGCAGTTTGGAGAAGGCACCCTTCAAATATCAGGGACCTGGAGTAGTTTGCCAAAGAAGAATGGTCTAAAATTCCAGCAGAGCATTGTAAGAAACTCATTGATGGTTACCGGAAGCGGTTGGTCGCAGTTATTTTGGCTAAAGGTTGTGCAATCAAGTATTAGGCTGAGGGTGCCAATACTTTTGTCCGGCCCATTTTTGGAGTTTTGTGTGAAATGATCAATGTTTTGCTTTTTGCTTCATTCTCTTTTGTGTTTTTTCATTTAAGACAAATTAAATGAAGATAATAATACCAAATAATTTGTGTTTGCAATCATTTTCAGGAAGAAACTGAATATTATCTGACAGAATTGCAGGGGTGTCAATACTTTTGGCCATGACTGTATATGATAGAAAATCCCCAAAAGTGACACCATTCTAAAAACTGCACCCCTCAAGGTGCTCAAAACCACATTCAAGAAGTTTATTAACCCTTCAGGTGCTTCACAAGAATTTTTTGAATGTTTAAAAAAAATGAACATTTAACTTTTTTTCACAAAAAAAATTACTTCAGGTCCAATTTTTTTTATTTTACCAAGGGTAACAGGAGAAATTAGACTGCAAAAGTTATTGTGCAATTTGTCCTGAGTACGCTGATACCTGAAATGTGGGGGGGAACCACTGTTTCGGCACATGGCAGAGCTCAGAAGGGAAGGAGCGCCGTTTCACCTTTTCAATGCAAAATTGGCTGGAATTCAGATGGGACGCCATGTCACATTTGGAGAGTCCCTGATGTACCTAAACAGTGGAAACCCCCTACAAGTGACCCCATTTTGGAAACTAGACCCTACAAAGAACTTATCTAGATATGTGGTGAGAACTTTGAACTCACAAGGACTTCACAGAAGTTTATAACGTACAGACGTACAATTAAAAAATCATATTTTTTCCACAAAAATTATCTTTTCACCCTCAATTTTTATTTTTCCAAGGGTAACAGGACCCCAAAAGTTATTGTGCAATTTGTCTTGAGTACACTGATACCCCATATGTGGGGGTAAACCACTATTTGGGCGCATGGCAGAGCTCGGAAGGAAAGCAGCGCCATTTGACTTTTTTGGCTGGAATTGGGATTGGACGCCATGCCGCGTTTGGAAAGCCCCTGATGTGCCTAAACAGTGGAAACCCCCCACAAATGACACCATTTTGGAAACTAGACCCCCTAAGGAACTTATCTAGATGTGTGGTGAGCACTTTGAACCCCCCAGTGCTTCATAGAAGCTTATAACGCCCAGGCATGAAAATAAAAAAATCATATTTTTTCCTCAAATATGATCTTTTAGTCCCCAATTTTTTTTATTTTCCCAAGGGCAACAGGACAAATTGGATCCCAACAGTTGTTGTCCAATTTGTCCTGAGTACGCTGATACCCCATATGTGGGAGAAAACTACTGTATGTGCACACGTCAGGGCTCGGAAGGGAAGTAGTGACGTTTTGGAATGCAGACTTTGATGGAATGGTTTGCGGGTGTCATGTCGCGTTTGGAGAGCCTCTGATGTGCCTAAACTGTTGAAACTCCCCACAAGTGACCCCATTTTGGAAACTAGACCCCCCACGGAACTTATCTAGATGTGTAGTGAGCACTTTGAACCTCCAAGTGCTTCACAGAAGTTTATAACGTCCGGGCGTGAAAATAAAAAAATCATATTTTTTTCCACAAAAATGATATTTTTGCCCCCAATTTTTTTTTTTCCTAAGGGTAACAGGAGAAATTGGACCCCAAAAGTTGTTTTGCAATTTGTCCTGAGTAGGCTGATACCCCATATGTGGGGGTAAACCACTGTTTGGGCGCATGGCAGAGGTTGGAAGGGAAGGAGCACCATTTGACTTTTTCAATGCAGAATTGGCTGGAACGGAGATCAGAAGCCATGTTGCGTTTGGAGAGCACCTGATGTGCCCAAACAGTGGAAACCCCCCATTTCTAACTCCAACCCTAACCCCAACACACCTCTAACCCTAATCTCAGCCCTAGCCCTAACCTTAGCCCTAACCCTAACGGGAAAATGGAAATAAATACATTTTTTTTAAAATTTTATTATTTTTCTCTAACTAAGGGGGTGATAACGGGGGGGTTTGATTTATTATTTATTGCGGGTTTTTATTTTTGGCAGCTGTTGCACGCTAAAAGACGCTTTTGATTGTAAAAATAGTTTTTGCATCACCACATTTTGAGACCTATAATTTTTCTGTATTTTGACCCAC
Organism: Dendrobates tinctorius; assembly: GCF_039654945.1. Lineage (NCBI taxonomy): Eukaryota > Metazoa > Chordata > Amphibia > Anura > Dendrobatidae > Dendrobates > Dendrobates tinctorius. Next base: position 34,459,322 of record NW_027361675.1, read on the forward strand.
AGTCATGAGGGGTCTTATTTTCTGCGGGACGAGTTGATGTTTTTATTGGTATCATGTTCGGGCACGTGACATTTTTTCATTGCTTTTTATTCCGATTTTTGGGACGCAGAATTAACAAAAACCAGCATTTCAAGAATTTCTTTTGGAGGGTGCGTTTACACCGTTCCATGTGCAGTAAAATTGATAAAGCGGCTTTATTCTTCGGGTCAGTACGGTTACAGCGATACCTCATTTATGTTTTTTTTTATGTTTTGGCGCTTTTATGCAATGAAAACAATTTTATATAAAAAATAATTATTTTTGCATCGCTTTATTCTGCAAGCTATAACTTTTTAATTTTTTCACTGATGATGCTGTATGGCGGCTCGTTTTTTGCGGGACAAGATGACGTTTTCAGCGGTACCATGGAATTTTATATGCGTCTTTTTGATCGCGGGTTATTGCACTTTTTGTTCGGCGGTATGATAATAAATCATTATTTTTTGCTTTGTTTTTTATTTTTATTTTTTAAGGGGTTCGCTAAAGGGGTTAACTAATGGGACAGTTTTATAGGGCGGGTCGTTACGGAAGTGGCGATACAAAATATGTGTATTTTTATTGTTTGTTTTTTTATTTCCAAAAAATGAATTTATTAGGGAATGTTTTTTTTTTTTAATGTATTTAGCGATTTTTAAAAAATTATTTTTACACTTTTTTTTTCACTTTATTAGGTTGTCCCGGGGGGGCATCACTGTCCTGTGACAGATCGCTGATCTGTCACATCACAGATCACTGTGACAGATCAGCGATCTGTCACAGGCATAGACGCAGACTTCCTCATGCCTGCGCTTTGCAGGCACTGAGGAAGCCAGCTCCCTGCAGGCCCCTGAAGGTCCCCGTCGCCATCTTGGATTCGGGGACCTGCAGGGATGGAGCCCCCCGCAGCAGCGCTGCACATTGCGCTGCTGTGGGGGGCTCAGGGAAGCACGGAGGGAGCCCCCTCCCTGCCGATGCTTCCCTTTAACCCCCGGTACACCGCAATCGTGTTCGATCATGGTGTGCAAGGGGTTATCGTGTTGGGGGCGGACCGTGACGGCCCCTGACACACAGTGCCGGGTGACAGTTGTAATAATCAGCTGACACCGGCCGCGATCAGCTGCGCTCCCCCCCGTGAGCGCAGCTGATCGCGCTAGACATACTATCCCGTCCATGGGCATAGGGTCCCGGGTCCCATGGACGGGACAGTACGTATGATGTCAGAAAGGGGTTAAATTTTACAATAATTTGCTAAACATGTATTATGGAAGGAATTAAGGACATTTCATACACTCATTTATTTTCTTCTTAAACATAAATGCAGATGCCAGGTGCAAGCGGCGCTGTATATGTGTATGTATACACAATCGCTTCCTTTTAAAAATGAAATATTACTCAGATGTTTAGAGTGTGAAGCCTGTGGTTAATTCTGAACTGCCCGATTGAGGGAAATTATATAGCTGTTTAACACTGAGCATACCAATCTTTTATGACTCCATCAGCTACTGTTAATATAATACGTTCAGAAATACCTCTCGCCAGACCCCTCGCTCCATGATTCTTTCTCTTCAACCAATTACTTCATAATGAAAGAGAACCATCTAAGAAAGAAACTATATTACCATTAAATCCGTATTTTATATATTGTACCAGGCTTCTGTTTTAGTTAAATGTAAATTTAAATAGTTACAGTATATATAATGGGTGGTACTTCAAGAGGTCAAACACTACTTTCTCTATTGATGGCCTATCTTTAGGATAGGCCATAATATCTGATCGGTGAGGTGCGACACCCAGCACTTATGCTAAGTTTTTAGCTGCTGCCAGAACACGGCGGTTCCATCAAAACTATAGTGGTCAAAACCGACACTATAGATTCACTCCCTATTCATCTGAACATGGGGTGAGTCTGCAATTCCCGGCTGCGGACATTATAGAAATGACAGATGGCTGTGTGTAAGGAGGTGGTGGGGACCCTCACGAACCTCCTCTCTCCTAGAACATTCCATGGGGCACCCTGGTGTTTACTGCTGTTTTGTTCTTGAAATATGTAATGTGTTATATACTCTATGTCAGTGTATAAACTTAGCTTAGGGATAGTAGGGGTTAATAATGGGGGCCTGTCCAGCAAGCTGAGAGGGAAGGAATTTTCTGTCCCTACAGCAGAGCCCGGGCAGGCTTGCCTGAGGCAGAACATGCTTCACAGCCCGGAACAGAAAGTACCCCAGTCTGGAGGATACGAGCTGCCAAGGACTGTTGGGCAGTGTGGACGGGCCCTAGTGTTGTGGGACCATCCCCAGAAGGGCTCTTTGTGGCTCCCAATCCCAGATGGGAGCTGGTGATGCTGGGCCAGCCCACAAAGTTGCAGGGAAAGAAAAGGAAGCATTATATGATATCCAGTAAAGTTTTCCCGTTGGAATAGAACTGTGCCTGTGGTATGTTCCTGATTGCTCATCCTCAGCTGCTGAAGTGAGTGTGGTATGAAGGTAACTGGCGGTACCACAGGACTGGAACTTCACTTGTCCGTTTGTGTGAAAGGGGTCGGGGTGCTCACTGACAGTATCTCAGTAAACTCGGTCATGACTAACATCCTGTGCCACCTTGTTATATGTGTTCTGGCAGGATCTGAGAACTTCCACCTGCCACCGGAATTGGTAACAGCTGATCAACAGGGGTGCCAGATGTCACACTCCCACCGATCAGACAGACTTATCTTATGCATGGGTCATCAATAAAAAACAGTGGTGGCCAACTCCTTTAATGCTTAGATGGCTTTTATTCCAAGTCATGTGACAAGGCTTGTTAAAGGGTCGACATTGACATTTAGGATTGCTACTTGCAATAGGTGGAACTAGAGTTCTAGTCCTCTTCCTCTCTGAAAAGACAATTTGCATAGATGCCCCCTCAGCATTTGTATAGTATGATCACTAGCAACAGATTTAGATCCAAGGAGTTTATGTATACGAAACAACTGACACCTAAAAGTTATCACATTAAATCACAACTTTCTATACGCCCTATTCTTTGTCATCTCAAACCTAATCATCTCATGAATATACAATATTAGTTAGGGGTCACAATAAGCACTACAGGACCTCTTGGTAGATCAAGACCTGATCATCATATCTAATCACTTATAGTTTCACACAGAAAGCCTCATAAACATTTAAAAGAGTGCCTGCCCCAAAGTCACAAATAGCCATTTTTTTCCACCTCATTTTATGCCTGCAGTTTCCCTGAGAATTTTCATTTTCCGCCATATGGTTCCAAAAGAATGGATTTTTTTATTTAATGCTGATTTTTATATCTTTACCAAGAGGTTGCCGCTTACAAAATACCCTGTGGTTGTGTCCTCAGGCTGTTTTGCATTATCACCCTGGTAAACACCAATAAATATACCACTGAATAAAAAGCTATATCTTTTTTAGCTTTCTCTGGATATAGCTATACGAAGTCTGTTTGCAGGATGAGTTGTAGTTCTGAAAGGTGACATTCATTTTACGATTAGTGGAGGCATGTTTGTTACCTACTTACCAATTGGTCCTTGTGGGCTTTATAACTGTCACGCTCACCTCCCCAGCGCGTCCTCCTGCCTCTGCAGCCGCCGCTCGGACCGCTGCCACCACAGCGCGTCCTGACCTTGCTTCGGGCCCTGCTCCTGCCGCCGCCGCGCCGCCCGCCTCTGCTGCGTCCCCTGTTGCCATGACGCCGGCGGTCTCCGCTCTCCTCCCTGGCTCCACGCTGTCCAGGCACTTCCGGTCCCCTCGGCCCGCCTCCTCTGCCTCTCTCCAGGTACGCAGGCGCACGCCCTCCCTGTCCAGGCATCCTACCCCTCGGATCCCAGACTCTGCCTCTCCCTAACCCGGAAGTCCTCCTGCGTGCCCTATATCAGGCAGCCTCTCCCTAGGCTCCCTGCCTGATTATCAATTGTGCTTCGCGCTCTGATATCGGGTCCACGTCTTCCAGCGCTCTGTCTGTCTCTGTGCCTTGTACTCCTCCTGACTTCCCATTAGTCTGCCTGTCAGTTACCCTCTCGTGTTCCTTTCCAGGTCTACTCCGTTCCTGTCCTCGCCCGCCTGTTCCTGCTTCCCTTCTGCTACATGTTCCAGCATCCCTCCTGGTGGTCACCTCCGTCCTCGCGGCAACAGCAGTCTCCCCTGTGGTCGTCTTCATTCCCACCGGTCCTCCAGTCCTCCCCCGGCTTACGTCATCCCCCGGTTGTCCCCAGGTTTCAGCTTCCGCGGCGATAGTCTCCCTTGGGTCTGCCCCTTACACTCACTGTATAGGGGGTGGTCCACCTGGTCAGCTCGCCTAGGGGAGGTTCGTCGTCGCGGTCCTGAGGGTTCAGCTTCCGGAGGTTCCCAGCCTCACATCATAACAGTATAATCAGGCCATGGACCCCGCTGGTACCCCGACCCCGACTCAGAAGGAACTCCTGTTCCTACGAGAAAACCAGGCGAGGATAATGTCCTTCCTCAAGTCCATGGAGTCCCGTCTGTCTTCCATACAGACCTCTGATCCCACTGGCGCTCCTCAGGTGGCGAGTCTTCAGCAGGAGCTCGCACAGCAGCGTGACACTCAGGCCCACATTTTAAACTATATGGCCTCAGTGGATAACCGTCTTCTGGCTCTCCAGTCCGCAGCCTCCACTCCACCCCAGGCTGCAGCTCCTCACCCATCACCCCGTCTAGCAAAGCCCCCACGCTTAAACGGCGATCCCAAATTATGCAGAGGGTTCCTGAACCAATGTCTGCTACACTTTGAGCTGTCCCCTCTGCAGTATTCCACTGACCGGGCCAAGGTTGCTTTTGTCGTGTCCCACTTGGAAGGGGAGGCCCTGGCGTGGGTAAACCCCCTCTGGGAACGAGATGATCCCATAGTCTCCCAGCTGTCCATTTTTCTGGACACCTTTCGGAAGGTGTTCGATGAACCGGGTCGCTTAGCCTCTACTACTGAAGCGCTGTTTAATCTACACCAGGGGGCGCTCTCGGTAGGTCAGTATGCCATTCGGTTCCGTACCCTATCTTCTGAGTTGGGGTGGAACAATGAGGCCTTGGTGGGAGCCTTCTGGCGGGGACTCTCGGCTCGAATTAAAGACGAGTTAGCAGGCCGTGATATTCCAGCCTCCCTGGAGGACCTGATCTCCTTGGCCACCCGCATCGACCTACGATTCCAGGAGCGATCCCGCGAGGTCGCCAGAGAGAGAAGACCTCGCGTCCTACCGGTCGCTCGCAGCCCTCCTCGCTCCCGTCCAGCGTCGTCTTCTGTGGTTCCTGCACCGGAGCCCATGCAAGTAGATCGGCTAAAACCGGTGGAGGAACGCCGGAGAGAGAGGATCGAACAGGGGCTCTGCTTCTATTGTGGGAGTGCTTCCCACTTCCTCCGTTCCTGCCCTATCCGCCCGGGAAACGCCTCCGCCTAGGACAGGTAAGAGAGGCCTCCCTAGGTGATTATGATTCCTCTCTACCTTTGGTTCTCTCCGTTCTTCTGCACATAGGCTCCAAACGTTTCTCTGAGTGGGCTTATCTTGATTCAGGCGCAGCGGGCAACTTTATTCAGTTCGAGGCGGTTAAGAGACTTCGGATCCCTGTGCGATCCCTGGAGACTCCTCGGCAGATTGCTTCAGTCGACGGCCGACCCTTGCGGATGTCCGTTACTCAGGTCACCGAAGAAGTGGAACTTCAGATTGGAGCCTTACACCGGGAGAAGATTGTCTTTTATGTACTGCCCGCGCTATCCCATACTATCCTCTTGGGCCTACCCTGGTTGAGAATGCACGAGCCTACCTTGAACTGGCGCTCCGGGGACATTCTGCGCTCGGGACAGTCTTGTCAAGACCGATGTCTGTCTGCCGTTCTACCGAAGAACTTCACGCCTCTCACTTTGACCTCCACTGATCTTCCATCGGCCTATTGGGCTTTCTCGGACGTCTTCGATAAGAAGGAGGCAGAGGTTCTACCCCCACATCGACCCTACGATTGCCCAATCGTTCTGGTCCCAGGCTCAACTCCACCTCGAGGTCGGATCTATCCTTTATCCCCTCCCGAGACTCTGGCCATGACCGAATATATCCAGGAGAACTTGGCCAGAGGCTTTATTCGCAAGTCGTCGTCACCTGCTGGAGCAGGCTTCTTTTTCGTCAAGAAAAAGGATGGATCTCTTCGCCCCTGCATTGATTATCGGGGTCTCAACAACATCACCATCAAAAACAAATACCCGCTGCCTCTCATTCCGGAGCTATTTGACCGTCTACGGGGAGCACGAGTCTTCACGAAATTCGATCTCCGAGGGGCCTATAATCTAGTCCGCATTCGCTCCGGAGACGAGTGGAAGACCGCTTTCAATACCCGAGACGGCCACTACGAGTATTTAGTTATGCCTTTTGGCCTGTGCAATGCTCCCGCAGTGTTTCAGGAGTTTGTCAACGACGTGTTTCGAGATCTTCTCTACTCCTGTGTAGTGGTGTATTTGGACGACATTCTCGTATTTTCTCCGGACCTGGCTGCTCACCGAAAAGACGTCCGTCAAGTCTTACTACGATTAAGAGAGCATCGTCTCTACGCCAAACTCGAAAAATGTGCCTTCGAGCAATCTTCTCTGCCATTCCTGGGTTATATCATTTCGGACTCGGGCCTACGTATGGACCCGGGAAAAGTGTCCGCCGTGCTCAAATGGCCGCGTCCCCAGGGAATCAAGGCGATTCAACGTTTCCTCGGTTTTGCCAATTATTATCGGCAGTTTATTCCACACTTTTCCACCTTGACCGCTCCAATCTCCGCCTTAACCCGAAAGGGAGCCAATCCTCTCCCCTGGCCCTCGGAAGCTGAGGATGCTTTTCAAGCCTTGAGACAAGCTTTCGCTACGGCTCCCATCCTCCATCATCCTGAGATCAATAGACCTTTTGTTCTTGAAGTAGACGCATCAGCCATCGGAGCAGGGGCGGTTCTTTCCCAGAGATCTCCCTCCGGCCGTCTGCTCACCTGCAGTTTTTTCTCGAAGATGTTCTCCACCGCAGAGAGGAACTACGCCATTGGTGACAGAGAGTTGCTTGCCATCAAATTGGCCCTGGAGGAGTGGCGGTACCTTCTGGAGGGAGCTGTGCATCCGTTCAAAATCTACACCGACCACAAGAACCTGGCATACATCCGGTCCGCACAAAGACTTAACCCCCGGCAAGCCAGGTGGTCACTATTCTTTGCCCGCTTTGACTTTGAACTGCATTTCCGTCCTGGAGACAAGAATCTCAAGGCAGATGCGTTGTCCCGGTCCTTTCTGGTCTCGGATCATGAAGAGGAGCCATCGCACATCGTGGATCCCAGCAAAGTTATCATGGTCGCACCTGTTAACTTGACTTCCTTACCGTCGGGTAAGACCTTCGTGCAGGCAAGTGAGAGGAGACGAGTACTACGTTGGGGCCATACCTCCAAACTAGCCGGCCATGTAGGCCTCAAGAAAACGCTCCTTCTCATTTCTCATTTTTATTGGTGGCTATCGCTTCGTCAAGATGTCCGAGACTTCATCGCCTCGTGTCCATCGTGTGCCAGAAACAAAGTCCCACGACATCTACCCTCCGGACTCTTATACCCGCTTCGGATTCCTTCGGCTCCCTGGCAGCATGTTGCAATGGACTTTATTACCGATCTGCCCCGGTCTTCTGGTCACACCGTCATCTTGGTCGTGGTGGATAGGTTTTCCAAGATGGCCCATTTTATTGCTCTGCCCGGCTTACCCTCCGCGCCTGAATTGGCGAAGATTTTCGTCACCCATGTGTTCCGGATTCACGGCTTCCCCAAACATATCGTTTCTGACAGAGGGGTTCAGTTCACCTCACGGTTTTGGAGGGCCCTGTGCCGTATGATGGAGGTAACGTTGGACTTCTCCTCTTCCTACCATCCCCAGACCAACGGCCAGGCTGAACGCACGAATCAAATCCTTGTTTCTTATCTTCGGCATTTTTCCAACGCCCACCAGAATGATTGGTCCAACCTACTCCCTTGGGCTGAATTCACCTACAACAACCATACCAGTGAATCCTCCTCCAAATCACCCTTCTTCATTGTCTATGGACAACATCCAGGTGTACCTCTGCCGGTACCTCCTGTCTCGGGTGTGCCGGCGGCCGATCTTCTGACCGAGGAGTTCTCCAGGGTCTGGCAGGAGACCAAAACCGCGCTTGATCTGGCTCAAGGTAGGATCAAGAGACATGCGGACAAAAGACGCCTGGATTCTCCACCTTACCAACCCGTAGATAAAGTATGGCTGTCTTCAAAGTTTGTCCGCCTAAAACAACCCTCGTACAAACTGGGTCCTCGGTATATAGGTCCATTTGAAGTCTTGGCTCGTATCAATGATGTCGCCTACAAGTTAAAACTTCCCGCCTCGCTGAGAATTCCTAATTCGTTCCATGCTTCTCTCCTAAAGCCTGTTATCCTGAACCGTTTTCACTCCTCCACTGGCCGCTCACCCCTGCCTGTGTCCGCACAGGATGTCTTTGAAGTTAAAGACATTCTTGCGATGAAAAGATCCAGAGGTAGGACCCTCTACTTAATTGACTGGAAAGGATTCGGTCCCGAGGAGAGATCTTGGGAGCCTCGCGAGAATATTCAGGCTCCTCGTATCCTAGCCCGATTTCTTTCTGGCCTTAAGAGGAGGGGGCGTAAGGAGAGGGGTACTGTCACGCTCACCTCCCCAGCGCGTCCTCCGGCCTCTGCAGCCGCCGCTCGGACCGCTGCTACCACAGCGCGTCCTGACCTTGCTTCGGGCCCTGCTCCTGCCGCCGCCGCGCCGCCCGCCTCTGCTGCGTCCCCTGTTGCCATGACGCCGGCGGTCTCCGCTCTCCTCCCTGGCTCCACGCTGTCCAGGCACTTCCGGTCCCCTCGGCCCGCCTCCTCTGCCTCTCTCCAGGTACGCAGGCGCACGCCCTCCCTGTCCAGGCGTCCTACCCCTCGGATCCCAGACTCCGCCTCTCCCTAACCCGGAAGTCCTCCTGCGTGCCCTATATCAGGCAGCCTCTCCCTAGGCTCCCTGCCTGATTATCAATTGTGCTTCGCGCTCTGATATCGGGTCCACGTCTTCCAGCGCTCTGTCTGTCTCTGTGCCTTGTACTCCTCCTGACTTCCCGTTAGTCTGCCTGTCAGTTACCCTCTCGTGTTCCTTTCCAGGTCTACTCCGTTCCTGTCCTCGCCCGCCTGTTCCTGCTTCCCTTCTGCTACATGTTCCAGCATCCCTCCTGGTGGTCACCTCTGTCCTCGCGGCAACAGCAGTCTCCCCTGTGGTCGTCTTCATTCCCACCGGTCCTCCAGTCCTCCCCGGCTTACGTCATCCTACGGTTGTCCCCGGGTATCAGCTTCCGCGGCGATAGTCTCCCTTGGGTCTGCCCCTTACACTCCCTGTATAGGGGGTGGTCCACCTGGTCAGCTCTCCTAGGGGAGGTTCGTCGTCGCGGTCCTGAGGGTTCAGCTTCCGGAGGTTCCCAGCCTCACATCATAACAATAACCCTACTCTGTTAGGTGTTATGCCACCCCCAGAGGAAGGCGTATTTGCCGAAACGTGCATTGGGGCTGACACCATCACCCAAGGGAGGTAATACCTGTTTGCACCTGTTTTGTTTCTTTAGGAATTAGCTATATGCTGTCTATGTAGTTATGCCATGTTATGGGGCTTTTGATATTAGTATACACATAGCAATTACTAGATATTTATGGTATGTGCAACCTCCCTATGGCTTCTTGTGGGTAGTGGTGCCACTTTGTGGTTTCCCACTTTTTTAAGGTCTTGTTGTTTTTTTAATATTTTCTGTGTGTGTTTATCCAAATAAAGTTTACATGTTCCTTTTCTGTAACAATGGTTTCTGCGTACATTTTTTGTCGGATAATGTTGTATTGTACGAAACCGATTAACATGTCCATAACTACATTTGGCACTACAAGACTTGACTTTCCGATGTGTTTGGTCAAGTACCTTAAATTTATGATTACAACCTATCTGTGGTTTATTCATTCTACCATGTAATGTATCGAAAAACATGAAAAAAAATTAAAGTATGGTGGAAATTAAATAAAAAAATCAGTTTGTGAGTTTTGTTTGTATGAGATTATAAACCTGGTAACTTTGTTGTATGGGTCAGTACAGATATAGTGGTACCCAATTTCCTTTTTTTAGGGGAGGTGATATGACCAAAAAAACAGCGATTTGGACATTTTGCTATCTGCATTACGGATTTTTACTTTCTTGATTGTTTTTTGGTAAAATTTTAATGTTTTTTTAGTTCTTTTCCTTAGTACTGTTTGGGGACTTGAACTGCGATCACTTAATCACCTATACACTAGTAAAATTTCAGTCTATTGTATAACTACCGGTCTGTGGTTGTGCTTCATAGGAGAAGTGAAATGGCAGACACAGTAGGCCCCCGAATGCCATGATAACTCATCAGCAGCTCGAGATGGCATTGATGGGTCAAAAGTTAGGTATCAGAATTGCACCCTCATTCCTACATTCCTAACCCCCTAAATGCCATTCTCAAACTTAACATTGGCATATAAGATGTTAAACTCTTGCAATCAGAGCTCACTTTTTTAGCAAGCTCCATACAGTAAGTGTGCACATCACGACAAATGTATGGCAGATATCACAAAGACTTTGCAGAACCCACCGGATTGAACCCACTAAAGTTTCAAGTGATTCAACAATAAGCCCATTCTATGGCACAACAGTAGACCCAAAATATTTGGAGCTTACTTTCTAACCATTTGTGATAGATGTTTTGTCACTTCCTTTTTAAAAAAAATAAATAAATTAATCAGTGGCTTTTTGGATGTAACGCTGCTTACATTTTCCTTCCAGTATACTTTTTTTGTTGTTTTTATTCTTGGACCCTAAAGATTTTGTTATTTTTTGGAAATGTAAAATACTCTATAAATGATCCCAATAAATGTGAGCTACTTACATTGCAGAATACATTATCATTTTGAGTAACAAACATAATATCTTCATTAAAAAATTATGGGAATCTCCACTCATAGCAGGTTTATATACACATTATTCGGAAGCAACTTTGCTAATTAATAAAAGACTCTGCTGTAGGACACCCACGTAAGTTCTACTTCTCACAGCAAAACCATAGATCACACACACATAAAAAATGCACTGGTGACATTTAGCCAGCTCCTTCTACAAAGCATGCCTCTGAAAGACCAGCATCCATTTTAATATCTGGAAAATGTTTGAGGCACTCGTCACATCAATAGCCATTCTTTGTCAGGACGAGTTAACAGTTTTTCTGGTTAACTTGTTCATTGCTATAACATGAACATGACATTCATCTACAGTTTAAGTTTTATTCTATTGCTAAACTATGAGATCATAATTTAAAGAATACCTGGTTGGTGTATAGGTAACATAGGCAACTGTAAGAGATACATTTTAAGCATAGATGAGATAATAAATTTCAAGTGGAATTTGCCAAAATGTGGATTTTTTTGTAATTCGCTTGAGTGCATATTCAGAACCATAATGGACCATCAAGTGGTTAAAAATTTTTAAAAATCCTTAAACTCACCTCACTGCAGAGGTAAATAGCATCACGACGTTTCAATTGTGCCGTGAACACTCTCCCACCTGAGTAGAATTCAGCTGGGCACCATAACACCCAGAAGCCCAGCGCAGTGCAAGAGGACCAAAGATTCTAACACAAGCGGTGGGAGACCAAAAGTTGCAGAGAAGACTAGAAGGATGACGATGAGTGGTGATGAGAGGTGATCAGAGGGTGAGACATAAGGGACATTAAATAAAATTTACAGAGAAAAAACGCATGAACGGGAAATTTGAACTTTGCCTGAAACGCTAATCTAACTTTAAGTGTTATAGAAAACCTATAAAAAAAATGTGCAAGGATCAACATATGAAAAATTGTATTTTTATTATACAATATTTAAAAGGCAATGTAATAAACATACAAATTAGACATTAACCACTTCACTACTTATAGTCATGGCCAAAAGTGTTGGCACCCTTGAAATTGTTCCAGAAAATGAAGTATTTATCCCAGACCTTTATTGCAGTTATCCATGTTTTGTTCTACACATGTTTATTGTAAGATGTACAGGCATGTCATATGTCATGTCCCTGACTTTGATGCTGGCTCATAAGCCGAGTCGGCGTCTTTCTCAGCCAATTTCTCGGCTGATGAATTGTTCAGCCATCATCTGCCTCTAACATCCATGGATGGAGTGGCTGACAACAGCATTTAACATGTACCAGCAGGGATCATGTCAATTCAAGAGCCCATGGTGCTTCCTTCACATGATCACAGGGCGCCGATAGGTTGGCATTACAGCTGAAGGTCTGCTGAAGACCTCCATGCTTGTCATGATGATCCTCCTGTGAAAGCCAACATTTAGCTGGTGCTGCATACCACTATGCATAGCACAAGCAATCAGATGATCACAGCTTCAAGTCTCCTAAGGGGACTAACAAATACAGTGAAAAAAATGTTTTTGAAAAATATGAAAACAAAATAAAAAAAATACAAAAGTTCAAATCACCACCTTTTATGCTCCATTAAACGTCAACAAACAAAAAACCTAAAAAATACATATTTGGTATCGTTGATTTCGTAAAAGTTCAGAAAATTGTTAGAAATAAGATAAGCAATAATTCTTATAATACTTACAATTGGATTAGGATTAATCATAAGGTATGTAGATTGACCCATTCACTTTAAAAAAAAAAACTTTATTTGGTTCTTTCTGTTAAAATTTAAAATGGTGATGGAAATTCCGGAAGTCTCCTGTGATGCAACATCTATAGCAACATGGTAAAGTTTATTGCATTGCCTGTTAGCTCTCATTGTTTTTTCTTTCTTTCAGAGCTCAAAAAACACACGGGCAGTCTAATTGGCTTCCGAGGAAATTGGCCCTGGTGTGTATATACGGTATGAGCATATTTGTGGGTTTGTGGTGGGGAAATGATTCTGTAAGCTCCTAGAAGACAAGAGACCTATGTGAATGAATTCAACCTTTGAACAACGTTGTGTATTATGTCAGCACTATAAAGTAAAATAATATTGAGTCATACTGCAAAGCGACTTCCCTAGCACTGTTCAAAAATGTCACTGTTAGAAATGCTGCAACATGTGAACTGTTATGGTGTTGTCCAGTGAAAGAAGTTATCACCTTGCCAGAAAAAAGGTGATCCATGTGGATCGGCTGGGATTCCATCGTTAGGACCTGCATCGATTGGCAAAACAAGTCACTTTCATCCAAGGTAGAATGGAGATTTGGAAGGAGGCATGCTCGACCACTGCTCTATTAATTCCATATGGCGCTGCCAACTACTGGGCTTGGGATTTTCTGGCAGCCAAATAAAGAATAAATGGAGATGTAGTTGCAACTCAGTTTTTTAACGGGGATAACATTTCCCCAAGTTGCCCCACCAATCAGCAAGTGATCTATCTTGCAGATAGGTGATAGTTTGTTTTCACAATATGAAACCCTTTATTAGCCTTAGAAATTTATTTTTTCAATATTACCCTTGCTAGAAATCTGTTAAAGGAAATCTGTCACCAGGTTGTTGCATGAAATAGGGGCAGAGGCCCTGATTCCATCAATGTGTCATTTACTGCGCTGCTTGGTGAAGTTTTGATGAGATCGCTGTTTTATCTGCTGTAAATATAGTAGTTCTCTAAATGCTGAGCTCTGTCTTACCTTGCCCACATCACTGATTGACAGCTTTCTGTGTACACTGTGCAGAGGCAGAAACCTGCCAATCCGTGGTGGGGGCGGTGTTACACAGCAAAGGAAGATTACATGACACTATACAACACAGTCCAGTAAGTGATACAACACTGGAATCAGGGTCTCATCCCCCACAACATGCTGCTCTTAGATTACAGAGTAAAAACATGCTTATAGATTCCCTTCAAAGATCATTTTTACAAGGATCAAGAACTTACCAGTCAATATAGGTAATATAACATTATCTTTAAAAAATTTCATTAAAATTATTTAACCTCTCTTGACAACTTATAATGGGCTGTATCCTAGAGTCCATTTTAAATCACTGTGAAATATGGTAAAATGATAGCTAAATTATATCATTTTGATTTCTGATGGAATTCCCCATCAAGATACAGTTTGGCCCAAAAATACTTGCTTCATACCACTAAACCCCCCTCCCTTGGCATTCATTCCCCAGGATCTATGTTTTTCTTTAATTAAACTCCAGGAACAAGCCCTTTGAATCTCAGTGACTAGCAATTAGCACTAGCAACTTTAGTGCAGCTTCAGCCAAATTGGATTCCTTTGTTTAACTCAAGCACCACAGGTCACAGCAAGGCTCTGACGTATTGAATCTTTAAAATGACCTATAATAACAGAATGCAATATCTCTGAGCCTAGCCAAGCACATTCTCTGAACCGGCATTTCTTCCCTCACACGCCCGTGCCCGGCAGCCACCTGTAGACCCCTGTGTTATGGAGTTATGAAGCATAGCTACAAGGAATTACATACGGTAGGCAGAATCCAGTGGCACCACTGCCATTCCAGTCAGAGCTTCGGGCAGAAAGTTATGGGCCATCCACGGTTCTGCCTGGAAAATCATACTCTCAAATAAGGGAGAAGGAAGGCAGCCCAGCCCAGGGGTGGGCATACAGTGTGGGAGGGAAGATGCAGCTCCTCATTTTGAGCTTAGTTCTTCTACTGGCAGGAAGTCCGTTATCTGACGGGGTCAAGGGAACCACATAACTACATAACTAAGTTTTGGACCTGTGATCCATTAGCGCCTCCCTGTGGTCACATGCTACATAACTCGGTATCTGTAACCTATCTATACCCTATCCATGTACAACACTCTTGATTGTATACCTTTATATTGTTCTGTAAATATATGCCTGTATATTTCTAGTGCGCCTTTTCAGCGATTAAATATAAAATTAATCTTGGGCTGCACTTTTATCTCGATATATGAATCCCCACGTCCGCACGCTCCATTGGTTGTTATACACTACTCGGGTTGGTTTCTGACCTGATATAAGCCTGCTGTTGAATGGGGCTTACTTCAAACGAGGAACTGGTGGCAGCAAACCGTACTGCTTTGGTGAGGAACTCTGGCAGTGATGGCTGGGAGGTTTATATATATATCCCCAGCCTGGACTGGTGATATATATCCCCCTCACTGGGAGCACCTAATTAACTCATACCTATAAGGGTAGCCTTTCTTGCGACTATTTGCCCTAGATGCAGTTCCCTGACTGACCTGGGGCAAGTGGTGGCACCAGAGAGCCGATCCCTTCTGGGTCCTTCTCTCCCCTCCCCCGAGGTGAGTGAAGTCGACATCCCCTTCCCCTGTGCGATCGGTCACAATCACCAAGCAAGGGGGGGCATGAGGTGACATAGAAAGACACCCTACTCTGTAAAACATTGACATCTAAGCAGTTAAACTGTCGAGACTGAAGTTTTCTCTGATCCTGACTGGCACCCACATACCATGTCATGGGCACACTGTACATGCCGGTGCCATTACTGTTCTGTATCGTGCTGCATTTCAGGATAACCTATATTTTTCAGGTGACATAAGGTAGGAAAGGGTTCAATTTGACAATTATTGACATTAACATTTGATTCTTGCCATTTCCTTCAGGTGCAAAAGTGTCATGTCCTGAAGACTATATGTGGATCTAAATAAAAAAAATACATCACTATGTATACAATAATAATAGCCAACATTCAAACTAAGCAGACTGTAGATATTGGGATATCAGGGGATATGAATCAAAACAAGGTCTCTATTATAACATAAATGTCCTCAGAATCTCTCTTCAGGCCGAAGGTTTCTAACTTTAAGGCTATGTGCCCACGTTAGCGTTTTTAAACGCTCAGGAAACGGGTCTCCTTCCCAGAAAACGCACGTTTTTTGCCGCGATTTTTGCGCAAAAAACGAGTGTTTTTGATGCGTTTCTTTCTGCACGTCTTCTGGACTATAGGAAATAGCCGAAAATGCGGACCTAAGCGGAAATTAATGAACATGCTGCGTTTTTACAGCTAAGCGTTTCCTTAGCGGTAAAAAACGCATCCATTGGCACAAAAAGGCCAAAATGCATTAAAATGATAAGCGTTTTTGATGCGGTTTGACCCCGAAAAACGCATCAAAAACGCTTAAAAAATGCAACATGGGCACACAGCCTAAGGAATGTATCATCAGAAAATGATCTATTGTTTCATTATTTTTTTATTACTCAAGTCAGGTGTAGACTATATATACTACTTGTCCTTTCAGGAAGAGTTTTCAGAGTTCTCATTATCATATCAGACTATATTACAATGACAGGGAACACATATATACAGACCTGATAATACAGAATCCACCATTCACAATAGGTGATGTCACACATATGAAGTCACACAGGTGATGACCCTGCTCCCCCTCCCTTCACAATGACCTTTGCACATGCTCATTAGATGCCTTAATAGAAAAGATAGGGTCTGAGTCAGTCTACTTCTGCACATATGCATTTCCAGAAAGGACAGAAAGTATGTTTAGAATAGACCCAGTGACCAATGTCAAAATTGCTAAATTTCTTATTATCTGTCATATAGATTGCGATATGGGAAAAAACATTGCATAAAACAAAACATAAAAACCTGACTTAAGTGACAGATCATTTTCTTATGACACATTCCCTTTAAGTGCCCATACTGCAGCATTGCAACCAACTAGTTGTTCTCCACCAGGTCATCTGAAGAACACTTATGGCCACATTCATGCTCATTTTACAGAAACAAACTATAGATTTTCTTTCCAGTGTGGACTATCAATATTTGCTTTTACGTTTGTCATTTTTTAAATCCCTAATAAATAGCATAGCTGCAATATCACTAAAGTAGTTTTTATAATTTTACTAAAAATTATTACTGACTACAGTCAAGACTGCAAAGATCATTTTTTTTTTACATTTATGTGCTTTGTAAATTAACCACAAAAAAAATAAAGGATGGACAACGCAATCTAGAATGTTATTTATGGTGTAAAATGCAAACTTAAAAAATGACTGCTTGATCCAAAAATGCACATAAGAAAACAAGAGGGGAAAGAAAAGAAGTGTCATGAATTTGTATTCTTTGAAAAAATGTCTTACAGCAATATTAAAGAATAAATAAATCATCGCTATAGCAAATGTAACTAAGGCTAGATGATCAACGTAAAAAAACTGGACCTTATCCAGAATATACATCCCGCATATTTATCACTGATATACCTCCCTGGGATGACTCGGTCACAGGATATAAACACATGTATAATACTAATGTATATATTTATACCATAACTTGGTGGATGACAAATGTGCATGATCAAATTAGTTCCTAATCCATAAGAACTTTATACATTCATCCTGCATGCACAAAGGTCAGGCCACCGTTTATGAGAGCAGTGAGAAGATAAACATGCTACTTTTGCCGGGAAGCTGAGATATAATGTTCCCAATTTTTCTTCTCTGCTTTGTCCAACTGAATGGCTGACGGTAGCAGCTTTAAACATCTGATCATAAACTTGCAACCTGATGCACGGGAATCTCTCCAGACTTGTATATATGACCATGGAGACTTGCGTAGTGAAGGCAGTATACTAAAATGAAAACACTAGGAGGTATATGTCAAGACATAGACAGATAACATATACCGATTTTAGTACTCTGAAACCTTAGAAAAGATGATGGCGATATAACACTTGTAGAGACTATTGTGTAGTGCTGTACATGCTGAAAATCCAGATTCTTAAAACACAGTGTGTCCGTAAAGTCATGGTGCACTTTGGACCAGTCACAGAAAAGTATACACGATCCCCGGATCTGAAGCCCTCAAACACTTACTTTTGAGGTTATGTGAAGCAACTTGTGTACATTGAATGTATCAATGACATTAATCACTTAAAACAGAGAATCACAGACGTTATTCACTCTGTTACACCAGACGTCCTTACCCGTGTGTGGCAAGAACTTCACTGTCATTTGGACAACAAATGGAGCCCACATCGAACTGCACTGAATAGGTGTGAAACGGGGAGAGTTTTTCTTTTATTTGGAGCAGATTTCACATTTCTATCATTTTTTGTTGCTTTCCAGTGACTGGTCAAAAGTGCACCATGACTTTACGGACACACTGTATATGCCTTATTCTAACAGTTGATTGAAGCAAATCAATTAAATGGAATTTTAGTATTTTCTTGCAAATGTTAGCTG
This sequence comes from Dendrobates tinctorius, assembly GCF_039654945.1. Classification (NCBI taxonomy): domain Eukaryota; kingdom Metazoa; phylum Chordata; class Amphibia; order Anura; family Dendrobatidae; genus Dendrobates; species Dendrobates tinctorius. The sequence continues at coordinate 34,477,570 of NW_027361675.1, forward strand.
AATCTTTTACAATGTAAGTGGGGCTGACTTTTAAAAAGGGTTGACGTATTACAATATATGAAGGGTTGACGTATAACTTGACACTTCCAATTATCATGGGTCTTTAACATGATATTTGTCACAGGTTTACCACGACAGAGAGGAGCCAGAAGACCGCTGTGCCTGATTTCCCCTACCTTCTAATTAAATGGTGTAAATTTCTTTTGGAATTGCATGGGTTAATCTGCTCAGTCGAAAGTTCCTGGAGCCTGAAGGCTCTCAGCTGTTCACTGTTCGCCAATCCCTTCTCCTATATAAACTGGGCCCAGGCTAGCATTCATTGTCAGAGCTACGTTATGCTGCATGGCTGGAGGTTATTATTAAAGAAGGCATTTGGTGGATTTATCTGTGGCTGTTGCTATGTTTTGGATGTGTGATAATTCCCTTTCTTCTCCTACTTTGATTTAACCCCACCCTTTACTCCCTGGTGCATACCTCTGTTATGTTTGTGTATATTTGTATGCTTGATATTTTTCATTACCCTTGTTTGTATTACCTTGTTATTCTGGTTGGTGTACTTCGGTATACTACTACTCCCCTCTTCCCTGAGAGAGGGAAGGGAACTAAGGCAATGCATGTGGCCCCAGCATCTTCACCATCAGAAGTAATCCGGGTAGCAGGGTGAGCTAGGGTGCCCCTAGAGTTAGGGACAGGGAAGGAGACCCTGGTCCCAGGACACCCAACAACAGAGTTGTTTCAATATTATTACTCTTAAAGGCCAAAGGTATCTCCCTAGGCTCCAAACCCTGGTGTAATTGCAACCTCTGTAACTACCATTGTTACGACCATGCTTGAACAGGTCATTATGATTGTAATTGTCATCATTGTACAGCTCAGAGTAATTACTGCTTATGAGGTTGTATCAGTATAATGAGCTATAGACAAACATATAAACATGCAACTTGTGTGGGGGGGTTATCAATAAATATGGTTTTACGTAGTGAAAAACATTTGTGATTTTGGATAACATGTCCAGAATGAAACAAAAATCAGGTTGAAAAAACTGGATAAGTCTGAAGGATATCCCTATGAATAACTCCCAAGGATGCATTTGGCATACGCCACTGCAAAAGACAAAGCAGTATACATCGCTCTTTAGCGCCTTTACTAAATGGCTCTATATGGAAGCAACAGAGAAAACTATGATATTTCATAGGGGTGAAGGGATGCATTTGATGTATGTGCTGGAAAATCTTCTATTGTTTTTGTGTTTTTGTTTTATAAATGAACGAGTTTTCAAAATATATTTCTCATTAATAAACCTTTCCGTCCTGTCCGCAATTGAAAATTGAGAGCTTTTATTACTTAGCGGTAAGAGTCATTTTAGAGGGTCCATTACTAAATCTGTTAATGATATGTCAATGATTTATGACAGTTAATCTTTCTGAGTACAAATAGGTATTAACACACTTGTATAAGCAATGCGGAAATTTGAGAGGATAACACACAGACACGACATGACTGCAGACATGGTGGCACATTAGTAGAAATCAATTTGAATCTGTGTATTGAAACATAGCTGATGCTGCAATTAATACTGTATTATGTAGCTTAAAATGTATGCCCTTTCCTGTCAATCCAACATTTATACCCACTTGGATATCCTAAATGGTTTGTCTCATTAAGGATGTGAGTATATGCCGTGAATGTCTGAGTCAAAAGGAAAAGAGAGCGCTCCTAAGTATGATACCACCAGGACTGTATAGTTGGGAAGGTGGGTGAATGAAACCCACCTGAAGGTGTTGTGCGCCAGGCACAGCAGTGGGGTAAGCATGGTACTCAAACTCCAATGGGTTGCTGCTACTTTCATGGAATCCTGAGAAGTGGTCAGAAATCAAGAAGCCAATTTGAAAAGAAAAAAACATAGTTTCATGAGCGCTGCCAGACAATGGGAGACCAGAGATGCCATCGGTAATTCAAATATTTATTTAGGCAGAGAGTTTTGGAGTCTATCTGACTCCTTCATCAGGCATATATCAGAATCAGGTATATATAAGTCTGAGTGGTTCTTTACCACTAATTCCAGGGACCACTAGAACAAAATGGCACTAATGCTAAAAAACTGCAGTACCACCTGGTTTCTGCCATTTGGCTGGAATCCTTGCAGGAATCATATGGATGACTACAATGCTATTTAAAGTATGAAACATGGAACTAATGCAAATAGAAAAAAAAAGCAGCATGGTGGCTTTCAGTGGTTAGCACTGCCGCCTTGCAGCGCTCTGGTTTTGAGTTCAAATCCCACCAAGGACAACATCTGCAAGGAGTTTGTATGTTCTCCCTGTGTTTTTGTGGGTTTCCTCTGTTCTCTGGTTTTCTCCCATACTCCAAAGACATACTGATAGGGAATCTAGATTGCGAGCCGCAATGGGGAGAGTGCAGATAATATCTGTAAAGTGCTGTAGAATTAATGGCGCTATATAAGTGAGTAAAATTAAAAAAAAATTATTCATGTACAAAATACAAGCAGTAGTCAAACGTTTTTAATTGTATTGGAGAATATATAAAGAATAACACTCTTATAAAAAGCTGTTTCTGGGAAGAGCCGAACCAAATTGTTAAAGTTTTTAAGCTGTAGAAATTCATCTCTTGCTACCTAGCAATATTATGACTAGAGAGTATTAAGGCTGGGCAAGAGTATCTATTTGTTTGACATTTACTCTTTTTTTTTCGTGGGGAATTCCAGTACTACATAAGTCTAAAAAAATAGATGTATAAAAGAAATGACTAATATACTGACCTTCAGCGCGAGTTTAGAAAAGCGTTAAGAAAATATGTCTAGCAGTGTCAGTGAAGAGTGACCTCCATGCTAACTTGGTATGATTGAACAGTTCCTGTTGACTGAAATAATCCACAAGTGTTTCCCCCTTTGGGAAAGAGTTTAGAGGGCTATAGGAGCATGATATTTAACAGATTCATACACAGGCTGTGACCTAAAATGATATCAACAAATGGGCTTTCAATGAGAAAGCAATGGAGAGAAAAGTGACAGAAAGCTGTTTTATGTCACTTGATACATGACCCACCACTCAGCACAGCCTTATTTATGAACAGATTTAATACTCTTCTCACAATGTGTGGTATTTCCAATAAGACTGCAGACTTGCTAAATTCTGTCCGTTCAGCTGAGAATAACTATTATTTCTGCAGATTTAAATAGCACTTAGTTATTATCCAATATTTAATGTAAAGTAAAGAAATACGGAAGGAAACATTTCTGAATTTTGCCTATGAATCCTCCCTTTCAACATGAGTTTTACATAATTTGAAGCAGAAAAAAATGCATTAGAACAAACTTGATATATTAAATAACCACGATTTTCTGCCAATTTTTTTTTTTACTAAAACAGAGAAAGTAAACTTAGCATGCTATAGGACAAATATGAATGATTCAAGGCATGTGACCATGAGATGTTGTATTGTCGTATATCAGGACAATCCCTGTCCATGTGTCCTATTAGAACATTCTCAGTTACCTAAATAACTGAGGTAGGTCCAGAAATATTTGGACAGTGACGGAATCTTCGTGATTTGGGCTCTGCATGCTGCTATTTTGGATTTAAAATGAAACAACTGAGAAGCATTTGAAGTGTAGACTTTCATGTTTAATTAAAGGGGTTGAATAAAAATATCCTGTAAAACGTTTAGGAATTGCAACCATATTTCGTAAGCCATAAGCTACACAAACACTGTGGCTCAGGGCAACACGGTGGCTCAGTGGATAGCACTGCAGTGCTGGAGTCCTGGGTTCAAATCCCACCAAGGACAACATCTGCAAGGAGTTTGCATGTTCTCCACGTGTTTGCGTGGGTTTCCTCCCACATTCCAGACATACTGATAGGGAATTTAGATTGTGAGCCCTATCAGGGACAGTGATGATAATGTGTGTAAACTGTAAAGCGCTGCGGAATATGTTATAGCTATATAAAGATTATTATTTATTTCTACAAAGCCTCCTCATTTCAGGGACTCTAAAGTATTTTGACAAATTAAATTGACCATAAGTAAAATATTTATTTTTATTACTTTGTAGAGAATCATTTGCAGGTAATGACTGCCTGAAGTCTGGAAGAATGGAGGTCACCAAACGCTGGGTTTCCTCCTTTTTGATGCTTTGTGAGCCCTCACTGCAGCTGACTTGGTGATTCTACCTTAAGTTTTGTTGTCTTAAACATGTGAAATGCATGCTCAATTGAGCGGAGATCTGTTGCTCTCTGGGCCACTGCAGAATATTACACTTTATTGCCTTAAAAAAAACTCCTGGGTTGCTTTCTCAATAAGTTTTGGGTAATGGATTTGAGGGCCCCATACCGGCAACATTTTTGGGCCCACTTGAGACTCCACCAAGGCTCTGCCCCAGCTCCACCTCTACCCCTCGAACCTTCCACAGTCCCACCGCCCTCTCTTGGAAAAACTCAATTTCTGTACCACGTCCTCCCCAATCACACATTAGCAGTTTCTATAGAACACCATATCACAGACATAGCCAGCAGCTTTTGTTTTGTCCAAAAGATTTTTTATGCTGCCAATATGACAAGATAGAATCTGTTTGTTAAAATATCCAAAACTCTTTTTAGATATAATTTCATTTATTTTTCAGTTTTTACAATGACCAAAAATATCAGATACAAGGAACAAATACCATCACACCATAACCAGACCACATGTACCACCACATAGTGACCAATAATACCACATACAAGGGACAAATACCGCCACACCAGACCACAAATTACCACCATATAGTGATCGAATACTACAACACTGATCATTAATAAAAAAAACCACAATTCTGCAGAAAAGAACAGTTATCTAGAGCAGTGCTTGCAGAGCACATAACTTAATTTTTTACCAACTTCTACATTACACCAAATGAAGACAAAACCACCATGCACAGTAACATGACCCGCCCATTGAAAACAGCATCAAAAATAAAATACATCACTGCAATAATAATATCCCCCATCCTGGCCCCCTTTTGTCTCATCTCCCATCCCTCCCCATTTGATTTCCCATCCTGTCCCACCTGACGTCTCCATTATACCCCATGATCCTGCCTCATGTGTCTCATGATCCTGCCCCATGATCCTGACCTATCTGTTCCATAGCCCTGCCTGTGTCTTTGTCATTTGTCTCCATCCTGCCTCATCTGTCCTATGAACCTGCCCCATGTGTCCCATGATGCTCCCTCATCTTTCTCTATCTTGCCCCATCTGTCCAATGATCATGTCCCATGATCATGTCCCATGATCCTGCCCCATGTGTCTCCATCTTGCCCCATATGTCCCATGATGCTGCGGCTGCCCCATCTATCTCCATCCTGCCCTGTCTCCATGCTGCCCCATGTGTCCCATGATCCTGAATAATCTGACCACATATTCCAGCTTGATGCTTTCAGTAAAAAAAACTTTCTCCTTACCTGGCCACAGTCCAGCAGCATAGTCTCCTTCGTGCATGTGAAGCCCGAACTTGCCGGCACATGACAGTGACGGGCCCGCGCAATAATAGATTTTAACTGAACATTTGTCCTTGGATGCACAGTTACTGACCTGGCAGAATCCTGGTGCCCCCTCTGCTCACCGGGCCCCATACGCCAGTAAGGGCAGTAATGCCCTGATGGCGGCCCTGCATGGACCATCTGTACTATGAAGCCCTGTACAATCAACCTTGATACATTTGGTTGAATCTGAGCAGAAAGTATAACCCAAAATTCATCCAGCTGCTCGTGTCTTCAGTCATATCAATAAACACTGGTGACCCAGTGCCATTAGAAGCTAAGCATGCTCATGCCATCACGCTGCCTCCACTATGTTTTATAGAGGATGTGGTGTGCTTTGGATCATGAACCATTCCAAGTCTTCATCATACCTTCTTTCAAACATTCTAGTACAGGTTGAGCTTAATTTTATCTGTCCAAATAATGCTTTCTAGAACTGGGCTGGTTTCCTTTGATGTTTTTTGGCAAATACTGGAATTTATATTTAGAAGGCTGATTAGTGGTTTGTACATTGTGGTGAACAGTCTGCATTTCCTCTCATGAAGTGTTCTCTTTACAGTAGACTTAGATACAGAGACTCCTACTTCCTCAAGAGTGATCTTTACTTGGGTCGATGTTGTGAAATGTTTTTTTTTTTCACTATGGGAAGAATTCTGCGATCATTCACCAGTGTTTTCTCCCGTAGACATTAAGGTCTTTTTGAGTTCCCAAACTCACCAGTACATTTGTTTGTTGTTGTTTTTTGCAGAATGTACCAAACTATTGATTTGGCCAATCCTAACATTTCTGATGATTTGTTATTTTTTTAGCCTAATGATGGTTGGTTTCTTTCCATTGAGAGCTCATATGACCGTATATTGTTGGATCACAGCAACAACTGCCACATCTGAATACAGCTGCAGACCTTTTACCTCTTTAATTGATGATGAGGGATTAGCCCATGCAGCCCATTGAAGAGCTTTGAGATAATTGTCCAATTACTTTTGGTCCCTTTAAATCTGTACTTCCTAAACCATTACTCTAATTGGGATGTGAATACCCTCAAATTTAAGCTGAGAGTCTGCACTTTAAACCCATATTGATTATATAATTGCATCTTGAATATATTTTGGTAAACAGCTAAAATGAAAAACCTTGTGGCACTGTCCAAATATTTCTGGACCTATATGTGTATATACAAAGTGGGGAAAAGAAGTATTTGATTCATTGCCAATTTTGCAAGTTTTCCCAACTACAAAGAATAGAGAAATCTGCAATTTTTATCATAGGTACACTTCAACTGTGAGAGATTAAATATTCAAAAAATACAGAAAATCAGTGTATGATTTTTACATAAGTTATTTGCATTTTATTGCATGAAAAAAGTATTTGATACAATAGAAAACCGAACTTAATATTTGATACAGAAACCTTTGTTTTCAATTACAGAGGTCAGACGTTTTCTGTAGTTCTGGACCAAGTTTGCACACACTACGGCAGCGATTTTGGCCTATTCCTCCATACAGATCTTCTCCAGATCTTTCAAGTTTCAAGGCTGTCACTTGGCAACAGTGAGTTTCAGCTCCCTCCAAAGATTTTCTATTGGGTTCACGTCTTGAGACTGGCTAGGCCACTTCAGGACCTTGAAATGCTTCTTACGGAGCCACTCCTTAGTTGCCCTTGTCTGTGTGTTTCGGGTCATTGTCATGCCTGAAGACCCAGCCACAACTCATCTTAAATGCTCTTACTGAAGGAGGAGGTTGTTGACCAAAATCTTGTGATACATGACTTCATTCACCCTCCCTTCAATAATGCAGTCGTCCTATCCCCTTGTCAGAAAACGATCCCCAAAGTATGATATTTCCCTCACCATGCTTCACGGTTGGGACGGTGTTCTTTGGGTTATACTCATCCTTATTCTTCCTCCAAAAATGACGAGAGGAGTTGATACCAAAAAGTTCTATTTTGCTCTCATCTGACCACATGACCTTCTTCCATGCCTCCTCTGGGTTCATCAGAGGGAGCAGGGTGACTGTTATGAATGAGTCACCGTAGGAGGCAAAAGCAGAAATACAAGCTATGTCCAGAAAACCAGAGAAGTTGGCAACTATCAGATTGCAGACCCCTGAACCTATCAACACAACTATCAGTAGCCGTGGGGGGTTCCTACGATGCCCTAGACCCCTCGATCACAGCCGGAGAAATACATAGGCCTAAAGAAAGAAAGGGGAAATCTAAACTGCCCCAGAGCAGACCCCAAAGCAATAGGCAGCCCCCAACATATAATGACGGTGAAGCAAGATGAAAATACTAACACAGACAGAAAGATAGACTGAGCAAAGACGGGGCCCCAAAACTACCTAGATAGGAAAGGACAGGAAGGCTGCTGTCTGCAATCTGCCAAAACCCTATCAAAGACATAAGCCAACCAGCTGATATGAAAAAGGCCCTGAAGCAGCTAGGCTTCCAAAACTGAATCAGCACTCAGGTATTTTCAGAAGACAGAGCTAAATGAATTCAGTACACCCCAGCAGGGAATGGCAGAAATCCAGAAAAACAAAGCAAAAACAAAGTCAAAGCACAAAAGCAAAAGGCCGAGCAGCAAACTTAGCTTTGGAGGAGCAGGAATTCAGACTGGTCTCCAAGGATCCCACAGAGAAATCACCCGCAGGGCAGAAGGGCGTCGGCAGCATTATATCCAGTCCGTAACTCCACTCAGCCAGTCACAATCATCAGCCTCAGGTGTTTGACAATCAGGCTCACTACCTTTCTTTACCAGAAGAGGGAGTTACTCGGGCCTCAGTAATGAAGGGGAAAATGAACTCACAACAGTACCTCCCCCTTGAGGAGGGGTCACCGAACCCTCAACTATGCCACCAGGGCGATCAGGGTGAGCCCGATGAAAGGCACGTACCAATCGTTTGGCATGAATATCAGAGGCGGAGACCCAGGAATTATCCTCCTGACCATAACCCTTCCACTTAACCAAATACTGGAGTCTCCGTCTAGCCAGATGGGAATCCAGTACTTTCTCTACCTCATACTCCATGTTACCTTCAACCAATACAGGGTCTGGAGGTGCCACCCCCGGAACAACAGGTTCAACAAACCTCTTCAACAAAGATTTATGGAACACATTATGGATTTTAAATGTGACAGGAAGAGCCAAACGAAAAGAGACCGGATTAATAATCTCCACAATCTTGTAAGGTCCAATAAATCTAGGCTTAAACTTAGGAGAAGCCACCTTCATAGCAATATTTTTTGATGATAACCACACCATATCACCAACCTTAAACTGGGGACCAATGGTCCTATGTCGGTTGGAAAACCGCTGGGCCTTCTCCTGGGAGAGAGATAACTTATCCACCACTTGGTCCCAGATCTGGTGCATTCTCTCCACCACAGTGTCAACACCTGGGCAGGCAGAGGGCTCCACCTGCCCTGAAGAAAATCGAGGATGAAACCCAAAGTTACAAAAAAAAGGTGACATCAAAGTGGCAGAACTAGCTCTATTATTCAAAGCAAATTCGGCCAAGGGCAAAAATGAAACCCAATCATCCTGATCAGCAGAAATAAAACATCTCAAATATGACTCCAAGGTCTGGTTTGTTCTCTCTGTCTGCCCATTGGTCTGAGGGTGAAAAGCAGAGGAGAAGGACAACTGAATTACCAGCCTGGAACAGAAAGTTCTCCAAAATCTAGACACAAACTGGACTCCTCTGTCAGATACAATGTTCTCAGGAATCCCGTGCAAACGAACCACCTGTTGTAAAAACAGGGGCACCAACTCAGAGGAAGACGGCAACTTAGGGAGTGGTACAAGATGAACCATCTTAGAGAACCTATCACATATCACCCAAATAACAGTCATCCTCTGAGAGACAGGCATATCAGAGATTAAATCCATTGAAATATGGGTCCATGGCCTCTTGGGGACAGGCAAAGGCATCAACAACCCACTAGAGCGAGAACACGATTTAGACCGGGAGCACGTCCCACAGGACTGCACAAAATTCCTGACATCACGAGACAAGGAGGGCCACCAAAAAAAACGACTCACCAGATCTCTAGTACCAAAAATAACTGGATGACCAGCCAAAGCAGAGCAATGAACTTCAGACATCAATCTCTTCTTCCACTGGTCAGGAACATACAACTTTCCACTGGGACAACGCTCAGGTTTGTCCTCCTGGAACTCTTCCAGAGCACGTCTCAAATCGGGCGAGATGGCAGAAAGAACTACCCCTTTGCCTAAGATGGTAGCAGGCTTGGTCACCACAGGAGAATCAGCAAGGAAGCTCCTAGAGAGGGCGTCTGCCTCGACATTCTTTGTTCCAGGAAGAAAAGAAACCACACAATCAAAACGTGTAAAAAACAAGGCCCACCTAGCCTGTCTAGGGTTCAAGCGTTTAGCCGACTCTAGGTAAATCAAATTCTTGTGGTCAGTGAGGACCACGACTTGATGCTTAGCTCCCTCCAACCAATGTCTCCACTCCTCAAATGCCCATTTCATGGCCAACAGTTCCCTATTCCCCACATCATAGTTACGTTCAGATGGAGAGAACTTTCGGGAAAAGAAAGCACAGGGATTCATTTTAGATGTTACAGGATCCTTTTGGGACAAAACAGCTCCTGCACCAATCTCAGAAGCATCCACCTCTACCTGGAATGGAAGTGAGACATCAGGTTGCCGCAAAACCGGGGCGGAGGTGAATCTTCGCTTCAACTCCTGAAAGGAAGAAACAGCCTCCGGAGACCAATTTAACACATCAGCACCCTTTTTAGTCAAATCAGTCAATGGCTTGGCAATACTAGAAAATTTTGCTATAAATTTCCGATAAAAATTAGCAAAACCCAAAAACTTCTAGAGGGCCTTCAAAGAAGTGGGCTGAACCCAATCGTGAATGGCCTGTACCTTGGCCGGGTCCATTTCAATAGTTGACGGGGACAAAATAAATCCCAAAAAAGAAATCCTCTGTACTCCAAAAAGGCATTTAGATCCCTTGACAAACAGGGAATTCTCCCTCAAGATCCGGAACACAGTCCGAATATGTTCCACATGAGAATCCCAATCCTTGGAGAAGATCAAAATATCATCCAGATAGATAATCAAAAATTTATCGACAAAATCTCGGAAAATATCGTTCATGAAGCACTGGAAGACAAAAGGGGCATTAGTGAGCCCAAAAGGCATCACCAGGTACTCAAAATGTCCCTCCGGAGTATTAAACGCCGTCTTCCATTCATCCCCATGCTTAATGCGAATAAGATTATACACCCCCCTGAGGTCAAGCTTGGTAAACCAGCAAGCACCTTTAACTCTGGAGAATAGATCAGAAATCAGGGGTAACGGATACTGATATTTAACAGTAATTTTGTTGAGGGCACGATAATCAATACAAGGTCTTAATGATCCATCCTTTTTGGCTACAAAAAAAAAACCGGCACCCAAGGGTGACGAGGATGGTCTAATATGACCCTTCTCCAACGCCTCCTTAATATAGGATCGCATAGCCTCGTGCTCGGGTACAGATAAATTGAAGAGCCGACCCTTTGGAAATTTACACCCCGGGCTCAGTTCAATTGCACAGTCATAACTCCTATGAGGAGGCAGAGACGCAGACTCATTCTCACTAAATACATCATAAAAGTCCGCCAAATAATCAGGAACATCATGCGACTGAGGAGAGGTGGAAAACACCGGAGCCTCACTAAAGGCACACCGACAACCCCAACTCACCACAGACACAGATTTCCAATCCAAAACTGGATTATGAATCTGTAACCAGGGAAACCCCAGAACAACAGTATCATGCAGATTATGCAACACCAGAAATCTGCAATTTTCTTGATGGTCTGGGGCGACCCGCATTACCACCTGGGTCCAAAACTGGGGTTTATTTTTAGCCAAAGGAGTAGCAAATGTGGACAGGGAGCAGATCAGAGTAATAGCCAGAAGAAACTTAGGTTGAACACCCCTAACAGAAAACGTGTGTGCAAAGCGTTTCTCTCGTTTGGGACAGACAGAAATAATATGCGAGGCATCTCCACAGAAAAAACACAACTTATTACGCCTTCTGAACTCCTGACGCTGCTCTCTGGAAAAAACTCTATCACATTGCATAGGTTCAGACATTTGTTCAACAGGTGGCAACACCTCTCGTGCAGCTTTGCGTTCGTGCAAACGCCGATCAACCTGAATGCTAATGACATAGAATCGTCAAGACCAGAGGGAACAGGAAATCCCACCATAGTATCTTTTACGGCTTCTGACAACCCCTTCCGAAAGAGAGCAGCCAAGGCATTATCATTCCAGGTAGTAAGTACTGCCCACTTTCGGAATTTTTGACAGTACAATTCTGCAGAATCACGACCCTGGCTCAATGCCAGCAGGGTCTTTTCAGCCTGATCAATGGCATTAGGTTCGTCATACAACAACCCCAAAGCTTGAAAGAATGCGTTCACATTAGTCAGAATAGGATCATCTGGTTTCAAAGAAAACGCCCAATCCTGGGGATCACCACGCAGCAAAGAGATGACAATTTTAACCTGCTGCGCGGAGCTCCCTGACGAGTTAGGCTTCAAGGCAAAAAATAATTTACAATTATTTTTGAAATTCAAAAATTTAGACCGATCCCCAAAAATACATCAGGTGTAGGAATCTTTGGTTCAGCAGCATGTGAATGAGCAAGGTAGGCGGAAATTCCCCGCACTTCCGCAGCGAGCTGCTCCACACGATCAGACAATTGCTTTATCTCCATTGAGAGAAAAAAAAATTCCCCCTACTACCTCAGAGATATAGAGGAAAAAATATACACACTTTTTTTTTTTTATTTTTATTTTTTACAATTCTTTCCTGCTATTGAGTACCCTAGAATCTGCGGTATGGCGGGTGATTCTGTTATGAATGAGTCACCGTAGGAGGCAAAAGCAGAAATACAAGCTAAGTCCAGAAAACCAGAGAAGTTGGCAACTATCAGATTGCAGACCCCTGAACCTATCAACACAACTAGCAGTAGCTGTGGGGGGTTCCTACGATGCCCTAGACCCCTCGATCACAGCCGGAGAAATACATAGGCCTAAAGAAAGAAAGGGGAAATCTAAACTGCCCCAGAGCAGACCCCAAAGCAATAGGCAGCCCCCAACATATAATGACGGTGAAGCAAGATGAAAATACCAACACAGACAGAAAGATAGACTGAGCAAAGACGGGGCCCCAAAACTACCTAGATAGGAAAGGACAGGAAGGCTGCTGTCTGCAATCTGCCAAAACCCTATCAAAGACATAAGCCAACCAGCTGATATGAAAAAGGCCCTGAAGCAGCTAGGCTTCCAAAACTGAATCAGCACTCAGGTATTTTCAGAAGACAGAGCTAAATGAATTCAGCACACCCCAGCAGGGAATGGCAGAAATCCAGAAAAACAAAGCAAAAACAAAGTCAAAGCACAAAAGCAAAAGGCCGAGCAGCAAACTTAGCTTTGGAGGAGCAGGAATTCAGACTGGTCTCCAAGGATCCCACAGAAAAATCACCCGCAGGGCAGAAGGGCGTCGCAGCATTATATCCAGTCCGTAACTCCACTCAGCCAGTCACAATCATCAGCCTCAGGTGTTTGACAATCAGGCTCACTACCTTTCTTTACCAGAAGAGGGAGTTCCTCGGGCCTCAGTAATGAAGGGGAAAATGAACTCACAACAGGTGACCTTGCATGCCGTGCAGAATTTTAATCTATAAAGGCGTAGTGTGTTACTAGAAGTAATGTTTGACACTGCGGTCCTAGCTCTCTTCAGGTCATTGACCAGCTCCTCCCGTGTAGTTCTAGGCTGATTCCTGACATTTCTCAAAATCATCCTTACACAAGGAGGAGAGATCTTGCATGGAACCCCAGACCAAAAAAGATTGACAATCATCATGTGTTTCTTCCATTTTCTAATAATTGTGCCAACAGTTGTTGCCTTCACAAATCTTTGGTCTTGCCCTGGTGTCTTTAGACCGCTCTTTGGTCTTGGCCATGGTGGAGGTGATGGGGTGTGATTGATTGAGTGTGTGGACAGGTGTCTTCTATACAGGTAACTAGTTTAAACAGGTGCAATTAATACAGGTAATGAGTGCAGATTAGGAGGGCTTCTTAAAGAAAAAATTACAGGACTGGGAGAGCCAGAATTCTTGCTGGTTGGTAGGTGACCAAATACTTATTTCATGCAATAAAATGCACTTATTTAGAAATAATACAATGTTATTTTCTGTTTATTATTTTTATATTCTCTCTCTCAAAGTTGAAATTGTACCTACGATAAAAATTCTAGACCTCTCCATTCTTCGTAGGTGGGAAATTTTGGAAAATCGGCACTTATTTTCCCCACTATATATATCAATGACTATTTTTGCAATATGACAGACTAATTTAATTTATTTTTCCACAGGGAAGAGCCAGGATTTGAGCCCCAGTCTCCCATGTCTAAGGCTGTGCACTTAACCATTACACTATACCAGCCACTATTGTGTATGTGAATTTGTGTGCAATTTGCAACATGATCATAAAGAACTGATGACCAATAATTTTTAAAGGAATTTTCACAAAACAAAATAAGCTATTCTGCAGTTATAAATAATATCCTGTTAAAAATTAAACTACAACTCAGCCAAAAATGATGGTGTTTATTATAACTGCATCTGGAAATATCAACAGTGAAAAGCTATGAGGTCCAACCAACGTTACAACAAAAACATCTGCAAAAGAATAGCTCACAACTTGTTATTTTAAACATATTTAGCGGGGAAACTTCCTGAATAACATAGCATTTACAGATAAAGAACTCTTATCTAAAATGCTAATCTTTAACGGCAAAACTGTACGACCAGGTCCGTCATATTGCAAAAAATATTCATTGATTTGTATTTAAAGAGGTTTTCCCATGAACAAAAGTTCATTTTACTCAATAGATCTTGGAAGAATAATAATTTCCACAATTGGATGTGTTTAAATAAAATGTACCTGTGCTGAGATAATCTTATAAATGTGCCCCTACTATGTACTGTGTAATGGCTGTGTCTGACAGTGTAGGGACATGGTCTAATCATACTACATGTCCTGGATGGGGGAGGGTGGGGTTAGAAACTATACAGACATTACAGCAGGGGATCACAAATGATTCTTTATTTGAAGTAAAATATTGTTTAAAAACAGGCAGGGAAGTGTTTTACCTCACAAAAAGAATCAGCTGTGATCCTATGCTGTCCTGTCTGTATATTCTTTTGCTTCCTCCCCTGCCCAGGAGCTGTGGTATGATCAGACCATGTCCTTACATGGTGAGACACAGCCATTACTTAGTATACAGCAGGGACAGACACATGTATAATATTATTTCAGCACAGGAACATTTAATTTAAACCCATCCAATTGTGGAAGTTATTATTATTCCAAAATCTGAACTTTTGTCCATGGTACAACTCCTTTAACCCCTACATGCCGTATGATGTATGGGTATGTCATAGGTTGCCTCCTCCTCTTTGATGCAGGCTCCGGCGCTGAGCCAGCATCTATCTTTTCAGGCAAATGACAGCTGATCTGATCAGCTGTTATGTGCCCCTAACAGCCATGGATGGAATCGGGATTCACCCTTGGGGGTTAAAATGTTAAATGCCACTGTCAGTCTCTGACAACAGAATTTAACTTGTGCAAACTGGATGCATGTCACTAGCTCTGCCCATCAGCGCTCATCACATGATCGCGGGGCGCCAATGCGTTGGAGGTGAGCCCTGTGGTTGTCATTGCTGATCTGCTATGAGCGACATCCCAAGGCCAGCATTCATAGCAGATTATCAATTCTGCTACACTCAGCAAGGCTGGAGCCTGTTATGTGTAGCACAAGCAATCAGAGGATCACAGCTTCAATTCGCCTCAGTAGACTATTGAAGCTAGTAAAAAATAGAAAAAAATGTTTTTAAAAATATTTGCTCCATTCAAAATAAAACAATAAAAAACACATATTTGGTATTGGCAAATTCAGAGGCACCTGATCAATCAAGATATTAAAAGAATTCATCTGATTCATAAATGGTATAACGTGAAAAAATCAAAATGCCATAATAAATTTTTTTTGGTCGACGCAACATTGCAGTAAAATGCCATAACAAGAGATTAAAACATCATATCTACCCCAAAGTGGTATAAATAAAAACATCAGCTCAGTCTACAAAAAATAAGCCCTCACCCAGCCCCAGAGCCCATAAAAATGGAGACACTATGCGTTTCGGAAAATGGTGTCATATTTTTTTTTTTTTACAAACTTTGCTCTTTTTTACCACTTAAATAAAAAAGAACATATATTTAGTATCTGCAAACTTGTAATGACCCGGAGAATCAAAATGGCAAGTCAGTTTTAGCATTTAGTGAACATGGTAAAAACCCCCCAAAAAAAATTTGCGGAATTGCACTTTTTTTTGCAATTACACCGCACTTGGAATTTTTTTTCTGTTGTCTGATATACTATATGGTAAATCCAATCATGTCATTCAAAAGTACAACTCATCCCACATAAAACAAGCTCTCACACAGCCATATTGATGCAAAAATAAAAAGGTAAGGCTCCCAGAAGAAGGGAAATCCCAAGGTTGTGAAGGGGTTAATAGAAGTGTGATGCCAGGAGCAATGAAGCAAGCAGGAAGATGGGAGGTGCCGAACCTGGACCTGAGACACCCATTGGACTGGACCGCATTGGATCGCCCCCCCTGGTGAGTATAATAAAACTTATTTTAATCTTGCAGGTTGGATCGGGGGCTTATCTACAGCATTATAGAATGCTGTAGATAAGCCCTGAAAGGCGGTGGTCACAACTTATATCAGTCAAAACAGGTGACAGGTGCACTTTAATGATGGTGAAATACCCCAAAAAACTATGCCAACAGTACTATAGCTGTGATAGTGGTAGCAGAAAACATTATGGGAAATTATGGGAAATGTCTGAAGACGCTGCTCAAGTCATCATACATAGATAGACTTTTGCTTATTCATCCAGAGGAGAAGGTCACACACTGATGTTGCACGAGAGGGCCTGGTTTGGAATCTCTGTTCTACTTACTTCAATCCAAAGGTTAGTGACACAATTAGAGCCCTGTAAGCCCCCACCAGTATGCTAATCAGATCTATGGGACTCTGTAAGAATGTACTATGTCCTGGCCCCTATTCTGTAATAATGACACTCATCCTGTAGCAATGTACGTTCTCCTGCACTAATGTCACCCATCCTGGCACCTATTCTGTAGTAATGTGCCTCATCCTGTAATAATGTCACATCCTGGTTCTCACCCTGTAATAATGTCCCCCATTCTGGCCATCATCCTTTAAGGATGGCTCACGTACTGGCACCTTATAGTAATAGTGTAATAGTAATAGTAACAGAATTTTCCCCATTCTGGACCCTTATTGTAATAATGTCTCCATCCTGTATTAATGTCCTCTGTCCTGGGCCTCATTCTGTAACAAAGTCCTCCATCCTAGGCCCTGTCCTGTACTAATGTTCCTCATCCTGGCCCCATACTGTAATAATGGCCCCCACTCTGGGCCTCAATCTATAACAATGGTCCTCGTCCTGAACCCTTTATGTAAAAATGTTCCCACTCCTGGCCCTCTCTTCAAGCACATTTAAACAAAAAAAATAAACTCTACTTCCTTGTTTGCACTCCTATGGTGAGCAGTGCCCTCTTCGACCCTCGCTGCTGATGCAAGGGGGAAAGCGGTGCATGAAAGTGAAGTCATGGGCCACCCATGACGTGCCTACAGACGTCTACTGATGGCCTCAGATAGGCCGGCAGCCAGTATAGCTAGGGAGCTAGTGGATCTCTGCAACACAACACATTTCAGTTGAATGAGCTTCGGACATACGTATATTCAGATGAAAATAGTACTGGGCTCCCCTCCAGCATGGGAGCATTTGCGGTCACACGCTCTCATTGCGCCCCTTCCAAAGGTGTTTGATGGGGTTCATGTCAGTGCTCAATCAAGTTCATCTACAACAAACTCACCTAACCATGTCATTATGGGTCTTACCTTGTGTACTGGGACACAGCAAATTTGGAATAGAAAATGTCCTTCCCCAAGATATTACCACAAAGTTGGAGGCATATAATTGTCCAAAATAAAGTAGAATGGTCAAGTATTAAGGTTTCTGGGAATTAAGGGACTAAAGTTAACCAATGAAACATTCAACAGCATCCCCCTTCCGGTTAGCCTAATGCAGTCAAGCAAGTAAAGTTCTTCTGTAATTCACCAAATTTCAACTCTTCCATCACACTGGAACACATTTCTACAGTTACAGAATTCAATGGTGTCATGTTTGACATCACTCCTTTCAAAGCTTAGTATTGTATAGCTTGGATGTAGTTTAGTTTTCATGGATCCTATAAACTTGAATTTTCCAAATATAACACAGCTCATTGTGGAACATTTAAAAGAGATGACATTTCAAGAACTGACTTGTTGAAATGGCAGCATCCTATTTAAATTTAGTAAGCTAATTAGAAAAAGGCTGATTCACCAGAGCTTTTAGGCTGCAAATGTGGCGTAAAAGCTTTGAAAAGTCGTAAAAATTTGGCACAATGCATAGTTGTGCCAAAGTTTAGGGACTTTTGTCAAATTTATGCCAGTTTGAAACAGCTCGAAAGGAATGGATGGAGCCAGGACGGGATACGAGCGAGACCAGGCCCGTCAGATTAATAAAAAATACTGACATTTTGTGCTCTAGAAATGCTACTCTAGTTCATGACTGGCAAGGCACACTGAGGCACAAGGCACTCAGCAGAGGCGCTGAATTGTTTAAGTAGTGCCTTCTGTACACCAATCTTGATGAATCGGCCCCTATGCACTGTATTTTATACACCAGTGGCAATGGGATTAAATGTAAAACTTGAATTAAATGATTAAGAGGTGTGTACCAATACTTTTGTCCATACAGAGTATATCATAGGATAAAATGTGAAAAATCCAAATTCCTCATGGCATCTTTCTCCAGTATGTAATATAAACTGGTCAACATAAAAATATTGTTTTACATATTTCTAGAGGTTGTAGTGTAGTGACCACTGTGTCCGCTAGGGGGTGCTGGGTGGATGTCCCAGGAGAGAGGATGAGTGGCAGAATACTGAATGACCGTTATGTATCTCAAGGTGGGTGGCCTTGGGATGGAGACTTTTGTGTGTGTGGTGATCAGCAGTGATACTGCTGAGGTGCTGTTTCAATGTGTTTGGGAAGTCTCCAGGTAACTGGTGAGACGGGCGGAACCAGTTACCTACTAGCCCACCCAGGGGATGTGTTTAAGAACGCTATTGTAAAGTGTGTATGAGTGGTTGAAGGACCTGTGATGAGGTCATAGCCATGTGACCCGGTGGGCGTGGCTACAGACTATAGAAGGTGGCCACTGGCCAGGGTAGGTCACATGGAGTGAATGCTTGGACCCGGTTGGTCCGTTGTGGAAGGTCCCACTGGGAGATGGGGCTTCCTGCCTAACAGCACGTGGAGTGGCTGTGGTTAATGGCTGCACGTGCCTGATAGTTCCCTGGAGGGAATGAATGTCTGCAGTATGGAGAAGCAGCCATGAGGTAAACCCAGAGAGGGGATATAACTGTGAGGCTAAGAGAGCCTGCGTATGGCATAACCTGTGTGATCACAGGGATAACAGAGTGAAGCTCTGTCATGGATACTATGCTGTTAATATGAACTTTATGTTGCTGGTCATGGTTTATGATGCCTAAATAAACCACATGGACTGTGATTGTTTTATGGAAAATCCGTGCCGGATGTGTTTACTTGGCTGCCAAGCGAGTATCCACTACCTGAATGACAGCGCTACCTTACAAGGTCTACACCTTAGTGGAAAAGTTGAAATTATTTTCCACCATTTTTCATCAGAACTTGAAGGGGTTGTCTAACAAATGATTTTTATGGTCTATATAACATAAAACTCAAGTCAGTGGCAGTCCAACAACTGGGAATCTAATCCCATTTAATTATATATTCTGTGGATATGATATAAATATCATTTTTCAGAAAACCACATTGACCTTTTGTATACTGCTCAGATAATTTTCCCAAAAATGTAGAGCGCTGTTGATTCAATTCATCATTGAAGGAAAAGTACAGGTGATCCTAAAACGTATTAGATAAATGGGTTGTCCACTACTATGACAGCTCCTACTTACTGTGAATATTTTACTCATCTCCCGTGCCAGCCCTGTTCAAGTGGTGTATGCACTTGTCTTCCTGGGGCTCATGCGAGGTTGTTATGATACGTGAGCCCTGCACCCAATCAGTGCTGGCATCACTGTTCCCGCCTTCAAACGTATGAGTAATCAAGAGGAGGTGAGAGCCACGATGGGACGTTCACTTCCTCTGGATTGCACTGCCTAGTATTTATGGTTTTCCAACAGGATTCTCATCACTTGGCTAGAGCTTAAGAAGTATTCTCAAGTTTGGAAGTTATCCCCTATTCATGAGAGAGCCAGAGACTAGCCAAGTATAGCATGTAGCTATTTCTGACAGTCCCATTAAGAATAATGTGCACATGATCGATCACCACTCCTTATACATGGGTCTCTTCAGAGCCCTGGTCACAGAATGAGAGAGGTTACAAAGGTTTGGACCCCCAGCAATCAGACTGCTATTTCCTATCTCATTGATGGGGAAAACTTGCTGATTTTAGAATACCCTTTTAAAAGTGTTATGAGAACTTTTCACTGCATTTAAAGTACCTTTTTGGAACTCTCTCAAAGTACTACACAGTGGTTTGTTTTATTCAACTAGAATTTGCAGTACTGGAGACCTTTACCTACCTGTTCCCCCCCGTACACTTACAGTAAA
This sequence comes from Dendrobates tinctorius, assembly GCF_039654945.1. Lineage (NCBI taxonomy): Eukaryota > Metazoa > Chordata > Amphibia > Anura > Dendrobatidae > Dendrobates > Dendrobates tinctorius. The sequence continues at coordinate 34,497,941 of NW_027361675.1, forward strand.
TTCTTAACTTGAGTGAACATTCCTGTGTTTTCAATGTGGAGAGAGAGCTAAGCTACTGCTAGACAACAATGCCAGCTGCCTATCCTCCAGCAGAGCGAAAAGGTTAGGCATTTCAATTTAGTCTGCCTGAACTTTCTCTCAGACATCATCTGCCACCGAGAGTCTGTACACCCCAATACACAATAGATGGTCAGCAACTTCTCTGTGGACTTTAGTCCAATATGAATGGAGGCCTTTGCAATCATTGTGAAATACATGCAGCTGTTATGAATGAGTCACCGGAGGAGGAAAAAACAAAAACACAAGCCAAGTCCAGAAAACCGGAGAGGTTGGTAGCTAGTGGATTGCAGACCCCTGATCCTATTCACCACAACTAACAGTAGCCGTGGGGGGTTCCTACAGTGCCCTAGACCCCTTGTCACAGCCAGAGCGCTAAATAAGCCTAAAGATAGAAAGGGGAAATCTAAACTGCCCCAGAGCAGACCCCAAAGTAATAGACAGCCCCCAACATGTATTGTTGGTGAAAAACAGATGAAAACCCACAGACAAAAAAGACAGGCTGAGCAAATGATGGGGCCCAACTAACTTGATAGTAAAGGACAGAAAAGATGCTGGCTGCAATCACGCAAAAAACCCTGCCAAAAATAATGTCCAACACGTCTGATAGAAAAGGCCCTGAAGTCACTAGACTTCAAAATCACTATATCAGCACTCAGGTATATTCTGAAGACAGAGCAAAGAGATCAACTGATCAGAGACAAAAATGGAGTTCAGCCCGTCCCAACCAGGGCAGGCTGAACACAAACACTAAGTAAACAGACAAAATCTCATGGAAAAATAGCAGAGCAAAAACTTAGCTTTTAGTAGACAGGAACTAAACTGGATGCCAGAGCTCAGAGCAGAAAGGATCACCAGCAACCCTGCAGGGCGTCGGCTGCCTTATATCCACTCAGAAATTCCGGATGTCCAATCACACTCCACCTGTTCAGATGACAGGTTCTTCCCATCCAGATCAATTTCACTACCTCCTTTCACCAGCAGAGGGAGTTCATCAGACATCAGAGGTGAAGGAGAAAATGAACTCATAACATGCAGCCTACACTACAATTAACAGCTCTACCAAGTCTGGAAGACATACAGAGAGAAGAAACAAAATACAATTCCACTATTCAATTTAACACATGGTAAAATATTTTTTATCCATATGCTCTATGCAGCTGGACTATAATTTTCCCCTGTGAATGATTATGCTGCAAACCAAAACAACTCCTACTTTAAAGGTAATACTTTCAGTCAATTGCAAGATTGGGTCATGCTTTTCACGTTCATTCCTTACTCTATATTACAGGCTCCTCACTCTATTGCTCGTCGATGCTTTACTGCAAGACACTTTTCATCCATCACTTTCCAATGGAGTCAGCTCTACAAAGGGCCTATACTTTTCCTTTTCCTTAGTTCTTGGACTTTTCATTTCCTGTTGGAACAAGCTATATGGTTGGCTGTTATCCAGAGTCGCTTTGCTTTATATTTGCCAAGGGAATCCAATCAGAGACATTTACCGAAAACAGCTCTGGTAAAAACCACCAATAAAAAAAGCAAAAGGTACAGCATATTTGTACCATACATACATGTGTCAGTATTCACCAATCTTTGCAAATGTTCTAAATAAATGATAAATAGAATATAGATTTGCTGTTTTACTTGTGCCTATTAGAATCTGGATTAGGTAATGACAAAAGTGATAAAGTGCCGAAGGTAAAAGAAACAATAACAACAGTGGGCAAATAAAGATCGTATAGCTAATAAGACCAATATTTGGTGTTTGTGTAATAAATCTATGACACAGAGAGAAATCAGGTATATTGATCAGATGTAAAGGACCAAAATAAAAAGAATAGTGCAATCAAATATTTTTGATATATTTAGAACAATTGTGCATAAAACAAATATTAGCAGAAAATGGCTATTTAGTACACAAATGCGGGACCCTGTGTAATAACTGAGTTTCAGTTGCGGAGTTAAAATTCTATATCATCCTTAGTTCACAGTTATCTTAGAAGTATAAGGTCCAAACGCTACAGCACTGATGGTATCAGCCTCGTGCACTTTTGGTCAGTTCTCCTCCACCAACAGACAAGATGTCAAATCCAAGTTTATAGAAAACTTGATGCTGAAAAACCTTTCCTATACACATAGATATACAACTCTGAACCGCACTCCAGCCCAATATTAATTACCTCACCCCTTTTTTCTTATTGCTTTTTGAGACCTATATCAACAATAGGATCGGACACCCTATCCTGACTGGTTAGGAAGCCACCGATGGATGCATCCAGGCAGAGAAAGAAAATAAAAATGACTGAGCAGAAGTGAATCGCTCTCTCCATTTTGTTCTATGGGAGTCATAGAAATAAATATTAAACTTCTAAGATGTGAATACCCCTCTTAGACGCATCAGGTAATAACTCATAAGGTTATGAGGTCCCACAAACCTTAAACATAAAATTTACCCCTCATGCTCTCAACAGATCTGAGACTACACCACACTTTTTCTGGAGCCACTTTCAGCTGTCGTTGAGTAGCAATCCCGATTTTTAATGTGTGATCAATGTAACGTTCCTTGGAAACCCCAGAAACCAAAGAGCATGTGTTATCCGGCATCACTTTACCTTTGCCAAAAGCAATAACTGGACAACTGGACTTCAGCTGATCATTAGTCATTATTAGGTTACGATTCCCAGAGGAACCAACTCTAGATTTAGAAAGAGTCCTATCACTAGTTCCCTACATCCCCTAAGTATTGGACATGTCTCTATAACATCTTCGAGAAGCAACACTAACTCCTATATTTTCCACGATCCTCAGGTTATAAATTAATCACAAAGGTGAATAATGAGGAAATGATCCAAAGTTGTTATGCTGTACATGTGATTTTATACATTGTAGGCAGATTGGGCAATTCATTATTCCCGCTGCTATGTGGCATTTACTTTTAAATGTAATATTAATGAAATTGGATTCCATTCAGCAGTGCCACATTTACAGCATGTGGTTTGATTTTAGTCTTGTTTAATTTATATGCTGAGCAGCCACATTACGGAGGAATGCGACTATGTACATGGAAATTTCAGGGCATATCTAGTTAAAAAATATGACCTGTCTATTTACAGAAATTACAGACTTTAAAAATCCACAAAGTAATCTACAATGTGACTTGTGCATTCTGCGGAAAGGATCCAAATGAATAATGATCGAACAATCGATTTCTACTACTTCATGTTTTGACCCCGTAAAACAATATTCCAAAACTAACAATATGTTTATACAGGGTAGTACACAGTATGGACTTACAGAGAGAAAAATAATGTTCCTGTAAAAATGATTCACAACGCTGATGACGGAGGGAGAATTTAAGAAAAAGGTGTGGAAAATAAGGAATTCTCAAAAAGGAAAGTATCATAGTTAATTCCATCACACATCAGCACAATAACAATTGATCTTCACATTGGAATAGCAAAGCATACAAAGTGTTATTTCTGCCTCTGGTGACCAACTATGCATCCAGAACCAATGACATCTACACAGACAATGCATTAACGGTCCATTTACACGCACTGACCGGCAGTATGATACGACCACCATCGGTAAACTTTTACCAATTGGCGGTTGTTTTAGCAGTCTGCTTACACAGGCAGATTCATGTAAGCAATGTGCACTGAGTGATTTCTAATAGATCACTCAGTACAAGTAGGCTGCCATCTATCTCGGCAGTGCTGAGTGTTTACACAGGATTGTGCACCACCAAAAGAAATGATTTTTTTTGCGCTGTGCAAAAGATCATTTCACAGATGAACATGCACTTTGCTCGTTCATTAGGTGATCGGCAGCCTAGCTACATGCAAGATAATTATGAAATGAGTGTTTTTAAGAAAGCTCATTTATAATTATCTTTGAGTGTAAGTGCACAATACTCAGACGATAAATAAATAAATAAATAAATCTTTATTTTTATATAGCGCTAACATATTCCGCAGCGCTTTACAGTTTGCACACATCATCATCACTGTCCCCGATGGGGCTCACAATCTAAATTCCCTATTAGTATGTCTTTAGAATGTGGGAGGAAACCGGAGTGCCCGGAGGAAACCCACGCAAACACGGGGAGAACATACAAACTCCTTGCAGATGTTGTCCTTGGTGGGATTCGAACCCAGGACCCCAGCGCTGCAAGGCTGCAGCGCTAACCACTGAGCCACCGTGCCGCCCTTTGTTGGCTGTGTTACACAGCAAACACCTGACAGCAAACACCTGCCGTAAACTCGCGCAACTTCTGAAAAAAAAAGGAAATAAAAAATACAACATAAAATTGCATGTAGTCTGAACTGAACCGTGGAAGCGCTATTGGGCACGAAACGGCCGTCGTCAGTGTGTGTTCACTCTCTCCTTCAGCCTCCAGGCCATGAAGTTTTAATTGTGAGCCAATAAAGCGGACTTTCTATTTGGATCAGTGAGTGCTACAGTCCTTTTTCCTTGAGGGTGGATTTATACAAACTGTATTTTCTGGACAAAGCACCCGGGATCACAGTATTAAGCCTATAACGCAGCATGAGTTTGACAGCGTAACCTGGCAGCGGTGTAGTCGAGATAAAATTGCATGTGCCCAAAAATAATATCAATAAAAAAGTAGGTTAAAAAGGCAAAAAATCAAGCCTTCACACAACTCAACTACCAAAATAAAATGTAAAAAGTTACGCTCAGTGTCCAAACCAAACTTTGCTTTCACCATTTCACTGCACTTTATTTTTTCCCCGTTTTCCAGTGTCATTCAAAACTATAATTCATTCTGCTAAAAAAAACAAGCCATGTAGATGGAAAAATAAAAAGTTATGTGTCTTGGCAGTAGGGTAGGAAAACACCAAAGCACAAAAACAAAAACTGGCTACAGCAGGAAGGGGTTAAAAAATGAATGTATAAGCATTGAGATGCCTTTAAAAACAACATAGATAAGTCTAGATATTCCAAGGGTGATGCTTTTGCTTCTGGCACAAAAATGAAAAATAACCTAATATCTTACCAGAAGCAGTAGATAGTTGAAGAATTTGCCATTGGTCAGAAAACATTGATTATTTTTAATTCTATACCAAACGTTAAACTAGTACAAGTAAACTCTACCCTCAATATGTCTTAGCTAGATTCAATTTAGCCAAATAGTATACCACTAATGGTGGTATATGTGAACAAGGCTCAACCAAACTAAAGGCCCCGTTACACATAACGATGTGCCAGCGATTCCACCAATGATCCGACATGATGGGATCGCTGGGACATCGTTAGACTGATCGTTGGTGAGCTGTCACAAGACAGCCCCTCCAGCGATCAGGACCAGCGACGCTGGACACTGGTTTCTAATGTAAACATCGGGTATCCAGGAGCCGCAGCGCCTGGATACCCGCTGTTTACCTTGGAAACCGGAGTACACGCTGGTTTCCAAGGTAAACATCGGGTATCTAAGAGCTGCGTGACTCCTGGATACCCGCTGTTTACATTAGAAACCAGCGTCGCTGATCGCTGGTCTCTCGCTGCCACATGCAGCGACGCGTGCTGGGCAGCGGTAGACCAGCGATTGAAAAACGGCCCAGGCCGATCGAGCATGATCAGCGATACCCGGCAGGGGGGCCAGTCGCTGATCCCCGTCACACACAGCGATCTCGCTGGCGAGATCGCTGTGGCGTCACAAAATCAGTGATCTCGCTAGCGAAATCGCTGTGTGTGATGGGGCCTTAACACTGGACATTATTTAACATAGTATTAAATAGAAAGGCAAAGTGTATGTAGGCAGAATTTTGTCCAAGAAACTCTCTCAAGTTCAAAGAGCTTGTATGTTGTCTGATTAAATAAAAGGAAAGGGAGTAAACATTAACCTGCAATTTCTCCTCAGGTCTTTCATTTTAAAAGATGGTGTCATGTTTGGAAGCTATGCTATCTTGATTAGAAATCTCTCCCGGCTCCTCTAAAAAAGAGCAAGCTCATTTCCTCCATTTCCCAAATAAACAACTTTTACAGTCTGGTGTTATGCTGAAGGCTCTAATGATGGTAATTCCACACTGAGGTCCTCCTTATTAGATCAGGAAAGCCATAGTCATATGAGCAAGTATTATTCCCTAAAAAGTCTAGAGCATGGAAGTCACTTGTCTCAATAAAGAAGCAGCGCGAAATCATTGCCTATGCTTTCCACCACTATTGGCATGATGAAAGTAGTTATACAAGTTTTTAGAGGACAAATTATATTAATATAAATTCACGGACAAAGCTAAAATCTACCGTATAGACTTCTCATTTACAAAAAACCTTTAATATTGCAAGATTAAACCATTACATGCAGTCACTTAAATGAAAAGACCGTCCACATAGTACTGGGATAACTAGAGCAAGAAACACTGGGAAAATGGGTGGTTGAGAACTTTCATCTCATAAAATGGCTCCACCATTATATTATATAATGATATGTAATCTGAGAGCAGAAGGATGTAGGGCAGAGAACCTGATTCCAGCAATGTGTTACTGAGCTGCGTGTTGTTGTTTCAATAGAATCAGTGTTTTATCAGCAGGAGATTATCACTTGAGGAGAACTTGGCCTGTGTCATGTAGTCGCCCTGCTCTATATAACCCCGCCCTCACCACTGACTAGCTACTTTCTGTCAATGTACAATGTACACAAAGCTGCCAATCAGCGGTGTGGATGGGGTTTTACAAAGCTCAGAGCACTATTAGATCTGAAGCAGCAGAAACAATGATTTTACAAGTAGCCCTCTAAGAGACACATCACTGTATTTAGGAACTCTTTCGCTACAAAAGACTGCTCTCAGATTATAGCAAAAATCTATTGACAGATTCTATTTTATGGAATAAAGACATTGATCTATTAAAAAAGGACACCTGAGCCATTGTATGTGTCTGTGTGGTGTCCATTTTTAATCAGACAGCACACAGATAAGAAATACTGTCTTTATAAATAAGGCCTTATACGAAGACTAATTTTAAATTAATCTTAGCAATGCAGTTCATTAGAGAAGCAGTTACGGTACATTTAATCATATTAGTTTACAGACAAAACCAAAGAAAAAAAACCAAAATGAGCATATAGCCTGTACTAAGTAAAAAAGTAAATAGTAAAGGGGGTTTTACACATTGCGATATCACTAGCAATATCGCTAAAGCATCACTGCTCCATTTCTCAGCGGACGCTTCCTGCTGGGCTTCCTGTGGCGCCAACGAGCGACGCGTGGACGCGGACGGGAGGAAGTCAGCATCGCCTCGTCTGAAAGGTAAGTAACGACCGCTGTATCGCTGCTGCATCGCTGTGAGATCTGCCTGTGTGGCAGCTCATTAGTGACCATTTAGCGATGCACCACCGATCGTGACCGGGTCATATCGTTGTCGGGATCGCTGGTGCATCGCTAAATGTAAAAGGGCCTTAACAGTACAGCTAAATAACATAGGGGACTTAAGCCCCCGTCACACACAGCGAGATCGCTGCTGAGTCACAAGTTTTGTGACACAACAGCGATCTCACCAGCGATCTCGCTGTGTCTGACATGTATCAGCGACCGGCCCCCCCCCGGGTATCGCTGATCGTGCTCGAATGCCCTGGACATTTTTTTGATCGCTGGTCTCCCGCTGGCCAGCACGCATCACTGCGTGTAGCAGCGATAGACCATTGCTCAGCGAGCTGGAGCTGGTATCCAAAGTAAACCGCGGGTAGCTAAGTGTGCGCGTCGCTTAGTTACCCGCTGTGTACCTTGGATACCAGTGTGCTAGCGCTGGGAGCTGGTACCCAAGGTACACAGTGGGTAACTAAGCGACGCACGCGCTTGCTACCCGTGTCGTCGCTGGTCCTGATCGCTGGTGAGATCTGCCTGTTTCGCAGCTCATCAGCGATCATGTCACACCAGCGATCCTGACCAGGTGATATCGATGTCGGGATCGCTGATGCATCCCTATGTGTGATGGGTACTTTACTTAACAGTATATTGATCAAAAGAAGCATAAAAGCCATCTAACTGCAACAAGGTGTACCCAAACGGGACAGTAAGGGTCCCGTTTAACATAGCGATGCACCAGCACTAATATTCAAAAAGGGTTCTAAAAGTGAACCTGGAAATTATAGGCCAGTAAAGGGGGTTTTACACATAGCGATATCGCTAGCAATATTGCTAAAGCGTCACCGATTTTGTGACGCAGCAGCGATATTGCTAGTGATATCGCTGTGTGTGATACCTCCCACCGGCTCCCCCGCTGTCTGTCGCTGATCACACGAGATCGGCCGGGTCCATTTCTCGTTGGGCGCTTCCTGCTGGCGCCGACGAGCGACATGTGGACGCGGGCGGGAGGACGTCAGCATCGCTGCGTGTGAAGGGTAAGTAACGACCGCTGCTGCGTCGCTACATCGCTGGTGAGATCTGCTAGTTTGGCAGCTTACTAGCGACCATTTAGTGATGCACCAGCGATCCTGACCGGGTCGTATCGTGGTCGGATCGCTGGTGCATCGCTAAATGTAAAGGGGCGTTTAGTTTAACCTCTATTGTTGGTAAAATATTTGAAAGGTTTCTGAGGGATGTTAGTCTGGATTATCTCAGTAAGAATAACTGTTTAACTCCATATCAGCTTGGGTTTATGAGGAATCACTGCTGTCAAACCAATCTAATCAGTTTTTATGAAGAGGCAAGTTATAGACTGGACTAAGGTGAGTCATTGGATGTGGTATAGCTTGATTTTTCCAAATCATTTGATACCGTACCACACAAGAGGTTGGTACACAAAATGAGAATGCTGGGTCTGGGGGAAAATGTGTGTAAATGGGTAAGTAACTGGCTTAGTAATAGAAAGCAGAGGGTGGTTATAAATGGTATATTCTCTAACTGGGTCGCTGTGACCAGTGGGGTACCGCAGGGGTCGGTGTTGGGACCTATTCTCTTCACCATATTTATTAACGATCTGGTAGAAGGTTTACACAGTAAAATATCGATATTTGCAGATGATACAAAACTATGTAAGCATTCAGATGGATCTGGATAAGTTGGAAACTTGGACAGAAAGGTGGCAGATGTGGTTTAACAATGATAAATGTAAGGTCATGCACATGGGAAGAAGGAATCAATATCACCATTACACACTGAACGGGAAACCACTGGGTAAATCTGACATGGAGAAGGACTTGGGGATCCTAGTTAATGATAAACTTACCTGGAGCAGCCAGTGTCAGGCAGCGGCTGTTAAGACAAACAGGATCATGGGGTGCATTAAAAGAATTCTGTATACACAAGATGAGAGCATTATACTGCCTCTGTACAAATCCATGGATAGACCGCACATGGAGTACTGTGTACAGTTTTGGGCACCAGTGCTCAGGAAGTCTATAATCAAACTAGAGAGTACAAAGGAGGGCAACAAAATTAATAAAGAGGATGGGGAACTACAATATCCAGAGAGATTAGCAAAATTAGGATTATTTAGTATAGAAAAAAGATCACTGAGGGACGTTCTAAGAACCATGCATAAGTATATAAGGGGACAATACAAATATCTCTCCGAGGATCTGTTTACACCAAGGAATGTGACGGTTGCAAGGGGGCATTCTTGGAGACTGGAGGAGAGAAGGTTTTTCCACAAACATAAAAGAGGATTCTTTACTGTTAGGGCAGTGAGAATCTGGAATTCCTTGTCTGAGGAGGTGGTGATGGCAAACTCAGTTGAGGGGTTCAAGAGAGGTCTGGATGTCTTCCTGGAGCTTAACAATATTGTATCTTACAGTGATTAGGTTTTTTAGAAGGACGTAGATCTGGGGATTTATTCTGATGGAATATAGGCTGAACTGGATGGACAAATGTCTTTTTTTCGGCCTTGCTAACTATATCACTATGTTACCATATTGAGGTTGGCTGACACAAGTTTTTAATACTAGAGATTGCTTGCACTGTCTCAGTTGGGTACACCTTGTTGCAGTAGGATGGCTTTTACGCTTTTTTGATCAAAATAGTGTTAATGAAGTACTCTAAGTTATTTACAGGTACTGTCACTATACTTATTTACTTACTACAGGGCACATGCTCGTTTGTTTTTTTTGTTGAGATTTGCCTGTGAAATCGCAACAGTGTTAAAGTGTTCCTATAAATTGCTAGTAAAGCAATTTATATTCCGGCTCATTTCTTTAGTTTTTCTGCAGTTTCTTGTACTTTGTACAAACAGAGGAGTTGCTCTCTCTGTTTCAACTAGGCATTTCATCTATCTAGCTTCCCATTGGCAGGTGTCTGAACAGTCAAGCTTGGGTCCTGCTCTGCCCTTATCTATATTGAGGTTAGCTGATACATAGCAAGGTTTTAATACTAGAGATAAGACCATCCCGATTGGGTACCCCTTGTCGTGGTGGGATGGCTTTTACATTATTTTGATCAAAATAATGTTAACTAAGCACCCTATGTTATTTACAGGTACTATTTCTATGTAATTACTAATGCTCTTTTTTTTTCTGTGAAATGGCCACAATGTGGATGTGCATCTACACATTGTACAAATATCAATTTATGTTCTGGCTCATTTCTTTGGTTTTGCCATATTAGTTATACATCATAATATAACAAGCTTGTGACACCATCTTAAATGAAAGCCATTCAATCACATTACCAAAATGAGAATCAAAATTTTATGTATGGACAATTTATTTTACACCAAAAAAAACAAGATATATTTTTATTACTGATTGATCTGCAAATTTCATTGGACAAATATTTTTTTATTAACACTAAGATCTTAATCTACACTGATGTATAACCATAATCATGATGATTTATTAATTTAAGTGATAATAGTCTAAGGGTACCGTTACACGTAGCGATGCACCAGCGATCCCGACCACGATATGACGCGGTCAGGATCGCTGGTGCATCGCTAAGTGGTCGCTAGTGAGCTGCCAAACAGGCAGATCTCACCAGCGACATCGCAGCGGTCGGGGGTCGCTACTTACCTGTCAGATGAGGCGATCCTGATGTCCTCCCGCCCACGTCCACACGTTGCTCGTCTCCACAGTAGGAAGCCCAGCAGGAAGCGGCCGACGAGAAACGGTCCCGGACGTTCTCGCGCGATCAGCGATAATCAGCGGGGGAGCCAGTCGGAGGTAAGTATCACACATAGCGATATCGCTAGCAATATCGCTGCTGCGTCACAAAACTAGTGACGTTATAGCGATATTGCTAGCGATATCGCTTAGTGTAACGGGCCCTTAAATGCAGTGATGGAAAATGTCAGATACAGGGCAGCATGTTGGCTTACTGTAGCCTTGTAGCTCTGGGATCCTGGGTTCAAGGCCAACATCTGCAAGGAGTTTATATGTTCTCCCCATGTCTGTGTGGGTTTTCTCTGGGTACTCCGGTTTCCACCCACACTCCAAAAACATACTGATTGGGAATTTAGAATGTGAGCCCCAATGGGGACATTAATGATAATGTCTGTAAAATACTGCGAAATTAATGACACTATATCTGTGAGTAAAATAAATACTTATAACAACGTATCAAACAACCTAATGTTTGTCAGTACATTAAAGCGAACCTGTCAGCACTTTTGGCCGATATAAGATACGGCCAGTGCCTTTCAGGGCTTATCTACAGCATTCTATAATGCTGTAGATAAGTCCCCAATCCAACCTGAAAGATAAGAAAAATATTTTTTTTTATACTCACCCAGGGGAGGCGGTCCATTGCAATGGGTGTCGCAGGTCCGGCACCTCCCTTCTTCTTGCAATGCCGCCTTCTTGCTTGGTTCATGGCTCCCCGGCATCGGGCTCCTGTGCAGGCATACTTCTCTGCCCTGTTGAGGGCAGAGCAAAGTATTGCAGTGCACAGGTGCTTGGCCTCTCTGACCTTTCCAGTTCGGATCAGGGGCTTATCTACAGCATTATAGAATGCTGTATATAAACCCTGAAAGGCACTGGCCATATCTTATATTGACCAAAAGTGCTGACAGGTTACCTTTAATGGGAAATAGATATATCGTATATAAAAACCTGGTTTGAAGAAGCTTCTCATCAGATATTTCCATGTGTGCAAACTTCAATCACAGTGAAAATTGCTAACAATTGTTAAGAGTTCAAAAGAGATTTTTACATTTTCAGGTGGTCTGCAGACATCCTAAAAGAAATGTGATATAAAAATTAATGCAATATGACTACCTAAAGTGTGAAATCTACATTCTTTCTTAAACCTGGATGGCCCCATAAATTCAGTATATTAGATCTGCGACTAAAAAAATTCTTTTTAACTCTCTTCAATCTTTTTTTTTTACTCTTGTTCAGTAAGATTCAATGAGGACACATACTCAAATAAGCATTTCTTATGAGAACAGAAAAATAAAAACACATGCCCATTTTAAGTTCCATTACCACATCTAGTGCTAATGACTTTCTACAAATCCTAACAAACAAGTAAGACATCAGAAGTTTATACCTTGACCACCTACTGGTGCCATGTTGAACACTGAAGTTCAATGAGTAGCAGAATCAGGCTACAATCACACAACCTTGTGTTACCATCCGAGAAAAACGCACTGATATTTTTCTCAGGTGTCATCCTCGTTACATCAGTTTTTTTCTTCTCCTTTTTTTTTATTTAAGGCGGTAGACTGAACTTTTTTAGCTATTGTCTCTTAGCAATGCAGTTAAAAAACAGGTGAAACCAGGATGGAGCTTGATGTTCAAAGTAGATCTTCCATGTTTCCTCCATGGCTCAAGGATCCCCACATACTTTAATGGCTGATTTTGAGCTGCAAAGCAGATGAGAATAGGACACGCTCTGAGTCTCAAAGACTGGAGACATGTACGTGTTTTTAAAACTGATGTGTGCATGACTCAGTGAACCTCTATGATTCAGTGTGCTGCCTGAGAAAAGAGCAGATAGCACTAGAACGTGTGCACGGTTGTGTGAATTTAGCCTTACTTTGCAGCAATTAAGCCGCACAGCTTGAATACCAATATAGAAGCATATACATAGAGTTCGGCCAGTGGTCACAAGGGCATCTTTACAAAATCACAATATACCGTTTCGTAGGAAGCCAACTGAAGCAAGCGTGTAATTCAAAAATTATATTAGAATTCATTACACTCTGCCTATAGTAATAAAAGGTACAACATAGCTTTACTAGGAATATAACTAATGAACATGGAATATCATTTGTAGAATCGCAAACTCCCAGTTGTGTTAAGCTATATTTTTAGGATACACGCTAGACTAGATAATTCCATGATCAAACATTTCACAGATCTGTCTTTTTATACACACACACTTATATTGGTTCCATGAAGCATCTTTTGGTTTTGCTACCACTGAAGGAAAAGAGCCAAAATACATGTGGGCACAGCCTGAGGCTGTTTCGACATGTAAGACAATCTTGGTCCTAGTTTGGAGCGTGGTGTCCAGACTCGGGTCTTCTGACCCAAACTCAGCAGTCTCATATACACGTATGATGCTATTACCCAGTCTGGACATACCAAACTATTCTTGGACTGTGAATGTTGAACATGTGAAACTGGTGTGAGTTACTTGAATACTAATGTAAATTGTTTTTACAGCATAAAAAAATAATTTAGGCACTGTAAAATATATAAGGAAAATATGACATTACAAGACACATCAGATCATATGCTACAAGTAGAAACTTACTTTTGCCACCATCTCCAACATGGACAGAGCTTTCTAAAGGCTTGTACTTTTCATTCAGAGACTAATGTGTTCAATTCATCTGGTAATGTAGTGTTTGCACATGAAGTGCGTGGTGCCTCAGGTGCACGCTTCAAGACCCACATGTACAAGCTTTTACAGGATCAGTATATTGGGGTAACACAATGCAAGAAATATAGAAGACCTGTGTTTTCAAGTGTCCACTGATTAATAAGACTGCAGACCAGATCCTTAACGCATGCCATTTGACATTTACAGTTGGACCTTAGGCTTCATCTTGTGTTTCTTTCTCGTCTTACTAGAAACAGTTAATGTTTGTTCAGGAAAGATACAAATCTACAGATCTATTATACTGCAAGGCTGGCTAGGAACTGCAGACCCAAGCTCTAATAATTGTAACATTCCATGCTCAGAAGGCGCCAAGTTTTACTAACTATAATTTAACTGGTCCGGCTGATGTAGTCCAAATTCTTGTTTGGATAATCAGCCTTTGTTTAAATATATACCAAAAAAGCAGAGGCCAGCACTAACCTCTGGGCTTGTCATGTGCGCATATAACCCTGCTGTCTGCAGTAGCAGAAGCTCACACACAAGAGAAGGATTATTTTCCAATATTACTGTTACCGTAACATATAATCAGTCCTTCCCTATTTTCTTTTTTTGTTTTTGGCAATTCACAAGTCTTCTTCCCAAGTTCAAGTAAAGTTAAAGGGGTAAAAGGTCAAGAAAGTTCCATTGGGGGCATGTTAAAAAGGGATACAAATAGCTGAGGTCCCCCATCTTAGTGCTCAACTATCTCATATTTCACTCGTTTTCCCATGTGTGTGGTATCTTCCTATGTGATAGTAAGAGAATTTGAAAATTTGTTAGCATAAACATTACAAGGTAGAAAAAGAGGTAAATATTTTGATACTACGATCAAAAACAATTTAGAAATATATGCATATAAATTATTACCAGTCTGTAGATTGATAAATCATAGTATTATGCACTTGTGTCCTAGTACAACAGCTGTATTTGGGCCATCTATTGAATTGCAAGTGATTACAGTGTCACTGTTTCCGTTGATGACATTTTATATACACTGTAACTAAATTTGTATACTACTGATTTTAGTTATTGCACCATTTTTTGCACACTTTTGGTATTTTTGGCTGGTGCTTTGCATTTATTCCAAATGCAGCATGCTGTATATGTTATCTATTATCTATAGGGAAAAAAACTTCAAAACAGGATATATAAAATGCCACAAAAATACTTTCAGGGCTTGTTTGCAACCATGTGCTGTCCAGGTCTGCAACTGACCACACACTAGCCAATTTGCTAGTGCACACGGACAATGAAAAAGTCACAGTATGTACTACACTGGTCTGTTTTATATATATATAAAAAATAGTGCATGAAATAGAAGGCAGCTTCTGTACCAATCTGCAATAGGAAACTGCACACAAAGCCAAGCATGTCACAGCAAAAATACTATGCGAAGGAAGCCTAATAGAGCTCTACTTGCGGGTAGCCACTAAACTGCCACAAAATTGCCAAAAACGCAAAAAAATAACAAAGATAACATAAAAAGCCAGGAGAAATTAGAACATCAATGATATGAGAAAAGCAGCACCGAAAGCTTAAAGATTGTATTAAAATAAGACTACTGAACCCAGGGAGAAGTACTCAAGAGCCTAAAGAAAAAAATGAAATCAGGCCTCTCTGGTTACATGTTGTAGGAAAACTTTGCAAATCTTATATTAAATGATAACCTTCTCTAAAATAGATAATGTCAGTATAATACCAAATGCAAACATTGTACAGAAAAAATGTGTAAGAGCTCCAGAAATGTAGTTAAAAATACATTCTTCACCACAAAGCAGAAATCCAAGTCCCCATTGATTTGGAACTGGAAATAGAGTTCTAATTACCAGAATTTAGGTAAGCTGTTCCCTTGTCTGCACCTCTGTCTCCCCATTCACACCAGCTCTAGACTGATGAGAATTTCAGCCCTGGAAACCCAAGCTCTTTATGTTAATTTATATCATAGCAATGATCCAGTAGGGAGAATACACAAAGCCAGAGTAAAGAAACATATAAAAAATGACTAATAGCAGTTACATTGATATAGTAGTTTTTTTAAGGTCTCAAATATTTGTGTTCTGCTGTCTTCTCTTAAAGTAGGGTATAGTATTTTATTACCAGACACAGCAAATAAAAAGACAAGGGTTCATGCAGCTGTAAAATGTAGCACAGATAATATTTATAGAAAAGTAATACACTGTTAAGAACCATCTCTCCTACAAACAAGAACCTTGCAATTTTGTGGCTTTATTTTAAAAAAAAAAAAGGGAGTACAGTACCTGAGTGTCCCGGATTCTAATATTCGAGAGGGTAAATAAAGTACAACATACTGTATTGTACAATCTACGTGACCAATCCTGTCCTGCCCTCCAAGAAAACATAAGAGTCAACTCTTTAGGCTGTGTGCCCACGATGCGATTTTTAAGCGTTTTCGCCGCGATTTTCGGCGCAAAAACGCTGCGAAAACATTTAAAAATCTTGTACATGACGCACCCCATGCATTCCTATGGTATTCCGCACATGCTGTGCTAATGCTGCGCTTTTTTCCACGGCAGAATCGCATCACGGAAAAAAATCGCAGCATGCTCATTCTTTTGTGCGGAATCACAAAGAATTGCCGCGATTACGCACCCATAGGAATGCATGAGAATCGCTTACTTCCCGCATGTGGCTATGCCCAGTTAAGCGTCTCATGTGCGGTTGGTACCCACGGTGTGGAGGAGAGGAGACTGTCCTCCAGGCTCTGGGTACCATCCCCCTGTAAAAAAAAAAGAATAAAAAATAAAAAATCGGGGTATATTTACCTTCTGACGTCCCGCACTGCCTTCCCGGGCCTCAGCGCTCCCAGTAATGCCTTGCGGCAAGGTCCTGCGATGACGTAGTCTCGCGTGACTCTAGCGGTGTCGTGAGATCGCTATAGCAACGCGACACCAACGTCATCACAGGTCTCGCAAGGCATCGCTGGGAACGGGAGCGTCGCTGAGACTGCGCGGGACGTCGGAAGGTAAATATACCCCGATTTTTTATTTTTTTAGCATTTTTAACATTCTATCTTTTACTATTGATGCCGCATAGGTGGCCTCAATAGTAAAAAGCTGGTCACACTTGTCAAACACTATGTTTGACGAGTGTGACCAACCTGTCAATCACTTTCCAAGCGATGCTTCAAATCGCTTGGAAAGTGCTTGAATATCGCACGCGAAAATCGCGAACATAATCGTGGTAAAATCACGCCGGAAAAAACGCGCGATTTCTGGGAAGGAGTCCGGTTTTCAGTGTCCGGATTTAAACGCAACGTGGGCACATAGCCTTACAACATACTTGTGGCACTGCAGGTATAGCTACATTGGTATCTAAAAATGTGAATGGGTAATAAAACCTTTATTAACTCCTTAGAAACATAGTCATTTTTTATTTTATTACTTTTGGTTTCCTTTTCTCCCTGACTTCCAAGGCCCATAACAAGAGAGACCTTGGTTTTTTTTTGTGGAACAAGTTATAGCTTTCAGAGGCATCGTTTATTTTACTGTACAATTTATTGGAAATGGCTACAAATTCCATGTGGGATGGAATTGAAATAAAACAGCAATTCAGCCATTGCTTTGAGGGTTTTAATTTTATGTTTTACTACATTTAAAAAAAAAAAAAACAACAAAGCACTTTAAAAAAATTGGTTTGTGTTATTTTCTTGGAGTCATAATTCATTTGGAATTGTATGAGTACTGGATTATTGGGGCAGAGTTCCAATCCTAAGGCCCCATAAACTTTAGACTAATGTCAGGCGAACCCACTGATACAGATAAGTTCGGCTTGATGGCCTAATGTGTATGGAGGAATTGGCCGACTAATAGTTGATCAGGCATGTCTGATTTTGGACTGCCGATCACATTGTTCTACCTGAGATAAGCCACCAGCCGACTTGTCAGTCGTGGCTTTCTCATAGAGAACACGAGAGCGTTTGGCCAAACGAGTGCTCCTGTATTTGGGAGAGTCAGCTGAAATGGCAGTCGGCTGAGCTATCAGCCGAAAAAACATCATTCTGCCGACAGTCATCAAATGTGCATGACCAGGCTTAGACTAGATGGGCTAAAAATCTACCAAATTTATCACACAGTTGCTCATGCTAGATAATTGATATTGTTCCTCTTTTGCAATTTTTATACACAGTGTAACATATAAAATCATGCCCATTATAAGTGAAGCCATGCCCTTTCCCAATAAGCCATGCCCCCTGGTTAAAAAAAAATGCAAAGCTGATGCAACACTTTTTTGGAAAATTTAGCTAAGCAAATCTCCCCATATTATAAACACCTCCACACCAGTCAGTGATCTCACTGGTTTTCAGCAAGTGTTTTTTAGGCAAAACGTAAGGCTGGAAAGTATCTACTATATAAAGTAGGTTGTTTTTAGTTACCATTTTTTTTGGATAACAAAGCAATAGTTATCGTTTACAGGTCAAATAAAAGATTTGGAACTCAATATCTTGAAAGGTTTGCTATTTAAATTCACACTTGGGAAGGAATGTTAATGCAAAACATGTGATATACATTTTAGTATGAGATATAAAACTATTTACAATGTACTCCAAATGTATTTTACTTTTTGAGGCCCTTTTAAAATTACCATAAATGTAGCAGAATGAAACCACTTTGTTCTGAACACCTCTTGAATCTATTTAACTAGCACCAAATTGCATGTAACAGTTGTTTAGGTTTCCAAAAAAATAATAACTAAAATTCAAACTGCTAATGGACATCCATGGTAGTAAAACGTTGCCTGCAAAATCCATTAGTCGTCAAGAGTCCTGTAAGGTTCAGATTTTCCAGTAAAACCTGTAAAAAGCATGGGTCGAGTTTCATCACTGAGACATCAAGGTGTGAAGATCCAAATGGCATAAGACATGAACTTGTTCATTTGAACCTACTGAACTCTGCCTGCTCCTTAGCAAGCACTTTACCGTAGGCTTTACAAGGTACCAACCTATCTCGTAACCATGCATGTCAAGTTCCAAGGGCCAAACTGAGCAATTATAACTAAGCCGGGGCCCATTAGTAATTGAAAGATCAAATACTTCATTGAAATATGTAATAGATTTTAAGACTCATATCATATGTTTACCTGTGAACACCCTTTTTCATTTACATATAAAATTAAATACAAAAAAGTTAAAAATATAACGTAGAATTACAGCTTGTCCAGACATTAATTCACAATTCTGCTAGCGTCAGAGCTGAAATCTGACTGCAATCCTGTCTCAAGGCCAACAGAAATTATGCACTGGAATAAGTAGTCTTTAGAGCAGTCACTGTACTCCAGTAATTTGATTTAAGCAGAAGTATTCAACAGTTTCAAATAGCTATGATAAGGATTGTTGTTAGTACAAAGAAAAGTATCATAAAGGCCATATACACTATCTCACACAATTTATTTCTGAAATGTAAAGTTATTCAACTTTCTAAATAATCTTCATTAAAAAATATCCAGGTTCTGAGGGCTCCCACTCCCATGCCTCAGTGTTAAAGCAGCAGAATAGGAATTGCACACATATCTGTAAGTAGTGGAGAAAGCATTAACAGTCTCATGGAGGGCAGAGAAAACAATCTAGAGATAAGGAAAAAAGCAAATAAAGAGGAGAAATTAGTGCTGGATAAAGGCTTAAAATCTGTGCTGATACATAAGCTAAAAAAAACATCAGCACCCTGAATATACACTGATTTCACATCCAGCATGTATTACAGGGAGGGACACTCCCACAAGAGAAAAATATGATATTTGGATCAGGCCGCAAACTGCACAACAGCACAACAGGGGATATGAAAATTAAGAAATTATGTTTGCTGACTGAAAAAACAGTGCCATTCTATTACCTAAAGGTAACCACTAACATCTATATAAATTATTTTTTGCATGTTAAAGATCTCCACAGCCTTCAATTCATAGTATAGATTATGCATACACTGTGAAAGGGTGGCACTAAAATATGTGTTTTTATTCAAGATAACACAATAAGAAAAAATGTCAGAACATCAAGCAGCTGTTCTAAATCACACGGTGCATAGTATATTTCTGACAGCACCTGAGGCAAGCAAATAAGGATAGAGGCTTTTCCCCAGTCTAGGTCCTCTTCATAGTATGTTCTAATCGTGTCTGTAAAAGTCAAAGTGTAACTTTCTGCTATAGGCACTGAAACAAACCCAGTTACATGCTGACACCATATTCATAGTATGCTTTTCAGCTTTGTGTTAAGTAAGAGATATTCATGATAGCAGCATATTTCCATCTGGAAATCTTTTCACTTGGAAGCAAATTCCATAGAATTCCCAGTTGATCCTGCACACACTTTTACATCTTGCTTCACCAATTGAAGCCAGCTAGATTGCTAAGTGTTCTGCAACGGGAAAGATGGAATGTGGGAAAAAGTTATTCTTTAATTGTGATTAATGGTAATGCCAAATAGGAGGTGCTGGGGTCTTTGTCTTGGGATAAAATTGGGTCAAGTTCAGGACTATTCTCAAGATTTCCTGTCACATAAATGGTAGAAGGGGCTCCAGCTGCAAATGTAGTGTCATTTAATGTTGCAAATACACTTTGAAAAATAAGGTTCGATTATGACTCTGCTCTTATTATTATTTTAAGACCGGGGTCAGACTTGCGAGAAACTCGCATGAGTCTCGCGCGTCAATACCCGGCATTGCCGCCAGCACTCGGATCGGAGCGTTCAGCTGC
This sequence comes from Dendrobates tinctorius, assembly GCF_039654945.1. Classification (NCBI taxonomy): domain Eukaryota; kingdom Metazoa; phylum Chordata; class Amphibia; order Anura; family Dendrobatidae; genus Dendrobates; species Dendrobates tinctorius. The sequence goes on from NW_027361675.1 coordinate 34,518,463, forward strand.
ATAGAAATACATGCAGCTGAATGCTCCGATTCGAGTGCTGGCGGCAGTACAGGGTATTGACGTGCGAGACTCGTCCGAGATTCTCGCAAGTCTGACCCTCCCTTAAAGAAAAAAAAAAAACATAAACTGGAAATTTTCCAAATCACCCTTACTAAACTCTTTCCTTTACAATCTATTCTGAATGCAGCAGCCAGAGTCATATTTCTGTCCAGCATCTAGACCTTGTCAGTCATTGCATTGGTTTCCTATACACTACAGAGTTCAATATCTATCTCTCCCACCCACAAAGTTCTCCACAGTTCTGCACCACCCTCTCTCCTTCCATCACCACGCTACCCATGCTCTCTGTTCTACTAATGACCTGAGATTAACATCTTCTATTATCAGAACCTCATACTCCCATCTCCAAAACTTCTCTTGAGCTGCATCAGAGCTTTGGAATGCACTACCCCAGACAATTTGGTTAACTCCTAGTCACCACAATTTCAATTGCACACTAAAAATGAATTTCTTTAAACTGGCCCATCACCTCACTAATATAATTCTTCCTTTCCTAAATATTCTTTGGAAATCACCTATTTCCATACACTTCATACACTCAATACATATGAAAATATACAGATGAGGGTGTGATGAACGGTTCATGCAGCGTTAATTGAATACCCATGTTTAGTATACTGATGGCTGGACCACTTTTTACTTTTGGTGTCACCCCTATTTCCTTATAGCTTGAAAGCAAGGCCCTCACTTCTTTTGTTAATTGCTGAATTATGTGTTACTCTGTAATATTTAATATTATCCCCGCTGAATTATAAAGTGCTGTGGAATATTTTGGAGCTACTAGGTTAAAAATGAAAACCGGATTACTTACCGGTAATACTCTTTTGTAGAGTCCACGACAGCACCCACTGAGAGAGGGGATCCACCCCCGGAACAGGAAACCTACAGAGAGATAAATGGGGCGGTCCCCCTCGCTCCCTCAGTTCGTGTTACCGAGAACAACGGAGGAACCGCCATACATGTTTTAGTCAATTTGTTTGGGCGATTCATCTATCTTACCCCTTTGTAGCTTTTCTTTTTTTTTTTTTTTTTTTTATGTTTACTAAGTTTAATCACATATCTAACTTAACTCATAATCTCCACCACCAAGGAGACCCATGTGTGAAAAATTTATACGGGAGGGAAGTGAGCGGGTGCTGTCGTGGACTCTACAAAAGAGTATTACCGGTAAGTAATCCGGTTTTTCCTCTTCGCCACGACAGCACCCACTGAGAGATTTTCAGAGATAATCACTTGGGAGGGCACACCGTGTTAAGGACTGATCTACCAAAGGTTAGATCCTCGGTAGAGGACAAATCTAGTCTATAGTGACTATAGAAGGTAGATGGAGAAGACCAGGTTGCAGCCTTACATATTTGTTCAATTGGGACGTTTGCTCTCTCGGCCCAGGAGGATGATATGGCTCTAGTAGAGTGCGCCTTAATCCCCAGTGGAGGGTCTTCTCCTTTTGCCAAGTATGCCATTGTGATCGCATCTCTAATCCATCTGGATATCGTGCTTGATGTAACCGCAGACCCCTTCCTGTTGCCCTGGAAGGAGACAAAAAGAGACCTACTCTGCCTCCAGGGACTGGTCCTATCTAGGTAGGCTAGCACTACTCTTTTCACATCTAAAGTGTGATATTTCACCTCATCTTGTGTTGACGGGTTCTCATAGAAGGAAGGTAGGTATATCTCCTGAGATCTATGGAATTTCGTTGCCCGTTTTGGAAGGTAGGACGGGTCTGTCTTTAAAATCAGACTGTCTCGTGTTATTGACAGGAATGGAGGGTCTACTGACAGAGCGTGAAGGTCACTCACTCTTCTAGCCGATACTAAGGCTACTAGCGTGGCAGTTTTTAAAGAGAGGCACGTAATTGATGCTGTGTTTATGGGCTCAAATGGTGCCTGAGTGAAAGCATCCAAAACTAGAGTAAGGTTCCATGCTGGTAGATGAGGAATATGCACCGGTTCCGAGCGTTGACAAGCCGAGATGAAACGGGTCACCCATCTATTTGCTGCCACGTTATAGTTAAATAGGGCTCCTAGGGCTGACACATGGACCTTTAGAGTGCTAACCGAGAGCCTTAATTCTCGGCCTCTCTGCAGAAATTCTAGAATGGCTGTAATAGGTATTTCCCCGGCTAGTTTTGCTGGGTGAAAGGCCAGGAACTTTCTCCACACTTTAGCATATATTTTCGTTGTGGATTCTTTCCTACTTTGCAGCAGGGTATTGATTAGGTTCTTTGAGAAACCTTTCTGCCTTAGTAGCTCCCTTTCAAATTCCAGGCCGCTAGGTGCAGGGCTTTGGCCTGTGGATGGTAGCAGGGTCCCTGCGAGAGAAGATTCTGGTGCAGCGGCAGGATCCACGGGTCGGTTACTGACATGGCTCTCAGCCATGAAAACCACGGCCTCTTGGGCTATCAAGCTGACCCTCGCCCTCTCCTGCCTTATCTTCCTGACTACTGTTGGTAGTAGAACCATTGGAGGGAAGGCATAGGCTAGCTGGAATGTCCAGGGTGCTTGGAGGGCATCTAGAATGTCCGGGTTGTCTGACCTGTAGAGTGAAGCAAACCTTCTTACGCGCCTGTTGGCTCTGGTCGCGAATAGGTCTATCTCTGGTCTGCCCCATTCTGACGCTATCATTTCGAAGACGTGCCTGCTGAGGACCCACTCGCCCTGATATAGGGCTTGGCGACTGAGATAGTCTGCTCAGGAGTTGTCTACTCCTCTTATATGGAGTGCTGACAAGGAGAGAAGATGTACCTCGGCAATTTCCAGGATCTTTCCCGCGATAGACATCAGTGGCACTGACCGCGTGCCTCCTTGTCGGTTTATATAGGCCACTGCGGTGGTATTGTCTGTCTGGATTCTTACGTGGGCGCCCCTTAACTGCGGGAGAAAATGGGATATCGCATAGAAAATTGCTGTTAGCTCCTTTACATTAGAGGAGAACTCTATTTCATCATTACGCCACCAGCCTTGTACCATGTGCTCCTCTAGGTGGGCCCCCCAACCTAAGGGGCTTGCATCCGTGGTGAGTATTTTGGAGGGAGTCACCCACCATTGCACCCCCTTCGATAAATTGGAAGGATTTAACCAGCATCTTAGGGATTCAACCACCTCGGGCGATAGGGACATCTTCCCCTCTAACCGCCCCTGCAGTCTATCTGTTTCCTGCAGAATAGCCCACTGTAGTTCTCTGGAGTGGAACTGGGCCCATTGCACCGCTGGAATGCATGATATCAAGGACCCCAGCGGAATGCATGATATCAAGGACCCCAGCAAGGACATACCCTGTCTTAATATTACCGGTTTTCCTGTAGTATTCCGTATCTTATTGATTATGGATATCACTTTGGCATGCGGCAGAAAACACTCCTCAGCCACGGAGTCTACTTGTAGGCCTAGAAACCTCTGACAGGTTACTGGTTCTAGCCTAGATTTCTCCCAGTTAATTAGCCAGCCTAGTATTTTTAGGGATGAGATAATCTTAGTTATTCTGGCTTCGCACTGTGAAACAGACTTTCCTACTATGAGTAGGTCGTCCAAGTAAGGGATCACTAGGGTGTCATTCAGCCTTACATACGACATCACCTCCAGCATCAATTTTATAAATACCCGAGGAGCCATGGATAGCCCGAATGGCATTGCCGCAAACTGGAAATGCTGAATCCGACCTCTGAACCAGACTGCTACCCGCAGGAACCTCTGGTGCCCCCGATATATGGGGAGATGGTAATAGGCGTCCTTTAGGTCCAAGACTGCCATATAACACCTGGGGAACAAAAGTTTTATTGCAGACTTTATCGACTCCATCTTAAACGACCTCAGCTTTAAGAAGGTATTAAGCTTCTTTAAATTTATTATGGCCCTAAAAGAGTCATCTGGTTTTGGGACTAAAAATAGAGGAGAATAAAAGCCCATTCCTATTTCGTCCTCTGGGACCTCTACCAGGACCTGTTTAGTTAGCAGTACTGCAATCTCCATCTCCAGTGCTTCCTGCTGTGTCCCGGACTTCATAGAAGTCAATAGGAAGGAGTTCGGTGGATGCCGAACAAATTCTAATTTTAGGCCTGATGACACAATATCTATGGCCCATGGGTTTGATGTCACCTTCTCCCATTGGCGGCTGAACTTCAATAGCCTGCCACCTACCGGTGTAATGGTTTTATCGGGATCTGTCTCCCCTGAAGGGACGTTTCCCGAATAGGTTGCCCCTTTGTTTGGGGTCTTTATTTCCCCAGCGGTCCTGGGGCCTAAAGTCCTTCTTTTTACCAAATGGCGGCTTCCTGTAGGCCCTCCTGTTGAACGGAACATACGGGTTAGGAAAACCCTTCTTCCTCTCCCCCGCTTTTGTCAAAATCTCATCCAGTTCCATGCCAAACAGGTACTTACCCTGGCAGGGTATAGCACACAGTCTAGTTTTTGTTTGTGTGTCTCCTTTCCACCCCTTCAACCATAAGGCCCGCCTGCCAGCATTGGTCAGTCCTGCCGCTCTAGCCGATAACCGGAGGGAGTCTGCGGAGGAGTCGGAGAGGAAAGCCGCTGCTCCCTTAATGAGGGGCATAGAGGAAAGGAGTCTGTTCCTAGCTACTCCATTCTTAATATTGTCCTCTAAGTCATTCAGCCACACCAACATTGATCTAGCCGTGCACGTGGCTGCTATTGCGGGCTTAAAGGCTGCCGTGCATGCTTCCCAGGATCTTTTAAGGAATGTATCGGTTTTACGATCCAAAGAATCAGTCAAAGTTCCCGAATCCTCTACCGGTAAGGAGGATCTACGAGAGGTAGAGGCCACTGCTGCATCCACCTTGGGGGCTCTCGACCAGGCTGTTAAGTCCTCATCGTCAAAGGGATACTTACGCTTTGACGTTAAGGGGAGGAAGGTTCTCTGACCTTGTTTCTCCCACTCCCTTTTCACTAGCTCTTTTACAGCTGGGACCACTGGGAATGCCCGGACCTTTCTTCGGGAAATGCCGGCAAACATTATGTCTTGAGGGGTCTTGGGGTCCTTACTCTCTGGCAACCCCATGGTATTCCGGAAAGACTTCACTAAATTACTGACACTGTCCGTGGGGAAGCACGTCTGGTCCTCGTCCTCTGAGGAAAGGTATTCCTGGGACTTATCGGAATCTAGATCCCTGGTTTCTGATGGCGACATTGACGCCAGTGAGACTCCTCCTCTTGGCGAACACATTTCTCTCACAGAGGAGTGGCCCCCCAAACTACTGGTACCGCCTAAGGCCCGTAGCTCCTCTCTTATCATTGCCCGGATATCCTCCTTTTTCCGTGAGGATTCCTCCTGTAAGGCCTCCTCAATACAGGATTGGCATAATCTCTTAGGGTGGCCGTCTGGGAGGGGCTGAGAACATAAGGCACACTCTCTATGTTTCGCCTTCTCCGTTCTTTTAGCCTAAAGGGGTATGGACCAGAAAAGAAGGCCATCAATTATTTATTCTGACCAAAAACACTCACCCGTGAGTCTCGTCAGTAACTACCGGCTGCGGTGTCCGCGATCCAGGCTGAGGCGAGGCATGGGACGATTTCTTCTCTTTGCGTTTTTTCTCTAAGGGCTCATCCTGCCTGGAAGGACCACTAGATTCCTTCCTGGAACTGCCACTGGTGCTATTGCTTCTCCTTGTAACGCTGCTCTGTCTACTGCCATGTGGGGATTCCACTGGCTGACCTAACGGGAGCGAAGCTGGGTCATCTAAGGACGACATGACTGCGCACTAGCGCTGTGTCTGTGGCTTCCTCTTAAAGCCTCGCTATAGCTGCTCCACTCTAGTTTTTTTTTTTTTTTTCCTCTCACTGCGCATGCGCGGGCGCTGTCCCGCGGTCTCTGCCTGCTGTCCTGACCCCGGAAGTCCTCTACCGCTTCCTGGGTTGCCTCACCTGGGGAACGCTTGGTCGCACGGCCGGCGCTGCTCACCGCACATCTGCGCCCCGCCATCCACGGGGTCCTGGTCCATTAACCCCTGCCGCAGGTACGATTCCCGGTGGCGCTGCTCAGCACAGCGCTCGAGCTCTTCTGCCTCGGGGGGGGCGTGCGGCCCAGTATGCCCATATGGCACTTTGTAATGCGCCTGCCCCCTCGGGGGGGGTATAGCCATGTCCCTCTCCCCTAGTGAGCCTTGGCACCACTGTCACCTCCGGCCTCACCTGCATTACCAGCTGTGGGGGGGGACATACACCTCTCCGCCCGATGCTGCCTCCAGTCCTGGGGCCCCTGCTGCTCATATTCTGCACGCAGGCGGCTACCAGACCAGGAATCCTCTTCTGCGGGTTCCTATCCAGGAACAGGAAACCAAACTGAGGGAGCGAGGGGGACCGCCCCATTTATCTCTCTGTAGGTTTCCTGTTCCGGGGGCGGATCCCCTCTCTCAGTGGGTGCTGTCGTGGCGAAGAGGAAAAATAATCATTATTAAATCAAAATTGGTTTAAGAATATCTGATGATGTAATAAAGCTACCCTTATATTAGGACAGCTGTTTCTATCATATGATAAGCCTAAACTACAGTGTATGTTTGTTTTATTATGTGATGGCATAATGAAAAAGTGGTGTAAAGGGGTTTTAGTTTTATATTTTTCATCCTTACCTTCCAACAGCCATAACTTTTTTATATTTTTCCATCATTGTAGCTTTATGGGGGCTCAGTTTTTTCAGCAGGACATTTTGTATGTTAGTGCCATCATTTAATGTGCTATATAATGCGTTAAAAAAAATGAAAAACATTTTTATGGGGTGGAATAACAAAAACAGAAATTCCACTTTTTTGGGGGTTTTGCTTTTACAGCGTTGATTTGACATTTAAACTTTATTCTGCAGGTCTGCGCAATTACTGTCATATCACATTTATATAGTGTCTTACTGTATGTATGATGACTTAAAATAACTGTGTTTTTGCTATATTTTATGACTCATTGACAATCCTTTTTATTGATGGGGCAGTGAGAGTGCATGTTTTTTTGTGTGAAAGCAAGCTGTAGTTTTATTGGTACAATTTTGGGGTACACAGGCTTTGTTTGGGGTGGTAGAAGGCGAGTGATGTCTCCAAAAACAGCAATTTAGGCATTCTTATTGTATTTATGGAGATCACCAAACGTGGAGATAGTGATTCTATCTCCATTCTTACTTTCCAAGCGGGAACAAATGCTGACCCACCTGAAAGTCATCCTCTACTCAAAACTTGAGGCTCATGTAATACTATTATCCAAGAAAATAATTCTACCTAACTGCTTTTGCTCACCATTCATGGCTACTGCCCTCCTGTGGATAATCTTAGAACACAGTATCACTATTCCACCTGGGCAACATGGCAACCAGGGCCGCTTGCATATTGAAAGGGAAATTGTCCTTCCGACCTTGCCCGATTCTCATTTTATACCTCAATGAGGGATTAGGGGGAAGACATTGGAAGGTTATTTAGACTCAAACTTTAGAAGGTCCCAATGTCTTGATGAGAACCAGTGAAAGCCAATAAGTATCTGCTACACTAAAGAAATCAGTATCAAAAGTCCTAAATGATGGATTCAATATTCAGTGTACCCCTACAATAATATTTGCTACTTCGTAACCTTAAAACATCAGCATATAGAGTATGTAGAACTGAAAAATGCCACTGAATCTGCTTCTAGACTGTTAGGTGTTTCTCGAAACCACAGGGAAGTGTTTATTAAAAAGGACAGAAGGTTATGTGCACAGTAATAACCCTTTAATTTCCTCAGAGAATGCAAAATGCTGCACTAAATAATACCCCTCTTGTGGTGTCAAAGGGGTTAAGGTGTTGGCCTTACGAACAAAAAGGTTAATTTCCATTCATAACCACTTATGGGATCTTGAGCTTAGCACTTTATGTCCCTGTGCCTCACCTTGTCCATCTGTACTTGGTAGAACATGTAATAATAATCTAATTGTTTCTTTCTGCTTTGCAGACCGGAAGGCCAGAAACGAATGCTCCAGAGAATAATAAGCATAATTGTAAAGTGTTTTGGAAATGAGAAGTGCTCTATAAATACCTTATATTATTACTATATAAAAAGTAAAATAGTAATAACACAAGAAATTCTAATGTTTTAGTGGGCAATTGTTAAAGCACCAGTTCATCGAACTCGATTAGAAACATATGAAACATACTTTTTTATTTCCTTTTTCTCTATATCTGAAGAACAATGTTTTTCTTGGCAGATTTCTTGCATTTGAGTAAACGTATTTAAGAGATTGGGTGTTCGATGATCGCTGCCTTATTAACGGAGAAGTTGGAGTACGCATCAGACATTCACACTCTAAAGTACTGATCCAGGCCTTGTATTGTCTCCACACCGGCTTTCTTTTAACTAGAAAGCTATTTTTGGTTGTAGCCTACTAAGCATTGTTGTTTGTTATGTGCATAAAAGAAAATTAATCATTTCAAGCTATTGCATCACTCAGATCCCGACCATGAATGGTGCAGTAAGTTACACACCATTAAGAAAAGGTAACGGATAGTGATCCCCTGGTGCATAATTTCTCCCGAACCATACTACATCCACATAAGAACACCAACTACACCACTGTTAGGCCATTTTCACACATTTGTGTTTCACGGTCTGTGACCAAACTGCTATGTACAGAAAGTCCATGGGTCTCCTGTGCCCAACTCAACAACCTCATATATGTCCTCTGTAGGCTTCTCACGTCTTTAAAGTAACCTAACCATTCCTTCAACCCTCACTAACTAATTTATGATAATTTTTTCTGGCTTCATATTTGTTTCTTTCTGTGGTGGGCGACACGTGACCACTGTGGTCCCATGTTACCACTGTAAACTACATTTCCCACAATCACCCTGTTTCTTCTCCAGGCTCTCTGCTCTGCTCCAGTGATAGACGACCTTAGCTACACTTCCAAACTGATCTGTTAGTGACCACAGGGACCCAATTGACAAAAGCAGACATGGCACTCAATGTGCACGCTTTCTAATATTATATCAATGTAACTGTTGTATGTTGCCAACATACTATGTAACGGTTTCTAAATCTCCATCCTGAAATTCTGTATATGTTTTAGATCTATTCTGCCTGGGAGTCCTCACTTGGCTCCAAAATCTGTCTTTGGTGCCCATTACAACCAATCACAGTGCAACTTTCATTTTACCAGAGCTATTTAAAAAAACAAAAGCTGCATTACGATTGGTTGCTATGTACGACAAATATGTCCTTTGCACTGTATATACATAAGGGGTCAGTTGTCTTTATATTCCATTTACGTGTAGAAGGCGGCCATTAAAACAATTAAGCCCTTGAATAGTCCTGAATTTTAATGAAAACAACCAATTGTGATTTAGTGGCTGCTACTTCTGCACTTAGTCAGCTGTGTCTGTCAGAAAGCTGAGTGACGCAGGGTCCTCAGACCGCCCGGTACATTGAGGATGGCACTGTCATACTTAACAGTCTCCCTGCTAAGAAGGAAGAGACTAACCAATAAAGGAGAATAGCAGGTATCTATTGAGCATGTGCAACATGTCATAAAGAACTTTAGAACGTATCCATTGGTAATGAGGTAGGCAAAACTTTTGACGTGAGCTTTCATCGGTCAATATTTGGAGCAGGAAGCACTTTTGAAATTGATTACATTTGACAACTTGTTTTATGCTGGAGTCACACATAGCAACTTACCAGCGATCCCGACAACGATATCAACCTGTCAGGATCGCTGGTAAGTTGCTATGTGATCGCTGGTGAGCTGTCACACAGACAGCTTCACCAGCGATCAGCACAGCGACGCCGCGCGCGCAGCGTTGCTGTGTTCATTAGTTACCAGCGCGCTGATGCAGGGAACTAACGTACACATCGGGTATCCAAAAGACGTCCGTCCCTTAGATACCCCATGTGTACGTTAGTTACCAGCTCCCTGCATCAGCGCGCTGGTAACTAACACATGTTAAGACAAATTAAATGAAGATAATAATACCAAAGAATTTGTGTTTGCAATCATTTTCTGGAAGAAACTGAGTATTATCTGACAGAATTGCAGGGGTGTCAATACTTTTGGCCATGACTGTATACTGTATACAAGAGCCGAGGGGGAAGATTTGGTATTATAGCTGGGCACCTGTGCCACATCACACCCCAATAACAGGTGCAGAAGATATGGAATGCCAAATAACATCTATGCAGAATAAAAGCCTACACTAAGTAAGTCACATAGTCGATGACGGGTTAAAGTACGAGCTTCAAGATGAAAGTGCATAAACAAGCACTATGAAAACTATCGGATGCCAATCTTATCGAAACATAAATGCTCTTCTTTTCAACAGCTCATGTCTGTAAGTTGGACGCATAAATCTTTCTCCTTCCAGCATGGTACACTGTACTGATGAGATGTCTACAGTAGCTCTATTTCTGTTATGAGGAAAGTGCTTTTGCAGGCAAAGTTTAACAGCTCTCGTTCTCCTTACAAACTGTGGCTCTTGGAACAAAAAGTCATTTTTAAAGAAAAAAAAGGGTTGGCTTTTTTTTCAGGCTCAACTTATTGAACAGACACTTCCACACAGTTTATTTGTGCCAAGTAACCCCTTTTGGCAACAGGACATGCCAACAACACCGACGCCAAGATGTGGTAACAAGCTTCAGGATTTCTCTACGCTCACCGCCAATGTAGACGCCCAGGTAGGCTGCACAAGTCTTTAGTACCAGGAAATTTGAACACAGTGTGCCAGATAATTAAAGAAACATTCACTTATGGTGTTGGAGTAGATGACAGGGAGCTGTATGACACCCACGGCTAAAGGGAAAAACACTGCAGTAGTTTAACAGATGCCATTTTAGTGAATGTAACAATTGTTGTAATCGGCATTGGCATGCTAGAGAGAGGGACGTGGTTGTGAGCACTCCCAGAAGTTTCTCTACACGTTTGTTAAAGCAGACCATAAGACACAAAGTACATTCAATTCAGTGAAGAACTTGTTTATTCATCTCTTAACGTGAACATTGGGGGCAAATTAAGGCTGGGACGGCAGCACATGTGCTGTGTTATTCTCACTGTACCAAGGCATGCATAATGATTTGTATGTGCACATAGGAAAGATGGAGAGTTAAAGATAGTAGTAACCTAATAGTTTTAGTAGTAAAATGTAAAAATGACTAAAATTATAAACAAGACTGTGGTCAGTTTATTAAAAATAATAAACATAAGACATTTAATTAAAAATGGTCTCTATATAAGACAGTAATTCAAGATTAAAGGTGTAGTCTCACAGTAAAATAAATTATTTTTTTCTTTTTGGCATGGATTAAGTAAAATAATAAACAGAGGCATACTCATCTTCCAGTGCTCCTGTGGATCCAAGGTGTGCCATTCTAGAGGTTTACACCAGCTCCTAGAAGCTATTTCTGACCCGTTTCGAAGTCACAGCACTACTGCAGCCTGTAATTGGCTATACAGGTCAGGTGGCCAGAAGAGCACAACATTAGATGTTTCTCAGATGGTCTTCTAGCCCTCTGACAGCTCTAGCCAACTACAGAATGCAGGGGTGCTGTGACTTCTAAATGGGCAAACATTACTTCTGGAGCTGGCACAGACCTCAGGAATGGCCTGAACTAGATGATACAGAGAGTTGGAATGAGAGTATGCCTCTATTTATTATTTTTAATCAATTCACACAGAAAAAAGATTATTGTATTGTTGTACAACCCCTTTAAAGCTGCTTCATGCTGTCAAAGGAGCCTCAAAAATCAAGTCACCTCATAATTAGAGATGGGCAAACCCAAACAGTAAAGTTTGGGGTCCATACTGAACACTTACTGCTCAGGCATGGACCCTGAACATGAACCTCAACTGGAAGTCTGTGTTACTGTTCGGCTTGGCACACAGTAACACTGGCAGCTCTGATCTGCAGTAAGATTTTTACCGGTAATCCGAACCACGCTTCCCATGCTGTCAGCTGACAGTGTGAGCCTGCAGCTATGACCAGAGGTAAAAAGTTTGCTGATGGGATGACTACTCCATCATCAAGGTCATCTCAGTTCATTGGCCTGCGCTGACTTCAATGATGTCACCGCTAGTGACTCAGGCTGAACTCGCAGCAGATCATTTCTCAGTGGTTCTCAGCCTGGATGGTGGAAACCTTGGCATCGTCAAGGTTGAAAACTGTTTATCCCCAGACATGGATAACGGTGTGAGACAGAACGACGGACAGGTGAGGTATATGGTTTTTTTTACAGGAGACATTGGTTTCAGTAAAAATGGGCATTAGGTGAGTATTTTTGTTGTTTATTATTTTACGCGTTTTACAGGAGACGAGGGCTTCAGTGGAATGAGTGTTAGGTGAGTATATTTTTTGGGCTGTGTGCTTATTTACAATACAACTATATAGGATTAGAAATGGATAGGCGCCTTATAGATGCTTCTCCATTACTAAGCTGTGGGCTTGATGTCACCAGACAATGCAAAGGTGACATCAACCCCACACATATCAACCCCACCTTCCACCACCACAGGGTAAGAGGGAAGAGACAGGCAAAGTGCTAGAATTGGCGCATCTAATAGATGCGCTTTTTATGGGCAGCTGCGGGCTGCTATTTTCAGGGTGGGCGCCAATATCCATGACCCCTTACCAACCTGAAAATACCAGCTTTCTGCTTTAGGTTGGCTGGTTGTCAAAAATGGGGGGACCCCACATCATTGTTTAAAATTATTTATTTACATAATTTAAAAAAAAAAATGGCATGGGGACCCCTCTATTCTTGATAACAAGCCAATATCAATGGCCACTTACCAGCCTGAGAGTAACAGCCCCCACCTGTCTACTTTAGCAAGGGTGGCTGTCAAAAATGGGGGAGACCCCACATATTTTTTTTTACTATTCATTTAAATAATTTAAAAACATGTAGTGAGGACCCCTCTATTCTTGATAGCCAGCCTTGTTGAAGCTGGCAGCTGAGGGTTGTAGCCCGTAGCTATCAGTTTTGCCTGGCTTGTTATCAAAAATACGGGGGAACCCATGACTTTTTTATTATCTACTTAGATCGCAGACACTGGCTGATGAATACTCCTATCAGCCGGCATCTGCTCTCGCTGTTATTAATAGAAGCAGGCGTAGGCTAATGGGAGTAGTAGTCCCATCAGCCGCCAGTGACCAGAGGTAAACTTTTTACCTCTGATCATACGCTGTAATTTGACAGCGTGGGAACCGAAGCTCTCTGAACGCCGGTAATGAATTTACCGCCAATCAGAGACAGCGTTTTCAGATTGCCATGCACATAACAGCGTGGTAAACACTGGATGTTTGAGACACTGATTCAAGTAAATGGGGTTCGGGTTCAGGTACAGTTCTGGAAGCAGAACCAAAGTTTTTTTTAACTGTTCATCTGAATCCACCGGATTCGAACATCCAGGGGTTCACCCATCTCTACTCATAATGCAATGTAGTTTGCTATAAAGAACATTACAAATTGTACAAAATTGTGCGAACCTTAAACCTGCATGTTAATTGCGTATATATTAGGGGCTGCCTTACAGCTCATTCTGTGAAATATAATGAGGCTAAGTGGGTCATACACACACAAAAAAAAGTTGATCATTGATTCCCAGGGAAAAGGAGATGTACAGTAGATGATTCCTCTATTACAACACATGTGGAGTCTTGAGAAATAGCGGTCTTTAGACCAACAGTTATTTCTGTCTTCAGCTTTCTACCATGTGTCTGAAGAAATGTATGTTGCATTCCCAAAACACAAACCTTTACCTAAATTCTTTTAGATGTGATCTTCTTTTAAATCAACACTTCTACACATCTTTTTCTCTTTTTGCCAGTTGCCACACCTGTGTTCTGGTTTTGTCTTTTAAACAGAAAACTCAAACCAGTGCCCAATCTATTGCCCAGCAGATGCCATTAGCTTTATATATTGTTAGTCAGGTTATGCTAAGGTGTCCACTTTTTTAATAGGAAAAATAGAGCTGCTTACAGCACAGGCATTTTCTGTCACATATCTGCAAAATATGACCCTGACATAGATATGAACATCACCTTATGAGTTGTTCAATTGAGTATAATGAATGCACAGTCAAGTTTTCTCTTCCCACCCAACCTCCACCCCATAAAAACAGATGAATCGGATTCAGACATCAGAATTTCATGGTCCGTAGGGGAACCATAATGCAAAGACAGACTGCAGACCATATTTTAAAGCCTTATGTATGTCTACGAGGCCTCATGAATGTCTATGTCTGGTCAAGTATTGCAGATCGTATATGGACTGTAAAATATGGCCTACTGAACCCAGCCTAAGGGAAAGATGGGACTACCCCCAAACATTTTCTTTCCACAGACCAGGATCTGTTATAAGTTTAATGAAACAAGACCGAAGGGGGAATTCTTTTAAGCGCTAGACCAAATGGAGGCTCACCACATTGCTCTGTGATTTTCAATTACATTTTTTGAAATGGATAAATCAAAAAATGTCCTCACCCATAAAGAGCGAGGAACAGTAATGAAAAAAACTAAGAGGCAAAATGCTATCATGCTTCCCCACTGGGTGCTAGTGCATCTAAAGCTATTTCACTAAGTTCTCCTGTTTATGCTCCTATTTTTGAAGGATCACTAAAATAGTAGACAAAAAAAATAATTCCTTCCACAAAAGCTTAAAGAGCAATATGATGGCAGAGTTACCATTCGCAAATTGGCCCTATAGACTTTTGGGGTTATTACAGGTGCCATAAAGCACATACTTTGCTGTACTGGCAATACAAGCAATAAAGGAAGGAAGGAGGGTGAACGAGAAGGGGGAGAGAAAGAGAGGAAGGAAAGATGGCAAAGGGAAAGAAGAAGGAAGAGTGTGTACCTAATATGATTTCTCTAGTAAAAGTGCTATTTTTCGGACTATAAGATGCACTTTTTTCCTCCAAAAATGTGGAGGAAAATGGGGGTGCGTATTATAGTCCACTGTGGCTCAGTGGGCGGCACGATGGCTCAATGGTTAGCACTGCAGCATTGCAGCACTGGGGTCCTGGGTTCAAATCCCACCAAGGACAACATCTGCAAGGAGTTTGTATGTTCTCCATGTGTTTGCGTGGGTTTCCTCCAGGTACTCCAGTTTCCTCCCACATTCCAAAGACATACTGACAGGGAATTTAGATTGTGAGCCCCATCGGGGACAGTGCCAACAATGTCTGTAAAGCACTGTGGAATTAATGGCGCAATATAAATGAGTAAAATAAATAAATAGTCCAGATGTACTGCCTGTGGTGGGGAGATGAGGGAGAGATTTTGGTGGAGCAGCGAGTTACAGAGGTAGGAGCTGGCTGCTGCTGCAAACTCCTGTGGCCCCTGCTAAGAGAAATGAATATTCACAGCATTCCACACCCATGGGCATCCTGGCATGATTGGCCCTCATCCTGGTCCTGGTATGATTGGCCCCATCACCCAATTCCATGAAAATTAATTTCTCTTAAGTATCGGCACACGTGACTGCCAGCAGCTACAAGTCTCTGGCTGACACAGTGCACAATAGAGAGCAATGTATACACACAGTCCCAGTGTGCAGAGCATTGAGTATTCTGGCACCTTCACTTAGGCTTGCCAGTAGCGCATGACATCCTTTACAAGCATAAAGCAGTTGCTGGCCTTGGAACAGGATGCTGCAAGGGAGCGCCGGGAAGGTAAGTGTAATGTTATTTTTTTTTTGTTTTCTGATGGGACCATGCATACCAAGATGGGGGGTGGAGGTCAATCATACCAGGATAAGGATATGGATAAGGATGCATACCAGGTCCAGGATGGGGGCCAATCATACCAGTTTAACCCCTTAATGTCCAATGACGGACACAGTCCGTCATCAGACATTTCCCCTGCTTTGATGAGGGCTCCGGCGCTGAGCCCGCATCAAAGCCGGGACATGTCAGCTGTTATGAACAGCTGACATGTGCCCGCAATAGGCGCGAGCGGAATCGCCGTCCGCCCGCGCCTATTAACTAGTTAAATGCCGCTGTCAAAGCTGACAGCGGGCATTTAAATAGCATTTCCGGCCGCCGGGCCGGAAATGACCTCATCGCCGACCCCCGTCACGTGATCGGGGGTCGGCGTCATGTTGCCTGGACAACCAGAGGTCTCTATGAGACCTCTATGGTTGTTCCAGGCATATGGCTTTCAGCGCCACCCGGTGGTCAGCACTGAAAGCACAGCAGTAAATCTGCTACATATGGGCGATCTGCTCATCGCCCATATGTAGCAGAGCCGATCGGGTTGTGCAAACTTCTAGCCTCCTATGGAGGCTATTGAAGCATGCCAAAAGTAAAAAAAATAAATGTTTAAAAATTAAAAAAATTAAAAAAAACCTAAAAGTTCAAATCACCCCCCTTTCGCCCCAATCAAAATAAAACAGTAAAAAAAAATCCCACATACACATATTAGGTATCGCCGCGTTCAGAATCGCCCGATCTATCAATAAAAAAAAGTATTAACCCGATCGCTAAACGGCGTAGCGAGAAAAAAAATAAAAATGCCAGAATTACGTTTTTTTGGTCACCAAGACATTGCATTAAAATGCAATAACGGGCGATCAAAAGAACGTATCTGCACAAAAGTGGTATCATTAAAAATGTCAGTCTGGCACGGAAAAAATAAGCCCTCACCCGACCCCAGATCATGAAAAATGGAGACGCTACGGGTCTCGGAAAATTGCGCAAATTTTTTTTTTTTTTTAGCAAACTTTGGAATTTTTTTTCACCACTTAGATAAAAGAGGACATAGACATGTTTGGTGTCTATGAACTCGTAATGACCTGGAGAATCATAATGGCAGGTCAGATTTAGCATCTAGTGAACCTAACAAAAAAGACAAGCAAAAAACAAGTGTGGGATTGCACTTTTTTTGCAATTTCACCGCACTTGGAATTTTTTTCCTGTTTTCGAGTACACGATATGGTAAAACCAATGATGTCATTTAAAAGTACAACTCGTCCCGCAAGAAATAATCCCTCACATGGCCATATAAACGGAAAAATAAAAAAGTTATGGCTCTGGAAAGAAGGGGAGGGAAAAATGAACATATAAAACCAAAAATACCCCTGGTCGTTAAGGGGTTAAGGAAGGGGCCCTGCATATCGGGATAGCGATGGGGCCATGCATACTAGGACGAGATGAGAGCCTTGCATACCCGGATAGGGATGAGGGCGACCATTCATGCCAGGATTGGGATGAAAGAAACCATTCCTACCAGGATAGGGATGATGGGGACATTCCTACCAGGCTAGGGATAAGGGGGCATGCATACAAGGCTATGGATAAGGAGGCATGCATACCAGGATGGGGATGAGGGCCATGCACACCAGGATAGGGATCAGTGAGCCATGCATACCAGGATAGGGATGAGAGGGCCATGTGTATCAGGATGGGGATGAGGGGATAATAAATATACCAAGATAGGGGATATTAAGTACAGAATTGAACACATTTTTTGCTTCAATTTTTTTTCCCTAATTTCCTCTTCTAAAACCTAGGTGCGTCTTATGGTCCGGTGCGTCTTATAGTCAGAAAAATACGGTACATAATAAAATATAGACATCTTTAACCATTAAGTAAAAATACAAATATAAACTTACATTCAGTCAATGAAACCAAAATGTAATACATTCAAGTAATTATTACCATCGTTTAGCTAAGCAGTTGCCATACAAGAAGAAATTTCATTGATCCTAGTCCTAAAATCTACAGATTCTTCAAAGCAGAGGTTAGTGTGAATTAACCTGAATATTTTTTTTCACTAGACTTATCTAAAAAACATATTTTATTTTCAAATAATAAATATCCCCTATTATTTTAGAGGTCAAAGTAACCATATTCTGTACACTGGAAAATGTACTTAAAAGATTAATGCCTTAAACTGAACTAGGAAGTACAATATAAAATTTTACATTCCTGGAAAAACTTTCTTTAACTTTTTATGATCTCTAAACTTAATGAATTCTGAAAAAGTGCAAACAGTTTTGCCTTCCCCAATATTTATCACTATATGTGTTCCCTTCTTTATTTAATTTTCCTCTTTGATATGCTTTCCTGTAGACATTCCTTTGACTTATAAGACTGTCCGGATTCTTCTTCCCACGCACCATCTTAAAGACACATTCAGACACTTTAATACAACAATATATTTAACACATGCAGGCTATTTAAGGAGCTCATGGGAAATCTACATTTCCTTGTTCCCTGTTAAATACTTAACAAATCCTATCTCATCCCATGGTCAGTGAGGAAGAGAAATATTTCTATAGCCTACACCCAAGACTTTCACATTAATGTTTCCATAGCTAAACAGGGGAACATGTCATACAGAGGAGAACAGTGCAGAATTTTGTTTTAGTAGGATACAGAACACATAAAAACTAAAAAATGAATTTGTCCAATAGGAACTGTAAAAACATAAGTGCATTCATCTGGCATATATCCAAAGCTACAGTAACTTAAAGCCTAAAGGTACTGTCACACTTAGCGATATCGCTAGCAATATCGCTATAACTTGTGACGTTATAGCGACATTGCTAGCGACATCACTATGTCTGATACTTACCTACGACCGGCTCCCCCACTGATTATCGCTGATCGTGCAAGAACGTCCAGGACTGTTTCTCGTCGTCAGCTTCCTGCAGCGATTCCTGTGGAGAGAAGAGCGACGAGCGTGGATGCGGGCGGGAGGACGTGAGGATCGCCTAGTGTGACAGGTAAGTAGCGACCCCTGACCGCTACAATGTCGCTGGTGAGATCTGCCTGTGTGGCAGCTCACTAGCGACCACTTAGCGATGCACCAGCGATCTTGACCGCGTCATATCGCTGGTCGGGATCGCTGGTGCATCGCTAAGTCTGACAGTACCTTAAAGGCAATAGTTAAGCATAAACAAATAGCTGGAAGGCTTTAGCAACTGTGGACTTATTGCAAAAACTAGTGATACACTTATGAATATTTTCTCTGTTGGTGAACATGATTCAGATAAAGTAAAATTATGTTATGTTATAACACATCTCGCTATTTTGTTTTCACAGAACTAAAATGCCCCTTGGATGCTATCCATTTGTCTGGTAAAGGTGTTAGGCTATGTGCCCACGTAGCGATTTTTAAGCGCTTTTGCAGCGCTTTTCGGCACGAAAACGCTGCGAAAACGTTTAAAAATCTTGTACAGAACGCACGCCGCGCTTTTTTCCGCGGCGGAAATGCATCGTGGAAAAAATCGCAGCATGGTCATTCTTTTGTGCGGAATCGCAAAGAATTGCCACGATTCTGCACCCATAGGAATGCATGAGAATCGCTTACTTCCCGCATGTGGCTATGCCCACCATGCAGGAAGTTAAGCGTCTCATGTGCGGTTGGTACCCAAGGTGTGGAGTAGAGGAGACTGTCCTCCAGGCCCTGGGTACCATACCCCTGTAAAAAAAAAAAAAAAAAAATCGGGGTATATTTACCTTCCGGTGTCACGCGCTGCATTCCCGGCCTCAGCGTTCCCAGTAATGCCTTGCGGCAAGGTCCTGTGATGACGTGGTCTCGCGAGATCGCTATAGCAATGCGAGACCAACGTTATCACAGGTCTCGCAAGGCATTACTGGGAATGCTGAGGCCGGGAATGCAGCGCGTGACGCCGGAAGGTAAATATACACCGATTTTTAATCATTTTTAACATTCTATCTTTTACTATTGAGGCCGCATAGGTGGCCTCAATAGTAAAAAGCTGGTCACACTTGTCAAACACTATGTTTGACGAGTGTGACCAACCTGTCAATCACTTTCCAAGCGATGCTTCAAATCGCTTGGAAAATGCTTGAATATCGCACGCGAAAATCGTGGCAAAATCGCGAACAAAATCGCGGTGAAATCGCGTGGAAAAAACCGCGCGATTTCTGGGAAGGAGTCCGGTTTTTAGTGTCCGGAATAAAACGCTATGTGGGCACATAGCCTTAAGGTGGAAAAGTAGCCTAAATGGAAACTCTTCAGAAAAAAATGCCACCCCTTTGAAAAATTTTCAACTGGGCTCCCCAAAAATTGTCAAGGTTGTCTCATGACAATACAATGACTTTATTGTAAAAGAGATTTTACCATATTATATGTATACACTCAATGAGCAAAGCGGTCATTTTTTAATTAAATAGATCTCAATCATAATTTTATCACACCTACTATTTTAGTATTAGGTGGTTATTTGGTTTGTCATGAATTAAAAAATGATTGGTGGCTACATCAGGTCATGAAAGAGAAAAGCATATAGCAGTTAGTGGTTATATTTAACTAGTAGGTATGAACTACGGACAAAAAATGACAAATTTAAAGTTATTGTAATTTGTACATTTTTTGACATTTATTTCAAAGAATCAAACAAGAAATCCAACGTGGTAGCAAGTACGTAAAATAAAATTCAGAGTTCATTGTAGAAAATATCAATGTAAAAACATAGTGACAGGCGGTTCCAATCAGTGTGAATGGAGACCAACGCGTTTCAGCTCCTAAGAGCCTTAATTAAGTGATCAGTACTCTTTTGGGAAGACTTCTTCTGTTCTGTCATACATGAAAAAGGTAAAAAAATAGGACTATTAACCACTATTATGAATAATAAATGTTAGAGAAGAGGAGCAAAATAGGTAAATTTATCAGTATTAAGGACCATGTATGCAACAGTTATGTAACTGCTATGAGTTGTCAATCGTACTTTTTGTGGGGACACTGAGCTGCAACATTTACTGGGCACTGTGGTTATTGCTGGTAAAAGTCACTGTGGTTGCAACAATTATGAGTAATATGGAGCATATTTATCTTTAACAGTGACCACTTAGCACAAATTTATCAAAGTGGCTTACAATTTTTGATAAATTGGCCATATTTTAAGAATGTCTAGTCTACGTTAACATCACCTATTAGTTGGCTTAGTATGTGCCAGAAAATTGCTCCTTCTAGTTGGACAAGGCACAGAAAGTGTCTAAAATACAAAATAAAATATGGTAGAAGTCATGGAAGTGATTTAAACTGCAAATCACACTAGAGTTCGGACGCATTTCGCTTGATAAATATACCCCATTGTGTAGCCAGTGATGGGTGCTGGGCGTAGGCGCAAAGAGGCGGCCCACTCATAGACTTATATAGAAATAATAAGCTGAACCAGGGTAAGGTATAAACTCGTTTTACATGGGCAGAAAATTCTACCTATAACGATCTTGAAAGAAAAACAAAAGCAGAGACAGAAATTTCTTGAAAAGCACAAAGTTCAGACCATAAAAGATGGAAATTAAAGGCTAGCTATGAACATATTTATTCGACCCCTAACAATAAATCAGAATTAAAGGTAATTTTCTGCATATACTGGTTCTTTAAAGAAGAAATAAGCTACATATATAACTGCCAAGAATATGTAATCGTTTCCTGGTTGAATTATATTTGTCAATGAAAGTGAAACTGTATTAGGAAAATAAAACAATTTCAATTTTCAAATATAAATAGCAAATAATTATAATTTGCCAATCATCATTAGCAACTGTATGGAAATATCTTATGGACAATTTAATGGCCTGCAAAGAATATCAATACTCAGAGAACGAGATACACTAAGAACATCAAGAAGCATTTTATTATGTGTAGTATACCAGATAATGCTTCAGAATCAATATATATTAAGGTATTAAGATGCAAATGTCTATAAAATAATCCATGTGTGTAAAATAAAATCTAAAGCACTGGCACCACATTTATCCTTGTTGCTGACTGAGACCATTTTAACTTACTGATGGCTTCATATTGATCTTGATACATGCTGGAGCAGTGGCCAGTGTTGAATTCTCTCACACTAATTTCTACTTCATTTATGAGAACTTAGCCAAGCAAAGAATGACACCTATGAAGCTAGATCATCATTTATCCTTCTTCACTGCTCAAATAAAAATGGATTCTTAAAGTGTGCCTATCACTTGAAAAAAAACTTTGTATGTATTATAAGGACTATGTGTGCTGCAAATTGGTGGCAGTCCAGGTTCTGAGACCCCCATTGATAGATCAAAACAATGCTGTGAAGTGCGCAGCTTCCACACGAGCTAGACACATACAGCAGTGTACAGGCTCAATGGTATGTCTATGGTTCTCTCCACTGCTCTGAGAAAGCGGCAATGCCAACAGTCAGCTCTAGAATCATCAAAATTTGAAACTCTAGGTTTCCATCAACCATTATCGGGGGAGGTGGTAGGGGTGGGGGCTCAAAGGGTTACACATATTTCTTGAGCAAAGACCTGTGAAAAATGTTATAGATCTTAAGAACCTGAGGTAGCTCAAGATGAAATGCTACTTGACCAATGATGGCAGTTATCTTATAGGGACCAATGAATCTAGGTCCCAACTTCCAGGAAGGAACCCTCAATCTGAAATTCCTGGTAGACAACCACACAGAATTATTCACATTCAGGTCCGGATTTGGCACATGTTTACTGACAGTCGTACATTTATATCTGTCTCTCCTGACCCGGTTAAGAACAGGTAGTGGCAAAACAGGACCAGATGGATGGGTATGCGGTACTTTAGAACGTGCGCAAACATTGCAGGTAGACACTTGTTCAACCACATGACGATGCAACCCAGGCCACTAAAAACAAGAAAGGTCCGCGGTTGCCTTACCACCTGGGTGGCCAGCAAGTACAGTCATATTATCTAGTTACCTTGCGGGGCAATTTAGACAGCACAAACCTCCCCGAAGGGCAGGAACCAGGGGCGTCCCCCTGAGCTTCCAACACCTCACCCTCCAAGTCAGCGTACTTGGCCAAAATGCCTACCCCTTTCTGCATAATTGTGGCAGGGTCCTCAAATTCAGGCAAAAATGTCGGTAAGGTCCCTGTAGATACAGCAGAAGGGTAAACGTTTAGGCAGTTACCATGACAGTAATCTCCCCACTATACAAACTCTCTGGATTGCCAATCCACAATTGGATTATGCTTCTCCAACCAGGGCAAACCCAAAACCATTGGAGTGTGGAGACCCTTCAGGACAGAACAAGGGATTATTTCATAATGAAAAGACCCCACCTTCAGTCTTATGTTATTCAGTCTTATGTTATTTGTATGTAACCCCTTCTCTTGTGCAGCACCATTGAATCAATGGTGCTATATAAATAAACAATAATAATAATAATAATGAACAATTTATGTCAGTTGTCTCTGTGCAAGTGGTGCAGAGTCAATGGCGCAAAAAGGAATAGGTTCAGCCACATTAGAGCAGACAAAACCATGAGTTCTAGCAAACTCAGCATCCACCATACTGACTCCAGTTTCACTGTCTACAAACACAGAAATTTTTTCAGACCTGCTCTCTAGCACCACTTCTGCTGTCAGGACAAAACATGAATTGAAGGTTGAAGACAAACGCACCCCTTGATTATCAAACTCAAGGCTCCCAAGGGTTAAACGAGTCTCTTTTTGCTTTGGAATTGCAGGACAAGCCCCAATAAAATATCCCTTCTTCCCACAAAAAAAATACACCCTTTTTGTTGCAAATGTCGGGGGAAACATATGACGTGAATGCACCCTCCCAACTGCATGGGTTCCTCTGACTCTGCAAGGATAGGTTCACCCCCAGACCTTCCCTCCAACACCAGGATCTTGTCCAAAAAAGAGCGCTCAGAAGCAGGTGGTCTTACCCATCTGCCCCACATCCAAATAGCCAATGACATGACAGCCGGCAGTGACACAGGAGTTTCATACACTGCTAATGCGTCTTTTAACCTTTCAGTGAGGCCCTGAAGGAATTGGCTTCTGAGAGCCGGGTAATTCCACTTGGTATCAATTGACCACTTGCGGAATTCAGAGCTATAGGTCTCCACTGAACGATTCCCTTGCTGAGTGCGACACAGCTTGGATTCAGCCAAGGAAATATGGTCAGGATCCTCATATATCAGGGCAAAAGCCCTGAAAAACTCCAAAGACAGGAGACACATAGAATCCTGTGGCAGAGAAAAAGCCCAGGATTGAGGTTCCCCCGGCAACAGTGAAATATTAATTTCCTACTCGCTGCACCTCATCTTCAGATAAGTAAGGACGAAGTTTAAAGTACAATTTTGCATGCCTCCTTAAACACAAAAAACCTGTACCTAAGCCCAGAAAAACTGTCTGGTAGGGCAATTTTGGGTTCAAGCTGGGCCGACCTATCCGTGGAGTCCCCCACAATAGGAGCCTGCAGCTTCTGCCGTTGCTGCTGAACCTCAGAACGAAGGTCAGTCATCTCCAATACCAACCTATGTAGCTGCTCTTCCAGCACAGACGTGGGATCCACGAACCCAGAAAAAGAAAAAAACAAACAGAAAAAACCCACCAAAAAAAATAAGTGTCAGTTTTTCAGTTTTTTTTCTTTTGCAAACGTGAAAGGAGGTTGATGTCATGCAATGTGTAGGAAAGGCTAAGTGCAACACGAAGGGATAAGGGTAAAGGAAATAAACATTAGGAAAGCGGGAGTAGAGACCCCTAGACAGCTCTAACATCACCCTGTCTGCCCTATCGTCCCTATATAGGTTTCGCACCTATCGCTGAGCTGGATATCTAATCTCTGCCTGACCCTGGCGATAAGCCCTGCACTGGGAAGGACAGGATGGGGGCTAGTCAATCCTCACTACTGCTAAAGACAGATGAGATACACAAACAAGGGGGAACACGTAGCTAGAGTAGACTCAGAGACAAAAAAGGACATCCTCCAAACACCAGAGAGAAAGATAGCCGACTGCTATAGCTCAAAGCCGCAAAAGGGAACTGGAATTAGAAACATCAACCGCGCCTTCCAACAGCGAGCTGGGAGTTACATACACCCTGGTCCAGGTGTGTCCACTAGAGCCGGAGGAGGTTGCCACTGGGTCCTAAAGTCAGAAGGCCCAGAAAGAAGGCTGCAAAGTAAACTGCTGAAACCTTCTGCAGTCAGATGCAGAGTGACAGTCTGCAGCCTCTGACACACCCTTGACAGTACCAGTCCTAGGCAGTTCCCAGTACTGCAGCTGCTGACCCCAGGAGTCAGGTACGCAGACAAGGATAGGACTCGGGCTGGGTTCAGACAACTAGGTTCAGGATCCTCTGTAGAATGGTTATTGACACGTATTCGGGTTCAGATGAGACTACTAGGTTCAGGATCAATGGGTAGAATGGTTACTGACACTTGTGGTGTCTCAGACATTGCTCATTATGATACAACTTGGATACACAGAACACTTGGATAGGCACACGTTTAGACACATTGCTTTCAGATACTGATTCAGGGACTGGCTGCACATGGACTGGAGGATGAGGTTCAGGACTGGGCGCACTAAGACCAGGGACTTCAGGTTCGAGATAGGCCTCACAAGGACCAGGGACTACAGGTTCAGGACTAAGGCCACACCAGGAGAAGGGGACCTCACAACTCAGTAGACTACCACACTACCTAATGATTCTCTGTTGCTTTGCACCTCACTATTTGGGATGGTGCATTTTAAAGAAGATGCTTCCCATCTATTGGCTTTAAGAGAAAGAGAGCACAAGCTTACACTAGGTGACTGCCGCAAAGTGCGGCACACACAACACATGGAAATAGGGAGGACGCCGGGGACCACGGCATGTTGCTGGGGCAGTGAGCATGCCGGCGTCCCTGCATGGAGGGGAACCATGTAGGGGCACCGGCAAATAGCGTTATAATGTACCTCCAAAATGCCAGAGAAACAAGAGGTGAACACCTGCTCTCTGGTCTGTGCATTAATGCCAAATCCAGGGAGCACTATTCTCAGCCCTGATTTCTATGTTAAATGTTAAATAACATAAATATTTAGCAACATAATATGGAAAAAAAATATGATAAATGGCTTCACTGCATCCAAAATACCTTATGGCTAAATCTGTGGTTATGTTTATACTATATGCTATCTATATTTCCAAGTATGCACCTTAGCATCTGTTGGGAGGTTTGTCCATGTCAGTGATCATGTACTAATCTATCATCTCTGCTAACAGATGTTAGGAGTGCTACTCTGGTCATTTAGGAATCTTTACCCTTAAAACTAGCACCACAAATATGAGAAATGTAACAATACACCGTCTTAAACAACCAGCATAATTTACCCATTTTATCATTTCTTGCTTTGGTGAAATCTATTAGTGTAAGGCATTAGAAGGGCTAAGGTATTACAGGAAACGAGGATCTGCAAGTAAACTGATTACATATGCATCAAGTATACCAGCCCCTAAGTATTTCTGGATTGCAAGGATAAGATACTCTCTTTGCTTATTACTGCTTCTTGATCCGAGGAGATTTAGTCAACTGGTTTCAATTAGATGTTTTTAAGCTAGTAAAACAACATCCATAAAGACATATTTATAGAAAAACTTAAAGTGGAAAATGCCTACGAAGCTGATGAAATCCATGCCCCCTCCTCCCTTCACGTCTATTAAATCGCTTCTTCCCTCTGTTCTTCATTCTTATTGTCATAATCACTCACTTGCTCATTGCATCCAAAAAGTGTTTTGCTTGTTTTTTTTTTCCCTTGGTTTTATTAATCCTCCTAGAGTTAAATCAGATTTACTGGAAGTATAATGACAAGCGGGTGGCTCGAGAGTCGTTAGCTTATGGGTGATACGAGTTCAGTGGGGTTTTTTCTGTGCTCATGGTCACACTGTCAGAACAAACATGCACATAAAAGGTAAAATTATCGTGCAGCCGCGCCAACTGGAAGCCAGTCCATAGTGAAGAATGCAGACTTCTAATAATGGGTGTAGCGTAAACATTACATGCAATAAATAATATAGTAGTGTGCGTTCTGCCAAACCTCATGACATGGAAACAAAGAAACACCAAAAAATGAAAGCAAATCAAAGAGACGTGTCACTCATTTTTGTCTCTAGCCCAGAATCTGAAGGCTGGAGAAGGGTGCTTGATGCACATGATGCTTCCAGTTCACCAAATGTATGAGGAGTATTCATGGGTTCACGAGAAGCTTAATTAGTCTTGATAAGATCCATCCGCCAGTTCCTTAAAAATAAATGTCTTAAAATTGAAAGTATGTGATATATAGACCTCCATGTGACAAGCAGCTTGTGCATTATGAGCACAACACTAACAGATACATCTATCATTTAGAACAGATACTACTGTAACACACTAACTGTCATTCAGCCCACAAGTTGTCATATGTGGTTTAGGCTCATTTTATACCATGTTGGCTCATTCAGTATATGGAAAAATATAATATCGTATATGCCAGGACTATCCAAAGCACATAATGGACCTGACATACCAAAAAATGGGTTGAAATACCTTTTTTGTTTCAATGCTTTTGAAAATACTGTAATACTTTACTATACTTCACAGTACTCAAGCAAGATCCCAATCAATGGTTTTAAAGGGATAGATAGTGAGGCAAAGACATGGATATTACAAAATACAATATTTTATTGAAATTGTTTAAACATGATTTTCATTTAAAATTTTAAATACAAAGATTTTCAATGAGGTAGCAAGGTACACATTAGCAATAGCAGGGAGCTTAACAGCACTAAGAAGGACTTAGCTAATTTGAATAATAGTGACAGCTGTCTCTGAGCAGTCCCAATATATGTTTAAAGTCAGCTTTAAATAAAGTGCAACATGTTAGACTGTTGGCAAAATTCTAAGGACAAGTGCCTATAAACCAACAGGACGCTGCAAAGCAATCATTAAATACTGAGTTACTTAGATTAGTGTATACCTGGCTAGAAGTACCGCAGCTACCACCACGACAGCGCCATTTTGCCAAAGCAGGCTTCTTCCATTGGGGGTATGAACTTGTCCTTAGAATTTTACCAACAGTCTAGCATGTTCCACTTTATTTAAAGCTGACTTTGATCATATATTGAGAGCCCGGTATTGCAGCTGCTGACCCCAGGGGTAAGGTACGCTGAAATTGATTTAGGCCTTAGTTCAGACACACCGGTCTAGGGTACTGGAACAGGGGCTGGTCACACACAGACTGGAGGATAATGTTCATGCACTAGCTGCTCCAGGACCAGGGGACGAGGTCCAGGCACTGGCCATTCTGGGACCAGGGGGCAAGGTTCAGGCATGGGTCGCTCAGGTAAATGGGACAAGGTTCAGGCACTGGCCACTCCAGGACCATGGGTTGAGATTCAGGCACTGACTGCTCCATCCTGTACCAAGAGATGAGGTTCAAGCTTTGGCTGCTCCAGGACCAGGGGATTATGGATACATCACTGTCCACATCGGTTGCAGAGGACTACGGATACAGTACACTGGCTGCACCGATACCAAGGGACATCACAACTTACTAGTAGTACACTTTTCTAATGATTCTAGACATTGCTTGGTGACTCCCTAGGGGAGAAGGAGTCTTTTATACAAGATGCCTCCCAGCTATTGGCTAGGAGTCATCTTGTAGGTGTACTACTTAAGCTAAATGCCTATCAGCAACAAGCTAATGGCATTTAGCAAAATGCACACGCTGCCCTTTTAGGAACGTGGAAGCGAGCACAGTAATCAGGAAGCAGGATCACACCAGGGACTGTGCCAAGGGCCGGAGTGGTGAGAAAGCCAGTGTCCCCAAGGGAACACCATGCAGGAGCACCAGTAGCAGCGCTGAAAAATATATAGATACCCCTCTATAAATCACTTGAATGGCCACATCTTGAATTTATAATCCAGTTTTTGGCTCCACATTTTAAAAAGGATATTCAGAAGTTGGAGACAGTTGAAAAGTGGGCAGCTAGATTATTACAAGGGATGGAAGGCCTCTCATATGATGAGGGATTAGAAAAGCTGAGCTTGTTTAGTTTAATCAAAAGCCTCAGAGTATATTTGATTTATATGCATAAATACATGTGTGGTCAATACAAAGGACTGTCATATGACTTATTTCTTCCAAAAACCTTACAAGGGATCAGGGGACATCTATTTTTTGTATATGAAAGGCAATTATAGTATCTAAACAGGAAAGGGTTCTTTACAGTTAGAGTAGTCAGAATGTTGAATGCCCGACCACAAGAGGTAGTAATTAGTGACGAGCGAGTATACTCGTTGCTCGGATTTTCCCAGAGCATTCTCAGATGTCCTCTGAGTATTTTGGTTGTGCTTGGAGATTTAGTTTGTGTCAACACAGCTGCATGATTTGCAGCTGCTAGACAGCCTGAATACATGTGGGGATTTCCTAACATACAGGCATTTCTCACACGTGCAGCCTGTCCAGCAGCTGCAAATCATGCAGCTGCGTCGACACAAACGAAATCTCCGAGCACGCCAAAATTCTCGGAGGACATCCTAGCATACACGTGAAAACCCGAGCAACGAGCATGCTCGCTCATCACTAGTAGTAATGGCAAACACTATAGCAGCATTTAAAAACAGGGCTAGATGATTTCCTCACAACAAACAGAATTGTGGTTTATAAATATTCTCGTGATGAAGGATGTATAACTGGTTGAGAAAGGTTGAACTTGATGGATGTATGTTTGTTTTCAACCTATGTAATTGTGGTTGGTATTTTCTAAACACCATATCCTTACACTTGGCTCATATTCGACCTTACCATCACTGACTGCTATCATGAAGCATTAAGTGAACTGATATGACTGGACAGTCAACTATCAGCACATAGAAGACCACTGTTTAATTATGAATTATTACACTGCTTACATTACTTTTAGGCTAATGTTTGCCGTATAAACCGAGAAAGCTCCCAACATATACAGTATGCCACATATATCCATTGGACTCCGTTAACCTGACTGATCAGTATCCCTTATGGCCTTTATCAGATTGGCATATCATTATTATTTTTTTTATTAAGGGAGCAGACTATGCACAAAAAAAAGACATAGCCGTATATGATTGCTACTATGAGAGTCAATAGCCAATGAGTGGCACTGTAGAGCCTTCCATTAGTGGTTTATATCGAGTACTTCTCCTGACATATACATCAGACATGATGTGAACAAAACCTTCTAAAATTGGAGACCAATTAACATTTGTGCGCTGCAATTTTGATGGCAGATTATAATATTGATGCAGCTTGCTTTTACCATGCCACAATAACTCAGTCCAAAACCAGTGCACATTGAATTCTAGCCATGTCTGTGACGTTCCTTTGCAAGGTAATCTTCATAGAAGTCCCAGAAGTTCAGCTAGAAGACATAACCTCAAATAAGTTCTCAGATGCTGGCACATCAGTTTTTCAGTAATGTGGATGGAAGCACAGAATGTTGTTGGGTCATAAGGGCCTCAGTAAATACAATCCAAAATTTGGCAGCTCTGTAAAGTATAAAGATTTCAGTACCACTCTATGACGGATATCCTAATTGTATTGATTAATATGAAGAAGTAAATTATAAGATCAACCCTAAAATGACATTTAGATTGCTTTATGATCTGAACTACAGAACAACCAACCCTAGAAAAGATTAACAAAAATGATTGGGAGATGTATGACTACGGATGACCTCAATGGAAAATCTGGATATTCGGATAAATTTCACAAACACCACAGTTTACAAAACTGCTGATGTTAACACTTTTGTTGCCACCAAGACCTCAATGCAGAATAAATAGATAATGCTTTCAACACTAAACTGGCTAATGGAAACTGACAATTTTCAAAGCAGCTGTTTCACTTGCAAAGGCCAAAATCCTTTTGTCTTCAGTGTCCAGACCACAAGTTGCAGTGTGAAATCATCCAGTGGTTATATAGAATAACATTCGTTGAACTCATTAAATCAGCCTGCAAATATAGCTTTTACCAGCATTTCTTTATTTTTTTTTTCCTGAGCTAAACAAAAGAAACAATTATAGGATATTATATTCAACTGTGATGAATAATTCCCAATGGCTGGCTATTTCAGCTTTGGCAGCATTTCTTGACACCTCTGCTCTTAAATATATTTTTGATGCAGTAAGTTGTTACATATGTTTTACAGATCCTAGAAAAAAAAAAGATTTTATCAATCCAAATAAATACATGTAAATGTAACCCAAGATGTTATTCACAATAAGCCGTTTCATTTTTGGGACACCTTTCCCTGGTCCAAGGGAACTGGAAATTCTTGGCATAATTAAACTTTCATTTTGATACATTAAAGGAGCTTGAGAACAGTAAGACAAATAGATCGTGTCTGTACAGGATATGGGAATCAAATGATTCAGTTTTGGATAAAAATGATCAATGATATAAAATTATTTGCAAAACTATAAGAACTTTAAAAGTGGGTGAAGATACTGCTTCAAAGAAACACAGACAAAACCTGAGTGTGTGCCCACCAAATCTGGCCATATCCACCAGTTTGGGGTGACGTGCTGACCTCCTGGCCTGCTGGAATCACACTGCCTGAGGTAATATTATCCCGCGGCGGACTACTGATGCATGGGGGATGGGACTCTTTATCTCCCCTAGGGGTGGCTTAGTGCTTCATCGCTATTACTATTTTATACCGCTGTGTATCCTCTGTTAAGCAGGCATGGTTGCCTTTATATGGACGGGTATTTTGAGGCTGCTGTCATTAGGTGTGGATTAATAGGCCGTATTTTGGCCGTGAAACTTGCTATTGTTAAGGGCACATGTGAGGTATTTTCTATTTATATTTATCCTGGTATACATATCAGCCTCAGAATATGGCCGCCTCGAGTGCTCCTTAAGGGAATCTCGTATGCACTATTGTGCTGGTGTTATGATTTTTATGTGTTCCCTTAACACAACATGGCAGATTACCTTAGGGTGCTAGTACTGTAATAATTGTTTGCACTCAGAATTGTGGCATATATTATTTATAAAGCATCCCTTGGCCGTGGTTAGGTCTGCATGTTCTTTTGCACTATTGCACTTTTTTGCTTATTTTTGCACATGTTCCTTCATTGTTACCCCGTTCTTGTCACTTTAATAAAGATAGATACCATTTTTGCTAAATTAAGGATCTTCTGGTCGTATTTTGTGGTCTCCACATTTCTGCTTATAAATACATTATATAGCGATTGATCCTATAATGGTCCTGGATTTACAGCAGCTGAACTCATTTTTGGGATATAGATGATGCTGCTATATACCTTTGTCATTATATTATCATATCCACCAGTTGTCTGAGCAATATACTGCACATATGCAACAAGCAACTATGGCTGCAGCAGAGGTTCTTGCTCTCAGAAAATAGATTAATTTATTTTTTTGCTGGATAAAAATAAAAGTGTTCAACATTCTAATTTTTTGTGAGCAAAATTTCCTAAAGAAATGCCCTCTAATCTATTGCAGAAGCGAAAATTCCCTGGTTGTCAAAGGCTGGTGTACACAAAGGCAATCTCACGCTATCATCTACCTTCTGAAATGACAAACCTCAAAGAACTTTTGAAGTGGACCATACTCAACATTTGACCTACATTGACAGGAGAAGGAATAAAAACATGTTCACTGGGGTCCAGATTACCAACTGGTTACAAGACAGAATGTTTCATGTTCCATTTTTTAATAGACTCAGCCACCCATTAATTATTATTATTTCTTTTTAGATCACAAGTTATTCAATGCTGCTGTATATGTGAAAAAATGTTTACATACAAAATACAAAATCCATGGCTTACATTCTATAGAATAATGGGGAAGGAGACAGTAGAGTTAGGGGGTTTGTAGCAGTTTGGGTGATTGTGAGGTGAAAGCTGGGTCATTACAGGCTGTAAGCTTTCTTGAAGAGATGGGTTTTCAAGTTCCATCTGAAAGATTTAAATGTGATTGGATAATCGGACATTTTGAGGTAGAGTTCCAGAGGATGGATACCCTGGAGAAGTCTTGGAGGTGATTGGGTGAGGAACGTACTAGTGTGGAGGACAAAATAAAGTCTTGGGAGGACAGGAGATTATTATTCATTATTAATATTAATCATTACCTCTTTGACTATTATGAACTTACTTGCTCTTTGGAGATGCTTTGCTGAATAGGAGTTTGTTGT
Organism: Dendrobates tinctorius; assembly: GCF_039654945.1. Classification (NCBI taxonomy): domain Eukaryota; kingdom Metazoa; phylum Chordata; class Amphibia; order Anura; family Dendrobatidae; genus Dendrobates; species Dendrobates tinctorius. Next base: position 34,551,415 of record NW_027361675.1, read on the forward strand.
AGCTTTTGGAGATTCGTCTTCCAGTGCTGTGTGCTTAAGCTAAGTGTTGGAGAGAAGTTCCTGTGGAGGTGTTCTGTAGTATGTGTTTATTTATCTCCTAGTCCCTGGTCCCGTTTAGTTTATTCCTCCCTGTCCCTATCCTCCCCCTATTGTTGGTGTTAGGGCTGGCGGAACGCACCAAATTATAAAATAATAGTAGGTGCGTTCGCAGCCCGGGGTCCACCGTGCAGAGGTGGTATACTGCTGCTAAGTAATGGAGGAAGAATTAAGCAGTGTGAAACCAGTCACACGTGGGTTACGTCACCCAATGTGAACAGGGGCGAACTCTGTTAATGCACAGAGCCGCACAACCGCTGAACGTAGATTCCGGAGCCTGTTAAGCTCACAGAGCCCAGCCAAAAGAGCGCACAGTGTACGGCCACAGAACTCTACCCCAAGGACACGGGGTTAGAGTCCTTCTAGGCCCACTGAACGCGCGGCATCGCTGCCGCGAACGCCGCTATAGATGCTGGCTATGGAGCACGTGCACTGAGGCATGCCGAGTCCCTGGTGAGGACTGATGCCTGACACAACCTCTGTCCTACCTACGCCTAAGCCTGGGTGCTAGCAAGCTAGGCTGCACAACACATGCGTACCAAGGGTAGGGGTTTCTTAATGAGTCATTCACTAGAGACATTCATGCGTGCATACATCACTCACTCCACATAGTCTGTAAATACAGTCTTATCCTAGCGCATGGCCAAGCGGCCATGCGAACCTTTTATAGCCGCGAGCGTCCGGGACCTTCCTGGCTTCTCGGATGGGCCAATCCGAACAGGAGCAGGACCTGAGCACGCGACCTTCGATCCCCAATGGGAGATCATTCCACGGGCATGCTCAGTGGCCCGACATGGGGACTTAGTCCCTGGAGAATCTCGCTGCTGAGCAGCATGTATTGTCATAGCTGCGCCAGAGGTGGCAGCAGCAAGCAAACCCACGAAGTTGATCTGGGCAGAGAGCCTGGACCGACGAGTTGGCTGAGCAACCTCCTCTGCGGCTGGAGAGGAATGGGAGACCGCTGGAAGTAAGGCTCGGGATTCTCGCTATGCAGCGACAGAAATCCGACGCCTAACATTACCCCCCCTCCTAGGGCCCCCTCCCCTCTGAGCCTCGCTGCGCTCAAACTCCGCAATGAGAAGAGGAGCGTGGATGTTCTCCACCGGCTCCCAGGTGCGATCCCAAATGTCACGTGCCTCCACCACCCAGTCTGCCACCCTAGAGTCGGTGGACAACATGGGGATGCGCGGATGCTGATGGTAATTTAGGAGGAATGGGGTCTGACCGGTGGAGTCGGCCACAGCGTTGTTCAAGGCGAACTCCGCCCACGGCAGCAAAGACGCCCAATCATCCTGCCTGGCCGAGACAAAACGTGGCAGGTATGTCACCAGGGTCTGGTTGGCTCTCTCAACCAACCCATTCGTCTCGGGATGATAGGCCGAGAAGAGATTTAGCTCAATGCTGAGCAGAAAACAGAGCTCTCTCCAGAACCGGGACGCAAATTGAGAACCCCGGTCGCTGACAATCTTATCCGGCATGCCGTGTAGGCGGAAAACATGTTTAATAAACAACACTGCCAGGCCCCGTGCCGAAGGTAGCCGAGAGAGTGGTACCAGATGTACCATCTTGGAGAAATGATCGGTGACCACCCAAATGACGGTGCTGCCACTGGACTTGGGCAGACGCACCACAAAGTCCATACCGACCATCTCCCAGGGCCTGTCCGCAACGGGCAGGGGATAGAGTAACCCAGTGGGCTGCTGCCGAGAGGACAGATTCTGGGCGCGAGACGCACGCCTGAATATAGTCCCTGACGTCACTAGCCATATATGGCCACCAGTATGTCCTCGCCAGGAGATCAGAGGTTCGTTTGGTCCCAAAATGTCCCCCTACCCTGGACGAATGAGCCCAAGAGAGGACCTCCGGTCGCAGATGGGCAGGGACAAAAGTCTTGCCCGGAGGTACCGACTCGAGAGCACCTGGAGCCACGGTCCTCAGACTCTCCGATGGAACTACAGTATCAGCTGAGGCTCCTCCTCCTCTGATGACACCACGGAGCGAGAAAGAGCGTTGGCCCGGACGTTCTTCTCCCCGGAGAGAAAATGCAGGGTGAAATGGAATCGGGAGAAGAACAAGGACCATCTGGCCTGGCAAGAATTCAGCCGCTGGGCAGTCTGTAGATAGACCAAATTTTTGTGGTCAGTGAACACTTGGAAAGGATGGCAAGCCCCCTCCAGGAGGTGTCTCCACTCTGAGAAGGCCAGCTTCATTGCTAGCAACTTCCTGTCCCCGATGGAATAATTCCTCTCCGCCGGTGTGAAGGTCTTGGAGAAGAAGCATGGGTGCTTCCGACCTTGCGAGTCCTTCTGGAACAGGACCGCTCCAGCACCAACGGAAGAGGCATCCACCTCCAGAATGAAGGGCTTATCTATATCGGGGCGATGTAGAATGGGAGCGCTAGCGAAGTGGGATTTAATAGCAGCGAAGGCCTTGGAGACAGTTTCCAACCACAGTTTGGGGTTTGCACCCTTCTTGGTGAGGGCTGCCAAGGGCGCTACCAAAGTTGAGAAATGGCGGATGAATTGGCGATAGTAATTTATGAACCCCATAAAGTGCTGCACCGCTTTGAGAGAATGGGGCTCCTGCCAATCCATCACCGCCTGTAGTTTGGCAGGATCCATGGCCAACCCCTGGGCCGAGATGATATAGCCCAGGAAAGGCAAGGACTCCTGCTCAAAAACACACTTTTCCAACTTGGCGTACAGGGAGTTTGCCTGCAGGAGATCGAAAACTTTGCAAACATCTCTCCGGTGGAAGTCAATATCTGGAGAGTAAATGAGAATATCGTCCAGATAGACTACTACCGAGGTGGTAAGCATATCCCGGAAGATATCGTTCACAAAGTCTTGGAAGACAGCTGGCACATTACATAGCCCGAAGGGCATCACCAGGTATTCATAGTGCCCATCTCTGATGTTAAATGCCGTCTTCCATTTGTCCCCCTCACGGATGCGAATCAGGTTATAGGCTCTTCGCAGATCAAGCTTAGTAAACACTCTCGCTCCCCGTAGCCTATCGAACAGTTCCGATATCAGGAGTAGCGGATACTTGTTCTTAACAGTTATGGCATTAAGACCCCTGTAATCGATGCACGGACGTAATTCTCCATTCTTCTTTTGGACAAAGAAGAATCACGCTCCCGCCGGAGACACCGACTTCCTAATGAATCCTCTTGCCAGATTCTCCCTGATATACTGAGACATGGCTTCTGTCTCTGGGAGAGATAGGGGGTAGACTCGACCCCGGGGAGGCTCATCACCGGGCAAGAGGTCAATAGGACAGTCGTAAGGGCGGTGCGGCGGAAGGGTCTCCACCGCCTTCTTGGAGAAAACGTCTGCGTACTGCTGGTAAGGCTTGGGAAGCGAGGAGAGATCTGTGGGAACCTCAAAGGTAGCGACCTGTACGCAGTCCCTCAGACACCAACCCTCACAGGACTTGCTCCAACCGAGGATTTTTCAAGAGGACAAATCTATGTGAGGAGAGTGAGCTCGTAACCAGGGATCTCCAAGGAGGACCTGGTCGATACCTTCGGGCATGACCAGAAGAGACAGCATCTCTGGTGGGTGATTTGGAATGGAAGTGTCGCACCATTCACCACTCTGATAGTGACTGGCTGAGGTAGCAGGACCAGGGGGATTGCGTGTTGTAGGGCGAAGGCAGATGACATGAAATTGCCTTCTGCTCCAGAGTCCACACAAACCACCACCAGAGTGGAAGAATTAAATTCTAATGCCCCTTTAAACAGGAGCTTGGAGGAGAAAGTAGCTGTGTCTAGTAGGCCCCCTCCGATCACCACTAGACGGGAGCGTTTCCCGGGCGTTGTGGGCACTGGTTAGCTAGGTGCCCAGTCTGCCGACAACGGAAGCAAACTGAAGGTACCCACGCGGACCAGACCCTGGACCTCGTGCAAGACACCTCCATGGCCTCTGGAGGCTCAGGCGGCTGACTGAGGGGTTCCAGCAGCCTAACAAAGTTTGGAGCGAATCTATATTGTTGGCGGGACTTGGAGCGCTCCAGCCCTTGCTCAGTGAAGCGAATATAAATCCGGGTGGAGACCATAATGAGCTCCTCCAAGGTGGTGGGCACCTCCCTGGTGGCCAGGGCGTCTTTGGCATCATCAGCCAGGCCTCTCCAGAAAATGGGTATGAGAACCTTATCTGGCCATTCAAGCTCTGAGGCCAGAGTTCTGAAGAGGATGGCATACTGACTGACCAGAGACGAACCCTGGGTTAGGGCCAGCAACTGCAGTGCGGTGTCATGCGTGACCCGAGGCCTTAGGAACACCTGCTTCAAAGTGACCAGAAAATGGGTGGCACTCTGTACCAGGGGATCCCCACGCTCCCAGAGCGGGGTGGCCAACTCCAAGGCCCTGCCCGACAGAAGGGAGATGATAAATCCCACCATGGCCCGCTCAGAGGGAAATCGTGTGGCCAGCAACTCCAGGTGAATGGAGCACTGACTCACGAAACCCCTGCATGAAGCACTATCACCTGCAAACTTTTCGGGCAGCGGGAGGCGAGACAAGGTCGAGGCAGGACTAGTCGTGGAGACACGGGCGACAGCCTCTGTAGCTGCTTGAACAGCGACCGAAGTAACATCCGCAGCTGAGGTGGAAGGCTCTAGCGCTGCCAACCTACCCTCCAGCTGCTGGATGTATCTATGCAGTCGTTGTTCGTCCACCATTATTAGCCAGACCCTGGCGCTAGGATAATGTTAGGGTTGCGGAACGCACCAAATTATAAAATAATAGTAGGTGTGTTAGCAGGCCAGGGGTCCACTGTGAAGAGGTGGTACACTGCTGCTAAGTAATGGCGGAAGAATTAAGCGGTGTGAAGCCAGTCACATGTGGGTTATGTCACCCAATGTGAACAGGGGCGAACTCTGTTAATGCACAGAGCCGCACAACCGCTGAACGTAGATGCCGGAGCATGTTAAGCTCACAGAGTCCGGCAAAAAGAGCGCACAGTGTACGGCCACAGAACTCTACCCCAAGGACACGGGGTTAGAGTCCTTCTAGGCCCACTGAACGCGCGGCGTTGCTGCCGTGAATGCCGCTATAGACACTGGCTATGGAGCATGTGCACTGAGGCATGCCGAGTCCCTGGTGAGGACTGATGCCTGACTCAACCTCTGTCTTACCTACGCCTAAGCCTGGGCGCTAGCAGGCTAGGCTGCACAACACATGCGTACCAAGGGTAGGGGTTTCTTAATGAGTCATTCACCAGAGACATTCATGCGTGCATACATCACTCACTCCACATAGCCTGCAAATACAGTCTTATCCTAGCACATGGCCAAGCGGCCATGCAAACCTTTTATAGCCGCGAGCGTCCGGGACCTTCCTGGCTTCTCGGATGGGCTAATCCGAACAGGAGCAGGACCTGAGCACGTGACCTTCGATCTCCAATGGGAGATCATTCCACGGGCATGCTCAGCGGCCCGACATGGGGACTTAGTCCCTGGAGAATCTCGCTGCTGAGCAGCATGTATTGTCATAGCTGCGCCAGAGGTGGCAGCAGCAAGCAAACCCACAGAGCTGGTCTGGGCAGAGCGCCTGGACCGAAGAGTTTGCTGAGCAACCTCCTCTGCGGCTGGAGAGGAATAGGAGACCGCTGGAAGTAAGGCTCGGGATTCTCGCTGTGCAGCGACAGAAATCCAATGCCTAACAGTTGGTTTGTGCTTTTGTATGATAGAGGTTTTCTGTTATCCCTGTTTTGTCTATTGTGTCTTGTTCACACTACATTTGTAATTTAATGTAATGTGAAGTCCTACGCTCCATGGAGTGGGGGAGGGGACAGACCAGGGATTAACAGGTGCATAGTCATAGTCAGAGACTCAGGCCTCTCTACCATCAAGAGTACTTCCGGGACAGGGATACTTAGGGTCCCAGTTCCAGGGTTAGTTTGAGGCCCTCCTTTCCTACCTAAGACCGTCACAGCGTGACACATGCATGGCAACTGCTATATCCCAATGCTGTGCTCAGCTATCTCCATCAGTCACATAGATATGAAATGCATAGTAGTATACAATCCAGTTAAATGGGAACTCTAGATCTCGGTTCTCATGGTCAGTAAGGGTCTCAGTGGTGTGATCCCAGAGGTCATATATTTAACACCTAAGTTGTGGATATGTTATACCTTTTGATTGAGGGAAAACCCCTTAATGCTTCAACCACAATATGTTATTTATTGACAATTTTACAAATTTTACGGAGATACACATATTACAAACATACATTTAATATTTTTTGTATGGCTTGATTTATTTCTACAATTTAAGGATGTTTTATTACATTTCCCTATGCTGTATGCAGTTTGATGTAAACACTTTATAAAGATAAATTAGTTATCAAAGTATAACATCATAATATTGCAATACATCAAGTAGTCTTGGCTTCTAGTGAAGAAGGTTGAAACCGACACTGCACAAATTTCAATTTAAATGTTTTGAATAAAAATGAGTAAATCAGTAGGAGATGTAACTTAACATAAAGCCTAAACACTTCAAAATAAGATATTTGAAAACCATTGTAAATTTGCCATCATATTTAATAGCAGTTGAAAACCAGGAAAGCTCTAAATCAAGTTAGAGCGAAAACTCCTGCAGTTACAGCAATATTTTTCAAAGATGTAGCCACACAAGACTAGCTGAGAACATGATACTGAGCAGCATGAGTTCTTTAAATTTAAAAAAATGTATGTGTCAAGAACAGTAATTCCTATAAGTAGTAGAAGTCTAGTCATCTACAGGATCCTGGGAAAGAAAAAACCTCACTCTCCCAAACCATCCATTTTCCAAATAATGCTATAATGACATGCACTCTTTAACACTAGACAGCTTAGTGTAAGTTGAACTTGTCCAGTTTCCATTATTTTCAAGTATATGTACGTAAGCAATAGCACCATTTATCTATTAGTAATTTAGCAAATTAAGAATTACATTTCCTAGTTAATAAACTCTGCCATTCAGCAAGAGTTATTAGTTGACATCGCTATGTATTGTAGATGTAATCACCTTTAGTGTGAGTTTTCAGCTATATGACAATATCATATAATAATCAAAGTTCAATAGCATTAATGAAAATAGTTTAAACCATGTGTCACAATTTTTCACAAATTTTATGGAGAAAAAAGAAAGGAAAAGGAAGCTTAATTATATCAATTGCCTGAAAAAAAGATTACGCAAACCATGTATGTAACCATAATGTATTGTAAAGAAGAGGCTCTCACCCAACTCTAGCTTGTGCTATTTACAAAAATGATATGTGGTGTTGAGTCACCCTAAATGTTAGAAGAACATTTACTGGAGATATGCTCTTAAATTAGTGTTCGTTGGCAGTCGCAACAATCAATAAGACTATGACATCCATGGGGCAACATTTTGGGGAACATTGCCCTACAAGACCAGCTAAAACAGCTTGTACTTTCCATACAGCTTTCCATCGCTTCACTTACAGGAGACTTATGATTAGAATTTGGAATACATGAGGAGTGGGATTTTCTTTTCCATATACATGCAACCAAGTGTAAATTTTAGTGTTATAAAAGCATTGCCAAACAATTAAGAAACATGGCTTTCTCCTTCCAGAAAAAGCACCACACCAAACTTAAATAATCCATATTATTTTAGGGCTTGTTATGATACAAAATAAAGAAGTGTAGCCCTATTTACATTCGATACCTAATCACTCCCCAAAATCTGGTAACCCTTCAATGCCTCATCAAAGTCTAGAAGCAATTGGATACAATAACTGATGCAACCATTTCTTTTTTATTCTGGATGTGATAAAACACTCCGGGATCGCCTTTGCTGGGGTCAAAGGTCACGTGCGTTCAGCATAAAACTCAGGCGCACAGCCGGGGTCTGGGTATAACTGACACTGGGTCAGGTTTATTAAAGGTGAAAGCAATGCATAAAGAAATAAAAACATAAAACAAATCCTTGCCTGTCCGGCACTAACTAAACAAAGTACAACCTAACTACCAACTGGCGGGCTTCTCCCGTCCAGCCAAACCACAGTTGCAGTGGGCACTGCTTTCACTCACATGTGTCTCTCACACAGACAGGCTCTCTGTGTTCCCAGGCTGAGACACTCACACAACCACCTGGCATCTTTTTATATCCGCCTCCCATTATTCATTAGTAACCAGGTGCGATACTGACCAGACTAGGCCACATAGGAAAGGTATCTGGGAGAGATATACCTGCCCTCATCCACTATTCCCACATGATTCTCACATATCCCCCCCCCTCTGCTCAGACCACTCCGGTCGAGCAATGACACCCGCCAAACAGTGCACTCGGGACAGGGCATCTGCATTCCCCATCTGTACCCCTGGGCGGTGCTCCACCGTAAAAGTGTAGGCCTGCAGGGCAAGGAACAACCGGGTCACCCGGCTATTCCGTTCCTTGTTCAAGTGCATCCACTTGAGAGGGGCATGGTCAGTGATCAGCCTGAACTTTCGGCCCACCAGGTAATATTTGATGGCCTTTAGAGCCCACTTAATGGCTAGGCACTCTTTTTATATGACTGCATACTTTTGCTCATGTTTGTTCAGCTTCCTGCTGAGATAGAGAACTGGGTGTTCCACTCCGTCCCTCACTTGTGACAGTACGGCACCGATACCGGTATCAGAGGCATCCGTTTGTACCACAAACTCGCTGCAGAAGTCCAGAGTCACCAGTCCTGTATGAGAGCAAAGTGCCCGTTTTAGGCTATGGAAGGCTTCATCAGCCGCTAAACTCCATTTAATCATGACGGAGTCTTTCCCTTTTGTAAGATCCGTCAGGGGGTTAGCGATGGCTGCAAAATTGGGTATGAACTGGCGATAATAGCCGGCGATCCCCAGAAAGGCTTGCACCTGCTTCTTGTTGACAGGTTGCGGCCAGTCCTGAACTGCCTGAATCTTATCGAGCTGGGGTTTAACAATACCCCTCCCAATTACATACCCCAAATACCGGGCTTCTTCTAGCCCGATGTGACATTTCTTGGGGTTCGCGGTTAGACCTGCCTCCCACAGGTCGTCAATCACAGCTTGTACTTTCTGGAGATGAGTCTCCCAGTCCAAGCTGTAAATGACAATGTGATCCAAATAGGCCGAAGCGTACTGCCTATGTGGCCTCAGGACTCGATCTATCAGTCTCTGGAAGGTCGCCGGTGCCCTGTGCAGTCCAAACGGCATATATACATACTGAAATAAACCTTCCGGCGTAGCAAATGCCGTCTTTTCTCTGGCAGCCTCAGCCAGAGGGATCTGCCAATACCCCTTTGTTAGATCTAGGGTCGTAATATACCGGGCTTTTCCTAACCGATCTATTAACTCGTCGACCCGGGGCATAGGGTAGGCATCAAATTTTGAGACCGCATTCAGTTTCCTGAAGTCATTGCAGAAACGGATGGTGCCGTCCGGTTTAGGAATTAGCACAATCGGGCTGGACCAAGCACTGTGCGATTCCTCAATGACCCCTAACTCTAACATTGCCTTCACTTCTCGGGAAATGGCTTCACGGCGCGCTTCCGGGATTCGGTAGGGTTTTACGTGAACTGTGACACCAGGTTCCGTTACGATGTCATGTTTCATTAGCGTAGTCTGCCCGGGTTTTTCTGAGAAAAACTTTTGATTGTGAAGTAGAAACTGCCTGACCTCAGTCTTTTGCCGCTCCGAGAGAGTCTCTGCAACCCATACCTCCGGTACGGTATGCGAGCAGACGGGACGGGCCAGCTCTGCTGACAAGGCAGACCGATCTTTCCAGGGTTTTATCAGATTTACATGATAAATATGTTCAGGTTTCCGTTTACCTGCCTGGTATACTTTGTAGTTTACTTCACCAACTCTTTCCTTAATCTCAAAGGGGCCCTGCCACTTTGCCAGGAACTTACTGTCCACCGTGGGGACCAGGATCAACACCCTATCTCCAGGTGCAAACGTACGGATCTTGGCGCCCCTATCATAGATTCTTTTTTGGGCTCCTTGAGCCTGCATCATGTGTTCTTTGACGATAGGCATAACAGCCGCAATACGGTCCTGCATTTGGGTGACGTGATCTATCACCATTTTAAACGGAGTGACCTGACCCTCCCAGGTTTCTTTTGCAACGTCTAACAGTCTGCGAGGACGTCGGGCGTACAATAACTCGAAAGGCGAGAATCCCGTGGAAGACTGGGGTACTTCCCTGATGGCAAAAAGCAAATACGGAAGTAAATAGTCCCAGTTCTTCCCATCCTTGTCTATCACCTTTCTCAGCATCTGCTTCAGAGTTTTTTTGAACCGTTCGACCAACCCATCTGTTTGAGGGTGATACACGGATGTGCGTAACGGTTCGATTTGTAACAATTGGCAGAGCTCCTTCATTACCCGGGACATAAAGGGGGTCCCCTGGTCGATGAGTATCTGTTTTGGTATACCGACCCGACTAAACACATGCACCAGTTCCTTGGCAATCGTCTTGGTGGCCGTGTTACGCAAAGGGATGGCCTCCGGGTAACGAGTGGCATAATCCAAGATGACCAGGATATGTTGGTGTCCACGTGCAGACCATGGAAGGGGCCCAACTAAATCCATCCCAATCCTCTCAAACGGGACTTCAATAATAGGTAGGGGTACCAAAGGGCTACAGAACCGGGGCTTAGGTGCAGAGGCTTGGCAGTCAGGACAAGACTCACAATATACACGAATATCGTGATGCATGCCTGGCCAAACAAAACCGTGTAATATCCTTTCGGTGGTTTTCTGGACTCCCAGGTGACCTCCCATCACATGTCCGTGGGCCAGGTCCAGCACCTGCCGCCGGTAGGGTTTTGGCACGACTAATAGTCGCACCGTGTCTTCCCCCTTTTTCTCTATCTGATAGAGTAAATCATTCTCCAGAACCATGTAAGGATATGCCAGCCTAGAGCCAGGTTCTACGGGTACCCCATTTATCATTTTTACATTGGTCCTAGCCTGAGAAAGGGTAGGATCCTTTATTTGCTCGCTTTGGAAATCATCTTTATGAACTTCTAAATCCGGCAAACGGGGAGGTCGACGGCTGTCGGCCTCCTCCTCTTCCCCGGTCTCCTCCGTACCACCCGCCATGACTGAAAACGGGAACTGCAGGTCATTTCCAGCAGACTCTTCCCCCGAGTCTTCCGGGGAGGCCTCTTCCAGGGGTTCGGGACCCATACGCGCCCTGGGAGAAGAATCATGTACACTATTACCCTGGGGTATCAACTGATTCTCCCACAATTGCCAGAAGTGGGGAAAATCCCGGCCCAGGATAACATCATGCAATAAGGCCGGGACGAGTCCCACTTTATGTTGCACAGACCCATAGGAAGTAGTAATGCATATGACTGTGGTGAGGTACGAACAGGTGTCTCCATGCACACACGTTACAGAAAATTTGTCTGATGGTCCAGTCGGGGCTGACACCAGACTGGCCTTCACCAGAGTCACCACACTTCCCGAGTCTAACAATGCCACCACATTTTTTCCATCAACAGTTAAATCACACAAGTGTTTTTCCACATCCTTTTGACCAGCATTCACACTCACTACCCGTGCAACCATAGACATGTGGTTTTTAGAGTCTGTGACGTCGCACTGCATGGGTTCAGTAGTGAGCGGACAGTTCGCAACAATGTGTCCCATCTCTTGGCAGCAGAAACACCTAACGGGCCCCTTGCTTAGACCATAGTTCGTAACTCTCGGCCTCGCAGTGCGGGCAGTCCCGTTTTCCTCCCCCACTGTCTTAGGGATTTTTCCTTCTCCCCTACTCCCTGGAACAGTCTTACCGGTTCCACATGGAGATGAGGAAGAACGAGGTGGGGTAGCGTTGTCTCGGAGTCCTTCCGCCACGGAGTAACTTTCAACCAGATCCACCAGTTGATCTGCCGTCGTAGGATTTCCATGGCTTACCCACTTCCTCAGGGCTGGCGGTAGAGCTCTCAGGTACTTGTCCATGACGACTCTCTGGATTATCTCTGGCGCTGTCAGCACCTCGGGTTGTAGCCACTTCTTCGTCATTTGGATCAGGTCGAACATCTGTGACCGCGGTAGTTTATCCAGCTGATAAGTCCATTGATGCACTCTCTGTGCACGGACAGCGGTCGTCCCTCCCAGCCGGGCCAAGATCTCGGCTTTCAGTTTGTCAAAGTCCTGCGCGGCTTCAGGTTCCAAGTCATAATAAGCCTTTTGGGCTTCACCGGAAAGAAACGGGGCAATCAGGCCGGCCCATCGTGCCTTCGGCCATTTTTCTCGCACCGCCGTCCGTTCAAACGTGGTCAGGTATGCCTCGAAGTCATCTTCGGTCGTCATCTTCTGCCAGTACCGACTCACGTGAATCACTCTCGACTCGGCTTCCAGGTTAACCTCAGATAAGCTTGCCAAGCGCTGCGCCACCTGCTGGAGAAGCGAACGATCGGTAACTGTCATGTCCACCAACTCCTTCAGCTGGGCCATCATCACCCGATTAGCGTCTTGCTGGACGGCGGTGGACTGTACCAACGCTTTCACCACATCCTCCATGCTCATGCTTCCAACGTGATGCCCGTGTTCTCCACCACAAGGTGATAAAACACTCCGGGATCGCCTTTGCTGGGGTCAAAGGTCACGTGCGTTCAGCATAAAACTCAGGCGTACAGCCGGGGTCCGGGTATAACTGACACTGGGTCAGGTTTATTAAAGGTGAAAGCAATGCATAAAGAAAAAAAACCATAAAACAAATCCTTGCCTGTCCGGCACTAACTAAACAAAGTACAACCTAACTACCAACTGGCGGGCTTCTACCGTCCAGCCAAACCACAGCTGCAGTGGGCACTGCTTTCACTCACATGTGTCTCTCACACAGACAGGCTCTCTGTGTTCCCAGGCTGAGACACTCACACAACTACCTGGCATCCTTTTATATCCGCCTCCCATTATTCATTAGTAACCAGGTGCGATACTGCCCAGACTAGGCCACATAGGAAAGGTATCTGGGCGAGATATACCTGCCCTCATCCACTATTCCCACATGATTCTCACACTGGACAAAATGTAAAATCTAAGTTTTCCTTAAAGAGAAACCATTATTTTAATTTTTATTTAATAAATCAATAGTACACATGAAAATAAGCAACTTTCTTCTTTATCTGCCACAACTGATCTTTTAATCTTAGTTCATGAATAAAAGCTATACAATCTGTATTCATTGAAAACAAATTTTCTCAATGCTGAGATAGATGATAGTTGGTAGTTATCAAATTCTATGCAGAAGGGAGGAGGAGGAGGGAGGTACTGGAGGCAGACAGATACGTTCTACTGCAACTTTTCCTGAAATAAAAGTTGTACTGTCTTTTAATCTATATATATAAAGCTGAGTGTATGTATGTGTGTGTGTGTATGTATCAAGCCATGCCCACTCCACATAGGCCCACCCACTCCACGAGCTCTGCCCCGTCCACATGGCCCATGTTGTTAGCACGGAATGCTCCTTGCAGCCTTTCTGGGATTGATGCTGTGTGTGAATGGATCCATGCAGCCCGTGATCTGCAATCAAACACCAGATGACATTGGTTGAGAGAGGCGATGCCTGGAGGGGGGCTATGGCATGAGCAGGGCGCCAGTTACCTAGGGTCCCGGTGCTGCAGAGCGGAGCTGTCCACTGACTGTGGTGCTGCAAGTGTAGTGCCAGCTCTGCCCACTCCAGCCTTACTATGTACAAGAAGAGCAGCACTGCACATGCCAGAGTCTCCCCTATTGCAAGCATTACACAAGCCTTCCTGGGAAAAAGTGCTGTAGAGTTTAGTCACCCAGAGCACAAGGTAAAAATGGCCTGGCCTGGCTTCCTCACTGCAAGAGGGGATTGTAGCAGGCAGATGTAATCTGTGTGTGTCGGTGCAGGCAGCCCAGCACTGTACTCCCTACCTGGGCAGCAGACTGGGTAAGTCCCCCAGATGAAAACTAGCAGAAGACTTGAAGAGTATTTGGTCAGTATTTTACCTCAGCATTTAGTCAGTTGTTTACCACAGTGTTTGAACATAATTTTACCATAGTATTTGGTCAGTATTTTACCTCTGTGTTTGGTCAGTATTTCACCTCAGCAATTGGTCAGTATTTTACCTCAGTGCTTTAGCATTTTACCTCAGTGTTTGGCCAGTATTTTACCTCAGTGATTGGTGAGTATTTTACCTCAATATTTGGTGAGCATTTCACCTCAGAGTTTTAGCATTTTATCTCAGTGTTTAATCAGTATTTTACCTCAGTATTTAATCAGTATTTTACCCCAGTATTTGGTCAGTGGTTTACCTCAGTGTTTGGTCTGTATTTTACCTCAGTATTTGGTCAGTATTTTACCTCAGTGTTTGGTCTGTATTCTACCTCAGAATTTGGTCAGTATTTACCTCAGTATTTGGTCAGCATTATACCTTAGTATTTGGTCAGCATTTTACCTCAGTGTTTGGTCAGTATTGTACTTCAGTACTTGGTCAGTATTTTACCTCAGCATTTAGTCAGTATTTGATCTGTGTTTGATCAATATTTTACCTCTGTATTTGGTAAGTATTTTACCTCAGTATTTAATCAGTATTTTACCTCAGTTATTTGGTCAGTATTTTATCTGTGTTTGATCAGTATTTTACCTAGGTGTTTGATCAGTATTTTACCTCAATAATTGGTCATTATTTTACCTCAATATTTGGTCAGTGGTTTACCTCAGTATTTAATTAGTATTTCACCTCAGTGTTTTAGTATTTTACCTCAGTATTTGATGTTTGATCAGTATTTTACTTCAGTATTTGGTCAGCATTTTACCTCAGTGTTTCATCAGTATTTTACCTCAATATTTGGTCATAATTTTACCTCAGTATTTGGTCAGTTTTTTACCTTAGTATTTAATCAGTATTTTACCTCAGTGTTTTAGTATTTTACCTCACTATTTGGTCAGCATTTTATCTCAGTGTTTGATCAGTATTTTACCTCAATGTTTGGTCTGTATTTTAGCACAGTGTTTTAGTATTCTACCTTAGTGTTTGATAAGTATTTTATTTCAGTATTCGGTCAGTGGTTTACCTTAGTGTTTTGTCAGCATTTTACCTCAGTATTTGGTCAATATTTTACCTCAGTGCTTGGTCAGTATTTTACCTCAGTGTTTGGCTAATATTTTACTTCAGTATTTGGTCAGTATTTTACCTCAATATTTGGTGAGCATTTTACCTCAGCGTTTAATCAGTATTTTACCTCAGTGTTTGGCCTGTATTTTACCTCAGAATTTGGTCAGTATTTTACCTCAGTATTTAATCAGTGTTTTATCAGTATTTTACCTCAATATTTGGTCAGTGGTTTACCTCAGTGTTTGGTCAGTATTTAATTAGTATTTCACCTCAGTGTTTTAGTATTTTACCTCAGTATTTGATCAGTATTTTACTTCAGTATTTGGTCAGCACTTTACCTCAATGTTTGATCAGTATTTTACCTCAATATTTGGTCAGTATTTTAGTATTCTACCTCACTATTTGGTCAGCATTTTATCTCAGTGTTTGATCAGTATTTTACCTCAGTGTTTTAGTATTCTACCTCAGTGTTTGATTTCAGTATTTGGTCAGTGGTTTACCTTAGTGTTTTGTCAGTATTTTACCTCAGTGTTTAGTATTTTACCTCAGCATTTGGTCAGTATTTTACCTCAGTGTTTTACCTCAATATTTTGTCATTATTTTACCTCAGTATTTGGTCAGCATCTTACCTTAGTGTTTGGTAGGTATTTTACCTCAGTGTTTGGTCAGTATTTTACCTCAGTGTTTGTTCGGTATTTTTCCTCAGTGTTTGGTTAGTATTTTACTTGTTAGGCGTCGAGTTTCCCCCACTACACAGGCGGAATCTCAAGCCATGTCCTCTGCGGTCTCCCATTCCTCTGCAGCCGCAGAGATTCCTGCTCAGCAGAGATGTCAGTCCAGGTGTCTTGCCCAGGCTAATGCTAGGCGTCTGGTTGCTCCTTCAGGCTCTGCTGTAACACCATGTTTGAGTCAACACACACAAAAGAGGACATTGACATGTAAAGACCACAAACAACTGTAAAAGCATTTAAAAAGTCACACATGTGACATGACAACAGCATTGACCCCTGACGAAGCCACTCTAGGTGGCAACACGCGTCGGGCACTTTCCCGCCCTGTTCTCACTGCACATTGGTCCTGCCAACTGATGCCAGCACTCCAGGCTGCAATGCATGGGTGAATGTTGCTATATATCTCAGTCTGTGTGCTGCTGGTTCATTATATCTATCCATGATTTTTATCATAGGTACTATTGGCTTTGGTGACTTAGTCCCATTTACTATTCATTTGCAGATGTCACAATATGTTTCATTTTTTTGATTTGTAAAAATTTGTTTGTGGTTTCTCCCTCCTCATTAGGTTTAGGGGTCGCCACTTTACCTTATCTGCAGTTACACAATTTTCCCCTCTTTTAGGTATATCTAGTGTAATTTATTCAGTCACTAGCTGGTATGCTGTTCATATGGGCAGGTATTTAGTCACCGACCATTGTGGAGTGTTACTACAGGGTGTAGGCTCTATAATGAGCCATTTGATTGCTGTTGTCATGTCACATGTGTGACTTTTTAAATGCTTTTACAGTTGTTTGTGGTCTTTACATGTCAATAAAAATTGTTTCTCTAAATGCCAATCATTTGTGGTGATCCCCCATTTTATAGCTTATTTTCTTTCCTCTTTTGTGTGTGTTATAGTCATTCCTGAATAAGCTGGGGTTGGATCCCACTTTGTCATTTCAATACCGTGGTGCCCCTGCTCCTTGGTTCTTATATACCATGTTTGAGTCAGCAGCAAGCAGACGCTCCAGGGACTAAGTCCTGTATTTTCCCTACTGAGCATGCCCGTGGGACGACCTCTCATTGGAGGTCGGAGGTCACAAGCACAGGTCCCGTTCCTGCTCTGATTGGTCCACTGGGAAGGTCCCGGAAGGACGCCGCTATAAAAGAGTCGCATGCCCTCTCGGCCATGCGCTAGTATAGACTCTTGTGGCTTATGGTGTGTATGATGACGGATGTTTGTTACTGCGAATGACTCATTATGAAACCCCTACCCTTGGTTGTGTCTGTTGTTAGGGCTTAGAGGTTAGAGTCAGCACCTGTCAGTGGCTGCTATACGCGAACAGTGAATCCCAGTCCTCTGCACTTTCTAGCGTCTGATTGTGCCTCCCTGCCCAGGGCACTGTCGTACCGCGCCAGGTAGCAGTAACTGCCAGTGCGATGCCGTGCGGAACTCTAGCACTTTCCTCCCCACCCTGGGTGGTTAGTGGCGTCCGCCGAAGCGACACTGTGCGCACTTGGCGCGATTGTATATTTCCATCCTTTTGCTGGCATTGCAGCCATGGCGCCGAGCGCTGATGATCTAGAGGAACTTTAGTCCAGTGCCTCTGGGACAGAGTTCTGTGACCTCTAATTAGCGCTCACTCAGCCGAGCTCTGTGAGTTCAACAGGCTCCGGCGTTTGTTTTAGCGGCTCTGTGGAGCAACAGAGTTCGCTTCCATTCACACTGGGTGAAGTTAACCCACGTGTGAGCAAGCGTTCATTCACCATCTAGTTCCGCCATTACTCAGCAGCAGGTTCCATCTCTGCACGGTGGACCCCGGGCTGCGAACGCACCTCATATCTCCTTTTATATTATTTGGGGCGTTCCGCAGGCCCTAACATTACCTCAGTATATAATCAGTATTTTACCTCAGTATTTGATCAGTACTTTACCTCAGTATTTTTCTTTTTTATTGCAATTAGTGGAATTTCTCTCAGGATCAAATGTTTTTTTGTGTAATATAATCACTATAATTTGTTATAACTAACCTCAGTTAGTTACTATGCCAGGTTAACGCCAGGTTCTCCAGCTAATATATGCTAGAAAAGGTAAAATGTAGCTGTCATTTATGAAAGACTTGCAGCATGTCTGTGACTGATTGCCTCTAACACCTCCCTCCTCATACTCCCCTCTTCATAGAATTTGATAATCACCAACTATCATCTAACTCAGTAATGTTAAAGACTGTCTACCTCATAGACTGTAAGCTTGCGAGCAGGGCCCTCTTTCCTCTTGGTATTTGTTATAATCTACTGTATGTGATTATTGTTATGCTGTAATGTCTATTGTCTGTACAAATCCCCTCTGAAATGTAAAGTGCTGCGGAATATGTCGGCGCTATAAAAATAAAATTTATTATTATTATTATTTATCAAATACAGGTTTTACCCGGGAATTGAGAGTGAAAGATCAATCCAGGAGGAGAAAAAGCAGATTTCTCTGATAAAATATATTACAAGGTTGCTTATTTTCATTTCACTATTGATTTATTAAATAACAATTTAAATGACACTTACACTTTAGCTATAGGCACTAGGGATGAGCTGATCACATCATGCAGCCTGGTCCATGGTTGGGGGTCAGTGCTCTCTGGCCATGGGCAGGAGCTACGTGAATTTCCTTCTCCTCCAGGATCCCAGGCTCTACTGATGTCAGGCTGTTTCGGCCAATCAATTAACAAGCTGCAGAAACTGGAAGGTCATGAAATTCGCGCAGCTCCTATCTACAGCCAGAGAGCACTGACCTGGACCTTGGACCGAGTTTCAAGAAGCGACCCATTCAACTCTAATAGGCAACCCACAAACCCCATCTGTCCTACTTCATCTGGCAGCTTTAATCATGCAAAAAAGCATAATGTAACAACCTTTCATACTGTGCATAATGAAAATTACACAGGACAACACATGACAAAGCATTCCTCAAGAGATGATGAGTAAGGTAACTGTGAAGAATATGGGTGCTACAATTTCTTGCCAATCAACTATCATATCTGGTTCAAGATTATAGTTCTCTTACAAAGTGTGAAGCTGAGACAAGATACCATTCTCAGTAAATGGCTAAGCTAAACTCGCGCATCCAGCAGATAGCTGGGATCAAGCTATTCCTGGCAGGATGGATCCCTATTGAGAGTGTAAAGCTAATTAGCTGACAAATAATTCCTCCAGCAGGACAGGAGCCGTAATTTCATATAGATATGGACTTATCATACATCCTAGCTGTATACTGGTTGCATTTTCAAGATCTCAACAGGGTGAAGGTCCACTAGGCTCTTGACCTGTTCAAGCACCCAGGGGTAGAAAGTTATGTAAAATAGCTAGGTAGCAGCCAGGTAGCAAAGCAGCATTTGGTCTTAACATGTAACGGGGACCTGGCAAGGTCAAATGGCGCCAAAACTGCCGCCCTATGACCTTCCATAAAGAAGATATGCTCCATCATAGGTTTTGGAGTTTCAGCTGCCAAAGCAAGTGGTAGGGAGACTAGGAACATCCCGGGGGGTAGGGGAAGGGAAGAGAGTGACTGACCATGGGGTTAAGTGCACGTGTGATGATGTGGGCCTTGGTTCTCTGCCAAGGGAGATCACGCTCTGCAGCGTGTTGGAAGAAACAGATGACCCCCACACCTCCCTTGTGGTTGCCAGCATCCAACAGCCAAACATCAAGCCGGTAACTGACTTTTGTATCACCTGCTTATACTTTTGATCTACTGCCTGTATTTGCATATCTGTCCACTGTATATGTATACCCATTGTGTATATAGTGTATTGTGTAGTGTGCCCTCAAGGCGATTAAATATATAATTTAACCTTGTGCTGCTCTTTTACCTTGATCCACAAATCCATACGTCCATGTTCTTGATTTTAACTTCCCATGCTACCAGGGCTGATATAATCCCTTTAATGGACTGGGCTTATATCTAACAAGGACCTGTTGGCAGTCCTACTGGGCTGGCAGCGCTCTGTTTCACTGGTGCTAGTGAAAGGGGCCTCTCATCCTGTCAGGGTTGTGAGTGAGTGTGGCCACATCCTCGCACTTTCCGAGCCATGGGACCATGTGGACAGGTGGTGTCTGTGTAAAACTGTGCCAAGCTAACATTACCTATCCCCTTGGGGTGCGGAATGTCATGCCGGAGCAAGTGCGGAGACAGTACTGTGTGATCTCTCCGACATAACGATGCCACGCTGGGTGGCGAGGCATGGGTTCGTCATAGAAACCAGTGGTGGACCTTATAAATGGAGCAAGTTACAATTATTGTGGTGAGGAAAATCTGGGGGATGTTTTGTAGGCAAAGTTAAAAATCTATTTTTAAAGCACCACTCCAGCATTTTTTTTTACTGCAGCACTGGAGTGGTGTTTGTAATCTAAGGTCCCTGAACCTAGTCTCATACTCACTTGCTGCTGTCTTCCCCTTTATCATCGACTTCAGAAATTTGTGACATGCCAGATCGCTCCAGGGTTTCCTGGAGCGAGCCAGAGATCACAATTCACAAGTCTATGAGAGCCTCATTCTGGCTCTTATAGACTTGCATTGAGACCTTGTGATGTAACTTCTGACTTCAAGCCAGTCATAAGTTGGAGTCACAAGGTGGTGCAGCAGGATAGGAGTGGTGCCGATTGAAGGAGAACACGGCGGCGGGTGAGTATAAGAGTACAGTAGGTTCAGGGACTTTACATTAGAAGCACCACTCTAATGCTGAAAAAAACAAACGCTGGAGTGGTGCTTTAGAGTTAGTTGTAATATGAGTGATATAGGCGATGGATAGCTTTGTTCTAGAAATAAGAGGGAGTAAAGCACTTATTGTATATATACTGAACAACTTTTTTCAAAGATTTGCCTGTATAATATTATAACAAATACATACAAATATTTTTTCTAAGTTTTGTTCCAGTTCAATCAAATAGAAGCAGAAAGATTTTTGTGAATGACAAAGAATTAACACGACGCATCATTCAGTGAAATCTAAAATAACTGAACTCTTTTTCCAAGCTCTGCTATGTTCAAAACTAAACTGTTTTCTCACAGGAAAGTACATTACTTTAACGTACTTATATAATTGGGTTGAGGTCTCGTGGTTGGTTAACAAAGTTATTTCCTAACTCATTTATCACAACATTCAGATGACCCTTACAGAAGAGTCGATACTCTTTTTCATATGGCTAACTGGTTTTTGGCTGCAATTTCTGAGAGGCAAAGCAAGTGCAATTCAACTAGATCTTTATGGATGTTGGAAGGTTGTTTTCTCCCACTTGTCATCTCCCCATTGGGGAAATCTGGAGCAATATTGCACTTTTTGTTTGAGTGGTCGTTTGAAAAGTTTTTTTGCTAAAAAAACAGGAAAAACTTAATTGTATTGCTGAAAAACTTTAGGATTTTGAATGTACAAATATTTATGTTTGTCATAGTATGGATCCATAATGCAGTCATATGTTTGTAGCACATTAGTATGTGGGAGGGGGTAAACTTTTCAAGAAGGGTGGTGACCATGGTGGCCATTTTGAAGTTGGCCATTTTGGATCCAACTTTTTTTTCCAATGGGAAGAGGGTCATGTGACATATCAAACTTATTGAGAATTTTGCAAGAAAAACAATGGTGTGCTTGGTTTTAACGTAACTTTATTCTGACAAGCAGGAACTCATAGATTAACATTGGTCAGAGTGCAATCCAATTTTTTATTGGATTACACTTGTCCGTTTTTCTTGCAAATGAGTATGAGCCCTTAGAAAAACGCCTGCAGCATGGTAAGAATGTGATGGAACAAGCCCTACAAGATTTTAGTCTGATTTATAAGGAATCAAATAGGAAAAAGACACTATATGAAAATGAAGACATACGGAGGTACTGGAGGGTCCCCATGCACTTCTGTAGGAGACCTGTTATATCTCTGTACAAAAATGACTATATTACAGGTATGTGATGTGCATGAGCTCTTGAAAGATAAAGATACACTTAGGCTGTGTGCCCACGATGCGATTTTTAAGCGTTTTTGCCGCGATTTTCGGTGCAAAAACTCTGCGAAAACGTTTAAAAATCTTGAACAGAACGCACCCCATGCATTCCTATGGCATTCCGCACATGTTGTGCTAATGCTGCGCTTTTTTCAGCAGCGGAATCGCATCGAGGAAAAAACCGCAGCATGCTCATTCTTTTGTGCGGAATCGCATAGAATTGCCGCAATTCCGCACCCATAGGGATGCATGAGAATCGCTTACTTCCCGCATGAGGCTATGCCCACCATGTGCGAAGTTAAGCGTCTCATGTGCGGTTGGTACCCACGGTGTGGAGGAGAGGAGACTGTCCTCCAGGCCCTGGGTACCATACCCCTGTAGAGAAAAGAATAAAAAATAAAAAATCGGGGTATATTTACCTTCCGACGTCCCGCGCTGCCTTCCCGGGCCACAGCGTTCCCAGTAATGCCTTGCAAGGTCCTGTGATGACGTAGTGTCGTGTGACTCTAGCGGTCTCGTGAGATCATTATAGCAACGTGAGACCAACGTCATCACAGGTCTCGCAAGGCATCGCTGGGATCGGGACGGGAGCGTCGCTGAGACTGCGTGGGACGTCGGGAGGTAAATATACCCCGATTTTTTATTTTTAAATTATTTTTTACATTCTTTCTTTTACTATTGAAGCAGCATAGGCGGCCTCAATAGTAAAAAACTGGTCACAGGTGTGACCAACCTGTCAATCACATTCCAAGCGATGCTTCAAATTGCTTGGAAAGTGCTTGAATATCGCACGCGAAAATCAGAGCAAAATCGCGCAGAAAAAAACGCGCGATTTCTGGGAAGGAGTCCGGTTTTCAGTGTCCGGATTTAAACGCAACGTGGGCACATAGCCTTAAAGGAGTTTTCCTGTGCTGAGAATCTTGTAAATTTGTCCATAATATTTACCGTGTAATGGCTGTGCCTGTCCGTACAGGAACATGATCTGATCATACCACAACTCCTGAGCAGGAGAGGAAGCAAAAGAGTATACAGACAGGACAGCATAGGAACACAGCTCATTATTTTTGTGAGACTAAACATGTTTTTAAACAGGCAGGGAAATGTTTTACCTCACAGAAATCCCATGCTGTAATGTCTGAATACTCTATTTTGCTTCCTTCCCTGCCCAGAAGTTGTGGTATGATCAGATAATGTTCCTGCACAGTTAGGTCGAGGTCACATATGCGAGAAACTCAGACGAGTCTCGCACGTCAGTACCCGACACTTGGGAGCGGAGCGTGCGGCTGCATAGAAATATATGCAGCTGCACACTCCGCTCCCGAGTCCCGGCGGCAGTGCCAGGCATTGACGTGCGAGACGCATCCGAGTTTCTCGCATGTGTGACCCCGGCCTTAGACACAGCCATTTCATATTACACAGCACGGGCACATTTATAAGATTATCTAAGAACAGGAACATTTTTTAAGACATATAATGGAACTTTTTTTATTTTAAATTCGTTTATTAACCATAAACATATACACATGTATATGTGGCGCCCCCAGGAATATGGTCGCCACAGTGGCATTGCCTTCCTCCAGGGAGGGTGATGTCAGGCTTGGAGGCAATGAAGGGTCTCTCTAACAGTTAACCATGACATGCAACACAGTTCCCACTCCAGGCCAGCAGAGGGAGCTCTGAACCAGGATTGGGGGAAGAGCGCGCTCTGAGGGCCAGGAGGGGAAATAGTTAGTGTGATGAGGGCAAAGAGTGTAGACATGTGGAGAGAAGCTGGAGGTTGAGCTGAGGACAGAGAGCTCCCTCCCGGTGATAGCGCATGATCTGGAGGCTGGTCTCCACGGTTGACGGTTGTATGGATACTGAAGGTCCTGCAACAGAAACCAGAGGAATAGGAAGCTGTAAATGCTCTATTCCCAACTAAGACACGGAGGCACAACAGCGACGGGTGAGCCAAGAGAGATAGAGGGCTACAGCTGTCTGCCATATGAGGTAGTTCTAAGAGAAGATAAGAAGGAGGAACTTCAGTGTAACACAGTACTGGATGTACCTCAAGCTAGCGCTAGGAAGGAGACTACACAACCCATCTGATATAGAGATCCCTGAGTTGCTTCCAGGCTAGCCTGCTCCCGTGCCATCTGTAATCGGGACCCTGGACTGCATTTGCCAAGTAAAGGTAAAGAAACTGCACCCTGTTGTGTCCTTGCCTTCTTCCTACCAACTCCCCAGCACTGCTACATCCTTGTGGCATACACTGCACCCTCGTTCCCAACACCTACCTACACTGCCCTGGGACCAACAGCCCTGCCTGTGGAGGGCTATAACATCACTGCTGCACCCCACCATCTGTCCCAGAGGATCTGTCTGCAGCGTCGGCTTAACATCTTAATTGCCGAACACCACAGGTGGCGTCACGAATCATTCATAAACTTTATTCAACCACTCAACCCCTTTACATGGGCGCCCAGGGCCACGGACCGGGTCACCACTGCTGTGACATTTCCCTCTGAAGGACCGGCCCGGTACCGAGTACCCCACAGCCCTGGGAGGGCGACCCATATACAACCAAGTCAGTATATATACACCTGTCAAGGTAATTACAAAAGGATAACAAATTTGTACAATAAATTGTTCATATAATTTCAGTTTCATGACTCCATATATTGCTGTACGCATAATAAACCATTGACCAAGTGAACAAAAACATTACTCAATTTCATATCTATTTGGTAACCTATATCTCAAAAATGACATTAAACACCTAATTAAAGTATAACTATCCTATCCCCCCGCCAAGTACCTTTGTGTAATATTAACAGGTATATGATGTCATAGAATATGACTTGATGTATTTTAACCATGACATTCATGATGTGGCCAGGCCACCATGTCCCGGTACAGTAAGATGAGAAGAGTTCCACCTGTCCCAAATCTTGTAAAATTTCCCTAAACAGCCCGTTTTGATATAATGTTCGCTCATACGGTATAATTGAGTTTACCAATTCTATCCACACCCTGAGAGAGGGATGTGTGCCACCCATCCAGCATAAAGCTAGCACCTTTCTAGCCAGAAAGCATGTCTCACGCAGAAAAATAGTGTCCCCATATTTCTTCGTCTAGCACCCCAAATAAGCAGACTAGAACGCTGAGAGGAACAGGGGAATGTACCAGAGATGTCAACAACAATGCTACTTGACTCCAGTAAAAAAGGATAATAGGGCAGCCCCATACCATGTGTATAAAGTTTGCTTCCAGCAAGTGACATCACAAACATTCTGATGTTTGGGATTGATCCATTTTAAAAAGCCGCAACATAGTTAGATATGTCTGTATGATATACAGCTGGGTCATTCTATTATTGACTGATGGGGATATCCCAATTGGAGATTCAAGAATCTCCTCCCAATCCTCATCTTAAGCACCCCACCTTCCCTTAATTAACACTATAGCAGAGCTGGTTCCCTCCGATAACATGTATGAATATAAAGCAGAAATTAGACCCTGGGGACCCTGCGACTTAAGGATTCCTATTAGAGGGAAAGATGAGATGATTTGAGTCGAACTCACATAGCGTAGATGCGACTGGAAAGCTGATCTGAGCTCAAGGTAGCGAAAAAAACTGGGACCTTGGGGCATTATATTTAGATTGAATTTGCTCAAAGGACATTAGAATGTTACCCTCATATAAATCCCTGATCGAGGAAAGATTATGTGAAATCTAGAAATTAGTAGACGGTTGGCCCAGCAACACTGGAAAATAAGTGTTATTCCAAAGCGGCATTTCAGCTATGATATCCTCAAAGTGAATTACTTTTTTAATTTGCCACCAAACTGACCACACCAATCGAAGTAAAGGTAGCAATCGAGGGACATTAAGTTTATCTGCCTCCAAGAAGCTTAATGGGCAATCAACCTTTGCAGCCTGAATTAATGACTTTCTGAGGTGATTATCGGGCATCCACTTACTTAAGGCCTTAATCTGTCTGGCCAGATAATATAAATAAAAATCTGGTAACGCCACTCCCCCTATCTGTTTGGACCTCTGTAGAGTGGAGAGTTTAAGCTTGGGTCTGGCATTCCCCCCATATGAAAGACGTGGTCAGGGAATTTAGATTCGTGAAGAAGGATTTTGGAATCAATACTGCACCATGTTGGAGGGAGTAGCTGAGCTTAGGAAGTAAAACCATTTTCATTAGATTTATAGGGCCAGCTACAGATAACGGAAGTTTACCCCACGAGGCAAATTTAATTTTGACTAATTCCAGTAAGGGAATGATATTGAGCTGTAGGTCAAGCTCACTATTTTTGGAGATATTAATTCCTAAATATTTAAAATGAGACACTACAGGCAACAAAGACAAGGTATCAAGGTGGGCCGTTGGGCTATGGGAGAGGGATATAATAGGGCGGATTTATCCTAATTGTTATATAGTCCTGAGCATTTACTAATTTTATCTATAATAGTAATCACATGTGGGAGCGTCTCTTCTGCCCGATCCATTAATAACACCATATCATCAGCATATAAGCCAATAGTGTCCAGATGATCAGCTATATCTATACGTTTAATATTTGGAGAGGACTGTATGCGTATTGCTAGTGCCTCGATCGCAAGAGCAAAGAGGGCCGGGGATAGAGGGCACCCCTCAAGTGTTTCCCTAGATAAAGAAAAGGATTCTGATGCAGAATTATTTATAATTATACGAGTTTTAGGTTTTGCATATATTGCACCGATCAACTTTTGAAACCTAGCACCAAAGCCATATTTCTGTAGACATGCAAACAAGAAGGGCCATTCAAGAGAATCAAAGGCTTTAGCTGCGTCCAATGATGCCAAAGCCCAATTATTATCCGACACTAAAGAACTATATTGAATTACCGATTGGACCCATCTGATATTGATAGAGGTGCTCTTACCAGGCATGAAACCAGTCTGGTCAGGGTGTATAAGATTCAATATAACCGTGTTCAGCCTAGTGGCCAGAACCTTGGTGAAAATTTTATAGTCCGCATTAACCAGCGATATGGGACGATAATATCCACACTCAAGAGGGTCTTTCCCTTCTTTCTTAAGTATAATAATATTTGCTTCATAGAAGGAGTCCGGTAAACATTCCCCCCTCCCAGGTCTCCCGAAACACTCTTAAAAGAAGTGGTGCCAATGTGTCCCTATATTTTCTTATTTTCTGTACAATTCAATGGGAAAACCGTCTGGCCCAGGAGCCTTCCCAGAGGCCATATCTACCATAGCACCCTCTATTTCTTCTATAGTGAAGTCAGCGTCCAAAAAGGCTTGTTCAGAAGAACTCAGCATGGGGAATTTTATATCTGATAGGTGTCATGATCCATGCGGGATCATGTCAGATAAATGCACAAAGTAACCTTTTTTTTTCCTTGAGCTGTGTGCTCAGAGATAGTTTTGCCCCGGTGGCCAGTATGGTCATTGCACTGGTGTTTTAGAGATAGTTTTCCCCCGGTGGTGGTTAGTGTAATTGCACAGGAATCACTATCAGGTGTGTTTACTCAATAAAGGTGTGTCAGTTGCTCTGACTCACGGTTTGGTGATATTGTTGGTCTTTTCCAACCATGCTGGGTGAAGGAAGGAGCTGAGGAGAGTCCAGGACAGCTCACTCAGAGTCCTGGAGTGGCAGCTATGGTGTCAGCTAGGAGTTCGTGTAAAGCATGGTGGAGTGGCAGCTATGGTGTCAGTGAAGAATTCTTGCAAAGCTTGGTGGAGTGGCAGCTATGGTGTAGAGCTGCACTCAGTTGCTGGACTCTTTTGCTGGAAGCTACACTCAGGTGCTGGACTCCGTTGCTGGACAGCTGCACTCAGGTGCTGGGCTCCGTTGCTGGACAGCTGCACTCAGGTGCTGGACTCCATTGCTGCACAGCTGCACCCAGGCGTTGGACACGGTGGGAGGAAGATGCACTCGGGTGTTGGACTCTGTTGCCTGGAGCAAGTGCATCAGAGCAAAGCTAAGTGTTTCCCTGTTTGTCACTTTTCCTCATTTTGGTATTAGTACAGCAGTGGGGCCAGTGCCTGCACCACCCAGCTCCCTAGTAAGGAATAGGTGTAGGGTGTGGTAGGGTGACAGGTATCATGATCGGCGACAGGTGAGGAGCCTGTATAGGGAACGTTAGGAGTGTTAGGGACACTGACTCAGGGAAGTGTAGGAGGTCTCCACGTCCCCCGTTCCCTATCGCAGGGCCCACCGTTGTAAATGTTTCGCTATCCCCTGTGTCTTGTTGTATTAGTTACCGGCCTGCGGGCCGCATCACACTGGACAATTACACGTGCCGTGTCCTGCTGTATTAGTTACCGGCCCGCTGGCCGTGTCACACAGGACAGGGCACGTGACAATAGGTAGTCCAGGCATTCTAAGATACCGAGGCCACTCCTAGAGCTGTATAATGCTCTATAATAATCATAAAAATGATGAAATATATCCTCCATAGAGGTTGCCACCGAACTATCCATTCTCCGGATTTGGAGTACGGTGTTAGATGTATTGTACTGATGCACGAAAAAAGCCAAAAATTTACTTGACTGGTTCCCCAGTTCAAAATAGGACTGACGAGTAAAAAATAATTTACGTTCAGATTTAGTGTCCATGTATTGGGTATATAACCTCTGGGAGGTCAGCCATGCAACTCTATTCTCATTAGTCTGGCTAGATAGGTATGCTGCTTCTGAGTCTTTTAGTCGCTGTTCCATCCTATCGTTACCCGTTTAATATAAGAAATTGAAGAAGATAAACATCCTCTCAAGTACACCTTAAGGGCATCCCAAAACAAGTTAATATTCTGGGGTTCAAGGTGGGACACGATAAAACAGTTTAATTGATCTATAGTTCTATCAGTAGGACCTATTAATTTCAGCCAGAATGTTTTTAAGCATCCAGAATGTACTATGTTTCAATTGGCCAAAATTAAGTCTAAACATAACAGGACTATGATCTGAGACCCCCCTTGGACCATGCTCTATATTATCTACCCGATTGCTAAACTACTGGAACCAAAAATGTAATCTATACGGACAAGGTACGTCTAGTGGACGAGTGACAAGTATACCCACTTGCCTGAGGATGATGCATCCTCTATAAATCCAGCCAACCACTGCCCCCCATGAATAATGCTAGTGGAGACAAAGATGTAGATGGGGCTTCCCCAGAAATCCCACCATCCAACCTGATTCTATCAAGGGAATTATCCATGACCAAATTATGGTCCCCCATACATATAACATATGCATCTGGGTAATTTAAAGCAAAGCTCATTGTCATTTTAAGAACTGACATACTGGCCGGGGGACAGTATAAATACACAATATAACATATCCTCTTGAATTTATCAATGCATATACAAAGACAAAACGTTCCTCATGGTCTCTTCGGGCCTCTTTAACCTCCCAGCTAACGTCCCTATGTATTAACAATGAAACCCCACTTGAATAGCTGGTATGAAATGCGTGAATGAACCATTGCACCAAGGCTTCTGCACGAACTGAGCTGAATCTCTAGTCGGGTGCGTCTCGACCAGAGCCACAATGTGAGGATGATAGCGTTTGATCTGGGAAAAAACCTTAATTCTTTTCTGAGGAGACTTGAAACCCCTCACATTCCAGGTCATACATATAATTTCAGAACCCATATCTCCTCATCCAAACATGGCATAAATTATCACACAAATAGAGGTTATCATGTAAAGACTCTCGGCGGCAGTACCTACATAAACTAAAACAAACAAAACTATTGGAAAGAAGAACAAAGGAAAATTCAGAAATAAAGAAGCAAAGTCCTGCGCTCCTATGCTGGACTGAGTTGGGGATACCCTCACTGAACACAGTGTTCGGTATTGCTGTTAAATCGGATGCCAGTGTGAAGAGCTCCAATCATATAGTTAGGAGGAGTGTTCCAATTAACTGCCAGTAGATCAGGACTTCTTTCCACAAGAACCCTTATGGGACCACACCCATTCCATTGCCTCCGCCGGATTCGTAAAAAATATAGAGGAACTCTCATTAGGAGTCGAGCTGGATATATCATTGAATAGAGAACATTCTTTTCCCTGAGCTGCTTCTTGACTTCCATGAAATGTGCCCGCTGCTTCTGGAGTTCCATAGAGAAATCAGGAAATATCGAGATCGTGGCACCATTAAACTTGATAGGGCTTTTGCGCCTTGCCATCCATAATATAGCATCTCAGTCTTTGCAACTGAGGAGAGGTGCCAGAAAAGGTCTAGGCGGACTACCTGGTGGAAGCGGCTTTGTAGGGACCCTATGAGCCCTTTCTACAGAGAACATAGAGGAGAATTCATCTCCTAAAGTATCTTTAAGCCAGTCTTCTAAAAATTGCTTAGGTTGTTGGCCTTCTGAGCGTTCCGGTAATCCTGTGATCCGGATGTTATTCCGGCGCAGTCTGTTTTCGAGATCGTCTGCCTTTTGCTTCCAGGCATTTATAGAGCCAGCCACTTTTGTTAGTTTGGTCTCTATGGGTGTAAAGTTAACTTCCAGATGGGATACTCTTGATTCAACTTCTGTCATGCGCCCAGTCATAGCCTGCATATCCTGCCGGAGACACCCCAACTCAGAATGCACATCCTCTATTTTCCCAGTCAGGGACGTTCTAGTTAAAGATATGGCCTGCATTAGCTTTTCGGATGCCTGTCCAAGAGTTAGATCCTCTTGCTCACCACCCTCTTCACCGTCGGAAGCATGGTTTTTATGCTGATCTGCAGCTTTAGCCTGTGATGAAGTATTCCTAAGGGATCGTGCACTATCAGATGGATCGATTCTTGCAAATTCTTTTAGTTTGCCAGCCACCCCTGAGCCTCTTGAACGATTCATAGTTAATGCAATATGGCAAGCTGAGTAGATGTATGCTTATAGAGTCCCCTCTTCCCCTGAATCCAGCCGCAGCAGTTTTATGATAAAGGGTGTATATCAGGCAGCTCTGGGAAGATTTATAGACGTCAGAGAGTGGGGTGTTGGGTCTTGTGGAAGATCTGCTAGTATTGTGCAAGTCCTGTGCAGCAGGGTGAAATACAGCGCCTGCAGGGACAGCGGCAGGCGTGCAGAAACCCCTAAGATGGCAGGAACCCACGTGTCAGTAATTTATCACTAAGGGAGCGCAGGGCTCATCTCAGAGCACACACCAGCTCCGTCAGCCCTCTAAGGAGCAGGATCCACAGCACTTTGCCTCCTCCTGATAGAGCACACAGCAGAAAATGGCCGCCGTCCACACACCCTGTCATCCAGTCAGAGAGCACGACGCACCGGGGCCGAGCGTCACACCTCCTTAGGAACCGGAGGCCTCCAGGAGACCGGGGGACTTCACTGCTGGCAGGTGTATACAGTTACTCGCAGTTTTGCTCAAGATTTTGGCGAGGATTGTAGGAGCTCTGTCTGGCTGCGTCCTCTCAGCTCCTCTGCATCGCTCCGCCAATGGAACTTATTTTTATTCCAAGATTTCTTGTTTAAAATGCACTTGGTTCTTCGGACAACCTTTAAAGGCTGGATTTAGAAAGTGGTACTGAACTTGGGCCAGTCATATGCGCAAACTGTTCCATTTGCTCGCCTGCATAGTGAATCAGTACAAGAGCTGTCTTCTATTCATGTGCGCTATCGGACCAAAGTAATACATGCTGCTATTTTTTCAATGCAGGCCATTGGTCCATGTGTAAAAATCATCCATGTACATTGGAACATTGGCTATAATGGGTGCATGTGGGGTCCACAGCGAACACGGACAGCACACCTCTGTATAATGTCCTCATCTGAATGAGCCGTTATTCACACTGCCCAATCTAAGCCAGCTAATGGAATGCAGAATTACCTACCGAACTTGCTTGCACATGAATGGCTGATGGTAGCAACATTTTCAATCCTACAATCAATTAAAATGAACCTTAAATATTTTTTTCAATTAAGATTCAATTTGTCTTCTCTGCATTATGAAGGTCCTTAGCATCATTTGAGCAGTCACATATATCATCGTGGAAAATACCACAAAATGACAAATCTGCCTGTAGTAAAATGTTCACTATTTAAAACTAGCCGGAGGCTCTAATTAGCAAGAGAATCCAGTGTACAGAAGGATGTCACAGTGATGAGACTCTGCAAGGCTATGCAGGCTAAACTAATTAAAGGGCAACTGGTAAATTGAGCTTCAAGTCACAGAGAATCCCAGCACATGCCATGACTGAAGACATTTCTGCTTGAGGATCTCATGTGAAAGGCCACAGTGACACTAAAAACTGCGCAGGACATGGTATCTCAGCTAAGCATATAAAGAATGAACTTATTTTTTATCATGTGCCTTGTTTACACTGTTTTTCAGTCGTTCTCTCAGGAAAAAAATTGACACTAAGAGAAAATGCTTTTCGGAGCTATTTCTGTGGAAACCATACTACTGTGGGAATGGACTTTCTTGTGGTATTTGTATTAGGAGTAAAGTGTGTGAAAGCTCATTTTTTCCTGTGCTCCCAGTGAACCATAGCAAGAATATACAGCTGCAAATGGTTTCCAAAATGAGGCCCTGTAGGCTCCATGTGGTAAGAAGAAAAGGGTGAATGTGAAATCTTCAGAGGTTTCAAATAGCAATTTCACAGGCTGAAATGAATATTACAATAAGTTTTTTTTGCATCACATCAAAAATAGCATAATACAAAATAAGAGTCTACTACAGTAACTTATTGGCAAGAATAATGCAAGCCAAAGTAGTCGCCCAAGAATATCATAGCTATGCATGACACCAGGGCCAGCATCAGCACCTGGGCAAGTGCTGGGGCCCTGAGCAGGTAGGGGGGCCCACTCACCATTTGGGACACCGGCACTCTATGGAGGCCAGGTGCCAGCGCCATGAGTTGTTCTCACACCCTCCCTTTGCTCAGGGCCCTGGCTCTTGCAAAACTTATCGTATATAAGCCAAGATTTTCAAGCCCATTTTTTGGGGGCGGAAAGTCCCCCTCTTGGCTTATACACAAGTAATATACCTGGGGGCCAGCGGGGGAGCGGGGGTGTCAGAGATCATACCCTGGCGCGGTCTCTGTAGCCCCCCTGCTTCTCTACGGTCTCCCATCCTGCCTTCAGCAGGTCACGTGGTACCGCTCATTAAACTCATGAATATGCGCGTATTCATGAGTGTAATGAGCGGTATCACGTGACTGCTGAAGGCAGGAAGGGAGACCATGGAGAAGCGGGGGGGTTACAGAGACCGCACGAGTAGAGGGTAAGTATAGCGATATTCACCTGTCCGGGGTCACCGCTGTCTGCTGCGTCTTGTCAGTGATGTTTAGGCAGCAGAGGGTAAGTATGCGCCGCGCCCTCTGCTGGCTGAACAGTCACTGACACAGGAAGCGGCAGATAGCGGTGACCCCGGACAAGTGAATATCTCAGGTGCCGGGTCCTGAGCAGAAGAGGTGAGTATGGCATTTTTTGCAGCAGAATATGGGGGCATAATATATTGAGCATCTTATGGGGGCAGCATATGGGGGCATATTCTATGGAGCAGCATATGGGGGCATAATCTGTGGGGCAGCATATGGGGGCATAGACTATGGGGCATCACATGGGGCATAATCTATGGAGCAGCATATGGGGGCATATTCTATGGGGCAGCATATGGGGGCATAGTCTATAGATAAGCATATGAGGGCATATTCTATGGGGAAGCATTTGGAGCAGCATATGGGGCATAGTCTATGGAGCAGCATATGGGTGCATAGTCTATGGAGCAGCACATGGGGGCATAGTCTATGGGGCAGCATATGGGGACATAGTCTATGGGGCAGCATATGGGGGCATAATCTATGGAGAAGCATATGAGGGCATAATCTATGGAGCATCATATGGGGGCATAATCTATGGAGCATCATATGGGGGCATAATCTATGGAGCATAATCTATGGAGCATCACATGGGGGCATAATCTATGGAGCATTTTATGGGGGCATAATCTATGGAGCATCTTAGGGGGGTATAATCTCTGGAGCATTTTATGGGGCATAATCTCTGGAGCATCTTATGGGGGCATAACCTTTATGGAGCATTATATGGGGCATATTATTCTATGGAGCATCTTATGGGGGCATTATTAACCTTTGTGCAGCATTATATGGGATGTATATTATATGGAACTTCTTATGGGGCCCATCATGAATGGTATGGAACATTATATGGGGCTCCTGATTCAATATGGATATTCAAAAACATTTAACCTACTGATGTCTCAATTAATTTTACTTTTATTGGTATCTATTTTTATTTTTTAAATTTACCAGTAGCTGCTGCATTTTCCACCCTAGGCTTATACGCAAGTCAATACGTTTTCCCAGTTTTTTTTGGCAAAATTAGGGGGTTCGGCTTATACATGGGTCGGCTTATACAAGAGTATATACGGTACCTCTCCCTGCACCTGCACTGCGGCGTCTTCTGTGACGTTTCAGGTCAGAGGGCGCGATGTTTATGTTTGAAACACTATATGGGGTCTAATATATATGGAGCATCATATGGGACCCATTATAAGGGTCCCACCATATACTGGAGCATCATGTGGAACCCATTATATATGGAGCATCATATGGAGCACATCATATATTGGAGCATCATATGGGGGTCTATTATATATGGAGCATTATATGGGGCCCATTATATACTGGAGCATCATATGGAGCCCATTATATATGGAACAATATATGGGGCTCATAATATATGTAGCATTATATGGTGCCCATACTGTATGAAGCATTATATGGGGAACATTATGTATGGAGCAATATATGGGGATCATTGTGTATGGAGCAATATATGGGGCTCATTATTTATGGAGCATTAGATGGTGCTTATTATATATGCAGCCTTATATGGGGCTCACTATGTATGGAGCAATATATGGGGTCCATTATTCTGTATGGAGCATTACATGGAGAACATTATACTGTATAGAGCAATATGGGTCCATTATTCTGTATGAAGCAATATATGGGGCTACTTATTCTGTATGGAGCAATATATGGGGTACATTATTCTGTATGGAGCCATATATGGGGACAATCATTATCAGAGCAAAGTACGGCAGTGCGCAGGCACACAGAAAGGTCAAAGAACCCTCGGACCAGCACACTGCAGTACTTTGCTTTACCCTCAACAGGGCAGAGAACACATGCGCAGGAGCGCAATGCTGAGGAGACTGTGTGGAAAACGCAAGGACGCGTCATCCACACAAAACAAGTAGGAGAATGGCGATCATAAGAAGATGGAAGGTGCCGGACCAAAAAAATTCATACTCAAATTATACTCACCTGCGGGGCGGGGCAGTAAGGTCCGAGGGGTGTCGCTCTTGGTTCGGCACCTTAATATCAAAACAGCTAACATAGAAAAAATTCAAAAAACTCATACCACAAGATATGGCCTTCCCAAAACCCTGTCTGATGACAAATGCACATATAGCAGGATGCAGCAGGCCTCCACTAATAAAGGCAAGGGGCAATACCTCATTTAATGTACTCATTGTATGCATTAATTTTTTGTACTTATATCAGTTTGCACCTGAGCTGCCCCATGCCTTTATTAGTGGAGGCCTGCTGCATCCTGCTATATGTGCATTTGTCATCAGACAGGGTTTTGGGAAGGCCATATCTTGTGGTATGAGTTTTTTGAATTTTTTCTATGTTAGCTGTTTTGATATTAAGGTGCCGAACCAAGAGCGACACCCCTCGGACCTTACTGCCCCGCCCCGCAGGTGAGTATAATAAATGTTATTTTTCTTCTATTGCAGATATACATCATTAAAGAATGCTGTCTATCAGTCGTGAAAAGGTGGTGGCCACATCTCATATTGGCCAAATCTGGTGACAGATTCCTTTAACATAAAACCAATTTATTTGGAGGAGGGAAGAAAGATGGGATGTCCTACCTTGGTGTTCTGTGTATTCTGTTTAGAAGCTGTAATTCTATTAAAAATTTGCATATTTTCTGCTACATTATAAATACTCAAATAGGCATCACTGTGTGCATTTGTGGTGTTACATAGGACTGTACAAAGTATCGACTACAAAATGGGGGCACGGTTTCCCACAAGCAAATAGAGAACCGGTTGTTGCAAATTTGAATCCCAGTGCATGTGACCTAATAAACTTCACCTATATGTATAGACAGTCACAAGTGATTAAAGACACACAGCCAGTGGCATAATTAGAGTTCCACGGGCTTGGATGCAAAATTTAGAAGGGGGCCTCCACCTCCATGTTGGTCAGATGTAAGGGACTTTGTAGCTTTCTAGATCCTATAAAGATATACGTGTCAGTGTCCTCATTATGGCACCTTCCTGTAATAAGGTCCCCTGTACTGGCCCCTTTCTGTAATAAAATTAACCATCCTGAGCCCCCTTCTGTAATAATGTCCCCATCCTGGGCCCTTTTCAGTAATAGTGTCCCCCGTCCGAGACTCCATCCTGTAATAATGTCCCTCAACATAGGCCCCTTCCTATTATAACATACTCTGTACTGGACCCCTTCCTTCCTGTTAAAATGTTCCCCCTCATTGGCCCCTTCCTGGTATAATGACCCCTATTCTGAGCCCCTTCCAGTAAAAATGTACCCCATCCTGGCCCCTTTCTGTAACAATGTCCCCCATACTGGCACAATGATTCCAATCATGGGCCCCTTCCTAGTATACTGTCCCCGATCCTATAATAATGTCCACCATCCTGGGCTCTCGGCCCATCTAAGTCTACTGCCAACCTCTGATTGGCTGGTAGCGTGTATTGCAGCGCAAGGAGTTGACGGGTCATTTCAGCTCACTGTATGTCCGAGGACATTTCAGGCACTGGAATCGGCGGGCTTCTCTCCTGCAGGGGTCCAGTAATGGTTATCATGCAGCCAACCATCTATCAGCCTACAACTATCTATTCTGTATGGAGAGATTAACCCATGCACCACATAAAAGAATGCATTCACACATAGCAGCTGAAATACAGCACCAAAAGTGCAATAGAAAAGCTACAAGCAATTTTTCTGCAAATTTGCTGTGGTTATTGACCACACATTTTTTCAGGTAAAATATGTAAAATAAATGTATTTATCCTATAAAAAAAATGCATTCAATTATTACATTGCAAAATCGCATTATTGTGAAAAAAAAAAACAACCAACCAAAAAAAAAACTCAGGCACCTAATCCTTCATGGAGCCAGGTACTTCACATGACATATAATGCACCTTCATTAACGTGGAAATCACTGCTAGTGACTCATCCATGGTTTCAAGCCACAATGCACAAGCAAGAAAGAAAAAGCATAGACTAGAATCTATAATTATAAGATGACATCAAATTTTATTGATACTTAAAGATAAAAAATATGTCGCACACAACTCTTACTAGACAATGGGTGGTATAAAACACAAAGACCCAACAAACATGCCACTCTGTGAAAGGGCAGGGATCTGTCAATATATACACACATGTATGGGAAAGGGTGTAAATTGTATCAAGTAACTGTAGTACATAGCTATATGTCACCCATTCCTCATACAAGTCAAGCTAATCATGTAACAGGGAACAAGTAGCAAATGAAGTACCTAGCCCATAAGTTAGTTCACTTTAGCCTCACAATTCACGCTACTTCCCCGCATGCAATTCTTCAATGAGTATGATGTGGTTTTAATCACATTTTAACATGTGAATAATTATTAGATGTTTATCAGTGAAGCATAGAACATCGATTTAGGTAAAATGCAAACATAGCAGTATTTTAGGACTCATTTAAACATCAGTTCTTCATGTAAGTGTTCTACCTGACTTCACGTATAGAACATGAACCCATTATAGTCTACGGTGCTGTTCACCTGTCGGTGCTTTTTTGACCCAATTTTGACCCAAAATTGCAGAAAATCGGATCAAGAATAGCGTTGAGAAAATTTTTTAAATTTCGTTTCCGATTATGATCAGCGGCAGATATTGTTTTTGCAATATTCGAGAACACAACCGAACGTCATTGGAGTCAGTGGGAGAAGAAATTAATATGTTCGAAACTGATCATCAAACATAAATTCGGCAATAATAGGGTACCAATATGGCACGAATATGGCAAATTCAGATTCAGCAACCGATTCCTAACATATTTGCTCAACTCTAATCAAGAGCACTGATGGAAGTAAGCCTGTTTTTCTAACATACATGAAAAAGACAGATGCCTGAATGAGGTCTAAATGTTAACCACACTTCACTCCTGCTGCGGTTTTGCACTTTTTAGGGCTCATGCACAATGGCATAGAACCTATACAATTCTTGCACTGCAGAGCTAAACTGTTTTCACGAACAGCCATGAACATACACCACTCTGGCAAACTCCAAGACACGTTATCTCAATCATCATTATGACTATTTTGTTTTCTTACGATGTCTTTGCTTCCCATTTTACAATGTGGTCACGTAACTTATGGCTCATTTATACAACTAGGTAGGACTCTTATCAGTATGTTTCTACTTGTGTATTACTAAAACAACTCCATCTCAATCAGCATGGTTGCACAATATCAACACATATTCATCATTGGTGCCGGCGCTGTTCCGGTGGTGTCGGCACTTGCTCTCCTACGGGCTCATATGAGATTCTGAGATTCTTATGCCACTTGAACCCTGTGCCCAATCAGTGCTGGCATCACTGGCTTCATCTTCGTAAGCATCATACATCAAGAAGTAAGCGGTCATCCGCAGCTCTAAATTCCTCTTGATGTCTGATTCATCCATTGTAAGGGAAAGTCAAGCCGGCGCTGATTGGGCACAGGGATCACGTGATATAATCTTACATAATCTCCGGGAAAGCAAGTGCCGACACCATTGGAAAGGCGTCAGCGCCGGAGGCGAGTGTAAGTGTTGTTATTTCACTTGTGCAAACATGCTGATTGAGACGGAGTTGTCCCAGAAGTGGACAAACCCTTTAAGGTTTACCTTTGCACTTACCTTCATTACAGCTTTGCTATTATTTTGTACTTTGCATGGTTTCCCATTGGATAAACTATTAATTCCCTCCATGACCTTATT
Organism: Dendrobates tinctorius; assembly: GCF_039654945.1. Lineage (NCBI taxonomy): Eukaryota > Metazoa > Chordata > Amphibia > Anura > Dendrobatidae > Dendrobates > Dendrobates tinctorius. Next base: position 34,590,318 of record NW_027361675.1, read on the forward strand.
GTCATCTCCAATTGTCTACAGCGCTTTTTCTACTGATCTACTCATGTTTTCATTGTTTACTAATAAAAGTTATCATTTTCTTAGGTGGGCTTATAACCAATTTTTGTCTCCAACCCGACAAACAAGCAAAGCACTCGTTCGTCAGGTCATTGATGCTGCCAACAAAATCATTGATATCAACAACACATCACCCTGTGTAATGTTACTGTATGGGGAAAGAATGAACGTATTAGTGATCATTCTGTCCCCAATATCTGTCGTCCTTTGTAAACAAGCACAGCACAGAACGGCTTCTCTATAGTTGATGAATGCTTGTAATTGGTGCACTAATGGGCCAAAATCCTCAGGTCTAAAGGCATCATATGTCAAGTGACTGCTGGATAGGACATCTCTTTGAACAACCGGTCACTCGGTAGCTACATAGTTCATATGCTATTTCAGGAGCTACATTGATCATATGCTTACGTTTCATTAGTTATGTTGTTTATATGATTACATTTCATAAAAGCAGTTCATTTTGAAATGTTGAAAAATGAAATAAAATAACTATGTTCTATTCCTGGAAAACACAGTGAAAAGAACAGTGCTATCCTTGTAAATATAAGAGCAGATTTTTTATTCAACTTAAAAGGAGATGTTACATGAGCAATGTATAATACTAAACATATCACAGAGGTGCTCTTTGCACGACCCTTTCCTTGCTTGATCTACCTGACTCAGGTCAGTTTGGAGGTGCTTGTCACTAGCACAGCAGCCTTGCAAACATCCAGCAGCTGGAAGCAAAAAGGAGGGCACGTCAGCTCAAAGCGGCAGAAAAGGCCTTTTCATGGCAGCTATTTGCAAACCTCTAAGGAGTCGCAGAGCCAGCCCATTAAAACCCTGTTAAAACACTTCTGATGTTGTCAGCAGTGGAGAGCTGAGATAGCACAGTGATCACCGAGATGCTATCTGCCTCAAGCAGTTCAGTGCTACTGTCAATACCATGAGCAAAGAGGTGCAAGACGAGCAACAACCTAATTTCTTCATCAAAATTTCATAACCTCCCAGAGCTGCCTGGAAAGAGCAGTGTGGGCAGACTCCAGAGATGGGAACTGTCATGGGCAACTGCATGAACTTTGACCAAGATTACAATTAAAGGTGTACTGATTGCTAACATTAATACATTAATATATTGTGTTATGACGTGTTTGCCCAAAATAATGACTCCTGGTACAAGAAGGAGCTTGGTGCAAGGTCTTCTTCAAACACCTGGGTTTTCTGCATACAAGAAAAAATGGGCCACTTATAATCTCATTTTCATCCATTTTTGGGTTAGTTTTTACCTTCACTGTGGTGTCTGTTTTTCTCAAATGGAAAAATAAATACAAATCTCCATGCTTTTCCCACCCGTTATTAGGGTATGTGCACACAATATCTTTTTAAGATGGAATCTGACAGCAGCAACACCTCTGCAAAAAAAGTAACATAGCAATGTACAGTGGCATGTGTACACACAGAATCTATAAGATGCTGGCTGAATAGCCATTTCTTCCAAGGCAAAGCTGCTTCAACAAAAAGTCTCCTTTTTCTAATTTTTAAAATGTAAAAAATTACAATATTATATATATAGAGCACACCTCATTCTACTTAATGTACTTCTGATTAGGTGATCACCTGAACCAAATCTTATTTAACAAAGGAAAGTATAAAAAATCCCTGCTGTAGTGTTCACAATCCTCTTGCATTAGGACAAGCTGGATGGCAAAGCAAGTGCTAGTAATATCCAAAAAGTAATAGGAATGAAAAAATAACTTTTAACCATGTCAAAGGAGTTGAAAAAAAATGTCTTGAGTGAGGAAAAGAAGGGCTCAATTCTGGCTTTACTATACATTTCGTGTCATGTAGCCTCCATCCTTAAAATTTCTAAGATGACATTACATTACAACAAGGTCAAGCAGCAGACATTGGGGACAACAAAGCTACAGACCGGCAGAGGGCAAAAACGACTAGCCACTGACTGGGATGACCGTCATCTTATTCGAATGTCACTCAGCATCTGCAGGATGACATCAAGTGAGCTACAAAGGAATGGTAAATGGCAGCTGGGGTGAAGTGCACAGCAATAGTTCATAACAGGCTCCTGGAGGCAGGGCTCAAGACATGTAAAGCAAGAAAAAGCTTTTCATCAATGAGAAGCAAAGGAGAGCCAGGCTGAAGTTTGCCAAAGACCACAAGGAGACCATAGAGGAATGGAGTAAAGTAATATTCTCTGATGAGTCTAATTTTCAGCTTTGCCCAACACCTGGTTGTCTGATGGTTAGACGGAGGCCTGGAGAGGCGTACAAGCCACAGTGTCTTGCACCCACTGTGAAATTTGGTGGAGGATCGGTGATGATCTGGGGATGCTTCAGCAAGGCTGGAATTGGGCAGGTTAATCTTTGCAAAGGACGTAGGAATCAATATATATATATAGTCTAAAATACAAAGGAAATGTGTCATCTTTAACTTGAGCCCTTGTAGAGATCATTTCATCTTCAGCTTGCTTAACTGATCACAATAACAGTAATTTTGATCAGGGGTGCCCAAACGTTAAATGCCACTGTAAAAGCAACATTTCTGTGTGTGTTCCATCCATCTTATGTCACTAATTTTAATCTCTTCAGCGTTCGGAAACCTTGAAGCAATTAAAAGAAGCAACAAGTTCATTCTTTACTCTAAATACTTAAAAGTATAGAGTATATACTATGGCAAACCTGCTAGCGAGGCCACTTCACGAGAAAGACAGCAGACTTTTTCTTGAAGCAGCTTTGCCTTAGAAAACATGGCTGTTCTGCCAGCATCTTAGATTCCGTGTGCACATAAACATAGAGTAGAAATTGGACATTTTTTCATGGACCAAATGATTTGAATTAATGATTTTGATCGACAAATGGGTCCAATCAGACACAATATAGGGAGTTGTGGCATTTTCACTGTCAGTGGCGGTGCTGTGAGGCAGACCTTCACCAATGTAATATTGATATCCTAAGTGAAGGTAACCAGTACTCCAGTCCTGAAAAACTAATTGTTAAATTAAAACAAACAAAGCAGATTGGAGAAATCTACCTGTTGGTTATTATAGGGTTATTAATGTGTTGTTCTAACAATAGACTGTTAATATGAGATCAGTGGTGGTTCGACAACTGGAATACCTGATAAGAAGCTAAATGTTCAAGGCTGTAGTCACGGAAAATCTCTTAAAATACATATTTCTTTTTAAGGGGCTAAAAAATCCTGGAAACTCACATTAAGGCCAGAAATAAATAGTACAACCTAATTCAAAAACAAAATGAACACATACCCTGCTATAAGTAAGTAAAACAAAATAGGGAACTTAGTAGACAGAGTTTTTAATTTAAAAAAAAGTAAAAGCCATCCCACCAGCGCCAAGGTGTACCCAGTTGGGAAGGTCCCTACCACTTTTTTTTTTTTTTTATCAAAAATAGTGTTTACTAAGTACCCTATGTTATTTATATGCACTATTGATTCTTACAGCAGAGCACATGTTCATTTTTTTCTGTTTAGTGGCCCGGGTGAACATACTCCTATACGCTGAATGCATACCAACTTATATTCCAGTTCATTTCTTTTGGTTTTGCTTTATGTTCTTGCACTCAGTGCACGCAAGGGCTCTTTTATTTGAGCTGAACATTAAATTTGTATACAGTATATCAGAAAAGTGAGTACACCCCTCACATTTTTGTAAAAATTTGTTATATCTTTACATGGGACAACACTGAAGATATGACACTTTTAGACGAAGTAAAGTAGTCAGTGTACAGCTTGTGTAACAGCGTAAATAGTTGGGCCCCGTCACATACAGGTGATTTTTGACACATGGTAACGTTTTAATACTAGAAGTTAGGACCATCCCGACTGAGTACACCTTGGCGCTGGTGGGATGGCTTTTATGCATTTTTTGATCAAAAACAGTGTTTACTAAGTACCCAAAGTCATTTATATGCAATATTGCTTTTTACTTGCTTACAGCAATGTATATGTTCATTTAGTTTCTATTTTAAGTTTTGTCTGTGTAGTGGCCAGTGTGAACTTACTCCTATATGCTGCATGCATACCAACTTATACTGCAGTTTATATTGTTCGGTTTTGATCCAAAATACATTGTCTTTAAGAGGTTACAAAGTCAAGTTTTTTTTAGTATATGTCTAGACACAGAGCTTCTACATAGTAAGCAGTAAGAGACAGTGACATATGCACGTTAACAAGGTGTGGTGCTATTGTATTGCTTTGATATGTTATGATAGTATGTCCTTCAGGCTGCATGAAAATGACAAAGTATTAACACTGCTATTTTTTATTCCACATAATAAGGTCTACGCATTCACTGTCTACATAACAGATGCCGTCTGGCCCTACGCAAAATAAATTCTTTAAGCGCTTTTGTGGTGTTGCCCATACAGACAGTGATCGGTTCAGGAATCCTGATCTGATTAGTGCTGGAGCTGTGAAGTATGAGGAATATATGATAGGAATCAGATTGAAGGATATAGTTCCCGCACTGCCAAAGACATGAAGGTTGGCTATACTGGGTGATCTAGATCAGAATGTGAGAACATAGTTGTGCTAAGATATATTACTTGATAGCATAGAGAGCTAAATGATTGATAGATTATTTTTCCTCTGCCATACAGTACTTTAACTGGTACGAAAATTATGAACTTTTTTTAACCTGCAGTAAATAGGTATATGGTTGTTATATGGCTATAGCATTAATTGTGTTAGGTCTCATTCGGACACTTATGTTTCATGTATGTGGCAAATCTGATTTTCATGGACAGAACACACACCCATTATAGTCTATGGGCATGTTAAAAAAAAAATCTGGAAAACCCTTTATTAAAGGGAACACTCGTGGATAAACTGGCACACTGTGCTATGGGTGGTGCAAGTTTTTAAATCCCGGTGTTATATACTTTTTCATGCAAGACAATTAGAATGTGATCAGATTCTCTAGGATGAGGAGAAGATGGAGAAAATAATTTCTCCATCTTCTCCATTCTGATAGTCCATGTAAATCAAAGTGCACTCAGATGACATCCAAGTACAGTCCGGTGCTTTCCACAGACTCATTGATTTACATGGCCAAGTGTGATCCAAATATTGGATCAAACTTGGGTATGCTGTGATTTTTTTTTTCCTCAGACAGACTCTATCGGAGGACATGTGCACAGTCCCAAAGAATAACATTGGTCCGAATTCGATCCAATGTTTTGTGTTGGATCACTTTTTGTGCCTCTTTTAAAAAGATGTGTGCTTGAGATATAAGGGGCAAGGGCTTACATGGGCAAAATTGCACCAGAAACACATTAAAGCTTTGGTCAAACATAAGTCAACCAACAGGAAAGTGTCTAACCCTGTCTAGCAAAATGTGCCAAACCGATAAAGCAGCATGCATCAGCCTTGGTTTGGAATATCTTTTGACTGCCTCATCCTGTTTCAAAGGGAAGCTGTCACCAGAATTTTGCTAATCAATCTGAGAGCTGCATAATGAATAGTCAGAGATCCTGATTTCTGTGATGTATCACTTACTGGGCTGTTTGTTACAATTTTGATAAAATCACATATTGTATCAGGTGTAGATCTACCAGTACTCTGACTGCTGAGCTCTGCATAACCCCACCCCCACCACTGATTGGCAGCTTTCTGTTCCCATTGTGCATAGGCAGAAAGCTGACATCAGTTGGGGGGCAGGGTTATACCAAGCTCATGAATATGGAGGACTACCTGGCAGCAGTTTATTAGTCCTCCAGTGAAAATCTACAACCGATAAAACAGTGATTTTACTAAAACTGCAGAAAGAAGCCCGGTAAGTGACACATCGCTGAAATTTGGGTCTGGGTCTCTACATCATGCTGCTATCAGATTAAGAGGCACGAAAAAAAGTTTTACGACATTTAATCTGCACCATTGTACAGTGAGCATAATGGGGCAGATTTATTATACTCAAGAAAAAAAAATCAACTGTAACAATCCTAACTTCTCGATCATGTTATGAAACTACTTTCTGTACATGCAGAGCACGCTGTACATTGGTCAAGATCATGCCCCCTGCTGGGCAAAAGGAACCAGAGGATAAATGAGCAGTCAACAGGCAGATAATATGAGGTTTCATTCACATTCCAATGTAATTTAAAATCATATCTACATTCCAGATAAATGTAATGGGCTGGGGGTTTAGCCAAAGCCCTTTTCTGCCCAGCCCAAACACCAGACTTGATATTCTTTATACTAATATTCCAAAAAAACTCTTATACTAAGTATAATAAATAATAAAAGACAAATGAAAATAATTTAATACAAGTTCATTTCTTAATATAATTCATTGTTGAGAAAATTACTGGCTGCATTTACTGTCTGTGCTATCTGTCAGCAACACTACATAATAGGGGCAAAAACAAGGACAAGCGACAGACACACAAAGCTCGGGATTCTGTTGGGAGCATTAGCCGCTAGCAGGCCACATTTCATGAATAGGGCATATTGTTAACAGAGTAAGGGAGGGGAGATGCTATCTTGTAACATGCTTTGTGGAATACAATTTATCCCTCCATCAGACAGGAACACTATGGCTGTCATGCATTTTTCTCTAACCATATAGTCATATTCCATAGCAATTCAGTTAGTGCAGCTCACACAGGACGCCAGACAAATGAGGACTGTGCGAATGGTACTGTGGTCAGAAACTAAGTCATGACCCCAGAGCTATGAGGCAGTGGGACTCATGACATTGACATTATTTATACAAACAGATACAGATAATGACTTGTTAGTAAGATGTTATATGAACATTAGCGGAACCACCTAACTCTTATCACTGCCCAGAATAGGAGGCAGTAATGCAAGTGATCCTCGGTTCCCACAGACTCAGATTAAAAGGACAGGTTGGGCGAAAGCCAGGGCGGAAGACCATGTCTTCTGTTAGTTCTGCAACGCTGGCTGAGACCTGGAGTGTACTGACAGTTAACGAATGTATTAAAGGGAAGGGAAAGAGTAAGCACAGGGTAAACAGGCAACATGTCACCTTGATGATGAGGATATCCAGTCACCTAGCATCATGGAAGTATTGTACAATACATGATTAATTAAAGGAGCTTTCCCTTACTGTGTAGCCCCTGTTTAATAACCTCAGGACCTCATTTAGGAAAAAATCAAATCTATTCTCTCCTCCCGCAGTGATGCTATCCCAGCAATGTCAGGGCTGATATTCCTGCCGGGTCATATGACATTGTTGTATCACATGATTGCTGCACCCAATCAGCTACTGCTGATAAGCTGCAGCCTTTCCTATTTCAACAGAGTAGTTATCCGCACTGACAGATTACTGATGAGCTGTAGTCAACCAGCAGCTGGAGAGCGACAAGTTTGTGTTAGGATATTCATAGGTCTTGCAACGCTCCTCTGGGAATTTAAATATGCTACATCCAAATGGTGTCACTAGAGTTCTAGTCTTTTCCCTCTCTGAAGAGCCTATTTCTATAGTTAAATTCCCAGAGAAACATTGCACAGCCTATAAGTCTCCTTACGCCAACTCTCCACAAGGATACAAGCTACCGCTTAGGCCCCATTTACACATACCTTTTTTGTCCATATGCGGCCCATTTTTTAAGGAGTGCAAATATGGACACACGCATGCCCATTGTATTTAAGGGTGGTGCACACGTCAGGTTTTTCACACGGGTATGTACATGTATGTATGTGTGCTGCACACATGCACACTGATGACACACGGATGATATACGTGTGCCATCAACGTGACACATACCGGTGCCTGGAAAAAAACAGTTCAGTCGCCCTGTTCCCAGGTGCCAACTGCTGAAGGCCCCTCTCATCATTGTCACTTGGTCTCCCTGTGATTAGTGCGACCAGGAAACAATGATGGGAGTTGCATTCAGCAGCACCTGTGTACATTCTATGTAAAATTAAGAAATAAATAAAAAATGACATGGGCTCCCAAGCAATTTTCATAACCAGAAGAGGGAAAGGTGGCGGCTGGGGGCTGAAGTTAATAATCTGGGAAAAAGGACAATATCCCAAAAGGTTCCCAGGCTATTAATAACTGCTCACAGCTGTTTGCTTAGCCTTTACTGTTGAGTTTACAAGGACCCCAGGAAAAAATTAAGTAGCGCCTCCTTATAAATTCAAACCAGCAAAGGCTAAACAGACAGCTGTGGGTTGATATTAATAGCCTGGGACGGGGCTCGAGATATTGTTCCACCTCCCAAGTTACCAACATCAGCCTATAATCCACCTTTCCTTTAACCTGCATTAACAAGCTATACAATAAAAATCTTTCCAAAAAGATATTTAAAATTATTTAGTATCTTACAACTAAGCCTCATGTTATAAGTAATATAAGATTCATTTCAGAATATGCTATATTAACTTAGTATGAAAAGTTTACCAACCACTTTAAAAGATACACAAGAATACTCCTAGGGCCTTTTATTTCTTTACTATGGCCTACAGCCTTTGGATTGTGCATCTACGTGACATAATAACTCTATAGACATACTATCACTATTCAGAGAGAAAGAGAGGGAGGAGTGTGTGTATCTGTGTGAGTGTATGTATGCATATGTGTGTATGTACACGTGTGTTTATGTATGTGTGTGTGCATGTCTGTGTGTGTATATGTATGTATTTGTGCATGTATGTATATGTGGGGGGTTAAAACTGCAAAAAAATGAAAAACAGATGGTAACATGACTATTACATATCATGTATTTCATATATCACAGTAAATGTTATCTTTCCATAGTGCTATGGTTGTTAGTGTAGCTACAGTAGACACCTGTGATGATAATCGTTGGCTTAAACTCCACGTTTGCATTGAGACATGCCAAGCAAATAAATTAATTTCCCATTTACTTTGGTTACACACAGGGTCCCTACCATACTATTTCATAAATCAGATAAATATATGTTCCCTAAATAATTAGGTACTACCAAAAATACATAAAAACCCGAAAAGAAAAAAGGAAGCTTTTTACCATTAAAGATAAAATTTATTTTAAATTGGTATATGATACAATGCAAATCTTTTTATCATAAAAATACAAAGTTTATTTAAATTGATATATGCAACAATGCAAAAGGAGGTAAAAGTGGGAAAAAACACAAATACAAAAAAATGCTGCAAAGATAATCTTATGGCATAGATAGACAAATTATCTTCATTGCACACATTAATATAAATAGGCCAGAATAAGTAGTATTCCTAATATAAGGTGCATAGAAAGCCTTCCAAATATATATCCCAGGAACTGATGCCACAACAACTGTGCAAGGAAATAAAGTGCTAGAAAGAAAGGTCTATGTCTATACCAGATAGCAGCAAGCACCCCAAAACGCGTTTCGCACTTGGCTTTATCCAGGGGAGGTGCCAAGTGCGAAACGCACACTGGGGTGCCTGCTATCAGGTATAGACATAGACCTTTCTTTCTAGCACTTTATTTCCTTGCACAGTTGTTGTAGCATCAGTTTCTTCTATTAGGAACCATAGTCTCAGGCATTATACCTTGAGATACCTTTTGGGCAATATTAGCACAGTATTTGAGCATTACATTAGTGTCTCTAAACTATGAATTAACTCTTTAATAGACTGTTTTTGTCTGAGAATTTCTATTTTTGCACAAGCTTTTATACTCTATCCATTGTTGCATAAATATTGCTTCATTATATGAGACCATTGTTCACCTATGCATTTGCATTTTATATATTATCTAAAAAGAAAGATTTTTTTGCTACTTTTTAGGCCTGATAGCAGGCACCCCAATGTGCGTTTCGCACTTGGCACCTCCCCTGGATAAAGCGAAGTGCGAAACGCATTTTGGGGTGCTTGCTGCTATCAGGTATAGACATAGACCTTTCTTTCTAGCACTTTATTTCCTTGCACAGTTGTTGTGGCATCAGTTCCTGGGATATATATTTGGAAGGCTTTCTATGCACCTTATATTAGGAATACTATTTATTCTGGCCTATTTATATTAATGTGTGCAATGAAGATAATTTGTCCATCTATGCCATAAGAATATCTTTGCAGCATTTCTTTGTATTTGTGTTTACCCACTTTAACCTCCTTTTGCATTGTTGCATCTACCAATTTAAAATAAATTTTATCTTTAATGGTAAAAGGCTTCCTTTTTTCTTTTCGGGCTTTTCATACTATTTCATAAACTATACGAAGAAGTTCTGTTTTTGTAAGGCATTATGTTTGTCATAAATATTTAAAAAGCTTCTTACAAATTAATTGAGCTTTCAATATAAGAGTCCCCCAAAACCTACTAACACTGCTTTTCACTAGAGGAAGAGTGATATGAATGTAATTTCCTATAATCCGCTGGACCACTAAACAATATACATTTCTAAGCTAAAACACTTTGAAGAGGTCACCTTAAATCCATCCACTCATCCTTCCATTGATTCATAGAACCTGTACATATTCACTATGCACTAGGGCCGAGTGTCTGCCTGCTGGGAAGAACTTTATTCACAGGAAATATGGAGGAAAAATTCACGCTCTGCAGTTTAATCAGAAGTGACATTGCATCTCGAGAGAAACAGGAGCTTAGGATTTTGGGCAGGTCGGCATAGGGCAAGCAGGCAGCCAATAAAATATTCAATGAAGTGCTTTGATACCATACTTGTAATATAAAGGTGCATAACTTGTACCTAATGTACATGGATAATAGATGCCAATTATAGAGCATCATTTTTTGGAAACTGGAAGACTCTCTAGTTCTGAATGGCATTATTTTTTAATCCATGAAATAGGTTCTCCTGACTTATAAAAAGAGAAACATTTTACGGTGCTGGGAACTTATGTTCAATGAGAACTTTAAATATAAAATCTTAAATCAAATGAATAGCAATTAATCAGTGAGATCACTTTACACATTTGGAGTAAGGACCCACAATTGTTGTCATTTGCTTGTTCATGACAACTAATAGAAATCAATGATTCATTTTACAATAGGAAACGCTCAAGTATGGCACCGTGCCACTAGGCTTAATATTTACACGATACAGATCAATTCAACACATTATTACTCTCATGTTCAGCAAATAATGCTCAACATTTAGGTTTAAAAGGGTTTAAATCCAACACAACACAACAGTGGCCTAAACATCTCATGTGATACATGCTTTGAAAATTGGGTCTACCATGAAAGGTGGGATACCTTACTTAATACAAGTTAGTAGCCTGTGCAGATGAAGCAGTCGATGTATAAAATGTTTTCAAACACGCTAAATTTTCATATTTTCAGGTCCACTTTTTTTTCAAAAAATGTCTATGCACATACGGATAAAATATATCAATATGTAACATTTTCCTCAAAGACACATCCAGAGGTGAAAGGGTTACGTGGGCATAGTTGTATAAACTATAGCGTATGTGTTGGCGGAACAAAGGTTTAGGATACAAATCTGTCAAGTTTGGAATATTTCTAGAACAGCCAGTAAATGGAAGACAACAATGGCGCCTCAGTTATTGAGGATAATGGCTTGCTTATTCCATTTTTTTATGCTACAGAAACGATTATTTGTGACTCTTCACTTCCATACAAAATATTCTGATCCTTCAATGAAAACAGTTTCCCACATTGTGTTGACACCCACACATCAACATTTCTGTGTGAATGAAAATCTGGATGAGAAGTTGCCGACTTTATTAACCTCTTGCTGAGCTCCTGTTTTGGCGAAGAACTTTCCCACCAAGGGTAATGTTCGCAAAAGTTATTCATAGATTGTAACATTTGTGTCTAAAAATATAGCACAAGACACTATGTCAAGACCGAAGAAGGAAAGGACACTTCTCGGGAAACGAGAATCATGTAATTTACAGAAAGCAAACAACTTCATGGCTTCATATTCTAAAAGTTCACAACTCATATATAAGTCTTTTAAAAGATTTCACTGCATCGGTAGTAAAACATGTATAATTGTTAGTTGAAATCTACCAAAATGCTGTAGATAAATGATTGTGAAAGATTTTCATAAATTAAAGTATAATCATGTCATGCATGTAAACTTAATCTGCCTTCCAGTATGGCATATTATAGTTAGTGAGAACCTGTCAGCACAATTTTGCCATTTAAAATAAAGACATGCCTGTAATGTGGCTGAAATACAGATTAAATGGATAGTTTGGGTGAAGAAATCCTTTTAATGGTTATTTAATTCCCATTTCAAGTATTCTGCTAATTAGATTTCGGTGCTCAGGGGCAGGTCTGTGCACTGGGTCTTCTCTTGCCTTGCCTGTGTTAATTCCCCAGCCCCTCTGCCTCCCTTCAGTCTCTGAATGACCTGCCTCCTCTGTTTGAAATCTCAGCAGTGACCTGTCACTCTAAGGGTACCGTTACACACAAAGATATTGTGAACGATATAACTGCAACGTCACCAGTTTGGTGACATCGTTGTGTGTGACATGTAGCAACAATCAACGATCAGTTGGCTGATTGTTAATCGTTGCCTAATGGTCTGGGCCATAATTCTATCGTTGGTCTCCCGCTGGGCAGCACACATCGCTGCGTGTGACAGCGAGAGACCAACGATCAGCGACGCTGGGAGCTGGCATCCAGGGTAAACAGCGGGTATCTAAGAGCCATGCGGTGCTTAGGCTAGTTTCAACAGCTTGCTCGCTGGTCCTGATCACTAGTGAGTCTGTCTATGTGACACCTCACCAGCGATTAGCTAACTATGTCCCAGAGATCCCATCCACGTCGGATCGTTGGTGGGATCGCTGGGACATTGAAGAGTGTAACGGGGCCTTAAGACCAGAGGCAAACAGAGGGGATGACGGATCACAGACAGGGAGGAGAAGACCCAGGGCACAGTCTGGCCCCTGTGCACCAAAATCTAATTAGCAGAAAACTTCAAATGGTGATTAAAGAAGAACCACAAAGCGGATTTCTTCACCAAAGGTATCAGGAGTTTAATCAGTATTACAGCCCCATTAAGGCCATGTGTTTACATTACAAAATAGTGACATTCAATTCTATTTAACTACTTACAAATGTTTACCTTTAAAATTATGACATTATGACATGAAAGAAGAATAGGATATGTTGAATTTCAAGACCCAAACAATTTGCTGTTTGGAGGAAAATAAGCAGGTTACTCCCTCAGTAAAAACACATGCAAGCCAAACAGAATTGGGTAGTCAAGAGGGAAAACTGTCCATCAACAGCTATTTACAATACGTTGGCAACTTTAGATGTTGAAAATCTTATACATTGTTACTGTTTCAACGGATAAAAATTGTCACAAAGTAAAAAAGGGGGAAAGTGACACAAATGCAAAGGAACATTTTCTAGGATGGAGCAGTAATGCTTGCTGAATTCCCTCGTAATCTATTATCTACTATCAATTTGAAAGAAAGCCGGGGCAGCACAGTAGCCAATCAGGAGATGAGAATATTTTATTTGGACAGTTCCTTTCCATGTACTCTATTAGGGCATAGAGACAACAAAGAGGAGGGTACCCTACTGAGGATACCACTACATGAGAGAGCCACTAACATACAGGAGTTCTTTCCCTGGTTGACTTGGTTCCATCCAGGCATTACATAAACAGACAAACAGGCTATACTGTCTTGCTTAAACCATGGCTGCAGTCCATGGATTACGTATAACACCATCAGGGAATGTATGATACATATACAAGAACACTGACGCTGAATTAAAAGTATATCTTTTTCCTCATAGATTGTAAGCTTGCGAGCAGGGCCCTCATTCCTCTTGGTATCTGTTATGATCTATGTGTTTATTGTTATGCTGTAATGTCTATTGTCTGTACAAGTCCCCTCTGAAATGTAAAGTGCTGCAGAATATGTCAGCGCTATAGAAATAAAATGTATTATTATTATCTTTATAGCCTTAGCCCCCTAAGAAAGTCTGTCAAGGCAAAAATTGTTGGGGAGGCTTTGAGTTACTTTTAATTCAGCTTCCGTGTCCTTGTATATAGGAATATCATACATACCGTATATACTCGAATATAAGTCGAGATTTTCAGCCCAAAAAATTGGGCTGAAAGTCCCCCTCTCGACTTATATTCGAGTCATATACAAAGGGGGTCGGAGGGGGGGATGTGTCAGGTCATACTTACCCGTCCTGACGCTGTCTTGAGCCCCCAGCTTCTCCCCGTGCTCTCTCTTCCTGCCTTCAGTGGTCACGTGGTGCCGCTCATTAAAACTCATCAATATGCGCATATTGATGAGTTTTAATGAGCGGCACCATGTGACCGCTGAAGGCAGGAAGAGAGAGCGCGGAGAAGCTGGGGGCTCAAGACAGCGTCAGGACGGGTAAGTATAGTGATACTCACCTGTCCTGCGTCCATGGCTGCTTGCTGCTGTCTGTCATCGGTCAGTGACTTGAGACAGCAGAGGACGCGGTGACGTGGTTAGTGCGCGCCGCGCCCCCTGCAGTCTGAACGTCACTGACTGATGACGTGGCAGATAGCGGTGAGCAGCCATGGACGCAGGACAGGTGAGAAAATGACACCCAGCGACGGAGAGGTGAGTATGTCATTTTTTTATTTTTACATGCAGCAGCAGCGGCAGCACATGGGGGAACAATCTAAGGAGCTTCTAATGGGGGCAGCATATGGGGGAACAATATGGAGCTTCTTGTGGGGGCAACATATGAGGGAACAATCTATGGAGCTTCTTATGGGGGGGCAGCATATGGGGGAATAATCTGGAGCTTCTTGTAGGGGCAGCATATGAGGGAACAATCTATGGAGCTTCTTCTGAGGACACCATATGGGGGAATAATCTATGGAGCATTTCCCACTCTAGACTTATACTCGAGTCAATAAGTTCTCCCAGTTTTTTGTGGCAAAATTAGGGGGGTCGACTTATACTCGGATCGACTTATACTCGAATATATACGGTACCTTGATATTGTTATATGTAATCCATGGAATAAAGCCATGGTTTGGCAAGACCGTCTAGCCTTATCAAAGTGCATAGGTTTATTAGTGGGTAGGGTAGGGTTACCTAATTAAAGGACCCCTTGTAATATAGGAATAATACAGGACCATTTTAGTATTTTTATAGAATACAGACCACATTCTATTTGAAAGCCAAATTTTATTACATCCCTTAAATTGGGTTTATTTAAGTGTCATGGGTAATTTGCTAATGAGAATTGTCATCCTTAAATGGTTGTATTACATCTTTGCGTTAATTTCAGCACAGCAACTCACAATGTGTATGTCCTCCCAACTACCACTTCACTGTGACTGTATGCACTCCTGACCATATCTGGGCATGCTGCTGACAGAATGGTACCCCTTCACAAGGGTGAGTTTTGATGACTTCATCTCAGTACCTAATAGGAGTCAGTACTATTGGCTATCACATGAAAAAATTGTGTGACCCTCGAAAGACATGCCTTCCCAGATCACCAATGACTCCAGTCAAACTGGATAAGGTTGCAGGCAGAATAATATGCACCACAGCATCTTCAGATTCTTTACCATTTTCATCCTTGTCAACTGTGTTCAGTGAGAACCTGCTTTAATCTGCATAAAGAACAGAATGTTGACAAAAGACCTGCAAATTCGGGTATTCCATGTAGAATGTCAAAAGAGCTGTAAGGTGCTGGGCTGCACAAATGAGTCCAATATCACAAAGCTGGTCCCACCTGGAACCCTAATGGAGTCTGTTTGTTGCAGTATTAGAAAAAAATGCACATGAAACCCCCCTGGAGACATTCTACATAGCTCTGGCAGTGCTCTTCCAGTTCTTCCTCCCCGAGCTTCATACTGGGTTGACATCCATCTATGGCACTGTCAAGTTCCCTCATGTATGGGCCAGTGTACTGACCTCTGCTTCATGTTCTTGAGACTGTGTTGGAGACACAGCTTATTTTCAGTACATATAATTGCTCCATCCTGGAGAACTTGGACTACCTGAACAACCTTAATGGGCTGCAGGTACCACCTCTTGCTACCAGTAGTGACAAAGACACTGGCAAATGCAAAGCATGATTTAGGAAGAATAAGGAGAGTAAAATCGTCTGTTACCACCATCTACACCTGAAAAACCATTCCTTTTCGAGGGTTGTCTTGCTGTCGCTTCTAGTGGGCAAATGATGATACTTTAATTTGCATCAAAGCAGGTGAATCTTATTCAGAATTTCATAAGTGAACAGATTGATATAATTGAAGCTTAATTGACTTGGAAGTATATTATGATGCTTATGTGTAGTTCAGAGTATACTATAGGGTGATTCATTCGCTACTTTACCAGGAAAAATTGCTGTAACTTCTAAAAGAGATGGTCAACTTTACTGAAATCTGTACTGTGCCTACTTTGGTTTATGAGAAGTGAGAGTGCAATGAACCTCAGTGACAGCGAAGAAAAGCATCCTTATGCTGAGTGGTCTCACTGACTTGTTGCCCTGCTGATTTTTCTACACTACGAGAAAGACATTCTGCATGCCTTTCTGTGTGTTGGTAGTTTAGGTGTGGTGCTTAAATTTCAGTCCTGCCGAATGCCTTCTTCATTTGTTAACAATGTACAAATAATGTGTAGAAGCATATTTTCATTGCAAAAACTTATTGGAAAACAGAGATTTGGAAGTCAAATTACGAGGTTCAAACCGTGCATTCTGCCATTGGTGAATAAGCTGGACTGTACAGCAACATTACTGGATAGGTATGATGGAGGACGTCCAAAAATGTTAGCTGGATCTTTTACTTTGGGGATACACTAACAAGCCACAAACATTACAGGGACTCTGTGCCGGAAGTTTTCCTTTGGAGCCATTTCAAAGGTCGGTTGTACAGTAACAAGTCACGGACATAACAGACACTCTGAGAGGACATATAATGAGAAGTTCAGGCTATAACCCCAGACATCCTGTGGAATACATTTAACAATATGGAATGGAGCATACAGGTGTGCTTGGATACAAAACATAGGACATTTTCAACACCTGCTTTAAAAGATCAGTTTCTCATGAACCAAGGTATGTACATTCCAAATTTTAGTATGGTAGATCATCTCTTTTAGAAGTTACAGCATTTTTTCCGGGTAAAGTAGCGAGTGAATCACCTTATAGAAGGGATTTCTGCATTAAATGTGAATGACAAATAAGTGTAACCCAAAATAAAGTGAATTTGCTTTATGTGACCTATTTGTGACAACCTGATTCACAAAGTAAAATACATTAGAAGGAAATTATACCTTTTATGTCAGCGCTTTGGTACTCATTCGAAATCTGTGGCACATAAACACTTTATTTTTAAAATTCCATAAAACATTTTCAGTTGTTTTTCTTGTCGGAAAACTTGTCATAGATAAAACACAGTCCTTCTTCTAAGCAGAAATAATGAAAAGTAATATCAGGGACATCACAGAGATCTATGACTAAGTTCAGTTAAGTGACCTTCAGTGTGAGAGCTCTACTGAGATACAAAAGAGTATTATTCTGATCAGCCATTTTGAACACAGAAGTGATTAAAATGCTGCCAGAAAATAAAAACAGTCTATTGAACAGATTGCCCTGAGGTCCTTATTTCAAATCAGATGTTACAGCGTTGCACAAGAACAATGATAGCTTAGTATTCTATGTCGCCTTCTTGGTCACTTAGCACATAGAAAGGCCTCAAAAATTACTCAGAGAACAATAGACCCTCAAGCTTTCAAACCATTTCAAGAATGGGTACAAACTATACAAAACACATATTAAAAATACATTTTACACTGCCTTTGACATTTCATGAGTCTTGTACAAAAACCTTTTCTATATTAAAATTTCACTGGGTTACTCTATACTTCAGAAAGGGCACTGTTAAGACTTTTTGAATACTGTGCATTTTGTCCAACAATGATGACATATTGATTCTTTGACTTACTGGCCTTTGTGAAAGATGGACACAGAAGAGCAGTCACACAGTCAACAAAGCTAATTAGTTTGATAATTGGATTTCATTAAAATGATTATCTAAAAACGATGCAATGAACAGTGGTGACATGCACCAATTTTGCTTGCAGAACAAAGAAGTTTAAGTAGCCAGTTGACTAAAAACCTCAGACACTAATGATTTTTTTAATGAGAATGATGTCACATAATAAACCTGAAGATTTTTTAAAGATTTTTTTATAATAAAACATTCTTAAATATAAATACATTCTTTGACATTTACTAAAATCTCCAAAGAACACACAAATAGTGACGATTACCAACAATGAATGTTAACTTTACTTTTTTAGATATATAAGGTGTACTTTCTGTGTACTTGATCAAATAAAATGCGGTTAGGCTTGAACAACTAAACTTTCTTCACTGTCCTCAAATGGCCACTTTTGCAGACATTGTTGGAGCTTTTGTTGATAACCAAAAACTTCAAAAACTGTCAAGAGCAATTCTTTTTTTAAAGCCGTGCCCATATTTGTTTCCTGTAACTAATCTCACAATGTATATAATTCTGTTAATACTATGTCACTTAATGGTGCCTTTCTATCTAAAACTTCATGGTTTCCTTCTCTTCCGTTCTATTTTCTCAAGTGGGTCATCATCTGAGTTACCAGAAGTTATTGGATGATAAAACAACATGGACTGTACCCCACAGCTTCTCTATGGAGTAAGGGGAAACAGAAACTCCTATCATAGTTACTGATGATGATCAGAAAGCTCTTGTCCCACCGTTATAATATAGAATATGACAGAGCAGCCTCAAGACTTCAAATCATAGTTAACATAGGTTAAAAAGTACAAAAATATCATATGCCCCTTGCCATCACCTGTCCCTGCCTCTGCAGGATCCTGCTAGTCTTTTACTCGCTTCCTAAAATACCAGCTGGAGCTCAGGTTTTCTCCTCACTTCATGGGATGACAGACATCATAACATGCGTCCAGGCCTAGTCGGTGCAACAAGTGCCATGGAAGGGGGACAGGAGGCTGGACTTGGAGTCTTAGTAAGTTATCGGAAGACAATCTGGGAAACATGGCACAGGTGAGGGGAGAGGAAAATTTGATGGTTTATTGTCTTACGTATCCAGCAAAATTGTCATGTGTATCCCATTAGGTGCCATTTTGGTGGATTCATGCGAATCGAATACCCAAGATTTTCATTTCATAGAATCTCTTTTTGTGAAATCCCAAATACATTAAATTGATTTAAAATCAATTCACTCATTCTTGTTTAGTTTTTCTTATTATACTGGTTATTTGAGAGAGTTATTGTATTTTAGGCTCCTTTTACTTCATGAAGTTTTCCAGGAGGAGGTCCTTTTCAAATATGGGCAGCTGAAACACCATATGTGATTAAACAGGTTGCAAATCCATAAGGCCAGTCTTGGAGACCGTTAGTACACTTCAATTTACTGGCATTTGAGTTTAACAACAAATTTGATGTAGAAAATGAAACAACCTCCCTATTAATGTTAATGGAGCGTCAAGAAATCCATATGCATGCTGCAGGAACAGCTGCTTTTGTAAGTATAAAATGGATTTCTCATTTGCAATTAATGTATGGACAAAAAAAAAATGTTTAACTTTTTTGGCCACGTTCACACATTCAGTATTTGGTCTGTATTTTATATGAGTATTTGTAAGCCAAAACCAGGAGTGGGTGAAAAATGCAAAAGTGGAGACATCTTTCTAATAACCTTGAAGTCTGATTGTTCCTATCTTGATTTCGGGCTACAAATACTTAGGTAAAATACTGACCAAATACTGAATGTATGAATGTGGCCTCATAGTGCAAACTTAGTCTAGACAAACATCCTATCTTGCAATCCCCACAAGTTCAAGACCTAACAGCAAACTATGTATCAGCAAAGTGCATGTGCAAATAAATAGCAATTATTGTGCTTACCCATCATAAAATGCAAGTGCCAACTTCCAGGGGACAGCCCTAACGTGTCTTTCGGGTTTCCTTTCTCAGACTTGTATACACATAACATGTCCCGTCTGCAATTTATATGAAGTCAGACTACTAACCAGTGCATCAGCGTATGTGTCATGTAGCCCGCACAGAAAGCATCGGTCACATGATCGGCATATCTCTGAGAGTGCACGTTATGGAGAAAACTTCCAATGACGTCACAGACATGCAGACTGCCAATCAAGAGGCCGAATGGGACAGAGTGGTAACGGAGAAACGCAGGGCATGCGTATACCAGTTGCCATCTTTGTGTGGTCCAACAGTCTGCCATTTTATGCAGGACCGTCCTAGTGATATCAACATAATCATATCAATAATGTGTTAAAACATGTATAAAAAGGGGGAAGAAAAAACATGAAAGGACAACAAAAATAATAAAAAAAACAAGGTGAGGAATTAAGAAAAAAGATACAGGGCAACAAAAGAATACAAAAAACGGGGGAAGGGCATCGGAAAAAAAAAGAAAAGAGAAAAAATATTTAAAAAAAACACAGTTTAACTATTATATAATTATGAGAGAAATACACCTTATGTGACACACATTGCGCATATTCAGTGAATAAAAATAATTCATCAAAATAGGCAAAGATATGATCCCAACCATAAATTGGGAAGGAATAAGTGATCAAATAAATAAAGAAAACAAACAATAAAAGATTGCTTTTAGTTATTTAACTTTTAATCATACAATAAGGTACATCAAATTGTGGAACGCAATTTGAGCTATACTCCAAGCTACCTTTTGATAGGCAATACCCCCTTCTCAAAAATGGTAAAAAAAAAGTCTAGGACACTTAAATAATTAGCCAGCTTTTAGGAGAAAAATACGGAAAAATTCTGGTGCACGTAATTTTGTAAATCAGCCCCAGTATGCATATTGCTTGCATTAATAGAAATTACATCAATACCATTGTTACATCACTTCTTACTTTTTATTAACGTTATGGAAATAAAAAAGGCTTGAAAAATAGAAGCTAAAAGTGTATTTACGGCAAAATGTTTTATGCATAGATGCTTTCACACAAAGCAGACATGAAGTAGGTGAGGTTTTGCACCCAGCTGTTATACAGTACTTCCTTTAAAATACACTTATTTATAAATTTGTTGACGCAGTTCGTTATCTTGAAAAAGCTAATTTTCTCAGCAACATTTTGCTCTATGCTTTATGATATGCCTTGACGTGGGAAACAGTGTTTGGGAAAATCCAGACTCCTAAAAAACTAGCAAACCAAATGTAAAGGTCTTGCAAAGTGGCATCAAGAAATATTTTGCTTTTTCGCAGTCCTGATCTAGTTCACACGACCCTCGTCGTATTTTTAGACAAGGCGCCCATTTTCATTTGGATGTAGTGCAATACCTTGCATCGGAATTTCATATCTGTACAAATAAACTTTGCACAGTGTCGACTTAAAAATAAAACACTGGGAGAGGAAAGAGGAGAGAAGGTTGCTTCTTTTTCCAAGCATCTGTCAAAGTGTCCGGAAAAGCTGCAAGCAAAAGCAACTTTGGTTTAAGATACTTCTGAGAGAAAAAGTCCTCTTTGGATCAAGTTAGAGGATATTTCAAAGCACGTAGAGTGAGGAAATGTTTGTAAAACAGTTAGTAAATCATAGACTACGAGGTCACCAAGCCTAACAGCAGGAATGACACTTCGCCAAAGCCCCAGCTGAGAAGGGGCGTCTGAGCGGACAGCTTAAACTTGCTTAACAAGACTTTTGTAAATCTTATTTTTTAATTAGCTGTGTCCTAGACACCCTTTAATTTGCATTCACTCTTACCAACATATGTTACAAATCACTTTTATATGTTCTTCCCACCTTATTAGCACCTAATCCACTATTCTTTGATTTTCCCTACTGTCTATACTGTCTAGGCCAGCAGTGGAATGTAAATGATTTGGACATATTTTCTGTATATGTTTTGTATATATATATATATATATATATATATATATATGTAACATATATTTTTATATATATATTTTTTTATTTTATATATGTATATATAGATATGTATATGTGTGTGTATATATATATATGTATATATGTATGTATCTGTAAGTGTAATTTGTATTTTTATTCACAGTGTAATAGCTAGTTGTTGGTAGAGAAGAACATTTTAAAAGACCCAGTGGGCAACCAAAAATGGTTTTCCAGCCATAGTAAATAAAAGCTTATACCTGAGATATGTCATCAGTATGTGATGGTTAAAAGTCCAATCAATGAAGTCCCTCAATCCCGAACGCATGCCATTAGGGGTTACAAAGCTAAGAAGAGTGCTGAAGAGCATGGTATCATTGTAAAAAGAGGTTAGATTCTAACACACATTTAGAAAATAAAACACAACTGTGTACTTTTGACAGCTACCTTTCTCAGATCCATTTTTTAAAAAAAAATAATTTTACAGGTGCATTTTCTATGTCCGTTTTCCTTTTGAAACCTCTGCTCTAGGGAAAGAAGATAGTGTGAAAAAATAAAAAAATATTAGTGTTACCATTAATGCCGTGAACACATTCTGTAATAATATAAATTCAAAGAGAGAGGATTTATACAATAAACCTCTTCAACCTGCAAACACAATCAATGAAACATTTCACAAATGTATGAAAAATAAATGGAGACTACATGTAAAATGTATGATGTCCATTATATTCTGTTCTCATACAAACACCTCTTTATCCATTATCAGCCTGTCAAACAGATGCCACCACAATTCTCCTCAAAGGATTGCCTTGATTGCCATATTCTCTCAGTCATTAATGCAAGTTCAAACACCCATATAGACATAGATGGCACAGTCAGCTGTATAGATAGTAAATAAATTCAATTGCTACAATGTAAAATAGCGTTACAAGGTTGGAAACGTCCTTGTAAGACACAAGCAAGTTCTAAGTAATGTTGGATTGCTGGCTAAGTGATCATTGGTCTGATACCTTATGGCAGGGGTGGGGAACCTCAGGCCCCATGGCCATTTACGGCCCTCAATGACCCCCGAGGCCCCCAAGCAGATTCTCAGGGACTGCATTCTTGGGCAGGGAACTGTATTTTGATTGCCACAAGCTCATTAATTTCTTCTTGCTCTGTTAGCACACACACGCAGTGTTCACTACTGAACACTGAAGGACATGCAATGAAAGATTACGTCCTGACACCAGTGCCAGAGTCAGGATCTACTTTGTGGGCGGAGTTTGTACGGCCCCTGAAGGATGGTACAAATATCCAAAAGGCCCTTGGCAGAAAAAAGATTCCCCACCCCTGCCTTATGGAATCAAATCCTGACTTCCAGGTTAGAGTTAGATTGTATAAACTAAAGATAACAGGAAGCTTTCTACCAGATGAAAGGATGAACCATCTGCATTGCTGCAAATAAAATATAACATACAAATTTATTATTTTTAGAATTTTGAAACTAATTTAGTAAAAAGAAAGGAAATGCCAGGGTGTAAAAATATATTTTGACATATTTTGAACAAAAAATAAAACAGATTTCATTTAGCCTTTTGAGAAATAAAATACCAAAACACATTTATTTTGATAAACTTAAATAAAAGCTGAATAAAAGTGTGATTATTTCTTGAAAAGTACCAACACATGGATGCCCACCTCTCAAACTTGTATAGGTACCAGGGCTGGAATAAGGCAAAATGTAGCCCTGGACAAACATTAAAAGTGGGACTCCAAATGCTAACATTGCACCATCATACAGAAATATTTAGTGTGCATTTACACAAGCAGATTTTAGATCTATATGACTATATTCAAGTCGTTCGGCTCTTGTTTACTGACCTCTTTACAGAGGTCAGCAAGGAATGATGGGGACAGGAGGGTTGCGAATATGATCACTCTATGCTCAAACAGTAACATGCTATCGGTAGTTTATACAAGGCAATGTGCTGCCGAGAATGATTATTGTTTCCAGTCTAAATGAAGCATTCAAGCTGTGAATTTATGTTTTACTTGTTCATTGTGTGATTGCAGACAAGTTTACACCTATGACCCTTCATCTGGATGCTCCCAAAACACACTACACATACTAATTGCATGCTACACACTCTCTATGCTACACACTTACATACTATATGTTACATATAAAACTCCATGCTACACACACAATATGTTAAACACACTGCATGTCACATACACAGACACATGCTGCATGTTACAGACACTATGTTAAATACACAGCATTTCACGCACAGTGTAGAAGTCATTCCAGGCTCTCTCCTGTTCTAGTGTACCTTCATACTCCTGCAGGTGGAAGGACCTTTGGTCATATAACCATTATGTCACTAAGCAGCTTTTCACTCTTAAAACTTTAGAAACTGAACTGATAATGCAAACTGGCATTATCAGTGCAATTTCTGGCTTGAAAAGCTGGGGGCCCTTTTGGAGATAATGATCCTAAGCAATTGACCAGTTTTTCCACCTTAATGCTGGCCCTGAGAACAAGAATGTCTGATTCTTAGGTCCAGTGAGAGTCCTAGCAAATAAACACTCTAATAAGTCATGTCTGACATACCATAAAAGCTATTAATTGAAAAAAAAAACATTTAATCATTATTAAAATGTGTGAATTTATTCCACATCCAATGGTGAAAGAACAAGTTGAACTTTATTACAGGAGGTGACAAGCATAAGTAGAAGCTCCCAAATACAGAGCAAAGTGAGTAAAAGCTGGCAATTTTGGCAGACCTGCCAATCATCTAATGTGTAGAGGGGACTCCCAACTCTTCTATGACAGAAGTTGCTGCACAGATTTAAACACTAGGTTCTTTTTTCCTCCCTGGAGATAAGCCAGCAGAGATATCTGGCAGTGGCTCCTCTGCCCTACAGAAGATATGTAGAGCAAAGTGTGTGTCTACTGACTGACATCTACCAATTTTGTTTGGCTCCCTCAAAAGGAAGCTATCATCAGGAGATATTGTTTAAATCAGGTCTATATTTTACATGCATTTTTTAAACAAAATTTGGGATTTTTTATATCACTATCTTTATTAATTAAAAAAATTACTTGTGTTGAAATCCACCATTCATATAATGTGATGTTACACCTGACCCTGGTCTCCTCCCTTCATAAAGACCTTTTCACATGCTCATTAAAAGTTTCAGTACAAAAAATACTGTCTGAGTCTGACAATTGTGACTATGTACATGCGTTGTTTCCTGAAGCAACAGGAAGTTAAAGGGAATCTGTCACCCTCTTTTTGCCCTATGAGCTGCCGGCATTGACATCAGAGGCTTATCTACAGCATTCTTTAATGCTGTAGATAAGCCCCCGATGTAACCTGAAAGATAAGAAAAACACGTTAGATTATACTCACTGGAGGAGGCGCTCCGGTCCGATGGGTGTCGCGGTCCGCTGCACAATGCTGTCCTCTACTTCCCTTCCTGTGGTAGCTCCGGCGCAGGCGCACTGCTCTGCCCTGTCGAGGGCAGAGCAGAGTCCTGCAGTGCCCAGGCGTCGGGAGAGGTCTGGCGCCTGCGCACTGCAGTATTCTGCTCTGTCCTCAACAGGGCAGAGCAGTGCACCTGCGCCAGAGCTACAACAGGAAGGGAAGAAGAGGACAGCACCGTATGAAGATGGGAGGCGTCGGACCGGACCATGACACCCATCGGACTGGACTGCCCCGTCCGGTGAGTATAATCTAACGTGTTTTTCTTATCTTTCAGGTTACATCAGGGGCTTCTCTACAGTATTTCAAAATGCTGTAGATAAGCCCCTGATGTCAATGCCGGGAGCTTATAGGGCAAAAAAAAGGGTGACAGATTCCCTTTGAAGTCTAAAAAAGCTGCAGTGGCCAGTGTGAAAATTGCATCATTTACATTTTTATTTTTAGTACACATTATGATATTGCAAAATAAAAATACATTTAATAAAAAAAACTGAGCATATAATACACCTCACAATTAAAGAAATGGGGAATGCCAGACTGAGCCCTAACAGTAAGGCTGGGTTCACATTACGTTAAGCAGCCCGTTCAACGCATAGCGTTGATGGGCTGCATTAACGGTATAGTATAGCGTGATCATGTTATGCTATACCCGCTAGAGCAGATGAATCACCTGTGCTAGCACAGATGATTCATCTGTGCTAGCGGTGACGGAGCCTCAGGCGCTGCACCCCGCGTCCGAGGCTCCATCAGTGAATGACGGCATATCGTGAACGTGTGCCGCTTTATGGCATGCGTCACGATGCGCCCGACAATGGGGCTCAATGGTAGGGTTAACGGACTGCGTTACAATGCGTTATACCGCGGTGTAACGCAGTCCGTCTAACGGACTGCCTAACGTACAGTCATGGCCAAAAGTTTTGAGAATGACACAAATATTAATTTTTACAAAGTCTACTGCTTCATTTTTTCTAATGGCAATTTGCATATACTCCAGAATGTTATAAAGAGTGATCAGCTTAACAGCAATTACTTGCAAAGTCAATATTTGCCTAGAAAATGAACTTTATCCCCCAAAACACATTTCAACATCATTGCAGCCCTGCCTTAAAAGGACCAGCTAACATCGTTTCAGTGATTGCTCCATTAACACAGGTGTGGGTGTTGATGAGGACAGGGCTGGAGATCAATCTGTCATGATTAAGTAAGAATGACACCACTGGACACTTTAAAAGGAGGCTGGTGCTTGGCATCATTGTTTCTCTTCTGTTAACCATGGTTATATCTAAAGAAACACGTGCAGTCATCATTGCACTGCACAAAAATGGCCTAACAGGGAAGAGTATCGCAGCTAGAAAGATTGCACCTCAGTCAACAATCTATCGCATCATCAAGAACTTCAAGGAGAGAGGTTCCCTTGTTGCCAAAAAGGCTCCAGGGCGCCCAAGAAAGACCAGCAAGTGCCAGGACCGTCTCTTAAAAGTGTTTCAGCTGCGGGATCGGGCTACCAGCAGTGCAGAGCTTGCTCAGGAATGGCAGCAGGCAGGTGTGAGTGCATCTGAACACACTGTGAGGCGGAGACTCTTGGAGCAAGGCCTGGTCTCAAGGAGGGCAGCAAAGAAGCCACTTCTCTCCAGGAAAAACATCATGGACAGACTGATATTCTGCAAGAGGTACAGGGAGTGGACTGCTGAGGATTGGGGTAAAGTCATTTTCTCTGATGAATCCCCTTTTCGATTGTTTGGGACATCTGGAAAACGGCTTATTCGGAGAAGACCAGGTGAGCGCTACCACCAGTCTTGTCTCATGCCAACTGTCAAGCAACCTGAAACCATTCATGTGTGGGGTTGCTTCTCATCCAAGGGAATGGGCTCTCTCTCAGTCTTGCCTAATAACACAGCCATGAATAAAGAATGGTACCAGAATGTCCTCCAAGAGCAACTTCTCCCAACCGTCCAAGAGCAGTTTGGCGATCAACAATGCCTTTTTCAACATGATGGAGAACCTTGCCATAAAGCAAAGGTGATAACTAAATGGCTCAGGGAACAAAACATAGAGATTTTGGGACCATGGCCTGGAAACTCCCCAGATCTTAATCCCATTGAGAACTTGTGGTCAATCATCAAGAGACGGGTGGACAAACAAAAACCTTCAAATTCAGACAAAATAAAAGCATTGATTTTACAAGAATGGACTGCTATCAGTCAGGATTTGATCCAGAAGTTGATTGAGAGCATGCCAGGGAGAATTGCTGAGGTCCTGAAGAAGGGTCAACACTGCAAATATTGACTTGCTGCATTAACTCATTCTAACTGTCAATATAACCTTTTGTTACTCATAATATGATTGCAATTATATTTCTGTATGTGATAAAAACATCTGACAAACACACATAAAAACCAGAGGCCAGCAGATCATGTGAAAATATAATATTTGTGTCATTCTCAAAACTTTTGGCCATGACTGTAATGTAAACCCAGCCCAAGAATCTATAATTGATAAAAATTCAGGGTATTCACCACAGACAGACACACCAAGGAGGCTTATGCCAAAGTAGATATTTGACACTGGCATACTCCACTATCTCCAATGAAAATACAAGCATATTCAGCTCAGATCAACAGTAATAACATTTGGCCAAGCAAGGTACATAGGCACCTCTACTTTAGTGCTGGAAAAGTGAAGGGAATTAACAAAAAGGTGAAGAATGTCTCTATACACCTCAAATGTTATGAATTACATACAGTGCTGCAGACAGCTTATGTGGACATCTAAATGTGGAAAGAGCATAATGAGTTCCTAACTTCCTCACTGCCTGGCGCAGTGGAAGAAATAAAGAGGTTCTTAAAGAGGTTGTCTGGCCTTAAGCTACAAGTCTGCAGTCACACCATGTTACGGCAGATTTGTGAATCCTCACATCGCGTGCACTGCTCATTGCCAAGTATGTAATATGCATACTCCCAGCCACATTCTGACTAGATGGGAGCGGCCTCGCTTAATTCAAGTCTATTGAGAGAGGCTGGAAACAGTCTGGTCGGAATGTGTCCGGGAGTATGGCCACATAGCTCACTTTGAAATTAGTGTTGTCAATTGTGCGCGATTGAGATAGATGACAATAAATGGCAACAAATACTGGTGCTATGTATAAAAAAAATCATTAAACTATTATGCTATAATATTTTTTTAATTAAATGTGTACACATCATAAGCATTTACTATCACATGTATTCAAGTGTAAAAAAGATAACATCTTTTAGAATTAGCACATCTAAAATCATCATAAAAACCCTATTCATCCACATTCAGAGCGGGATCTATTTATATGCATCATCAGTAATTACTTAGGAGCAGAAAGGAAACCTTATCTTGCAGAAGGATTGTTGGCCTCAGAAAGGCCTGTTAGTGTTTCCAATTTCCTTATATAACAAGCCCCTAATGTTGTAAAGGAAGTGGACAGAGACAGAGGAATCAAGCAGGATAAAAAAGCACTAGACCCATGACCCTTAGGGTCAAGAGGTGATGGCTTTAGGGTGTAACAGTAAGGTGGAAGTCTGGGGACATGGTTTCAGGTAGTGTTGAATTACCAGTTTTTTTTTTCTGGCTTCTTGAAAGGGAAAATAGATATGATCTGGCAGTGAGACAGATAGTGCAGACATGAACACACGCAGGCAAAGGGATCACAGGAACCCACTCAAATTAACTTGTCATCTCTGAATAGAAAACCGATTCTGAAAAGGCCTACTCAGTAATTAGTGCTATGTGCACAATTAAGAAAAAAGAAATATCTGGCCATGCTGTCATCATTAATGTTGTCACCAATGAATGAACAGCACCGCTCTGAACATTGCTGCACATCTGTACAGTGCAATGTCACACTGCCTTGTAGTCACCTGCCTATTGCACATATACAGTCCAATCTACAAACTGGAGGATATGCAAACAATACCGCATGCACATGGCCGATTGCTCTGCCATGGGGTAACCTAGGTAGGCATGTGTCCTGTATACATCAGGTACCCATCTAATAAATATAATACAATGCCGCACAGCTGTCTGCACGCACATTGGATTCCTGCACCTGTTTACACATCTATAGCAGGAAACACACTATCCACTACTAAGAAGACTCTCCATCAAGAAATCTTACTGCACTTTCAGGGTACATTGGAATTAAGAACCTTCAAATAAAAATATATAAATATAAGTTTTGACACGCTAACTTATTATTAAAGCTTTGCTAGGCATAAAACAGCATGCAAATCTATGATCAACCACTAGGGGCAGTGTGACAGAAAGACCTGCCACATTGTTAAACCCAAACGAAACCAAGATGATCATCATAGACAATACTTTCAGGAAATAATAGGAACTTTTTTTTTTTTTTTTTAACCCATTTCTGGGTCTGTCTCTGCTATGCTGGTCAGACACCTGGCAATTATGTGATTACCCAAGTTCAACCGATGCCTCAACATTGCTGCTATCGTGCCAGTGTAGATGCTAAACAGGCATCAATGCATAACAGATTTTAGGCAATGGGTAGCAGAATGTGGCTAGGGTGTATGCACACAAACTTTTAGACGCCAATGTACTCCCATAGTTTTTGAGGTAGAAGATGCTTCAGAAAAACAATAGCGTTGCTTTACCTGAAGATTCTTTTTTGTTGTCTTTTAATGTTTTCTGAATCTAAGAAAATTTAAAACCGGAAAAAATGAAAATGTCACCAACGATATATTTTCAAAAATACTGCTTAAAAGACATGGATTTTCCTACTTGCATATCAAAAAGGAATGAATTATAAAAAAAATTGTGTAAAAAGCAGCAAAAAAGTGCCTTTAGTACCAATAACAATTAGTCACTGATTCTCAGTCATGTCAACGTAAGTCCATGTATTCAGAAATCTGACTTTAACCTCTTCCCGACATGAGCCTTATATGTGCGGGGCTGCAGGAGGCTGTGTCCCAGAAAAATTCTGTACATATACTGTGTGACGATCGCGCAGGCTCATGCTGATTGCCGCAGTGATCAAATGCGGCTGTAAGCTCAATATGAGAGCTGACACCCTGCAGCACCTTTAACCCCTCTGATGATGCTGTCAATAGTGACAATGACATTGATGGGCATCGCAGAAGGAGGGAGCCCGCTGTTTGCTTCCATTGACACAACACAATTGAGATCCCATTGTGCCTATAGTCTCCATGGTGACCCCGGACCAAAAGATGGCCATGGGGTCACCCAAGGACAAGGCCTGTAAGCTCCTGTTCAGAGCAGGAGCTGACGCGCCTCCTCTCTGCCTGCGATGCACAGATCTTTGTGACTTTGCATGGATTTCCTCCGGGTACTCCGGTTTCCTCCCACAATCCAAAGACATACTGATAGGGATTTTACAGCGCCTTGTGAAAGTATTTGGCCCCCTGGAACTTTTCAACCTTTTCCCACATATCATGCTTCAAGCATAAAGATACCAAATGTAAATTTTTGGTGAAGAATCAACAACAAGTGGGACACAATTGTGAAGTTGAACAAAATTTATTGGTTATTTAAAATTTTTGTGGAAATTCAAAAAATGAAAAGTGGGGCGTACAATATTATTCGGACTTGTGTGAGTTTCTTGCAAGTGTGATCCCAGTCTAAT
The DNA here is from genome assembly GCF_039654945.1 of Dendrobates tinctorius. Taxonomy (NCBI): domain Eukaryota; kingdom Metazoa; phylum Chordata; class Amphibia; order Anura; family Dendrobatidae; genus Dendrobates; species Dendrobates tinctorius. The sequence goes on from NW_027361675.1 coordinate 34,621,277, forward strand.
AATGAAAATACTGTAGTATATTTGTATGTAGCTGGATATTTAAGGGATGATGACAATAAGCTGCTTTGACTGAATAATTTACGCTTCCCTAAAGGGAAATAAGGTAATAAATATGGAATATACAATTTTTATCATTTGTCCAGGTTATTAAAGAGGTTATCCACTACTTTTACATTGATGGCCCAACCATAGGATGGGTCATCAATGTCTGAACGGCTGAGTTCCGGCACCCCCGTAGATCAGCTGTTATAAGGGGCGGCAGCCGCTGGCTGAAAGCACTCACTTTGCGGAGTTAGCCGACTGCTTGTAGCAGCTACTGCAGGGTACTACACATCCGCCATCATTACAAATCAATAGGAGGCAGATGTGCAGCAACAAGCCCCAGCTACTACAAGTAGATGGCCAGGTCCACAAGCAAGCACTTCTTGCAGGCGGCCGCCGCCACCGATAAAGGCTGATTGTCAAGGGTGCTGAAGTTTCGAACCCTGGAAGATCAGACAATGATGACCTATCCTAAGGATAGGTTTTCAATGTAAAAGTAGTGGACAACCTCTTTAATGGGTGAACTGCAATACCAAGACACTTGGGGTTATTCAGTTGGGAAAACCGACGGCTTAGGGGCAATCTTATTACACTGTACAAATTTATGAAGGTACAGAGATCTTTTCTCTTATTACACTGTACAAATATATGAAGGTACAGAGATCTTTTCTCTTATTACACTGTACAAATATATGAAGGTACAGAGATCTTTTCTCTTATTATACTGTACAAATATATGAAGGTACAGAGATCTTTTCTAATAATCTTTTTATAGTTAAGACTGTGATGACGAGAAGGGAGCATACTCTACGTGAGGAAAGAAGGTTTAATCCTACTCACAGACACAGATTCTTTACTGTAAGAGCAGTGAGAATGTCAAACTCTATAACTATGTCACATGATGCTGTAAAGGTTCATACACTACAGAAATACAAGGAGGGCCTGGATGCCTTTCTTGAAAGATATAATTTTACCAGCTATATACACAGTAGATTCTGTGATAGGACGTTGATCCAGGGAACTAGTCTGACTGCAGTATGTGGAGACAGGAAGTACTTTTTTCCCTAATATGGAGACATAGCATCAGCCTTATGGGTTTTTTACCTTTCTCTGGATCAACATGTTAGGCTATAGGTTGATCTCAATGAAACTATGTCTACTTTTAACTGTCATGATCCATTTTTGGATTTGTGGCAGGTCTGGTTCCACTATAATATAAATGTAACTTTTTTCTTTCATGCCAGCAAGGATTAATGTCAGTTTTCCTTCCTGGCAGCATGCTGCTGCTGATGAGTTGCTAGGTCAGCTGATGTGGGTGGTGACCGCTCCCAACATCCTTTAAATAGTCACCTGGTGCATCAGCTGACTGTTGGTGATAGAGTTTCTCTGGAGACCAGCCGATGAGGTGGGAGCTCTCTGGTGTCAGTGTGTATCAGCTGTTTGAGGTTCTGGTTCCTAATCCTCTGCTGTGTGGAGTTTGCAGCAGCAGCTTGGAAGCTAATTCTTATTCCCTGTCTTTGCCTGTCTCGTGCTTGTCACTACCCCCGTTGTTTTCACCATCTGTAGTGATGATGCTAGCACTCTTTCTGGCCAGTGTACTAGCCAGGGTATAGTGAAGTGACAGCTAGGGACGAGGTTTGTGATGGCGGTGGGGGGAAGGACCCACATAGGACGTTAGGTGAGCTTAGGGATAGGCACAGGCTGAGTTAGGAGGTGCCCCATCCCTCGTTCCCTATTCCTTCCCCTTTTCCATCCCCGTTGTTGGTGTTCATTGTGTCATCCTTAACCTGAAAAACTATCAAACTAAGTCGATTCGGACTCTTTACTTCCATTTACATACAGAAATCAACAGCACTGTTTGTGACCAAAGCATCATGGACTATTTATCTGGAACAAACATCATACCCACACCGGGGAGACAAAAAAAATTAAAAAATTAAAGCATAATTTCAGAACTTAAAGCGGTGGTCCAGCACCTAAAATGTATTTTCTAACTATCTATCCTTACACCCTAACTACTTTGGTAATTTGCTTTATCATACAATACCCTACACTTTTCCTTATCTATCTAATACATAAATGTGTTTGCTTTTTTTACTGTACCTCCTGTGACATTTAGTTTGAGAGGAGTCTCAAATGTGACGTTACAGGAGGCTGGGGCTGGACTCACTCCCCGCAGTGTCCATCGCTCTTCCTGGTACAGGACATCAAATGGGGCAGTGCTGCAGTTACTCACTAGCTTCTTAGTTTCTTACATAGCCATCCTGCATGAAGACGTATTGCATCCTGGGCGATGGATGCTGTAGGCGATTTGAGTGCAGCATCTACACTCTGCTTCTATCTCCACCGCTGCCATAGCTTCTGTGAAAGATGTGGTCAGGAGGGTTTAGATAGAAGCAGTGAGTGACAGCAGTGCTTTCCCACAGCTTCTAGAATGGCCGTCAAATGAATCATCAGCAGAGGGTTGGCGCTGGTGTCACTCATTGCCTCCAACACCACTCCCTGATGATGATTCATTGAGGGTGGTGCTAGAACCAGTGAGTGACCCCAGAGCCGCCAAATTGGTGATTAGTTTGTTAGCGGTGCTAGAAGCTGTGGGGTGGTGCTTGTGACATTCACTGCTTGTATCTCTACCCCCTGCAGATGTCTTTCACGGTTAGAAGCTACAATAGTGGAGATAGAAGCAGAATGCCAGTGCTGCACTCACATCGCCCACGGCGTCCATCCCACAGGATCCAGGACTTCCTTAGAAGCGGTGATGTTGCAAGAAACTAGTGAGAAACTGCAGCACAGCCCTCTAGTGACATTCTGTTCCAGGAGGGGAGATGGACGCTGCAGGGAGTGAGTGCAGACCCAGCCTCCTGTGAGGTCACAGTTGAGACTCCTCTCCAAGGAAATATCACGGACAGTGCAGTAAAAAAACATTTAGGGATTAAATACCGTAGATAGGGAGAAGTATGGGATGCTGTGTAATAAAGCAAATTACAAAAGTGGTTAAGATGTAAAGATAGATACATTTTAGGTGCTGGAACAACCCCATTAAAATTAGTAATCAGTTGCTAAAGACCAATATTCGGGTCTGCCTCCAAACCAAAACTGTAGATCTGGGAGAAAGGACCTAGTAGCTCTGAAACCTTAAACTGAAAAATTCTTGAGAAAAAAAATTGAACTTCAGCGACACAAGAAAAAATAAAATAAGTATATATTGCAAGGACTTTAGATTCAAGAGAGGGAGATTAACTATTCATTGAATTTAATGAGGAGTTACAGGATAAAACATCTGGATAACAGCAACTGACTTGTTAAATGAAACAATCTTCAAAGCGCACAGCTTCATAAACTTGTATGCTTCTAGTTTCCATGTCAGCAAACTGCACTGTGAACAGGGAGAACCCAGACTGGAGGGGCCGAGTTAAGATCCCAGGCTGCTGGAGACAAAACCAGTCAGGACGGTGATATAGTGCAGCTTGTCTCGCGTAGACGTTGCAGCATTTCTCTCTACCTCAAAAGAGCTTTATTACATGATGAATGGGTGGAGAGAGCAAGTACTGTGCTGGACATCCCACCACTGAAAGTCACTATTAATACTGTGTCTGCTTCAAATGTGTTGACAAGTCACAGAGGTGGAGCTTGGTCTTCCTCTATCTTCGAAAACGTTGCCAATGCACGTATCTTCCAGTACCTCCGCTCCACTCCAGACAGGATTATTATAATAAAATATATGCCAATGCCCTCGACTCCGCAAGAAAAAAGGGACTACAGAGTTTGAGAACAGTCATCGCTTTAATAAACAGCCTCATACATTATTACACTGATTAGTCGTCACTTTGTCTTCATCTTTAACAGGCTTGGCCAAAAGAAAAAAGTTCTGAGATTGCAGACCACTTTTTTTTTTTTTTTTTTGCAGAAGTCTCTGTTCTTGTTCCTCCTTTTGGCAATTAATACAAAATATAAACAAGGTGGGATAGTTGTGTGCCAGGGATTTACTGTAGGGACAAGCTGTGACATTAAAACTGTGTTTTTAGATAGCTCACAGCAGGAGAAAGGAGGACTTCTTTTAAGCAAAGATTTTGCCATAGGCACAAAATATAGAAGGAAAATGCTTTTTCTGAAAAGAACTCTTAGTGCAAGAAAAAGGAAACCTTTTAACCTGTCAGATTTCATAATTCCAGTGAAAAATGCCTCACTTGTGGCACAAAAGCCTTGCGGATCTTTCATCCCTGAGTGCAATGTTATTAATGCATTTTGAAGAGCTAATGGGTCTGTCCATACTGGTCACATACAAAACAGTGAGAGTCACATTAAAATTTGTGTATTTAGCTTGGGATATCTCTGGGCTAAGTACATTGAGAGCCTGTTACATGGAAGGAAGGAATACTTGGATAATATTGTGTAGAAATATACACTTTATACCTATTTTTTTGTAATATGTATACATATTTACATATATGTGTTTGTGTATGCATGCGAACAGAGGTGTATATAGGTTTTGCAGTACCCAGTGCAAGAATTCAGTTTGCCATCCCTTCCACCTCAAACGGTTTGAGTGGTTGTCATATCTCCCATCATTCTTATGCGATCTGCATACTTACAGTCACGTGCCAACTCGCCGCTCTTCCTAATTCTCTCAGTGTAACTACTGTATGTTGTAAGTATGAAAATTGCATACGAGTGAAGTGTCCATGTGAAAACTGCTGGAACTAGCAAGCAGAGCTGAATCCTGACAGTGAGTATATTACACGCTGTTGGATCGGCATGCTACAGGGCTTCATTTTATAATTAAATGCTTGTCCAGGTTTGACAGCAAAGTCTGCAGTCAGTCTAGGTGACGGTGTTAGCGCGGGTGGTCAGGAGCAGGAACTCCGAGAGTGGACCCTCTGGACCGTGGCACCGAGGGACCCCGGGCGAGCTGCCAGGTGGAACCGACCCCTATACAGGGACCGTTAGGAGCAGGCCCAGGGGTTCGAGTACCACGGTAGCCGGTACCGAGAGGGGCGGCTCAGGATGGACCGGAGTAAGACTGAGACTGGAGTAGGACGGCAGGAGCCCTGAAGACAGGACTGGAGTAGGACGACAGGAACACTGAAGGCAGGACTGGAGTAGGACGGCAGGAACACTGAAGGCAGGACTGGAGTAGGACGGCAGGAACACAAGGCAGGACTGGAAGCTGCTGTGAGGAGCAGCCGAGACAGGAACTGCAGGAGCAGAGTGTGCACGATGGAGCGAGGCCAGAGTGTCAGGAAACACAACGATCAGGCGCCTCCCTCAGGGGGAAGCGGCCTGATATGGCCCCGTCTGGTCAGCCATTGGTCCAAAGGTGCTTCCGGGTCAGGGCACAGCCGGAGCATAAGAAGCAGGAAGGAGGCGCGGCAGCGGCCTATGGCGCATGCGCATAGCATGCAGGGAAGGCATCGGTCGCGGGCCTGTCTCAGGTGACCGCCGCGGCCGTCGGGTGGAGAGAGGCTGCGGCGTGGGAGCGGAGGGCGACTGCGGCGTGGGAGCGGAGGCTGGGTGAGTATGGCGGAGCGGTGTAACAGTACCCCCTCCCCTAAGCCGCCCCCCCCGGAGGTTAACAAGAAACCTCTTGAGGATACGGGGAGCATTAATATTCTCCCGAGGCTCCCAGGATCTCTCCTCAGGACCAAAGCCCTTCCAATTAACGAGAAAGAAAGTTTTACCTCTAACCCTTTTCACAGCGAGGATGTCCTGCACTTCAAAAATGTTGTCGGCACCCACCGGCTGAGGACCAAGATCAAGCGAGGAATGGAAACGATTCAGCACCACAGGCTTCAGGAGAGAGACGTGAAAGGTGTTCGGGATCCGGAGCGAAGCAGGCAACCTCAATTTGTAGGCAACTTCGTTAATACGTCCCAGAATTTCAAACGGACCAATGTAGCGTGGACCCAACTTGTAGGAGGGCAGTTTCAGTCGGACGAATTTGGAGGAGAGCCAGACCTTGTCACCAACACGATACGGAGGAGAATCCAACCTCTTTTTGTCTGCATAGTTCTTCATCTGATCAGCGGATCTCTTGAGTGATGTGTTGGTCTCAGCCCAAATCTTAGAAAATTCCGAGGACAAGGCATTGGCCGCGGGTACCTCAGAGGCAGGGGTTATCGGAAGAGGAACACCAGGATGTCTGCCAAAAACAATGAAAAACGGAGACTTGGCCGAAGACTCACCAGCATGGTTGTTATAAGCGAACTCTGCCCAGGGGAGTAAGTTGACCCAATCGTTCTGGTGGGCGTTAGAGAAGTGGCGTAAGTATCCCGTAAGCGTCTGGTTGGTACGGCTCTACTTGTCCGTTGGACTGTGGATGGTAGGCCGAGGAGAAGTCGAGGGAAACGTTCATGAGCTTACAAAGCGAACGCCAGAACTTGGAGGTAAACTGAACCCCTCGGTCAGACACAATGCGTCGAGGTAGTCCATGAAGCCTGAAGACTTGATGAATGAAGATTTCGGCCAGCTCTGGCGCTGAGGGAAGACCGGGCAGAGGGATGAAGTGAGCCATCTTGGAAAAACGATCCACCACCACCAGGAAGACTGTGCAGCCCGCAGAGCAGGGTAGGTCGGTCATGAAATCCATGGCGATGTTCTCCCAAGGAACCGTAGGGACAGGCAACGGAAGCAACAAGCCGGACGGAGATCTCCGTGGCACCTTGTTTTTTGCACAGGATGGACAAGAAGCCACAAAGTCGAGTACATCTTGGCGAAGTGAGGGCCACCAGTAGTGACGTTTGATAAGGTCAAGGGTCTTTTTAGTTCCGGCATGGCCGGCCAGTTTGGAGGAGTGCCCCCATAGAAGAACCTTTTGCTTGAGATCCTCTGGCACAAGCGTCTTGCCAGGCAGAGGAGTAAGCCAGTTCACTGGAGCCACGGTGATGATCCTAGTCGGATCAATGATATGTGACGGTTCCTCCGTGGATTCGTGTGGTTGGAAGACCCTGGACAGGGCGTCGGCTTTGGAATTCTTGTTGCCGGGACGGAATCGGAGCTCGAAATCAAATCGGGCAAAAAATAAAGACCATCTGGCTTGGCGAGGGTTTAGTCTCTGGGCAGACTGGAGATAGGCCAGATTCTTGTGGTCCGAGAAGATGACAAAAGGATGGACAGCTCCTTCCAGGAGGTGGCGCCATTCCTCCAAGGCCAACTTGATGGCCAAAAGTTCCCGGTCACCGATCGAGTAGTTACACTCGGATGGAGAAAAGGCCTTCGAGAAGAAGCCACAAGGGTGCAGGCGACCGGAGGCGGTTCTCTGGGACAGCACCGCCCCGGCACCAGTCGAGGAAGCGTCCACCTCGAGTACAAAAGGTCGATCGCTCTCAGGGCGATGCAGGACCGGAGCCGTGGAGAAAGCCCGTTTTAGGGTCAGAAAGGCCTCCTCTGCCTCAGGAGACCAATCCTTGGAAGTAGACCCTTTACGGGTGAGCACAGAAATGGGTCTTGTGATCGCGGAGAAGTGGGAGACAAATTGCCGGTAATAGTTGGCGAACCCGAGGAATCGTTGTATCGCCTTTAATCCGACGGGGCGAGGCCATTTGAGGATGGCAGACAACTTCTCGGGATCCATCCTTAGACCAGCGTCGGAGATAATGTATCCCAGAAATGGCAGAGAGGTCTGTTCGAAGAGACATTTCTCGATCTTTGCATACAGACGGTTCTCCCGAAGACGCTGAAGCACCAGGCGGACACTCTTTCTGTGGGACGAGAGGTCCGGCGAGAAGACGAGGATGTCGTCTAAGTACACAACCACACAGGAGTACAAGAGATCCCGGAAGATCTCATTGACGAACTCTTGAAAGACTGCAGGAGCATTGCAAAGACTGAAGGGCATGACCAGGTACTCGTAATGGCCATCTCGAGTGTTGAAAGCGGTCTTCCACTCGTCACCTGCACGGATACGGACCAGATTGTAGGCTCCTCTGAGGTCCAGCTTGGTAAAGACCCGAGCCCCTCTGAGACGGTCAAACAGTTCTGGAATGAGTGGAAGAGGGTACCTGTTCTTGATGGTAATCTCATTCAAGCCCCTATAGTCAATGCATGGCCGTAGAGTCCCGTCCTTCTTTTTGACGAAGAAGAACCCGGCTCCCGCGGGCGAAGAGGATTTCCGTATAAAGCCTTTGGCGAGGTTCTCTCGGACGTACTCAGACATGGCGGTGGTCTCCACGGGAGACAGAGGGTAGATTCTGCCCCTTGGGGGGTTGAACCAGAAACAAGTTCAATTGGGCAGTCAAACGGCCGGTGTGGAGGAAGGACCTCCGCTTCCTTCTTATCAAAAACATCGGCGTAGGAGCTGTAAGCTGGAGGAAGACCCGGGAGGTCTGGAGGTGACCGTGGAGCGGCCGCCAGGCGGACAGGAGTCAGACAGCGAGCTTGGCACGGGAGCCCCCAGCGGAGTATCTCCCCAGAAGACCAGTCGAGAACAGGCTGATGAGTCCTTAACCATGGAAGACCGAGTAGAATGGCGTGAGAGAGCTTAGGTAAAACGTAAAAGGCTATCTTCTCTCGATGTAAGGCTCCGATTTGCAATTCCACCTCTTCAGTGACCAAGGTGACGGTCACCTGTAGCGGTTTGCCATCCACGGTGGCAATCTGAATTGGGTTAGATAGAGTGACTACAGGAATTTGGTATTTGTCTACCTCTTCCGGCCGAATGAAGTTACCCGCTGAGCCCGAATCCACGTAGGCCACCTCGGAACCACGCCTCCCTCCTGAAACCAAAAGCACAGAAATCGTAAGGGGTTGAGAGGAATCATCATCATCACCTAGGAAGGCCTCTCTTACCTGACCTAGGTGGAGTCGTTTCCCTGTCTCTTAGGACAGGTGCGGATATAGTGTGACGAATGACCGCAATAGAGGCACAGACCTTGTGCCCGTCTCTCTCTCTGACGTAACTCGGCCAACCTGAGATGATCTATCTGCATGGGCTCACCCGAAGAGAAGGAAGAAGATCCGACTGAACGTGAGCTGGCCGACTCAGTGAAAGGAGAAACTGACCTGGAGGAGCGCCTGTCTCTCACTGACTCCCGAGTGCGCTCCAGGAAGCGCAGGTCAATGCGGGTAGCCAGCGAGATAAGGTCCTCTAAGGTGGACGGGGTATCTCGACCTGCGAGTTCATCCTTTATTTTACTAGAAAGACCGCGCCAGAATGCCCCCACCAAAGCTGCGTTATTCCAGCCGAGCTCGGAGGAAATAGTGCGAAAGCGAATAGCGTACTGTCCGACCGTGAGAGAGCCCTGGTGTAAGTTAAAGAGTGACTCAGTGAGAGAGGCTAACCGGCCCGGCTCATCGAAAACCTTACGAAACGTATCCAGGAAAACCGGGAGACTCGAAACGACCGGGTCGTCACGTTCCCAGAGCGGGTTTACCCAAGAAAGGGCCTCTCCCTCCAGATGGAACATGATGAAGGCCACTTTGGCCCGGTCCGAGGGATATTCCTGCGGCAGCCATTCAAAGTGGAGACTACACTGATTTAAGAACCCCCTACAGAGCTTTGGATCCCCAGTGAAACGAGGCGGCTTGGCGAGGCGGGGCGTCGGAGGAGCAGTAGACGCAGGGGGAGGAGTCGGCACTGCAGCGGCAGCCTGGAGGGCCGACAAGCGACTATCAAAGGAGGCCATGTAGGACAAAATGTGGGTTTGAGTATCTTGCTGCTGACCCAGCTCCTGTTGGAGACTGGCCAGCTGAGTGGCATTTCCAGGATCGGCCACCTGTAAGGCCGACAAACGGGTGTCCATCGACTTCATGATTGACATAATGCGCCCCTGATTCTCCCGTAGGAATAGCAACTCTTTCTGGGTAGCAGCCGTAGTACCGGCGGAGTCCATGGCCTGATCGTACTGTTAGCGCGGGTGGTCAGGAGCGGGAACTCCGAGAGTGGACCCTCTGGACCGTGGCACCGAGGGACCCCGGGTGAGCTGCCAGGTGGAACCGACCCCTATACAGGGACCGTTAGGAGCAGGCCCAGGGGTTCGAGTACCACGGTAGCCGGTACCGAGAGGGGCGGCTCAGGATGGACCGGAGTAAGACTGAGACTGGAGTAGGACGGCAGGAGCACTGAAGACAGGACTGGAGTAGGACGACAGGAACACTGAAGGCAGGACTGGAGTAGGACGGCAGGAACACTGAAGGCAGGACTGGAGTAGGACGGCAGGAACACAAGGCAGGACTGGAAGCTGCTGTGAGGAGCAGCCGAGACAGGAACTGCAGGAGCAGAGTGTGCACGATGGAGCGAGGCCAGAGTGTCAGGAAACACAACGATCAGGCGCCTCCCTCAGGGGGAAGCGGCCTGATATGGCCCCGTCTGGTCAGCCATTGGTCCAAAGGTGCTTCCGGGTCAGGGCACAGCCGGAGCATAAGAAGCAGGAAGGAGGCGCGGCCGCGGCCTATGGCGCATGCGCATAGCATGCAGGGAAGGCATCGGTCGCGGGCCTGTCTCAGGTGACCGCCGCGGCCGTCGGGTGGAGAGAGGCTGCGGCGTGGGAGCGGAGGGCGACTGCGGCGTGGGAGCGGAGGGCGGGTGAGTATGGCGGAGCGGTGTAACAGACGGCAGGCTTCTGAATTCTCAGAGCACATGCACTACACACTTTTAGGACTCTCCCTCGCCGGTGGCAAGAGTGGAGTGTCATGTAAGCACAAGTATGAACGTTGTATACTTCTGGCCACACTCCGACTAGATGTGTCCGGCCTCACTCAATTCATTTTCAACACGTGAGGCCACGCATGTCTATTTGGTGCATGACAGCATGTACAATGGCTTGCAAAAAATATTCACCAACACCCCAGGCATTTTTCGTGTTTTGATAACTCACAACTTGGAGTTTCACAGTTTTTTTTGAGGGTTTGCATCAGTTCATGTAAAGAATATGCCTACAATTGAGAACATTTGGTTTTCTTTTTTGTGAAGCAAACAACAAATAGGACAAAATAACTGAAAACTTAAGTGTCCATAACTATTCACCCATCTAAAGTCAGTACTTTGTAGAGCCTACTTTTGCAGCAATTACAGCAGCAAGTCGCTTTGGATATGTTTATATGAGCTTTCCACATCTTGCCATTGGGATTTTTGCCCATTCCTCAAGGCAGAACTGCTCAAGTTCCTTCAAGTTAGATGGTTTCTCTGGTGAACAGCAATCTTCAAGTGTGACCACAGATTCTCAATTGGATTAAGGCCTCGGCTTTGACTAGGCCACACCAAAATATTTACATGCTTTCCCTTAAACCACTCGAGCGTTGCTCTAGCAGTATGCTTTGGGTCATTGTCTTGTTGGAAGGTGAACCTCCATCACAGCCTCAAACCACTAACAGACTGAAACAGGTTTTGCTCAAATTTATCTCTGTATTGCACATCATCCATATTCCCTTCAACTTGGACCATTTTCCCTGTACCTGCTGCCAAAAACATCCCCACAGCATGATGCTGCTACCACCATGTTTCATTGTGGTGATGGTGTTCTTGGGGAGATGAGCTGTGTTGGTTTACCTTGGTGACCAAAAAGTTCAATTTTGGTCTTATCTGACCACAACACATTCCTCCATATATTTGGGGAGTCTCCCATAAGTCATTTGGCAAACTCAAAAATAGCCTTACAATTTTTGCATGTAAGCAAAGGCTTTTTCTGGCCTCTCCTCCATAAAGGCCACCTCTATGGATTGTCCAGCTTATTGTGGTCATATGGACAGATATTCCAGTCTCGGCTTGGGAACTCTGCAGCTCCTTCAGAGTTACCTTTGGTCTCTGATCTGCCTCTCTGATTAATGCCCTCCTTGCCCGGGTTGAGAGTTTTGGTGGACCACCCTCTCTTGGCAAGTCTGTTGTGGTACTATGTTCTTTCCATTTGATAATAGATTTGATGGTGATCTGGAAGATCATCAGAGATTGGGATTTTTTTTTATAACCCAACCATGACTTCTCAAAAATTTTGTCCCTGACTTGTTTGGAGATGTCCTTGGCCTTCACTGTATTGTTTGCTTAGTGGTGCATCTTGCTTAATGGTGTTGCAGCCTCTGTGGCCCTTCAGAAAAGATGAGTATATAATGACAGATCATGTGACACTTGCACACAGGTGGACTTCCTTTCAGTAAGTATGTGACTTATGAAGGTAATTGTTAGCACCAGAATTTTTTAAAGGCTTCATCGCAAAAGGGTGAATACATATGCATATACTAATTTTTATTTATTTAATTTTGCCTATAATTTTCTCACCTCACCAACTTAGACTATTTAGTGCTGATGCATCACACACAAATCAGATTACAAAATATTTAAACACAGGTCTAAAAAAAATGTAAAAACCAAGGGGGTGAATAGTTTTGCAAGCCACTGTATGCAAATTGCATACTTGCAGTTTTGTGACCTCACACTCTCATCACCAGCACTAGAAAATCCTGTCAGCGTGAGAATTCAGTAGTCTGCAGTCACAGAGAATGACTGTAGACTCATCCCAAACTTGGACAACCCCTTTAATGCTCCTAATATAAATAAAAACACAGTAACCCTTAAGTTGTGAGATGGCAAAACACTTTATTAACATAGGGATGTATCATGTATTCTTACAACTTATGGATTGTTAAATGTGTAAGGATCAGAACCAATAACAGCACAAGAATCCATCACCAAAATAACTCGCACTACAGAAATACATAACTAGAACCCTCAGCAGTACAGAAATACAGCATCAAAATCCTCATCAGTGCAGAAATACATCACCAGAACCACCAGCAGTACATAAACTCATCATCAGAACTAACAGCAGTACATAAACTCATCATCAGAACTAACAGCAGTACAGAAATTCATCATCAGAACTAACAGCAGTACAGAAATTCATCATCAGAACCACCAGCAGCAGAGAAATATATCCATATAACCCCAATCAAAGAGAAACACAGCAGCAAAACCCTCATCAGTACCAGAACACATCACAAGAAACACCATCAGGACAGGAATATATCACCAGGAACACCATCAGTACAGGAATACATCACCAAAACCACCATAAGTACATGAATATATCACCAGGGCCACCATCCCTGCACATGAATTCATCACTAGGGCAACCATCAGTACATCCCACACAATACCCTTAAAAATAGCAGTGTCATTATAATGCTCCTGAATAATATCTGCCCTACACTGTGCCTCTGAACAAATAATTACTTGCTGTGTTTCCTGTACAAAATTTGACCCACACAATTAGAATGCTCCTGAGTAATATCTGCCCTACACTGTGCCTCTGAACAAATAATTACTTGCTGTGTTTCCTGTACAAAATTTGACCCACACACTGACCCTCTTATGGTACATGCCCTCCAGACTGCCCTTGGCTTTTTCATGCCAGGTCCCATCTTCACACTGTTCTCGCACACTCTGTCCCCCTATATGGTGCTCCCTCATCAAACTCCCCCTCCATGTCATACTGTTCCCTTCGTGCTGTGGCCTTACACTGTCCCCACATGCTGCCCCCTTTCTATACCACCCGCCTCCACACTACCCAGTCTCCATTTTGTGCCCCCCTCTTTTCTTTTGTCCCATACTGTCTCCTCACACTTTTTCCCTCAATAGTCTCCTGACATATCCTTCCACTCCCCAAACTGTTTCCGCACTCATCCCCCTCGCTCCCCATACTGTGTCGACACCCATCCCTCCCTCACTGCCAATACTGTGTCTGCACCCATCCTCCCTCACTCCTCATACCGTGTCTGCATACATTCACCCCCTCGCTTCCCATACTATGTCCGCACACATGCCGCTCCTTGCTCCCCATACTGGGTTCTCAAATTTCTTCCCCCTTCTGTTTGCTCCCCATACTGTGCCCACATACATTCCCCCCTCACTCCCTATACTGTGTTTGCACCATCGTCCCTCACTCCCATACTGTGTACTCAAATATCTTCCACCCTTCCCCTAACTACAACAAGTCTGTGGTGTCTTCAGCCCCATTGGAGCACTTACCACACCAAATGTCTGCCACCTATGCAGTGACGAGGAGCGACATCAGCAGAGTGATCACATGACTCAATCACGCTGCTGATGTACTGACCCAGAAGTACTAGCAGATAGGGCTTCAATTGCACTTGCGCCTGAAATACGCAAGTACAATTGATCACTGGGAGCCGGCGTGCCACACCTTCTCTAAATTAGCTGTAAGCTTGACAGCCAGTTCAGAGAATGGCCGACTCACACTATGGGGAAGGTAAAATGCAGCCCCTGGGGAGACACCATTGAATAAAGCAGCACAAAGGCGCCTCCCCCAGCAGCTGTGTCCAAAGTAAATGCCCCACATGGCCCCCCCTAAATGCGCCCCGGGTATGTGTACACATATTACTGTGTAAAACTTTTAGGCAGGTGCAAGAAAATTCTGCAAACTAAGAATGCCTTCAAAAATAGTAGTCTTTATGGTATATTTTTTATCAATTAACAATATTAAAAGTAAATGAATAAGAAAAAACAAAACAAAACCAATATTTGATGTTACCACACTTTGCCTTCAAAGCAACATCAAAGCATCAACTCTTCTAGGCATAGTTGCACAGTTATTTAAGGAACTCCGTAAGGAGATGGTTCCAAACATCTCGGAGAACTAACCACATATCTTCTATGGATGTAGTCTTACGCAAATTCTTTTGTATCTTGATGTAATCCCAGACCACCTTGATGATGTTGAGATCAGGGGTCTGTGGGAGACATTCACTTGCCGAACTCCAATGTCATGGATCCACCCCTCAGTGTGTCTGGGATACAGTTACTGACAGCTCAGCCATCCAACCTGGTACAGGGGTGTGATGAAGCTATCACTGCTTTGATTGACAGCTCAGTCATCCAGTCTTGTGCAGGGGCGTGCTGAGCTGTTGGTCTGTTGATTGACAGCTCGACTGGGAGGCACTGGCTGTCTCAAAATGTTCATTTACCTATGAGATTGCCAGGCTACTTAACAGACCTCTGACAGACAAACATTTAGTTAAGTGTGGTTGGTTCTCTCTGTGCCCTGCGTTCTGTATGTTGATCTTTTGTTGCCTGACCTGGGAACTAGTTCTGAGAATCGGTCTGTTTTACCCCTTCTGCTCTGATCCACTATCCTCCTGGTATTCTGACCTTGGAACGTTACCTGACTATGCTTTTGTCTCTTCCTTCTGTTTATCATGTATCCTCCTGGCTTCTGACCTTGGACTCCTTGACTACCCTGACTTACAGCCTGATAATGAGAAGTGACCAGCATCACATCCATGTTCTTTATGCTGAAGATAGGTGTTAATGTCATTGGCTGCATATCTAAGCTTGCTATCCTGCTGCAGAATAAATTTGGAGCCAGTTATATGCCTCCCTCATAATACTGCATGATGGATAAGCATATGTATTTCTTAGCTTTGAGGATCCAAACAATTGACAACACTGAGGACCATTGACACAGTTGACAGAAAAGGAAAGTTAGTACAGCAGATAAAAGACACATCATACTTTCTTCCTCTAGATATCAGAAGATGTCCAACAGTGCAATCTGCTCAGAACTGGCAGCAACCAATGGCACCCGATAGCTCCCTTCTACAGTTCTGTGAAGTAGGGCCAGAAGTGGTCTATATCCATCATGAAATACCTTTATTGATTGGCTTCAAATTTATTCTGCAGTACGATAACGACCCAAAACATACAGTCAATGTAATTAAGAACTATATTCATAGTAAAGAGGCCTGGAAGTGAGGACTGCAACAAGATTACGTCTGTGTGTGTGAATACAAAGAGAGACAGAAGCAATTGCACAAGCCAACATTCACAGATCTGTGGTTAGTTCTCCTAGATGTTTGGAACAACCTTTCTGTGAACTTCCTTTCAAAACTGTATGCAAGTGTACTTAGAGTAATTGATGCAATTTAGAAGGCCAAAGGTGTTCACACCAAAAAATTGGTTTAATGTAGGTTTCTCTAAAGCTTATTCATTTTGCATTTTGTTAATTGATAAAATAAACTAGCAATTTCTACTTTGCAGCATTCTTTTCCACTCCTGCCTATTACTGTTAGACAGTACTGTGTGTATATATATATGTATATTAATGTATGTGTGTATATATATACACACACACACACATAAATATGCATTTGTCATAGAAAAAGGACTCTGCAATCCTATTTCCAATGCTCACCATTCTCATAATTATAATAGTCATGATAGTTAATACTGACACATTTAATTATTGGCTAATACATCCCATGCAGCATTGTTTCATTCAATATTCAATCCATATTCACTGCACACACTGATGAAATGTTGCAGCATTCTGTCTATAATGCTTCCAAACAAACATGGAATCTTTCCTTCAATGATAAAGGGAGAATACATCTGACATCAAGCTGTGCGCCTGAGGGTTATAATCCACAAGAATGAATATGATACTGATAAACAAGGAGGAAAAAAATGTGAATACCGATAAATTCAAGTCTTCCGCCTCGGAAACTCCTCACTTATTTGATTAAGTTAGGTGAAAACGCAGCAGTCACGCTTGTAGCTTTTCTTCCTTTTCCTTACCCTCCTCTCTTTTTATTTCTAATGTGAATCGGAAGTCTATGTGGAGCAGTCTGGCTAGCCCCAGTCTAACCTCCCCATCTGGAAGGAAACTAACCAGCCTTGGGGCTACTTCCAACCCTTCCCAGCTGTTTGGTTTTGGGTTTTTTGTTTTTGCGGGCTTGAGAAAGCATATTTATATAAATGATTGCCATATCCTCTGCCAGCTGTTGACCCTGTTCTTGTCCCTGGTTGGGGCATGTTTTTCATTTTTAGCGGCCACAGACTGGAGCTGACCCTCACTGGACTAACACGCTATGCAGACAACTATATGTGTTTGTGCAGTGACACTTAGCACAAAGGATACACAGTGCAAAGCAAAGGACCGGTGTTTCCCTTTGGGCTAATGTCACAAAATTGAGAACAGAGAATCAGAGAGAAAACTGAATCAGTTTGGAATCTAACAGACTTATGCTTTTGCACTTAAAAAAGCTTTAATGGTTATTACTCTTATTACAGACAATTAATTTCACAATGCAGCTTTTTTTTGTTGCAGCCATAGCGTAGCAATATAATGTTTAGGTCTGTATCACTATGCATTATTTATTATGACACTATTAGGTAAGGGAGTCTGGTAGCACAATTTCAGACTCATTAATGAGTCAGGACATTTGCTGAACTGTCAGATCTAGAGAACACAGAGAGTTTAACTATATTATACTGGTACCAAAGCTGTCTGGTACTTAGATTTTTTTTTTTATTTTTTCCTAAGTACTTTCTCTAATATTGCCAACTCAAGTGTCTGCAAAATATGAGAAATCTCGGTATAGGCTTATAACTCATGCTGTCCCACTCTTAAGGTGGATCTACACTACACAATTATCGACAGTGGGCATTTATAGAGACGATAATTTTACATTCTAAACACGCTGCAAAACATTCGCTTGTCGGGTGAAGTGATCAATCAATTGCACAAAAGATCATCGTTCTCGGCAGCACAATGCCCTGTGCAAACAGGACCATTGTGCTGAAAAAAATGGCAGCCAGGGGCACAACAATTGCAGTCGCAGAGGTCACGACCAGGCCGGTGCAGGTGGGGGGCCCGCTGACACCAATGCAAACTTCAACTGGATATGCATCCTCGGAAGCACATTCAGCTGGAGTGTATTGCGGCACAGAGACCCGCCCGATCCGTGTGCTGCAAAACGCTGCTGGCCAATCAGAGGCGAGCAGCTGATATTGACATACACCTGACTGGGGGTGCATGGCAGTGACGTCATGCACTCCCGTCACTTGCATGTTGAAGTCAGCAGCCGGCATTAGAATACATAGTAACATAGTATTGAAGGCTGAAGGAAGACCTTATGTCCATCTAGTTCAGCCTATTTTTAGTGCAGCTGTTCTGCATTGTTGTTCTGCATTGTTGATCCTGGGGAAGGCAAAAAACCCACAGAATAGGATGACGCATGAAGGGGGAGCGGAGGAAGATGAGTACAATTGTGTATTTTTTTTCCAAGTATTAAAGAACAGGATAGGAGACATACATACCAGGATAGGGGCTCAGAATAAATGACATACAGTTGTGGCCAAAAGTATTGACACCCCTGCAGTTCTGTCAGATAATACTGAGTTTCTTCCTGAAAATGATTGCAAACACAAATTCTTTGTTATTATTATCTTCATTTAATTTGTCTTAAATGAAAAAACACAAAAAGAATTGTCCTAAAGCCAAATTGGATATAATTCTACACCAAACATAAAAAAGCGGGTGGACAAAAGTATTGGCACTGTTCGAAAAATCATGTGATGCTTCTCTAATTTGTGTAATTAACAGCACCTGTAACTTACCTGTGGCACCTAACAGGTGTTGGCAATAACTAAATCACACTTGCAGCCAGTTGACATGGATTAAAGTTGACTCAACCTCTGTCCTGTGTCCTTGTGTGTACCACATTGAGCATGGAGAAAAGAAAGAAGACCAAAAAACTGTCTGAGGACTTGAGAAACCAAATTGTGAGGAAGCATGGGCAATCTCAAGGCTACAAGTCCATCTCCAAAGACCTGAATGTTCCTGTTTCTACCGTGTGCAGTGTCATCAAGAAGTTTAAAGCCCATGGCACTGTGGCTAACCTCCCTAGATGTGGACGGAAAAGAAAAATTGACAAGAGATTTCAACGCAAGATTGTGCGGATGTTGGATAAAGAACCTCGACTAACGTCCAAACAAGTTAAAGCTGCCCTGCAGTCCGAGGGTACAACAGTGTCAACCCGTACTATCCGTCGGCGTCTGAATGAAAAGGGACTGTATGGTAGGAGACCCAGGAATACCCCACTTCTTACCCCGAGACATAAAAAAGCCAGGCCGGAGTTTGCCAAAACTTACCTGAAAAAGCCTAAAACATTTTGGAAGAATGTTCTCTGGTCAGATGAGACAAAAGTAGAGCTTTTTGGGCAAAGGCATCAACATAGAGTTTACAGGGGACAAAAAGAGGCATTCAAAGAAAAAAAACACGGTCCCTACAGTCAAACATGGCGGAGGTTCCCTGATGTTTTGGGGTTGCTTTGCTGCCTCTGGCACTGGACTGCTTGACCGTGTGCATGGCATTATGAAGTCTGAAGACTACCAACAAATTTTGCAGCATAATGTAGGGCCCAGTGTGAGAAAGCTGGGTCTCCCTCAGAGGTCATGGGTCTTCCAGCAGGACAATGACCCAAAACACAATTCAAAAAGCACTAGAAAATGGTTTGAGAGAAAGCACTGGAGACTTCTAAGGTGGCCAGCAATGAGTCCAGACCTGAATCCCATAGAACACCTGTGGAGAGATCTAAAAATGGCAGTTTGGAGTAGGCACCCTTCAAATATCAGGGACCTGGAGCAGTTTGCCAAAGAAGAATGGTCTAAAATTCCGGCAGAGCATTGTAAGAAATTCATTGATGGTTACCGGAATCGGTTGGTCGCAGTTATTTTGGCTAAGGGTTGTGCAACCAAGTATTAGGCAGAGGGTGCCAATACTTTTGTATGGCCCATTTTTGGAGTTTTGTGTGAAATGATCAATGTTTTGCTTTTTGCTTCATTCTCTTTTGTGTTTTTTCATTTAAGACAAATTACATGAAGATAATAATACCAAAGAATTTGTGATTGCAAGAAACTGAGTATTATCTGACAGAATTGCAGGGGTGTCAATACTTTTGGACACAACTGTATACACCAGGATGGGGAACATATATACCAGTACCAGGATGTGCCCATGATGGGGCACATATAAACACCAGGATGAGCTAAGGATGGGGAACATATATACTACGATGGATAAGATATAAACCAGGATGAGCACAGCAATGGGGAACATATATATCAGGAAGGAGAACATACACACCAGGATGGTGAACATATATACCAGTATGGAGGTCATATATACCAGGATCAAAATCATGTATACCAAGATGGGGGACATTACTACATATTGGGGGAGGGGCAACTCTTATGTCCTTATAGGATTTAGAACACTACAAGATCCCATACTTCTTAACAACATGCGTGGGCAAGCAGGTGGGGGGCCCAGGTAAAAATTTTGCACCGGGGTCCATTGGATTCTAGTTACGCTACTGATGGTAGCCTACAGGGATTGAAATTTATTACAGATCATTCAGTGCGCAACATGTCATTAGTTAGGGGTTGATTAACTCTGCATATTGTGCAGTGTAAATGGAGACTGTTAGTTTAGGGATATTTGTTCCAGAAAGAGCACCACTATTATCTATAGGCTGCGTCTGGTATTGCAGCATTGCATTCTCAGCTTCCTTTTCTGATGAGAAGCAAAACTCACTCTTACAGTTTCCATGAATACTTTCATTGCATTTAAAATGCTGAACAGTTTGGACAATACAACTTAAAGTACACTAGTCCTTTTACGCCTTTCACACAAATGCTGTTGAAAAACATGGCCTTGCTGCACGCATTCTTCATCAGCTAAAATAGTTTATGATGCACATACTGTACCTTTCCAATATGTCTAGGAACTGTCCTAATTCTCATGCCATTCACTCTTGGAGTGGCCAATACTCCTTCATCAGCACTCTTGCAGCACTATAAACGTACAAACTTCATTTTCTTTTCTTCCCAGCATGCCTAGTAACTTTGTGAAATGGCTTGCCTGCCCCACAATGAAAACCAGCCTCTTTTTTAAGTCTATAGCAGTGGGAAATAGACAAAGACCCACTGCATTTCCTCTAATCCATTTGGGTGTCTCTACTGGTAGAGATGGCTTATAGCCAGCAGTGGACAGCAAGTTTGATGGAAAACATTTCTTTTGGCGGTAAGGCAAAACAGTTGTTAAATAAAGAGATCTGATGACTTATTATTTAGCACATTGGCCCCAAGTCACAAAGAACGGAGAAGTGCAAGCCAGTCTTAATGAATGGAGCTACCGGAGGAAGATGTACCTAATTTATTAAGAGGAATATGTCACTTAATAAGTTATGTTCAACTTCCAAGTGCCATTTGCCTCGAGTAATTTCTGTGGCTAGTTATATACCACTAACTTTTCACGAATATGACAGGCAGGCAAAGCGCAATATTTTTCCACAACTTTTGAGTCATACAATAATTTTGATACTTATTTAAGTGTCAGAATTCTGGTGTAAATCGTCCCCATCGTTTACATTACATCAAGTTGTCTGAAATTACAGTGAAACTATAACATTTACTGTATTTATTGTAAAAATGTTTTCATTTTTTATCTAGTTCCCATATCTGCTTGATTAATTGCTGAGCAACAATTCAAGGAGGACTTTGGCAACAATGCCCAATCCAGGAAGATCTATAGAATCTGGGTCAATAAAGGTGACGGAGACACCGACAGAAGGGGGCTCCTGTGCAAAAACAGTGTATGGGCTGTGAGATAGCGCTCACTGAATGTGTTGGGGACACTCACTTGGCAGTGGGATTAAGGCACACAGGAACAATTTTTCACTTAAACAGTCCATTTGGATTATTCACACAGCATAAACCACATAAAGTATAGTTCATTTCATTACATCAACGGAACCCGTTATGACCAACAGTCTGTTTCAATGGCAGATACACTTGTCTGCCTCTACTAAAACCCCCTTGTCCAAGGTTACCTTCCAGGAGCTCTGCTCCACACCCTGACTTCTTGTCAGTCCTGGCTTCCAGAGGAACTGCCTTACTGGGATCACTGACTCATACAATCACTTACTCCACAAACCTCAGCCTGTCAGTTCCAGACCCTCAGAAGGACGGTAGATTACCCCAACTTGGAGAGCCATCACGGACTCTGCAGGCACATGTCCTCCTCCATGTGCTATCCAGGAATCCTGTCCTCTTCCAGGACCTTCCAACACAGAGACCATGTGACCAAACAACAGTCTCATTATATCCCATGAGACACACCCCTTGATGGGAGGTAGGTGGTTAGCCAGACCCGCCCAGTTCCCCGGCTAACCTGCAAGCCCAGCCCCTTATAAACTAAACAAGGCTCTTGGAACTACCAGCCCCAGAGCAACATTCCAGGCTTACAGTGCAGAGGACCTCCACCTCTGCGACACATACCGGCCATTCAAAATAACGCCGGTCACTGTCTCACAGGGCTCTTTACGGCACCTTAGCTTATCATAATACACAATTCCACCTGCTTTGGAGGAAGAAGTGGGCACCATCACCTCTTGGGCCTATATGCAGCCACACAGGAAGCACCAATGATACATCCATCCCTGCAGAGTACCCAGGAATTAAAAAAAAATAGATGGAAGTCCCTGTAAAGTATTAGACAATTATAACTATGTAGAAGATGTAACAATTTAATTAATATTAGAGAAGAACAATTAAACATTTTTATGCACTTTACTGAAACTGTATTCTATTACTTTGGTACTATTGTTTGGGTTTGGCGCATTAAGCCATATACTATAGTATTAAGATTGATTTGGAGTCAAGCTTTTATGTTGCATATAATATTCATAGTCAGTGTAAATGTATGCTTTAGTTTGTGGGCTGTGTGGGATGGTTTGCAGCCTCATCATGGGTCTTAACTAGGGATGAGTGAATAGCTTTGGATAAGTCCTTAACTGAATAACTATAGCGCTTCCCGAATAGCTGCATCGGTAACCTGGATACCTGAAATGCTCCCGATAATCAGCTATTTGGTGCCACAGCTGCATGTCTTGCGGCTGTGTGACAGTCACAACACATGTATAGAAAATTCTGTTTGTTTTGACACATGCAGCCACGGTGCCGAACAGCTGATTATCGGGAGCGCTCCAGGTTTCCGGGTTACCAATGCAGCTATAGCTATTAGGATAATTAGTTATCCAAAACTATTTGAGCATCCCTAGTCTTAGCCTGTAAATCAATACATTTTGTTATGCTTTTGCGTGTATCTGACTCATATTTTTGTTTTGTATTTAGTGAATAAAAACGTATTAATATGTTAGTACATGTAACAATTCGATTTGCGCTGCCTTGATCTGGTATATAGCTCAGGCCTCCATTGCAGCCAGTCTTCACTTGTGGGCCTGGCATCCTCAGCCCTGGGCGACTCTGGCAATTACTAGGCCCCCAACAGAGAACCAAACTGTATGCTGCACCAGGATATTGTGAATCAAATTGCTCATCTCCAGAGATGAGCAAATTTGTTCGGATTCGGTTCCGAATACGATCGGAATTGAATATTGTTTTTGCAATATTCGTCGAACACAGCTGAACATAAGTAGAGTCAATGGGAGTAGAAATTACCAAATATGTTCGGAACGATCATAACACATACATTCGGCATGAATAGTGTTCGAATATGGCTCGATTATGTCAAAATCAAATTCGGGGACAAAATCCAAACAAATTTGCTCATCTCTACGGTCACCTCTACTTAATATATATTTTATGGAAGGCTGCAGTAAGTTAAACCTAAAATAAAACATTAAGGAATGAAGTTTTATTTTACTATTATTATTAGTTGATTATAAAAAGCACATCAAATAAAGGTTACTTACATGATATTTTAATTTATACATGATAAAAAAAATTATGAAACATTGATAAGTGTAAAGGATATAAACTGTCATAGATGAAGGAGGATGTCCCAAAATGTTTTAGCCACTAATTCCCCAACAACATGTGCATCCAGGAGGTCCAGTGTACCACTATGGGCTGAGTAAAATAGCTGATATAATTGAAAGAGCTTCTTTGATGGTCAGTGACACCTTAGTGTACAGATAAATGGAACAGACACAATGAACTGTAGCCCTCTGCAATCTCCAGAAGCATCAGTGCCTCCAATGATAGTAAGTTAAGATGGCATGTGTGTTCTGTTTGGGATGCAGAAGAGTCTTCTTTATTCTCAATGCACTGATTTAATTAAAAATAAATTTACTGTTAACGCTTAAAGTGGTGCCAAAATTATCCAAACAGAAGGTTTATGATAATTAATAATTAATTTGCAGTCAAATTCACAGATTGCAGCTAAATCTTTATTAATTAATAGCTCTCTTTGCATAGGTGAAAGTGAGGCAACGACAAGCCAAAAATCGAGCTTTTTCCCACTTTTTAACAAGTTGTTGGAATAGCTATGCAAAATGTCTTTGCAGCATTTTATTGCTACATGTGACATAAAAGGCTACTCCACTTTGCAGAATATGATAGGAAATTACACTACTAGAATTTCCCACTGGTGCAGTTTATAGTTTGACTATTCTGATGACCCCTAACTATCACACATCATTTAATACTGATATCATTATACATGGCAGAAAGATTTTTTGGGCTCCCAAGGCTCCATGCTACGTTATTAATTTTGGGAAGATTCCTTTTAGCCATGAGACCATTTTGCTCTACCTTAATAAACTGTATACGACACTCAAGGACCGAGAAAAGATCTTTATTTTCTGGACAGGCCTTCTGAAACTAACTCAACAGTCTCCTATATGCCTGTAAGGCTGTTGAGTTCGGATCAGGAGACCCACGGCCAGTCTGGAAGATTCCTTCTAGCCTTAAGACCATTTTGCTCTACCGTCACATATACAATATTCAAGGTACAAGTACGGAAAACGAATGCCCGGATCAGTCTCAGATCTCCTGAACAAAGCTCAAATGCCTCATATATGCCTATGAGGCTGTTGAGTTCTGATTAGAAGACCTGCAGCCCGTCTGGGCATCAATGTCTATACATATTCATTAACGGTTTCTCACCGTCATGTGGCACTTGAGATCTTTGCAGTTTTCTTAGGTGATACTGGCAAAAGAGCTTTTTGCACAGGTCCTCAATGATTAGTAGAAAATGTGTTTAAATTTGAACACAGATATTCCTAATTAGCAGAACACAGCAGTCAGTATCTAAACGTAATGACCAATTCAACTCTACTGTATAATGCTGCTATACTAAGACATATGCATATATTCACAGAAAGGTTAGTGTTTCATTTCTTAATATACCACACTATATAGCAATGAACGACACATTACAATCCAGTAAGAAGGTTAATTTTGGGGCCATAGGAGCTTGCCATCCATGGGATGTGCTGTTTATGTGTGAAGGGCCAGCTGCTCAGATGACCACGCTCCAGAGCTTGGCATTCTGAGCAGCTTCAGCACAAACACGCCAGACCTATACACAAGTGCTCAGCGAATTAACTGATGGGATCTTTGAAGCCTCACTAACCCAGATTAACTAAAGACCAAAATCTGTGAAATCACTATTCAATCTCCTTTTTTTCAGACTGGATGTGTCTGGTGAGGGTGAGGATAACAAGACACTTCCAAGCCATCTGCCACGTGTGTAGATTCTGGTTTAGGAAATTAGTATCCACACCAACTGTATGGATTTATAGCACCATTTTAACTGTGCTTTTGCATGTCACCATCTCTAAACAGTAGGATCAGTTTCAGTGAATATTCACATATTCATGCAGACTAATGTACCCACAAATACAGGTACATAACCAGATGATCTTTACAATAAATCAACAAATTCATTTTTTTATGGTAAGAAATACGTAATCTATGTAAATTTAAGGTTACAGTAATCATACATTTAGGTAACTTAGAAGAAATACCTGAAGAGGCAGTGTACTCCCTTAGGTCAGGTGATAACTATTAGTTTGGATGTAGAAATACCAAATGTCCATCTGATATATCCAAGGTGATAAGGCAGGGTTGCCAATTTGACTTTTTATTTTCTCTGGACAGCTCATCCAAAAAATCAAGGACAGGCAATATTTTTTATGGACACATTGTAAAACCATAATAAATAATTATGACTCAGTGGTACATGTCTACAGCCCATAATTCTGATATGAAGACATTAGCTGCATTTACTGTAATCTATAAAATTCTGATAATTACAGTCAAAATAATCTGTATAAGTTTCTTCAGCTTAAAAAAAATCACCTTAAATTAAAGCAAACCTGTCACCAGGTTTGGCTGATGCGAGTTACGGCTACCGCCTTTCAGGGCTTATCTACAGCATTGTATAATGCTGTAGATAAGCCCCCAATCCAGCCTGCAAGAAAAGAAAAATAAGTTTCATTATAATCACCGACGGGGCGGTCTGGTCTGATGGGTGTCGCAGGTCATGGTCCGGCGCCTCCCATCTTCTTGCAATGCCGCCCTCCTGCTTGCTTCACAGGGTCCCTGGCATCGCGCTCCTGCGCAAGTGTACTTATCTTCCCTGATCCCTTAGATCGGGGGCTTATCTACAGAATAGAATTCATAGAATGCTGTAGATAAGCCCTGAAAGGTGGTGGCCATAACTCGCATTGGCCAAACCTAATGACAGGTTCCCTTTAAAGGACAGGGTAAAAATATGCCCTATTTTTACAGACTGTCTTGGAATTTCTGGATGGTTGGTAATTTTGAGATGAGTGCAGCCAAATATTTGCCCTGTAGAAAATGTGTTATGTAGCAAGTTTTCAGTCTCACTCTCTGTATATGGGGTTCCTTTTTCCGATGGAGTTAAAAGTTTGGATAAGAGAGCCATGTCCCAATCTAGAGTCTTCAGTCTAAACGCTCCCCATGCATAACATACATAGTAGACTAACATCAAACTAATCTGCCGATATTGAAGGGTTTGGCCAACAGTCTAATGTGTATGGGGGAGCTTTATGATTGGATCCAAAAGATCTGGCATGTCCCTTTTGTTCTAAGCCACCACAAGAGTCGTCAGGCAGTGACTCTCATAGAGAATACAGGAGCGGTCATGCAGCTGATGGTGCTTGTGGATGAGAAAGCTGTTTGGTTGGGAGCTGTCTTAACTGCATGGGGAGTTTAAGACACCCATGAGGTGCATTTAGATAGTTCAATAATTGTCAAACAAATGTTTGTAAGAACACTGGTTTCTGACTAACAGCTTGTGTAAGTATATTGGTGATCCCCCAAAAAATGAACAAAACACGTTGGGCTATCAGATCCTTTCTGGCTGGAACTTTTTAACATGTTACTGGATAGGGACAAAATGATCGTACTGACAAATGTTCTGTTCCCATCAGTATTCGTTGGCTTGTGTATTCAGGTAAATGAAATCCGTTTGCTATATATATGTTAGCCATTCCAAATGAACCAATGAGGTATATGGAAATGTTGTTTTTCTGATGGTTCAAACTTTAAGCTGGAACTCTGGATTAGAGCAAAAATAAGTTATCGTACTTTTTGAATTGCTTGCTACACAACAGCTCTAAAGGCAGCATAATGCAGAGTACAATCTTCTATTATGAAGTGTTAAAAAAGGCGATATCATGCGGCATATCACAACAGTCTTATGTAAAAATAGACTCACAAGATAAGAATATATTCAAGTGTGACTAAACCCTTCCTATCCCATATTCACACGATAAGTGTTCGTTAAGGTATACTGACAAGCGGCACTTATGCTGCCGAAATTTCAGCAACTAAAATCAGTTCCATGCATCTGAATGGGGATATTTTGATGCAGGCACATGGATTTCTATAATCTCCAGATGAATGGGACAAGAACAGAAATTTATGTAACAAATAGGTTGCATGTAAATATACTGAAAGAGACACTACCAGGTGTACCTGGTATTGGATTCCGGTGGTATTGCAGCACAGTTTCAGAGTTTGTAAGAATACTCATTTCTGACTAACAGCTTGTGTAAGCCTGCTGTTCATCACCAAAAGAATGAGAAAAACGCTAGTGCATCGGGTAATTATGGAAGCTATGATGCAAAACCTGACACAACCTATGGACAGGTGTGGAAAAAACCCTTATAGAGACTCTGTCAGCACAATTTTGTAATACATGGCAGTAATTGTGCTGAAATACCGATTACATTGATACATTTAGTGAAGAAATCCACTTTGTGGATCTTCTTTTATCAGTATTTGAAATTTTCTGCTAATTAGATTTTAGTGCACAGGGGCCGGACTGCGCACTGGGTCTCCTCCTCCCTCTCTGTTAACCCTCAGCCCCTCTGCCTGCCTCCAGTCTGTGAATGACCTTCTTCCCCTGTTTGAAAACCCAGTAGTGACCTGTATTTCAAAGATCGGAGGCAAACAAAGGGGATGGGTAATCACAAGGACAAGGGGGAGAAGACCCAGTGTAAAGTCTGGCCCTTGTGCACCAAAATAGAATCAGAAGAAAACTTAAAATGGGGATTATAGAAGAACCACAAAGTGGATTCATTCACCAAAGGTGTCAATGTGATCAGTATTACATCCCCATTAAAGCCATGTCTTTACTTTACATTACAAAATTGTGATGACTGTTTCTCTTTACGTTTGTAAATGTTTTATTTCTACAATAGCAAAAGGATCAGTTGTTCTCAGAAATTTACAAGTTCTAAGCACCAGGACATCAAACATAGAAGGTGAATTAATTCTTATGTGGATCTGGAAGTCCACAAAACATCTAGACCATTGAACGTAAAATGTGAAGTAGCAGAGCCCTAATTTACTGCAGTTGAAATAGGGTAATAAAATCTGGTCAGACCATTTAAAATGCCTGTAAAAGGCACTTTGTGGTAAATAAATTAAAACATTGCATAGGCTCATGCTAGGAAAACATGGTGTAAAACTAATACATTAAGAGCATCGTGGTGATCTATAGTGAGTGGCTGTAGCACTTAGGGCCATCATAGGTAATATTAGCGAGAAGCATACAGACCAACTGTGTGAAACCCCTAAATCAGGGGCATAGTTTACTTATATACCAGTAAGAAACAACAATGACAACACAAGTCTACGATTCACTACAAGGGAATTTCAGAAAGTACTGGTCAGAAATGGAAACTCTAAGGCAATTAAAAAATTGGACAGTGTAAGTGGAACAGCACCTTTTACAGAAGAGGAGAGCACACGCAAGCTCTCTTAATGGCTAGAAAGCATTTTGAACTGACACTGCAATTGATCTGATGCAAATTATTGAACTCGTAATCATACACATTCCAGAGTGCAAAGATATTAATTATTAATGAGGGGAAATGCAGCATAGAGTATATGTTTTTAACAATGAATAGGCAAATTATAAGATGGATGAGGCTGAGATGCGCATCAATCCTCTACTTCATCTCAAAATGATGACATGGTGGAGGGTACAAAAATAAAGTCATGCAGTATTTATGGTGCTGAGGTGCAGATATTCTTTTTTTTCCAAGATTGCATCCCTAAAGTATCAGGATACAACTTCAATATTAATAGAGCTGTAAAGTGTTTTTGTATTTATCTACAAGTCCCATTTTCTATAAATCAGGAAAAAAAAGTGTTTGAGAAATAAACTTTTCATGACCAATAAACTAGAAGATCAGATTATGGCTCGCTTTATGGTGTAATGCATTGCTCCATTCGGGCTCATGCAGACGTTTGTGGATCTCGGTCCGATCACGACACTAAGGCCGGAGTCAAATGAGCGTATCACATCGAATGCGATATGCCAACAGCACTTGGCTGCAGCTCGATCCAAGTGTCAGTGCTCTTTAAAATTAATTTCTCCAACTTCTCCATTGCCGGCGTCCACGGGAACCGCACTTGGGTGATATCTGAGTGCAGAGTGATGTGTCACATGTATCCATATAAGTTTATGGGTCCGATTCATCAGCATGAGAAAATAATCGCAGATGTGAGCTGCCATATAGGTTAGCATTCGGCAGACTGCAATCCGATATTTTATGGGATTGTACTTGTCTGATTACATTGCAGATAGTAGCCAGTCCTCATGCACAGACTGACCGCAGGTCTCCTGATAAAAGCATGACAGTCTCATAAAAATATATGAAGCTGTCACGCTCCGGTCGGGAGATCCGTGGCCAGTCCGTGCATTGCAGTCTATGATTGGGCCGCGATCCACAGACATCTGCATGAGCCCTTAGTAAGACTAATAATTCCACAACATTGTATTAGCCATATACACAACACAACACCAATTTTCATCAAATTCCATTGGTCAGATACGTCAAACATTGAACTATTACAGTAAAGGCATATAAATATGTATTTCTTATTATATCCACATATCAATACCAATTTTAAAAGGTTTATACATTGATTTCAGACAAGTGATCGGTGGTGTTAGCACTTTCACCACAATGATGAAGTCTGGTACCGCAGCTCACCTGCATTCACCTATGGACATCACTGTGTCTGGTGCTGTCCTTTCCTTCTGCTGAGCTGTGGTGATTGCAATGATGTGGAAACACATATAGATGGCTACACACATAAAATCTCTTAAAGTCCTGTAATGTATTCCCCAATGTCCCTGCTCTGGAAGCTGTGACATGCCATGCTTCTCCGTAAGAGCCTCACACTTACCAGCTTGTCGTCATGAGTACATTGCTTCTCTAGCAAAAGAGTGGCCCTGCAGGATGGTAATGCCAAAATAGATTTAGGAGCTGGTTCATGAAACAGCTTTGCGGGAATGGGGCATGGCCGAGCAGGTCCGACAAATTATTCATAACTTAAGCAACAAAAGTGGCAAAAATTACATCAGGAATATAATCCAGTCCCAGATTAGAGACCCGTTATTGTGTTGGCTCATGGCAACCGAAAGATGCACTCATTTCATTAAGAGGCACATGCCTCTCAAAGGGGTTTTCCAGCCTTAGGCTACAAATCTGAAATCACTGTATGTGACTTTAGACTTGTGTTTCCTCACATCGCGTGCACTGCTCATCTGTGAGGACTCTCCGTTGCTGCTGCAGAGAGCGGGTACTTATGGGACCAAAAGTATGTAATTTGCATACGTCTGGTCACATTCCAACTAGACTGTATCCGGCCTCCCTCAATACACTTTGTATTGAGAGGCCATGCCCATCTAGTCAGCATGTGACCACACATATGCAAATCACATAAATGTGGTCATGCTCCCGATGCTGGCACAGGAGAATCCTCACAACGTGCAGTGCGTGTAATTCACAAGTTTGCGGTCACAGAGTGACTGCAGACTTATAGCCTAAATCAAGACAACCCCTTTAATAAATTTTGGGCATATTACTCCAGTACATTGTCCATCAAGACTGGGGTACAAATGCTAATCTTTCTGATTTCGGGGACTTAGAATTTTACAATGAAGTGTTGTGAAAGCTCCAGTTACCACAGTATGAAGACCTGAACAAACTCCAGATTTCTCAGCTTATTGGCTGGTATAAATGTTAAATGGAGGGGGTGTAATATTATGGGTTAACTGTAGAAATAGCTGAATTTTAATAGTTAATTAACAATAAAAAATAACTAATACAGAATTAACTTTTTCAATTATTAAAGTAAGGTATATGTGCTTTACCACTCTTTATTGATGAAAAATACTATATGTATCAAAAATCCATTATTTGCCAACATTTCCAAATCATTCATTAATATATCATCCATAGTCAAAACAATAGTGGGATTTTTTGGATTCAAGATCATCAACAGGATACAGTAAGCTTTGGCACCAATCCAAAATGTCACTTTTTACCAATATTTGACATATCAGCTAAAAGAAATGGACTAGAGAACGCAAAAGTGTCCTGTTTGTGCCCTGATGGCTACACATAATGTTTCACAATTGTTAGTATAGATAAATACAAGGCATCTCATTCAGTGGAAGGACATGCAGGTTAACTGCCCATGACCTAGGCTGCCTCTAAGTGAGGGAGTGACCTCTGACCAGGTGCCACTAGTTCTGTTTAGCTACATGTTGCCACTGCTGTAAACACAGGAAACACAAAGTGTTAAACTTGTTAGCTACTGGCGGCTTAAGGTAACGGAGGACTCAATAGTGCCAAAGGCAAAATCATCAATAATGCTGTTAATATTCCGCAAAAGGTGCAATCACAAGGGACGCAACACCCTAATTACAATGTGCCCTTAGGTACTTAAGCTTAAAGGGGTTTCCCACCTTTGAGGACTATATATATATATATATATATATTTTTTTTTTTTACGTAAATGTATATATATTTTTGCAATTTTCTCATTAACATTTTTGCACTGTTTTGCTTTTACTGACACTTTTTTCCCTGCACTTTCAACTTTGATGTGGCCTGTGTTCATAAATAAGATGAGCAGAGCTCAGGAAAAGACAGATAAAGGAGCAGCCAGCAATAGACAGTGCAACACAAAGGCTTAAAACGGTAAATGGTGCAATTTTTTTAATAGAATCCGGAAACAAAAATTATTATTTAACCCCCCCCCCCAAAAAAAAAAAATGCATTTGAAAGGGGTTATCTTGGACTATTTATTACTATGGGCCTAAGGCCTCTTTCACACTTCAGTTTTTTACAATCAGTCACAATCCGCCAGGTTTTGAAAAACGGATCCTCAATTTTCTTTTGAGGATCCGTTATTTTTCCCCATTGACTTCCATTATTGGCGGATTGCCGTCCGTTGCATCCGTTTTTTTTGCGGATCCGCCAAAAGTTGCTGTCCGTCTTCATCCTCAAAGAATTCAAAACGGAGCTTGCAACGTTTTTTTCTCTGGCGGATCCTCCAGACACTCATTTAACCCGAAATTCTTTCTGGGTGCCGGACAAAAAAAAAAATTCTCTCTCTCTCTCTCTCTCTCTCTCTCCTTTTCCAGGCTGCGATTCCTTTAAAATTCTTCATTTGTCGGATCCGTCAAAAAAACGGATGGGTGGCATCCGTTGTCATCAGTACTAAAATGGATCCGCCATCCGTCCTTTTGGCGGATTTTGACTGATGCAAAAAACTGAAGTGTGAAAGAGGCCTAAGACATAACAGGTATATAGTTTCTGACTACCTGCCTGTTCTGCCCGCCAATGATCTCTGCCGGCTTAGAGCGATTGCAGACCGCTCCTGACGGTGATTCTGCGGCTTCCACTGACGTCACAGCGACAGAGCAGCTGTTTCTCTTCAACTCTGCTGAGGGAGCATGACTACTGATGTGATGCTGATTGACAGCTGGCTCCCCGCTGCCTAACTGCAGGGAGCTGGCTGTCAATCAGCATGACACAGGTAGTCACACCCCATCAACAGAGCAGCACGAAGAGGAAGCACTGCTCTGTTAAAGTGACGCATCAGAATCACCGGCAGGAGTGGTCCGTGACCGCTCTGAGCCGATGCCGGGTAAAATAGGCATGTAGTTACCAATTACCTGCATGTCAGTTCCTAGTCCCATAACAAAAGAGATAAAACAGTCCCAGAAAACACCTTTAAGTAATACAAAAAATGTCTCCAGAGGTGGGTAACCTCTAGATTTAATTAAAGCTAGTGAAAATATTTATTCACGTTTCTGATTCTGGTTGGCATTGGAAACTATCCTCACATTGAGCAGACATTAAATTCTTACATTTCATAGTGGGTAGCACGGTGGCTCAGTGGTTAGCGCCTTGCAGCGCTGGAGTCCTGGGTTCGAATCCCAGTGTTTGCGTGGGTTTCCTCCCACATTTCAAAGACATACTGATAGGGAATTTTGATTGTGAGCCCCATCGGGGACAGTGATGATGATGTGTGCAAACTGTAAAACGCTGCGGAATATGTTAGCGCTGTATAAAAATAAAGATTATTATAATAGTAAATGCCATGATAAAAAGTAAAAAAACTTGCTTGACTTTATACAAAAGGCTATAAAAATTTCACGGATCTTTTTAATGTAATTTTAAACTGCTGCCAGAGTGCTATTGACAAATGATAAAGATTTTGATCATTATATGTATTAATCAATGGCATCCACTTATACTCCAGGCAATAATTACCCAATGAGACCCATTGTCGCAAACATGCGCCATCAGTCACATCTACTTCTGCTCTGATATTACATATTATTGCTACAAAAAAAGGCAAAGAGAAAAGAATATTGAATGCCGACAATTGGACATGATCATAATTTAATTCTAGAGGACTGTGTACAATCAATAGCAAAGAACACATACCCGCGATGCCATGATCACTAGGAAGGATCATAGTACTGATCTGACAGCTCTCAAAAACAACATTAGGGTCAAGTTACCATATGAGCTGATTAACCAGGGATAGCTATACCTAATGCATCATGCATGGACATGGTTGAATTGATTGCTTACTGATAGCTTTTCAACTGCCCTTCTTCTAGCCCATGTTACATATGTTTCCAATATACATCTCTGATTGTTCAGATCTGTAACCTTCAATAGTTTAGAACATTTGTACAGTTTTAGTAATTCCTCGTGATATGGATGTAATCCTGTCCAAATACCTGTATCTGCCAAACTGCTATTAAAATAGTAACATAGTTATTAAGGTTGAAGGAAGACTTTAAGTCCATCTAGTTCAACCCATATCCTATCCTAACTTGCCCTAACATTATAGGCAAATTATTGCCTTTGTGGATTTAGAAGTCAAATTAACTCTCCAAAATTCTGGTGCTGTTTTGTATGTTGGGAATCCAGAGTCTAAAATGTAGTCTTTTGGTGACAACTTAACGTTATTGTCTATGCTTCAAGCCTGAGGCGCTAGACATACACATTAAGGGCTCGTTTACTCTGCCATGTAAAACAGCCGAGTGCTAGGCAATGTTTTTTCGGATTGCACTTGGCCCAATGTTATACTATGGGTCAATGCTCATCTGTAATTATTTTCTCATGCTGTTTCGGCATCCGAGTATACAAGTCTACAGGTGCGTGTGAAACATCGAACCACACTCAGATGTCATCTGAGTGCAGTCCAATTACCGAGGATGACAGCAATGGAGGAGATGGAGAAAGCACCTGTGCTGAGATTCTTTCATCCGAGATATTCGGATCACAGTGAACTGACACTCGAAGCAGGTACCGAGTAACATTAGCATATCGCATCCAGCTCTCTCGCATGAGAAAATGATCTGCTCTTACTCGCCAGTGTGAGAGAGACAAAAATGTGTCCATAGGACTCCATTCGTCAGACAGTGGCCAAAATGGTTTTCCTTCAAATACCATCTGGCCGGTATATTGAATATGTCAGTATAGCAGAAAGAAAGGTATGGAAAAGCATAGTAGTCTATAAAATTTCATTAAAAATAATTTTTCAGGAAAAACTATTTTAACATGGCAACCTATGGGTGAATGATGCCAAACATACGTTAAACCTATATACAGTCATATGTAAAAGTTTGGGCACCCCTATTAATGTTAACCTTTTTTCTTTATAACAATTTTGTTTTTTGCCACAGCTATTTCAGTTTCATATATCTAATAACTGATGGACTCAGTTATATTTCTGGATTCAAATGAGGTTTATTGTACTAACAGAAAATGTGCAATCTGCATTTAAACAAAATTTGACCGGTGCAAAAGTATGGGCACCCTTATCATTTTCTTGATTTGAACACTCCTAACTACTTTTTACTGACTTTCTGAAGCACTAAATTGGTTTTGTAACCTCATTGAGCTTTGAACTTCATAGCCAGGTGTATCAAATCATGAGAAAAGGTATTTGAAGTGGCCACTTGCAAGTAGTTCTCCTATTTGATTCTCCTATGAAGAGTGGCATCATGGGCTCCTCAAAACAACTCTCAAATGATCTGAAAACCAAGATTATTCAACATAGCTTTTCAGGGGGAAGGATACAAAAAGTTGTCTCAGAGATTTAACCTGTCAGTTTCCACTGTGAGGAACATAGTAAGGAAATGGAAGAACACAGGTACAGTTCTTGTTAAGCCCAGAAGTGGCAGGCCAAGAAAAATATCAGAAAGGCAGAGAAGAAGAATGGTGAGAACAGTCAAGGACAATCCACAGACCACCTCCAAAGACCTGCAGCATCATCTTGCTGCAGATGGTGTCACTGTGCATCGGTCAACAATACAGCGCACTTTGCACAAGGAGAAGCTGTATGGGAGAGTGATGCGAAAGAAGCCGTTTCTGCAAGCACGCCACAAACAGAGTCGCCTGAGGTATGCAAAAGCACATTTGGACAAGCCAGTTACATTTTGGAAGAAGGTCCTGTGAACTGATGAAACAAAGATTGAGTTGTTTGGTCATACAAAAAGGTGTTATGCATGCGCTGTATTGTTGACTGATGCACAGTGACACCATCTGCAGCAAGATGATGCTGCAGGTCTTTGGAGGTGGTCTGTGGATTGTCCTTGACTGTTCTCACCATTCTTCTTCTCTGCCTTTCTGATATTTTTCTTGGCCTGCCACTTCTGGGCTTGACAAGAACTGTACCTGTGTTCTTCCATTTCCTTACTATGTTCCTCACAGTGGAAACTGACTGGTTAAATCTCTGAGACAACTTTTTGTATCCTTCCCCTGAAAAGCTATGTTGAATAATCTTTGTTTTCAGATCATTTGAGAGTTGTTTTGAGGAGCCCATGATGCCACTCTTCATAGGAGAATCAAATAGGAGAACTACTTGCAAGTGGCCACTTTAAATACCTTTTCTCATGATTTGATACACCTGGCTATGAAGTTCAAAGCTCAATGAGGTTACAAAACCAATTTAGTGCTTCAGGAAGTCAGTAAAAAGTAGTTAGGAGTGTTCAAATCAAGAAAATGATAAGGGTGCCCATACTTTTGCACCGGTCAAATTTTGTTTAAATGCAGATTGCACATTTTCTGTTAGTACAATAAACCTCATTTGAATCCAGAAATATAACTGAGTCCATCAGTTATTAGATATATGAAACTGAAATACCTGTTGCAAAAAACAAAATTGTTATAAAGAAAAAAGGTTAACATTAATAGGGGTGCCCAAACTTTTACATATGACTGTATCAGCTTTTCATGACATTGCTATAAAACAGATGCCCATATCACCTCATAGGGGTGAATGCTTATGGAAAAAGGCTAATAGTTGCTTCTATCACTATAGGCTCCAGTAGTATGTCATCATAGCCTAAGATTAACAAATGGCACTGTTAGACATTCATTACAACCTCTATTTTTGGGAACTTTTCCAGCAGTGTATAATAAACAGAGAAAAAAAAATCTGCTGTGACCATTGCATAAAATGTTTTCATATTTAAACGGAATCTGTCACTAGGTTGTTGCTACCCCATCTGAGACCAGTATGATGTAGGGACAGAGACCCTGATTCCAGTGGTGTATCACTCACTGGGCTGCT
Source organism: Dendrobates tinctorius (assembly GCF_039654945.1). Taxonomy (NCBI): domain Eukaryota; kingdom Metazoa; phylum Chordata; class Amphibia; order Anura; family Dendrobatidae; genus Dendrobates; species Dendrobates tinctorius. The sequence goes on from NW_027361675.1 coordinate 34,658,289, forward strand.
TGCTGCAGTTTTGATGAAAGCACTGTTTTCTCTCCTGCAGATCTACTAGTTCTCTGAATGATGAGCTCTGTATAACCCCGCCCACACTACTGATTGGCAGTGCACACTGTGCATAAGCAGGAATCTGCCTATCAGTGGTAGGGGCGGGGTTATACGGAGCTCATGAATGTGAAGGACTACATGGCAGCAGGTTTACTAGTCCTCTAGTGATAAAATTACTGTTTAATCAGATTTTCAAAACTACAGCAAGCAGCCCAATAAGAGATACATCATTGGAATCAGGGTCTCTGACTACATTATGCTGCTCACAGATTAGGTGGCAAAAACCTGGGGACAGATTCTCTTTAATCCCTGCTATGTTTTTGTATTTTTCCCAAAATAAACTATTGTAAGAGTTGCTTGTCTCTTTGGTCTTTTATGCACCACAAGTGAAGTGTAACTAATCTGCTGGGCTCTTCCATGGACACAGCAGAAATAGATCCACACTGTATAATCTGCCACACTCTGGACTGCAAAATGGCAGATTAACAAATTTTTTGGTCCATTAAATGTATAAATACTACTTATCCTGGCTGTCAAAAGGTCAACTGCATCATGATTTTAAACCCTATAAACAACTATTCTAATGTTGACCTCCTCTCATGCCTCATACTACGATTCTGACCTTTAAAATGCTGGAACATTGATTTCATGCCATTCTACCATTGGGTCTTTTTTTTTTTTTTTAAGGACTTCTACCCATCAGGCAATTGGTTATTGAAGTTTTACCTATAGTTCAAAAATTGATCACGATCCATACAGTACAAGTATTGTACATTGTATTAAATAGCCTGGAAAATTAAAGTGTTCATCACACCGTAGTGTCTCTTTAAATAATGCCTGACCTCGAAATGAATCAGTATCGGCTATAAAACAAAATGAGAAACACAGGCGCACAATTCAGCTTTCCCTATTGTTAAAAAAAGGCCCTTTGACTTGATGTGGTTTCTCTGTTGCAGGGAGACAATCAAATTATAACAACAGGGCGCCATGCTTTTAGCTTATGGCTTATGTCCTCAAATGTTTGTTGTCGGTGCAAAAACTTTGATACAATCGAACTTTGTAATGTGTCCATCCATCTCTTTGAAACACAAACTCGATTATGTGTAATTTCACAATTTAGTTCATAACTCCAGCTCTGATTTAAATTTCCAGTTGCAGGCAGAGACCTCTGGTTGAGAATTATGGACGTGTAAAAGAAGCTTTGACATCTCTAATTGATTCGATTTACACTGTCCAAGGAAAGGATACCAGCGATTTGTGAAAGAATTCTCTTTCCTCCCTTGCTTACATCCCTCATTTGCCATCATAATTAAATTAAGGGGAATAAGGACTGTTTGACCGATGGATGAACTATATTTTTAACTGAGGACAATTCTATTTAAACTAGAGTATATCAACTCCTGCAACTGTCAGATAGCTCTCTTCCGACCCCTAACTCTTATACTGAGAGGTCAGCCCTTGGCCACAGACAAGAAAAGTACAGTGAATCTCAAAGAAAATCTTGTAGGATATGAAGGGCTTTTCACAGTCATGTGTCCTTTTCTCATAAGGCTTCATTAACGCTTGCGGTGCCCAAAAGCTGCCGAAACTTCCTGTGTAGAACAGATTAAGCTCAGAAAACAAAAATTATAAAATTCTCAGGGCCTGGAACTGTGGTTCTTTCATTTCTTTTTTTCTATTATATTTGTAAATGATGTAATTTTTTACACAAATTGCATTATTTCTCAGATCTTTTAAACAAGCATAACTATAACAGGGTGGCTCAGTGGTTAGCACTGTAACCTTGCAGAGGGGGTCTGGTGTTCAAAACCTGAGCACAATGTTTGTAATGAGTTTGCATGTTCTCCCTGTGTTTGCATGGGTTTCCCCGGATTCTCCGGTTTCCTCCCACATTCCAAAGAAATACTGATAAGGAATTTAGAATGTGAGCCTCATTGGGGACAGCGATGACAATGTCTGTAATGCTGTCATGGTCCAGTCCAGAGTTTATTTTCTTTTGTCTTCACTCCGGACTGGTCATGCGGGAGTTAATCTCCTCAGCCTCGTTCTGGAGCTAGCTGGGCTATTTCAGTCTCTCACAGCCTGCTGACCAGTGTTAGTGATAGCTCAAGCTTCCAGTTTAGAGCCTCTGACCCTTGTACCTTGGTGATCCTCCTGCCTCTGACTGATATTCACGTGTATGACCCGGACTGATCTCTGACCCGGTCTCTTGGTATTCGTCTCTGCTGTTACGTTCCCTCTCTGGCATCTGACTCCCCGGCTTGTACCCCAACCACGTATTTCGTCTCACGTTTTGGACCCCGTGCTCATGTTCTGGCTTTCTGACTCTCGGCTTGGTATTTTGACTACGTGTATTGCTGCTCCTTCTGGTACGTCTGCTCCTGCTAGTTTCTGACTCGGTTCGTCTGACCATTCTCTCTCATTATCTGTGCTGTTGCTCAGGGTTGCTGCTCTTAGTGTGTAACCTCTCTTCCCTCACCAGCTCCCCCCTGGTGGAGGTTTCACTACAAAAGCGCTGTGGAAATAGTGGCGCTATTTAAATGAGTAAAATAAATAAATACCAGACTCCACTACAACAGACTGAAAGGGGTTGAGACAAACTGCTAAGCCATCCCTAATCAATAGGATAGGGTATAACATATTGATCAATGCGAGTCGTACTGCTGGGACCCCCATTATCTCGTGAATGGTGCATGAATATCCCATTTGAATGGAACAGAGGTCAAATAAATAATTAAACCAGGTGTCAAAAATATAAACACAGATCCGACCTGAAAGAGTAGCACTTAGTGCTCTTCTTTTTCTCACAAGGTCTGCCATCAAGACTTACAATGAGGACTATGGAACAAGAGAATAATAAGCAGAGTAACCATAAACCACAAATAAAATTAAAAAGATCATTTATTGAAAAAACTCACGTCAAAAATCATTACCACTGAATACGTACAGTGGGGAAAAAAAGTATTTAGTCAGTCAGCAATAGTGCAAGTTCCACCACTTAAAAAGATGAGAGGCGTCTGTAATTTACATCATAGGTAGACCTCAACTATGGGAGACAAACTGAGAAAAAAAAATCCAGAAAATCACATTGTCTGTTTTTTTTTCATTTTATTTGCATATTATGGTGGAAAAGAAGTATTTGGTCAGAAACAAGCAATCAAGATTTCTGGCTCTCACAGACCTGTAACTTCTTCTTTAAGAGTCTCCTCTTTCCTCCACTCATTACCTGTAGTAATGGCACCTGTTTAAACTTGTTATCAGTATAAAAAGACACCTGTGCACACCCTCAAACAGTCTGACTCCAAACTCCACTATGGTGAAGACCAAAGAGCTGTCAAAGGACACCAGAAACAAAATTGTAGCCCTGCACCAGGCTGGGAAGACTGAATCTGCAATAGCCAACCAGCTTGGAGTGAAGAAATCAACTGTGGGAGCAATAATTAGAAAATGGAAGACATACAAGACCACTCATAATCTCCCTCGATCTGGTGCTCCACGCAAAATCCCACCCCGTGGGGTCAGAATGATCACAAGAACGGTGAGCAAAAATCCCAGAACCACGCGGGGGACCTAGTGAATGAACTGCAGAGAGCTGGGACCAATGTAACAAGGCCTACCATAAGTAACACACTACGCCACCATGGACTCAGATCCTGCAGTGCCAGACGTGTCCCACTGCTTAAGCCTGTACATGTCCGGGCCCGTCTGAAGTTTGCTAGAGAGCATTTGGATGATCCAGAGGAGTTTTGGGAGAATGTCCTAAGGTCTGATGAAACCAAACTGGAACTGTTTGGTAGAAACACAACTTGTCGTGTTTGGAGGAAAAAGAATACTGAGTTGCATCCATCAAACACCATACCTACTGTAAAGCATGGTGGTGGAAACATCATGCTTTGGGGCTGTTTCTCTGCAAAGGGGCCAGGACGACTGATCCGGGTACATGAAAGAATGAATGGGGCCATGTATCGTGAGATTTTGAGTGCAAACCTCCTTCCATCAGCAAGGGCATTGAAGATGAAACGTGGCTGGGTCTTTCAACATGACAATGATCCAAAGCACACTGCCAGGGCAACGAAGGAGTGGCTTCGTAAGAAGCATTTCAATGTCCTGGAGTGGCCTAGCCAGTCTCCAGATCTCAACCCTATAGAAAACCTTTGGAGGGAGTTGAAAGTCCGTGTTGCCAAGCGAAAAGCCAAAAAACATCACTGCTCTAGAGGAGATCTGCATGGAGGAATGGGCCAACATACCAACAACAGTGTGTGGCAACCTTGTGAAGACTTACAGAAAACGTTTGACCTCTGTCATTGCCAACAAAGGATATATCACAAAGTATTGAGATGAAATTTTGTTTCTGACCAAATACTTATTTTCCACCATAATATGCAAATAAAATGAAAAAAAAAACAGACAATGTGATTTTCTGGATTTTTTTTTCTCAGTTTGTCTCCCATAGTTGAGGTCTACCTATGATGTAAATTACAGACGCCTCTCATCATTTTAAGTGGTGGAACTTGCACTATTGCTGACTGACTAAATACTTTTTTTCCCCACTGTATGAGTCAAGTAAAGAGGAAAAAGTGGGGAGCATCAAAAAAATCCAATATACAAAGCAGCACTCAGTATGAAATACACCTATTCAAAGCGCGCGTTTATGACGTCACAGGGCATGACTGACCAAACACGAGTGTGACGCAGTGATAGCATTACAATGGTGCGAGCAGCGGTGCCCATGCGGCACTTCAACTGGTCCCCTGTGACCACAGTATAAATAATGGATAGGACATCAATAACATGATACCTCCCCTTGAGAAAGATACAGGCGAGCAGAGTGGGTGGGCTCGTCTAATCCTCCCTCATCATAAGCATCACTACTTTTAACAAATTTTCTTTGTGTATTTCCTACTGAATCAGGCTTTATATATTGTACTTTTTGATGCTCCCCAATTTTTTCCTCCTTACCTGACTCACATGTGTTCAATGGTAATCATTTTTAAAGTGATTTTTTTAAATAAACCATCTAATTTTATTGGTGGCTTATGGTTGCTCTGCTTGTTCTTTTGTTCTGTCGCTTACGTTTGGAGTATTCCACAGTCTGATGATAGTCAGTCTTTTGCAACTGATTTATTGAGGGGGGACGATACACTCTAGTGCCATTCCTAAATAATGACTATGTGCTATATGAAAGATATTTATTGTTACAAAGAGGTCTAGTAGTCATTGCTGGTATCAGCCAAACAATTGGTATGTACTGTACAGCGAAGATTTGTGACTTGCATTATCAGTATAAAATATGGATGAAAACAGCTGATGTGATACAGGGTTTCCCTTGAACTTTCTGCTGCTTTGTTTTGTTGCTGTAATACAGAAAGCATAATCCTGGGCTTCTTCTGGTGATGTCACCAGAGTATTTTCATTAAAACCAGTCAGGCCTCTCACTCATTGCCTGAGTGTCTTTAGTTTTGCAGTCAGCCTAAGAATTACTGTTCTAGTGTTTGCTGTATTCTCATTCATAACATGTGGGTTTTTGATTTCTGATTGTTAACCGAAGTGACGTCATGGTATAATCAACATCTCCAGTGGTCACTCCTGGCATTGTTCTCAACTGAAACCTTGCCTGGCGGCCCACTGCCCTTATTCTTTACAGTACAGAGACTTTGTTCTCCATTCTGTTATTTTTAATTGGTCTCTTTGCATGTGCAGCTGCCACAGATTGGAAGCATCAAGAGCTAAAAAAAAAGTTGTCCGACAGTAAAATTATTTTTTGCTAGGCATAGATTAATTCAAAATAATAAATAGAGGCACACTCAGCTTCCAGCTCCCAACAGTTCCAGAGGAGGCCATGCCAGAAAAACATCCAGTGATACACTTTTCTAGTCACCTGAATGCTGTAGCCAATTATACAGTGCAGCAGTGTTGTCATTTCCGAACAGATCAGACACCACTTCTCAATCTGACACAGACCTTTGGAGTGTTGGATCTCCGGGGGTGTTGGAAGGTGAGTATGCCTTGGATTATTATTTTTATTCAATCCATGCCTCCTAAAAAATTTTTTTTACTGTCAGACAACTTTTTGCGAGTGTGATGCGAGAAACTCGCATGAGTCTCTCACATCAACACCTGGCGCTGCCGTGGCACTTGGGACCGGAGTGTGCGGCTGCACAGAAATACATGCAGCCGCACACTTCGGTCCCGAGTGCTGGCGAGTATTGAGGTGAGAGACTCGTGCGGGCTTTTCGCATCACACTCGCAAGTGTGACCCCAACTTAAACGTGAGGATCCACTTGCCTCATGGTCCACATCTTATTCTGGAAGTTATGGGTGAGGACCAGAGGATCTCTTAGAGAGTTTAACAAGTGCAAATGTGACCATGGCACAGAGAGTCTAGATACTGTTTAGTATAAATGTGTTCTGTACCCATAATTAGTGTTTAGAGAATTAATTTGCAAAACTCTGGTTCATCAGCCAGGTCAGAGTACTCTGTTACCAATGGTTAGGAGGCCTGAGAATGTCCCTACCTCCAGCATTCCCTGCTCTTCTTTTTTATTAGCTGGACTGGTGAAATGTCATGTGTGCATCACACTGCAATAATGATGTCGCATCAGCTTGGGTAATCAAAAGAAGAGCAGGGAATGCCAGGAGGTAAGGAAATTCACAGGTCTCCCACCCAGACATCACAGAGTACTTACCTTACTCATTCTCAACCCCTAATACACAGATTGACCCAGCTACAAGGAAGACTACTGAGACAGTCAGGTCTCTGGTGGCTTCTCCCCACCCGCTGATCTGGAGTGACAGGTCTCTACCTATACTTGCATGTTATTAAAGTATGTTTTTCTCTGAAACACCAGAGCATTTCAAAGTAAAACATATCTGGATGATTTCATACAGCCAGTGTCTGATACATGCTGCCCATGCATTGTATCAGCTGTCAGGTTCACTTTACCAAAGTTAAAGGGGTCATCCGGTCAAAATCAATAAGTCTGCAGTCACTTTGTGTGACTGCAGACTTTTGAAACCCCCCAGTGCACGCACTGTGGGATTCACCGGTTTCTGACCCGGGACCAGAGGGCATGTATGTATATATAGGGTATATACAGCTCTGGCAAAAATTAAGAGACCATTGCAAAATTTTCAGCTTGTCTGATTTTTCTCTTTATAGGTATATTTTTGAGTAGAATGTAAATTGCTCTTTTATTCTATAAACTACTGACATGTCTTCGAATTTCCAAGCACTAAATTTTGTATTTATTTTCAGAAAATGAGAAATGGTCAAAATAACAAAGAAATGCAGTGCTTGCAGACCTCAAATGATGCTAAGAAAACAAGTTCATAATCATTTAGAAACAACAATACTAATGTTTTAACTCAGGAAGAGTTCAGGAATCAATATTTTGTGGAATAACCATCATTTTTAATCACAGCTTTCATGCGTCTTGACATGCTTTCCACCAGTCTTTCACACTGCTTTTGGGTGACCTTATGCCACTCCTGGTGCAAAAATTTAAGCAGTTCTTCTTTGTTTGATGGCTTGTGACTATCCATCTTCCTCTTGATTACATTCCAGAAGTTTTCAATGGGGTTCAGGTCTGGAGATTGGGCTAGTCATGACAGGGATAAGATGTGGTGGTCCTTCATCCACACATTGATTGACCTAGCTGTGTGGCATGGCACATTGTCCTGCTGGAAAAACCAGTCCACAGAGTTGGGGAACATTGCCTGAGCAGAAGGAATCAACAGTTTTTCCAGGATAACCTTGTATGCGGCTTGATTCATACGTCCTTCGCAAAGATTAACCTGCCCAATTCCGCCTTGCTGAAGCATCCCCAGATCATCACCGATCCTCCACCAAATTTCACAGTGGGTGCAAGACTCTGTCACTTGCGCACCTCTCCAGGTCTCCGTCTAACCATTAGACGACCAGGTGCTGAGCAAAGCTGAAAATTAGACTCATCAGAAAAGATTAGCTTACTCTAGTCCTCTATGGTCCAATCCTTATGGTCTTTGGCAATTTTCAGCCTGGCTCTCCATTGCTTCTCATTGGTGAAAGCCTTTTTTCTAGCTTTACATGACTTTAACCCTGCCTCTAGGAGCCGGTTATGAACTGTTCTTGCCGTGCACTAGCTGCTATTTGCCATTCCTTTTGTAGGTCACTTGATGTCATCCTGCGGTTGCTGAGTGACATTCGAATAAGATGACGGTCATCCTGGTCAGTGGAGAGTCGCTTTCGCCCTCTGCCGGTCTGTAGCTTTGTTGTCCCCAATATCTGCTGCTTGACCTTGTTGTAATGGACTGTCATCTTAGAAATTTTAAGGATAGAGGCAACATGACACTCACTGTATCCCTCTGCTAGTAAAGCCGGAATTGAGCCCTTCTTTTCCTCAATCAAGACTTTTCTTTTCAACTCCTTTGACATGGTTAAAAATTATTTTTTCATTCCTATTACTTTTGGGATATCACTAGCACTTGTTTTGCCATCCCGTTTGTCCTATTGCAAGAGGATTGTGAACACCACAGCAGGGTTTTTTATACTGTCCTTCTTAAATAAGATTTGATTCAGGTGATCACCTAATCAGAAGCACATTAAGTAGAATAAGGAGTACTCTGGTTGGAATTCAACTGATACTGGAATGGAATGGCCGTCAGACGTGTAGAGAGGCTGTTTTCTATAAAACTGTGCAGTGGTCTCTTAATTTTTGCCAGAGCTATATATATATATATATATATATATATATATATATATAAATACATGCTCCTGGAAAGTGGGTGTGGCCTTGCTTCCATACAATTGTATGGAGTGAGGCCACGTCATCTGGTTGGCCACACCCAATGGACGGCTGTGTCACTAGACAGAGCGCGGCCTCACTCTATACAAGTGTTTGGAGTGAGGCCATGCCCACAAGGCGGGCTCTGGCTGGGAGTATGTATAACTCATACACACCCTTTGGTCCCAAGTCAGAAACAGAGCATGAGTGACAGCAAACTTATCAACATAGACCGGACAACGCCTTTAATGAAAGATCTCCCTACTACATTCACCTGCCTGCCAACAGCTTTATTGCTAACACAGACAGATAAAGCCAATGGCCAGTATAGTGACTCAGTGGTTAGTATTGAGATCATGGGATCAAATCCTACTAAGGACAATATCTGCAAGAAGTTTGTTCTCCCCACGTGTTTGTGTGTATTTCCTCCAGGTTCTCCGGTTTCATCTCACATTGCAAAAACATACTGATAGGGAATTTATATTGTGAGCGCCAAAGGGGACAGTGACGATGATGTGTGCAAACTGTAAAGCGCTGCGGAATATGATGGCAATATACAAGTCAAATAAAGAAATGTAGTCTTGTGGGAAGCTATGGCACTATGTTTAAGATAAGAAGGGAAATCAGGCAGATCAAGTAGACATCTTTTTTTTCTGTAATACCAGTTTGTATAGCCAGAAAAAGGAGATTATAAAATTTGGCAACCGTGGGGGAGCCTTAACCTGTAAATTTCAGTCCGCAATGGTGTGGTGCTTTGTATTGCAGTCAATGGACGCTGAGTCAAGCCCAATTACGTCTTAGCAATCACTAACATTTCTTAGTTTTGGAACAATTGTAAAGTATACACGTTGATCTTATTCTTCTCTACATATCTGCTAAACAATGACTGTATCTTACAATAAATCATTCCATCTCACCACATCTTTTTACAAGTATGACAGAGGAGATGCTCTCAACCTGGTTTAATTTCCTCAGATTCTGTCATGCTACTGCAGTGCAGTATAGCGCAACTTCCACCAGGGGGTGCTGGTGAGGTAAGAAAGGTTGCACACACAGCGTAGCAACACTGAGCAGCAGCACAAGCGCCACCAGGTGATGAAAGAGTGATCAGACAAGCCGAGTCAGAAACAGTCAGGAGCAGAAGTACCTGAGGTCACAGCAGTACACGTGGTCAGAAACAAGCGAGGGGGTCAGCAATGGTCGGAAGTGGATAAAACAAAGACAGAAGCAGGTCCGAATGCAAGCCAAGTCAAAACCAGGGAGTCAACAAACTTACAGGGAAGCACTGAGTCAGGACAGACAGAGGGAATAAAGAGACACAGGGCAAGTCAGGGATCAGAGCAGGGCAAATCAGGATATACCAGAGTCAGATACACATGCCAAAGGCAGAGCTATAGCTAGCTGACACCACCAGCAGGATGCAGCGGAGCTAAATAGCAAACCTGAGACCAGACTGAGGCTGAGAAAACTTAACTCCTGAAATGACCAGACCGGGAGCATGGAAAGACAGGACTCAAAACCCGCTCTGGATCATGACAGATTCATAGTCCTTTAAGTCTAATGAAGTGTAATAATGATAACAAGAGCCCTGAATGTACAGCTACCTATATACTGTATATACAGTATATATATATATATATATATATATATATATATATAGTAGTTTTTATTTATTAGCAAAAATAATGAAAACATTTATTAGAAAATAAAAAAGAGCATGCACCGATGACCAGGAACCCATAAGTCGAGGAATGTAAGGGGGGGTTATGGGTTTTCCAATAGGTTACCTACGGCTTGCTTAGTGAGACAATTATGGTTGTACTTTGACAGTGGGCACAGACCCCTAATATAGCTTTTGAATGATGTCCTGCCACAGAGTTGTGTTAATGACCCTGCAGCACTAGGCAGATCCTGTCCTTCTGCTTTTTTTCCCACTGAATGATTTCCCTAAAGCCAAAAGCTGGGCAAAATGCCACTAATACTGCCGTAAAACTCCTGCTGCGAGAGAAGGGAGGCAGGCGACTGGGGGTTAGGAGGTAATCAAGCTTACAGATTAAGACTCGCTAAAGCTATAAGATCAGCACGGCTCAGGGTGTTTATTAACCCTTCCAGCACAGGTGCTTGTTAAGCCTGGCAGCCTTATTCCTTATTTTCCATTAGATAATTGTTAATGGACTATCGTTATTTTTTGCAGAAAGAACAGAAGTCTGGAGAAGATGTAGATTGATGCGCCACATTAACGCTACATAGCTCTTATTCCACTAATAACGTAATACAATTAGTAAAAAAAAGTACACGAGTTACAAATGATGATGCCTTCCATGCAAATATGCCTGTATGGACAAGCTTGATGAGCGTTTTCATGCATGAGCTAATGTATGAGCTAATGTGAGTTCAAGGATGCCTTAGCTTTGTATCAATACAGCTCCACAAAGACGGCTATGCTCTGATAACATTTTTGAACATGAATAAATTATGTCAGCAAAGTTCTGGTCTCATTAAGTTTGCAGAGGGCCTTGTGTGCATGCTTTATCCAGTGTGCAAAAACATCTCCCTGTACACAGGCAAGCTGGAAGGAGGGCTCTGCCTAGCAAAAGAAATGCATGGCAGGTCCCCAGCGGCACGGGAAGGGTTAACGTCCGCGCCTGCTGGGCCGCCTGGCTGGTTGCAAGAGCTAAAGGTTTGCATTAAATGAAAGTCTGAGCGATTATGATTTCTAAACACAAAGCAAAATATAACTATGCCGATGCTTGATTAAAAAGCAACAGCTGTGTGTCGCGGCACATTTTCCACTAATTTGCAGGGGGGATTTTCACGGAGAATGGTTTGCGCTCACAGCTTAATTTGCATATAGTACGCATATGACAGTATGACAGTTGTTCTAATTACTGTTTATCTGCTTCAGCAATGTACAATATACACACACACATTTATAGACATCTCTAGACACAAATATACACGTACGGTATATAGGTCTATTATTGCATGTTTACGTACTATATCTATACATATTTATTGATATTTAGATATATATATATATATATTTTTACACATTTATATATAACGTGCACAGACACAATTTATTACTATACTAGCTGAAGAGCCCTGCGCTGCCCGGGCATAGTAACTAACTGTGGTTAGTTATAACAAATTATAATTATCCTCCATCCCATAGTCCCGTGCCCATATACCCATAATACATATCCACCATCCCATAGTCCCGTGCCCACATACCCATAATACATATCCACCATCCCATAGTCTCATGCCCATATACCCATAATACATATCCACCATCCCATAGTCCCGTGCCCATATACCCATCATACATATCCACCATCCCATAGGCTCATGCCCATATACCCATCATACATATCCTCCATCCCATAGTCCCGTGCCCATATACCCATCATACATATCCACCATCCCATAGGCTCATGTCCATACACTCATCATACATATCCTTCATCCCATAGTCCCGTGCCCATACACCCATAATACATATCCTCCATCCCATAGTCCCGTGCCCATCATACATATCCACCATCCCCTAGGCTCCTGCCCATATACCCATCATACATATCCTCCATCCCATAGTTGAGTGCCCATATACCCATCATACATATCCTCCATCCCATAGTAGAGTGCCCATATACCCATCACACATCCTCCATCCCATTGTCCCGTGCCCATACACCCATCATACATATCCTCCATCCCACAGTCCGGTGCCCATATACCCGTCATACATATCCTCCATCCCATAGTCCAGTTCCCATATACCAATCACACATCCTCCATCCCATAGTCAACCATTAAGACATCAAAATGAGCGGCGGGGCTTGCAACCTATGATGACATCAGCGTCGCCATGGCAACCATTAGAACATCATAATGAGGGGCGGGGCTTGATGTGCACACACTTTTTCCCCATTATGTTGATAGGGGCAAAATTGTTTGGTGAATTGGAATGCGCAGAGTTAAAATTTCGCCTCACAACATAGCTTAGGACACTCTCGGGGTCCAGATGTGTGACTGTGCCAAATTTTGTGGCTGTAGCTGCGACGGTGCGGATGCCTATCCCGGACATACACATACATACATACACACACTTGAGCTTTATATATTAGATTAATTGAAAAGTATCAAAAACTAAAGAGGACAAGTAGAAAAAAGGAGAGTAGTGAATGTGCTGGTATAAGGTGTTATCTAAGCACGCTCATGTGCTAATGGACAGTCTTCGGCGTGCTTGAAAATTATGTTCGAGTCCCCGTGGCAACATGCCTTGTGGCTGCTCAACAGCAGCAACACATGCAGGGGTTGCCTAACAAACAGGGAATCCCTACATGTGTTGCCGTTGTCTAACAGCCATGAGACATGCAGGGGCAGGGACTTGAAGATATTTTTCGAGCACGCCGAAGACACTTGGTTAGCATCTGAGCATGCTGGGATAATGCCTTATCAGATCACTTTAGCTCATCACTATAGGAAACTTTTAATTGTAATTCAAGGAGCACTACCATGAGGTTTATTTTCATGGTATCGGTGCATATGTGTATGTAATGTACTGTAAGTTTGCTAATATACTCACCTACCACACAGGCAGATCTCACCAGCGACATAGTAGGGGTCGCTACTTACCTGTCAGACAAGGCGATCCTGACGTCCTCCCGCCCACGTCGACGCGTCGCTCGTCGGCGCCACGGGAAGCTGACGATGAGAAACGGTCCTGGACGTTCTCGCGCGATCAGCGATAACCAGCGGGGAGCGGTCGGAGGTAAGTATCAGACATAGCGATATCGCTAGCAATATCACTGCTACGTCACAAAAACCAGAGATATTGCTAGCGATATCACTTAGTGTGACAGGCCCTTAACAGATGATTACTGGACATGTGAACAGAGCCAAAAAATAGACAAAAACATGTTAAAAATGAGTAACCTAATTTACCTAATAGGTGCAAAACTGCTGCAGAAAATCTGCTAAATACTAAGACTAGAAGGTGAACCTACAAAGAAAGAAAAGAAATATACTGTAAACCTTTTCATGTTGTAGACTCACTCCTGATTTTGACTTACAAGTATAGGTGCAAAATACTAACCAAATACTATATTGTGGAGGTGGCATAAAAGGCTGGATTCTCATATTGTGGCCAAAATCAAGACGACATGCAGATTGTCACTTTTTTTAAAAGCGACTGCAGCTAAAAGCGGTTTGATTGTTAACGACTATGCAATTTTGCAGCCAGTCGTTAACCAAGTGGCCATTAATGATCAAGCTCCTTTTAGCTGCAATCAATCTTAAAACTGCTCACAACCGGCACAAATCCTGCTGCGATGAAGCCATAACATCAGAATCTATGCATAGCAAATGAAAATTGAAGGCTTCAGCAAATTTCCCGGATTAGTCATTTTTTTTCCAAAGGTTTCATGTCATTTCTGCAGTGGAAAATATTCAAAGTCTATGCACCTGAACTTTCATAAAGAAGTTCCGTGGAGCTAACAGTGGGCTTTTCAGTGCAGAATTAATCAGAATAATGATCATGCATTGCCGGCCAAATTTTTTGCAAATTTAGGTGTGGGATCTGCACATAAATTTAGGTAGTATCCACATTATAGCTGAAATAGGTTATCCACTGGTCAAAAAACCATTCTTAATTATTATATTCCCCATGTAAAATAAAATAAAAACAGCCTGTATTCACTTCTGAAGACGGAGGCCTTTCAGTGATGTTGGTGTGATGGTGTCGGGTCTCCTGTGACACTGTTATGTCACGAGAGCCCTACAGCTTATCAGTGACCGCCAATTGGATGCTTCTTTCACATGAAACTGACATTTGGAGGAAGAAAGAAGCAGCAGCAGTTCAGACTTCCTTTGGATGCTAGTGTAATATAAAGGAAGAGAGAATGAAGCAGCCCATTAATGGCTGGAGATCGGCTGCAGAGCTCCCATGACATAGCAATGTCACGCAAGCACTGGGAGACCCGGTGTTGACTTAGTTGAAATGGTACTGGCAACAGAGGTGTATACATCTCGTTATCATACTGTTGTACTGAAATGAGTAGTTGTAGACAATGCTTTTAAATACAGCTGACATACAGCTAACCAATGTATACTACCCAAATGTATGATATTTTTATTTTTAATAGAAGTAGATGAGCACATTAGACATATAAGTGGGGGGCACCGACTTACATATATACATTTCTGTGCACTATAATTACATAATGTAGTGCAAATTCATTGTTAGTGGATTATAAATGTTGCATGATCATTGGTCAGTGGGAATAAAAGAAGTATGTTTTTCTATTCTTTCCTGGACCAAAAGACTAGTTGAAAAGGCCAACACAATTATTCAATGCACATAAGCAGAGAATTAATTCAGCACATTAATGACCCATCTATGAATTCATAGCCAAAATTTAATTCATCATAATTCACATAAAAAAGTGTAGCCAAGCTAATGGCAGCAATGTGTGAAGAGGGATTGGATGAGTAAAACCCACCATGTGGCTGGAAAGGCCTTAATTGATTTTATTGTACATTGCCTGAGCCTGCTACATAGTGCGCCAGGACTTCATCTAACTTCATTTCAATTGATTTTCACTGATAGGCTTCTTTAGTGCATCCAAGACTTAAGTACTAAACTAATAAAAGGATAAAGGACGTTGTAATACAGATTCCGAAAATAATGTCCACACATAATTTCAATGGAATAAAATTGCATGTTCTGCAGTTACCAAAATGACAAAAAAGCAGTAACGAGGAGTGTGGCTAACATGAGCTAATCTGCTAAGAAAAATATCTGCAATCTCAATTATTTTTAAAAGCTTTTTCCATTTAGTTTCTGCAAAGAGAGAAGCATTTCATCTTCACAATGATGTAGCAACAGCAAGAAATCAAAAGGACTACAGTGGACAGTTTCTCTAGAGATCAGCTAATAGACTAGGAGGTAAACTACCTATTGTGGGCTTCAGGCAATGTTTCCATACTGCAGAAGTGGAGAAGCATACTTCTAATCAAAAACTACATACAAAATAAGCAAAGGTAAAAACAAAAGGATATAGTATACTTATTTAATATACAAGGCCATCCTCAGCAGTAGGGTTATTTTGGTGTCCGCAATTAGTACTGCTTGAATAATGGAAAGGTATACAGTTTTCTAATATTCTGTATCAATTCAGCTCTGAATATTTAAACTATAATCATATTATCTCTGCTCTTAAGAACAGATTCACACATTCACAAAGTTTGGACTGTGATGTCTGGACTGCCTGTAGGCCTCCTGACCCAAACTCAACTGTCTTGACATATGACATATGAGTCCACTGAGTTAGGTCAGAAGACCCGCGGCCGGTCCAGACATCACTGTCTATACTAGAACAGTGAATTTCAGACGTGTGAAATCGGCCTTAGTGCTAACAGTTAATGACAGCTAAACACCCTATTTATCTATGGGGGGGTTTATTCACTTAACGACTAGTGTTGAGCATTCCGATACTGCAAATATCGGGTATCGGCCGATATTCGCGGTATCGGAATTCCGATACTGAGTTCCGATACTTTTTGCATATCGAATACCGGTATCGGAAGTTCCCACAATGCTATAAGCCAGTTTGATTTGATTCAGCCAATGAGGAATCCTAAGAAGTGTGGGCACATCCTGTTAGGCATGTAGGTATGTTAATTAATGGCATGGCTGTGATTGGCTGCTGAAATGATGTCATGATGCACTATAAAAGCCGCCGCCGCCATTTTGGGTTCACTCTGCTGTGAATTCAGTTAGGGACAGGATGCTGCTCTTGTGACTCTGAGGGACAGTTAGAAATATCGATTTGCTAGATGATATTTTACCCAGGCTAGTTTAGCAACCACTGTGAGCTTTCTTTTGCCTTGCAGCGCTGTTCACAGCTGTCTGCAAGGTCTGTGTGAGTGCAGCTCACGCTGTAGTGTGTTCTGCAGCCACCTCTGGATGTAGGCCGCTCAGCGTGCGTCACTGCCTCATACATATTTTTTTTTTAATGCTGCTCATTTTTCATTAATTCTCCTATTAGTGTGCATCCATCCGTATCCATCTACATTGGTTGCAAACACTATGAGTAGACAGCGGAGCCTTTCTGCAGCCTTTCAGTGCTAGTGCACAGTTCTCTGCACTGTTCACAGCTGTCTGTGAGGTCTCTGTGTGTGAGTGCAGCTCACGCTGTAGTGTGTTCTGCAGCCACCTCTGGTTGTAGTCCGCTCAGTGTGCGTCACTGCCTCATACATTGTCCTTTTATGCTGTAGTGCTGCTTATTTTTTCTGAATTTCTCCTATTAGTGTGCTTCCATCTGTATCCAGCTAGATTGGCTGCAAACACTATATAGGAGTAGATAGAGGAGCCTTTATTCTGGCTTGTGCCCTGCAGCCCTAGCCAGATTAGTATTAGCCTATTTTTTGGAGCCTCATCTATTGCATTGTAGGTTACCTTCCTGCATTGTAATAGCTCAAAAAAGTTTGTGATACTATCGCTTTTACATCTTTGGTCACATCCTTTTTGTTTTTTTGAAAAAAAAAATACGTAAATAAAGGTCACCAAACAATCCACTTAACAGATGTGTAGGCCACATTAGCTCATATTAAAGTGTAGTCCACACACTTTATAAAATTAGTGTTTCTTATACCTGTTAGCAGCTGTTCAGGAATAAGCATACTCAGCCCCCCCTTAGTACTTTTCTGCCTATCTTTATCAGTCTACCAAGATGAAGAAGGCAGGGAGTAAGGCACGTGGTCGTGGGCGTGGAGTTTCAGCAGGGAGGGGATGTGGGGATTCTGTGCCTGCTGCGGGCCCCAGTGACTCAGCATCCCCCAGTTTTACCAGGGAACAGTCCTTTATGCGCAGCTTTGTAGGACCTCACCGTACCCCACTGCTGCGGGACGAACAAATTGAAGCCGTTGTCGGATGGATGGCAGCTAACGCATCCACTTCAATTACTTCCACATCCTCCCAGGGCCAGAGCACTGAAGAGCAACCATCTGTCTCTTCACCACCTGCCAAATTGCCCAGGCAGTCAGAGAGCCCTGGACAGGAGCCATCTCTACTTCTGTTCTCTGAATCTCTTGCCTTGGAAACAGGGGGCCAGCCAAGCAGCATTCTAGAATGTGGAAAAAGAGGGCATATGCAGTGATGCGCAACTGCTTTGTCCCTCTGAATCTGAAGAGGCGGGTGGGCCAGTGCCTTTGGTCAGCACACCTCAGTACACATCAGATGATGAGACTTAGGTGCTACTTTCTGGTCCGTACTGTGCTGGCGAGACTACCCAGGAGAAGCAGGTGTTTGAGGAGAGGAGTGTAGATGATGAGGTCCTTGACCCATCATGGCGTGAGGAACAGGAAGGTGGTGGGAGCAGCTCTGAGGAAGATATTCCCTGAACGGCCAAAACAGGAGGGAGAGGGAGGGGGCAGACTTGGTTGCCTGTAGCCTCCACTTCGGCACCCATTAGGAGCATTCCTCTTCCAAAACCCAAAACGGGCGCTCCCAGGACTTGCAGTGCGTGGTCCTTTTTTGACACAGTTGCAGGTGACATTTGCTTTGTCAAATACAAGCTGTGTAATCAGAAAGTCAAGAGAGGGAAAAGTGTCAGCAACCTCAATACCACAAATATGTGGAAACATGTGCGGACCAAGCACGTGGTGGAGTTACAAAGACACACTGAAGACGTAGGCCAATCTACAGCACCACCTACCACCTCTTCAGCTCGTGTTGTAGCCTCTTCCTCCAGCTCACACACAGCTGGTTCGGCTTCCTCACAGGATCGCCAAGGAAGAACCTCTGGCACTGTTGTCCGGAGACCCTGTGACATTCCACCCACAGCACCACATTCCCTGTCATCCGCACACTCCAAGGCCACTCTACAGCCATCGGTAGCACAGGCATGGGAAAAAAGGCGGCCATACTCGGCAAACCATCCCCGAGCACAGGCTCTGAATGCTGGCATTGCAAAACTACTGGCCCTTGAAATGCTCTCATTCAGGCTGGTGGAGACTGACACCTTCCGTAATGTCATGGCATTGGCAGTCCCACAATACACCGTGCCCAGCCACTTTTATTTCAGCAGGCAAGCCGTCCCTGCCCCGCAAAAGCATGTAGAGAGAAAAATTAAACATGCGCTACTAAACGCCGTCAGTAGCAAGGTCCACCTGACCACCGATGCGTGGACCAGTAACCATGGACAGGAACGATACCTTTCCCTCACTGCCCATTGGGTCAATGTTGTGGAGCCAGGAACAGAACTTGAGAGTGGCGCTGTACGTGTTCTGCAAACTCCAAGGATTGCAGGAATCCAGTCTGTACACATTGACTACTCCTCATACTCCAGTTCCTCAGAATCAGCGCTGCAGGAGCCGTCACGGTCTACCTCCACATGGACCCGTGAACGCTTACCTGTTACGACCGATATGAGCACAGCCATGGCCAAACATCAACAGGCCGTACTGAAATTAATTTCTTTGGGGAATCGAAGCCACACAGCGCAGGAGCTGTGGAATGCCATCAAGCAGGAGAGCGACGTGTGGTTTGTGCCAGCGAATCTCCAGCCAGGCTTGGTAGTGTGTGACAATGGCTGAAATCTGGTGGCAGCTCTGGGCCTAGGCAACCTCACTCACATCCCATGTCTGGCACATGTGCTCAACTTGGTCGTGCAGAGCTTTCTGAGGGACTATCCGGATCTTGATGCACTGCTGCACAAGTTCCGCATAGAGTGCGCTCACTTGCGGCATTCCAGCATGGCAAGATCGCGCATTGCAGCTCTGCAGCGCCGATTCCGCCTTCCGGAACATCGCATCATTTGTGACCTACCCACCAGGTGGAATTCAAAGTTACATACGTTGGAGCGGTTGTGTGAGCAGCAGGCAGCAGTAATGGAGTACCAGCTGCATCAGGCGCAAACAAGTTGCACTACGCGCCGGTCACACTTCACCACCACTGAGTGGGCCTCTATGAAGGACATCTGCCACGTTTTGCGTGCCTTCGATGATTCCACGTGGATGGCGAGTGCAGATGATGCACTAGTCAGCATGACTGTCCCCCTTATCTGCCTGCTTCAAAAAACACTGTAAGCAGTAAGGGAGGAGGTTTTGGAAGAGGTGGAGGATGAGGAGTCACAAATGCCATCTGCTTCTGGACAGTCTGCGCAACGTGGTTCCTCACAAAGGCTTGGCAGGGGACACTTTGTGAGGAGGATGAGGAGGAGTCAATGGAGGAGGAAGACATCTCTCCAGAGGAGGGAGGTACACAATGCTCTAGTAGTCAGTATGTAGAGCGAGGGTGGGGTGATGCAGAGCAGGCAGAGATGACGCCTCAAGCAGGGGACAGCGTTTCTTGGCCAGTTGGGAGTCTACAGCACATGGTTGATTTCATGCTGCAGTGCCTGAGAAACGACCGCCGCATTGCCCACATTCTCAACACGGCTGATTATTGGGTGTACACCCTCCTAGATCCTCGCTACTGCGACAACTTACAAAGCCTCATAACACCGTTGAACCGGGAGCATAAAATGCGGGCGTACCAAGACACACTGGTGCATTCCATCATGTACTCCATTCCACCTGAGAGCAGTGCTGCTAGTGCTTTACAAAGCAGTTCTGTGCGTCGAGGCAGTGGAGGAAGCTCTGCACAAAGAGGGAGCAGAAGCAGCGCCTCAGCACAAGGTAAGACCAGTATGGCCAAAATGTGGCAAAGTTTTGTGTGCCCGCCACAAATGTCTACACCACCACAGACGGCTCCAGTCAGCAGGAGGCAATGTTTCCGTCAGATGGTGACAGACTACATGTCTTGCCCTCTCAATGTACTCCAAGATGGCTCTTCCCCCTTCAAGTTTTGGGTCTCTAAGCAGGATACCTGGCCAGAGCTTAGCCAGTATGCATTGGAGGTGCTGGCTTGCCCTGCTGCTAGTCTATTATCGGAACGCGTCTTTAGTGCCGCAGGTGGTGTACTAACAGACTGTCGCATGCGACTATCCTCCGATAATGTTGACCGGCTAACTTTTCTGAAAATGAACAAGGCCTGGATCTCGCCTGAATTTGCCAGTCCTCTTCCAGATTAAATGGTTGCCAACAGTATCCAGGTCTCCTATTGTGTTCATGTTTCTACCACCCGAACTGTAATCCCTGGGCTCCAACACGACCAGTTGCTGCTCAGAAGTGCAGTCTGCACAGAAAAAAACACTAGCTCCTGTGTTAGTGGGGTTCAGTAACGCCAGCTGCTCCCCTGCTGTGTGTACGGCAATGTCTTCTGCTCCCTCTACATTCAAACTACATCAGATTTTAAAACTTGCGCCAAGTATGCCTCAGCCTACTCCATGATTGACCTTGGGCTCCAACACCGCCAGTTGTTGCTCAGAAATGCTGTCTGCACCAAAAAAACACTAGCTCCTGTGTTAGTGGGGTTCAGTAACGCCAGCTGCTCCCCTGCTGTGTGTACGGCAATATCTCCTGCTCCCTCCACATTCAAACTACATAAGATTTTAAACTTGCTCCAAGTATGCCTCAGCCTACTCCATGATTGACCCTGGGCTCCAACACAGCCAGTTGTTGCTCAGAAGTGCGATCTGCACAGAAAAAACACTAGCTCCTGTGTTAGTGGGGTTCAGTAACGCCAGCTGCTCCCCTGCTGTGTGTCCGGCAATATCTCCTGCTCCCTCCACATTCAAACTACATAAGATTTTAAACTTGCTCCAAGTTGGCCTCAGCCTACTCCATGATTGACCCTGGGCTCCAACACAGCCAGTTGTTGCTCAGAAGTGCGGTCTGCACAGAGAAAAACACTAGCTCCTGTGTTAGTGGGGTTCAGTAACGCCAGCTGCTCCCCTGCTGTGTGTCCGGCAATATCTCCTGCTCCCTCCAAAATCAGACTACATCAGATTTTAAACTTGCTCCAAGTAGGCCTCAGCCTACACCATGATTGATCCTCGGTTCCAACACCGCCAGTTGCTGCTCAGAAGTGCCGTCTGCACAGTCAACATATGCTCCAGTGTTATTGGGGTTCAGTAATGTCATTTGATCCCCAGCTGTGTGTACGGCAATGTCTCCTGCTCTGTCCACACTCACACAACTAAAGATTTTAAACTTGCTGCAATTAGGACTCTTCCTCCTCTCTGTTTGAACTGTAATCCCTGGGCTCCAACACCACCAGTTGCTGCTCAGAAGTTTCCTTGGCACAGGTAGTTCTTCCTGACCAGCCTGGTTCCAGCACGCCAGCTGTTTACGGGAGGTGTCAACGTCACTTTGTCACCAATACGTTGTCCTGTCGTGTTGCGGTTGGGTTTGCCGACTCTATGGTGCCTGCAGTTTAGGTGCTTCCTATGTGGGCTGCGGGTTCTGGCAATAAAGGCTGGTTCTGTAGTGCCAATAGGACAAGCACTCCCTGTAGGACTGTGGGCTTTGGTAACTGCGGCCGGCTCGCGGCTTTGCAACTTTGTTTTTCATGGGTACCTTCTGCTACCCATCCGGGTTCCAGCACCGTCAGCTGGTTCTCGGCAGTGCCTTTGGCTTAGGTGCCTCCATCTCGGTATTTGAGTTCCAGCAACGTCTGCTGGTCCTTGGTAGCGCTTTCTAGCACAGGTACCTCCTGCTTAGTAACCGGGTTCCAGTACCATAAGCTGGTCCTCGGTAGTTCCATTGGCTCTTGTTCCTTCTGCTACCCATCCGGGTTCCAGTACCGTCAGCTGGTTCTCGGCAGTTCCTCAACCTTCTTGTACCTTCTGCTACATTTCCAAGTTCAAACTTTTTGAAACAGTTTTTGGTAATCACTCTGGATATCCCTGACAACGACCCTGAAGACCACCCCAAAAAAGACCAAAAAGATGACCCTGAAGAAGATGACCATGAGGACAAAGAACATGAAGACAACCACCAAGATACAGAACAACAAGAGACAGAAGACCAAGAAGCAGAAGAACAAAAAGCAGAAGAACATTAAGCATAAGACTAAAAATCAGAGCAAAAGATATTATCTAAATTATAAGCAGAGGAAGACTAAGCAATGTATGGGGGTGAGTCCGTTCCTCCTCGTGGTGCCCCTGGAAAATGCCTGCTGCTGCAGGCCAAACTGAACATGGACAAATCCTGTTGTAAATCTTTTGTGACAGGCAGAACGGCTGGTGTAATCTTCAAACTTTTATAGATAGCAACTACAGGAATGCCTGTCACAAATAAGAATATGATGAAGAAGAAGAATAGGAAGAAGATGAAGAAGTAGAATATGAAGAATAATAGTTGAATAAGAAGAATATGAAGAATGTAAAAAAAAAAAGAATAATAGGAAGAAGGTGAAGAAGATGAATAAGGTGAAGAAGAAGTTGATGAAAAAGATGCTGCTGCTGCTGAGGATCATGAAGGAGAAAGTGTGGGAGAAGTAAAAAAGGTGAAAAGCATGGAAGTAGTGAAACATACATATCTGACAAAATATAAAGAAGGTTAACATAGTCAATATCTTTGTAACTCCGAACGTCTTAAAAAAAAAAAAATATTCCTGCTATTCCATTTGATTGGGCTAAACCTCTATGCCTTTAATGTCTCCTCCACCTCCCCCAATACATTCTACATTATTATTAGTTGTTTTTCTTCATGTAGAATTAACCTACAAGGAAAGAAAGGGCTTATTTTAATTCCGATATTTCTGTCCCATTGACTTGCATTGGTTTCCGGTATCGGAATCGGCGATATCCGATACTTTTTGGGTATCGGTCCGATCCAATCCGATCCGATATTTCACGATATCGGAAGGTATCGCTCAACACTATTAACGACCCATGTTGAAAATGTACTTCATGGTCGAATGTTAGTTCAAACTTTATGATGCCATGGTCAATGTAAAATAAATGCAAATCTATTCAACTTTTTTTGACCAGCGATCCACTGCTGTTCCTCAAGCAGAGCTCCCAGTCTGAGTTTAGCATGACACGTTATCATTGCAGAAGTAATGTACTTTACTACTAATAATAATAACAATAAATTTTAATTCTATAGCGCCAACATATTCCGTCGCACTTTACATTCCGGGGGGACTTGTACACAAGATAGATATTACAGCATGACAATAATCACATAGATCATAACAGATACCAAGAGGAATGAGGGCCCTGCTCGCAAGCTTACAATCTATGAGGAAAAAAGGTAGACTCGAAAGGTGGGTGGTAACAATTGCCC
The DNA here is from genome assembly GCF_039654945.1 of Dendrobates tinctorius. NCBI lineage: Eukaryota > Metazoa > Chordata > Amphibia > Anura > Dendrobatidae > Dendrobates > Dendrobates tinctorius. Next base: position 34,682,276 of record NW_027361675.1, read on the forward strand.
TGATTGTCTGTACTGTTATACACTTAACATTATGGCTGGTCCAAACACAGAGGGCTAATAGATGCATAAAGCATGTGGGAACATGATGCGTGGAACCTGATTATGGTAAAACTTTTGACTGTGCCACACAGGGATAGTTAGGTTAATGTGTTGAGGCGGTAGGCCAGTCTGAATAAATGCGTTTTCAGGGCACGCTTAAAATTGTAGGGATTGGGGACTAATCGAATTGACCTGGGAAGTGCATTTCAAAGAATTGGCGCAGCAGGTGTATAGTCTTGGAGACGGGAGTGGGAGGTTCTGATTATTGAGGATGCTAACCTCAGGTCATCAGCAGAACGGAGGGCGTGGGTAGGGTGGTATAGTGAGACAAGGGAGGAGATGTAGGGTGGTGATGTTCCATGGAGAGCTTTGTGGGTGAGGGCAATAAGTTTGTACTGGGTTCTGGAGTGGATGGGTAGCCAGTGTAATGACTGACACATGGTAGAGGCATCGGTGTAACGATTTGCAAAGAATATGATCCTGGCTGCAGTATTCAGGACAGATTGGAGGGGGGAGAGTTTTATAAGAGGGAGACCGATTAGAAGAGAGTTACAATAGTCCAGACGAGAATGAATAAGAGAAACAGTAAGAGTTTTTGCAGAGTCAAAAGTAAGAAAAGGTCAAATTCTAGAAATGTTTTTGAGGTGCAGATAACAAGAGCGAGCCAGTGATTGGATGTGGGGGCAAAGGAGAGCTCGGAGTCAAGTAAGACCCCAAGACAGCGGGCATGTTGCTGGGGAGTAATGGTGGAACCACACACGGAAATGGCAATGTCGGGTATAGGTACATTAGTAGCGGGAGGAAACACAAGGAGTTCAGTCTTTGACAGGTTCAGTTTCAGATATAGTGAAGACATGATGTTAGACACAGCGTTTAGACAATCACTGGTGTTTTCTAAAAAGGCAGGCGTGATGTCAGGAGAATAAGCATATAATTGGGTGTCATCAGCATAGAGATGGTACTGGAAACCAAATCTACTGATTGTTTGACCAATAGGGGCAGTGTACAAAGAGAAGGGGAGGGTGCCTAGGACAATTCCATGAGGAAGATGAGAGGAGGAACCAGCAAAAGATACAGTAAAGGAGTGGTCAGAGAGATAGGAGGAAAACCAGGAGAGAAAGGTGTCCTTGATGCCGATGGAGCAGAGCATAGTGAAGAGGAGCTGATGATCCACAGTGTCGAATGCTGCAGAGAGATCCAAGAGAATTAGCATGGAATAGTGACTATTAGATTTAGCTGTTAGTAGATCATTAGAGACTTTAGTGAGGGCAGTTTCAGTAGAGTGTAAACAGGGGTGTGATGTACAATGTCTGTGAGGTATGGGGTTTTGTCTACAAAATATGATGTTTTCTGTTGTAACTTTCCAGAAAGATCCGGCACACATGACAATCCAGGCTGCTAGCTCTGCAGCTTCACCCCTCCTCCCTTCACACACACACAGAGCAGTGCCACCCCCCTCCTCTACAGCCTGTGTTCGCACTAGTAATAGGAGACCCCCTGCTGTTACAACCATTTGTTTCCTCTCCACAGCTGAGAGAAAAAAGTGCGGGATGGTTCTTTGTTTGAAACAAAGAGGTTTGAATAAAACTATAAGAGCCTGCCGTGCGAAAACCATACCCAGCAGAAATATAAAAATCATATTTCTGCGATCCGAGCAGACCCAGCTTCGCTGTGGTGCCTGTTGCAAAACTCTCGGATGTCCAGAACCTGAGATATGATTTGCGCCCAAATGGACGGTCATATCGCATAGATGTTTGATGTTTTCTTGATGGGCTCATTACGCTGGGAAACATGATACCACTGATGAGTCCATACCAGCTTCTCCCATAAAGTTATAGCTAATCTAAGTTTTGTAGCCAAAACATAACTTGGATAAGAGAGGTGGGATCAACCCAGAATGCACCTCTCTGTGATGTCACATAGGAAAGTCTATAAGGCATTTCCTGGGCAAACCAGCTCAGAACAGCTGCAGAATCCGTGCTGACAAGAACTCCAGATGAGTGGAGACGTGTGGCTCCTCCCCCCTTAAAGCCGCATGGTCTGCCTAAGGAACAATATGGAACTGTGAGTGTAATCTCTTTGTTTTCTCCACTTTTATTTTATACCTGTACTGTACATATTTTATGTCTCAATTTTATAGCAACTTTTATCTGTAATCACTGTCCTCTTTCGGAAAATAAATGAAATTATTTAGATCTGTCTCCATGCTCTAAGAATCGAACTATACGCCTTTGATAGATAATCGCTACTAATTCAAGGGGTTTGCCACGGACCCTCTTAATTTAACACTGTGAATTAAGTAACCGTGACTGGTGGCAGCGCGTTGTGTACGGCTATTACGGCTTGCTGGCAGTACAGAAGGGTCTTATATTGCTGAATAAGGGTCTGCAGCCACAGCATTGATAATTCCCTTACTGCAGAAGCCTAATTGCCGGTTCACAACAGGCAGCCCGTCCGGCGACCAATTATCCTAGGTGCAGTTCCCTGACTGACCTGAGGGTAAGGGGGGCGCCGGAGAGCTGTGAGTTCCAAAGTGGAACTGAGAAAGTGGGATATACATAAATCCCCGCAGTACTTGGAAGATTGATAGCAGTGGTGGGGCATCCAAATTAAACTCCCCCTGCGGCAAATTGTAGAGCGAGATTAGCTTGCTGGATATTTTTGGTCACATGGTGCCAGTGTTAGGATAACTAAGATAAGCCCCACTGCGCCTGTGATAGCCGTGTGCCGGCATTGTGTCACGTCCCTCCGTCCGCTGATACACCGGTGTCAGTGGTGGGATCGTGACATAGTGGTGACACAGGGTCCGCTGTCCGTCGAGTTTTGGTGGCAGCGGGACTCCCGTTAGTGTCGCCCGTAAGTAGACGAACGGCGGTGGGCTGTTCGTCACATATTGGTGGCAGAGCGGTGGGATAATCCTAGAGCATTAGTGATTTGGTTTGAGCAATCATTCCTCTCACTAAAAACCTGCACGGTTCCTGCGGGAATCCTGCATCATAGGTTTTGGAGAACAGACTCAGTGGTTACTAGTTCTGAGACATTTGTGTGTACATACAAGTATTCCCTCCCATTTCTTCGTTTTTCTTTTTCTATCTTTTATTTGGCAACCATGGCGGCAAAAGGAGAACCTTGGTACAACCGGCAGACAAAGGAAGTTCTTGCTGGGTTATGCACGTACCAAGGCCTTGACGCCACGAACAAAAACAGAGCTCAAATGATCGCGGCTCTAGTGCAGCTGGACAACGACCAGAATCCAGCGAGCGCAGAAGTTGGCCCAAGTGGCAATGGGGCTGCAGCAGAGGCTCCACTCCTGAGCGCTGGCCCCACATTCAACCAGGACGGGGTGGACCCCTATCTGCAAATGGCCTTGGACGCACTCCCCGCCGAAGACAGTGATGGGCGGGTGAGGCTGATCCAGCAATATCGGCAGGAGGCCCAAGCCGAGCGTCAAGCCCAGGCTGAGAGAGCTGAGCGCCGAGCGGAGGCTGAGAGAGCCGAGCGCCAGGCGCAGAGGGCCCATGAACTGGAGGTACTCCAGCGGGGTGGGAATGCCCCCACAGCCCGAAGCAGTGAGCCCAGCAGCGTCCAGACTCCTAAACCCCGGCCAGAGCATTTTCCCGTGATGGAAAAGGATGGGGACTTGGACACATTTCTGCGAGCCTTTGAGAAAGCCTGCAGACAGTACCAGCTGCCTAGAGACCAATGGGCAAGGTACTTGACCCCAGGGCTAAAAGGCAAAGCCCTGGAGGCATTTGCTTCTCTTCCGCCAGAAGCCGATGACGACTATGACGCCATAAAGCAGGCGCTGATCGCCAAATACCGGCTGACACCTGAGGTATACCGAAAGAAGTTCCGACACCTCCAACGTGGCCCACACGATAGCTACAGTGATGTGGTGCAAGGACTCAGGACCCACTTTGACCATTGGATCCATGGACTGTCCGTTGAAACCTTTGAGCAGCTACGGGACCTGATGATCAAAGACCAGTTCCTGCATCTCTGCCCAGCTGAGGTCCGACAGTTCATCCTGGACCGCGAACCAACGAACGCGGACAAAGCGGCGCAGATCGCCGACAACCACGAGGCCAACCGGAAGCCCGAGACGCGGAGGCCAGTCGCCACCAGCTGGAAAGGGGGTAAGCCAGCAACCAACCCCAATGCCCCAGCTAGCCGTCCCTCCGGAGGCCCTGTCCCTGTTGCCAACAACAGGCCGGCTACTGACAGTCGCCTGTGTCACCACTGCCAGCGGCCTGGTCACTTCTTTTACACCTGTCCGAACAGGCCGAAGAACCCCCCAGCCAAGGCCCCCGGGCCCAACGCCTCTGTTCTTTTGGTGGGAGGTGTGGTTGGGAGGGCTGACGACAACGTTCAACCTGTTCAGGTGGGGGCCCGTCTTGCTACAGGCCTCAAGGACACCGGGGCTGAACGAACCCTCATCCGTCCTGGACTGGCGGCCCCTGAAGAGTTTGTTGAGGGGAAAACCTTGACTGTCACCGGGATTGGAGGCACCCGTTGTCCCTTGCCAGTGGCACGAGTTTTTCTTGACTGGGGTGCTGGGAGCGGGTTGAGGGAGGTGGGAGTGTCTGAAAATTTGCCCACTGATGTTTTATTGGGGACTGACTTGGGGAGGATGGTTGCATACTATGTCCCTGACACCCTTCCCCAAACTGATAATAAGGGTAATGTTAACCCTGATGATGTTGATGATGGGAAACTGAATGTGTTACCTGCTAATGCCTTGATGAGTAATGATGCTACTAACAACCATTCTTTCCCAAGGTATGATGCTGATGTGATTGTACCAAAGCAAACTGATAACCATTCTTTTCCTAGGAATGATGATGTTGATGTATCTGTGCCGACTGAACCCGTTAACCCTTTCTTTGAAACGGTAGATGTGTCCACAGGTACCGAGGTGCTCAGCCCCGTCACTCTGCGGAGTGAGACGGCTGAGGAACCCCTGGCAGGAGCAAGCAACGGTGCTCAAGAGAATGGGGAGGTGCATGGGGACCATGAGGAAGGTAATGCCATGCAGCTGACCAGTGCCACCGAGGAAGGTAACTGGCCCATAAGTAGCACTGCTCCTAAAGTGTTGGGGGTGGATGGGGAGGTAGAGCCCAGGGCAGCACCAGCTGGTGGGTCTGAAGAAATCCCCAGGGAGACAGCATACATAGCAGCTGTCACACGCAGTCAGAGTGCCCAGATCGCAGGTAACGCACTGTCTTCTGGACCCTCTGCTGCTACAGGAGAGACTGAACCAGAGGTGAACCCAGAGCCGGTTCCAGAGGGTCCCAGTAAAGAGGGGACCCTGACGTCACTTCTGGCAGCCTCCAGCATGGAGTTCCAGGCTGCTCTGCACTCAGATGCCAGCCTGGAGAAATTGAGAGGTCTCGCCGAGACGCCCACCTCCAAGTCTGATAAGGAGAGGGTGTTCTGGGAACGAGGAAGGTTGTACCGGGAGACAGTACCCGGAGATCCTAAAAAGGAGTGGTTGAGGGAAAGACAGCTGGTCGTCCCCTATCAGTTCAGAACTGAGTTGTTGCGGATTGCCCATGAGATTCCACTCGCTGGACACTTGGGGATCAGCAAAACAAAGGCACGGCTGTCTCAACACTTCTATTGGCCCAAGATGGGGACAGATGTAACACACTACTGCCGCTCCTGTGCCACCTGTCAAAAAGTGGGTAAGGCGGGGCCTGCTCTTAAGGCTCCCCTTATTCCTTTGCCGGTGATAGAGGAGCCTTTCCAGAGAATCGCGGTGGACATTGTAGGACCGCTGTCCGTCCCCAGCAGCTCCGGAAAGCGATACATTCTCACCGTGGTAGACTACGCTACCCGGTACCCAGAGGCAGTAGCTCTGTCTTCAACCAGGGCAGATAAGGTGGCTGACGCACTGGTGACCATCTTTTCAAGGGTAGGATTTCCCAGGGAGATGCTTACCGATCAAGGGCCCCAATTCATGTCTCGCCTAATGGAGGCTCTCTGTGAGAAAATGCAGGTGACGCACCTGGTATCGAGTCCGTATCATCCACAGACTAATGGTTTGTGTGAACGCTTCAACGGTACCCTCAAACAGATGCTCCGCATACTGGTTGAGACCCAAGGGCGCGACTGGGAGCGGTACCTCCCACACCTGCTGTTCGCTTACAGAGAAGTTCCGCAGGCCTCGACCGGGTTCTCCCCCTTCGAGCTCCTGTATGGCAGGCGAGTCCGGGGACCCCTTGGGTTGATAAGAGAATCCTGGGAAGATGAGCCAAACCCCACAGAAGTGTCCATCGTGGATTATGTCATGCGCTTCCGTGACAAGATGCAGACCTTGACGCAGTTGGTGCATGACAACATGACACAGGCTCAGGCTGACCAGAAGCACTGGTATGACCAGAACGCCCGGGAGCGGACCTACCAGGTGGGTCAAAAGGTGTGGGCGCTGGTCCCTGTACCAACGGATAAGCTTCAGGCAGCCTGGGAAGGCCCGTACGTCGTCCACCAACAGCTCAACCCGGTCACCTACGTGGTCACGCTTGACCATGCTCGGGGTAGGCGCAAGGCCTTTCACGTCAACATGCTGAAGGCGCACTACGAACGTGAAGCTTGCGTCCTACCGGTCTGCAATCTGCCAGAGGATGGGGAGGAAGATTCCCTCCTGGACATGCTGGCCCAGGCCAAGGCCAATGGGTCCATTGAGGACATGGAGATAAGTGGTTCGCTCACCGTGTCCCAGCGGTTGCAGTTGATGGCCACCCTGGAACTCTTCCGGCCCGTGTTCACCAACCGTCCTGGGAGGACGGAGTTAGCGGTTCATGAGGTGGACACCGGGAATCATGCCCCATTACGGCGAACACCTTATCGGATCTCTGAAACGGTGCAACAAGTCATGCGCCAAGAGATCGATGAGATGTTAAGGCTGGGGGTGATTCGACGGTCAAAAGGTGCGTGGGCTTCACCTGTAGTCCTCGTGCCTAAAAAGGATCGAACCACCCGGTTCTGCGTGGACTACAGGGGGCTCAACGCCATCACAACCTCTGATGCCCACCCGATGCCGCGCATCGAGGATCTGCTCGAGCGGTTGACAAACGCCAACTACATATCCATCATGGATTTGAGTCGGGGATACTGGCAGATTCCCCTGAGCCCTGAGGCGCAGGAGAAATCCGCCTTTATCACCCCCTTTGGACTGTACGAGTCCACGGTCATGCCCTTCGGCATGAAGAATGCCCCTGCCACTTTCCAGCGGATGGTCAACCACCTGCTTCGGGGACTGGAGGAGTACGCCGTGGCATACTTAGACGATATTGCCGTCTTCAGTTCCACCTGGGAGGAACACCTTCAGCACCTCCAGGAGGTGCTCAAGCGTCTTCACCAGGCAGGCCTGACCATCAAGCCGGGGAAGTGCCAGATAGGCATGCGCAAGGTCCACTACCTGGGGCACCGGGTAGGCGGGGGTTCCATGAGTCCGGAGCCAGGAAAAGTGGACGCAATCGTGTCCTGGCCCACCCCCAGGACCAAGAAACAGGTGAAGTCCTTCTTGGGCACTGCAGGGTACTATAGGCGGTTCGTACAGGACTATAGCGCCCTTGCCAAACCCTTGACTGACCTCACCAAGCAGAGGCTACCCCAAACAGTCAACTGGACAGATGACTGTGAGGCGGCTTTCCAAGCTTTGAAAGCAGCCCTGTGCAACTCTCCAGTGTTGAGAGCAGTCGACAGCAGTCGCCCGTTTCTGGTACAGACCGACGCCAGCGAGTTTGGCCTCGGTGCTGTGCTTAGCCAGGTCGACTCGGGGGACCAAGAGCACCCCGTGTTGTACCTGAGCCGGAAACTTTTGCCGAGGGAAGTGGCATACTCGACCATCGAGAAGGAGTGTCTGGCCATGGTGTGGGCACTGCAGCGTTTGCAGCCCTACCTGTATGGGCGCGCCTTCACGGTGGTAACCGACCACAACCCACTGAGCTGGTTGCACACCGTGTCGGGAACCAATGGAAGATTGCTCCGCTGGAGCCTTGCCCTTCAACAGTACGATTTTACTGTAAAACACAGGAAGGGCAGTGAAAACGGCAATGCCGATGGGTTGTCCCGCCGGGGCGAACCCGCTGAGGTGCGCATGGCCGATTACCGAGAGGTAATGCCTCCTTAGCGCCCTCTTAAGGGGGGAGGTGTGATGTACAATGTCTGTGAGGTATGGGGTTTTGTCTACAAAATATGATGTTTTCTGTTGTAACTTTCCAGAAAGATCCGGCACACATGACAATCCAGGCTGCTAGCTCTGCAGCTTCACCCCTCCTCCCTTCACACACACACAGAGCAGTGCCACCCCCCTCCTCTACAGCCTGTGTTCGCACTAGTAATAGGAGACCCCCTGCTGTTACAACCATTTGTTTCCTCTCCACAGCTGAGAGAAAAAAGTGCGGGATGGTTCTTTGTTTGAAACAAAGAGGTTTGAATAAAACTATAAGAGCCTGCCGTGCGAAAACCATACCCAGCAGAAATATAAAAATCATATTTCTGCGATCCGAGCAGACCCAGCTTCGCTGTGGTGCCTGTTGCAAAACTCTCGGATGTCCAGAACCTGAGATATGATTTGCGCCCAAATGGACGGTCATATCGCATAGATGTTTGATGTTTTCTTGATGGGCTCATTACGCTGGGAAACATGATACCACTGATGAGTCCATACCAGCTTCTCCCATAAAGTTATAGCTAATCTAAGTTTTGTAGCCAAAACATAACTTGGATAAGAGAGGTGGGATCAACCCAGAATGCACCTCTCTGTGATGTCACATAGGAAAGTCTATAAGGCATTTCCTGGGCAAACCAGCTCAGAACAGCTGCAGAATCCGTGCTGACAAGAACTCCAGATGAGTGGAGACGTGTGGCTCCTCCCCCCTTAAAGCCGCATGGTCTGCCTAAGGAACAATATGGAACTGTGAGTGTAATCTCTTTGTTTTCTCCACTTTTATTTTATACCTGTACTGTACATATTTTATGTCTCAATTTTATAGCAACTTTTATCTGTAATCACTGTCCTCTTTCGGAAAATAAATGAAATTATTTAGATCTGTCTCCATGCTCTAAGAATCGAACTATACGCCTTTGATAGATAATCGCTACTAATTCAAGGGGTTTGCCACGGACCCTCTTAATTTAACACTGTGAATTAAGTAACCGTGACTGGTGGCAGCGCGTTGTGTACGGCTATTACGGCTTGCTGGCAGTACAGAAGGGTCTTATATTGCTGAATAAGGGTCTGCAGCCACAGCATTGATAATTCCCTTACTGCAGAAGCCTAATTGCCGGTTCACAACAGGCAGCCCGTCCGGCGACCAATTATCCTAGGTGCAGTTCCCTGACTGACCTGAGGGTAAGGGGGGCGCCGGAGAGCTGTGAGTTCCAAAGTGGAACTGAGAAAGTGGGATATACATAAATCCCCGCAGTACTTGGAAGATTGATAGCAGTGGTGGGGCATCCAAATTAAACTCCCCCTGCGGCAAATTGTAGAGCGAGATTAGCTTGCTGGATATTTTTGGTCACATGGTGCCAGTGTTAGGATAACTAAGATAAGCCCCACTGCGCCTGTGATAGCCGTGTGCCGGCATTGTGTCACGTCCCTCCGTCCGCTGATACACCGGTGTCAGTGGTGGGATCGTGACATAGTGGTGACACAGGGTCCGCTGTCCGTCGAGTTTTGGTGGCAGCGGGACTCCCGTTAGTGTCGCCCGTAAGTAGACGAACGGCGGTGGGCTGTTCGTCACAAGGGGAAATCGGATATCACGGCTCTACTAGCTGTGGGGTGATTCCAGTACCACACCATATGTCAGACATACAGAGGGTACATGACCACTCCATTAGTTATGCACCTTAATACTGAAATCATCGCTCCCATCGCTGAGTGGTGAGTCTAGTAGTACAACACATGATGGGTGCAGACACCAACTGGCTGCAGTGGTCAAGTGCTGCTCACATGTAAACAAAGACCAGGAGTGTTGTTGGAGGGTGTGTGGTTTGCTGGGGGAGAATAAGTGACTATTGTTGTTTTAGTTATTTTCCAACATTGGCAGCTGTTACTGCAAAAAATTACCTTAGGGCCCAACATAGGTATTATGTTAAAGCACCACTCCAGATTTTTTTTTAATTGGGTATGTTAAGTATAAGACTAAGTGCAGGGACCATACATTAATAGCACCACATCAGTGCTGCAATGAAGAAAAACACTGGAGTGGTGCTTTTAGAGGTCAATGCTAAGATAAGAATTTTTTTAGCAGATTTTCTTGTAATTTTCTAGAAGAATCTCGAATGAATGGTCAGATTCGCTAAGTAAATTGTGTTGGCGATGCCTAAACTGAGACCTATGACAGAATTATTTGTAATTAGTAGAGCTACTAATTCTGCTAACAGAGTCAATAAAATATGGAGAGCAGGCAGCTCAGCTCTTAACAAGCTGGAATTAAGGAATTAGGGAGACCTGAAGAAGACCTCTCATGCAATCTCTAGCTATCATTTTATTAAATCAATATTGTATTACATACTAAATTTAGGGAAACTATCAATCTAGCACTTTGGTTAGGAAATAATTTGCAGAAATTCACTGTGTGTAATGGAAACTAAAGAAATAAAAAAAACAACTTATTGATTTTTACAGTCAAAAACTTATTCTGGCATTTGGATTAATCAGAAAGATAGGTATTTAAAACATTCATATATGGCCTGTGTATGACTACAATCACAGTTTCAAAGAGTGAGTCTGCCAGGGATCTAGACAGCCAGTTTCAGCACATTTTCAAATCTTAGATTAAATCTCATTCACAGAAGCACTTTGGGTATTTTAGTGATCTTTGCCTTTCAGTTGAGGAGAACTACAAGCCTAAAGGGAAAGCTTCACACTCACATCTTCCTATTATGCAGGAATTATGATTAAATTGTACATTATGGCACCAAGGCGCCTTCATTATAAATGCAAACCTCTGTGGAATTTTCTGAACTGCCGATGACCTTGCATAGTGTGTCAGATCAAAAATGGTAGGGCAGCAGCCACCCTCTCCTACACAAATCCTTTGCTGCAACATTTATCAGCTCCCTCCCTTGATCTTTCAAGCACATCACAAGTATTTTCTAATCTCTTTCCACCTCCACCAATCATATGGATTGGGACTTCCAATAGAACTTGCAAAAAGAACAGATACTGGGAAACTAGTTCTCAAGTATGGTACTCATTAGTGATTCCGAGAGCAGACGTCAGAAGCATGATTAATCATTTACTTGGTGTCACATAAACAAAATTGGTCTATTAGATGAGTCTGTAGCATTTGCAGAGCACTGCAATCTTGTCTGCCAGCCTGGACAATTGAACGAGGTGTCCGGGAGGACTTCAGGCTTGGCAAGAACTGCATTTTCTATAGACAACGTAAAGTGTGGTAGAATTACCAAGCAGCATCTTAGAATAATTCAGAGCCTAGTGCAAGTAGAAAGATGTACAATACTTTCTGGCTGGGGCTACATGGTTTCGTCGAGTTAAATTCCCAGGCAAAGTCCTGCAATCAATGTATTGTGTGGTTTCACATCACACAGCTATTTTAGAACTGTGATTTTTTTGTGAAAAATGGCAAAACTGCAGACAACTCTTACAACAGGCAATAAAAAATTCAGGTTTTTTGAAACAATCGCATCATGTTCAGGAAGGTCGTAGGTGGCAACGCAAAAGATAATACTTAGACATCATATCCATAGACTAAAAGTGTTTTCTATGTTTCTAAAACATATTTCTATGTATTCAACATAAAAAAATAACAAACCTGTCCATATTCTTACCATTATTAATTCTGTAACATTCCAAGGCATCTTTTGATGTCTATTTTCTGGAGTGATGAGGTCTGGCCCCTAAGCGACAGCAGAAGACTATAGCAGCTGTGATGTTTGTTCATAGTGACATCATGTCACGCAACACGTTAGTAACCCCTATCACCATGCTAAATAATTATGTAAATTGCAGCCCACAGCTGGGGTAAAGAAAGTGTCTAACGTGTATAATGAGGAATAGCAATCATACTCTGTGTATCATTATAGCAAATTTGGTGCTATATGTGATCATACTAGGAAAATACAGGTATATTTCCTCCATCCTAGGGAAATATTACTGTGTGTAAATATTATGACATTAAGCATGTCTCACTGATAAATGGGGATATCAATTTGGGTAATAATATATATATACAGTCATGGCCAAAAGTATTGACACCCCTGCAATTCTGTCAGATAATACTCAGTTTCTTCCTGAAAATGATTGCAAACACAAATTCTTTGGTATTATTATCTTCATTTAATTTGTCTTAAATGAAAAAACACAAAAAGAATTGTCCTAAAGCCAAATTGGATATAATTCCACACCAAACATAACAAAGAGGGTGGACAAAAGTATTGGCACTGTTCGAAAAATCATGTGATGCTTCTCTAATTTGTGTAATTAACAGCACCTATAACTTACCTGTCGCACCTAACAGGTGTTGGCAATAACTAAATCACACTTGCAGCCAGTTGACATGGATTAAAGTTGACTCAACCTCTGTCCTGTGTCCTTGTGTGTACCACATTGAGCACGGAGAAAAGAAAGAAGACCAAAGAATTGTCTGAGGACTTGAGAAACCAAATTGTGAGGAAGCATGAGCAATCTCAAGGCTACAAGTCCATCTCCAAAGATCTGAATGTTCCTGTGTCTACCATGCGCAGTGTCATCAAGAAGTTTAAAGCCCATGGCACTGTGGCTAACCTCCCTAGATGTGGCCGGAAAAGAAAAATTGACAAGAGATTTCAACGCAAGATTGTGCGGATGTTGGGTAAAGAACCTCCACTAACATCCAAACAAGTTCAAGCTGCCCTGCAGTCCGAGGGTACAACGGTGTCAATCCGTACTATCCGTCGGCATCTGAATGAAAAGGGACTGTATGGTAGGAGACCCAGGAAGACTCCACTTCTTACCCCGAGACATAAAAAAGCCAGGCTGGAGTTTGCCAAAACTTACCTGAAAAAGCCTAAAACATTTTGGAAGAATGTTCTCTGGTCAGATGAGACAAAAGTAGAGCTTTTAGGGCAAAAAGCATCAACATAGAGTTTACAGTAGAAAAAAGAGGCATTCAAAGAAAAGTACACGTCCCTACAGTCAAACATGGCGGAGGTTCCCTGATGTTTTGGGGTTGCTTTTCTGCCTCTGGCACTGGACTGCTTGACCGTGTGCATGGCATTATGAAGTCAGAAGACTACCAACAAATTTCGCAGCATAATTTAGGGCCCAGTGTGAGAAAGCTGGGTCTACCTCAGAGGTCATGGGTCTTCCAGCAGGACAATAACCCAAAACACACTTCAAAAAGCACTAGAAAATGGTTTGAGAGAAAGTACTGGAGACTTCTAAGGTGGCCAGCAATGAGTCCAGACCTGAATCCCATAGAACACCTGTGGAGAGATCTAAAAATGGCAGTTTGGAGAAGGCACCCTTCAAATATCAGGGACCTGGAGTAGTTTGCCAAAGAAGAATGGTCTAAAATTCCAGCAAAGCATTGTAAGAAACTCATTGATGGTTACCAGAAGCGGTTGGTCGCAGTTATTTTGGCTAAAGGTTGTGCAACCAAGTATTAGGCTGAGGGTGCCAATACTTTTGTCCGGCCCATTTTTGGAGTTTTGTGTGAAATGATCAATGTTTTGCTTTTTGCTTCATTCTCTTTTGTGTTTTTTCATTTAAGACAAATTAAATGAAGATAATAATACCAAAGAATTTGTGTTTGCAATCATTTTCAGGAAGAAACTGAATATTATCTGACAGAATTGCAGGGGTGTCAATACTTTTGGCCATGACTGTATATATATACACAGTGGGGGAAATAAGTATTTGATCCCCTGCTGATTTTGTACACATTAAGGTCATGGAGTGACCTAGCCAGTCTCCAGACCTTAATCCCATAGAAAACTTATGGAGGGAGTTGAAGCTCTGAGTTGCCAAGCGACAGCCTCAAAATCTTAATGATTTAGAGGTGACCTGCAAAGAGGAGTGGACCAAAATTCCTCCTGACGAGCGCAAAACTCATCATCAACTACAAAAAACGTCTGACTGCTGTGCTTGTCAACAGAGCTTTTGCCACCAAGTATTAAGTCTTGTATGCCAGAGGAATCAAATACTTATTTCTCACTGCAAAATGGAAATAAATTTATATAATTTATACAGTGTGATTTTCTGGATTTTATCTTTGATATTCTCTCAATGTTAAAATTATCCTACCCTTAAAATTATAGACTGTTCATGTCTTTGTCAGTGGGCAAACTTCCAAAATCAGCAAGGGATCAAATAATTATTTCCCCCACTGTTTGTATATATATATATATATACACTCACTGGCCACTTTATTAGGTACACCATGCTAGTAAGGGGTTGGACCCCCTTTTGCCTTCAGAACTGCCTCAATTCTTCGTGGCAGAGATTCAACAAGGTGCTGGAAGCATTCCTCAGAGATTTTGGACCATATTGACATGATGGCATCACACAGTTGGCGCAGATTTGTCGGCTGCACATCCCTGATGCGAATCTCCCGTTCCACCACATCCCAAAGATGCTCTATTGGATTGAGATCTGGTGACTGAGGAGGCCATTTGAGTACAGTAAACTCATTGTCATGTTCAAGAAACCAATCTGAGATGATTCGAGCTTTATGACATGGCGCATTATCCTGCTGAAAGTAGCCATCAGATGTTGGGTACATTGTGGTCATAAAGGGATGGACATGGTCAGCAACAATACTCAGGTAGGCTGTGGCGTTGCAACGATGCTCAATTGGTACCAAGGGGCCCAAAGAGTGCCCAGAAAAAATTCCCCACACCATGACACCACCACCACCAGCCTGAACCGTTGATACAAGGCAGGATGGATCCATGCTTTCATGTTGTTTACGCCAAATTCTGACCCTACCATCCGAATGTCGCAGCAGAAATCGAGACTCATCAGACCAGGCAACGTTTTTCCAATCTTCTACTGTCCAATTTCGATGAGCTTGTGCAAATTGTAGCCTCAGTTTCCTGTTCTTAGCTGAGAGGAGTGGTACCCAGTGTGGTCTTCTGCTGCTGTAGCCCATCTGCCTCAAAGTTCGATGCACTGTGCGTTCAGAGATGCTCTTCTGCCTACCTTGGTTGTAACGGGTGGCAATTTGAGTCACTGTTGCCTTTCTATCAGCTCGAACCAGTCTGCCCATTCTCCTCTGACCTCTGGCATCAACATGGCATTTCCGGCCACAGAACTGCCGCTCACTGGATTTTTTTTCTTTTTCGGACCATTCTCTGTAAACCCTAGAGATGGTTGTGCGTGAAAATCCCAGTAGATCAGCAGTTTCTGAAATTCTCAGACCAGCCCTTCTGGCACCAACAATCATGCCACGTTCAAAGGCACTCAAATCACCTTTCTTCCCCATACTGATGCTCGGTTTGAACTGCAGGAGATTGTCTTGACCATGTCTACATGCCTAAATGCACTGAGTTGCTGCCATGTGATTGGCTGATTAGAAATTAAGTCTTAACACACAGTTGGACAGGTGTACCTAATAAAGTGGCCAGTGAGTGTATATATATATATATATATGTTTGTGTTTGTATATATATGTATATTGGATGCAGTGATAGCAGGTGATTGGGTAACACCATGAAGAGGCCTTCATGATCGAACAACATACCAGTTCTATTCACAGGATTATTGTGTGTGGGTGCATAATGTACGGTAGACAGACCTCTCTATTCATTCCTGGCACACTAACAGCTCGGCATTACATTGATTTGGTCATGGAAAACAGGACCGCATTGAAGACCAAGTAGGAAAAGTCATGGAATTATCCAAATCACATTATCGACAGACATGTCATTGGTCGGCATTGCAAAGAGACCCAGAATGAACAGATCTTGGTGATTTCCCTAAGCGCATTCAGCATGGTATAATATTCCTCAGACAACCATTAATAACCTTATTAATAGCATCCAAGGCTGTGTGTATTTCGGTTTGGTGCTCATCCTCGATACTGAAGAAATTGAGATGTAATGAAAATGTTGTTTCTATTTTTTCCTCATTTGCATATCATTAACCCCTTCACGACCAGTGACACAGCGTATGCGTCATGAAAGTCGGTGCCATTCCGACCAATGATGCATACCCTGTGTCATGACTTCAAAGCCCCCCTGCGGGTCGGGTGACATAGGTCACAGAAAGGTCACCTGACCCGCAGATACAGGGCTGGGATTTCTCATTTTTACAACAAAATTTACAAAGCGATTTCTCATTTTTACAACAAAATTTACAAAACCATTTTTTTTAGGGACCACCTCACATTTGAAGTCACTTTGAGGGGTCTATATGGCAGAAAATACCCAAAAGTGACACCATTCTAAAAACTGCACCCCTCAAGCTACTCAAAACTACATTCAAGAAGATTATTAACCCAGAAATCCTGGAAGACCAGCACTTGTTGAACAAACTGATAAACCGAGACATTTTCTAATCCAGATATTAAGTCCTCTTGAGGTTATCTTGGATTACACAGTATAAATACTACTTCCTTGCATGCTGCAACTATTATAATATATGACTGAAGCCCATGTGCACAAGTAATCATTAAAGCAAGTCTTCGTTTATATTTCTGCAGCAATGACATGCCATTTATTGATGTGACATCTGCAGCAAATCACTGGCCTTAATAATCTTGTGCTGGCTAGTGACTGGCTGCAGTGGTCGTATGTATTTGCAGCACGTCACTGCAGCAGAAAAATTATACCAGCGGGGAATTTATCAAGTGAGTAATATTTGTTTTTCACTTTCTCCTGATTAGCTAAATTGCTTTGAATCCTGGACAATCCCTTTATATGGCAGCATCTATCAGATCTTCCTCTTATCAGAAACATTTTTTAGAACAGGGTGAAGTCACTATTTGTAACCAGATGAAAGATGAGTAATGCGCGTTACATTTATTCAGCAGAGCAGATTAGCCTCAAATGATCCAAACTGTGAAATAGCCAGATGTCTAAAATATATCTTTCCTATCTCTGAAATCTGCTTAATGTGCAGCACTAAAGGTGCCTACCGTGGAGTATTTACTGTATATTTGTAATGTGCTGGCACAGGAGCCTTGTCTGAAATGGATGGAGACAAGAACAGCAGAAAACTTCCAATACATGTAGAAATGCTTCAAACATTTATATGGCGGCTGCTGACCACAATTTGGTTTATTTCCTCTACAAAAGGCACCATAATCGAGTTAAAGCATAACACTGATTCCTCTTTGTAGAGGAGAAATATAATTAGGCTCCATTTATTACAGAAAGCCCAGGCAGTGTGTCTGTAACTGGCAGCTTTCTTTGTAAAGATCACAGTCCAAGATTTAGCTCTTATGTTATATGGCATGACAAGGTGTCGGGGAAATGGCACATGTACAAGATGCTCTGCATTCTAAATGGAATTCACCGTACCACTCTCCGGGCCAGCCGAAACATTACTGAATTTAGTAGGGCAGGCACACTGTCACTAACAATACAGATACTGGGTATAATAGATAATGAGCTCCTAACCAGCACTTAGAAAAATCAAAACCATGGATTGGGTTCTGAGTGTGAGATAAGAAGTACACAGGAATTCATTCTTAGTATATGTATTTATTATGGCTTATATGAGGTATCTGGGATTTTAACATCTTTGTTTGGGCTGAAATTGAAAATAAATTGCAAAAAATATGAAGTGTACCATACCTTACCGGTTCTACTTCAATCCTCTACCACTGATGACTTACATGGGGTATCTTGGATTTTAAACTCTTTATTTGGGCTGAAAATGAAATAAAAAATAAACTACAAGAAAAAAACTAAGCATACTGTACCTTACAGGTTCTAGGTCAATCCTCTACCATTGAACTTTTGTGTTCCTGTTGGTCCTGCTGTTCCTCATGGGCACTGATATTCATTCCATCAATAGTGTGCCTGCTGTTATTTCCACAGATACAGTAAGAATCACCGAATCAATGGAAGTGCTAGAAGACCAGCGTGGTGTCACAGGAGAACCAGGAAAGTGAAATATACTGATTTTTGTTCATTTTTTTTCAAAGATGTAAAAAAAACTTTTAAAACCCTAGAAGTTACCATATATTGTACTTCTCATGTATACAATGCAAGTGATGATATGTGCTAGGCCAGGGGTCCTCCAACCTGTAGCTCGAGAGCCACATGTTGGTCATGAGCCCGTGATGTGTGGCTTGCGGCTGTCTTCCAGCTTGGTGCATTAATATCAGATGTAGCAAACAGCTATTATGAGCAGATCTCTTGATGGTGACTTTTGTGTGTAGTCCTGTACAGAAGAGCAGATCTGAATGGGGGTTAGGTAGGAAACCCCAGAGGTTGGTATCCTGCATTGATGTGATTTCAGTGAAAAAGCTTTGGTTGTCATTATATCAGTAATAAGGGGCTCTGGGTGTCACTATTGTGAGTGCGGCATTAGCTGGATGTGGCTCGCAACCCTCTCTCAGAGCCCAATGTGGCTCACGACCATCTCTCACAGCTAGATGTGGCTCATGACCCTCTATCACAGCTGGATGCGGCTCATGAACCTCTCTCACAGCTCAATGTGGTTCGTGAACCTCTCTCACAGCTGGAAGTGGCTTGTGACCCTCTCACAGCTGGATGTGGTTCGTGACCCTCTCTCACAGCTGGATGTGGTTCATAACCCTCTCTCACAGCTGGATGTGGCTTGTGACTCTCTCACAGCTGGATGTGGTTCGTGACCCTCTCTCACAGCTGGATGTGGGATGTGGCTCGTCACCTTCTCACAGCTGGATGTGGCTTGTGACCCTCTCTCACAGCTGGATGTGGCTCGTGACCCTCTCTCACAGCTGGATGTGGCTCGTGGCCCTCTCTTACAGCTGGATGTGGCTCATGACTCTTTCTCACAGCTGGATGTGGTTCTTGACCTTCTCTTACAGCTGGATGTGGCTCGTGACCCTTTCTCACAGCTGGATGTGGCTCGTGACTCTCTTTCAGAGCTGGATGTGGCTTTCAAGGTCAGAAAGGTTGGGGACCTCGGCACTAGGCAAAGCAGTAAATGGTGTAAAAGGCAAAGATATTATATGTATACTCTGTACTATAGTGTTAGAGGACAGTCTTAGAAGGCACATTTATTTAATTAAAGGATAAAAGCCAACAATTGTATATAGAATATCTAAATGCTAAGGGCAGATAAAGGTTTAACAGAAGCATCTATTCAAAGAGGGATGCACATTTGTCAGCTTAGAGATAACAGTACCCATCTTGCCAACTCAACCAGCCTTACATAACCTATTCCCTGTCCATGGTACTGATTGTGGTGTGGTAGTGAGATCTGCTCTCTACTGCGCAACTACAATTTTCTAATCATCTGAGTGGAGTGACAAAACCACAACTAAAAAATTGGATAACAATAGAATCTAGCATTAGATAAGGGTCCAAACCTTATCATTAACACAATTTTCAAAGCTGACCAGATACATAATATAGCTAAAATATTTTACGTCAATGATTAAAAATTAAAATTAAGGTTACACAATTATAGAATTGTTATTTTATAACCATGAGGTCTTGGGTTTAAATCCAACTTAAAGACAACATATGGAAAGAGTTTGTATGTTCTCTCCTTGTTTGTACGGATTTCCTCAGCTTCTCCCACACTCCAAAGATATACTGATAAGAAACTCTGGGAATATTTAGGGATACCTATGACTTTGAAGCACCATATATGAAGGCACAATATAATAGTTTGGCACTTTTTCTGATTGACAACCAAAATATTAGTATGCTGCCATTGACACAATTACTAGAAGAGGGGTCTTGAGACCTCCATACTTCCTTATTTATCATTAACACAGAGGAAGAGTTTTGCATTAAGTGGTGGAAGACCATAAATTCTGCCTCTCTATACAATTATTGATGGTTCCCGTTACTCTCATAGCATTGTATGGAGCTGCAATTCATAATCATGATGCCAAGAACAGCCCAGTTTGCAATGCTATTCTTAATGTTATAAATACCTGAACTGCAATTTTCCCCATTGAAGACAATGGGTTCTGTGTCACCTTAAGCTAATTGTAAAACAGATCCATTGCCTTATAAACTAAATTAATTATTCTGAATACTCAGCCCCTTTAGATGGCTGTCAGTCAAACAATGGTTCGACTAGCAGTTATTTTGCCTGACTCCCCATACACAGGAGTGCTCACACTCCTGTATTCTCAATGAGAGAGCCATTAAAGGACATTTATGGCAGTGGCTGAATAATAAGATCTGGAGTCTGATATCAGACATGCCAGATCTTTATCTTCCATGACAATCATCAGCGTCCATGCGCATTAGACTGTCAGCCAAACTCACCGATACAAACGTTTCCTTATGTCTCTGCTCATATATCTATTTTCCTCTGGATTTTTCTAGATTCTCACTTTGTTCTAAACGGAACAGACAAACGGAAAAGTTAGAACGTCATGTGAACAGAGCCTTCCTTGGAAATGGTCTGAACAACATGAAGAAATACATTTATCAACTTTTTCAAGCTTGTAATGAGATGTATGTGTATCTACTGTTGTTAATCAAATATGCTATTGATATTTGATGCACATAAAAATTGTCATACCATTAAAAAAGTATGAAAATCTTCTAATATAAGGTTAAAAATGTAACTATATAATTAATTTAACTGCATTAAATTGTCAGCAGTTGCTTATCTAAAATAACTTCCTCCAGATTCTACAGCTTCCATGAATACTAAGAGAGACATAGAGCAGTCATTAATGGAATAAAGAAAAAGGCTAGTTTATCAAAGTCAGGGAGAACACAAGTTGTTAATTACAATAAATGAAGAAATATTAAGGCCCTGCTGCTTTCCCCTTCTGTTGACCTGTCTATGAATCAGCAGGCAAACACATCAAAGAGCCTGTAAGTGAAAAAAAAAGTGCAAAAAAGCAAAATGAACTCGTCTGGTGAAGAAAAATGAATCTTTCAGCCATTGACCTCTTATCCATTACGGCCACAAAACCGCTGCTTTTCCATTTGTTCCAAAATGACAACAGTATGCTATGGGACTGAAGAGAGTCCTACCGTATTGCAGTCCATGGTTTACTTAAAACATAGTAGGGAACCATTCTGTTCAGGGAAGATCAAGGAGCGGTAGAGATCATTACATAACAACGTAACATATATACACATGTGGTCAAAATTGTTGGTACCCCTCGATTAATGACAGAAAAACCCACAAAGGTGACAGAAATAACTTGAATCTGACAAAAGCAATAATAAAAAAATCTATGAAAATGAACAAATGTGAAAGTCAGACATTACTTTTCAACCATGCTTCCACAGAATTTTTTCAAAAATAAAACTCATGAAATAGGCCTGGACAGAAATGATGGTACCCTTAACGTAATATTTTGTTGCACAACCTTTTGAGGCAATCACTGCAATGAAACGATTCCTGTAACTTTCAATGAGACTTCTGCACCTCTCAACAGGTATTTTGGCCCACTCCTCAAGAGCAAACTGCTCCAGTTGTCTCGTGCTGAAGGTTGCCTTTTCCAGACGGCATGTTTCAGCTTTTTCCAAAGATGCTCAATAGGATTTAGGTCAGGGCTTATAGAAGGCCACCTCAGAATAGTCCAGTGTTTTCCTCTTAGCCATTTTTGGGTGTTTTAAGCTGTGTGTTTTGGGTCATTATCCTGTTGCAAGACCCATGACCTGTGACTGAGACCAAGCTCTCTGACAATGGGCAGCACATTTCTCTCTAGAATCCCTTGATAGTCTTGAGATTTCATTGTACCCTGCACAGATTCAAGACACCCTGTGCCAGATGCAGCAAAGCAGCCCCAGAACACAAGAGAGACTCCTCCATGTTTCACAGTAGGGACAGTGTTCTTCTCTTGATATGCTTCACTTTTCCATCTGTGAACATAGCACTGATGTGCCTTGCAAAAAGTTCCATTTTTGTCATCTGTCCATAGGATATTCTCCCAGAAGCTTTGTGGCTTGTCAACATGTAGTCTGGCAAATTCCAGTCTGTTTTTTTATGATTATTTTTCAATGGTGTCCTCCTTGGTCGTCTCCCTTGAAGTCTACTTTGGCTCAAAAAATGACGAAAGGTGCAACCTGACACTGTTGTTCCTTGAGCTTGAAGTTCACCTTTAATCTGTTTAGAAGTTTTTCTGGGCTCTTTTGTTACCAATTGTATTATCCGTCTCTTTGATTTGTCATCAATTTTCCTTCTGCAGCCACATCCAGGGTGGTTGGCTACAGTCCCATGGAGCTTAAATTTCTGAATAATATAAAGTTGCTTAGAGATGGTCTTATAACTTTTACCTTTAAATGTAATGTCACGTGTGACTGGATACACCGCCTCCAGCAGGGTGAATTTCTATAACACCCATGACCCTAGATACACCGCCTCCAGCAGGGCGAATTTAAACAGAGTTAAGGGAAACACCAGGGAAAAGTTACACTGGAGGGCCCTGCAATAGGGAACGGGGACGTGGAGACCTCCTGCACTCCCCTGAGTCAGTGTCTCTACACTCTTGACGATTCCTAGGCAGGTTCCACACCTGGCGACGAGCTGGATACCTCAAATCACTAGCTCGCCCTGCACCTATCCCTTTCTAGTGAATTGGACGGTGCAGAAACTAATCCCACCACTGCGCTAATACACACACAAGGAAAGTAACAAACAGGGGAAAACACCACTTAGCTTTGCTCTGTTGCTATTGCTCCCAGCAACAGAGTACGACACCAAAGTTCAGCTTCACCCCTGAAGCTCGACACCTGAATTCAGCTTCCGCCTGAAGCTATGACACTAGAGCTCCCCTGAGCTGCCAGGAACTCCTCTCCGTAGTTCCTTCCTTCACCAGACTTTACACCAGAGCTCCCCTGAGCTGCAAGGAACTCCTCTCTGTAGTTCCTTGCTTCACCAGACTTGGTTGGAAATGAGCAATATCACCAACGTGAGTGAGACCACCTGCAACTCATTTATAGGTAGGAGCCAGGGAATCACACCTGCTTCAGAATCACGCGCAATAGCACTAGCGGCCACCGGGGGCAACTAAACTAAAGTAACCAGAGTGTAATTACCCTAACGGCAACAGGGGGCAAAACTAGAACTGAAACAACCACAGTGTAATGACCCTAATGGCCACCGGGGGCAAAACTAACTTTAAGCAAATAGCTTAAAGGAAAAAAAAAAGGTTACTTGTGCAAAATTTGTCATAATCCAAATAGGATCATGACATTACGTTTGTCTATAATTTTCTTTCTAATCTCCTGAGACAACTCTTTCCATCGTTTCCTCAGGTCCATGTTACCAAACAGCACAGTGAGTATCTGTAGCCCTCTACACAGGCCCACTCACTGATTCCAAGATTGTAGACACCTGTGCTGCTAATTGGTGGACACACCTTGATTTAACATGTCCCTTTTGTCAAATTATTTTCAGGGGTACCATCATTTCTGTCCAGGCCTATTTCATGTTTTTGGGTTTTTTTTAATTCTGTGGAAGCATGGTTGAAAAGCAATGTCTGACTTTCATTTGTTCATTTTCATAGATATTTTATTTATTATTACTTTTGTCAGATTCAAGTTATTTCTGTCACCATTGTGGGTTTTTCTGTCATTAAACGAGAGGTACCAACAATTTTGACCACATGTGTATATAACAATGAGAGCACTTAAAATTAAAGGTCAAAAATAGACAGTTTTTGCTCTTATTTTGTTCTTTTTTTTAATTAGTCACACAGTTCTAAATACATGGCCCTTCTTAGTTAGTGGTAATTTTATGGTCTTTATCAAGGGGGCGTGGCTCACAGAGAAATAATGCAGAACAGCCTAAAGACACACCCCTTGAGAATCCTGGGAGCCATGCCCCTTTGGTAGAGACCATATAACAAGAACTAAATAAAGGCCCACATTTCTGGGAATATAGCAGAAGTAGAAAAAAATGGAATATTTAGGGCAAAGGCAGGGGGAAAAAATAGAGTAAAAAACGGCCACTTTTGACAGGTTCTAAAGGGGGTTTTACACTAAGCGATATCGCTAGCAATATCGCTAAAACGCCACCGGTTTTGTGATGTTACAGCGATATTGCTAGCGATATCGCTATGTGTGATACTTACCTCCGACCGGCTCCCCCGCTGTCCATCGCTGATCGCGCAGCTCCATTTCTCGTCGGGCGCTTCCTGCTGGGCTTCCTGCTGTGTGAGACGAGCGACGTGTGGACACGGGCGGGAGGACGTCAGGATCGCTGTGTGTGAAAGGTAAGTATCGTGCGCTGCGTCGCTGCTGCATCGCTGTGAGATCTTCCTGTGTGGCAGCTCACTAGCGATCATTTAGCGATGCACCAGCGATCCTGACCGGGTTATATCGCTGGTCGGATCGCTGGTGCATCGCTAAATGTAAAAGGGCCATAAGTCTTGCCATATTATGTTTCAGTTCAGACTATATGTCATGTCCGGCATTTTACATGGAAGCTTATACAATAATTTGAAGACAAATGGAAGTGTAATGCATTTTGTAAAATATGAAGCCATTTTGCAGTTATAAAATAGATTGTAAGAGTATTCTAATGAGTAACATTTACTCAAAGAGTAAATCATAAATGTGATATTGGTAGATATTCTGTGTCTTCTAATACTACACTAAACTCAATACAAAAGCAAACGATGAGGGGTGAACCGATGGATGTCAATTTCCTGTTAACTCTATGGACAATTAGGAAACGGTTCACATGGGGTGTAAGCACACGGACTTTCCATCTGGATTTGAAATCCACAGTACGTCAATTAATGTTGTCTAGCTATATCACTAGGGCACAGGAAATAATTTGAAATACTTCTTAATGCAGAATTATCTTTTATTTATTAGGCAGAATTTGTATTAAGAAAACATATTGTACACTCACACCAGTCCGTCTCCCATGGGGCTTGCAATCTTATTTCCATGTCTCAGGAATAAATAAACACACGTTTGCTCACTCTAGGACGCCAAAATTACAAGAAATGTAGCTAATTTCATCATGGCAAAATCTGAAGCACAATAAACAGCTTACTATAAATAGTTTACAAAATAGCAAGGAAGTTATTGCGGAAGGCTAGAAGGGCTTAAGTCTTATGAGGTCATTTCATTCATTCAAAGGTTAAATTGCAACTTTTATTTTAATAAATAAAAAAGGAAATCTGGAGGTTTATGTATCAAGGAAATGTAGAGATCAATTGATTACAAGAGTGGCATTTTCATTTGACATCTGCTGCCATTAATAATGTATAGAAAGTACTTCCATCTAAACTTTCCTCGCTTCCACTGACTTCAGCCATATAAAATTCTAACAAGAGTCAGAATGCATAGACGCTAAAAAGGAAGTCATTACAGAAAACATTTAGGTTAATTAGGATTTTAGAAAAAGATCATGACATGGGGTTCTGTAGAAATGGTCAAGGTATTTTTCTTTACTACTAAAGAAAACCTTCATCTCAGAAACATTGGGACATATTTATCAATTCCTCATAATTCTAAGTTTTACATTGGCATATACATTAGATAGATGTCTGCCAAACCATGGGTCATCTGACCGGTATCTCTCCCTACACCGTCTTACACAGGTTGAGCGCTAATGTTTTCTCTAATAGGGAGCCGATATTAAGCCAAAAGGATTGGCTGTTGAAATTTTAACGACAGGATCCTTCTTTCCTCCATCTGTCAGAGAATTGTGAGGCCCCCATAAGCATAACATGATTCGCCAATCCTCTAAAATCAGTGGGTTTGGTGGTCTTTTATCTACTGTGTATGTGGACCTTTAAACAGAGCAAACTTAAACTATACATAAATGCCTTAAAATGCGACAGTTTTATTAGAGTGCATCTTTAGACTGTCAAGTCTTAGCTTACAACACCTATTAGATGGCTTACTGTGGTAAATGTTTATGCCCAAATTTTGGTGCATTTTTAGGCAAACTGTGTCACATTTTAGACCACACCCATTTGCACTAATTAGCTTTTCAAACAAGGTCCATAAAGTGTCAAAATACATAAGTATGGAGAAAGACTTAAAGAGGTTGTCCACTACTTTATCATTGATAACCTATCTGTAGGCTAGGCCATCAATGCATGATCATTTCGGGTCCAACACCTGGCACCCTCACAGATCAGGTGTTTTTGGTATCAGTGATTATCAATGCTCAATTGCGGAGATGCTTCATCTTCTGATAGTGTCCACGGCTGACTGCTGCACATTCACCTATTCAAATAAATAAAAGACAGATGTGCAATACACTGCCAGGCCACTATCAGAAGACGGAACAGCTCCACAAATGAGCACTTCCGGCTGGTGGCCGCCGCCAACATCAAAAACTGCTGATGAAAGTAAAACTAGTGCAGTATGCAGTCTTGCTGTCAATAATAGTAAAACTGAAGGACTAGGAAATAAAGTCCATAAAAGGCAGTTTGGATTTCTTGGCTCTGTTATAATATCATAGATAAAAGCAGTGACACTAGTGTGAACAAATACTAAAGGGATGACATTTTTGTCGCTTATTAAAAAAGTGCATGTGCACCTACACTTCATTTAAGACAGGGCTCTGCCGAGACCCATTTCTGGGGTTCTGGAACCCCGTGCTCTGAATCGCTGGGGTCGGGATCGCTCGGGTACCAGCATCAGAGTCCCAGCAGTTTGACTTCCAGTGGTGCCTAACCCTATGAAGAAAGGGGGTTGTCCAGGCTCGGGACAAAAAGTCTGCAGTCATGTGGTCACGATTGCCAGGTATTTCCAATACAAGAGGGAAGTCATAGGAATGCATGTATGGGATTGGATTTACATACTTATGGTCAATTGCTGATTAAATGCGTTCGACTTCTCTTAATAGAACTCTATTTAGAAAAGTTGAAGATGTCTAGTCGGCACGTGACTGAATGTATGAAAATTGCAGCCATTGGAATTTGCTGTACATTTGCTGCTACCAATTTCCTGCAGAAATATAACACAGCAAATTCAATATGTGTGAGTCTACCATAACAGATAAACACAATTTATACAAGTTCAATACCAGAAGCTGTGAGATTTAGAGATCAAAGATGTATTATTTTGGAAAGCAAATTGACTTTGTATGTCTCTTTGCCTATGCACTGAAAAGAACGGAAAGCAATATTAAAAACAATATTATATATATAAAAAAATCTCTGCTTGGAAAGGAGAAGCAGAATTAAAACAGAAGTAGGTATGTAAAGTAGATGGATGAAGACGAGGTCTTCCAGCATCAGGGGAGTTGTTTAAGAAGAAACAGTGTCTGTTTGTGGCCAGCGGTAATCCTTTCCATTCAATAGAGTTTGCAGCTTGCTGATTCATATGATTGCATGCTGGCGCCCTACTGCCGAGGCCCTCCACTGAAATTAAATCCACTCTCTTCAGTTATAAATTATAATGCTCTATAAACAACACTCCCACTGGGAAAAGCGAAGAAAGGGAGAGAGGAAGGGAGGGGAAATGACTGCCTTGTAAGTAGTGCAATACTAGCATCCAATCATTACACAAGCCCGGCAGCACTGGAGGGGCATGGAAAAAGCTTTTCCAGTCCCTTCCAGCGGAGATGGAGTTAATGCCGTGCCACTATCCAGGTCTGAAATGCATGCATCTGACAGCACGCTGATGTAATTTATATGTTGTTTGATGTTAGAGTAGAGAAAGGGAAATGTGGATAGTAATGTGAGTCAAAAAGGAAGAGAACTTGGAAGCCAGCAAGCCTGCATGAAAGAGGAAAGCCAGGCAGCATTTTCCACAGTGATTTTAGAAATATATCAATGAGAACATCTCAGCTGACTCTAAGGAATAAGACGTTGGTAGAAAAAAAATCTGGAAAATCAGTTAAATACTAATTGACCTAACATTTACATTCTTTTTTTTTTTTTTTTTAACTCTTTCCATTTAACATTTGATATCACACCAAAAAGCAACTAATTAAATCATTGGATTAGCAGTGGCTTTCCGTTACTAGTTCTCAGACACGTACCGCATACAACATCCCACACATCGCTGGCACTATGTACGGACACATTTATTCCTATTAAGTATTTAGAATCCAAAGTCTTGTAAAGGTAATTCTGTAAAACAGTCAAATGTTACAATGCGGAAGGCAGCCATGAAACATTAAGTTATGTAAATGATCATTGCTATCGAACTATAATTAAACGTTACTTTATGATCAACGGAATTAAATGACAGCGTCCGCCAGCAAATTCTGTGTGTCTCTTCTGTCTAACACATGTGCGGATTTAGATTTTTTTTTTTTTTCTTTGCTGAATGAGAAGCTCAAAGGCCAAATTTTCACAGCAGCTAGAGCCTGGCCGAGCACTTCATTAAAAAAAAAAAGTGCATATCCAATCTGGTTACTTGGCATGTCTGATTTTGGCTGCTTTAAAAAAGAAATTACATCAAGGAAACATTAAAAGATAAATAGCGGTGGATGCTCCAAGTCTGAGGTAATATCAGAGACAAGGATGAAGTGTAATAAAAAAATAAGTGGTATAGGGGAAAGTAAAGGGGTGGGAGAGGCTTTCATTAATGAATGATTTAAGGGTTTAAGCAGAGCAGTTTGGTTGACTAGCAAAATATAAAGTCGTCTCTCTAGGAGAGACTTCATACATTCGGTTCCAAAGCTTATCAATATGGTTTTAATTTGCTGACCCCATAATACTGCATGTGATCTGCACATAATGAGAAGAGAAATTGAGCTAAATTAAATAAAAGCAACATATCTTGTTTGGGTGTCTGCACGAGTTTAAAGCCTATCTGTGAGTAAGGTTTGGCTGCTTGATTTACTGGGGTCATACTATTATATAGGAGCAGGCCGTGTAAAGGAATGTCTTAGAAACTTTGTAGACATCGCCGCAGATAGAATTCAGGCACATGCAATTTAATGGTGGGATTCAGTTCTAGTTTTCATGGGCACAATAATTTCTAATAATGCTAAGAAGCAAAAAAAATGCTGAAAAATACAAAATGATATCAGCTCATAATGTAAGTACTATCCAAATGCATGTTAAGAGTTTACTTAAAAAAAACAACAAAAAACAAAAGATAAAATAAACACAAGTATATCAATTAACCCCTTTCTCCCATATGACGTACTATCCCGTCCATGTGCCCTGGGATTTAATTCCCAAGGACGGGATAGTACGTCATAGCAATCCCATGACAGTGATGTCACCCCCCTGGGACAATGTAATTTTAAAGTTTAAAAAAAAGAAAAAAAAAAGGGTAAAAATAAATTCTAAAAAATCGCTAAATAAATGAAAAAAAAAGTTCCCTAATAAATTCATTTTTTGGAAATAAAAAAAAACAATAAAAGTACACATATTTGGTATTGCCGTGTCCGTAACGACCCGCCCTATAAAACTGTCCCATTAGTTAACCCCCTTAGTGAACCCCTTAAAAAATAAAAATAAAAAACAAAGAAAAAATAATGCTTTATTATTATACCGCCGAACAAAAAGTGCAATAACGCACAATCAAAAAGACGGATATGAATAATCATGGTACCACTGAAAATGTCATCTTGTCCAGCAAAAAACGAGCTGCCATACAGCATCATCAGCGAAAAAATATAAAAGTTATAGCTCGCAGAATAAAGCGATGCAAAAATAATCATTTTTTAACATAAAATTGTTTTCATTACATAAAAGCGGCAAAACAAAAAAACAACATAAATGAGGTATTGCTGTAATCGTACTGACTCGAAGAATAAAACCACCTTATCAATTTTACCGCACGCGGAACGGTGTAAACGCACCCCCCAAAAGAAATTCTTGAAATGCTGTTTTTTGTTCATTCTGCATCCCAAAAATCAGAATAAAAAGTGATCAAAAAATGTCACGTGCCCGAAAATGATACCAATAAAAACGTCAACTCATCCCGCAAAAAATAAGACCTCACATGACTCGGTGGGTCAAAATACGGAAAAATTATAGCTCTCAAAATGTGGTGATGCAAAAACTATTTTTTACAATAAAAAGCGTCTTTTAGCGTATGACAGCTGCCAAACATAAAAACCCACTAAAAATAGTAAATCAAATTCTCCTTTATCACCCCCTTAGTTAGGGAAAAATAATAAAATTAAAAAAATGTATGTATTTCCATTTTCCCATTAGGGTTAGGGCTCGGGTTGGAGTTAGAATTGGAGGTTTCCACTGTTTGGGCACATCAGGGGCTCTCCAAATGCAACATGGCGTCTGATCTCAATTCCAGCCAATTCTGAGTTGAAAAAGTCAAATGGTGCTCCTTCCCTTCCAAGCTCTGACATGCGCCCAAACAGTGTTTTACCCCCACATGTAGGGTATCAGCCTACTCAGGACAAATTGCAACTTTTGGGGTCCAATTTCTCCTGTTACCCTTAGGAAAATAAAAAATTGGGTGCAAAAATATCATTTTTGTGGAAAAAAAATGATTTTTTTATTTTCACGTCCGAGCGTCATAAACTTCTGTGAAGCACTGGGGGGTTCAAAGTGCTCACCGCACATCTAGAGATAAGTTCCTTAGGGGGTCTATTTTCCAAAATGGGGTCACTTGTGGGGGGTTTCCACTGTTTAGGTACATCAGGGCTCTCCAAAGGCAACATGAAGAAGTAAGCAGGCTCCTTGCATCTTCTCACCCAACCACTTGCACCAGTGACCCATTTCCGTCACATCTCCTCCAGTCCCTTTCCCCTGC
Organism: Dendrobates tinctorius; assembly: GCF_039654945.1. Lineage (NCBI taxonomy): Eukaryota > Metazoa > Chordata > Amphibia > Anura > Dendrobatidae > Dendrobates > Dendrobates tinctorius. Next base: position 34,713,059 of record NW_027361675.1, read on the forward strand.
TGTCACCCCTCACCTAACTAAAATATTTAACCGCTCTCTCTCTGGTGTCTTTCCCTCCTCATTTAAGCATAATATCATACATCCACTACTTAAAAAACATCCCTCGACCAAAACTGTGCCACTAACTACAGACCTGTCTCTAATCTTCCCTTCATCTCTAAACTCCTGGAACGCCTGGTCTACTCCCGTCTTATCCGCTATCTCTTTGATAACTCTCTTCTCGACCCTCTCCAATCCAGGTTCCGCTCTTTACACTCTACTGAAACTGCCCTCACTAAAGTCTCTAATGATCTACTAACTGCTAAATCAAATGGTCATTACTCCATACTAACCAGGTTCCCCGCATCATGTTCCCACATGCTTTATGCATCTATTAGCCCTCGGTGTCAGTACTGTTACACACTTAACATTATGGCTGGTCCAAACAATCAGGGCAATTGTTACCACCCACCATTCATGTCTACCTCTTTCCTCATAGACTGTAAGCTTGCGAGCAGGGCCCTCATTCCTCTTGGTATTTGTTATAATCTATGTGATTATTGTTATGCTGTAATGTCTATTGTCTGTACAAATCTCCTCTGAAATGTAAAGTGCTGCGGAATATGTCGGCGTTATAGAAATAAAATTTATTATTATTATTATTATTATTATTATTATTAACATGACACCCACAGACCATTCCATCAAAGTCTGCATTCCAAAACGTCACTACTATCCTTCGTGTGCTCATACAGTAGTTTTCTCCCACATATGGGGTATCAGCGTACTCAGGACAAATTGGACAACAACTTTTGGGGTCCAATTTCTCCTGTTACCCTTGGAAAATAAAAAAATTGGGGACTAAAAGAGCATGTTTGTGGAAAAAATATGATTTTTTTATTTTCACGCCTGGGCATTATAAACTTCTGTGAAGCCCTTGGGGGTTCAAAGTGCTCATCACACATCTAGATAAGTTCCTTGGGGGGTCTAGTTTCCAAAATGGTGTCATTTGTTGGGGGTTTCCACTGTTTAGGCATATCAGGGGCTTTCCAAACGTGGCATGGCGTCCAATCTCAATTCCAGCCAAAAGTCAAATGGCGCTGCTTCCCTTCCGAGCTCTGCCATGCGCCCAAATAGTGGTTTACCCCCACATAAGGGGTATCAGCATACTCAGGACAAATTGCCCAATAACTTTTGCGGTCTGTTACCCTTGGAAAAATAAAAATTGAGGGTGAAAAGATCATTTTTGTGGAAAACTATGATTTTTTAATTGTACAGCAGTACAATATAAACTTCTCTGAAGCCCTTGGGGGTTCAAAGTTCTCACCACACATCTAGATAAGTTCCTTGGGGGGTTTAGTTTCCAAAATGGTGTCATTTGGGGGGGTTTCCACTGTTTGGTACATCAGGGGCTCTCCAAACGCGACATGGTGTCCGATCTCAATTCCAGCCAAAAAAGTCAAATGGCGCTGCTTCCCTTCCGACTCTGCCATGCGCCCAAATAGTGGTTTACCCCCACATATGGGGTATCAGCGTACTCAGAACAAATTGCACAATAACTGTTAACGTCCTGTTACCCTTGGGAAAATAAAAATTGGAGGTGAAAAGATCATTTTTGTTGAAAAATATATATTTTAATTGTACGGCTGTACGTTATAAACTTCTGTGAATCCCTTGTGGGTTCAAAGTTCTCACCACATATCTAGATAAGTTCCTTGGGGGGTCTAGTTTCGAAAATGGGGTTACTTGTGGGGGGTTTCCACTGTTTAGGTACATCAGGGGCTCTCCAAACGTGACATGGCGTCCAATCTGAATTCCAGCCAATTTTGCATTGAAAAAGTCAAACGGCACTCCTTCCCTTCTGAGCTCTGCCATGCGCCGAAACAGTAGTTCCCCCCCACATATCAGGTATCAGCATACTCAGGACAAATTGCACAACAGTTCAATTTCTCCTGTTACCCTTGGTAAAATAAAAAACTTGGACCTGAAGTAATTTTTTTGTGAAAAAAAGTTAAATGTTCATTTTTTTTAAACATTCAAAAAATTCCTGTGAAGCACCTGAAGTGTTAATAAACTTCTTGAATATGGTTTTGAGCATCTTGAGGGGTGCAGCTTTTAGAATGGTGTCACTTTTGGGTATTTTCCATCATTTAGACCCCCTCAAAGTGACTTCAAATGTGATGTGGTCCGTAAAAATAAAATGGTGTTGCAAAAATGAGAAATCGCTGGTCAACTTTTAACCCTTATAACTTCCTAACAAAAAAAAATTTTGGTTCCAAAATTGTGCTGATGTAAAGTAAACATATGTGAAATGTTACTTATTAAGTTTAGTTTTTTGTGTGACATATCTCTGTGATTTAAGGGCATAAAAATACAAATCTGGAAAATTGCGAAATTTTCAAAATTTTCGCCAAATTTCCATTTTTTTCACAAATAAACGCAAGTTATTTGAATGAAATTTTAACACTAACATGAAGTACAATATGTCACAAGAAAACTGTCAGACTCACCGGAATCCATGGAAGAGTTTCAGAGTTATTACCTCATAAAGTGACAGTGGTCAGAATTGTAAAAATTGGCCCGGTCATGAACGTCCAAACCACCATTGGGGGTTAAGGGGTTAATACATCTTTAAGGTTTTTTTTATATCACCACCACTTAGGTATCAGTTATGCACTGGTGCATCTCACAAAACTAGAATATCATCAAAAAGTTAATTTAATTTCAGTTCTTCAATACAAAAAGTGAAACTCATATATTATATAGAGTCATTACAAACAGAGTGATCTATTTCAAGTGTTTATTTCTATTAATGTTGATGATTATGGCTTACGGCCAGTGAAAACCCAAAAGTTATTATGTCAGTAAATGAGAATACGTTATAACACCAGCTAGAAAAATGATTTTAAAATCCGAAATGTTGGCCTACTGAAATGTATGTTCAGTAAATGCACTCAATGCTTGGTCGGGGCTCCTTTGGCATCAAATTATTGCATCAATGCTGTGGTGCATGGAGGAGATAAGCCTGTGGAACTGCTGAGGTGTCCAGGTTGCTTTGATAGCAGCCTTCAGCTCGTCTGCGTTGTTGGGTCTGGTGTCTCTCATCTTCTTTCCAATATTAAGGTCAGGCGAGTTTGCTGGCCAATCAAGCACAGTGATACTGTTCTTTTTAAACCAGGAATTGGTACCTTTGGCAGTGTGGACAGGTGCCAAGTCCTGCTGAAGTATAAAATTCCATCTCCAATAAGCTTGTTGGCAGAGGAAAGCATGAATTGCTCTAAAATTCCATAGTAGATGTAGTAGATGGCTGCGCTGACTTTGGTCTTGATAAAACACAGCGGAACTACACCAGCAGATGACATGGCTCCTGAAACCATCATTGACTGTGGATACTTCACACAAAGGAGCCCCAACCAGATATTGAGTGTATTTACTGAATTTACATTTCAGTAGGCCAACATTTCGGATTTTAAAATCATTTTTCAAGCTGCAAAAAGATGAGAGGGCTGTAAATGATATTATAGGTAGACCACAACTATGAGAGTCAAAATAAGAAAACAAATCCAGAAAATAACCTTGCATGATTTGGCGAGATATATTTTGCAAATTATGGTGGAAAACAAGTATTTGGTCACCTACAAACATGCAAGATTTCTGGCTCACAGACCTGTAACTTCTTATTTAAGAGGCTCCTCTGTCCTCCACTTATTACCTGTAGTAAGGCCACCTGTTTGAACTTGTTATCAGTATAAAAGACACCTGTCCAAAACCTGAAGCAGTCACACTCCAAACTCCACTATGGTGAAGACCAAAGATCTGTTGAAGGACACTAGAAACAAAATTGTAACTCTGCACCAGGCTGGGAAGACTGAATCTTCAATAGGCAAGCAGCTTGGTGTGATAAAATCAACTATGGGAGCAATAATAAGATAATGGAAGACATACAAGATCATTGATAATCTCCATCGATCTGGGGCTCCACGCAAGATCTCACCTTGTGGGGTGAAAATGATCACAAGAACGGTGAGTAAAAATCCCAGAACCACATGGGGGGACCTAGTGAATCACCTGCATAGAGCTGGGACTACCGTAACAAAGGCTACAATAAGGAACACACTACGCCGCCAGGGACCGTCAGATCCTGCAGGGCCAGACGTATCCCCCTGCTTAAGCCAGTACATGTCCAAGCCCATCTGAAGTGTGCTAGAGAGCATTTAGATTATCCAGAAGAGTATTGGAAGAATGTCATATGGTCTGATGAAATCAAAGTAGAACTGTTTGGTAGAAACAAAACTCATTGTATTTGGAAGAGACAGAATGCTGAGTTGCATCCAAAGAACACCATACCTACTGTGAAGCATGGGGGTGGCAACATCATGCTTTGGGGTTGTTTTTCTGAAAAGGGACCAGGCGACTGTTCCATGTACATGAAAGAATGAATGGGGCCACGTATGGTGATATTTTGAGTACAAACCTCCTTCCATCAGCAAGGGCATTGAAGATGAAACGTGGATGGATCATTCAGCATGATAATGATCCCAAGCAAACCACCAGGACAGCAAAGGACTGGCTTCATAAGAAACAAATGAAAGTCCTGGAGTGGCTTAGTCAGTCTCCATATCTCAACCCCATAGAAAACCTTTGGAGAGATTTGAAAGTCTGTGTTGCCCAGCGACAGGCCAAAACATCACTGCTCTAGAGGAGATCTGCATGGAGGAATGGGCCAACATACCACTAACAATGTGTGCTAACCTTGTGAAGATTTACAGAAAAAAATGTACCTCTATCATTGTCAACAAAAGATATATAACAAAATATTGAGATGAACTTTTGTTAATGACCAAATACTTTCCCACTATATATATATATATATATATATACACACTGCTCAAAAAAATAAAAGGAACGCTTAATCAACACAATTTAACTCCAAGTCAGTCACACTTCTGTGACATCAACCTGTTCACTTATGAACAATGTGAATCAATTTCTCCTGCTGTTGTGCAAATGGAACACACAAGTAGAAATTACAGACAATTAACAAAACAACAACTATAAAGGAGTGGTTCTGCATGGGCTGAAAACAAACCATTTCTCTGTTCTCATCCTTTTTGGCTGTTGCTTTGGTCAGTTTTGCACTTAGTCATTGCTCTTACCCCTTGAGGTACAGTAGCATAAGGTGGTGTCTACAACCCACAGAGGTTGCTCAGGTAGTACAGCTCATCCAAGATGGCACATCAATGCGAGCTGTGGTACGAAATGTAACTGTGTCTGTCAGCACAGTGTCAAGAATTTTGAGCAATTAAAAGCAGACATCCATGTGTCTGCTCAAACTGTCAGAAACAGACTCCATGAGCGTGGTATGAAAGCATGGCGTTGACAAGTGGGTGTTGTGCTTACAGCCCAACACCGTGCAAGGTGGTTGGCATTTGCAAGAGAACACTAACATTGGCAGATTCGACATTGGCACGCTGTATTCTTCAAGGATGAGAGCAGGTTCACACCGAACACATGACAGAGTCTGAAGATGCAGTGGAGAACGTTCTGCTGCCTGCAACATCCTCCAGCATGACCGATTTGGCAGTGGGTCAGTAATGGTGTGGGGAGGCATTTCTTTGGAGGGTCGCACAGCCGTCCATGTGCTAGCCAGAAGTACCCTGACTGCCATTAGGTACGAGGATGAGATCCTCAGACCCATTGTGAGACCATATGCAGGTGCAGTGGACCCTGTGTTCCCTCTGATGCATAATGCTAGGCCTGTGACTGAGGTGTGTCAGCAGTTCCTGTATGATGAATGCTTTGATTCTATGGAGTGGCTTGACGATTCCCTAAACTTGTTTTAAATCAAGAACATCATGTCTCGTTCCATCCACCAGTGCCACGTTTCACCGCAGACTGTCCAGGAGTTGATCCCAGGTCTGGGAGGAAATCCTTCAGGAGACCATCTTCCGCCTCATCAGAAGCATGCCCGGGTGTTGTCGGAAGGTCTTAGATTCGTGAAGGCCACACATTACTGAGCATAATTTCCTTGTCTTGAGGCATTTCCACTAATTGATTTTCCACTTTGATTTTGAGTATCATTCCAAATCCAGACCTCCATGGGATGTTAATTCTGAGTTACATTGATCATCTTTATGTTTTATTGTTCTCAACGCATTCCACTATGTGAGTAATAAAGATTTGCAACTGGAATATTTCATTCAGTGATATCTAGGATGTGGTGTTTATATATATATATATATATATATATATACACACACACAATATACACTCACTGGCCACTTTATTAGGTACACCATGCTAGTAAGGGGTTGGACCCCCTTTTGCCTTCAGAACTGCCTCAATTCTTCGTGGCAGAGATTCAACAAGGTGCTGGAAGCATTCCTCAGAGATTTTGGACCATATTGACATGATGGCATCACACAGTTGGCGCAGATTTGTCGGCTGCACATCCCTGATGCGAATCTCCCGTTCCACCACATCCCAAAGATGCTCTATTGGATTGAGATCTGGTGACTGAGGAGGCCATTTGAGTACAGTAAACTCATTGTCATGTTCAAGAAACCAATCTGAGATGATTCGAGCTTTATGACATGGCGCATTATCCTGCTGAAAGTAGCCATCAGATGTTGGGTACATTGTGGTCATAAAGGGATGGACATGGTCAGCAACAATACTCAGGTAGGCTGTGGCGTTGCAACGATGCTCAATTGGTACCAAGGGGCCCAAAGAGTGCCCAGAAAAAATTCCCCACACCATGACACCACCACCACCAGCCTGAACCGTTGATACAAGGCAGGATGGATCCATGCTTTCATGTTGTTTACGCCAAATTCTGACCCTACCATCCGAATGTCGCAGCAGAAATCGAGACTCATCAGACCAGGCAACGTTTTTCCAATCTTCTACTGTCCAATTTCGATGAGCTTGTGCAAATTTTAGCCTCAGTTTCCTGTTCTTAGCTGAGAGGAGTGGTACCCAGTGTGGTCTTCTGCTGCTGTAGCCCATCTGCCTCAAAGTTCGACGCACTGTGCGTTCAGAGATGCTCTTCTGCCTACCTTGGTTGTAACGGGTGGCAATTTGAGTCACTGTTGCCTTTCTATCAGCTCGAACCAGTCTGCCCATTCTCCTCTGACCTCTGGCATCAACATGGCATTTCCGGCCACAGAACTGCCGCTCACTGGATTTTTTTTCTTTTTCGGACCATTCTCTGTAAACCCTAGAGATGGTTGTGCGTGAAAATCCCAGTAGATCAGCAGTTTCTGAAATTCTCAGACCAGCCCTTCTGGCACCAACAATCATGCCACGTTCAAAGGCACTCAAATCACCTTTCTTCCCCATACTGATGCTCGGTTTGAACTGCAGGAGATTGTCTTGACCATGTCTACATGCCTAAATGCACTGAGTTGCCGCCATGTGATTGGCTGATTAGAAATTAAGTCTTAACACACAGTTGGACAGGTGTACCTAATAAAGTGGCCAGTGAGTGTATATACAGCTCTGGCAAAAATTAAGAGACCACTGCACAGTTTTATAAAAATCAGCTTCTCTATATGTCTGACAGCCATTCCATTCCAGTGTCGGTTGAATTCCAACCAGAGTACACCTCATTCTACTTAATGTGCTTCTGATTAGGTGATCACCTGAACCAAATCTTATTTAACGAAGGAAAGTATAAAAAACCCTGCTGAGGTGTTCAGAATCCTCTTGCAATAGGACAAGCTGATAGCAAAACAAGTGCTATTAATATCCCAAAAGTAATAGCAATGAAACAATAACTTTTAACAATGCCAAAATAGTTGAAAAGAAAAGTATTGAATGAGGAAAAGAAGGGCTCAATTCTGGCTATAGTAGCAGAGGGATACTGTTATGAGTTCATTTTCTCCTTCACCTCTGATGTCTGATGAACTCCCTCTGCTGGTGAAAGGAGGTAGTGAAATTGATCTGGATGGGAAGAACCTGTCAGGTGAACAGGTGGAGTGTGATTGGACATCTGGAATTTCTGAGTGGATATAAGGCAGCCGACACCCTGCTGGGTTGCTGGTGATCCTTTCTTCTCTGAGCTCTGGCATCCAGTTTAGTTCCTGTCTACTAAAAGCTAAGTTTTTGCTCTGCTATTTTTCCATGAGATTTTGTCTGTTTACTTAGTGTTTGTGTTCAGCCTGCCCTGGTTGGGATGGGCTGAACTCCATTTTTGTCTCTGATCAGTTGATCTCTTTGCTCTGTCTTCAGAATATACCTGAGTGCTGATATAGTGATTTTGAAGTCTAGTGACTTCAGGGACTTTTCTATCAGACATGTTGGACATTTTTTTTGGCAGGGTTTTTGCGGATTGCAGCCAGCATCTTTTCTGTCCTTTCCTATCTAGTTAGTTGGGCCCCATCGTTTGCTCAGCCTGTCTTTCTGTCTGTGCTTGTGTTTTCAACTGTTTTTCACCGACAATACATGTTGGGGGCTGTCTATTGCTTTGGGGTCTGCTCTGGGGCAGTTTAGATTTCCACTTTCTTTCTTTAGGCTTATTTAGCTCTCCGGCTGTGACAAGAGGTCTAGGGCACCGTAGGAACCCCCCACGGCTACTGTTAGTTGTGGTGAATAGGATCAGGGGTCTGCAATCCGCTAGCTACCAACCTCTCCGGTTTTCTGGACTTAGCTTGTGTTTTTGTTTTTTCCTCCTCCGGTGACTCATTCATAACAGGATACAGTGAGCATCATGTTGCCTCCATCCTTAAAATTTGTAAGATAGCAGTCCTTTACAACAAGGTCAAGCAGCAGACATTGGGGACAACAAACCTACAGACTAGCAGAGAGCAAAAACGACTCACCACTGATGGGGATGACCGTCATCTTATTCGAATGTCACTCAGCAACCACAGGATGACATCAAGTGACCTAAAAAAGGAATGGCAAATGGCAGCTCAGGTGAAGTGCATGGCAAGAACAGTTCGTAACAGGCTCCTAGAAGCAGGACTCGACATGTAAAGGTAGAAAAAAGCCTTTCGTCAATAAGAAGTAAAGGAGAGCCAGGCGGAAGTTTGCCAAAGACCATAAGGATTGAACCATAGAGGACTGGAGTAAGATAATCTTCTCTGATGAGTCTAATTTTCAGCTTTGCCCAATTGTCTAATGGTTAGACGGAGACCTGGAGAGGCATACAAGCCACAGTTTCTTTCACCCACTGTGTAATTTGGTGGAGGATCGGTGATGATCTGGGGATGCTTCAGCAAGGCTGGAATTGGGTAGGTTAATCTTTGCGAAGGATGTATGAATCAAGCCGCATACAAGGTTATTCTGGAAAAACAGTTGATTCCTTCTGCTCAGGCAATGTTTCCCAACTCTGAGGACTGGTGTTTCCAGCAGGACAATGCGCCATACCACACAGCTAGGTCAATCAATGTGTGGATGAAGGACCACCACATCAAATCCCTGTCATGGCTAGCCCAATCTCCAGACCTGAACCCCATTGAAAACCTCTGGAATGTAATCAAGAGGAAGATGGATAGTCACAAGCCATCAAACAAAGCAGAACTGCTTAAATTTTTGTACCAGGAGTGTCATAAGGTCACCCAAAGGCAGTGTGAAAGACTAGTGAAAAGCATGCCAAGACGCATGAAAGCTGTGATTAAAAATCATGATTATTCCACAAAATATTGATTTTTGAACTCTTCCTGAGTTAAAACATTAATATTGTTGTTTCTAAAGGATTATGAACTTGTTTTCTTAGCATTATTTGAGGTCAGCAAGCACTGCATTTTTTTTGTTATTTTGACCATTTCTCATTTTCTGAAAATAAATACAAAATTGAGTGCTTGGAAATTTGAAAACATGTTGACAACAGTTTATAGAGCAAAAGAGGAATTTACATTTTACTGACAAATATACCTATAAAGAGAAAAATCAGACAAACTGAAAATTTTGCAGGGGTCTCTTAATTTTTGCCAGAGCTATATATATATATATATATATATATATATATACATATACACACACATTTTTTTTCTTACCTGAATACCTCAATACAACAGTTTGCATGTTAAGTGCTCTAAAATGTTGCCATAGTAGGGTTAGTGTAGCAGCAAGCTAATTTATGACCAATACAATACATTGTACAAGAAGTGTACTGGAGGACAATGAAACTTTTAAGTGCAGTTAAAAGATGTAACAGGACAAGATATACCAGCACTTAAATGCTGCCATTCAGCACAATACAGATCTGTCATCTATCAATCTCTAGGAGTCAGTAGACTATGAGTCAGGGAGGGGTATGTAACATAAAGCATTTCCTAGTCGCACCAGAGACACATGAGCAACCAACATTGATAAATAACGCTGATCTTTAATGTGACTAAAATGCACTTTTAGATTCCAGAACCCATAAACATATCTAACTTATCTATCTTCAGATCTTTTTCTCCATATGGTCTCCTAACTGGAGCAGTAAATTATCCCATTAGAAAGTAAGCATCCTGCTAATCTAAACCTTATATTTTAGAAAATTTTTTAAAGCATCCAGGGTGTATATTAATTCTTAGCATTCATGACTGTAAATGCACATGTTTTCTGCATACATAAAAAAGACAGATGTATCAAAAGATCTGAAGTGCCCACGCTCCCACAGTGATGTCATTAACCCCTAATAGGGGACAAGAAAAGTGGATGTCATCACCAAACAACCCCATTTATTACAGTAATTGTGGATCAACAAGGTTAAAGGAGCGAAATACAGAGCACCTCAATGAGAACAGTGCATAAATAAAAACATGCCTAATTCTAAAAAAGTGCATTTCAGAAAGGCTAAACTATTTTTAATTCAACTATACATATTACATGCTGTCAAGGAAGTTACCAGTCTGTAGTGGCATTCTATGAGATGAGACAGTGTCACAATATATTATATATCCCTACCACCCATCACAATAACCCTATGTGAAATTTCCATCTCCAAAAAGCTTGTCGGCAGAGGGAAGCATGAAGTGCTCTAAAACTTTCTAGTAGATGACTATGCTGACTTTGATCTTGATAAAACACAGTGGACCTACACCTGCAGATGACATGGCTCCCCAAACCATCACTGATTGTGGAAACTACACACTAGATGTTGGAAATCAAGGTCCCAGAGTCTGGAGGAAGAGTGGAGAGACAAACAATCCAAGCTGCTTGAGGTCTAGTGTTAAATTTCGACAGTCAGGTATAGTTTGGGTATGGTTATCATTTGCTGGTGTAGATCCACTGTGTTTTATCAAGACCAAAGTCAGCAAAGCTGTCTACCAGGAAATTTTAGAGCACTTCATGCTTTCCTCAGCCTACAGCTTTTTAGAGATGGAAATGTCATTCTCCAGCTGGACTTGGCACCTGTCCACATTGCCAAAAGTACCAATACCTCGTTTAAAAACAACAGTATCACTGCGGCCAGCAAACTCGCCTGACCTTAACCCCATAGAGAATCTATGGGGTATTGTTAAGAGGAAGATGAGAGACACCAGACTCAACACTGCAGATGAGCTAATGGATGCTATCAAAGCAACCTGGGCTTCCATAACAACTCAGCAGTGCCACAGGCTTATTGCCTCCATGCCACGCCACATGGATGCAGCAACTGATGCCAAAGGAGCCCCGACCAAGTATTGAGTGCAATTACTGAACATACATTTCAGTAGGCCAACATTTGAGATTTTAAAATCCTTTTTTCAAGCTGGTGTTTTAAAGTATTCTAATTTACATGACTATGGGGTTTTCATTGGCTGTAAGCCATAATCATCAACATTAACAGAAATAAACACTTGAAATAGATCACTCTGTAATTACTCTATATAATATATATGAGTTTCACTTTTTGGATTGAAGAACTGAAATAAATTAACTTTTTGATGATATTCTAATTTTGTGAGATGCACTTGTAATTCTAATGTTTCATGGTTTTGATCTTCCCATGTCCATTCAAGGTGCTTTTGGCAGTAGACAGATTTCAGCATGGACAATCTGACAAGTCTACCACTAGGCAAACCATACAAAGCAAGCTGAGATACACTCATATACTGATACTATTCTAACATTGCCAGAATTAATCTTTTCAGCATGCTCTTTTACAGTAGTATCAGGATCCTGTCAGCGCCGGCGAACTGCCACGGCTGAGCAGGGTGACTCACCCACATTGTGGGAGGGCCCTGGGTCAGATGCGGCGGGGAAGCTCAGGCAGACGGGACCTGAGCAGAGAGAGGACGCTGAAGGTAGCAGGAAGCAAAAGGACCTACGATCACGTGACTACAGGGGGCGGGGCTTAGCGTTCTGCTGCTGGAGATGAGTGTAGGATGCTACTACAGGGATCCTGGAGTAGAGGAGAGGGGAACTCAGGTCGAACAAACGAGGGTCATACATGGAGAGAGCGGCGCGGTACAGGAGGGGCAAGCAGAGAATAGCCAGAAGGTAGTCAATGAGTCATACACGGAGATAGCAGCGCAGTACAGGAGGGACAGGCAGAACTCGTAACAGGGACAGAAACAGATCAAAACCAAACAAGCATAAAGTAGCACAGGCACAAAGCACAGGCACAGACACAACAGGGTCACACACACTCGGCCAAGGGTCAAAGTATAAGCAAGGAGGAATGGTCCCAGAATGAGGCTATAAGAAGCCTCCCAGAATCCCAGAGTGAGGCCGTCCAGATTAACCTCTGAACTACCTAATCCCACAAACTAAGCAGATCATGACAAGTAGCTCACATAAAGATAGAGTGGAATTGTATGATATACATCAACCATTGCTACCTGCACTCATCATTAAACCTTGAGCATCCATGACTCAATTGCAGTTTCAATCTTTTGCCAAAAACTAACCACTTCATAAAGGAAGCAACATACAAGATCAGTTGTTTTCAAAATACTCTGACCTAGTCATCTAGCCATCACAAATTGCTCGATGACATGTTTATGTTTGGACATTTTCCTACTATATGGTATATGTATTATTATAAGGTCTTATTTGTTTTATCTTTTCTTGCATTTTCATGTTCAATTACAGTAAGTTTAATATGCTTGTGGTTCAATTGGGCAGTGCAAAGTCAAGCAAGGAATATACTTTAATATGGACAAGCCACTATGCCACAACAATTGAGTCATCATGGATTGGCTTTCCTTTGGTTCCCTGGCATCTATTGTTTCCAGTTCTTAATCCTTTAGAACATTTCTGAAATGAGGTTGAGCAGAATGTGCAGAGCATGAAAGTAAATCCATCTAATTATCAGAAAATATGAGGAGTTATTTAGTCTATATAAGCCAATACTAAAACAAAAACATTTTCAACATATGGTGGAATATATGCTATGATGAACCACTGTAATCATAAAGGCCAAAGAGAGCTTAATATGCTAAAATGTAAATAAATTCATGAAGCATCAGACACACTTTTTTGGCACAGGACCGTTATTTTAACGGATCCGTCAAAGGAAGAATTTTAAAGGAACCGCTGCCTGGGGAAGGAGAGAGCGAGAGAGAGAATTTTTCAGCCGCCAGAACAGAGTTTAGGGTTAAATTTGCGGCCGAGTGAAGTCTTTCGGGCATGTGCAGTGACAAATGCGGATCCGGCCGCCCGAAAAAACGTTGCATGGTCCGTTCGGGCATGTCGGCGGACGTCAAAATTTTGGAGGATCCGCCAGTAATGCAACTCAATGGGGAAAAAAACGAATCCGCCAAGAAAAATGGCGGATCCGTTTTTTTTGCAAAATGGCGTATTTTGACTGATGGACACAAACGGATGTGTGAAACAGGCCTAACACTCTCGCACCCCTCTAATCTATTCTAAATTCTGCTGCCCGACTAATCTACTTATCCCCCCGCAATTCCCTGGCCTCTGCCCTCTGTCAATCCTTTCACTGGCTCCCCATTACCCAGAGACCCCAGTTCAAAACCTTAACCATTGATACAAAGCCATCCTCAACCTGTCTCCGCCATACATCTGTGACCTAATCTCCCGGTACTTACCTGCACGCAACCTCTGATCCTCACAAAATCTACTTCTCTACTCCCCTCTTCCCACAATCGCATACAAGATTTCTCCTGTGCATCCCCTCTACTCTGGAACTCACTACCCTAACATATCAGATTCTCGCCTACCTTCAAAAGGAACCTGAAGGCCTACCTCTTCTGACAAGCCTAAAACCTGCAGTAACCACCAATCCACCAAACTGCTGCACAACCAGCTCTACCCTCACCTATTGTATCCTCACTCATCCCTTGTAGATTGTGAGCCCTCGCGGGCGGTGTCGTCTCTCCTCCTGTACCAGTTGTGACTTTTATTGTTTAAAATTACTGTACCCAATTTTACTATGCATACCCGTTTTCACAGGTAAAGCGACATGGAATAAATGGTGTTATAATAATAAATAACAATAATGTACTCATACAGAACAGGTTATTTTGAAATGTTACCTGAAATGAAAGGTACACCTTAAAATTAGGCAACAAGATCTAGAATCTGCATACATGAAGGTTGATTAATAAGAATTCATGGGCTGAAATGTTTCAAAAGCATAGTGATACATTTTTAGTGTTCACCACCTCTAGTGGCATTATGAATTGTGCTGTCCTTCACTGAATATTTGCTTTTCTATTCACCATCAGCTTTTTTATTGGAATTTCAAACATTTGGACCTTGTCTGCAATGGGAACGCATCAAATAAGTAGCAAAGACATACAAACAAAACTAGCTGATATTTCTATTGCCAGCAGCAATACTAGCAGTATTCATAAATCACAACTATCGTACAGCTAAAGAATATCCATGAAAGCTCCGGTAATTGCAATCTGCTGTCCAGTAGAGTACTGTAAAAATAGCAGCAGTCAGAAGTCAGTGACCAATCAATACGCAGCCATTAGACGCTCAACCAATTACAAGATGATTGGCTACGCAAACAAAAAATTATTGGTTGTTTAGCTGGGCTTTCAGTTTGCAGCCTCCCCCCTCCCATTTTCATTGTGCCCCCCTCCTTCCTGTTTGGCAAAACACATCTGCAAACACCTGATATTCATCTGTGCCTGTGCCGCTGTACAGTCTTGTTAAATTGTTACCACCTTTTCCACAAGCCGTTTTGGCAATTAACCTCCTGGCCAAGCACTTCAAAGAAAACAACTGTTACGTTTAACCTCTCGGAGCCTTCGATGGATTCCTTAGTGATTTCTTTCCCCTTCTGAACACTTTCATCCTGAACCAAAAAATTTAAGACAGATAAGATTGTGCTTTATTTTGCCTCCTTTAATTTTTCAGTTGTTTTCTTAACTCTTTAACCTGTGACTTGTCTCAGCTGAGGATGTTACAAAAATATTACTGCATGAGCTTAACCCTGTCCTTACGGGGTTCATTGGAGGCTATGCACAGTACAGGCAAGAAAAAAAAATGTATATATATAAACACACATTATACATATACAGTGGGTACAGAAAGTATTCAGACCCCTTTACATTTTTCACTCTTTGTTTCATTGCACCCATTTGGTAAATTCAAAAAAGGTTCATTTTTTTCTCATTAATGTATACTCTGCACCCCATCTTGACTGAAAAATCAGAAATGTAGAAATTGTTGCAAATTTATTAAAAAAAGAAAACTGAAATATCATGGTCATAAGTATTCAGACCCTTTGCTGAGGATTCAGTAGAAGCACCCTTTTGAGCTAGTACAGCCATGAGTCTTGTTGGGAAGGATGCAACAAGTTTTTCACACCTAGATTTGAGGATCCTCTGCCATTCTTCCTTGCAGATCTCCAGCTCTGTCAGGTTGGCTGGTGAACGTTGGTGGACAGCCACTTTCAGCTCTCTCTAGAGAAGCTCAATTGGGTTTAGGTCAGGGTGCTGGCTGGGCCAGTCAAGAATCGTTACAGCTGTTCTGAAGCCACTCATTTGTTATTTTAGCTGTGTTCTTAGGGTCATTGTCTTATTGGAAGGTGAACCTTCAGCCAAGTCTGAGTTCCAGAGCACTCTGGAAGAGATTTTCATCCAGGATATCTCTGTACATGGCCGCATTCATGTTACCTTCAACTGCAACCAGTTGTCCTGTCCCTACAGCTAAAAAACACCCCCATAGCATATGTTTCACTGTTGGGATTGTATTCGGCAGGTAATGAGCAGAGCCTGGTTTTGTCCACACATACCGCTTAGAATTATCACCAAACAGTTCTATCTTTGTCTTATCAGACCAGAGACTCTTATTTGTCATAGTCTGGGAGTCCTTCATGTGTTTTTCAGCAAACTTTATGCAGGCTTTCATATGTCTGGCACTGAGGAGAGGCTTCCGTTGGGCCACTCTGCCATAAAGGTCTGACTGGTGGAGGGTTGCAGTGATAGTTGACTTTGTGGAACTTTCTCCCATCTCCCTACTGCATCTGTGGAGCTCAGCCACAGTGATCTTGGAGCTCTTGTTTACCTCTATCACCAAGGCTCTTCTCCTACGATTGCTCAGTGGCTGGGTGGCCAGGTCTAGGAAGACTTCTGTTGGTCCCAAGATTCTTACATTTAAGGATTATGGAGGCCACTGTGCTCTTAGGAACCTTGAGTACTGCAGAAATTCTTTTATAACCTTGGCCAGATGTGTGTCTTGCCACAATTCTGTCTCTGAGCTCCTTGGCTAGTTCCTTTGACCTCATGATTCGCATTTGGTCTGACCTGCACTGTGAGGTCTTATATAGACAGGTGTGTGCTTTTACAAATCAAGTCCTATCAGTATAATTGAACACAGCTGGACTTGAATGAAGAAGAGCCATCTCAAGGAAGATCACAAGGAAATGGACAGCATGTGACTTAAATATGAGTGTTTGAGCAAAGGGACTGAATACTTATGACCATGTGATATTTCAGGTTTTTTTTTAATAAATTTGCAAACATTTCTACATTTCTTTTTTTCAGTCAAGACAGGGTACAGAGTGTAAAAAAAATTAAATTTTTTGAATTTATCAAATGGCTGCAATGAAACAAAGAGTGAATACTTTCCATACCCCCTGTGTATGTATATATATATATATATATATATATATATATATATATAGTTGTGTTCCATCATAGGATAAGAAAACAAAAGTAACAAAGTGTCCAAACCATTACATGACGTGCGTAAATTGATACAAAGTAACTCCATAATAGTGTCTATTAAGTCTGTTGTGGTGTATTTTGACTGTAATAATAGTACTGCAGGGTGCACTATTTTTTTCTTTTAAAATCTGACTGAATCTGCAGCAGAGGTTGCGCAAATGTGAACATAGCCTTAGATAGTTTATTCCCTACAGTCCACAGTATACATACACAACTTCCAGTGTAATGAGAGAAAAAACAGAAACTTACAAGATACCACAGTTAGACACAACTTAGTGTGTCTACCTGTATAGGTATAAGTTTGTTTTTTATGGTACTAACTAAGCCTTAAAGGGGGTTTCCACTTCAAGTACAGTGGGCCTAGAATGTTCATAAAAGCTTAAAATAACAGACAGAGGAGGTACTTGTCCTCTCCAGGTGTAACGCTGGCTCCTGCCATTGCTTTGAATCGGAGACAGGCGGAGGAGCAGAGGAATTGCAGACAAGGACGAGCAGTCACAGCTCACCTGGGCATTGAAATCTAATTAGCAGAAAACTTTAAATGGGGATTAAAGAAGAACCATAAAGCGGATTTCTTCATCAAATGTATCAATATGATCAGTATTACAGCCCCATTACAGCCATGTTTTTACTTTACATTACAAAATCGTGCCGACAGGTTCTGTGTAAGAGAATACTTAATTTGCACAGTATAGCAGTCTGGAATCTGATGTTAGTAATTAGATATAACACGCCTGGAGGCCCTAATAGAATCAGTAATACAAATAAAAATACATATAAAATTAATTGAATATCAACTAACAGGTGTGCTAAAGAAAGGGAGTGAAAAAAACACTCAATTAAGGACTAAAAGAATTTACCCAAAGACATAGGACCAAAAAAATATAATGTCGGATCACAAGAAAATTCACATAAAATACCTTTATTTATACAATGGCAAATAGTAGTATAAAATGTTAAAAACAAGTGCCTGTGCGCAGATAACCAAAATTTGATATAAAATAAAATGAAATAAGTACTTTGATATATTGGTGTTTAAAAATATATAAATAATACTGTCCTAATAAGGTAAAAATCAATCAAGAATCTGTATATGATCAAGGTATAAAGATCCCAAACAAATCAAACGTGAATAAAAAACTAAAATATTAAACCATCAATGACAATAATTCTGAAAAAATATATTTTAAAAATAAATAAATTTATGATTACATATATAAGTGCAATGTATACCAAAGAAATCCCATCAATATGGGAAATGAGAATTTTTAAAGTATCATAGTGCTAGTAGCAAGCATTATAGACATGAAGGGCAATTGCAGTAAATTTCAATTCCTTTCATTCCAGACTGAAAACATTAACATATTGATTCTGCTTATAAAGGTGGAAATACTGATGTGGGTATACATTAGGAAATGGCTATTTATGCAATTACATAATACATGTAGGTTCACTTGTGGGGCAACAACACTAAAGTCATGTTTTTAACCGATTTTAGTTGTTTTTTTTTACTTTTCACCCTCAGAACTGAAGCGGTAGGTTTCTAATCCAAATGAGATTTTTAAATACAATAAACATATTGCTGTCTGTAGATAACATGAAACTTCTCTTTCTGGCTATGAGCAGGGCTACGGTGCTTTGCTGCACAGTTCATTGAACCCTAGCTTGGATCAGTAAGATAGCTGGAAATGTCTCTTTCCGTCTGTTTTTCATCTCCAAAGACCATGTACGCAGCAGCGTGTGAAGAGTGCTGCTTTTTTCCTTGCAGCATCCCTCCGACTAGCCCCCGATAGCCCTACAGCGGAAAGCAGGAACTAGAGCAAATGCTTTTTGTGAATTAAGAGCTCTTGTGAGCGTAAATTTGGTCAGGCTGCTCCTTACTGCAGGCCAAGCTCTGACGCTGCCCCAGGATGTGAACTGTCAGATTCTATAGCTGGTGATGGCTTGCAGAACCATCAACAAAGGTGAAGACGGGAGAAAACAAGAAGGATTCAAGACTGGTGGAAATCATTTTGCAAGAGAAATTTCAGCCATTGGAGGGAGGAAGCCTTGAAAACGCTGCCATTTCCGAGTCAGAATGAAGAAAAAATTAAATTACTGTTTGAGAGTTGAGCCAAAGTCACATATTACCCTAGGGATAGTTTCGATAATAGTAATCATTTGACAGCTGGCCTGAAGTTGTTATCTCATTCTAACAGTTGTTACTGTCCAAGCGAAACATGCTTGATAAGTAACCATACAGTCAGATGCAGTAAGAAAAAAAAAAATCATTTCACACTTTGCCTTTTTCCCATGTTTTTCTATAACATTTTTTGCAGTAAAGCCCCAAAGCCAATCTGGTTTACAACAGCTTGTCACCATCAGCCTGATTACGCCTCTATTTTTATATGAACACTTCAGACATTGTGACATGGTTATACGAGCTGATGTAGTACAAAGTCAACTGTTTTTAACGACCACATGGAATGAGAATTTGTTTTAAATAACTCTGATAAGAGACCACCCTGAATACACAGTCAGGCGTATAATTGGTAAGAAAAAGGAAGCAAAATGTACTCCTGAAGACAATCACTGTACTCGATGTGGCAAAAGTGGCAAACTCTTATGATACACCATCAAATATTGAAAAGTTATAAATTTACTTAATCATGGAAATAAAAAAGGTCCATCTTATAGTAAAATTACTTTAATTCAACATTCAAAAGTCCAAAATGATTGTAAATTTATTTGAAGAGTCTGTTTCCATGATGTCACAATCCATTTTTGGATTCGTGGCAACTCTGGTACCACTATGTTTTAAATGTAGCTTTTTCCTTTCAGGACCAGAGGGGGTTAATGTCAGTTTCCCTCGCTGGCAATGTGTTGCAACTGCAGAGTTGTTAGGTCAGCTGATGTGGGTGGTGACCACTCCCACCATCCTTTAAAAGGTCACCTGATGCATCAGCTGACTGTTGGTGATAGAGTTATTCTTTGGAGACCAGCCGTGCAGTTTCAGCTCTCTGGTGTCAGCTACTTCTGGAGTTTGGAGTCTTGTTTCGGTGTCATCTGCGGTGTGGAGCTTGGAAGTGGAGTCTGGAAGCTAAGTGTGGTGTTTTTTCCTCATCTGCCTTCTGCTTGTTACGGTCTCCTGTGTTGTTCCATCTTCAGTGGTGAAGCTAGCGCCCTTGCTAGCCAGTGCACTAACCAGGGCAGTGCTAGTTGAAAGCAAGGGATGAAGTTCCTGATGGTGGGATGAAGGACCCACTTAGGGCTTTAGGGGAGTGCAGGGGCAGGCTCAGGTTTGAGCTCAGGTGGTGACCATCCCTCATTTCCCTATCAGTAGGGCCTTCCTCTCCCCATTTCCATCCCATTGTGTGTGTGTGTCATTCCGTCCGCTGACCAACCCCCCCGTTGGGTCACTATATATATCGTGACACATGATTTCACACCCTAAACTATTTATATATGCATGTAGCGCTTTCAAATAATGGCCAATCCATTCCTCCATTATTGAGAAATCAGTGTTTTAATTGAAATGTAAATGAGGTTTGAGGGGTATTGTACATCTGAAGCTCTGTCACTCCAGCTATTTTCCCATCCAATGCCGCCTCCTACTGATTTACTAATGACTCATTTGCTTGTAGTCACACAACATGGAAGCTATCAGTCAAGCATGAATAGTTGACTCTTAGGCAGGAAATTGGGGCTGGAGTGACAAAAGCTTTAGATCTACCATCAACACATGTTTGAGATTGAAATTCTGCTGAAAGATTTCCTTTAAAGGGTACATACAGGTGCTTCTCACAAAATTAGAATATTATGTGAGAATGTTATGGAAGCCCAGGTTGCTTTGATAGCAGCCTTCAGTTGACTGGATTGTGTGTCTCTCCATTCTTCCTCCAGACTCTGGGACCTTGATTTCCGAATGAAATGCAAAATTTACTTTAATCCGAAAACAACACCTTGGACCACTGAGCAACAGTCCAGGTAAGATGCTTCTGGCATTGTCTATTGGTCATGAGTGGCTTGACACAAGGAATGCGACACTTGTAGCCCATGTCCTGGATTATGTCTGAGTGTGGTGGCTCTTGAAGCAATGATTCCAACAGCAGTCCACTCCTTGTGAATCTCCCCCCTAAATTTCTAAATGGCTTTTTCTTAACAATCATTTCAAGGCTACAGTTATCCCGGTTGCTTGTGCACCTTTTCCTACCACAGTAAAGCCGGAGTCACACATAGTGAATTACCAGCGATCCCGACAACGATATCAACGTTTCAGGATCGCTGTTAAGTCGCTATGTGATCGCTGGTGAACTGTCAAACAGACAGCTTCACCAGCGATCAGCACAGCGATGCCGAGCGCGCGGCATCGCTGTGTTTGTTAGCGCTGATGCCATCCCTGTAAAAAAAATAGAATTAAAATAAAAAATCTTATTCTCACCTTCCGAAATCCCGCCTCTCTCCACGCTCCGGTCCCAGTGATCCTTTGCACGAATGACCGCGAGACTTCGCGCTCCCGCGAGACCGTGACATTCTCGCGGTCATTCTCGCAAAGGATCACTGGGACTGGAGCGTGGAGAGAGGCGGGATATCTGCGCGGGACGTCGGAAGGTGAGAATAACAATATTTTTTATTTTTTTTATTATTTTTTACAGCTGATCGCTGGTCTCCCGCCTGTGACACGCAGCGATGCGTGCTGGCTAGCGGGAAACCAGCAACGAAAAAAGTCCAGAGGTTTCTTGCAGCGATCAGTGATACCGGCAGGGGGGCCGGTCGCTGATCGCTGTCACACACAGCGATCTCGCTGGTGAGATCGCTGTTACGTCACAAAAGTTGTGACTCAGCAGCGATCTTGCTAGCGAGAGTGCTATGTGTGACTCCAGTTTTATTCCTTCTAATCAACCTTCCATTAATATGCTTGGATACAGCACTCTGTGAACAGCTAGCTTCTTTAGCAATGACCTTAAAAGTGGCTTACCCTCCTTGTGGAGTGTGTCAATATCTGTGTTCTGGACATCTGTCAAGTCTGCAGTCTTCCCCATGATTGTGGAGCCTAATGAAACAGACTAAGGGACCTTTTTAAATGCTTAGGAAGCTTTTGCAGGTGTTTTTTGTTAATTATTCTAATTTAAGGAGATAATTACTTTTAGATTTTCATTGGCTGTAAGCCATATTTATCAACATTAACAGAAATAAACACTTGAAATAGATCACTCCGTTTGTAATGACTCTATATATGAGTTTGTATTGAAGCACTGAAATAAATTAACTTTATGATGATATTCTAATTTTGTGAGAAGCACCTGTATCACTTCTATTTAAAAAAGGTGTATTGTAACTAGAGTTGAGCGATACCATCCGATACTTCAAAGTATCGTATCGGATGGTATCGGCCGATCTTTAAAAAAAGTATCGGTATCGCCGATTCCGATACCGGAAGTCCCATTCAAGTCTATGGGACTTCCGGTATCGGAATAAGAAAAACCCTTTCCTGCCCTTGTACAGCCTCTCTGGGGTCTGTACGGGCCTTTCGGGGGGCTGTGCCGGCCTGCCAGGGGGTCTGTGCAGGCTCCGGTGGTCTGTGCTGGCCTGCCGGTGGTCTGTGCAGGCTCCGGGGGGCTGTGCCGGCCTGCCGGGGGGCTGTGCCGGCCTGCCGGGGGGCTGTGCAGGCTCCGGGGGGCTGTGCCGGCCTGCCGGGGGACTGTGCAGGCTCCGGGGGGCTGTGCCGGCCTGCCGGGGGGCTGTGCCGGCCTGCCGGGGGGCTGTGCCGGCCTGCCGGTGGTCTGTGCAGGCTCCGGGGGTCTGTGCAGGCATCGTCCGATGGGACTACAAGTCCCATCGGGCGATGCCTGCTACCATGACAGTGATTGACACATTAGCCAATGATGGGACAGTAGTAGTCCCATCATCCGGCTAATGTGTTAAATGTAAAAAAAAAAAAAAAAAATTACATGCTACATACATACAACATGCATACTACATACATGCTACATTCATACTACATACTACATACATGCTACATTCATACCACATGCAACATACATACTACATATATACTACATGCATGCTACATACATACTACATGCTACATACATACCACATACATACTACATATATACTACATGCATGCTACATACATACTACATATATACTACATGCATGCTACATACATACTACATGCTACATACATACTACATACATACTACATATATACTACATACATGCTACATACATACTACATACATACTACATGCATGCTACATACATACTACATATATACTACATGCATGCTACATACATACTACATGCTACATACATACTACATATATACTACATACATACTACATACATACTACATATATACTACATACATGCTACATACATACTACATGCATGCTACATACATACTACATGCTACATACATACCACATACATGCTACATATATACTACATGCATGCTACATACATACTACATATATACTACATGCATGCTACATACATACTGCATGC
Organism: Dendrobates tinctorius; assembly: GCF_039654945.1. Lineage (NCBI taxonomy): Eukaryota > Metazoa > Chordata > Amphibia > Anura > Dendrobatidae > Dendrobates > Dendrobates tinctorius. The sequence continues at coordinate 34,736,596 of NW_027361675.1, forward strand.
TACATACATACTGCATGCTACATGCATGCTACATACATACTACATACATACTACATGCTACATACATACCACATATATACTACATACATACAATACATTCATACAATACATACATAGACATACAGTACATATAACATAGAGTAACATACTTACCAATACTTGTCACATTGTTCCCCGAAGCCATTGTCGTCTACGGAATAAATATTAACATAACAAACCACAAAAATACTCACCCACGATCCGAAGCAGTCCACGAGTGTGTCCCACGACGATCTTGGGTAGAGAACTGCAGCATCAGCTGTTGCTGCCGTTCTCTACGGGCTGCAGGAATCCAATGACGGAAGGTAGGTATCCTTCCGCACTGTATTCCTCCGCCACTTAAAAAAAAAAAAAAGTCCCTAGTCTCACTTTATGCCATTGCTGTGTGGGAATTTCCCACACAGCAATGGCATAAAGTGAGACTAGGGACTTTTTTTTTTTAAGTGGCGGAGGAATACAGTGCGGAAGGATACCTACCTTCCGTCATTGGATTCCTGCAGCCCGTAGAGAACGGCAGCATCATCTGATGCTGCAGTTCTCTACCCAAGATCGTCGTGGGACACACTCGTGGACTGCTTCGGATCGTGGGTGAGTATTTTTGTGGTTTGTTATGTTAATATTTATTCCGGAAAGACAATGGCTTCGGGGAACAATGTGACAAGTATTGTTAAGTATGTTACTCTATGTTATATGTACTGTATGTCTATGTATGTATTGTATGAATGTATTGTATGTATGTAGTATATATGTGGTATGTATGTAGCATGTAGTATGTATGTAGTATGTATGTAGCATGCATGTAGCATGTAGTATGTATGTAGCATGCATGTAGTATATATGTAGTATGTATGTAGCATGCATGTAGTATATATGTAGCATGTATGTAGTATGTATGTGGTATGTATGTAGCATGTAGTATATATGTAGCATGCATGTAGTATGTATGTAGTATGTATGTAGCATGCATGTAGTATGTATGTAGTATGTATGTAGCATGCATGTAGTATGTATGTAGTATGTATGTAGCATGTATGTAGTATGTATGTAGCATGTAGTATATATGTAGTATGTATGTAGTATGTATGTAGCATGCAGTATGTATGTAGTATGTATGTAGTATATATGTAGTATGTATGTAGCATGCATGTAGTATGTATGTAGCATGTATGTAGTATGTATGTAGTATATATGTAGTATGTATGTAGCATGTAGTATGTATGTAGTATTTTTTTTTTTTTTTTTAACATTTAACACATTAGCCGGATGATGGGACTACTACTGTCCCATCATTGGCTAATGTGTCAATCACTGTCATGGTAGCAGGCATCGCCCGATGGGACTTGTAGTCCCATCGGACGATGCTTGCACAGACCCCCGGACATCAGCACAGCCCCCCGGCAGGCCGGTACAGACCCCCACAGGGTGCACAGACCACCGGCAGGCCGGCACAGCCCCCCGGCAGGCCGGTACAGACCCCGGGCAGGCCGGCACAGCCCCCCGGCAGGCCGGCACAGCCCCCCGGCAGGCCGGCACAGCCCCCCGGCAGGCCGGCAGAGACCCCCGGAAGGCCCGAAATGACGGCGCATCATGATGCGCACACACCGCGCATCATGATGACGTCAGGCCGTCAATCAACTGAACTTCCGATTCCGATGCCGAATTCCGATATTGAAAAAATATCGGAAGTCGGTATCGGAATTCCGATACAGCAAGTATCGGCCGATACCCGATACTTGCGGTATCGGAATGCTCAACACTAATTGTAACATGAACGGCAGAGATAGGAATATCCAATCAAAGCAAAATACTAAACCGTATTATTTTCTTCAAATTTTTTTTTACTTTTTTATTGCATTTTTTATCTTGTTAAAGCTAAAGTTAGCATTTAAAGAAAACCGATCATCAGGATTTTATATCCCAAACTAAAGGCATGTATAAAGGCACTTTAATGTTGAATAAATCCTTATCATTCTTGTACAAATCTGTTTTTCTGTTTTAGAGAAATGCATAGTTGAAATTGCATGCTAATGAGTTGCAAGTGCATTGGTTGGTCCCTGCACTTACAGCTCTCCTGGACCTCTCCCTACTTCTCACCCACTGGTTGCCTCCTGTCTCTAGGTCACTCATGTTTAAATGACCTGTCAGTCGGAGACAAGACACAGACAGCTGGCAGGAAAAGCAGAGAAAAAGGAGAGCTGTAAGTGCAGCACTCGCCCACTGCACTTGAAACTCATTAACATACAATTTCAACTATGGATTTCTCTAAAACAGCCATACAGAAATCTACAAAAAGGTAAGAATTTACTTAGCATTAAATGGAACCTGGCACCAGAAAATAAAGCTATCAACCTGCAAATATGGGATTAATCTGCAGGTTAATAGCATCATTAACCTGCCCGGTGTTTATACTTAGCTGAACGCTGTGCAGAGAAAATTACCTTGACTCCCCCCATCAGAGTTCAGGTTTCAGTCATGGGGGTGCAGCCGGTTCAGTCACCGTTGTGAAAATAGAGAGCGGTTGCTGTAACAATGGCCCTGGTCCTGACTAACAGCCAGCCCCAAAGCAGAGTGCATGTAAGTCAGTGCCAGGGGGCGCGTATACAGCCACCACTCTATATGCTCGTAGAAATTACTGAACCAGCGCCTGGGCCTGCCCATGACTGAAACCCAAATGCTATTAACGCTATTAACCTGCAGATTAAACCCAAATCAGCAGGTTAATAGCAGTTTTTCAGGTGACAGGTTCCCTTTAAAGAACTTTTACATAAATGTCATTAGTTTTGTGTACAAAATCCTGATGACTGGTCTTCTTTAAATATAAAATTTACAGCACTGCTTTGGTCATATGAACCTGTGGTCTGCAGATTGCCGATACAAATTGACATACATAGGAAAGTGTACTAAGCATGATATTAAAGGAGGAGGTTGTAGACAAGTGCAAAAGTAATTCTCCAGGGAAGGGGAAGGATAATCTGTAACCATTACCTATCATCAGTGGTGGATCATGTGATTTCCTATAACAGATTACCTTTAATGAATGTTTGTGGATAGACTTTCTAAAGGGTAATTGTACTAACAAGTATCTTTTCAGAATAAGTTGTCGTGTGTGTACATGAGGAATAATATTATATCTGGCCATTATATGGCTTGTATCCTCCATTTTTACCAGTTTCCCCTCTACAGGATGTATCCCTAATTTGCAATCCACTCTGAGCTTGTGAGAGACTAACGGCAGTGGTCTCTCCTATACACAGCACACAGACATGGATTTCTGCTCTATATTCCTTTTTTAGCACACAGGAACAAACAGCAGCAACATGGAGAATATTATACAGCAGTGCCTGAACTGATTGGATGTGATTCAAGCTGTGATGTGGTATAAATGAGTTGTTACAGAGCTCAGCATGATCTTTCCCCCTGCATGTTTTCTCTCCCTGGTTCTCATGCCTCCCTCCATCGCCACATAATATAACAGGCTACGTCACTTGACAAAAATGATGTTGGAGATCACATGAAATTATGTCATATGAATTTTACCTTCCTCTGCTCCCTTGCAGTGTCCTGCTCTGTTGCCAGCAGCTTCCGAAATACTCACCGGGACTGTTCATCACAGAGAGCGGTGAGCATTCTTCACTCTTCAGCAGTGCGCAGTGTCAGTCACCAGCGTCCTGCTGCTGCCAGTGGTCACGTGTGCCAATACTCAGAATACTCATAGTATCGGCACACATGACCACTGGCAGCAGGAAGCTGGTGGCTGACACTGCGCGCTACTGAAGAGCAATGAATTCTCACCCGTCTTTGCGACGAACAGTCCCATGAGTATTCCGGCAGCTGGACACTGCGAAGGAGCGGAGGAAGGTAAGTGTAATGGTTTGGTTTTTTAATCTTTTCTGATGGGGCCATGCATACCAGGACTGGAATGGGGCCAATCATACCAGAATAAGGATCGCATCAATTATACCAGGAATGGGATGGGACCAGTCTTAACAAAATAAAGATGGGACGTATCATACCAGGAACAGGATGGGGCCAATCATACCAGGATGCCAAAAAGAAATGAATATTCATTGCCCTCCACGCCCATGGGCATGGAATGCAGTGAATATTGATTTTTCTTTAGCAGTGGGCACAGGAGTTAGCCACAGCCACCAGCTCCTGACTCTGTGACCCGCTGCTCCGCTGAAACAGCTCCCTCACCTACCCACCAAGCCAGAGCCGATACATCCAGACTATAAGACATACCCCCCATTTTCCTTCACATTTTGGGAGGAAAAAAGTGCGTCTCACAAAAATACAGTATATTTTTTTTATTTTATATGGGGCATTATATAATAATAATAATAATAATAATAATAAATTTTATTTCTATAGCGCTGATATATTCCGCAGCACTTTACATTTCAGAGGGGATTTGTACAGACAATAGACATTACAGCATAACAATAATCACATAGATCATAACAGATACCAAGAGGAATGAGGGCCCTGCTCGCAAGCTTACAATCTATGAGCATTTAAGAAGGTGTTGCCCAGTAGTGGACATCTCCTTTAACCTAGAATTCATATACAACTATAGAGCAAGTAAGATTGCTACAGACTTTTAACACATAGAAAACATAGGTGCTGAATCATCAAAGCAATTACGCTAGAATTCTGGAGTAAATCACCTTGAAAAGTCGCAACAATTTTGTGAAATGCGGAGTTGTGCAAAAATGTTGTTACTTTTGGCGCATGCCAGTTTTGCCCAGCTCTGCAAAAAGGAGTAAGATTTTTGGTGAAGAGTGGTAAGATTGCATAAGATTCATGTCTTGTCACATATTGACTCACAACACTTGTCAGACACAGCTGATTCATTAAGCGCCTGACTCCAAAGTGCCCCTCATGAAGACCAGTGTGAAAATCACTTGTCTTGATGAAATGGGGCCATAACCTGCTATTTTCACTGGATTGTACAAAAGAGAACACAAAAAGTTGCTCCATCTGTGGGCATTTAATAAGGCCCTCTTATTCACAATATGATAGGCCATTATCTTAATGTTTGGCATGTTCCAACATTACTCTCACTGCTTTGATGAAAAAGGGAAGTGTTATAAAACTTCCACAGCTCTCCCAATGCTACTATCAATCTGATGCACAATCGCAAAAAAAAAAGGGTATTAAAGTAAAGTATTTTGAGAATGTTTCAAAGTCAGGTCAAAGTGGTATTAAAAAACCTATGAGCGTAGGCTAAAATAACAGTCTGGTTACAAAGCATTCACTGCATCTGCTTCCAATTACTGGCTACACAGTGTTTGTGACTAAGAGGAACAACACAAGGAAGCCCGCATGCTTTACAACAATGCCAATGTATGGTTAGTCGTCGCAGGGGTTAGACAGCTCTCTCAGCTTGAAGACTTGTTGCCCCACAGCTGTCTGTCCAACAATGAAGATACAAATAGCTGCTTCTGTGGTTAATTAATCAAATTTAATAAATACAGGAAAACACTAGTTCATAGTCTCAATAGAAACTAGAAACTTTATTGAGAACTCTCCTAGTTTAATGCAAATTTTACAGTTATGTACTATAATTACTGACATAAAAATAAATTCAAGTCTCTTTATTTATAATGAAGCACAATTCCTGAGGTTCACATTCTTGATGATCCACAATTAGGGTCAGCTGCACTGTCTTCAGTATCAAGACAAGTAACAACAAGAGATGTATCACAAGTATCTCCTATTACTATTTATTTTTTCCTACTTATTGCATTTTTGTGTGAAAACGGAATGCTTTTTAGGCCTTATTTAGACCTCCATTGATTTTTTCCATACTAAAAAATAAAAATTTTGATCAGTGGTTCATATTTGATTTTTAGAAGTTTTTTGGACCAGTGTTAGAGATGTGAGAGTCAATTTGCCCAACTCAGATACATAGGCCAGGTCTGTAATCTGTCACCACTTATTTGTGAATCTCCTTACCTCCCGACATTCCCGGCTCTTCTTTTGATTAGCCGTGGTGGCACTTGTGTGTCATCCCATTGTGACCCTATAGCTAGACAAGCGGCCACTGACTAGGCCAAAGGACCGGAGTCCTGTGATTCGATTCTTCCATCTCAGGTCAGTATGTCTGGGTTTTTTTACTATAAGACTGGCATCTTTCTTGTGTAAAAAAGATGCTTCTCTTATCTATTAGACTAGACAGTGAAAACATTTATAGCACTCACATGACACATGGAAGGCATCCACATGCTGTGCTATCCGTTTATTAAATGGACTCATGTAATTGAATAGACAATAATAAAAAAATGGAGATTTTTTTTCTGAAAAATAAGTTAATAGACTTTAATGGGTAAGTGTTATATCAGTGAAAAACACAGGCAGAATTATTGAATATACACAACTAAAACGGGTATCTGAAAAAAGATTTTGGTAAAAGGTCAGTTCGGTTTTTGGCAAATACATTTAACCCACTCATAACACATGACGTGCATTTATGTCATATGCTGTGTCACTGACTTTGATGCAGGCTCGCACACCAAGTCCACATCTTTCTCAGCTGATGATGGCTGATATAACCAGTCATCATGTGTCTTTAACAGCCGTAGGTGAAGCAGGCTGTTAACTTGTTAAATGCCGCTGTCAATTTGTGGCATTTAACAAGCCCCATTCCATGCACCTATCTGCACACTTGTGATGTGATTGCGGGGCGCTGATGGGTTGTCATGCCTGTTGGTGGTCTTCTAAAGACCTCGGTGCTTGTCTTGACGAACCTTCTGTCAAAGCAATCCTGTTGCTGGCATTCACAGTAGACCATGATTTTACATCATAGTACACGTGATCGTATGATTGCAGCTTTAAGTTCCCTAAGGGACCATTAAATGCAGTAAAAATGTTAAAAAAATGAAAGAAAATAAAAAAACACAAAAGTTCAAAACATTAAAAATAAAATAATTAAAAAACAAAATACACATATTTAGTATCATTGCGTTAATAAAAGTCTGATCTTTCAAAATATAGAATAACTCAGTAAACGACATAACAAGAAAAAAAATACCATATTTTTCAGATTATAAGAAGCACTTTTTTTCCCAAAAATTTTGGGGGAAAATGGGGGTGCGTCTTATAATGCGTATATACCTTATCGGTGCTGCCGCTGCCCTGTGTCCAATGCTGCCGCTGCCCTGTGTCCGGTGCTGAGGACACAGGGCAGCACTGGTCACAGGGCACAGGCAGCACCGGACACAAGACAGCAGCAGCACTGGACACAGGGCAGCGGCAGCACCGGACACAGGGCAGCGGCAGCACCGGACACCCGGAGCGTCTTATAATACGAAAAAGAAGGTAAGCAACATAATTATGGGTTTTTGGCCACCACAACATTAATGCAATAAGAGGAGATAAAAAAACATTGTATCTACTCCAAAATGGTATAAGTAAAAATGCCAGCTCATAGCGCAAAACATAAGTAATCACACAGCACAATATCCATAGCTATGAAAAAGATCCACCTGTGATCGAAACGAGTTGCCGTTATACCAACAGCTGTGTGTACACTCACTATATTAGAGGATTTTTCTGCCAATCTATATTTTAATATTTTTTTTTTCAATAAAGAAAATTGTTTTTATGGAGCTGAAACGTCAATCCTTTTGCTTCGTATTATTCGAGCACACTGAAGAAACTCTGCAGCACACAAGCATGCTGGGATAACGCCTTATCTGAGCACGTTCGCTCATCACTAATTGGAACATGTTGCATTCTGAAAATAAAATCACATAACAAAGGGAGTAAAAATATAGAAATGTGAATAAAATCATTAAACATGTTTTGGCATGGTTTCTTCAATGAAAACAAAAAAAGAATACAGATCTGTGAAATGAAATTTCCACACAATATAGTTTTCTCATTACAAATTTTACAGTGGATTTCGTAATGCATCACAACAGATGACATTCGCTGTAAAAAATTGTGTCAAAGAGGCAGCTGAATTCATATGGCAAAGATAAAGTCTACGGCCGTCCTCCCTCCCATGGGTGTGACATTTACTGTGACCACAATACACCTAGGTATTCTATTTGCTTCTGCATATATATTTGGCTTATATTTTTTGTCTTTTTTGATCATTTTTATGCCATAATCTCTTCTGGATATAGCAACACTATCTCTATATCATATATATATATATATATATATATATACAAGAATATTTATGGCATCTGTGATCTATTAGTCCTTTGCACATTCTTATATTATTACTTTGCGACCAGTTATTAATTTTCTTGTTTTTGCTCTTTTTCATTCCTGAGTTTAGTTCTATCTTGCACAAGCACAGTATTGATTTAGATTGATTTACATTGATTGCAGCTTTATTATTGTTATTCATTCAATCATGATTTATGAATGCACTAGGTTCTAATTGGCACATCACTGTTTTGTGTTGTTCAGTAGCACATGCACGTTATTGAGTGTGATAATTTTTTTCACATTTTTTATATATTTATATAATTTTTTACTTAATTAATTGTTGTGTCTACATATACACAATCCTTACACCTTTTCTCATCATATATATTTTTTCCTGTCACAATGCCAGTATAGTATTGTCCCTTTGTCTTTTTTACTGTCTATAATTATGTGCAATACTCTTATTTATTCCTTTTTATATATATTACCTGGGGTATTTGGCTATATAATTGATTAACTCTTATTATCATTATCGATTTTTATAATAATTGTTACTTACCGTATATTATCATCATTTGCTGAAATTTGCCGCTATCTTTTTTTCCGTGTTGGCACCTCGTCTTATTTGTAATGCTACATTTTACCCTCACTAATAAAGGTATTTAAGCCATATTTCTTGTCCACTATTTCTTTACCCTTGTTCGGTGTTTCCCTCTTTGGTTTTTGCATCCCTCCCACAGTTGTTAGAATTTTTTTTCTGGGCAGGGATTTTTAGAACATTACCCATTTGTATTTTGGCATAAAACCATACAGAATATCGGCATCAATTCCGCAGCACACTAATTCACCCTTAAGTTTCCTGTGTTTTTTTTAAATCCATGCTTAGCTGTGCAAACTGCACTGTGTAAACCTGGCCTTAGGGTGAACTGACACACAATCATAATAAAAGCAAGAAAATTCAATCAACACTTAATTTTTATTGAAGACTGTTTACCTTGATGTTTGCACGAGTCCACATTAGAGCATTACCGCATATACTCGTGAATAAGCCGACCCATGTACAGTATAAGCCGACCCCCCTAATTTTGTCACAAAAAACTGGGAAAACTTATTGACTTGCGTAAAAGCCTACTGTGGAAAATGCCGAAGCTACTGCCCTTATAATGCTGCACAGTGAGCGGCCCCTTACAATGATGTACAGTTATTAGTGGCCCCTTATAATGCTGCACAGTGAGCGGCCCCTTACAATGATGCACAGTTATTAGTGGCCCCTTATAATGCTGCACAGTGAGCGGCCCCTTACAATGATGCACAGTTATTAGTGGCCCCTTATAATGCTGCACAGTGAGCGGCCCCTTACAATGATGCACAGTTATTAGTGGCCCCTTATAATACTGCACAGTGAGCGGCCCCTTACAATGATGTACAGTTATTAGTGGCCCCTTATAATACTGCACAGTGAGCGGCCCCTTACAATGATGCACAGTTATTAGTGGCCCCTTATAATACTGCACAGTGAGCGGCCCCTTATAATGCTGCACAGTGAGCGGCCCCTTACAATGATGCACAGTTATTAGTGGCCCCTTATAATGCTGCACAGTGAGCGGCCCCTTACAATGATGCACAGTTATTAGTGGCCCCTTATAATGCTGCACAGTGAGCAGCCCCTTACAATGATGCACAGTTTTTAGTGTCCCCTTATATTGCTGCACAGTGAGCGGCCCCTTACAATGATGCACAGTTATTAGTGGCCCCTTATAATGCTGCACAGTGAGCGGCCCCTTACAATGATGCACAGTTATTAGTGGCCCCTTATAATGCTGCACAGTGAGCAGCCCCTTACAATGATGCACAGTTTTTAGTGTCCCCTTATATTGCTGCACAGTGAGCGGCCCCTTACAATGATGCACAGTTATTAGTGGCCCCTTATAATGCTGCACAGTGAGCGGCCCCTTACAATGATGCACAGTATTAGTGGCCCCTTATAATGCTGCACAGTGAACGGCCCCTTACAATGATGCACAGTTATTAGTGGCCCCTTATAATGCTGCACAGTGAGAGGCCCCTTACAATGATGCACAGTTATTAGTGGCCCCTTATAATGCTGCACAGTGAGCAGCCCCTTACAATGATGCACAGTTATTAGTGGCCCCTTATAATGCTGCACAGTGAGCGGCCCCTTACAATGATGCACAGTTATTAGTGGCCCCTTATAATGCTGCACAGTGAGCAGCCCCTTACAATGATGCACAGTTATTAGTGGCCCCTTATAATGCTGCACAGTGAGAGGCCCCTTATAATGATGCACAGTTATTAGTGGCCCCTTATAATGCTGCACAGTGAGCGGCCCCTTACAATGATGCACAGTTATTAGTGGCCCCTTATAATGCTGCACAGTGAGCGGCCCCTTACAATGCTGCACAGTTATTAGTGGCCCCTTATAATGCTGCACAGTGAGCGGCCCCTTACAATGATGCACAGTTATTAGTGGCCCCTTATAATGCTGCACAGTGAGCGGCCCCTTACAATGATGCACAGTTATTAGTGGCCCCTTATAATACTGCACAGTGAGCGGCCCCTTATAATGCTGCACAGTGAGCGGCCCCTTACAATGTTGCACAGTTATTAGTGGCCCCTTATAATGCTGCACAGTGAGCGGCCCCTTACAATGATGCACAGTTATTAGTGGCCCCTTATAATGCTGCACAGTGAGCGGCCCCTTACAATGATGCACAGTTATTAGTGGCCGCTTATAATGCTGCACAGTGAGCAGCCCCTTACAATGATGCACAGTTTTTAGTGTCCCCTTATATTGCTGCACAGTGAGCGGCCCCTTACAATGATGCACAGTTATTAGTGGCCCCTTATAATGCTGCACAGTGAGCGGCCCCTTACAATGATGCACAGTATTAGTGGCCCCTTATAATGCTGCACAGTGAGCGGCCCCTTACAATGATGCAGTTATTAGTGGCCCCTTATAATGCTGCACAGTGAGAGGCCCCTTACAATGATGCACAGTTATTAGTGGCCCCTTATAATGCTGCACAGTGAGAGGCCCCTTACAATGATGCACAGATATTAGTGGCCCCTTATAATGCTGCTGCTGCCGCTGCCTCAATTAAAAAAAAAAAGCCTATATACTCACCTCGTCCCTGCTGCAGCAGCTGCTGCTCCTCAGCGTTGGCGGCTCTGCACAGTGACTGTTCAGGCAGAGGGTGCCTGCTAACTACGTCATGGCGCCCTCTGACCTGAACGTCACTGCCAGAGGAAGCAAGACAGCAGAGCGACGCGCAGCGGTGGAACAGGGGACAGGTGAATATGGCTCCCTCCGCTATACTCACCTCTCCTTGCATGTCTCTTGCAGCCCCCGTGCTTATTCCATCTTCTCGGTGCTGTTCTTCCTGCTTTCAGCGGTCACGTGGTGCCGCTCATTACATATGCGCATACTAGACATATTAGGAGAGGTGAGTATGACCTCCTACACCCCCGCCCGGCCGACCCCCAGTATATGACCCACGTATAAGCCGAGAGGGGGACTTTCAGCCCCAAAAAATGGGCTGAATATCTCGGCTTAAACGCGAATATATACGGTACTTTGAGGATTCAAAGTGAAAACATTATATTGTATAATTTTCATTACACATGTAAATAAATTGATGAAAGTTTTTGAGAATTCCATAACTTCTCCTTTTTAGGTATCTTGTATATAAATAAGTTGGTCAGTCTGAACTGATGGTACAGCGATCAGTTGTACCCTTTTTACCACTAGTGTTCAATTCTATAGCTGCAGTATTTATTTCAACGAATCATAAGTTTTAACGCAATTTTGAAGTAAGTCAACAAACAATTACACCAAAGTACAGCTTCATAATAAGCCGCGTTGCGTTCTTCGGAAACAGTTGCCTATTTAAGAGAAACAGGAATGCTTTCCTGTCCTTAGTATATGCTTAACTGAGATACTCATTTCTGATTAAGTATCATATCTCAGAAATGGTCCTTTCAAGGTCTTCAGACCGGCAGCAGTACATTAGTGCAGTAATTTGTAGTGACCCTGGAATGTCATAGACCCTTTAGCGCTTAGTATAACTAATTACAGTATATTACAATGCAGATACATAGCTGAATATGTACAGCAAACTGATACTAAAAGCACATTATTAGCAATATCAATGTTTAAACAGTACAGTGCTTTCCTTCATTTACATATTACTACATTACTTTAATATGGAGCATTACATTATTTTCCCAGAATCATTGCCTGCTTAGCTATCGCCATATGAGAAAGCATATCACCAAGACATCATTCAAAAGACTTTTTACCCAGCTTATCAGTATCCTATTCTGCACAGACAAGGGGCAAGAATCACAGCTGTCTGTGCATGGGTGTCTTTCTCTTGTGGTTATGGTATGACTAAAGTCATGATGACTTGATAAATTGTTTTTTACTTATAAAGCAGCTATGTTTAATAGAGAACTAATTTGAAAAACTTTTTACCATGGAAAATTGCTTGGTATGCAAGTTTCCTTACGCCAGCTTAGAGATCTCCACAAGAGGAAACTATGCCCCTACACAAAACACAAACACAAATGAACAGATGCATTCACATACATGCATATATATACAGTATATATATATATATATACTGTGGTGTAGTAACCACTGAGTCCGCTAGGGGGCGCTGTGTGGATGTCCCAGGAGAAAGGATGAATGGCAGAATACTGAATGGCCGTTATGTATCTCAAAGTGGGTGGCTTTGGGATGGAGACTTATGTGTTGATCAGCAGTGATACTGCTGAGGTGTTGTTTCAATGTGTAAGGGGGAAGTCTCCAGGTAACTAGAGAGATGGGTGGGCCAGGTTACCTACAAACCCACCCAGGGGGTGTGTTTAAAGCACTATTGGAAAGAGTGTGTAAAGGCTTGAAGGACCTGTGATGAGGTCAGAGTCATGGGACCCGGTGGGCGTGGCTATGGACTATATAATATGGCCAGGGTAGGTCACATGGGTGTGAATGCTGGGACCTGGTTAGTCCAGTGTGGAAGGTCCTGCTGAGATGGGGCTTCCTGCCTGACAGCACGTGTGGACGCTGTGTTTAATGGCTGCAAGTGTCTGAGCGTTCCCAGGGAGATGGAATGAATGTCTGCAGCATGTAGAAGCAGCCATGAGGTAAAACCCTGACAGGGGATATAATTGTGAGGCTGAAAAGCCTGCGTATTGGACAGTGCTAACAGAGTGAAGCTCTGTCATGGACGCTATGCCGTTTATATGAACTTTATGCTGCTGGTCATGGTTTATGATGCCTGAATAAACCGCATGGACCATTCTGAGTTTACGGAAAACCTGTGCCGGATGTGATTTATTGGCTGCCAAGCGAGTATTCCCTACCCGAATGACAGCGCTACCTCACAATACACACGCACAGACAAATCTCTGTACAGATTAGAAAGCCACTAGCCACACAACTAAAAACACTACCTTGGACCTACCTAAAAAGCAGTCAAGGGATTTCTCATACTTTCTGAGGAACCAGAGTGGAGGTGACAACACACTACCAAAAAGGGGAAAGGAAAGTGTGAAGAAAGATATGAAAACCCAAGGTGAGAAACTAATATGCATTCATATAAGGTAGAGAGGGAAAGTTAAGGACAACTAAAAAAAAAAGGAACAAATATAACCTCGCAGAAACCTAACAGTGGTAAAAGGAAAAAGTGCTGGGAGGGAAAGCAAACCAAGTCACTGCAAGAATAGAACTAGACTTTATCAAATAAATTTAAACCTCTTAGCTGATGAACTGGAACTCCTGATTAAACATCCATCAAGCAGTATAGCCACCAAGGAAGTGCAGTGAAGGGTGAACATATAAAAACACACCAAGAATGATAGGGCAAACCAAAAAGGGGAAAATGAGAAACACTTGGAGAGGAGCAAACCAAGAAAGGAAAACAAAGACAATACACCACCAGCATTTGGACAGGAAAATAGGGCAACAGCTCAGCAACAAGAGGAACCAAACACGCAGCAACAGTTCAGCAGGTATAGAATCCCCAAACCGAGCTATGACACACAGCAATCAAGGGAAGATCAATTCCACATTATTAGCTAGGGATTAGAGGGGGGTATTATGAAAGCTCTTGTAGGTGTTCAAATCTCTTTGTCCATATAGTCCATCCATCCCTCATTGGGGCTCTCAATCTAAATTCCATATCAGTATGTATTTGGAGTATGAGAGGAAACCGTAGTACTCGGAGGAAACCTACAAAAACATGAGAACACAAACTCCCTGCAACTCACTGTTGTCCTTGGTGGGATATGAACCCAGGACCCCAGCAGTGGAAGGCTGGAGTGCTAACCACTGAGCCACCTTGCTGCCCTATTGTTAATAGCATTTGTGCTCTATACAAATAGAAGATAATCAGAAGAGACCCCTAATCATCACTTCAACAAAGGCCTCAAGCCCTTACTCTGAAGTTATTTGAGCACTCTATCCATTCAATGTCTATGATTCTGATGGAGACCGCTAACCAGTGCACAACATTGATCCTTATGGTCACATTGATGGGGCCCCCAGTGATGATACATTTATCACCTATCATCTGGGTTCGCCAGTCAGCAATAAGCTACAGCTAAATAGAATGAAAAACTTTCATGCATGGGAAAGTGAATTATCTCTATTTTGACATATGTTATTATATGTTATTGGCACATTTACTTGGTTTACTACATACCTCGCAGTTCCTTATTACGTGCAAATGCACCTCAAGTGTTTGTTTCCAAGCAGAAATATAAATGGCTATTTTGAGACAGAAATAACATCATAAATCACTATACATTTTATGATTGGTCACTGGTTTAAGATGGATGGTTTTTACAATGAAGAGGAAAGAGGGTTATTTGATCTTCCAGCCTGTGTATAACAAACTACAGATCTCATCTAAATCATGCAGAATCCAGATGCTGTAATACGATATTTAGACTGATCATACATAATTATTTAAGGTGTCTTGTCAAGGAGAGTGAAAAAGAAAGTTATAGAATTTCATCCGAAAGATGGCTTAATTCATAACAAAGGAAAAGGTCAAGCATTCTGCTGGTAGTTGCCACAATTTACAAGAAGCTATTACAGACTGGTATGTGCCTGATTGTGGATAAGGATCAACTAGTAAAATGAATACTAAAATAATTGCTTTACCTTATATAGGCGTAAAAAATAAAAATTAACTTTGTTTGCAGTTACATCACGCAGATCCTACCACCTAATAATCTTTACTGGTATTGTTGTATAAAATCATTGCACTCTACTACAGTGATGTAGCATGGGTGTTAACCCCTTTACCCCTGAGGGTGGGTTGTGTGTTGATGGCCCGGCCAATTTTTACAATTCTGACCATTGTCCCTTTATGAGGTAATAACTCTGGAACGCTTCCATGGATCTCGGTGATTCAGACATTGTTTTCTCAATACATATTATACTTCATGATAGTGGTAAGACTTGCATTTATTTTTGAAAAAAAAAATGGAAATTTGGCAAACATTTTCAAAATTTCGCAATTTTCCATCTTTGAATTTTCATGCCCTTAAATCACACAGACATTTCACACAAAATACTTAATAAGTAACATTTCCCACACGTCTACTTTACATCAGCACAAATTTGTAACCAAAATTTTTTTTGGTTAGAAAGGTATAAGGGTTAAAAGTTAAACAGCGATCTCTCATTTTTTACAATACGATTTTTTTAGGGCCCACATCACATTTGAAGTCACTTTGAGGGGTCTATATGATATAAAATACCCAAAAGTTGCACCATATTAAAAATTGCACCCCTCAAGGTGCTCAAAACCACATTCAAGAAGTTTATTAACCCATCAGATGCTTCACAGGAATTTTTGGAATGTTTAAAAAAAATGAAGATTTAACTTTTTTTCACAAAAAATTTAATTCAGATCCAATTTTTTTTATTTTCACAAGGATAACAGCAGAAATTGGACCTCAAAAGTTGTTGTGCAATTTGTCCTGAGTATGCTAATACGCCATATGTGTGGGGGAAACACTGTTTGGGCACATGGCAGAGCTCGGAAGGGAAGGAGCGCTGTTTGACTTTTCAATGCAAAATTGGCTGGAATTGAAATCAGACGCCATGTCGCGTTTAGCCAGCCGCTGACGTGCTGAAGTAGTGATATTTTGGAATGCAAACTTTGATGGAATGGTCTACAGGCATCATGTTCCGTTTGCAGAGCAACTGATGTGCCTAAACAGTGGAAACCCCCCACAAGTGACCCCATTTTGGAAACTAGACCCCCTAAGGAACTTATCTAGATGTGTGGTGAGAACTTAGAACCCCCAAGTGTTTCACTAAAGTTTATAATGCCCGGCCATGAAAAAAAATCATTTTTTTTCCGCAAAAATTATTTTTTTAGCCCCAAATTTGTTATTTTCCCAAGGGTAACAGGAGAGATTGGACCCCAAAAGTTGTTGTCCAATTTATCCTTAGTACGCTGGTACCCCATATGTGGGAGAAAACTACTATTTGAGCACACGTCGGGGCTCAGAAGGGAAATAGTGACGTTTTGGAATACAGACTTTGATGGAATGGTCTGCGGGCGTCATGTTCCGTTTGCAGAGCCCCGATGTGCCTAAACAGTGGAAACCCCTCACAAGTGACCACATTTTGGAAAAAAGACCCTCCAAGGAACTTATCTAGATGTGCCTTAACAGTGACAATGCCCAACAAGTGCCACCTTTTTGGAAATAGTCTACTGTTTCATGGTATGTGAATTTTACAAGTGACCAAGGATCTCAGCACAGCTCAGCCCGGCTGGGAACAGAGCACAGTGACCGGTGGTAACCTCTATGACATCACCCCAGGTTACTGATGCTGTGTTCCCAGCAGCTCGATCACCAGTGGTTCTCAGTGTGGACAGTCTCATCTTGGCACCTTCCAGGTTGAAAAGTAATGTTTTTATGTTTGACTGCTGTCACACGCTAAAAGACGCTTTTTATTGCAAAGTTTTTGCATCACCACATTTTGAGAGCTATAATTTTTCAATATTTTGGTCCACAGAGTAATGTGAGGTCTTATTTATTGTGGGACGAGTTGACGTTTTATTGGTACCATTTTTGGGTACATCATATTTTTTGATCACTTTCTATGCTGATTTTTGGGAGACAGAATAAGCAAAAACTTGCAATTCATGAATTTCTTTTGAGGGAGTTTAATACTGTTCCATGTGTGGTAAAATTAATAAGGCAGTTTTATTTTTCGGGTCAGTACAATGACAGCGATACATCATTTATATTTTTTTTTATGTTTTGTGCGCTTTTATACAATAAAACTATTTTATAGAAAAATAATTGTTTTTGCATCCCTTTATTCTGAGAGATATAACTTTTTTTATTTTTTGCTGATGGAGCTGTATGGCGGCTTGCTTTTTGTGGGAAAAGAAAACGTTTTCAACGGTACCATGTTTATTTATATCCTTCTTTTTGATTGCATGTTATTCCACTTTTTGTTCGGCGGTATGATGGTAAAGCATTGTTTTTTGCCTTTTTATGGTGTTCACTAAAGGGGTTAAATAATGGGACAGTTTAATAGGTTGGGTCCTTACGGACGCGGCAATACCAAATATGTGTACTTTAATTGTTTACAGGACCGAGAGATGCAGGAGGGTCCAGGAACACCAGGAGTACTGGGGGACCCCATTTCTCTCTCCTCTGATGTGCGATCACATCAGAGGAGAGAGAAATTGAATGGGATATCTGACTTTTTTTTACGGTCGCCGTTATTCATTTACCATCACAACACTGGCGTCGGTAAAAACTGACCCGAATCATGTTTCTCTGTGGTCTCAGCTACCCCCGGTAGCTGAGACCCTGGAGAGATTCTGGCTCTGAGGGTGCTATTCACTTATTTCTCAGTTCCGTTAAAAAGCGGCGCTGAGGCATAAGTACCCTTAACTGCTGCCGTTAAAAGGCGTATCAGCGGTCGTTAAGGGGTTAATTTTTCCTGAAGACATTCATAAAAACTGAATGACATATATAAAAAATATTTAATGTGAAATTGGAAGTGAATTTGCAGTCTTGTAGTCAATATATTATATCACTCTCCAAAAGTACTATTGACAATATATTTGGCAGACAGAAGTTGTGTGAAGTTGTACTAGCAGAGAGCACTAAATATCTGGGTGACACTGTATCCAAATGTAATAAAAATAATAAGAATTTCTATTTGAGTTGCACTATTAAAAAGTGTATAATATATACAGTCGTGGCCGAAAGTATTGGCATCCTTGAAATTGTTCCAGAAAATGAAGTATTTCTCTCAGAGAATTACTGCAAGTACATATTTTTAGTGATACTCATGTTTCTTTCCTTTGTGCATATTGAAACAACACAAAAAATAGAGAAAACAAGGCTAATTGAATATAATTTCACACAACCCCAAAAATGGGCCAGACAAAATTGTTGGCACCTTTCAAAATTGTGGGTAAACAACTTTGAAGCATGTGATACTTGTTCACAATCACCTGTGGCAAATAATAGGTGTGGGCAATATGAAAATCACACCTTAAACCAGATGAGAAAAGAAGTTGACTGAATCTTTGCATTGTATGTCTGTGTGTGCAATGTTAAGCATGGAGAAAAAAAGAGTAGAAGAGAACTGTCTGAGGACTTGAGAACCAAAATTGTTGAGCAATATCAACAATATCAAGGTTACAAGTCCATCTCCAGAGATCTTAATTTTTCTTTATCCACGGTGCACAACATAATCACGAATTTACAACTCATGACACTGTAGCTAATCTCCCTGGAGGTGAACGGCAGAGAAAAATTGATGAAAAGTTGCAATGCAGGATAGTGCAGAAGGCGGATAACTATCAGCAATAAAGTGCCAAAGAAATTCAAGCTGTACTGCAGGCTCAAGGAGCATCAGTGTCAGTGAGATATATCAGTCAACATTTTAATAAAATGAAACACTATGGCAGGAGACCCAGGAGGACCCCACCACTGACACAAAGACATAAAAAAAAGCAAGACTGCAGTTTGACAAAATGTATGCGAGTAAGCCAAAATCTTTCTGGAAAGCGTCTTGTGGACAGATGAGACCAAGATAGAGCTTTTTTGTAAAGTACATCATTTTATTGCTTACCAAAAACAGAATGAGGCCTACAAAGAAAATAACTCAGTACATACAGTCAAATATGGTGGAGGTTCAGAGATGTTTTGAGGTCATTTTGCAGCATCTGGCACTGGTTGCCTTGACTGTGGGCAAGGCATTATGAAATCTGAAGATTACCAAAAGATTTGGGGTTGCAATGTAATGACCAGCATCAGAATGCTGGGTTTGCGTCCTAGGTCATGGGTTTTCCAGCAGAACAATGACCTCAAACATACTTCAAGAAGCATCAAGAAATGGATAAAAACAAAGAGCTGAAGAGTTCTGGAGTGTCCAGCAATGAGTCCGGATCTTAATCCTGTTGAACACTTGAGGAGAGATCTTAAAATTGCTGTTGGGAGAAGGGTCCCTTCAAATACTAGAGGCCTGGAACAGTTTGCAAAAGAAGAGTGGTCTAAAATTTCAGTTGAGAGGTGTAAGAAGATTGTAGATGGATATAGGAAGCGAATTATTGCACTTAATTATTCCAAAGGGTGCACAACCAAATATTAAGTTGAGAGTGTCAACAATTTTGTCCGGCCCATTTTTGTGAAGTTATGTCCTATGCTTTTTTTTACATATTTTTTGTGTTGCTCCAATACACACAAAGGAAATAAATATGTGTATAACAAAACGTGTAATTGAAATAACTTTCTGGGAAAAATACATTTTCTGGAACAATTTCAAGGGTGCCAAAACTTTCGGCCATGACTGTAAAATTGTACATCTCACAAACATTAATGCTACTGTAAATAGTAAAGGAATTTTGCTTTCCGTTCATAATATATACTGTTGCGGTAAGAGCTGTTTCTCTGATACAGAGCTTCAAACCTCCTAAACAGCCAGAAAGTTAAGGGAGGTATCCAATATCTGTAAACATGGCTGGAAAGCAGGGGGTGTGCTAAAGTAACAAAATAATTTATACTTAACTGGTTAATTCCCTGCCGCTACTCTTTGCTAGCTGTTCTCCAGTGACATGCTGACTACCTAGACGTGACTGTGGTAGCCGCTCACAGGTCTACGCAGTCACATGCCGACTGTGCTAACATTACTGCTAAGGCTAGCGATTGGTTGCATAGGTTATGTGCAAGAAGTCAGAACACCATCAGTGCAAAACAGATGACAACGACCAGCTGGGGGATCTGGAACATTGGTGATGTGGTAGCCAAGATTTAAGTATCTTGGACAGATAACATTGCGGCTGTCACTGACATCACTAGGGATGGATTAGTGCTTTACTGCATAGTAGTAACATATGAAACTCAATAAAGCAGTCTGCAGCAAGATTCCCTAAACAATGGTGGCTGCAGTAATTTATCATTTGAATCTATATAGCTATGAAAGATGATTAGGGATCTGTAATAGAAAAAAACAAAGGTTGAACTGCTAAAAAGATACAATATGAAATCAATCAGCACATTATAAACCTAAAACTAAAAGCAAAACAGTATTAAAGATAGATATTAACTTCAAGTAGCAGAATTTGCATTGATAACTCCTAGGATGCAAATGACCTTCCATGTTCCTACTTAAATGTTCTTGTACCTTCCACTCGCACACAAAGCTAGGGTATATTGAAAACGCAAAGGATTCATAAATTTGCATAAAAGAGTAAGCGGAATGGAGCAGACAAGTGTTTCTGTATCCTTAATCAGTTTAGGTGACATAAAGACCTCTCTTCTCATCGTCTCAGTCTTGATTTGCCTTAATTTGCTGACGATGGTGGAAGCTTTCTGTCATGAGAGAAAAGTTGGCAGAACCCACTGATTTCAGAAGGACAAGCTGTATGTTATATTTATGGAGGTATGCGGCAGCTATAGAGTTGTTGGCTAAGGAAACATTTGGTATGTTGAATTTTAACAAGATCATTGCTTTGTTCACAGTAGATAAAAGGAATTTGGCAATAACTTACTCCACCCTGTTGTGAGTTCGTTTTTCCCTTCACCATTGAGGTCTGATGAACTCCCTCCTCTAGTGAAGGAAGGTAGTGAGACTGATTACCAAACACCTGGGCAGCTAGATGATGACTGGGTGGCTGGAATTGAGGACTGGATATAAGGCTGCCGACGCCCTTCTTCCTGGCTGGTGATTTTCCTGCTGGATTCTTGGAGACCAGTCTGATTCCTGCGCCTCAAAGCTAAGTTTTTCTGCTCTGCTTTGTACTCTTCAGTTTTGTTTTTGTTTTGCCTTGTTTTTTGGGAGTTCTGCCATCCCCGGCCAGGGGTGGGCTGAATTCCATTTTTGTCTCTGATCTGTTGATCTTTTGCTCTGTCTTCAGAATATACCTGAGTGCTGATATAGTCTTTTGAAGCCTAGCGACTTCAGGGCCTGTTTTTCCTATCAGTCGGTTGGCTCATTTTGATAGGGTTTTTTGCGGATGGCAGACAGCAGCTTTCCTATCCTGTCCTATGTAGTTAGCTTGGGCCCCATCATTTGCTCAACCTATCTTTCTATCTGTGTTAGTGTTTTCATCTTGCTTCACCGTCATTATATGTTGGGGGCTGCCTATTGCTTTGGGGTCTGCTCTGGGGCAGTTTAGTTTTTCCCCTTTCTGTCTTTAGGCTATGTAGTTCTCCGGCTGTGATCGAGGGGTCTAGGGCACCGTAGGAACCCCCCACGGCTACTGCTAGTTGTTGTGGATAGGTTCAGGGGTCTGCAATCCGATAGCTGCCAACCTCTCTGGTTTTTCTGGACTTAGCTGGTATTTTGTTTTTTCCTCCTTCGGTGACTCATCATAACAGAATCACCAGCCATACCGCAGATCCTAGGGTACTCAATAGCAAGAGAGAATTGTAAAAAAAAAAAAAAGTGTCAGAATTTTTTTTTTTGTGCATATTTTTTCCTCTATATCTCTGAGGCCGTAGGGGGAATTTTTCTCTCAATGGAGATGAAGCAATTGTCTGATCGTGTGGAGCAGCTCGCTGCTGAGGTGCGGGGAATTTCCGCCTATCTTGCTCATTCACATGCTGCTGAACCAAAGATTCCTACTCCTGATGTGTTTTTTGGGGATTGGTCTAAATTCTTGAATTTCAAGAATAATTGTAAATTATTTTTTGCCTTGAAGCCTAACTCGTCGGGGAACTCCGCGCAGCAGGTTAAAATTATCATCTCTTTGCTGCGCGGCGATCCCCAGGATTGGGCGTTTTCTTTGAAACCTGATGATCCTATTCTGAATAATGTGAACGCATTTTTTCAACCCTTGGGGTTGTTGTATGATGAACCTAATGCTATTGATCAGGCTGAAAAGACCCTGTTGGCATTAAGCCAGGGTCGGGATTCGGCAGAGTTGTACTGTCAAAAATTCTGAAAGTGGGCGGTCCTTACTACCTGGAATGATGGTGCATTGGCAGCCCTCTTTCGGAAGGGTTTGTCAGAAACTGTAAAAGATACTATGATGGGATTTCCTGTTCCCTCTGGTCTTGACGATTCTATGTCATTAGCCATTCAGGTGGATCGGCGTTTACGTGAACGCAAAACTACACGAGAGATGTTGCCACCTGTTGAACAAATGTCTGAACCTATGCAATGTGATAGAGTTTTGTCTAGGATGCAACGCCAGGAGTTCAGAAGGCTTAATAAGCTGTGTTTGTTTTGTGGAGATGCCTCGCATATTATTTCTGTCTGCCCTAAACGAGAGAAACGTTGTGCACACACGTTTTCTGTGGGTGGTGTTCAACCTAAGTTTCTTCTGGCAATTACTCTGATCTGCTCCCTGTCCACATTTTCCGCCAAGGCTTTTGTGGATTCAGGAGCAGCTCTGAACCTGATAGACTTGGATTTTGCTAAATGTTGTGGATTTCCTATGACACCTCTGCGGACGCCTATCCCTTTGAGGGGTATTGATGCTACTCCTTTGGCGAACAATAAACCTCAGTTTTGGACCCAGGTGGTAATGCGGGTCGCCCCAGACCATCAAGAAAATTGCAGATTTTTGGTGTTGCATAATTTGCATGATACCATTGTTCTGGGGTTTCCCTGGTTGCAAATCCATAATCCAGTTCTGGATTGGAAATCTTTGTCTGTGGTGAGTTGGGGTTGTCGGTGTGCCCTTAGTGATGCTCCTGTTTTCTCCACCTCTCCCCAGTCACATGATGTTCCTGACTATTTGGCTGACTTTTATGATGTATTTAGTGAGAATGAGTCTGCGTCTTTGCCTCCTCATAGGAGTTATGACTGTGCAATTAAGCTGAACCCGGGGTGTAAATTCCCCAAGGGTCGGCTTTTCAATTTATCTGTACCCGAGCACGAGGCTATGCGATCCTATATTAAGGAGGCATTGGAGAAGGGTCATATTAGACCATCCTCTTCACCCTTAGGTGCTGGGTTTTTTTTCGTGGCTAAAAAGGATGGTTCATTAAGGCCTTGTATTGACTATCGTGCCCTCAACAAAATTACTGTTAAATATCAGTATCCGTTACCCCTGATTTCTGATCTATTCTCTAGAGTCAGAGGTGCTTGCTGGTTTACCAAGCTTGACCTCAGGGGGGCGTATAATCTTATTCACATTAAGCATGGGGATGAATGGAAGACGGCGTTTAATACTCCGGAAGGACATTTTGAGTACCTGGTGATGCCTTTTGGGCTCACTAATGCCCCTTCTGTCTTCCAGTGCGTCATGAACGATATATTCCGAGACTTTGTGGATACATTTTTGATTATCTATCTGGATGATATTTTGATCTTCTCCAAGAATTGGGACTCTCATGTGGAACATGTTCGGACTGTGTTCCGGATTTTGAGGGAGAATTCCCTGTATGTCAAGGGATCAAAATGCCTTTTTGGGGTACAGAGGATTTCATTTTTGGGATTTTTGTCTCCGTCAACTATTGAAATGGACCCGGCCAAGGTGCAGGCCATTTATGATTGGGTTCAGCCCACTTCTTTGAAGGCCCTCCAGAAGTTTTTGGGTTTTGCTAATTTTTATCAGAAATTTATAGCTAATTTTTCTGGTATTGCCAAGCCATTGATGGATTTGACTAGGAAGGGTGCTGTTGTGCTGAATTGGTCTCCGGAGGCTGTTTCTTCCTTTCAGGAGCTGAAGCGAAGATTCACTTCTGCTCCGGTTTTGCGGCAACCTGATGTCTCACTACCGTTTCAGGTGGAGGTGGACGCTTCTGAGATTGGTGCAGGAGCGGTGTTGTCCCAAAAAGATCCTGTGACATCTAAAATGAATCCTTGTGCTTTCTTTTCCCGAAAGTTCTCCCCATCCGAACCTAACTATGATGTGGGGAATCGGGAACTATTGGCCATGAAATGGGCATTTGAGGAGTGGAGACATTGGTTGGAGGGAGCCAAACACCAAGTCGTGGTCCTTACTGACCACAAGAATTTGATTTACCTGGAGTCGGCCAAGCGCTTGAATCCTAGACAGGCTAGGTGGGCCTTGTTTTTCACACGTTTTGATTTTGTGGTCTCTTTTCTTCCGGGCACTAAGTATGTCAAGGCAGACGCCCTCTCTAGGAGTTTCCTTGCTGATTCTCCTGTTGTGACTAAGCCTGCTACCATCTTAGGCGAGGGGGTAGTTCTTTCTGCCATCTCGCCCGATTTGAGACGTGCTCTGGAAGAGTTTCAGGAGGACAAACCTGAGCGTTGTCCCAGTGGAAAGTTGTATGTTCCTGACCAGTGGAGGAAGAGAGTGATGTCTGAAGTTCATTGCTCTGCATTGGCTGGTCATCCAGGTATTTTTGGTACTAGAGATCTGGTGAGTCGGTCTTTTTGGTGGCCCGCCTTGTCTCGTGATGTCAGGAATTTTGTGCAGTCCTGTGGGACTTGCTCCCGGTCTAAACCTTGTTCTCGCTCTAGTGGCTTGTTGATGCCTTTGCCGGTGCCCAGGAGGCCATGGACCCATATTTCAATGGATTTTATCTCTGATATGCCTGTCTCTCAGAGAATGACTGTCATTTGGGTGATTTGTGATAGATTCTCTAAGATGGTCCATCTTGTACCACTCCCTAAGTTGCCATCTTCCTCTGAGTTGGTGCCCTTGTTTTTGCAACAGGTGGTTCGCTTGCACGGGATTCCTGAGAACATTGTATCTGACAGAGGAGTTCAGTTTGTGTCTAGATTTTGGAGGACTTTCTGTTACAAGCTGGGAATTCAGTTGTCCTTCTCCTCTGCGTTTCACCCTCAGACCAATGGGCAGACGGAGAGAACAAACCAGACTTTGGAGTCGTATTTGAGATGTTTTATTTCTGCCGATCAGGATGATTGGGTTTCATTTTTGCCCTTGGCAGAATTTGCTTTAAATAATAGAGCTAGTTCTGCACTTTGATGTCACCTTTTTTTTGAAACTTTGGTTTTCACCCTCGATTTTCTTCAGGGCAGGTGGAGCCTTCTGCCTGCCCAGGTGTTGACACTGTGGTGGAGAGAATGCACCAGATCTGGGACCAAGTAGTGGATAAGTTGTCTCTCTCCCAGGAAAAGGCCCAGCAGTTTTCCAGCCGGCGTAGGACCGTTGGTCCCCAGTTTAAGGTGGGTGATATGGTTTGGTGGTCATCAAAAAATATCGCTATGAAGGTGGCTTCTCCTAAGTTTAAGCCTAGATTTATTGGACCTTAAAAAGATTTTGGAGATTATTAATCCGGTCTCTTTTCGGTTGGCTCTTTCCTGTCACATTTAAAATTCATAATGTGTTTCATAAGTCCTTGTTGAAGAGGTTTGTTGAACCAGTAGTTCCTGTGGTGGCACCTCCTGACCCTATATTGGTTGAAGGTAACATGGAATATGAGGTAGAGAAGATACTGGATTCCCGTCTGGCTAGACGGAGACTCCAGTATTTGGTTAAGTGGAAGGGTTATGGTCAGGAGGATAATTCCTGGGTCTCTGCCTCTGATATTCATGACAAAAGATTGGTGCGTGCCTTTCATCGGGCTCACCCGGATCGCCCTGGTGGCATGGATGAGGGTTCGGTGACCCCTCCTCAAGGGGGAGGTACTGTTGTGAGTTCGTTTTTCCCTTCACCATTGAGGTCTGATGAACTCCCTCCTCTAGTGAAGGAAGGTAGTGAGACTGATTACCAAACACCTGGGCAGCTAGATGATGACTGGGTGGCTGGAACTGAGGACTGGATATAAGGCTGCCGACGCCCTTCTTCCTGGCTGGTGATTTTCCTGATGGATTCTTGGAGACCAGTCTGATTCATGCGTCTCAAAGCTAAGTTTTTCTGCTCTGCTTTGTACTCTTCAGTTTTGTTTTTGTTTTGCCTTGTTTTTTGGGAGTTCTGCCATCCCTGGCCGGGGGTGAGCTGAATTCCATTTTTGTCTCTGATCTGTTGATCTTTTGCTCTGTCTTCAGAATATACCTGAGTGCTGATATAGTCTTTTGAAGCCTAGCGACTTCAGGGCCTGTTTTTCCTATCAGTCGGTTGGCTCATTTTGATAGGGTTTTTTGCGGATGGCAGACAGCAGCTTTCCTATCCTGTCCTATGTAGTTAGCTTGGGCCCCATCATTTGCTCAACCTATCTTTCTATCTGTGTTAGTGTTTTCATCTTGCTTCACCGTCATTATATGTTGGGGGCTGCCTATTGCTTTGGGGTCTGCTCTGGGGCAGTTTAGTTTTTCCCCTTTCTGTCTTTAGGCTATGTAGTTCTCCGGCTGTGATCGAGGGGTCTAGGGCACCGTAGGAACCCCCCACGGCTACTGATAGTTGTTGTGGATAGGTTCAGGGGTCTGCAATCCGATAGCTGCCAACCTCTCTGGTTTTTCTGGACTTAGCTGGTATTTTGTTTTTTCCTCCTTCGGTGACTCATCATAACACCACCCCTTCAAAACACATGCATGCTCCGCCGAACCGACCTGTTATGTGGGGGGGAATAGCGGTAAAAAGTGCAGGGCCAGCTTTAGATATAATAAGTAGAGCAGCTCTGAAATACAAACCACCTAATGGCTCCTTTTTTATTTGCCAATGAGGAGGTCTATTTGAAGAGGTAGCTTTCTGTAGGCTCACATTAACCATAGAGCCTACATGTGGCAATCTAGTTTGCACTGTAGTAGTGTTTTATCCTTTTCCATATCTGCTCCAGCAACAACTACCTCTGTTCCCAGATGTTGCCATATTAACTCTTTGTGCAGCACTAGTGATGGAGATTGCCCTGCTGAAATCACTGGGCAATATTGCAACCAGGGAAAAGTGTGTGCTGTCTAAATGATCAGCAGATGTTATAATCTCTCTGTTGTTGCTTATATGGCAGTACAACTCTCTATTTAAACTCCCAGCAGCGTGATGGGAATTGTCAGTTGTTCTATTGTGTAAGATCCAGTATTGAATAGGTTTACTATACTACTGGTCAGTATTGTACAGGTTTATTTTACTGTCAGTCAGTATTGCATAGTTTTACTATACTGTTGGTGTGCTTTTGGTCTTCTGATACTAATTTGGACTTGTGACTTCAACTAAATTTTCCACCCTAATCCCTCCTAATTTTGACCTTGGTCTGTATGATTTTGTTTTTGACTGACCTCCTAGTATATGACCCTTGCTTTCCCTCTGATTACTTTGTCTCCTAAAGCTATCTCTGGTTCTGCCCTCCATTTATTGACTTGGCTAGTTTGAATACTATTACCTCAGTCTCGCTCCTCCGGCCAGCAGCTACTCCATGGACGCAACCCAGTGGGTCTCTTTGTAAGTCCAGATCCCCGTACAAGAGTTGAAGACTGAAGATCTCGGTTTTTCTGGTACCTCCAACACATAGCACCAAGTCTGTCCCTGGCTTCCTTTTTGATCTGACGACCTCACACAGACAGACATTACAAGTAGTCTCCAATTATGCCTCTGTATTATGCATGTCATTATCTAGGTCTCCATGGCAATATGTTTAATTTGAAGTGATATCTATAAGGTCTTGAAATTTATTAAGAGGCATGCACCTCCTATTAATTTGGGCACATCTTACGAAAGCACATTTGGATTTAAGACTGCTGTGTTAGTAAATTTTGTTTACAATGTTTTAGGCTGTGTGCCCACGATGCGATTTTTAAGCGTTTTTGCCACGTTTTTCGGCGCGAAAACGTTTAAAAATCTTCTACATGACGCACCCCATGCATTCCTATGGCATTCCGCACATGCTGTGCTAATGCTGCGCTTTTTTCCGCGGCGGAATCGCATCGCGGAAAAAATCGCAGCATGATGATTCTTTTGTGTGGAATTGCAAAGAATTGCCACGATTCCGCACCCACAGGAATGCATGAGAATCGCTTACTTCCCGCATGTGGCTATGCCCACCATGCAGGAAGTTAAGCGTCTCATGTGCGGTTGGTACCCACAGTGTGGAGGAGAGGAGACTGTCCTCCAGGCCCTGGGTACCATACCCCTGTACAAAAAAAAAATAAAAATAAAAAAATCGGGGTATATTTACCTTCCGACGTCCCGCGCTGCATTCCCGGCCCTCAGCGTTCCCAGTAATGCCTAGCGGCAAGGTCCTGTGATGACGTAGTCTCACGTGACTCTAGCGGTCTCGTGAGATCGCTATAGTAACGCGAGACCAACGTCATCACAGGTCTCGCAAGGCATCGCTGGGAACGCTGAGGCCCGGGATGGCAGCGCGGGACGTCGGAAGGTAAATATACCCCGAATTTTTATTTTTTTATCATTTTTAACATTTTATCTTTTACTATTGAGGCCGCATAGGCGGCCTCAATAGTAAAAAGCTGGTCACACTTGTCAAACACTATGTTTGACGAGTGTGACCAACCTGTCAATTACTTTCCAAGCGATGCTTCAAATCGCTTGGAAAGTGCTTGAGAAAATTGCGGCAAAATCGTGAAAAGAATCGCGGTGAAATCACGCGGAAAAAAAAGCGATTTCTGAGAAGAAGTCCGGTTTTCATTGTGCGTTTTAAAACGCTACATGGGCCCATAGCCTTAAA
Source organism: Dendrobates tinctorius (assembly GCF_039654945.1). Taxonomy (NCBI): domain Eukaryota; kingdom Metazoa; phylum Chordata; class Amphibia; order Anura; family Dendrobatidae; genus Dendrobates; species Dendrobates tinctorius. The sequence continues at coordinate 34,765,813 of NW_027361675.1, forward strand.
GTAAATATATTAAGCTCTATTATATCAGTATGAGGACAATATATTAATGAATTAAAGAAGACTCAATAAAAAGGCAATTACTGTTTAGAGCACAATAAATCGAAAATGCTGAAATTTGTAGACTAAAACACATGAATGCTGTGAAAGGAGAACACAACATGTTAATAGGCTACCACCTATATTTGTGAATCCCCCACCCAAAAAAATATATGGAGAACCTCATATTCTAAGTTTTAATTGACACTCTGTGTGAACTCTTTTCTCACTAATACAAAAGTGCCTAAATCTCATTAGAAATAGTTTACTTAAGATCTCAGAATGAACTGAACCTCAGATTATCTGTTTATACTAACATGTTATAAGACTAACGCCTCTGGAAACATGAAGCCTATGGTTTGCTTGAATACACTCTAAGATGTGCCTATGGTTCTAACTCAGAGCAAACCCTGCTCTTATTCCGGGCCACTGTAATGAAGTGACATTTACCTAATGCAGCCATAAACCTCCTTGTAATTAGTGGGCGTCTGACAGTGACACATTCTGACTAGTGTGATGAGATCTGCCTCACAGTAATTCTGCTAACACCCAAAAGATCAGTCCCATTCCGGTAGGTGAAATAGCACAATACTGACTCTGCCATGGCAGCAATACTATTATTGCTACCTACCAAATAATACATTGGAAATTCACTTTAAGATTGATCTAGAAAAATCTGCAATTGAATTACATAATTTCACATTTTAAAGGAATTTTCTAATATTAAAACCAGCACTTTTGTTACATCTTGTAAATATATATTGCGGTTAAGGCTGCAAACATTGCAATGTATCAGTGTCTTTTACCTAATGAGATCTTAATTTGCTACAAATGAAATGCACTCCCAACTTTAAGTGGTGCTGTGTTACCAAGTGATTAAAACACACTTTGGGACCATAGCATTGCTAATCCATTTCACTTAAAGAGGAAAACCATTCATTCACACCATTGAAGAAACAATGATGTCTGCTACACTTCTCTTATACAGTGCTTTGCAAAAGATTTAGGCAGGTGTAAAAAAAATGCTGCATAGTAAGAATGCTTTGAAAAATAGAAATGTCAATAGTTTTTCTTAATCAACTAACAAAATACAAAGTGAATGAACAAAAAAAAATCTAAATCAAATCAATAATTAGTGTTACCACTCATCTTTCAAAACAGCTTCAAAGCATTAATTCTTCCAGGTACACTTGCTCAGAGTGAACCTAGAAGAATGAAACTCAGCAGGAGAATGAATGGAGCAGAGAATGGAGAATGGTCAATCTCTGCTTGATTCAGATGGGGTTCTTTAGAGCCACATTCACTAGATTGGTGAGGGTCAAGTGATCAGACCCCACAGAGATTGAGACATTAACCCTTATCTTATGAATAAGGTAAAACTTTCAAAATATGCATCCCCTTTAAGGCTGCAAACTTTATTGATTTATATTTAATATATTGCTGAAGTATCAGGAAGTGAGGTCCAAAGCCATGCCAACACTTCTGGTCAGTGCTGTGGCCTTATGAAGCTTTGTTATGGTGTCATTGTGTGAATGTTACCCCGCCTTGCTCTAGAAACATATCTCGGCAAGTAGTTACAGCTCATGCAAAAGGACAAGTTTTTTCTTCTCCTGCTCCTTTATTCTGATTGCTGAGGCATCCAGTGCCCATAGATGATGTCGGGCAGGGTGACCTATTTAAAGACCTACTGTCCTAATATGCAATGTCTCTCAATTGAGGTACAAACCCATCTTTTAATGTTTGTTTCGGAATGCCATGCCTATCTCATCCTCTGGGTCGTACTCTGGTCGACATGCCACCGCTGCCAGCAATTATATCACAAACACTACCCACTCATTGTACGCACGAATCAGATATGATTGTATAGGGGAACTTCACTTCTTAAGCTCTCCTATCGCAGTAGGCTAAGGGTACGTGAACACGCCGCAGAATGCTCTGTGGATTTGACTGCGCGGATTTTGTAAAATCCACAGGTAAATCTACAGGTCAAAAGACCTGCGGTTTTACCTGCAGATTAGTCTGCGGTTTTGCCCTACGGTTTATCATCTCCACAATGGAGGAAATGGTAAACCGCAGCGGAATCTGCAGAAAGAATTGACATGTCAATTCTTTCTGCGGTTTAGAAACCGCAGCAAATCCGCGCGGAAAAATCTGCACCGTCTGCACTGCGGTTTTTAATATACATAGGATATTATGGTACTGTACACCGCAGCAGAAACTGCTGCGGATCTGCAGCGGCCAAATCCGCTGCGGATCCGCAGCAGAATCTGCAGCGTGTGCACACACCCTAATAATGAGCTAAGCACAACCTACAGAAAACTCACACATCTTGCTGCCACCACTCACCATTTTGATAGGCCAATGAGATGCCTGCCCGGATTCTCCCAATAGCACACATGCCTCCCAGCTTCCCAGAGCATCTGTTAGGTACTTTTCGTGCACTGTGGGATACACAGGGTAACACAACCAGGCCAAGATTCTCCCCTTCAATGTAGACCCTTGGCTATGCTCCTCACTTCCCTTCTGTCTCATTGACTGATCTGCTCCATCAATTATTTCATGGTGACAACTCTTTGCTCCATTCTTGACTATGATATTACTACACGTGAGCTACTGCTGCCAATCTGTGACTATTTCAGGATGTCAATAGTACATTAACACATTCATACATTGCTAACTATTATGTTCTTTTGAAGTAAAAATGTCAGGAAGCTTCAATTTGTTTGTTTTGTCGCAATTCAACTTAAACCCTGGCTAAATGTGGCACTTTAAAAGGGCAATAATAAAAAAAAGGATGGTTTCCTCTTGGTATCACATTCTGTATAGAAAGTTTTGTCCGTTGGTGTAATTGGTGAGAAAGCCTTTCAAACAATGTAACAAAAAAAAATCAAAGCTGTAAAACTATTGATATATCTAACACTGTTATAGTTGGCTCTTCTGATCTCCATCTAAATATCCTGAATCTGTTTCCTTCTTTGTGAAGAAAAAAATAATAATAATACGGTCTCTATGCAAAAGTGTATATATCAAAGCTCAGGATGTATTGAATCAATTCTCTCTGTAGTCATTCGTCTCTATTGTATTCACAACACTTTCTACAATTATTTTGATGCCCTCTCTGTTAGGGTGCAAATGGCTATAAAAAATAATCACTGTCATTGTCAGTAACAAACGCTAACAATAACAACTCTGGACTAAACTGCACAAAGACAAAAACATCAAAGCAGGCTAATGCATCCCAGTCTCCCAGATCACACGTCTTGCAAACTCTGGGCCTATTACTGTACCTATGGACTTAATGGGGTTGTTTACCAGAGCACAGTATAATAATGAAAGAAAAGATTCAGATACTGAGAGGCTGCTGTCTGTTGCATTATGTATTAATAATACACCAGTAAAATGTTTGCCTGTACCCACAACAAAAAGTTGGACAAGTGCAAATCTGCTTATATTAAGCATTATAGATCTGGATTTATATATATGAAAGAAAATGCAAAGCGAAAAATAAGGTTTTGTGTAGAAAACTGATTTCAATTGCTGCTTTGTAGCTTCGGCAATAAAATAAAGCTCAACATGTTCTCTAATTTTATTGCTTTGCCATAGTCACATTATGCACACAATGGCCCCGATTTATCAAGACTGATGTTGTTTATGCTGGCTTTGATGAGAGGGCGAGGTGTCTGACTCATTAGTGATCCTCTTATTGAATTAGTTGAGGGGCAAGTCTGTGTGCACCTCACCACAAATCATCTTCCAGTCATACGCCCCATCTCGCTTCCTTCATGCCCACTTTGTCAGAGTTGGGCAAAAAACGCTTAAAATCCCAAAAGTCACATTTTTTTTCTATGCAACTCCAAATTGTGCAAATATTTTACAATTTTTCAAATCTTTTTATGCATAAAAGCTTTGATGAATTGATGCCAAAGACATCTGGATTACACCCACAGATGCCAGTACAAAACGAAAATTAAATGAACTTTAAATATAACACATTCCATTGAACAGGTCACATTCCATGTCTAGTTTCCTTCATCAAGATATCTTGTTGCTTTTTTTGATATGCAAGTCAAGTAAGACAATACTACCCCTGTAAACCCTGTAAAAATGTAAAGTCATCGACAAAGGATCAGTGGTTTGTGTATATATTGCCTAAACTACTACATCAAGATTGTCATTTAAACATGTTTGCAAAGGTAAATTTGCCATGATTTCCACCATATTTGTCAAATTCCTTAGACACTTTAGGGCCTTGCTTCCCCAGTGGGAGTAGAATCACTAAAATGGGGGCATTACATAACATAATAATATTTTTTTTATTGCACCAACATTTCCGCAGCACTTTATAATTCAGAGGGTACTTGTACAAACAAGATATAACATTACAGATAAACACATAGATCAACAAATACCAAGAAGAGTAAAGGGCCTGTCACACTAAGTGATATCGCTAGCAATATCGCTATAACGTCACTGTTTTTTGTGACGCAGCAGCGATATTGCTAGCGATATCGCTATGTCTGACACTTACCTCCGACCGGCTCCTCTGCTGATTATCGCTGATCGCGCGAGAATGTCCTGGACCGTTTCTCGTCGTCAGCTTCCTGCTGGGCTTCCTGTGGCGCCGACGAGCGACGCGTGGACGCGGGCGGGAGGACGTCAGGATCGCCTCGTCTGACAGGTAAGTAGCGACCGCCGACCGCTGCTATGTCGCTGGTGAGATCTGCCTGTGTGGCAGCTCACTAGCGACCACTTAGCAATGCACCAGCGATCCTGACCGCGTCATATCGCTGGTCGGGATCACTGGTGCATCGCTAAGTGTGACAGTACCTTAAGAGCCTTGTTCACGAGCTTAAAATTTATAGTGAAATATGGGTGCCACAACAGGCAAAAATAAAATGCTTGTCATGTAAAGTCAGCCATTAGTAAAATAAAAAGGACATTCATATAATGCATGAACTGGTCACCAGCCAGTATCTGTCCAAGTACAGATACAAAGTACTATTGAGTGCAAATATGTGGAGAAGAAACAGAAGATAGAAAGATTAGTGAGATGAAATGTGTTTTTATGGCATGCTTGAAACTGTGAATACTGGGAATGAACCGGATTTAGAAAACTGGTGCAGCACGAGAGAAGTCCTTGAAATGGGAAGTACAGATTATAAAGGTTAGACTTCGGTCATTAGCGGAACGGAGAGGGCAAGTAGGGTGGTAGACAGAAATGAGGAGAATATAGAGTGGTGACGAACTGTGGAGAGAATTCTGTGAAAAAGTATTAAGTTTATTTTGATTTTGTAGCAGATGGAAAACCAGTGCAAAGACTGGCATAGGATGGAAGCATCAGTGTAGCTGTTGGACAGGAATATGATCCTGGCTGCTACATTCATGATACATTGGAGTGGTGAAGGTTTAGTGAGAGGGAGACCAATCAGCAGTGAGATGCAGGTGTCCAAGTGAGAATAAATCAAAGCAACAGTTGTTTTTAAGAGTCAAAAATATGTTTTTGAGGCACAGATGACATAAGCAAGAGAGTTTTCAAATACACTGAGTGAAGGAATCATCTTAGTCAAGTATAAACCCAAGACAGTGGGTGTGCTGCTGGGAAGTTATGGTAGAACCACTCACAGAAATTGCAATTTCAGGTTTAAGTAGGTTAGCAGAGGGGGGAAACACAAGGAGTTCCGTTTTTGACAGATTCAGTTTTAAATAGAGGGAGGACATAATATTAGAGACAGTGTATCTCTCCATGGTATTTTGTAGTAATGTTGGAGTGATGTCAGGAGAAGAAGTGTATACCGTATTTTTCAGACTATAAGGCTATTTTCACACTTGCTTTTTTTTGCAGCGCGTTTTTCACGCAAAAAAAGCATTGAAAAAACGCATACAAATGCATACAAATGCTGCGTTTTTTTCAAGCATTTTTATGAGCATGCATGAAAAAAACGCAGCGTTTTTATGCGTTTGTATGCGTTTTTAGTGCGTTTTTACCGCGTTTGCATTTTTTTCCAACATTAGGTGGCCCCTCACACTAACCCAAACCATGACTTTACTAACCCTAACCCTGACCCTGACCCTAACCCTGACCCTAACCCTGACCCTAACCCTGACCCTGACCCTAACCCTTAACCAAACTAACCCTAACCCTAACCCTTAACCAAACCATACTAACCCTAACCCTAGCTAACCCTAACCCCCCTTAACTAACCCTAACTCTAACCCAAACGCCTAAATTCCATTGTCCAACTAATGGTAAAAAAAAAAACGCATGCGCAAAAAAACGCATACATAAGCATGCCAATGCGCACATATGCGCACCCATAGACTTATAATGGGTGTCTTGCTGTAAAAAAACGCATTGCGTGCGCATGCGTTTTTTTGAGGCAAGTCGGACGCCCAAAAAATGCAACAGGATGCATTTTGTGCGCCCGAGCGCATACCGCAAAAAAACGCATGCGCGGAAAAACACATACAAACGCATGTGTATGCGCACATAAGCGCATCCCATGCAAAGTATAGGAAAAAAAACGCATGCGTTTTTTAGCGCTAAAATCCCGCAGAAAAAAAACGCAAGTGTGAAACCAGCCTAAGACACACTTCTTTCCTCAAAAAATTTGGATGTGGCTGTGGATGGGAGGTGGGGAGTGGCAGCGGCGAACAAGGGGTTCACGGGAGGCAAGAGCCAGCTGCAGGTAACCCCTGTGCCCGCTGTTAAAGAGAAATGAATATTCATTGCTCCCCACGCCCATAATACATCCCACTTCTATGTACTGAAGCAGGTGGGAGGGACTATGGGCGTGGAGAGTAGTGAATATTCATTTCTTTATTTGCAGGCACACTGTTAGCTTCCTGCAGCTGCTGGACGATCACGCATGCCCGCTACTAAAGAGAATGATCATTCACTGCTCTCCACGCCCATGGGCATGGAGAGCCGAGAATATTCATTAATTTTAAATAGTGGGCACAGTATTCGCAGCCTCCAGCTACTGCAGCTGCTCGGCGATCACGTGTGCCTGTTATTAAAGAGAATGAATATTCACTGCTCTCCACACCCATGGGCATGGAGAACAGGGAATATTCATTATCTTTAGTAGCTGGCACACATGATCGCCATGCTACTGCAGGAAGCTAGCGGCTGCAGCTAACAGTGTGCCTGCTAATAAAGATGAATATTCACTGCTTCACATGCCCATAGTCCCAGGCATGGTGAGCAGTGAGTATTCCGGCAGCTGTCCTCAGCTTGTAAGTAGCACATGACGTCACTGCAATGTGCATTGCTTACAAGAATAATTCAGCTGCTGGCATCAGAACAGGACTTTTCGAGGGAGCGCAAGGAAGGTAAATAGAATTGTTTATTTTTTTATGATGAGGGCCATGCATACATGGATGGGGATGGGGTCATGCATATCAGGTACCAGGATGGGGATGGGGGCCATGCATTCCAAAAGGGGATGGTGGCCTTGCATACCAGGATAGGGATGAGGGGGCCATGCATACCAGGTTCGGGATGAGGGTGCTATGCCTACCAGGATAAGGATGAGGGGGGCCAAGCATACCAGGATGGGTATGAGGGGCCCTGAATGCCAGGATGGGGATAAGGGGCCCATGTATACCAGGATGGAGATGAGGGCACCATGTATACCAGGATGGGAATGAGACCATGCATACCAGGATGGGGATGAGGAGGACATGTATAAAAGGATGGGGATGAGGGGACCATGTATACCAGGATGGGGGGCATGTATACAGGATAGGGATGAGGGGGCCATGTATACATGGACTGGGGACTTATACACCAGGATGGGGGGATATTAATACAGAATTGACTACATTTTTTGCTTCAATTTTTTTCTCTATTTTCCTCATATAAAACCTAGGTGCGTCTTATGACTCGGTGTGTCTTATAGTCTGAAAAATATGGTATTTGGGTTTCATCAGCAAATAGATGGTACTGGAAAGCAAATCTGCTGACGGTTTGTCCAAAATCAGACACATTTTTAAAACAGCATAAACCAATTTGATAAATCTGATACACTTTAAGGGCGGGTTTACACTTGCTTATCAGCAACCAGTATAAGGCTGGTTTCACACTTGCGTTTTTTTTCGCGGGATTTTAGCGCTAAAAAACGCATGCTTTTTTTCCCTATACTTTGCATGGGATGCGCTTATGTGCGCATACACATGCGTTTGTATGCGTTTTTCCGCGCATGCGTTTTTTTGCGGTATGCGCTCGGGCGCACAAAATGCATCCTGTTGCATTTTTTGGGCGTCCGACTTGCCTCAAAAAAACGCATGCGCGCGCAATGCTTTTTTTACAGCAGGACACCCATTATAAGTCTATGGGTGCGCATATGTGCGCATTGGCATGCTTATGTATGCGTTTTTTTGCGCATGTGTTTTTTTTTTACCATTAGTTTGACAATGGAATTTAGGGGTTTGGGTTATAGTTAGGGTCAGTTAAGGGGGTTTAGGGTTAGGGTCAGGGTCAGGGTTAGTATGGTTTGGTTAAGGGTTAGGGTCAGGGTTAGGATGGTTTGGTTAAGGGTTAGGGTCAGGGTAGGGTTAGGGTTAGTATGGTTTGGTTAAGGGTTAGGGTCAGGGTTAGGGTCAGGGTTAGGGTCAGGGTTAGTAAAGTCATGGTTTGGGTTAGTGTGAGGGGCCACCTAATGTTGGAAAAAAACGCAAACGCGGTAAAAACGCACTAAAAACGCATACAAACGCATAAATACGCTGCTTTTTTCATGCATGCTCATAAAAATGCTTGAAAAAAACGCAGCATTTGTATGCGTTTGTATGCGTTTTTTCAATGCTTTTTTTGCGGGAAAAAAGCGCTGCAAAAAAAAGCAAGTGTGAAATTAGCCTAAGGCTGTAATATTTTTAGTATAATCACAAAGGGTGACAGAGTGACCACATTAACTTGAGCACAGAAAGATATAGCCACTATTTTTTCCATTATATTAAATTCAGTTAATGTGCATGTTCTAACTCCAATCCTGGCAGATTAAACCCTTAAATGTCACAGTCGATAGTTACTATGGCAGCTAAATGGTTTACATAGGAAGGGGACACCTTTTATCACTTTGTTACATGCATAATAATCCCATGCAATAGTCCTCACTGCTGCCATCTTCGAAGAATCCATAGTAGGCCCCCCGATCCACTGATGTAAAGATATAAATCCCCATGTGTCTCTAAAGACAGCAATTCCAGTTTTTTCTTTTTTACATTTTTTTATTGAGAAAAATTAACAAAGTATTACAAATATATTCAGTATTGACATAATTGAAGTGACCCACAAAATAAAGTTAGCCTGTCATATCTAACATTTATTTAACCCTAACGTTATGGCTGCATGACTACAAGTGTCTTGCACACAGAACTTCTAAAACAAGTTACTAATTCTAAAGGCCCCGTCACACACAGCGATATCGCCAGCAAGATCGCTAATTTTGTGACGCCACAGCAATCTCGCCAGCGATATCGCGGTGTGTGACATGGATCAGCGACTGGCCCCCCCTGCCAGGTATCGCTGATCGTGCAGGATCGTCCTGGGCCATTTTTGGATTGTTAGTCTCCCGCTGGCCAGCGCGCATCACTGCATGTGGCAGCGAGAGACCAGCGATCAGCAACGCTGGTTTCCAATGTAAACAGCGGTTATCTAAGAGCCGTGGTCAGTTTGATAAAAATAGACGTCCATACACCTTAAGGCCCCGTCTCACTAAGCGACTTACCAGCGATCCCGACACCGATATCAAGGTGTCAGGATCGCTAGTAAGTCGCTATGTGATCGCTGGTGAGCTGTCACACAGACAGCTTCACCAGCGATCAGCACAGCGATGCCGAGCGCCCGGCATCGCTGGCTATCGCTGTAGAAAATAGAATAAAAATAAAAAATAAAGTTATTCTCACCTTCCGACGTCCCGTTCAGCCATCCTGCCTCTCTCCACGCTCCGGTCCCAGTGATCCTTTGCACGAATGACCGCGAGATGTCACGGTCTCGCGGGATAACAAAGTCTCGCGGTCATTCATGCAAAGGATCACTGGGACCGGAGCGTGGAGAGAGGCAGGATGGCTGAACGGGACATCGGAAGGTGAGAATAACTATATTTTTTATTTTTTTTATTATTTTTTACACCTGATCGCTGGTCTCCCGCCTGTCACACACAGCGATGCGTGCTGGCCAGTGGGAGACCAGCGACCAAAGAAATGTCCAGAGATTTCTTGCAGCGATCAGCGATACCGGCAGGGGGGCCGCTCGCTGATCGCTGTCACACACAGCAATCTCGCTGGTGAGATCGATGTTACGTCACAAAAGTAGTGACTCAGCAGCGATCTCGCTACCGAGATTGCTTAGTGAGACGGGGCCTTTAGTCATCCCCAATGCTGTTATGTATCAAAATGCAAATGGAATTAAACACGCTAGATTTTTCAATGTTTCTTTTATCAATTTTCAAATCCAGAAGTTTTCATGGATATATAAGAATTATTTACTACAGTGAATACAATCAATAGCAGTCTGGTATAAAAGATTCTAGGAATCCATTCCAAAAGAGCAAAGCCAGAGATGCTGCTTGATGAATAGAATTTCTGCACTTCTAGCGACATTTCGGGATCCTACCTTTTGTCAGGGTTGGTGGTGATAGAGAAAAGGTAGGATCCCCAAAACATAGCTAATGTCACTAAGTGTGCCCCTGCTGTGTACTCTGTAATGGCTGTGTCTCACTGTGCAGGAACATGGTCTCGTGGGCAGGAGGGGAAGCAATAGAGAGAATACAGACAGGACAGCATGAAATCACTGCTGCTGCTTTCTGTAAGTTAAAACATGTTTAAAAACAGGCAGGGAAAAGTTTTACCTCACAGAAAGAATCAGCTGTGATCCCATGCTGTCCTGTCTGTATACGCTCTTTTGTAACTTCCTCTGCCCAGTAGCTGTGATATGATCAGACCTTGCTCTTGTAGGTCAGACACGGCCATTACACAGCAGGGGCACATTTATAAGATTATCTCAACATGGGAACATTTTTTAACACATCAAATTGCGGAAGTTATTATTATTCCAAGACTTAATAAATGTAATCAAAATGTGCTTTGTTCGTGGGAAAACTCTAAGATCAACTGTAGTTCTGGTCTTCAAAATGTCATATTAGCCTAAAAATGCTACCATTGAAAACTACAGTTTGTCTTGCAAAAAGCAAGTCATCACACTGCTCCGTCAGCACAGAAAAAAAGGAGAAGGTGGAGATTAAAAAAAAATTGCTGCATCATAAAAGCCAAAACTAGCGATTGTGCTAAGTGGTTAATGAGTAAATACAAGAGCAATGAGAAGTTCAGCAATACACTAATATAAAGATGTTATATGGAGAAAATGTGAGAAAGTGTACCAAACATTGTGCTGACATTACAGATTAAATCGATGAGGTGAATGTGCCACACTGGCATCAAAGCAAGTAAATGTGTGATTAGCAATAAGGACTATGTAATTATTTGTATCATAGCAGACCATTTGTTAACATTGCTTAGTTTATTAGCCAAGAACATTGACACCCATACAAAGCTGTCAGCTTTGTGTGTGCAAATAACAGGCACATAGGCACCTGGCAAATGTAAAGCCCTTGCACATAATGAAGTGCCAGGTGCTATGAAGCTCTACATCAAATTCTGCATAGCAGAAGCCCTATGTTACAACATGTTTTTCCCATAACAATGGATTGACACTCTACAGTCTTGCTAAACTCAACAATATGCAAAGACCCTCGGCACCAAGGAGATTGGCAGAGATATTGTACTGAATCTGACCATTTCCCCCTTTCTTTGACACAAATTGTTCCATATGCAAGAAATGGTAGAAGTTGAAGGTAAAGTAACACGCCAAAAAGTAATGTCTGGCTACTGGACTGAAATGGTCAATATAATAGACAAGAAGCATACGAATAACAAAGGAGAAAGGCTATAATCATAATTTTTCCATCTTAAACTTAAAAAGGTAAAACAAAATGTAGGTTGTTAACTGATGCAAACTACTGAATGACAATATGTACAGAGGTAATACACAATGATGTTGCAAAATACATTTAAAAGAATCTGTCACCTATTTTTGTTTACCTCAAGCTGCGGCCACCGACATCAGGGTCTTATCTACAGCATTCTGTAATGTTGTAGATAAGTCCCCGATGTAACCTGAAAGGGAAGAAAAACAAGTTAGATTATACTCACCCAGGGGCGTCCGGGTCCGGTTTTGGTCCGATGGGTGTCGCGGTCTGGTCGGGCGTATCCCATCTTCTAGCGGTGATGTCCTCTTCTTTGCTTCCCGTCGTGGCTCCGGCACAGGCATACTGCTCTGCCCTGTTGAGGGCAGAGCAGAATACTGCAGTGCGCAGGCGCCGGGAAAGCGCCGGGAAGTAAAAAAGAGGACGTCACCACTAGAAGATGGGAGGCGCCAGATCAGACCGCGACACCATCCGTACCCGAACCGGACCGCCCCTGGGTGAGTATAACTCATTTTTCTTCTCTTTCAGGTTACATCGGGGGCTTATCTACAGCATTACAGAATGCTGTAGATAAGCCCGATGGCGGTAGCAGCAGCTTGAGGTTGAAAAATAGGTGACAGATTCCCTTTAACATGACCCTACCAAGTCATCTATGCTTCATTACCCTACCATGACATGGGAACTAACATAAAAAACAGACAATATGAGCACTAATATAAACAACAGATGACAGAGGCATTAATATAAACAAAGTATGACATGAGCACTAATATAAACAACAAACGACATGAGCCGAATATATAAAGCAGACAACATGGGCCCTAACATAAAGAACACATGGCATGAGCACTAATATAAACAACTGATGACATGGGCACTAATATAAGCAACAGACGACATGGGCACTAATATAAAGAACACACGACATGAGCACTAATATAAGCAACAGATGACATGGGCACTAATATAAAGAACACACGACATGAGCACTAATATAAGCAACAGACGACATGGGCACTAATATAAAGAACACACGACATGAGCACTAATATAAGCAACAGATGACATGGGCACTAATATAAAGAACACACGACATGAGCACTAATATAAGCAACAGATGACATGGGCACTAATATAAAGAACACACGACATGAGCACTAATATAAGCAACAGATGACATGGGCACTAATATAAAGAACACACGACATGAGCACTAATATAAGCAACAGACGACATGAGCACTAATATAAAGAACACACGACATGAACACTAATATAAAAAACAGACGACATGGGCACTAATATAAAGAACACACAACATGAGCACTAATATAAACAACCGACAACATGGGCACTAATATAAAGAACACACAACATGAGCACTAATATAAACAACAGACAACATGGGCACTAACAAACAACAGATGACATGGGCACTAATATAAACAACAAATGACATGGGCACTAATACAAACAACAGACGACATGGGCACTAATATAAAGAACACACGACATGAGCACTAATATAAGCAACAGATGACATGGGCACTAATATAAAGAACACACGACATGAGCACTAATATAAGCAACAGACGACATGAGCACTAATATAAAGAACACACGACATGAACACTAATATAAAAAACAGACGACATGGGCACTAATATAAAGAACACACAACATGAGCACTAATATAAACAACCGACAACATGGGCACTAATATAAAGAACACACAACATGAGCACTAATATAAACAACAGACAACATGGGCACTAACAAACAACAGATGACATGGGCACTAATATAAACAACAAATGACATGGGCACTAATACAAACAACAGACGACATGGGCACTAATATAAACAGATGACATGGGCACTAATACAAACAAACAACAAACATGGGCACTAATATAAACAACACATGACATGAGCACTAATAAAAACAACATATCTTAAAGGTGACCAAACACTTGTTTCATGCAATAAAATGCAATGTAATTATTTAAAAATCATACAATCTGATTTTCTTAATTTTTTTAAAGATTCTGTTTCTCACAGTTGAAGTATATCTATGATAAAAATTACAGACCTCTCCATTCTTTGTAGGTGGGAAAATTTGCAAAATCGGCAGTGTATCAGATACTTATTCTCCCCACTGTATTTATATAATTTAAAAAGAAGTGTTTTCTTGCCTGGCATGACACAAATATTAAAACAATTATATACTGCATGTTACTTTAGTTAAATGAATCCTGAAAATGCCTTACAAGGCATGCCCATGTGTGTGCTAGCAGGATCAGGGTAATAAGGTAGTTCTCTGTATTTACAAGGTCTATTGTCGGACCTGCTGAAAATTGGAAAGCAGGTCATTAAACAGATTTTCATTTTATGCCCCTACAAACATTGCATTGGTTAGACATATATTCTGCTTCACTGATTTGATTACACTTCAAAGCTCAGCAGCAGGAAACCCTGCTAAAAGAGAGTTGTAGTAATCAAGGCAGGAAATGATGAGGGCATACGGCATATAAAAGTTTTGCTGAGTGGAAGAGGAAACTGCATATCTGGCTGATGAAGAGTCTAAATGGCATTAGAAAAAGTTTGATTACAAGCATAAGAGGAGAGGTGAAGTGCAATTTCACACTGAGATCAGCATGTAAGGGGGCCTAAATGACTAGAAGGGCGATCAAATGTGATGGATATGGATAAACAGTTCAGCATTTGAGGTTTGGAGTACAGTGTTTTGGACCTCCAGCACAGTTCAGTAGAAGGATGGAAGAAAACAAATAAACATACGAGCCTGTATTAATAATGTAAGCGCCAGCATTTGTCGGGAAAATACAGTAGGATTCATCTATTGGTACTGTTGGAAGAAAAGAAAAGCAAACAGAAAAAGCGCAGGCTAAATAACTAATGCGGATGACAACTTCACTGATGCTTTTAATATCATGGCAAACGGAGCTGGAGGTTCATCAATTGAAAAGTTGAAGGCTCATAAGCTCAGCAATGCTAATTGTATGTCTTATGTTGGCACACTAATTCCTCAAAGAAGCTTAAGTGCTTAGCAGGTCAGAACATTAAAACTTCTTTTATGTACTGGGTACCCTCATAAAGAGAGTGTGCTAACTATCTGTCAAGGGTTAATTACACTCCGCATGAAAAGCAGTTAACAAGTGAGATCTAGAACACCCAGGAGGAAAAGAAACATTTCAACAGTGCCATGAGAAATAAACAAGAGAAGGGGAATACCTCCTTCGGCCACCATCAACTCCTCTTCAAAAAGCTCCGAGGAGCAGGGGGAAATGTCAGGGCATAGGTTTGCTGTTGACTCCTTATGAATCATTTGTCTTCATTACTACTCTTTTTAATCAGGACTCCGGCCTGATTGTTTCTGCTCAACCCCCACGGGGCAACTCTGCGCTACGATAAATCAGCGTCCATACCACAAGTCACTAATCAGCACTCCTAAGGAAAGGCTAACAGCAAAGTTCAGACCGCTAAAGGCTAGGAGAACCTGGAGGCTTACTGCTTTATCGGAAGAGTGCCCGGTCTAGAAGGAAATATGTCAGAGAGCCATTGCCACCCTTACAGGCGTAGAGACAGGGGCGTATAAAATACAAGATGTAGCACAGACCTATTGCTATACAGTGAAGTACACCGGGGAAAACTACTCCTTTAGGTTTGCATGGACTAGCAAATAATACATGAACCAGATACTATCCGGCCTGCTAATGATTGATGATCTGACACATACAATAAAAATTCTATTACATAATATTTCACCAAAAGGTCACAGATATGTTACGACAAATCGTCACTAAGGAAATGATGCAGTTTGACACTCAGACTATTTAGGATCATGGAAGAAGAAAACTACACGAGGGTCATATGTGGCCACTGATCATGTGGCTGAACAGCCAGCTATCAACTATATGAAAATATGAGGAATATAAAAAACAAAAAGATCCAATAAGCTATGTGCCTCATTACAAACTGTAAATGCATGAAGGACTTCTATAGGCTAAGCTAAAGACTAGATACAGACTGTCAAATATAACATATGAAAATGACATAAAATCACTAAAGATCAACGTAAACATGGAAGCAAAGGATGTAACATGGCAACATTATTGTAAAGGTATAGGTGATCCTGCTAATATAGGCTCTTTAAAGGGACTCTGTCACCAGATGTTTGCTTTGTAATCTGAGAGCAGCATGATTTAGGGTCCGAGATGCTGATTCCAGTGATGTGTCACTTGCTAGTCTGAATTCTGTAGTTTTGATACATTGATTTCTGTGCTGCAGTTCTAGCCGTCCTCAAATGCTGAGCCTTGTGTAACCCTGCCCACATAATTGATTGACAGCTTTCTGTGCACACTATACATTGACAGAAAGCTGGTAAGTGGTGAAGTCATGGTTACCCAGCATGAGGACTACATGGCACAAAACAATTAGTCCTCTGGTGATAATCTACTGCTGATAAACACTGATGCTATTGAAACAACACACAGCCTAGAAAGTCACACATCACTAGAATCAGGGTCTCTGCCCCTACATCAAGCTGCTCTCAGATTACCTGCTGAAAGATGCTCTTTAGCATCAAGTGAACAGCACCTAAATCTTAAAAACAAACTGAGTGTGAAAACCCCTTCTCCCCAGCTGCAGTTTGTTTAAAAACAAACAAAACGTTCTTAACTAAATCTCCCCAGGTCCGTTCTGAATCTCATCCGCTAATCTCAGTAGCTGTTATTGTCTACAGCTATAACATCATATTGACAGCTAACTGAGCGGCTCATGTCACCAACTTGGGCAGAGCCCAGTTACTGACTCCAGTACTGTTGACGTGAAGTCTACATTGCATGCAATAACAGATACAAGGGGCAATGGTGAAGCCTCAATACTGGACCTGGGGAGGGTGAGAAAAGTTCTTTTTATTTTTTAAAATAAGCTGGGGTTTTCCAAAATTAGGAAACCTCTTTAATTGTATGTTGCTTTAGAAAACAGGAAACAAACGGATGCCATGATCAGTAAAGCAGTTTATTTTATTTCCGAAAAGCTTTCAAAGCTATCCCATGGATAGATATACATGCCCTGGGTCACATCTGCCTTAAATAGTTTGGAGTAGGTTTTGAAAACTACCCCTCAAAAAAAAACATTTAAATTGCACATTAACCTATGTTTGTGGATGGAGGCCAATTTTGTCAATTGTGAAATGTTTCAGGCCATTAGCTCTGACTAAGGACTGAGATGTGGACGAGACTTCAGGTTCAGTTCCCTCCTTCAGTCGGCTTGTGTTTGACATTCAAGAACTCCTTTGTGATTCCGCAGACAGATTAATGTTGGGATTTATAAATATTTGTTCTGATTGTTGATGCTCACACTTGAAAATGACTCCAGAAACTGGAGCTCATCAACATATGGGGCATGGAAACTTCAAAGTTTTCTCCGGCTCAGGGGGAGCCCCGGGCATCTTTGCCTGTACAAAAAAAGTTTGTGTTTGTGGCTGGGCAATACAAGCGAGCACATAAAGAGATACAAATATGAGAAACATGCATGTGATGTTCTACCGCCAGCTCTGGAAACCTCTACAAGTCATTCATTTACCAACACTAATAATTAACGCTAGCAGACTAGGAATCATACTGGGATATGAAGAGTTACTTTTTTTCTTTTCAACAATTTTAAAATATTTATCATGCAGAACAAAAAATAATATTTATTAACTATCTAAAAACTGGAAAATGATTTGCTATCTGAGCTGAGTACTATCAGAAAGAGGGATTTTAAGCTTGCATCCTATGAATGTAACCTAGAATTCGCTTATTCACTGACAATAAACAAATCTGTTAAAATGATGAGAAATTGATGCAAAATTCTAGAACATTTTATCTATGCAGTGATTAACATAAAACAGGAAAACATCTTTAAGTTCTAATTAATCCTTGATGGTCAAAAAGGAAAATTCCAATCCCTATCCTAGCCAGTACCAATAATGCAGAGCTATCCAGGTTCTATATGCTCAGGTCCAGCAGAGGGAGCACTTCTTTGTAAAGCTAGTAGGCTCTTTTAGATATTACTCACTGCAGGCACTGACGGTGCCATGAATTGTGTGACACATGCAAGATGCCAGGAAATCCTCCTAAATGTTAGTATAATTTTCTACACTTACATGTACTAAATGATTTGACATGATATAACTATGAATATATATCATATAGTAGAATGCAAAATTTATTTGCAGGTAAAAACTTTGCGTATTTAAATATCTTAAAATGTTATTAAAAAAATCATTACGTTATAAATAGCAAAAAATCTAAAATATAACCCAGTCAATCTAGTATATACACTCCACGACATTCAAATTTCAAAACCAAGATGGAAACGTCATGGAAATCACAGGATCAGTAGATGTGTTAACGATAAACAAATGTTGAAAAACTGAAAACACGTTTTAAAAGATTTTGATTCAAGTATGAGAGCCATGACCGGAAATACACGCTCTTACACACCTTAGTGTGCTACCAAAGTGGTTATTAATGGTAGTCAGAGGATTGTTGTGCCATGCTGAATGTACTTGGGCACACAAATCATAAAGATCCGCTGCTGGCAGCTCCCTTTGCAATTCCCAGACAATGATGTCCCAGATATGCTCCATAGAAGACAAGTCTGGAGATGCTGCAGGCCATGGTAACACGTTTAGGCTGTGTGCACACGCTGCGGATAGGGGTGCGGATTTGGCAGCGCGGATTTTGTAAAATCCGCAGGTAAATCTGCAGGTCAAAAGACCTGCGGTTTTACCTGCGGATTGCTCTGCGGTTTGGCCCTGCGGTTTTTCATCTCCACAATGGAGGAGATGGCAAACTGCAGCGGAATCCACAGAAAGAATTGACATGTCAATTCTTTCTGCGGTTTAGAAACCGCAGGAAAACCGCGTGGAAAAATCCGCACAGTCTGCACTGCGGTTTTTAATATCCATAGGATATTATGGTACTGTACACCGCAGCAAAAACTGCTGCGGATCCGCAGCGGCCAAATCCGATGCGAACCGCAGCAGAATCCGCAGCGTGTGCACACACCCTTAGACTACACAGCCTGCTACAGTTGCACAAACAATATGCGGCCTGGCATTGTCATTATGAAAAAGGCTCCTGGAATAGTTTGGAAAAAAGGCAGTCCCACTGTTTCCACAACCAAATAAATGTAACACTAAATTATACCATTCCACACCATAATTTCAGGAGTAGGACTGTCGCCAGACCAACCTCTGGATATCATTGTCTAAGGGTACCGTCACATTTAGCGATGCACCAGCGATCACGACCACGATACAACCTGGTCAGGATCGCTGGTGCATCGCTAAATGGTCGCTAGTGAGCTGCCAAACAAGCAGATCTCACCAGCGATGCAGCAGCGGTCGGCGATCGTTACTTACCTGTCAGACGCGGCGATGAAGACGTCCTCCCGCCCGCGTCCATGCGTTGCTCGTTGGCGCCAGCAGGAAGCCTAGCAGGAAGTGGCCGACACGATAGACAGCGGGGGAGCCGGAAGGAGGTAAGTGTCACACATAGCGATATCGCTAGCAATATCGCTGCTGCGTCACAAAATTGGTGACGCTTAAGCGATATCGCTAGCGATCTCACTTAGTGTGACGGGGCCTTAAGACAAAAGCAGAATTCATCACTGAAGAGGACAGACCTCTATTTCAGTCTCCTTTGCTGTCTTGCACTGCACTATAATAGCCCTATAATTGCCCTAGCACTATAATATAATTGAGAATGGTAGCATGAAGTTAACAAAACACCTTCACACCAGTCCTATTCCTGAGATTATGGTGTGGGTTGACGTAATGTACAGTAGTTGGAATCCTGGTATCTTCATTGCAGGTACATTGTGGGTTGACGTAATGTACAGTAGTTGGAATCCTAGTATCTTCATTGCAGGTACATTAGCAGCTCAGTGTTACATTGATTTGGTTGCAGAACCAGTAGTATGGCCATTTCTTCAAAGTGTCCACGGCCACATATTACTTTCAGCCTGCGTTGCCTATAGATGCTACCATTGCCTGCAGTGTCTCCAGACTTGTTGCCCAAATTTCACAGAGCTCTACCAGCAGCAGACCTTGAGGATTTGTGTGCCCGAGTGCATCCAGCGTGGCAGGACATTACTCAAGGCACCATTATTAATAAGGTGACTTGACGGACAGACTTGACTGGAAGTAGGAGGGGACGATTTGTGCACTACAAACGAAGATTGGCAATGACAGAAAGGTAACAGCAGGGAGAGACAGTACCGAAATTTGACCACAAGATCGCAGGAGGAGTGTAGTTCAGGACTTAACATCAGCTTACGGCTATAGAAACTGCTTAGTCATGGGGCGCGGGGAGGTAGGAACCCAGGAGGGGAATTCCCAGTGAGAGAGGGGATAAATAGGACTGTTTGGGTTTCAGAGAGGCTTGTCCCGGGAGGAGCTCAGCAGAGGAAGACTCAGGACAGAAGACGGAGAACGGTGAAGAGCTCGACCAGGGGACTGACAGGAGAAGACAGTCAGGGGGGTGGCCCTGACATGACATACCGCAGGACAGACGAGGCCCCGGGAGTACCGACTGGACGATGACCTCGGGCAGGTGAAGCACTGGCTGTAGATTGGTCTAGGACAGCCTCAGCGATAGATCTGTGAGGGACGTCATCACGACTAAAGGAAAGGTGAAAGGTACCCGGGCCTGGAAACGGAGAGCTGTAAAGGAACTGCGGTGCATGGCTAAGGTCGTCAGGAGGACAGCCAATAAACCTGGATCTGTTACAACTGAATTCTGCCTCCGTCTCGTCTTTGCATCGTCCGGTCGTGGTAAGCAGCAGACCACCCCCCAATACGGCCCCCTACCACAATAGCGTGCCAAGACATGTAAATGTGTGTAACTCTGTGAATGCCACTCATAATCAGTACTAAGTCTATCGATAGCTTGATTTACGATATTCCACAACTTTTCCTTGCTGGCGTTGCAATTTCTATGTCGAGTAGTACAGTATATATGTACATTGCAGGTAGCAGTCAATGATTTGCTCCATCAAGTCTGTTACTGTAGTAGTGGAGAAGTGCCTTGAAACATGTCCTTGTGAAATTGTTATTTTCCAAAAGAATTCTACATATTTCAGCAGGAATGTGACATCTACGTTATCGTCCAAAGGAAAAAAACAGAAACTGCCTGAACTGTGTCCGATTCCTCACTTAAATTATCCTTTCATTTCCTTTAGTCTCTGTAAGCCCTCAGGTGTTCAGACCAACTCAATTTGGCCTCTGTTGCATATAAAGTTCACAGTTTTTTGCCCTATCTCCTGATCCTCTATCAAAACACTCACTCTCAGAAGTGTTTCCTGTCTAGCAATGCTTTGCGTGATTCGCTCTTTAACTGAACAAGCTGCCAAACTAACTCCCCCTCACCCCACCGCCCTCTCTTTTGCTGGAAAACTGCAGAACTGCTTAACGTGGCTCCATCCCCCTTTCAACTTAAAGGCTGATATCCGGAACCGACATAGGAAGTCTCCTAATTGTTACCAAATTTTTTTCGAAACTGCCTTATGTTTTCTGAGCTAGTCATATGTTTTAGTGCAGACTGTACTGAAGGCTCTCCACTTGACCTTGGGCTCGTGGACATCATGCAAGATATTTGTAATTAAGACCATAGGCATATTACGGTGTTTTTTTTATACATTTTTAATCTTTCTTCCTATTTTATATATATATATATATATATATGTTACATTTGTCTGTCTATGTGTGAATCCATCTCTTTTGTTTGCAGTGATGTAAATGCAAAATCATGTTGTGAAAAGGCTTTCAGTACACGCTGTGTTCCAGATGTTTAACGAGACAGTGCAGAAACTACACAGGAAAGGTCAACAGTTTCCGTCAGTAACTCTGCTGGGTTCCTCACATTCAGAGCGCCAAAGGACCGAGGGATCTGCACAGCTGTCAAATCATTTACAAAGATGAAATAAATCAAAAACAAAGTTTAATGCCAATTTTTAAACATCGAGGACAGTTTTTGGTTTAAAGCTTCAATTTAGCAAAACAAGAAAAAAGTCTTCCTTTGAGTTTTAAAAGTGGGCTATTTAATGTGATCCAGCGCCTTGATTGCTGTTGGCATGCGTCCTCTTAAGAAGTCCCAACATTCTTGACATATGAATTGATGTTGCATTGTGGCAAGTAAAAAACGACTTTATTTTCTTGTATGTTTTTTTCGGCTTGAACAAACATAAATACAAGCATATGTAAACATGGCTTCACAAAAAGTTACATGAAAGTAAGAATAGTGTAAATTAGAGAAAAATCGAGCTACAGATGCAAATCAGTCACATTCCTTATAAACATATTGTAACTGTTTTATATTTAGGGTAATGGGAGTGGGAATGAACGTGGCATGTTCTGAAAGGGCAAATGAAAAAGCAAGTTTGCAAAAGAACTGTGATTGTAGAAAAAAGTCTGGCATATAACATCTAGAAAAGCCTCGGATAGGTGTAAATAGGAATGATATGCTGTGGATTTCTCACAGCTGACAGTTCAAAGTAAAATTGGCAAAAACTACACCACAGCGAAAACAGGCAGGATAAATTAATAAACTATGGATTTAAAATTGAGCAAAAATGTCAATTTTGTAATATCTCACCCACTGTTATGCACTCACCTGTTCAGTTGCATTCCCTAAGCCATAGGTCATGGAGAGCAACATGAACCAAAGGCAATCATAACAGTAGGCAGGACTTGCCAGGCGGCTCGTGAATCAGAGAAAACCAGGACATAAGAGTATACAGGATCGTGAGCAGACAAGCGGATCAGAAAACACCAGAAGACACAGAGCCAGGAGTGTGGACATACACAGTAACTGTACATGAACAGGCAGTCCATGACTTACATCTAACAAAGGTTACTAACAAAGTTATATGCAATCAGCAAGCAGACAAATGATCAAGGGCAGAGACGTAGGCACTCAGAATACAAACGGTAAATAGCAGACAGCAATAGTGAGCAAGCACTTGCGTGCAGACACGTTACAAATTGTTGCAACAGTGTTGTATTGTATTTAAATATTTTTATTAAAGTTTTTATAAAACTGGGAGGTGGATAGGGAGGGGGAACAAGAAAAAGGGAGGGGGAAAGGGTAAATGTACATAGGAAGGGTAAGGGTCATAAAAAATAGAGAACCCTTGTAACAAAGCATACACTAATAAGTATACAAAATACTAATGTCAATAAGAGGCACAATAAAGCTGAACCTTTAAGGAGGAGATGCAAGAAGGCGGTCTAGTCCAATCACTTAAGGAGGTGCATGAGAGAAATTTAGCAACAGTGTTGTATTGTGAACAGCACCAGTATTAGCAGAGAAATGCTAGGAGTGGGCTTCCTGGGGTGCTGTGACAGCATTGGGAACCAGGTGGAAAATATGGTTAAGAGCAAAGTTTACCTTTCGTCCTGCAGTTTTTGCTCCCTTAAAGCGGTACACCCTCTATTCTTTAAATAGTGATATACACATGTCCTTTAAGGCTATGTGCACACGTTGAGGATTTGCACGTGGAATTGCACCAAATCCACAAAGGAGTGCACAAGCAATGTTAATCAATGGGAATCCAGAACTGGTGTGCATATGCTGCGGAAAATTCTGCACTGATTTGCAGCATTTTATTTTCCACAGCATGTCAATTCTTTTTGCGAATCTGCAGCGTTTCGGCGCCCATTGACTTACACTGAGTCAGTAAAATTCCCAGCCAAACCGGAGGTGTAAAAAGGTCTGCGGATTTGCGTGTCAAAAATGCTGCAGAAAAGAAGGAGGTAGAGCGTGTGGGTGGAGAATATGTGTAAGTGGAGAAAATGTGTGTCTGTCTGTGTCTGTCTGCGGGTGTCTGTCTTTGGGTGTCTGTGTGTGTGTCTGTCTGTGGGCGTCCGTGTGTATAGTCAGGCATCGTCTGATGGGACTACTACTCCCATCCTGCTATTTCTGTTCTCACATATAACAGTGTCCACCATAGTCCTAAATAACTAGTGTCCAATGACAATCTCATGTGTACAACAGTCACATCGTTAGATGTGTCTGCTCTACCCGGCCTCGGGTGATACACTGACAGGAGGTGATCCCTCCCATAGTGTATCACTGTGCTGTCATGAGGTCACCGAGGACATCAGCTGATCAGCTGCGGTTCTCACTTGTGGCACTGCTGCGTGAGAAAATTCTGTCTGGTGAACTTTCAGTGATACACTGCAGGAGCGATTACCTCCTGCCAGTGTATCACCGGAGGCCAGGTCGAGCAGTCACATATCCCGATGTGACTGTTCTACACATGAGATCGTTGTGGGACACTCAGTAATTGGTCTACGCCGGACAGGGAGTATTTATGTTGGTATACTATTTTATTTTTGCTGCAGGAGATTGAGGGATTCAGGGATTAGGCGATGCAGTAAATATGGTAAATTCAGTAAAGGAGTCTGTGTGATTATTTCAAATAAAGAATTTTATTCAGGCTGTGTCTTTATTTACTATATAACTATAGGATTAGTAATGGATAAGGTGTCTTATTGATGCTTCTCCATTACTAAGCCAAGGGTTTGATGTCACTGGACAATACAAAGGTGACATCAACCCCACAAATATGAATCCCACTTTCACCACTACAGGGCAAGTGGGAAGAGAAAGGGTAAGTGCCAGAATTGGTGAATCTATAAAATGTGCCATTTCTGGGGTGGCTGAGAGCTGATGTTTTCAGCCTGGGAGGTGCCAATTTACATGGCCCCTTCCCAGGCTGTAAACCAGCCAGTAAAGGCTAAGCAAAAATCTGTGAGCTGATGTTAATAGCCGGGGAACCTTTATGGCTATTGGCATCTTCCCAAAATATTAACATCAGCCCTCAGCCGTCGGCTTTCCCTCTGCTGGTTATGAAAATTACGCAGGAGCTCAAGCAATTTTTTAAAACATATTTTTGAAAAATAAACAGATATTGCGTTTCACGCAAATTTCGTGTGTGGGTGTCTTTTATTTAACTTTTTATGTACCATTTTATTAATGAGGGTATCTGGCTGACACCTACATATATATATACATATATATGTATATATATATATATATATATATATATATATATATATATATATATACACAGTATATAAGTATATTCACTTATATTTGTTTTGTGTGTGTAAACATTATAATTGAACATGGTATGTAATGATATTATGGTCTTCAATGGAGAATGAAAAAGAAGAGGTTGAACAAGAACATGACATCACAAAATAATATATCTTTAACTTACAATATATCTTTAACTTACAAAAACGCATACAAATCGGCATGAAAATCCACATCAAAATCGCTTAAAAATGAGTGAAATTTCAACTGCGATTTCTGCCAACAGAGGCAAAATCTGTGCAGAATTTTACAAAAGCAAATCCGCAACGTGTGCACATATCCTAACACTTAGTAATTTCTCCGTAAGAAAACATTAGCTGCATGGGCACTGGCACTTTATGAGACTTGCTGCTATCTTTTATTCTTCCCATTCACTGACTATACTTTTTGTGGACCTTTTTCTTTACACCTGTGTAAGTCAACTATCTACTTTGTGTTTTTATTTGATTCATGTGATTATTTGTTTCTATATGTGCAATATTTTTTCATGAATACACTGTGACATAATTTTAATGGGATAATTTTTGCTCTTTCCTTATTCATGTGTTTTTATTCATTATGGGAGCATCCTGTGCTAATATACTGTAGACCCCCTCGTCACTTGGTATAGGGTTTGACCTACTATTACTATGTATTCTGTTCTAAAAATGTTGTTTATATACCTTCTAAAATGCATTCTGACCTCAATTTTTAGTGAGAGATGGTAACAATTTGAAAGTAGTAAGGGGCAGTGTTTCATGGCACAAATATGTTTATATAACAGGTTAAATTGTGACTGAAATGAGCAAAGAGTTGTAGTCTTTCCATAACACTAGAGGCTGTCAAATTGAAATGCATATAGAGAATCTTGCAGAAAACACAAGACCTCATTCACACAAATGAGTGCTGTTACGTTACACAAAGAGTCAGTAATTCTTGTTTTTTTTATAGGAAAATACTACATGTCATTCCTCACAGAAGTCAAGACGGGAAAAATGAAATTATAAATGTGTTATCCTTTACTTTGAAAGGTGCCTGACAAGAAGTGCATTAAAGGGGTAATAAGAAAATACACTGAACAAAAATATAAATGCACTTTTGTTTTTTATCCCATTTTTCATGAGCTGAACTCAAAGATATAAAACTTTTGCTATGTACACAAAAGGCCTTTTTCTCTCAAATATTGCTCACAAATTTGTCTACATCTGTGTTAGGTTGTGCTCACATCTGTATATAAAATCGGTGAGTGCAATGTGAGAAAAAAATCACATTGCACTCGCACCAATGTTATTCAATGAGGCAGTTTTCATTAGGGAGTTTTTCCTCATCTGGTATTGGTGTAAGAAAGAAATAGCAGCAAGCTGTGTACGTAAAACAGCCGAGACCCACCAATGCAAGTCAATACGTGCGTGAAAAAAATTACATAGTACACAGGCCATGTGTGTGCCATCCAATTTTTGCATACACATCTCAAGGGAAACCCGAGATTTCATGACCAAAGTACAGTAAATCCACAGCCCGAAATCATAAGAATAAAACAGATAGAATAGATATAAAGAAAGAAATGTCAGTGAGATATATAATTAGTGCCATGCGTGTGTAATTTACTGTAAAATATTTAATGAATAAATATAAAAATAAATGAAAAAAATGGTGTGGGGTCCCCCTTATTTTTAATAACCAGCTGAGGGAAAGCAGACAGCTGTGAGCTGGTGTTATTATTCTGGGAAGTGGCCAATATCCTTGGATCTTCCAAGCCTATTAATATGATGTCATAGCTGTCTGCGTAGACTTTAATGGTTATTAAAAAGGGCCCCCCACAAAAAAAAATGACAATATTTTTAATAACCAGCAAAAAGTCTAAGCAGACAATTGCAGGCTGATATTAATAGGCTGGGAAAGTCTAGCTCTAACAACAACAGTCCTCAGCAGCCAAGAAGTGGTGCATCTATTAGATACACCATTTCTAGGCAGTTAGTCTCGGCTCTTCCTGGTTGCTCTGGTGCATTGGCAATTGAGGTAATGCTTTTTCGGTCAGCTGTATAATGTCCACTGACATGAAGCCCAGGGGTAAGTAATGGAGAAGTGTCTATCAGATATACAAACCCCCTGAAGTCAAAAGAATGAAGCGCACGCACAGAAAAGTCTTTTAATTGTTAAAAGGACAATTACCCTCTTTTACCCATTTAATAGCAAAAATAAAATAACCCAAAAACTTGCCTTACATACCCATTCTTCTCAAATAATATTTTTATGGATAAGAAACATCTTGACAGAAACAAAATATCTGACAGATTAATATGTAATCTGTCTAATCACATCTGATCAGTACAATTTGGAGCAACAGCAAGCAGGGTAAGTATAGTTGTGGGGATATCTTACATTATCTTTATATTTTATAATATTACTAATAATATATAATAGTTCCTCATTTAATTTGCTGTATGTTATTGGGTAATCACTTAGGCTAGTTTCACACTGGCGTTTTTTTGCGCTGCACCTCGTGCGCATACCAAACGCATGCAAAAAACGCATCATGCGGTTTGCATGCGTTTGCTGTTTTATGCGCATGCGATTTAACCAGTTTGTCACCATGTTAACTCAAAAAACACATGCGATTTTAAACGCATGCATGCGCATGTTCTAGCGCACGCGTGCATTCCTATAGACTGTAATGCTGCTTTTTTGCGCATTCTGTGTGCTAACGTGCGCATGCGTTTTTTTGGGACAGGTCGGACGGACAAAAAATGCAACAGGTCGCGTCTGGCGCGCCTAGGCGCACACTACAAAAAACTGCATGCGCAAAAAAACGCATACGAACGCGTGCATGCGCTAGACCATGCGCATCCATGTTAAATATAGGGGAGAAATGCGCGTGCACACGATAGCGCACGAGGTGCAGCGCTAAAAAACGCAAGTGTGAAACCAGCCTTATACAAGTTATAATACTCTGTAAAACCAATAAAAGGAAAGATTTGCTCCTTCTTGTAGAAATACCTTATATGTTAGCAATCGACCATAAGTCAAAAACATAAAGAGGAAAAAGATGCCAGTAACAGGCAAATAAGAATCAAACACAAGGGCACAAATGAGACAAATTCAATGAAAACATACAGTGGAGCAACCTAGAAATATTATTTTATAATGCTTTTATAATTGGTGGTTGTATATGAAGAGCAATAGTATATGTTACTCTGCATATAGACCACAATGTCACTGTGAATAGGGTTGTTGGGACCAGTTGAATGAGTACAAAGACTTTTTGAACGCAAAATTGGCTGGACTCAATGGTGGTGCCATATCTCGTTTGGAGACCCCCTGATGTGCCTAAATAGTGGAAACCCCTCAGTTCTAACTCCAACCCTAACCCCAACAAACCCCTAACCCTAATGGTCTATCACAGTGACCAAAATGAACTAATAGGAAAAATCTTCCTGTTGTTGACGGGTGCTGGCCAGCAGATCTCAGCAGCTGCACACACGCCCAGACACAGGAGTAGCGCTATTCCCTTGCACTTATTGTGCCTTTCTTACCAGCACATCCTCTCCTCCTGGGGCATAGTTACCTGGACAGAACTTAACCCTTCAGCATAAAAGTACCATTTCCTCATTGGGGACTCAGGCTTGCTATGCACAACTCATGGCATATCTCCTAAATAAATCTCAACTCCATTTGTGGACATATATACTAATTTACCAGGATACAAGTTGTCCTATTCCTGCAATCCAGTGTTTCTCCGCTTCATAAGGTCCTCATCCCCTTTATCTGCTGCTCATCAGACGTCATTTACCCACTTTTGTATACCAATACACTCAGTACTGAATAGTGCCACACATGCCAGTTGTCTGTTTAATAATATATGGAATTTTCCATTACAGCTCCGTTCAGTTAAACCAACTGTGAAATTCCTTTTCTGATGAAGGTCTATTGTATGACCGAAAACGTTCAAGTGTGTTGAACTGGATGCTTTGTACAATAAAGGAACTGTCAAATCTATTTTTCCATTTGAGTGCCAAGTTTTTACTATAATTAGCGGAAGAAGATGGCGGCGCCCATGGAGGGGAAGCACGCATCCGAGGACCACCGGGAGGTACCGGGGGGAGGATCAGGGACCCTATTTCTCTCTCCTCTGATGTGCGATCACATCATAAGAGAAATTAAATGGTACACCGGACTTTTTTGCAGTCGACATCTTACGGTTAATAATGGTGATCACAAAAGCGAGATTGGTAAAAACCGATCCGAATCATGTTCTCTGGGGTCTCGGCTACCCCCGGCAGCCGAGATCCCGGAGAAATTCCGACTCTGGGGGCGCTATACACTTTTTCCACAGTGCCGTGAATTCACGGCATTGTGGTTTAAGTACCCTTAAATACCGCCATTAAAATGCGTATCAGCGGTTGTTAAGGGGTTAATGATTTACTTCTAAATAAAAATACAGGTTAATACTAGCTGTTCATATAGTGAGAGAGGCCAGTGTCCTAACCAATAAACACACTGGTGTCTCCTGGGACCTATGCAGAGATTTCTGGAGCACAAACAAGATATATCTCAGCGCTGCGTCCTTGTAATCGGGTATATTATACTAACATGTTGAGTGTCGTGTGTTTATAGAAGCTTGTGAACACATTTCTCTGCACATGTGCCAGTTTTCCTACTATATTCTTGTATAGCGCATGCGGAGTCTTTGAGCAGCTTAAAGCAAAGTTTTCTTTTTTTGTCAGCTCATGGCAGAGAAAGTGTTAATAAGACCAGAATCATTGGCAGTGCGTGTTAAAGGTTAGAGGAATAATCAGTCACTTGAAAAACACTACATAAACATTTTTCCGGATGCAATTTTCTGTCCAAGGATACATTTCCCAGTAGAAATCAGCAGCTAAAAAGGAAATCATTTAGTCTCCATAAGTGCCAAATTGTATCCTGATTTTTCCTGGCCTGGCTCAGCTTTCAAAACTAGTGGTTCGACTTCTGCAATCTTTCACCCAAAGACTATATAAACACATCCTTATAATAACGACATAATCTTTGGGTGGGCCAATTTATGCTGGATTATGAAAATACTTAAAATACAAAATCACATAATGATTGCTGTGCTTTCGGCTTTCCACTCAAGTGAAAAAAGAAATACACATCTCCGGGCGGCTATTACACTGCCGACGCATACTACCTGAATGCGGCCGCGTGTTTGTGTATAGGTGTTACATTTACTTACATTTACTTAAGCCTTCACTTTACATAGCAATCTATGCCTTACCCTACACATACATAGAGAGTCTGCCATGCACCTGATGGAAATCGCTTCCATTTTATTGCCTAAAGTTCCTTTTATATACTTTAGTCAGACTTTTATGGGCAAAAGCAGATGGGGAAGGGGGTGGACAATGATGTGGTGCAACCAAACCAAAAACACTGCAGAAGTTGTTGAATTGGTAATTTGGTTGCATGATTTTACCAGGAAACAGTGCGACGAATTGTAATAATTAGGTCGTTTTCTGGGTGACAGATATATTTAGTATATTAACCCCTTAACGACCAGGGGTATTTCAGTTTTTGAATTTCGTTTTTTTGCTCCCCTTCCCAGACCCATAACTTTTGTATTCTTCCATCAATATGGCCATGTGAGGGATTGGTTTTTGCGGGACAAGTTGTACTTTTGAATGTCACCATTGGTTTTAACATATAGTGTACTGGAAAACAGGGGGAAAAAAAGTCCCGTGAAATTGCAAAAAAAAAAAAGTGCAATTCCACAGGGTTTTTTTTGCTGTTTTTTTTTTATCATGTTCACTAAATGTTAAAACTGATCTGCCATTATGTTTCTCCAAGTCATTACGAGTTCACAGATACCAAACATGTGTAGGTTCTTGGTGATCTCGGGTTGGGTGAGGGCTTATTTTTTGCGTGCCAATCTGACGTTTTTAATGATACTATTTTGGTGCAGATACAATCTTTTGATTGCCTGTTATTGCATTTTATTGCAATGTATCAGCGACCAAAAAAACAATTCTGGCGGTTTTAATTTTTTTTCTCTTTATGCCGTTTAGCGATTGAGTTAACTCTTAACTCAGGCAACTCTGAACATGACAATATCAAATATGTTTATATTTGATTTTTTACTGTTTTAAGGGGGATGATTTGAACTTTTATTTTTTATTTTTTTAATATTTTTAAAAGCATCTTTTTTTTAACTTTTTGCATGCTTCAATGGGAGACTAGAATCTGCAGTACTTTGATTGCCTCTTCTACACACAGGCATTGATCAGATCGCCTGTGTGTAGCACAAATGCTCACTTGGTATGAGTGCAGACCACAGGGCAACGCTCATAGAAATCTGGCAATGACAACCATACAGGTCTGCTGCAGACCTCTGGCTGAAATGCCAACCCATCGGTGACCCATGATCATGTGACAGGGTCACAGATTGGAAGGATTGGTGATACGCTTCCTGTAAGAGCAAGTTAAATGCTGCTGTCAGAGATTGACAGCGGCATTTAACTAGTTAACAGTTGCGTGTGGATTGCAATTCCATCCTCGGCTGTTGCAGGCACGTCAGCTATATCGATCAGCTGTCATGTGCCCAGATTGGTGCGGGCTCAGAGCCTGATCCTGCATCAAACAAGGGGAGTCAGACATGGGCGTACTATTACGCGAAATCTCGGAAAGGGGTTAAAAGATAGATGGGTGTAGATAGATCACAAGATAGATAGAAGATAGACAGACAGACATACAGATAGAGAGATACACAGACAGATAGATATGTGAAAGATAGGTAGGTAGAATACACATACATTTAATTCTGTCTAATGTTACATTATGTGCAAAGATTACTCTATGTTAAAAATGAGCAGTGCTGACAAATGATGAGAGTATGACCCTTCTCACTTACCACACAGTGTGAATGAAGGCTGTATTATGCAAACATAATTCTCACCCTTGAAAAATATTTCAGTGATTGCATGAATGACCAGAGGTTATATTAACATTATGTTTAAGAGGGACTGAGTATTCTAAATATAAAGCAAACACTTCTAAACAAATTTCAGCTGTTTAAAATATTATTCATAATTCTAAGGTTCAATGTGCACAGAAACAAAGAATTATCAGTGCATTCATTCACTTCAGTAAGAAAAATGTGGGCCTGCATTTTAGGCTATATCATGGTCTTGTTTTCCGAACAAATCTTATATTATACCATCACTAAAAATCTTATAATATGTCATCACAAATGACCATGTGATCAGTTTATGCGTTAGCCATAAAACATGTCTCAGTTCAGTCTGTGATGTCCTGACTGACCATAGGTCTCCTGATCCAAACTCAACAGCCTCTAATATGCCCATGAGACTCGTGTGTTCAGGGCCAGAAGACCCACAGCCCAACTGGACATTCACATTGGACTATGTTTCACAGATGTCAGATTTCTGTCTTGGTGCAACACTCATTTCTGACTTAGGAATCAGTGGACCACCAGCTTTACAAAGTATCAGAAACTCAGCCAACATCACCTTCTTTCCTATGTACCTTTTCTCCATTTACACAGCATCAGGGCTCACATTGGGGAAACTTGGCAATTGCCCAAGGTTCCCATCCCCATAAGGGCACCCAGAATTTCAAGCAGAAATTACTCTAATGATACAAGCCCTGCATCATCAATGTAGCTTCCCAGGTTAAACGTACAGCAGGACCTTAGGTAACATCACAATCATGTGAACATCATGTCACCAAAGGTCCTTTACTCTGTGGGAGTCTAGAGGAACTAAAGAGGAGGAGACAGGCTAGTAAGTTCTCTATAGTGTGTCTTTGTGTGTATATATACATGTATTTCTGTATGTGCTGTGTGTATGTATGTGCGTATGTGTGTATGTGCTGTGCATATATACATGTGTCTATGTATTGTTTGTATATGTGCTGTGTGTATGTACTGTATGTGTATACACGTGTGTATGCTGTTTGTAAATACATGTGTGTATATACAGTATGCTGTGCAAATATGCATAAATGTGTGTTCGTGCTGGGAGTATATACATATATGTGCATATATACAAATGTGTTTGTATATATGTTTGTCTGTATGTGGTGCTTACATACATATGTGTCTTCATTGTTTGTGAATACATCTATAGCGCCGACATATTCCGCAGCACTTTACATTTCAGAGGGGACTTGTACAGACGATAGACATTACAGCATAACAATAATCATATAGATTATAACAAATACCAAGAGGAATGAGGGCTCTGCTCGCAAGCTTACAGTCTATGAGGAAAGACATGAAAGGTGGGTGGTAACAGTTGCCCTGATTGTTTGGACCAGCCATAATGTTAAGTGTGTAACAGTACAGACACAGAGGGCTAATAGATGCATAAAGCATGTGGGAACATGACGCGGGGAACCTGGTTATGGTAAAACTTTTGACTGTGCCACACGTGTGTATGTGCTAAATGCATGTACATGTGAATATATTTGCTGTGTATGTATGTGCTGTGTGTATACATGTGTGTGTGTGTCAAATTCAGAGTCATAACGTGTGTAGCATTCACATTTATAAATATGAGTGCTCGCAAGTGTAAACATGACAGCAATCACCCAATGAACGAGCAAAATAATGCTTATTCATCGGATGACTGGATTGTTTATGATGAAAAAAATCAATGGGCCTAATTTATTAAGATGTTTATGCCAGAATTCTACCATAAATCACTTAAGTCTCAAAGTACAGCTTTTGTACAGTTTGCCAATATGGGCAGAGCATGTGCGGGCACTTGTAAGCTTCCTAAGTCATTAAATTTGAATAATCTACAGGGGTTCCGATGACACACTGACCGGAGATAATCCTCCCGCAGTGCAGTTCTTTGGAGTTCGTGCTCTCACTTTATGGCAGTACTGCTGTGTGAGAATTGTCTCACGCAGCGGTGCCGCAAGTGATAGGATGACCTCAGGTGACCTCTAGGCAGTGGAGTGATCCACAGCGGGAGGATTATCTCCTCTCACTGTACACTGGAGCGCCTGTAGAGCGGTCACATATCCTTATGTGACAGCTCTACACGGGAGATCATGGTGGGACAATCGTTATTACAAGGATTACATCGGAATAGGGAGTATACTCTTGGTTTATTATTCTTTTTTGCAAATGATCGAGGGTGTCGGGGATTAGCTGTATGGTGAGTATGTGTACTGTATGTGGTTTTTTTTTAATATTCAACACAGTAGCCGGATGATGAGACTGCTACTGTCCCATCATCGGCTAATGCTGTCACTGTAGCAGACATAGCCAGATGGGACTAGTAGTCCCATCTGACGATGCCTGCCTATACAAAGACCCGCACACACACTGCCGCGCACACCCCCCCAGACCCCCGCACACACACAAAGATACCCACACACAGACCCGCACATATTCACCACACACACATAGTCTCCGCCCACACACTCTTCCACCTCCCGATCTGCATTTCTCACACGCAACTCGCAGCAAAATCGCAGGTGTAAAAAGATCTGCGGTTTTGCTGCAGATTTGATTGACTCAATGGAAGTTAATGGGTGCAGAAACACTGCAGATCAGCAAAAAGAATTGACATGCTGCGGAAAATAAAATGCTGAAAATCCTTGCTTATTTTTCCACAGCATGTGCACACCAATTCTGAATTTCACATTGACTTACATTGGTTGTGCACTACACTACCGATTTGATGCAAATCCACAAGTCCAAAAATGCTGCGGATCCGCATCAAAATTCGCAACATGTGCATATAGCCTAATATAAGTAAATCCATTCAAAATCTTTAATAATGTGCCATATACTGTATGAACATATGATACTTGAACATATGATAATAATTAAGCACTACAGAACTGGCGCATAGTAAACACATTGCCAAAATACTAAAAGGCATCAAACACTGTGCTTTCCTGGAAACTGTAGGTCCAAAAGCTTAACCTCTGCTGTCGGCAAAATGAAGATTTTGTAATTTATGCTAAGAGCTCCTCACTAACATTACGCTCATGACCCAGCATCAAATGTGGTTTATGAAGGATTAATCCTGTCTAACCAATCTGATCAGCTAATATGAGGAGGTAAGTTACAAACTACAACAGGGTAAAGCTGTAGCTGTAGTCTTGTCAAATGTGTTTGATACATTGTCACAAGAAAGACTGATACATACAATGAAAACAATGAGACTTGTGGAAAAACGGTGTAAATGTGTTACCCTCTTGCTATATAATAGGAAGCAGAGGGTAAATATTAAGGGAAAGCACTCTGCTTGGGTCATAGCCAACAGTGGGGTACCATAAGGTTCAGTATTGGGTCCTCTTCTTTTAACATATCTATGAATAACCTTGCAGAGGTTATACATAGTAAAATTTCAATATTTTCATGTGATGGTGTATAAGAAGAACATTGCTGAACTAGAATGGGTGCAATGAAGAGCGACCAATAATATTGAGAGAATGGGGGACTGCAGTATTAAGGTAAGTAATTTAATTTAAGGTTATTCATTTTGGAAAATAGAAACCTCAGGGGCGGTGTTAAGATGTACAAATATATGAAGGGACATTATAGAGATCTTTCTAATTATCTTTTTACACCTAGGCATGCATCAATGACAAGGGGCATCCTCCACATGTGGAGGAATTAAGTTTTCTCCATCATAACAGATGGTAGTTCTTTACTGTAAGAGCAGTGAAACTATAGAACTCTCTGCCACATGATGTTGTAATAGTTTATTCACTAAAAAAGTTCAGGGAAGGAGTGGACACCGTTCTTGAGAAATAAAATGCCGGTTATGGGTATTAAATTCTGTGAAGGGTCAATGATCCAGGGACCTAGACTGATTGCTGTATGTGGAGTTGGGAAGGAATTTTTACCCTAATATGAGGCAATTAGCATCTGCCTCATGGGAGTCATTCTATAATTCAACATGTTAAACTATAGGTTATACTCAATGGACTTATGTCTACTTTCAACCTCAAAGCTATGAAACTATGAGATAAAAAATGATTATTACAGAAATAAACATGAGAGTGATAAAAACATTTACCATACAAAAGAGGTCTCGTAACAGAAATTCATTTTCTCAATGTATAATGTTAAAAAAAGTTATTTTTGAAGCCCTTAGAGGATATGAATAATAAATTATAGTGATAAGAATCTGGAAAGTTTGGGTAGAAGTGCAGAGATTTTCACATCTGTGTCTGCACATTTGTGTCTAGGGAATAATGGATCTGTCCTAACATTCACAGAAAAATGTGAGAAAATGTTCCTTCCCAAAAATGTAGCAAAATAGCTGATGCTACTTGTGATTTCTTGTCTAGAGCTCAAGGAGGATGTGGAGGGGGGTGGTGGGCAATAATAAGTTCTAGTACGGGGTACATGCATTACAGTGCTAAGGACAAATTCAGAACATCTGTGCCCACCAACAAGTAATCAACACAAGGAGCCGAGATGCAATATGTATACAGCACACTAAGCTACAAGCAAACCTTCTATAAAACGTAGCATTTTCTAAGGAAAAAAGCTAAACTGAAATGCACATTAATTTTGGTAAATTACATAAGTCCAATATGGAGAAAGGTTTTAATTCAGAAAACGTCACAAGTGTTTTTTCCCCCAAGAATTAATTAAAAAAATACGTTGAACACAAATCTAAATCCATACTGACGATAAACTGTCTTCAGTAGAAAATAACACAGATTAATGGAAAAAAATGTACTGTGGTCGACAATATATAGCAGAAATAGCAGCAGGCAGAGCTGTCCTATACATCCTATACAGCGAAAAAACACTACAATAATAACATACACCAGCCAAGCAGATGTCAAAAGTACAGTCATTTGGCATTTCTCAATCCTAAAGCAGTCCATGGACTTACTTCACTTACGTGCCAAGAACATAGACGTGGGGGTGACCGAATTAAAATATTAACCCCTTAGTGACAGAGCCAAATTTTAAAAATCTGACCAGTGTCACTTTATGTGGTAATAACTCGGGAACGCTTCAACAAATTCCAGTGATTTGGAGATTTTTTTTTGTGACACATAAAACTTTATGATAATAGTAAATTTAGATTGATATGTTTTGTGTTTGTTTATAAAAAAATATTAGAAATTTGACTAAAATATAAAAAAATTAGCAATTTTCAAACTTTGAATGATTATCGCTTTAATTCAGATAGTCATACCATAGCAAAACATTAATAAATAACATTTATCACATGTCTGCTTTACATCAGCACCATTTGAAAAATGTTATTTTATTTTGTTAGCATTTTAGGAGGTTTCAAAATGTAGCAGCAATTTTTCATTCTTGCATGGAAATTTACAAAATTATTTTTGTTAGGGACCTATCCAGATTTGCAGTGACTTTGAGGGTCCTACATATTGAAAACCCCCAAATTGATACCATTTTAAAAACAACACCCCCTGACATTCTGAAAACTGCTGTCAGGTAGTTTATTAACCCTTCAGGTGCTTTTCAGGAATTAATACAAAGTGGCATGATAGAAATGAAAAAGTGTATTTTTATCACCTAAATGTCAGTAACTTCTGAACAGGCCACTATAGCCGTGAGACTCTAAGGCCGTTATTTGGTCATAAACTGCCATGGCAAACATTAGAACTACACAATCATGATCTCAGGGTGCTAATGGGGATAAAGAGGAAGCCCCCACACTCTTTTAACCATTTATATGATATGTAACATAGTTTTGAAGGCTGAATGAAGACCTTATGTCCATCTAGTTAAGCCTATTTTTAGTGCAGCTGTTCTGCATTGTTGATCCGGGGGAAGGCAAAAAACCCACAGAGTAGAAGCCAATTTTCCCCATAGGGAAAAAAAAATTCCTTCCCCTAAGCTGGGTCAACCATCTACCTATTATATTCTCTTATTCGTAACCTTATATACTGTTACTCACAAGAAAAGCATCCATTCCTTTCTTAAATTCATTCAGTGAGTTGGCCATCACCACTTCCTCAGGAAGAGAATTCCAGAGCCTCACTGCTCTTACCGTGAAGAACCCTCTTCTATGCTGGTGCAGAAATTGTCTTTCCTCCAACCGAAGAGAATGCCCCCTTGTTCTTGTCACAGTCCTTGGTACAAACAGTTCATTGGAGAGATCTCTGTATTGCCCTCTGATATACTTGTACATATATATTAGGTCTCCCCTAAGTCTTCTCTTTTCTAGAGTAAATAGACCTAATTTTGATAACCGTTCTGGGTATTGTAGTGAACCAACTCCATTTATAATTTTAGTAGCCCGCCTTTGAACCCTTTCAAGTTCAGTAATGTCTTTCTTGAGCACCGGCGTCCAAAATTGCACACAATACTCCAAGTGTGGTCTGACGAGTGATTTGTACAGAGAGAGAATTATGTTTTCATCTCGTGTCCCCAGACCTCTTCTAATGCATCCCATGACCCTATTTGCTTTGGTGGCAGCTGCCTGACACTGGGCACTCTAATTTAGCTTCTTATTGACTAAGATGCCTAAGTCTTTTTCCATGTCTGATTTCCCCAGCAGTTTCCCATTTAGTAAGTAATTATAGCATCTGTTTCTCCTTTCCATGTGCATAACCTTACACTTATCTGTGTTAAACCTCATTTGCCATTTTTCAGCCCAATTCTCCAATTTACTCAAATCTGTCTGTAGTTGCAAACTGTCCTCCTTTGTGTTAACTACCTTACATAGTTTTGTATCATCTGCAAATACTGATATTTTACTGTGTAAGCCATCCACTAGATCATTAATAAATATATTAAATAGTAGGGGGCCCAATACAGAACCCTGTGGTACCCCACTAGTAACCCTGGCTCAATCTGAGTATGCACCATTAATAACCACTCTTTGTTTTCTATCACTAAGCCAGCTACCTACCCATCTACACACATTTTCCCCTAGCCCAAGCTTTCTCATCTCACTTACCAATCTTTTATGTGGGACAGTGTCAAATGCTTTAGAGAAGTCGAGATAAATGGCATACAATGATTCTCCTTGGTCCATTTGAGAGCTTACATCCTCATAGAAGCTGATCAGGTTAGTTTGACAGGAGCGATCCTTCATAAATCCATGTTGATATGGAGTTAAACATTTATTAACATTGAGATATTCCATAATGGTATCCCTTAGAAACCCTTCAAAAATTTTACCCACAACAGATGTTAAGCTTACCGGCCTATTGTTTCAAGGTTCCGTTTTACACCTCTTTTTGAATACTGGTACCACATTTGCTTGACGTCAATCAAAAGGAACAGACCCTGTTTCTATAGAGTCTTTAAATATAACAAATAGAGGCCTGTCTATCACATTACTTAACTCCCTTAATACCCGAGGGTGAATGCCATCAGGGCCTGGTGATTTGTCAATTTTAATCTTACTAAGGCGGTTCTGCACTTCTTCCTGGGTTAGGCAGGTAATACTTAATGGGGAGTTTACATTATCACTCTGCATTTTCCCTGGCAAATCCTTTTCCTGTGTGAACACTGTTGAGAAAAAAGTATTTAAAACATTTGCTTTTAATTTTATCCTTTTTTCATTTCTTTTTCACTCCCACTTTCCATATAACCACCTTATATGGTCTGCATCATTTATATCAAGGTCATGTAGAATGCATATTCTCAGAACCCCATGATACTCCATTATTAAATATCTTTATTTCTTACTGACATCCATGGTCTACTCTATAAAATACAATAGGCATTGTTATTTGTTACATCCAGGCTAAGTTTGTTACAAATAAGTCCTTTATTTGTTCCCCTCCCACTTGTGGATCGCTGCAGTATGCATTAATTGGCTCCTGGAGCTCTCACAGGACTACTTCCTGCCTGTGAAACACAAATAATAGCATATTCCTGTCTTTGGAATGCATGCTATCATCACTTCCTGTCCATTCACTCGAGACACATGTATCATTAGTCCCGCCCCTCCATTATTTAGTTTCCAGCGTTCTGGCTTGTGGCTTCACTCTGTGGCGAGACAAGCGGCGGAAACCGCATCCAGCCTGACGCCCATCACCACTGACCTCGCATTGTAAGAATCTTTGATATCACTATGCCCACATATTCTTTACCTGACATAGCACAGGCAGTACAATAGTTTTTGGAACCTTTGTTTTTAGCCTTATAAGGACCTGCTATACTACCACACGGCAACTAATATAACTACAGGTAAAAGCGCTCCCTGTTTTACATAACTCTCTTTATATGTATGTTTCACTTTATACTCACCGTATTCATTTATCTACATGATATTCCAACAAAGAAACTGGTAACAAGCCTCCTTTTCAACATAACAGGTATCCTCATATACCACTTTTCACTCTCACGGACCAGTCACCTCCTAATTTTGGGGTTCTAATATTGACTATCTTATTTGTGGCCTCACAAGGTTCCTCCTACAACTATTCTGAATTAATATTTGATACGAGGAAGCTGGACAGCTCACCTACAAGTTTTCCATTCCAGGTATTTTTGCTTATATATATATATTTCTTTTTACATTTATTTTCCTACATACTTACGTGATCCTACATTGCATTTCCAGTAGGAACTCACGCTTGTTCCCTATTTCTCCGCAATACTTTTAAGCAGTCGGGTAGGTTCATTATTCAATTTCTTTTTCTTTTACTTTTTTCAGTCTTCCCATCTCGTTCTCTGCACATATGGTTATTTTACTGTATTTATTTTTTTGTTATTTTTTTGTCTTGATAATGTTTTTTACTATACTATTGTAATTATTATCACGTTCGTGAATTATATGATATCTACATATTATGAACAGGACATATTCACTGTATGCTTATATGTTTATGGTTTATCGCAGACTGATGAAGGCCATGCAGGCCGAAATGTTTTGCAGACTGCATAATAAAATTTTCTTCTATGGACCCTTAACTTGAGTGCCAAGTTACTTTTCACTAAAGAACATTTTCTGGCATACTTTGATAATACAAAATCAATGCTGTGTGAACATAGCCTTAGATTGCCAACCTTCACAGGGACACTTTAAGGATACATACCAACTAAGCAATATCAGATTCAAGTATATGGTCTACAAACTTAAAAAAATGGCAGCATTGCTCATACCAACTAGATTTCAACTTTTTTTTAGAGATAAGAATTATGGGCAGGGATCTGATTTGTTACACACACAAAGGCCGACACAGCTCTACTTTAATCAGTCTGCTTAATCTATGTATTTCATCACTTTTTGAGAACTGAGCTGGAGTACCCATTCCAGTGCATGGTTGAAAGTAGTAAAACAGTTGGTATAAAATCCCAAATAGTAATGCAAAACATTCATGTTCTTTTAAACAGTGGTGGTACCAATAATCAACCAAGCTTTGCTACGTCCCCTCCACTGTATCTGGGTGTCTTTTCTTTGTTTAAAATTTTGCTCTGGCTCCGTCCTAGCTGCAGACGGCGCTTGCACAGATTGACCTCTTGGAAGTTTTCAGGAAAATGGCGGTTGAGCATGTTTAGATTGTTCAGTGCTACTGGTGCCATTTTATTGAAGTCCCCCCATTAGATCAATCTTGTGCAAGTGCAACCTGCTGATGAAACTGAGCACAATAGGGTCTTATTTAAGTAGATAGATTATAAAAAATAAGTAGAACTGCTCACCTTATAGGGTTGTGTGAGACACAACACTTAAAAAGCCTGTACTCCAGATGCAGAAGTTTCAATGAATTTGTCAGAATTAAATATTGGGAGAATGGAAGTAATTCTGCTCTTTCTGGAGTCCCAGCAATCCAACAATAAAGTAAGATGTAAGTTTACTGTCAACGCGTTTCAGAGTCACCCCCAACTCCTTATTCAGGACAATCATACATAAGAATGGGATACGAAAGTACATGGTGCAAATACAGAAGAAATTTAAAAAAGGTCCTCAAGGTAAGCACATTAAGTATATGTATGTTTTCCCTTTATTAGAAAAATGCATGTGGAGAAGTATATACCTTTGAGTTGTCATCCGCTGTTTTTGGCATATGACTGTATAAACCCCACCCCCTAAATTTCTTCTGTATTTAAACGATGTACGCATGTAGTATCCAGTTGTTATGTTTGGCAACCTGAAGGAGTCGATGTGACTCGAAACGCATTGACAATAAACCTACATTACCTACATTTACTTTATTCTTGGATTGTCGTGGCTCTA
The DNA here is from genome assembly GCF_039654945.1 of Dendrobates tinctorius. Classification (NCBI taxonomy): domain Eukaryota; kingdom Metazoa; phylum Chordata; class Amphibia; order Anura; family Dendrobatidae; genus Dendrobates; species Dendrobates tinctorius. The sequence goes on from NW_027361675.1 coordinate 34,808,127, forward strand.
GAGAGTGCAGAATTACATCCATTCTCCCGATATTTAATCCAAGCGTTGTATCACATACTGGTCTGCTTGGTGCAGTTTTTATAAAATCACTGTTTTATCAACCGCAGAGCTGGTAATTATCTGAAAACTGAGCTCTATATGAACCTGCCTACACCATTGGCAGCCTATTGTGAAAGCTGCTAATCAGCAGTGGGGGCGGCTTCACACAGAACAAGATGACTACATGGCATGTGACACTAAAGGGCCTTTCTCACATAGCGAGATCGCTTGCAAGATCGCTAAAGCGCCACCGATTTTGTGACGCGCCAGCGATCTCGCTTTGTGTGACACGTACCTGCGACAGCCCCCTCCCCGCTGGATATCGCTGATCGTGCTCGAATGGCCTGGGCTATTTTTTTTGTCATTGGCGTCCCGCTGGCCGGCACGCATAACTCATGGACGCATGCGGAAGTCGTCAGAATCGCTGCGGTGTGACAGGTAACAGCGACCCCCGACGGATCACTGTATCGCTGGAGAGATCTGCCTGTTTGGCAGCTCACTAGCGATGCACCAGTGATCCTGACCAGGTTATAAAACAAGACCATATGGAACAAAAACAATAAAAGCCCAAAGATGTCATGCACTAAGTAGTACTGACCAAAAAAGGGACTAGAGTGGACACTCCTGGCTAGCATATTACACAGAAAAAATGGAGTGCAAGTCCAATTAGACAAAAATGCAATTATTTATTCATCAAATTGATGTAAATATTACAACATACTAATACATATAAAAGGATCAGGTACTATGCTGCTTTTGTCCCAAAATATATAAAGTGTATAGTGCATAGAAAATAGTGATGGGCCAATATTTTCAAACTCTATATTTAGAGAGGGTCACAAACAAGTGCGCAATCTGAATGAAACAACCCATTATCCAACGCCATTGTGCTTACCCATAATCACTAAGAACGGGACAGATGCAGCGCCGCCAGCGACGCGCGTTTCGCCTCTTTCTCAAGGTGCGGCCTTGAGAAAGAGGCGAAAAGCGCGTCAGTGGCACAAATATTGGCCCATCACTATTTTCTATGCACTATGCACTTTATATATTTTGGGACAAAAGCAGCATAGTACCTGATCCTTTTATATGTATTAGTATGTTGTAATATTTACATCAATTTGATGAATAAATAATTGCATTTTTGTCTAATTGGACTTGTACTCCATTTTTTCTGTGTAAGATCCTGACCAGGTTGTAACGTTGGGATCGCTGGTGCATCGCTAAATGTAACGGGACCCTTAGTCCTCTAGTGATAATAATTGATGATAAAACACTTTTTATTGAGACTATGGCAAGCAGCCTAGTGATACATTGCTGGAATTGGGGTCTCTGCCCCTACTTTGTGCTGCTCTCAGATTAAATGGAAAAAAACTGTTGTGAGGGAGATCTCCCCTCCACTTCTGAAATGTTCCCCCACCTTTGCATCCCCCCAGGCCATAAAAAAAAATGCAATGCTTCCTTTAATAGACTCCAGGAAGAAGTTCTTTGAAGCACGGTCCCCACCAATTAGCACCAGGGTGTGAGCTCTCAGCAGCTTCACAGCAAATTGGATTCTTTTGTCTGACTCAAGCACATGGAGACAGCGTGGCACTATAGGTCCCAGCAAGGCTCTGAGATATTGAATCTGGAAAATGACCTATAATAACAGAACACCATACTGTGTTAGTGAGGAACTCTGGCAGTGATGGCCGGGAGGTTTATATATATATATCCCCAGCCTGGACTGGTGATGTATATGCCCCCCTCACTTGGAGCGCATCAATAACTTGTACCTATAAGATAAGCCTTTCCAGTGAGTATTTGCCTCGGTGCAGTTCCAAGACTGACCTGGGGCAAGTGGTGGCACCAAAGAGCCGATCCCTGCTGGGTCCTTCCCTCCCCTCCCCCGAGGTAAGCGAAGTCGATACCCCCTTACCCTGTGCGATCCGTCACACCTGCTGACACATTCCCTTTAAATAAGTTATTCGGGACTTTTATATTGATAAACTATCCATAGGATAGGTCAATATCTAATTGGTGAGGGTACGACATCTGGGCACTGCTCCTCCACCCCCTATTTTTTTTAATTTGTTTATTGAACAACAACAAACTGATGTATACATTTTGTAAATAACAAATGCAATGTATACACGATCATCATAATATCTGTAAAGGGAGAATACCAACAAGTTTACATATTGAGTTATTTGTACAGATCTCAATTTCACAGGTCCTCACTCTCTTTCAAGGCCTATGGATAATCTAGGAGTAGTTACAAGAACCCGTTATTCATCTATACAAATGTTTGGCTATGCATAAGCCAGAATGATACATTACAACCAACATAATACAAAAAACTATTACTCCTATCCTGCTGCCAAAACACCCTCCATAGCATTGATGACATTATGAACCTATAAAGTATAAGTCAATATATTTTTCACTACAGCTATTATGCTAATAACAGACCACTATCTACGCCGTTAACGGGTGGGGGGGTCGGATCGATGTTACCAGCCATGTCCGATGCTACAGCAGCGTTGGACATGGCTGGATTGTAATATTTCATCAATTTTCATTGATGAAATATTACTATCGCTCTGTTTGGCTGTTTCACTTTTAACAGCTAATCAGAGCGATCATAGTCATGTGGGAGCGAAGCCACGCCCCCTATGGTGAAGAACAAAGCCCCCTGTATCTGCGGGTCAGGTGAGCTTTCAGTGACATAGGTCACCCGACCCGCAGGGGGGATTTAAAGTCATGACGCCACATAGGCGTCACTGGTCAGATTGGCACCAGTTTTCATGACGCCTATGTGGCGTCATTGGTCGTGAAGGGGTTAAGGGAGTTCCAAAACAAGTTACCATTCAGGGGTTCAGGGTGGGATGAAATGAAGCAGTCTAATTGGTCTAGAGTTCCGTCATTGGGGCCTTTTAATTTCAGCCAAAATGGGTTCAACTTTCAAAATAGATTACGACTTCTTTGGCCAAATCTAAGTGTAAGTATTATTGGGCTATGATCTGAGATGCCCCTATTCCCATGTTCCACATCCCCCACCCACATTGCCAGGTTGCTAGAACCAAATATATAATCTATACTAGATAGAGTGCATCTAATGGACGAGTGACCGATATATACTCATGTCAGGATGACGTATCCTCCACAAATCCAACCAACGACTGCCCTCGATGAGCAATGATAGCGGACATGGAGAGCAGGCTGTTCCGGATACTCCATCATCTAGTCTAAATCTATCAAGACCGTTATCCATTACAAGTTTAAAATCTCCTATGCATGTAACTAATGCATCTGGATAATTTAAGGCAAAGCTTACTGCTTTTTTAACGACTGATATATTGGCAGGGGGTGGGTTATAGACACACATTATGACGTAGTCTTTCAAATCTTTTGACGCATGCACAAAAACAAAGCGTCCCTCAGGGTTTTTCCGAGCCTCCTTGACCTCCCATCTAGTGTCCTTATGAATTAACAAAGAAACTCCTCTAGAGTAACTGGTGTGGAATGCATGTATGGACCATTGTACTCATGGTTTCTGCACATAACGAGCCGAATCTCTGGTCAAGTGTGTTTCAACCAGAGCCACAATGTGAGGACGATGACGTTTAATCTGTGAAAAAACCTTAATTCTCTTTTGGGGAGATCCAAGACCTCTCACATTCCAAGTCATGCATATTAATTCAGACCCCATGGTCCCTTGTCCTAATATGGTATACAGTGTCGCGCAGACTGAACCTTACAGGCAGCATAATTAGTATCTTGGTAGCAGTATCTATATAAACATCAACTAACAATACTGAAACAAGAAAAAACAAAATAAAGTTCAAAGAGGAGCACAGTCCCAAGCTCCTGTCATATTCCCAAAAAGAGGGTACCCTCACCGAGCACAGTGTGCGGTATCAGTATTACATTGGACGTTGGCGGAAAGAGCCCCTTTTTCGCCCTATGTACCCATATAGGGAATGGCAGCAGTCAAATCAGGGTGACATTCCAGTCGCTCACGCGTGGGACTGCAGCCATTCCACGTCCTCCACCGGGGTTGTGAAGAATATGGAAGAGCCCTTGTAAACAATATGGAGTTGAGCTGGGTAAATCATTGAGTATAAGATGTTTCTTTCTCTGAGTTGCTTCTTGATCTCCATAAATTGAGCCTGCTGTTTCTGTAGCTCCATGGAAAAATCTGGAAAAATTGGTCTTGTTGGATTATTGAATTTAATGGGGCTTTTTTGCCTTTCCAGGCAGAGGATAGCGTCTCTGTCCCTGCAGTTTAGGAGACGTGCCAAAGAAGGACGTGGCTAACTGCCTGGGGGAGAGATTTTGTTGGGACCCTATGGGCACTTTCGACAGAAAAGGTTGAAGAGAACTCATCTCCCAGAGTGTCTTTAAGCCAATTTTCCAAAAATTGTTCCGGCCGTTGACCTTCAGAGCGTTCTGGTAATCTAATGATTCGGATATTATTCCGGCGCGACCTGTTTTCCAGGTCGTCCGCCTTCTGACTCCAGGCATTCATGGAGCCAGCTACTTTTGTCAGTTTAGTTTCCAAGGGTGTAAGGGTATCTTCCAGGCTGGAGACTCTCATTTCAACTTCCGTAATGTGCCCTCTCATGGCTTGTTAATCCTGCCGAAGATGCCCTAGTTCCGAATGTACCTCCTCTATTTTCCCAGTCAGGGATGTTCTAGTTAGAGATATGACTTGCATTAATTGTTCAGACGCCTGCCTTAGAGTCAAGTCTTCTTGATCCCCTCCCTCTCCGCCGTCAGAAGTGCGATTTTTACACGGGTCCGCAGCTTTAACATTTGATGGAGTATTTCTGCGGGATCTTGAATTATCAGAGGGGTCAGGCTTTGCAAATTCTAAGTTTTTAATCGCCTATGAACTCTTCGGCGGGTTCATGGTTAAGATTTATGTGGTATAGCAAGTTGGTGAAGTAAATTGTCCCTTTCCTTTTCCCCTAATTTACAGCAGCTCTCTTGTAGTGCAGGAGCTTAATTTGCCTGAATTTACTATAGTGAGACAGAACAACCAATCTTATCTGGTCAGTTGTGCAACTCTTTTACAGCTATAATATTATATGCTGCTCTGTCAGCAAGTCGCTGCGTTAACCACCCTTCCAGCCTCAGGGAATTGGAGAACTGAAAGTATAATACCCAATGCGACCTTAGCTTCAGGGCAGTGAGATTGTATTATAAAGGTCCTACAACAGACCCTGGTGTGCGATCCAATGACGTGTGCTGTCAGCAAACTGCTGCGGAGACCGCAGCCCCAGTCTAAAGCAACCGAGAGGTGATGAGAGTGATGAATGTAATCAAGATGGCGGGCGCCAGCAGGCAGCGTATAACTTCAATGAGGGAGCACTGTGTGCACCCTCCTGTGGACCTTTATGAGTCCTGTGCTCCGTCCAACCAGCCGCACCTGAGGTGAAGACTCCCAGGCTGCGTCTCAGTTTCAGAGCACGCAGTAGAAAATGGCCACCACCTCCTTGCAGGCTCTGCTTTCCGTCCAGGTCTCCCGGGATCTGCCCTGATCGGAGCTGCACTCCGCACCTTCTCGAAAGTCAGAGGTTCCCGGAGCCCAGGGGGTTCCCAGTATTATCAAGGTTGGTCTTTCGGGTGATATAAAGGCAGGATTTGAGTCAGGATCGTAGGAGCTCTGCCTAAGCAGGTACTCTTAGCTCCTCTGCATCGCCACACCCCCCTCCACCCCTCATAGAATCATAGAATGTTAGAGTTGGAAGGGACCTCCAGGGTCATGTCCAACCCCCTGCTCAATGCATGATTCACTAAACCATCCCAGACAGATGTCTGTCCAGCCTGTTTGAATACTTCAATTAAATTAAATTAAAAGGGCGATGATGTGCAGTACCAAGTACAGCCACTATGCAGTCGATGGTGCTGTGTTGTATCGTTACACTACTGAGCACCAATTGCTGCCTCCGGAACCGAGAACTACTGATCGATTAAGGTACCAGTTGTCGCACCCCAAGTGATCAGATATTGATGACCTATCCTAAGGATAGCTCACATAGCTCACGTAGGTCATGTTTGATACAGGGGAAAGCAATAGCACAGATTGTATTCTACTACATCCATAGTAGCAAAGGGTAAACACGTGGATAAAGGACTCAAGCAAATTGTTATGCAACGAGAAAACAGTGGTACAACCTAGAATGTGAAAAAAATCCTGACATTTTTTGCGTTCTTTTCTGACTTAACAGTCTGCTTTAATGAAAGCTGCTATTATTTGTAAGTGAAGAAAGAAATGGAAATGTACCCCCTGCGCTCTCCTCCCCACACACACACTCGCCTCTCTCTGTGCTATTGTCACCTGTATCTGTTTCCAGGAAGCCATATTCATTAGGGTTAATCTCTCTTGCTAAATGAATAAACAAAGGATTTCTCTGTCATTGGGAAAGGCCAGGTGAGGTGATACCATCTTCCAACACAAAAAATCATCTGCACAAATGCAATGGAGGAAATTACCTGCCGCAACTCCACACCTGTGACCGCTTGGCAAGAAAAGCTGCTGAAAAGCTTGATTTTTAGTTTTCTTTCAGTGTTATTTTAAAAAGGTTGTTAAAAATCAATGAGAAAAATGTAAATGTATCATGTGTCAATTCTGACAGCGCTAACTGTTAATTTGGAACTTGATTTCTGGTATGAAGAATATATTCTATGTAAACCTTTTGGTGATCAAATTTGAAAATATAAAGACACAATTCACAAATGTTTTCTCTAACTGTAGGAACTTTACACAAGACATAAATTAAATATATGTAGAATTCATTACAAAGAAAAATAAGGGCATTATGCGATGGAAAATAATTCATAGTGATTTACAACTATAGTGTTAAAATAATGTACAAATTAACAAATGTAACAAAAATAATTAACAAAAATAAATCCTCAATGGTCAAAGTTTCTTTATAAGGAATATTGATGATGATGATCGGGTAAATAACACTGGAATTTAGCAAACTCTGATCACAATGCTAGTGAACACTTAGGAATATTTTATCCAGATTTCTTTTTTCACTTTTTTCATCCAACCAGGAACATTTGTGAGTGAGAGCACACTTCAAGAAATATGGCAACCAAATGCCGACTAATGAATTAAAGATATGCCTCTCTGGTCTTGTTGTATTCACTAGGCCATATGGTGGCATAAATAAAAAGAAAGACTGAACTATGGAACTGTAAATTACATTGGCACAGCTACTACTACAAAGAACTCGTAGAAGTCATAACTATCCTGGTCTAAATGTTTGACAGCAGCACAAAGTTTTAAAAAGAGAAATATTATTACGGTAAATTGTGAGGTTCTTCAAAATGTATGGAAACAAATAATAGAAATGTTACAGCAGTGCTGCTATAACATGCAGACAACCTTGTACACTGAAAACTATTTACAAAAAAGATAGAAAATTGCCATATAAACAAAAATTCAAAATTCTAAAAAAGTTTTTGGACTAAAATGAACAGCAAAAAAAAGTATAATGCAATGAATGGGGTTTTAGAAAAACATTGTAAGGCAGACAAAGAAAATCTTTGGTCACCATGTCACAGACAGGGGCAATTGCCCAGTTTTTAATTTCTTTTTTTTTTTTTTTTTTTTTTTTCGGGGGGGGGGGGACCTGCATAGTTTCTGGTCATATTATTTTACTCGTAAAGGGAACCTGAAAGCTAATGCATGAGACCTGTCACTTCAGGGAAGCGGTCAGGGAGAAGCCACTGGGAACCCATCTGTCCGACAAGTGTCTCCAGTGCAGTTCGGCTTTTAAGGTATATTTTTCTGTGAAACACTGCAGCATTTCAGAGTCAAACATACATGGATTAAACTATTCACCAGTGCTTGATACATGCTGCTCATGCATCAATTCAATTTGGCCCATATATAGTGATGTTCTGATTCAACAGAATCCAATAGGTCAAGGTAAAATCAAGGAAAGTGACTTTACACATGGGTGATAGAGATGTAGGATGCAATATATTTACCCCACTGTTTTCCTATACTGTCTACTACTGTTTGATGTCATAGCAATGTGAATTACGGAGGGACTGTTGAGAAGTTCTAATGGCGCCGATACAACATGCACTATCACTTGGGATTCAGCTGTTCAACTAAACAGATTGTTTGGAAAAAATACCCATTTAGAGTCCATAGTGACATTTACTCCCTAACAAAGGTGTTTTCCTTTAAGATCAAGGGTCTCAAACTCGCGGTCCGCAGGCCAACTGCGGCCCTCGGGACAATAGTTTGCGGCCCTCACCTCATGGGCCCTTGGGACAATAGTTTGCGGCCCTCACCTCGTCCGGGATCACACAAGCGAGAAACACGGGCCGAGTCTTGCATGTGAAATCCCAGTCACACGCAGTACCGCTCATTAAGGTCATGAATATTAATGCCACTCCATTCTCATAGGCATGGCGCCCATATTCATGAGCTTAATGAGCGGTACCACGTGACGTGTGACCGTGCGCTCATACAGGAAGATGTCGGCACTGGACCATCGGAGCTGCAGCAGGGGGAGGTGAGTATGATGATGGCTAGACAGTCACAGCAGCCTACTGTCAGCAGGCAAGGTGTACGAGTCACACTCACAACACATGCAGCAGGAGCAGCCGAGCAGGGACCGGACCGTGCCACAGACTCAGGTGTGACGGGTTCAGAATGAGCGGTGGGCGGTGCGGTATATTGCTCTCGGAGGCGGGACATCAGCCGGCCTTATTGCAAACTAGCACCATTACCCCGGGCTCAGAAGCAGAGGCGGCCGTGGAAATTGCTGCTCAGCGGGACAGAAAAAAAAGGGGAAAAGACGCAATCGGCTAACACTAAAAGAGTGACACCAAGTGGAATTATCTATTACACAGCCCCAAACATGTCTTTTTCAAAGCCTGCAGTGAAGAGAAAGGTTGGTGATGAGCACAGACAATTTTAGGAAAAGTGGGAAGTGCAATATTTCTTTGTTGAGCACAGGGGCTTCCCGACGTGTCTTATTTGCACAGAGAAAGTTGCAGTGCACAAAGAATAAAATTTGAAACGTCATTACATAACTAGACATGCTGAGGAGTATACAAAATAACAGGGAGATGAAAGAGCCAACCGGGTTGCTAATCTTAAAAGATATCTACTGAGGCAACAAGATTTCTTTAAGAAAGCAACCAAATGATGCAGCAGTCGAAGCTAGCTACGTGGTTAGTGAGATGATTGGTAAAGCAGGAAAGCCATTCAAAGAAGGTGAATTTGTAAAAAAGTGCATATTAGAGGCTGCAAGTATTGTCTGTCCAGAAAAGAAAGGTCAGTTTAGCAACATCAGCCTTTCTGCCAACTCCATAGCAGAGCGCATTTCTGACCAGTCAAGTGACATTTATGATCAACTGTGTGCGAAAGCAAAATGTTTCAGTGTATACTCAGTCGCTCTTGATGAGACCACAGACATCACCGACACTGCCCAACTCGCAATCTATGTCCATGGTGTTGATGACAATTTTTAAGTCATAGAGGAGTTGCTCTTTTTGAGAAAATTGACCCCCAGCTCCCTGAGCTTTCCCGAATGTTCAAGCGGACCATGTGTCTTTTTGGGAGCACATACTTGTGTGAAAAGCTCTTCTCTACCTTGAACTTCAATAAGTCCAAGTACAGGTCCAGACTTACTGATGAGCATCTTCAAGCCCTACTGAGGGTCTCAACTGCTTCCTCTCTTAAGCCAAATGTGGCTCGGCTATGCGAGAGTAAGCGCTACCAGATCTCTAGCAGCAAGAAGTAGGCAGAAGAAGCCATGTTCAAAACAGTTTAAGTTCAATGTTCCATTCATGTTCAGAAAGTTAAATGTTAAAGAACTGTTAATACAGATATCTGAATCTGAATCATAATAATTACATTTCTCTAGTCAGCAACTATATGTGGTTTCTTCAGTCTTCTATAGCTGCTGTATTACGGTATGTACTCGAGTATAAGGTGACCCGAGTATAAGCCGAGGCCCCTAATTTTGCCACGGAAAACTGGCTAAGCTTAATGACTCGAGTATAAGCCTGGTGTACATTATCCCCTCATCCCTGTCCTGCTCTGTGTGGCTCTCCCCCCCCGTACGCGTGGTTGGGCTCCCCCTTCTATGTATGGCTCAGCTCCCAGTCCTCCCCGTGCTTCCAATGCCCTCTGTGCAGCCCCCGTCCTCCTCCATGCTGCCCCGTCCTCCTCCGTGCTTCCACTGCCCTCTGTGCAGCCCCCGTCCTCTTCCGTGCTTCCAGTGCCCTCTGTGTAGCCCCCATCCTCCTCCATGCTTCCCCTGTCCTTCCCGTCCACCTCCGTGCAGCCCCCGTCCTCCCCTGTGCTGCCCCAGTCCTCCCCCGTGCTGCCCCATCCTCCTCCTTCATACTCACCCTGCTGTGCCGTCGCTGAACGTCCCTGCATCCTCTGTTGTCCAGCGCTGATAGCTTCTTCCTGCCTTCAGCGGTCACATGGTACCGCTCATTAAGCTCATGAATATGCTTCCACGCCCATGGGCGTCCATATTCATGAGCTTAGTGAGCGGTACCATGTGAACGCTGAAGGCAGGAAGAAGCTATCAGCGCTGGGACAAGGAGGATGCAGGGGACGTTCAGGGAGGCATGAGAGGGGTGAGTATGACTTCCCAGCCACCGACTCCTGCCGCCGCTCCCCCTCCCCCGCTGGTTTCTGCTGAATGACTCGTGTATAAGCCGAGGGGGCATTTTCAGCACAAAAAAATGTTCTGAAAATCTTGGCTTATACACGAGTATGTACAGTATTATCATTTTCATTTTATTTATTTATTACTGATTGATTTATTTTTTTCTTATGATTTTAATTTATTTTTAGCTTTTAACACAAAATAAGATGAAAAAATAAAGACATTTGATAACATTGGAATGTTTTTGTAAGAGCTTTTCTTGTGGAAAACCTGATGCGACCCAGCCTCACCCAGATTCTACCTCCAGCGGCCCCTGGGTAAACTGAGTTTGAGACCCCTGTTTTAGATTAATCTTCACAGATCCTGACCCCACTTGCTTTCATAATGATTTTTGCATAGTCCCGCTCCACCACCCCAGTTTTGGTGTGCCTCATCTGCTTTTGACTCCCTACTTTTTCTGACTATGCCCCTGTTCTGACTGCTGCATATTACCCCTAGTATCTGCTGTGTTTCTCCTAGTTTTAATTTTCAGCTGACTCCTGACTTTTTCTCTGCACTAACCTCTGAAAAATATGTCTGATACCTGTATTTCTTCTGGTTTTGAACTCCAGCTTGCTAAATACCGTGCAACTATAGTCTACATTTGTCTGCTATAGCCGAACTGCCTCCTGGGTGACTATACAGCTTTGTCTTCCTACTGCACTTCAGTTATATCTTTTTTAGTGCTATCAGTCAACAAATATTCAGGGAACCATGAACAGGGAATTCTTCTACAGCCGAAGTCAACCAACTTTGTTGGAGACAAAGGTGAAAACCAGAGAATGCCCTAATGCCCCATTCACACTTTCAGTATTTGGTCAGTATTTTACCTCATTATTTGTAAGCCAAAACCAGGAGTTGGTGAAAATTTCAGAAGTGGTGATGTGTTTCTTTTATACTTTTCCTGGTTCCACTCCTGGTTTTGGCTTATAAATACTAGGGTAAAATGATGACCAAATACTCAACATGTAAACTTGGCCTCCACAGCCCAGACTGGTCGAAATGTGGTTGGGAGTATGCATATCCCATACATGCTATCAAATGACTGGTGTTGCAACCGACACAGGAGGATGGTCACCGCAAGAAATGTGAGGGTTCACAAGTCTACAGTCACATAGAATAACTGTAAACTTTTGTGAAAAGCTTGGTCAACTCATTAAAGGTCAAAAACAACTGGGTAAAAACCGTCCATGTTCAAAGATTAGTGTTTACTTAAAGGGATTGTCAGGTACGTCTAAAACCCTTTATAAATATCTGTTTTTAGACCCTAGCCAATTTTGTAATTAGCTTTTTTACAAAATTCTCTTACCATTCTTCCTACAAAACTAATCCCTATATATGTCTTTTTTTTTACTTCCTGCAATGCTTAATTACAAGAGAGTCACAATCAGAATAACACAGGAGGATGACCCTGTATTCATTTATCCCCTATCCCATCAATCCCCTAGAAACAGAATGTCATCAGGGGTGGCGCTGCTGTCACTTACCACAGCTTTTGTCACCACTGTTCTCTGATGACGTCCTGTTTCAAGATGTGATGTTGGAGTCTCTGAAGCTTCGATGGTTGTCGCCACACTTCTGTGCCTGCCGCCCACATGATCAGTGGCCATCGTCACTCTTCTGTCCCTGTCAACTGCATCTTCGGTCACCACTGTCACAGTCGCCATTTCTGTCACCGCCACCTTTTTCTTGATATGAAACATCATAGAAGCTGTCCCTCATAATGCTCCTGTCATCACCCCCTGATGACGTCTCATTTCAGAGAAATAGGGAGAGGAGACAGAAACAGAGATTGTGGAGACGGTGACCAAAGATACGGGTGCCAGGGATAAAAGAAGTGTGGCGGCAGCCATGGAAGCCGCGGTAACCTCTCCATCACTGCCCCTTGAAACAGGACATCATCAGGGGACAATGATGACAGAAGCTGTGATAAGTGATGACTTTACCATCCCCTGATGATGTCCTGTTTCAGGAGGGGTGATAAAAGATGTGGGGAAGTGACTGCAGGGCCATCCTCTTGTGCCGTCCCATGTGAGACACACCTCAAATGAAACATCACAGAAAGTAAAGAAAAAAATAACAGATATAGGGATTAGCTATATATGGAGAATGGTATGGAATTTTATAATACAGCAAATTACAGAAGTGGTTATTGCTTAACGACAGATATTTATAAGGGGATTATAGGTAGCAGACAACCCTTTTAATGGAGGTATCTCTACGTATTTTATGGTTACAGCTAAAGGCCACACCACTGGAAACACATACAATAGGTATAATAATGAAGCACCATATACATGTGGTCTATGCAGCCTGTGAATGAAATCTACATTACAGACATGGAACAATCCCCTATTTTGCCTTATGAGGCAAAGTATATATGAAATTACTGGCATACCTGCATCCTTTTAAAGGGTAACTCATGCTGCTAAAGAAAGCCATTTTTATGATAGCAGCACATTAGGAATTTGTTATTTGTTCATTTCTTAATGCATTCTGAATTGTGAAATATTTGAAAGTTAAACTCTAAGGTGTTTACCAACTAAATTTCTAGATCAGATGGGAAAATAACACATAATTCAAGAAGTTCATGATTTAAAAGATGAAAAAGCAAGCTAGAGATAGCATGGAGCATGTATCTGATTAATATTATCTCAAAGTAGCTGTGAAAATATACAATAAATGTATGAAAAATGTGTCAAACAGTAGGCGGCAACACGAATGCTGAAAAATGTGTCCAAAGGTGACCCAAGTTGGCATTTTTTAGCTTCTGGATGAGTGCACTCTGAGTAAGTGGCATAGAAAAATTGGCTATTTTTGTTTTATCTTCATGCATATTTAAAAGATCCATCATCACCATGGCATATCTAGTTATTTAATGCTTCCAATAGGTGTTAAAAAGTTCCTCAGCTGTAAGGCAGTCAATGTATTATGAAAAAGGGAAAGGCAAGTGACTGTCGTTTAAATGCACAAAGGTGAGATAATGGTCTTCCACATCACTAAACTGTCTAGTCTACTTAGCATTAAAACAGGGCATCTAGAGAATATAAACCATACAGCCGCTTTAAAAATATATACAATATGATAGCAGATGAAAACCGCAAGAGTTGTCACCTTTATTAAGGACAATAACATTAAACAGCTAGATGCGTTGATGTCCTCTTCTTGCATATCTGTCTGGGTAACATCTGGCACTCTGTGTATTGTGGATTCGTGACATTTTAACATTTAATTCCCTCTGTTATTAAAAAATATTAGAGTATAACGAGGTAGATAGGCATTACGCCATCTAGCTTCTTGTCGGCGCTTGTGTGATAGCTGCTCATATTTAAGAAGCCGTCACGACACACTTAAGATTCCATGGGGATCTTTCGTGGACTAGTATTGTCAAAAATGCAGACATGCCTTGCGTGCTTAATCTGAGAAAGTGTGGTTGTATGTTGTTTAAAAAATCTCACAGCTACACGGTTTTCTTTTCGGTGACATTTTTTACAATCTGTTCACAAAGCTGCAAACATTCACGTATGTATATATACAATCTAACAGAAATATATGGAATATGTCATAACACTTCTTAAACTGTAGTATTTATTTGCATGAAACTGAAGTGACCTTCAGACTCTTGGCATGTGGGACACATCCCCGAAATTGTGGCAGCTTTGAAATATGCGAGAAGATCTATAAGTATAATCCTATGGCTGCCATGGTGTATTGTGAAAAGATATTTCCATGAATTGTGCTACTAGAAGCCATTGTGTCATATGTGGAAATGGACAAATTATTTTATGAACAATGCGTACATAAAATGTCAGTTAGGAAAAAAAATGTCATGTGATTGATTTTGAATTTTTGGGAACTGATAAGATAAGCAGCTGTCTTATGTGGCATATAACCTGCCCCAGAAGGACATACGTGTTGACCTCAAATTTTTGTTTATAAAGCAATGGCCATTGTTTGACGAGTCAGAAGTAGTGATCAATAGGACCTGGATGTCAAGAATCCCTACCGATCACTGAAAGGTGAGTGCTGCTCTCCTTGGAAATTGTAGAAGGAATCTTCAACCAACTCTCATCATTCTGAGAGGAGCTGCACTCATTGGAGTTTAGTACCTGACGGAGGAATCAGCATCTGCACTCATCAAGGTTGACAAGCCACTATTATTATTATTATCATTTATTATTATAGCACCATTTATCCCATGGCGCTTTACATGTGAGGAGGGGTATACATAATAAAAACAAGTACAGTAATCTTAAAAAATACAAGTCACGACTGGTACAGGAGGAGAGAGGACCCTGCCCGGATGATATCTGGAAAGTTTTTTCTTATGACATTTACTTTTTAACATGTCTTTACACTGTGTTCCAAATTATTATGCAAATTACATTTTTCTATGATTTTCCTAAATAGTCGGTACAAATGACAGTCAGTCTAATAAAAGTCATCACCCGTTAGAGTATACATCAAATTTTATTGAAGAAACCTCCCATTGATAACAGTATAATCTCCAAAATGAATAAAAACTCAAATTGCACTGTTCCAAAGTATTAGGCACAGTAGAATTTCTAAACATTTGATCTGTTTTTAAGAACTGAAAATGTTCATTTGTGGAATTTGCAGCATTAGGAGGTCACATTCACTGAACAAAAAACTGTTTAACTCCAAAACATCCTAACAGGCCAAGTTACATGCTATCATGGGAACCCTTCTGTGACATCACCTTCACAATTCTTGCATCCATTGAACTTGGGAGTTTTTGGAGAGTTTCTGCTTGGATTTCTTTGCATGAAGTCTGAATAGCCTCCCAGAGTTGCTGTTTTGATGTGAACTGCCTCCCTCATAGATCTTTTGCTTGATGATACTCCAAAGGTTCTCAACAGGGTTGAGGTCAGGGGAAGATGGTGGCCACACCATGAGTTTATCTCCTTTTATGCCTATAGCAGTCAATGACTCAGAGGTATTCTTTGCAGCATGAGATGGTGCATTGTCATGCATGAAGAGGATTTTGCTCCTGAAGGCACATTTCTGCTTTTTATACCATGGAAGACAGCTGTCAGTCAGAAACTCTATATACAGTACTTTGCAGAGGTCATTTTCACACCTTCAAGAACCTTAAAGAGCCCTACCAGCTGTTTCCCCATGATTCCGGCCCAAAACATGACTCCTCCTCCTCCTTGCTGAAGTCGCAGCCTTGTTGGGACATAGTGGCCATCCACCAACCATCCATCTAGACCATCCAGGGTTGCTCGACACTCATCAGTAAACAAGACTGTATGAAAAATAGTCTTCATGTATGTCTGGACCCACTGCTACAATTTCTGCTTGTGAACACTTTTTAGGGGTGGCCGAATAGTAGGTTTATGCACCACAGCAAGCCTTTGAAGGATCCTACACCATGAGGTTCGAGGGACTCCAGAGGCACCAGCAGCATTAAATATCTGTTTGCTGGTTTGTAATGGCTTTTTAGCAGCTGCTCTCCTAATCCGATGAACTTGCCTGGCAGAAACCTTCCTCATTCTGCCTTTATCGGCACAAACATGTCTGTGCTCAGAATCAACCACAAATCTCTTAACAGTACGATGGTCACGTTTAAATTTTTTGGAAATATCTAATGTTTTCATCTCTTGACCAAGGCATTGCACTATTTGATGCTTTTCAGCAGCAGAGAGGTCTTTTTTCTTTCCTATATTCCTTGAAACCTGTGCCCTGCTTAATAATGTGGAACATCATTCTTAAGTAGTTTTCCTTTAATTGGGCTCACCTGGTAAACTAATTATCACAGGAATTTGAGATTGATTTCAGTGATCCAAAGAGCCCTGATACACAATACCATCTATGAGTTTATTTGAAAAACAAAAAATTACATCTTTATGACACTTAAATCCAATTTGCATAATAATTTGGAACGCAGTGTATATTATCCTACACAGACTATGGCCCAAATTCATCATAGTGTTTTGGCTGGAATTTTGAAGTAAAATACTTTTATAAAACCACCAGTTACACAAAAATTTTGCAACTTTTGGCATTTTCATTACTGTTTTGCCAAAGTAGATTCACGACGGGGTGCTTAGCGCCACAGCTGGTCTAATTTGTTATATGTATATGGTTTAAAACCGCCTATGTCAAAGGAACCAGACAACCATTTAGAAGTTTTGTGGTGAGGCTCCTGACTCTTCCTGACTGACAGATGTTGGTGGAAATAAGGATCGAGCAGCTGGATTGTAAATGACTCACCCTTTTGTTCTTTGGGAAATAAACTGCTGCGTGTGTGAAAACACATGAATGCCCATCTAAATGTGTATGTGTATGGGAAAGTTGCAAAAGATGGAAGTCAGACATTCAGCTGATAACTATTTAATGTGTATGGCCAGCCTTAGGGTAAAGAACACCATAACAGTTATGTTCAGGCACTTCAAACTGGAGATTTCAATTTAGTTTTATACATAAAATTGATCTCAGGATAAATTGTCTGGCTGCTGCAAAAATTAAAATTCCCAATGTATTCACTTTTCCATTTCCACACTCACAAGATGATGTTTTACTACCGGCAAGATGTCATCAAGGCAGGTGACAATTGGATAACATTTGATTCTTCATGACTTTGTTATGAACCACCCAGCAGTAATGTAATAAACAGTAGTAATATACTTCTGTGTAAAAAAAAAAAAGTTAAAACTGTTATATCAGTTATAACTTTATGGCTATCCAAAAAATATTACTTGCAAACTGACAGCGCATAGAGGTCCCATCAGTTACAACTGAATAACTGCAACATGTAACTTAAAGGGAACCTGTGACATGAAAAAAATGATATTAACCTGCAGATATGGGGTTAGTCAGCAGGTTGACAGTGTTGTGAACCTGCCCAATGCCCACACTTAGATATCCTTACAGCAGTGTTCAGCTTTCAGTTACGGGGGTGGCGCCAATTCAGTCACTGCTCTGTGTATAGGGAGTAGTGGATTTAACCGCGCCCCTGGAACTGACTGACAGCTCGTTCAGAATTAGGGACGGCTTTCAGGCAGTACAGGGTGCGTGGTTACAGTCGCCACTCTCTACATACAAAGCGTTGACTGAACTTACGCCGTCACCACCTCGGTGACTGAATACCAAACGTTGCCGGGAGGAATAATGTTAATTTCCTCCCAGCAGCGGGGCTCTCAGTGTCGGCAGTATAACTCCATATCTGGAGGTTAATAACATTTTTTCACAAGTCAGGTTCACTTTAATGATTTATCACCGACTGTACAAATGCATTGATGCAACATCTTTTAAAGGGAACACGTCATAAGTAGAAATTAATGGATCTGGTGAGATTCATATTTGCCAAATCATGCTTATTTTACTGGGAAACTTGATTTGCAGTGAATATATTCTCCGTGAACTGAATGTACCATATTTTGGGGTCTGAAGGGGCCTCAGAGCATAATAAATATAGGCTGTAGAAATAAAAATAAAATTTTTTTTACATCACTATTCACCTCTCTGGACACTCCCAATGCTCTCTGTCCCCTGTAAGGTCCTCAGTGCTTTTTCTTACTATCACCATGTGCAAAAATGAAACTGTGAGCATCTGCACGCTAGGCTGAAACTTCGTGATGCTGTGTCCTTATGAGGCACATGTGCATGGATGTCCTGGGTAAAGTTGGAGTCATAAGTTCCAACCTATAAGGTGCACTAAAAGGTTGTTGCAAAAAGCGTAACATCATGATGTTGCAATCTCACCACACACCTGCTTACAGTAGACACAGATCTGGACGGGGCCAGAAGTCACAGCTTAGCATAAAAAGCCCTGGGGTTTTAGCTTGCGGCAAAGGTAAGTAGAGGCACCAAGGACCAGATGAGGGATAGCGAGCAGCGTATGTGGCCGGAGAGGTAACCAATGAGATGGATATTTATTATTTTGTTTTTTAGCCTTTTTCCAGCCCTCTATGGTTCAGCAGAATGGCAGCCAGGTGAATTTGCATATTGTAAATTGCAAATATAATTGGTATTTTGGTGAATACAGATTTTTCAAAAATACTGAGTCAAATTCAATTAAATTTGAATAAGTTCACCCCTCTGTAAAAATAGAGATTTTACATCTCAAACTAATAACATATATGTACAGGTGCTTTCATGCTGATTAAATCTCTGAATTTATTTTAGAAATCCATTTTTCCATTACTGAGAAATCCAACATTGAAATCATATGATAATGAGCTGCAAGTGTTTTGGGGAGGGACATTGCACTTGCAGCTCTCCTGCCCTTTCTTCCGACATGTCGCCCGCTGCCTGCCTCCTGTATCTTTCCAAACCTTGTTACTGAGACAGACTGATAGGTATGCACAATATTAAATGTGTGCTCTTGTCTCAGTGTATGCATTTTAGACATTAAAGAGCTTACACAGTGTATGTATGACTCGTCTGAATAACAAACATTACATGAAATGACCTAAGGCAAGAAACCACACTTGATACGGAAGATGGAACCCGAGGCAAGAAAGTAGAACCTTACAATCCTACACTTGACTATCATAGCTGCATTGGCCAGAATATAACAGTATAATGTAATTCCCTTTTCAATACAAAAATATTACATATATTCATGCAAAAGAAAAAGCTATACAATAGGAAAAAAATAAAACAATGTACTGATAAATACAAATGTTTATATTATTCTAATTGCAAACTAGAATATAATCAAATGACCACATTAATAAACTTTACTGAATTATATGTACCTGTTATTTCATCAGTAATTTTTGGCCATTAAATATATGTGGATATGGATGTGATTTTCCTAAACTTAATTTTTTTTTAAATGCCACATATTTAAAAATGCTGGAGCTATTCTTATAACACACCAATATTGTAAATGGCCTCAATGAGAATCATAATTCTGGGAGATTTTCAGGAACATTTTCTATAACATTCCACATAGTGATTAGCAGCTCTTAAATCTTCTGTCGAGTAAATATTGTATTGCGGGGCACCCAAGGGAAACCCTGGTGCTATGTGCAGCTTCATGATGCAAGACCAAAGTGTCAGGCCTAATTACAATCAACACTTTCTCTAGGTAGTGTTCAAAAGCACTTAATAGCATGAAAAACGACTATTATATGTGTGACATGAAGCAAGAACTCAGTTTGTACTTTTGTTCCAGCTGCTGATTTGACAATCTGTTACCAAAAGTGAAATGTTGTGTAATCACAGGTAATTAACTCTATTAATGCCGCGGGAATAGACATTGCATTAAAAAAAATCCAACAAGTAGAAGGAATACTTTGTGGAATAAAATTTATAGATTTAATATTCTCAAAGTTGTCAAAGTAATTTCTTTGTAAATTCAAGGTTATACTAAATAACATTGTTTTGTCAATAGAATGGGACAATCTGCAGTTCTGGGCACAGCCACTAGTGGACAAGCAATTGTTATTATTATTATGCATTGCTTATATAGCACCATCATATTCCTCAGCACTTTACAGACATTATCATTGCTGTCCCCAATGGGGCTAACAATATAATTTCCCTATCAGTAGGTCTTTGGAGTGTGGGAGGAAACCGGAGAACCGGGAGGAAACCCACACAAACATGGGGAGAACCTGAAAACTTGTGGTAGATGATGTCTTTGGTGGGATTTGAATCCAGGATCCCAGAGCTGCAAAGCAACAATGCTGACCACTAAGCCAACAAGCTGCTAACCACTGAGCCCCCATGTGCTATGTAACCAAGGATGTAGCCCTGCCGCAGACTATTTTTTGCTATGATTGGTAGGTAAAACCCACACCAATCAACATAGATGGCTTATACTAAAAATAAGCCATCAATTATATTATTGAAGACTAGTTTAGATAATTTACAATAATTAATATGGGATGTAAACTTTTTTGCAGTAGAGGGACTATACAAAAAGATCAGCTTTTTTTTCCAGAATACTAGAGCAGTTTTTGGGAAAAACTGATTTGCTTTTCTAATTTTAAGCAATAAGATAAAGCTACCTAGTTCTCGATTCATGATGGTGTTTTGCCACAGTTCTGGCATAAATTACGTTGAGATGTAGCAATTTATTTCTGCAACTCAAAGTTGAATAAAAATTTTGTGAGGTTTAGCTTATATACACACGTCTCGGGCAGCTCTGTCAAAATGGGTGGAGTTGGGGTGGGACGGGAGTGTCAAAGCCTGAACTTCATCAAAATTTATACTACTTTAATGACATAAATGAATGACAGGCCAACTGGAGTAACATTTCTGGCACAGATACATTGTAGTTATAAGAGGCACCTAATTCATTAAGAGGCTCCCTATATTCAGACACGAATGCGTCTCAATAAATCAGGGGAAGAGTCTTGAGGAGATCATTTGCATATTCCCAGTGCCTTCTGGGATAAGTGAAGAGTCTCCGCGAGCTCAACGATCACTGGGTTTTGGCCGTTGCAGCTGAAAAGAGGAAATCGGAAAACCAGGGGAAGAGTCTTGAGGAGATCATTTGCATATTCCCAGTGCCTTCTGGGATAAGTGAAGAGTCTCCGCGAGCTCAACGATCACTGGGTTTTGGCCGTTGCAGCTGAAAAGAGGAAATCGGAAAACCAGGGGAAGAGTCTTGAGGAGATCATTTGCATATTCCCAGTGCCTTCTGGGATAAGTGAAGAGTCTCCGCGAGCTCAACGATCACTGGGTTTTGGCCGTTGCAGCTGAAAAGAGGAAATCGGAAAACCAGGGGAAGAGTCTTGAGGAGATCATTTGCATATTCCCAGTGCCTTCTGGGATAAGTGAAGAGTCTCCGCGAGCTCAACGATCACTGGGTTTTGGCCGTTGCAGCTGAAAAGAGGAAATCGGAAAACCAGGGGAAGAGTCTTGAGGAGATCATTTGCATATTCCCAGTGCCTTCTGGGATAAGTGAAGAGTCTCCGCGAGCTCAACGATCACTGGGTTTTGGCCGTTGCAGCTGAAAAGAGGAAATCGGAAAACCAGGGGAAGAGTCTTGAGGAGATCATTTGCATATTCCCAGTGCCTTCTGGGATAAGTGAAGAGTCTCCGCGAGCTCATCTTTCATCGTTTCTAAGAAATCTCAAGATGGAAGAGGCCAGGAGCCATTTGGTGAGCTGCATTTCTTGCTACATGTTCACAGATTTACCAGTGGAAAAGCCAAACTTCACATGCCACAAATGCAAGCTTGTGTCCCTGTTGGAGGAAAAGTTGCAAAATCTCGAAGAGAGGTTAGCTACGTTGAAGATCATTAAGGAAGGTGAAGAGTTCTTGGACAGAGCACAATTATCTCTTCATGTTACAGAAAGAGAAGAAATTCGAAGTGCACCTGAAGAAACAGAGGAATGGAGACATGTGACCCAGAGAAGCAGGAGGATCAGGAGGCAGTCAGCACCCATACTGCTCAGGAACCAGTACCAGGCTCTCACGCAGGAAAACGATGAAGAAATACATCAGGATAAGACTTTGCCAACAAACAGCAACCTTGTACGCCCTCAGAGTCCTCCTGGATGGAGAAAGAAAAATGTTGTGAAGAAGAAACGGAGAGTGGTGGTCATGGGGGATTCCCTGCTGAGAGGAACAGAGGCCGCTATCTGCAGACCGGATATAACTACAAGAGAAATGTGCTGTCTTCCAGGTGCAAAAATTAAAGATGTGTCTGACAGGATATCAGGACTCTTCAGACCTACAGATGACTACCCATTCCTGCTACTACATGTGGGGACAAATGACACTGCAAGAAACGACCTGGAAACCATCTGCAGAGACTTTGAAGACTTAGGCAAGAAAGTGAAAGAACTGGGAGCGCAGGTGGTCTTCTCTTCCATCCTCCCAGTGGATGGCCATGGAACAAGGAGGTGGAATAAGATTCTGCAGGTGAACAACTGGCTACGTCGATGGTGCCGTCAGCAACGATTTGGATTTCTGGATCACGGAGTGAACTACTTATACGATGGACTACTTGCTAGAGATGGGGTGCACCTTACGAAGACTGGAAAGCATGTATTTGGAAGTCGCCTTGCTACACTTGTAAGGAGAGCTTTAAACTAGAACAACATGGGAAGGGAAGCAAAAGACCAGAAAAAGCCATACACCTGACAAATGCTATTGAGAACTCTGCTATTAGAAGTGGAAAGGAAGAACAAAGACGAAAGAATCTAATTAATAAAAATATTGGAGAAAGAGAAACCAATCACAAACTAAAATGTTTCTATACTAATGCACAAAGCATGGGCAACAAACAAGGAGAATTGGAACTACTAACACAGGAACAGAAATATGAAGTAATTGGAATCACTGAAACTTGGTGGGACAATACACATGATTGGAATACAAGACTAGAAGGATACAACTTATTTGCAAGAAACAGACTTGATAAACGAGGAGGGGGTGTCGCATTGTATGTTCGAAACGCGTATATCTGCACAGAGATTGAAGCTTCAGAGACTGGGAGTTCTGTGGAAACTGTTTGGGTAAGAATACAAGGACAGAACAATGGAAAGGACACCATTGTAGGCATTTACTACAGGCCGCCTGTGCAAGCCGAAGATATAGATGAACTCTTTATGCATCAGATGGCCAAGTTCTCCAAAAAATATGACATAGTTGTCATGGGAGATTTCAACTATCCAGACATTTGTTGGGAATCTCTCTCAGGCAAAACTAACAGGTCAAGGAAATTCTTATCCTCTCTTGCTGACAACTTTATCTTCCAAAAGGTAAGGGAGAAAACAAGGGGAACTGCTACCTTGGATCTAATCCTTATAAACAGGGAGGAAATGGTTGAGGAGGTAAAAGTGGCTGGGACCCTAGGAGGTAGCGACCATGCTATTTTAGAATTTTGGATTACTAGAGGTGGAAGACCTGTGAAGACTCAGACGTCAAGGTTAGATTTCAGAAAGGCAGATTTTAAGGGATTCAGAAAGAGAATTGGAGGGATCCAATGGCTGGATATCCTTAAAGACAAAAATGTCCAGGAAGGATGGGAAATCTTGAAAAATGAAATTCTCAAAGCACAGTTGTTAACAATTCCGAAAAGAGGGAAGAATAGGAAGCATTTAAGGAAACCAGGATGGATGAACACAGAACTTAAGCACATGCTAAAAAGGAAGAAAAAATGTTTATAAAATGGAAAGAGAGAGGCATATCTAAAGAAGAATATAATGCTGTCTGCAGAACCTGCAGGGCACAAATCAGATTATCTAAAGCTGAAAATGAACTGAGGCTTGCAAGAGATGTCAAAAGCAATAATAAAGGATTTTGGGGATATGTCAAAAGTAAAAGAAAAGTCAAAGATGCTATAGGATTTTTACAGGATGAAAATGATGAAATGGTAAGACAGGATGTTGAGAAGGCTGAACTTTTAAATTCCTATTTTGCATCTGTTTTCTCTCAGAAAGGAAATGCAACATCAACTGTTATTCACTGTCCTATTAAGGGAATAGAAGAATCCAGGATATCTATAAACAGAAAGATAGTGAGGAAACACTTAGCTAACCTAAATGAATTCAAGTCTCCAGGTCCAGATGAATTACACCCCAGAGTACTGAAGGAGATAGCAGAAGAAATTTTTGAACCCCTCTCCATAATCTTTGAAAATTCTTGGAGAACAGGAGAAGTGCCAGAAGACTGGAGAAGAGCAAATGTTGTTCCTATCTTCAAAAAGGGGAAGAAGATGGACCCAGGCAACTATAGGCCGGTGAGTCTGACTTCTATACCAGGAAAGATCTTTGAACAAATTATTAAACAACATATATGTCAATACCTGGATAAGAATGAAGTGATTAAACAGAGTCAGCATGGGTTTCTAACTAATAAGTCATGTCAGACTAACTTAATTTCCTTCTATGACGGTATCACTGATTGGGTGGATCAAGGAAATGCTGTAGATATAGTATATCTTGACTTCAGCAAAGCATTTGACAAAGTCTCTCATACAATCCTTATTGAAAAAATGACTAAGTATGGAATGGACAAGGCAACTGTTAGGTGGATTCATAGCTGGCTTAGTGATCGGACCCAAAGAGTGGTCGTAAATGGCTGCACATCCAGTTGGAAGAATGTCTCAAGTGGGGTACCACAGGGCTCTGTCCTGGGCCCTGTATTGTTCAACATCTTTATCAACGATTTAGATGAAGGAATTGAGGGTAAACTGATTAAATTTGCTGATGACACAAAGCTAGGAGGGATAGCTAATACTAGAGAAGAGAGAGAGAGGATTCAAAAAGATTTAAATAAACTGGAGAAGTGGGCAGCAACTAACAGAATGGTTTTTAACAGGGAGAAATGCAAAGTACTACATCTGGGCAATAAAAATGAAAAAAGCATATATAGAATGGGAGGAATAGGGCTAAGTGACAGCACATGTGAAAAAGACTTGGGTATACTAATAGATCACAGACTGAATATGAGTCAACAGTGTGATGCAGCAGCAAAAAAGGCAAATGCAATTCTAGGATGTATTAACAGAAGCATACAGTCTAGATCACGTGAAGTCATTATTTCCCTCTACTCCTCTTTGGTCAGACCTCATCTGGAATATTGTGTCCAGTTTTGGGCACCACATTTTAAAAAAGACATCAACAAACTGGAGCAAGTTCAGAAAAGAGCGACCAGAATGGTGACCGGTCTGCAAACCCTGTCTTATGAGGAAAGGTTGCAGGATTTGGGAATGTTTAGTTTGCAAAAGAGAAGACTGAGAGGAGACTTAATAGCTGTCTACAAATATCTAAAGGGCTGTCACATTGTAGAAGGATCAACTTTATTCTCATTTGCACAAGGAAAGACTAGAAGCAATGGGATGAAACTGAATGGGAAGAGACACAGATTAGATATTAGAAAAAACTTTTTGACAGTTAGAGTGATCAATGAGTGGAACAGGCTGCCACGAGAAGTGGTGAGTTCTCCTTCAATGGAAGTCTTCAAACAGAGGCTGGACAGACATCTGACTGGGATGATTTAGCGAATCCTGCTTTGAGCAGGGGGTTGGACCAGATGGCCCAGGAGGTCCCTTCCAACTCTACGATTCTATGATTCTATGATTAGGTCCTGTGACTTTTGTGAAGTTCAGCAAGCTAATGTTTCTGCATATAATAATACTTAAAACAAGTACCCACAGGACATACTCATAGCAGATCTAATTAAAATTTGTAAATTGACCATCATTTGCCTTTGAAATCTCTAGCATTTCAGTTTGTGCTCTTAATGTCGCTGAGGATTTCATCCTTAACTTATGGTATTTTCTGATGTAGAAATTCCAAAGTAGATATGACCTATGTGAACCCCTAAAGAGTACGTACACCGTTTCAACATTTCAAGGCTAAGACCTAAGAGCTCTAAAGGCTGAGACTTTTAGACACAAATTTGTTCATTCAGTGTCTCGTAAATGGGTTGTCTCAACCACTGTCTCACTGAGTCGGCTAGCTTTAGTGACCCTTTACTCTTCTGATGTTGCAGAGGCAAAGTGGTCACTGGTAGCAGCATTGGCGAGCATACAGTTCAGATTAGACCATGCCACTGGTCTGAACTGTCAATCTTCAGAAGCGCACTGCCACTCGGCATGCAGGAAGCAGAGGAGCAGTGCGCTCCTGAAGAAGATTAGATAAGCCCTTTAATTAAGCAGGATGACAAACACTTTAATCTGCATCCAGCAACGCATATGACCCACTGATTAATTTTTCAGAAAGAGCACTGTTTACGGATAATTCTAGGGATTTATTCAATTGCCATTTATGTAGTATTATTTTGTTCTTAGTAACAGACTATAGCTTGCCATGAATGCTACAATAATAATTATCATGTGCAATATAATGAAGGGAGTAGTTAAAGGTCAAATCAAAGGTGAAACGTCTCCAAAAATCAACTCCTTGAGAATACCACCCCCTTTACAAGACCAAATTATGCTTTACAGATTTCCATCATATATTATGGATACTTGCTATCTATTTTGCGGAGACAAACCTCCTGTTAATTTTTTTCAGAAGTGTAATGCACTTAGGTTTCATATATGATGTGTATTGCTGCCTGCATGAATGCCACACAATTTTTTCGGTCACAGCTATACACCATTAAACTTACAATTAAATGCACCCAAGCAAGAGAAATGTGAACCTAGATTGATAACCTAGCTTATATCTATTGTTGCCTGCTAGAAGAAATACAAAAAGAGCAATATCCTTCCTTAACAGATTGATCCCACGCATGTCAGGCCTGAAAACAAGCACTATCTGTAACAACACAAGCAGCCTTTATCCTATTCAGGTAATTACAGGCTCAGGTCAAGGATTCAAGACCATATTGATTTCACCGCTGTACCTGTAATGACTCTCAAGCACTGGCTGTATCTGCTCAGGCAGGGACTGCCTTAAAGGTTGTGCGACGCCAGAAATCCTCAGGCTCTATCATTGCCAGTAATAAGACACCAATGACCATTCGAGCTTTTCATTTATTGCCTACAGCAAATATAGCAGATTGGGAGT
Organism: Dendrobates tinctorius; assembly: GCF_039654945.1. NCBI lineage: Eukaryota > Metazoa > Chordata > Amphibia > Anura > Dendrobatidae > Dendrobates > Dendrobates tinctorius. The sequence continues at coordinate 34,835,299 of NW_027361675.1, forward strand.
TCATGCTACATTCACACGTGATCACTGATATATGAATTTTTACCAACAATACTGATATAGAGCACATAATTCAAGGCAAAAATAAAAACCAATATAGATATTTTATTATTTTAATATTATTCTATTATTACTGGGAAATATTATTATGGTGCACATGTACAGTAAATTGTAATTATGTGTCCAGTATTTGACCAAACCTGGCAAGAGTCAAATTTTATGGATCAACAGCCTTTAGCAATACAACCCAGAATTATAGTAAAAGATAATTCTCATCTTTATTGGTGGATATTGTCGGAACGTGTTGAAATATTTTCCCCTCTATTCCCCCGATTATAAGTTTTATTTTTTACTGTTTACAGCTCATTGACTAGAGGGACAATCATTGGATAAGGGAATATGTACAGTGCGTACAAGCTTTTTCCACTGCACTGAAGCTAGCCAAGATCTCTAAAATGGACTGTTATTTCCCAATCTTGATCAGTATTAGCGCCACTGCACTTCCAATGCTACATCATATAGTAGACGGGAGAGCACAGTTAATCATCGGGAAAGCACTGTCAATCATGCAGGAGTGCCAGCCCCCAGCAATCAAGACATTGGCTGGCTGGCGAGCAGTATGCTCCCGAACAGATAACATTGGCCCAACCCTTTGCCATAACCTAAAGTAATATCACTGATCTGCTTACACAGAGAAGTGATAAGTGGTAATAACACATCAGCTTTTTCCTTTTTTTCAGTTCCAAACCAAACAGAGTATTAGGGTTTCTGAACTACTGGGTGATACATTAAAAAAAAAAATCTCTAATTATATATGTTCTTTACTGAAATTTGAGCAGAAAAGAAAAAATACATCTTACTTCTTTTAAGATACTTGTTTTGCAGCCTTATTTTTTTTTTTTACCAATGGAACTCAGTCAATCATTTCCTGGATCAGTTTAGTCACACCATCAGCAATAGCGGCTTGTTTTTATGGAGTTCATTTGTTATGGCTACAGAGTAAGCACTTTATTACAACCACGTGCGCTGCCACACAAAAATATTACTTTATATGCAATCTAGTCCAACATATACAGCTGCACAGATCTAATGTCTTAAGGTATAAAAGTACAAAGGAAACCTTAAATTTTATACTAAAGATCCACTGTCTCCAATGAGCCTTAGTAACTTGTGACTTGTCACTGTTTCCTCAAAGCAGTGCTATAAGGGTATGTGCACACGTTGCGGATTTGCTGCGCATCTGCAGCAGATTTTCCCCTGTGGATCCGCTGCAGATCCGCAAGTGATTTACAGTACAATGTTATTCTATGGGGGAAAAAAACGATGTGGCACATGCTGTGGAAAATTCTGCACGGAAACTCAGTGTTTTTTTCTGCAGCATGTCAATTCTTTGTACGGATTCTGCAGCGTTTTTACACCCATTCCATTATAGAAATCCACAAGTGTAAAAACGCATGCCAAATCCGCACAAAATCCGCAATAAATCTGCAGGAAATCCGCATTAAAAACACGCAGATTTTGACCTGCGGATTGTGCCAAAAAAAGCAGATTCCAAGCGGAAAATTCTGCACAGCAATCCGCAACATGTGCACAGTGGCCAGATACACCATGACCCATGATGTTCAGATGAATACTCTTATACAATTTACAGATAGATATTGGTTAGGGTCCAGATAAATTAAGGGCGATCAAGGAGTTTCTGGGCCCCTGACAAGATTTTGACTCCCTGGTGGTCTAAGGGTCAAAAAGGTTATGGTCATTTCTTTTTAAATTTAGAGAAGTAGTTTTTTTGTACCAACTCACGCAGTCCACCATAGTAAATAGGTTAATACCAAGATCCCCTGCAGCCTAGAATAGTGAAGACTTTAATGCTAACATCACTGATATCTAATGTTCTCTAACATTAATACCAAAATCTTAATTGATCTAAGATACAAGAAGGAAGGCGGGGTTAATGCCATTCTGACACGCGGTTTAGGGTAGGAAAGGTGCAGCTTCCTTGGAAGACATGATAGCCAGGCTATTGTCTCTGTGATCATGTACAGGTTTCATAAACACTTCCCCAATCAATAGGAGGAAAACCATGTAAACTGTCCATAGTAAATATTCAAAGTGCAGTAGAGCATTAGCTGTAGTTTGAATTCAGACCACCTTTAGTTATACAGTCTGCTAATGAATGTGTGTGAAGTACAACTGAATTTCTCACTAGTTTCTATTCTGCAGTCGTTATCTGTAATTTTCAGTTGAGCTATTGGGTGAAGACTAGCTGCTGTGATGTCTCCCATACACAATACACATTAGACATGAAGAATTCCTTCCTACCTCTATGTTACACATATTCAAAATTAGCAAAAACTTGGGGTAACATTATACAGCAGTACTGAGCTGCGGAACTGTGAATCCAGCACTGAAGTTACATAAAACATTTGCCTGTGTCTCCTTTCTTCTCAATACATTTTAGCAGAAGTTATAATCTAATACTTCAGTTAGCTGGCAGTCAGTATTGCTTTAATTTTTGATAATTTCTCTGCTAATATTTGTTATCAATTTGCTTATATTTGTTGGTTTTATTGATTTTTGACAATGCTTGTTGAAATGATGGAGACCATTTAATAAATTATCCAGCAAGGAATGCAGGTCATACAAATTGCATGGTCTTAAAATGAATGAGTACATTCAAACTTAAAATTTTGTATTTTTTTAATATATATAAAAAAAACTATTTATATGTTTATAGTGAAAAAGATTTAGGTCTACCATGCATTAACAAACTGCAAAACCTAATATTTAGTAGGATTTCATGCAAACTAAAACATCCTTTATTTTCTTACAGTTGCCCAGGTCAGAACAAATTAAATTGCCATACTGACACATCTGTGTGAGTCACGATGATTTGATTACAAATGAAGTCATATCCTTGTCTTGTCACCAATGTAACAATAAATGTATATTAAATTAGAATGTTTTGCTGCGTATTGTAAAGGAAATACAGAAAGACTCCAGTGAAAAATAATGCAATATTAACATGCTCATCACCGGAGAGAGGTACATCTACGCCATTCAAATATAAAAGATGGTAAATAAATACGAGTGCCAATATTACAACCTTTTTTTCTTGGTGAGACAAAAAGATGACTGGTGATAAGAGAAGGCGCCACAAAACCTCCATCTCCTATCACACATCTTCAGTGCAAGGTGCACGGCCTGGAATCACTTCCTGGTACAAATCCGCCAGTAAAATTTTTACAAGCCATACCTCAGACCTGTTTACAGCTACAAACATCCTCATAAGATTTAAATAAGTGATAAAAGTATGTGCGGCCAATTGTAAACTGTAGAAACGTCACCAAACTAAAGAGACACTATCAACGCAGGCTTCAGTAACATCAGCTGCACATATCAGTTATAACATGATGTTTTATAAATGTGTGCCATAAGGAGGAAAAAAGAAGAATCACATGAACCGAATAATATTAATCCAAACTTTGATTCCACTTTAGCATTTCACATGCTATTAAAATTAAAGGTATCTAACATGTTAAATGTCAAACTATGCAAAATATACTGTATACCTTTGCATATATACATTATATATATACACTACTAGTCAAAAGTTTGGACAGAACTGTTCATGCAGTGGTTTTCCTTGTGCACATTGTTAGGTCCAGAAATATTTGGACAGTGACCAAATCTTCGTGATTTGGGCTCTGCATGCCACTGTTTTGGATTTAAAATTTAACAACTGAGATGCAATTGGGTAGACTTTAAGTTTTAATTAAAGGGGTTGAACAAAAATATCCTGTAAAACGTTTAAGAATTGCAACCACATTTCTACAAAGCCTCCTCATTTCACGGGCTCAAAAGTAAATGAACAAATTAAGTTTATCATAAATAAGATTTTCATTTCTAGAGATTCCTTTGCAGGCAATAACTGCCTGAAGTCAGGAAGCCATGGACGTCACCAAACACTAGATTTCCTCCTTTGTGATTCTTTGCCATGGCCTTTACTGCAGGTGACGTCAGTTGTTGCTTATTTGTGGGTCTTTTTGTCTTAAAGTGTTTTTATTTTCATGGGGGCAAACATTCAGATCAAGAAGGGTTTGTCCTAGTAGTAATAACCCCTTCTCGATCTGAAGGTTTGCACCTATGAAAATGAAAACATTTATACTCACCTCCTGCGTTGAAGCTGTTCCAGCGGTGTCAGCACTCACATTCCCAGGGCTCACCTGACGTTGCTATGACACTAACACATAAATCATGTGACCAATCAGCACTGGTGTTGCTGTGGAGAAAAAGTTGTTCAAGTAGTGGACAATTCCTTTAAGTTTTGTCTTAAGCACGTGAAACGCAAGCTCAATGGAGTTGTGGTCAGGTGATTGATTCTGTCATTGAAGAATATTCAATTTCTTTGCCTTTAGAAACTCCTGGGTTGTTTTTGCAGTATGTTTTGGGTCATTGTCCAACCATACTATGAAGTGCCGTCCAATCAACCTTGCTGCATTTGGTTGAATCTGAGCAGAAAGTATAGCGCTTTACACTTCAGAATTCATCCGGCTGCTTCTGTCTTCAGTCACATCATTAATAAACACTAATGACTCAGTGCCATTGTAAGCCATAAATGCCCATCTCATCACACTGCCTCCGACATGTTTTACAGAGGATGTGGTGTGCTTTGGATCATGAGCCATTCTAAGCTTTTTACATATTTTCTTCTTCCCAGAATTCTGGTATAGTTTGATATTAGTTTCATCCATCCAAAGAATGCTTTTCCAGAACTGTGATAACATCAATAGATGTTGCCAAAATCTAATCATGCCTTTATATTTAAAAAAAAAAAAAAAAAGGCTTAGTAATGGCTTGCACCTTTTGGTAAACAATCTGTATTTCCTCTCATGAAGTTCTATATATTATTCAAACTGGACAGATTTGTGGTGAAAAACCTGCGCTGCTGTACAAATCATGATCCAACAGTAAAGATGAAAGTGATGGTTTATTTTCTTTCTCTACAGGAAAGATGTATATCTTTGTACCGTGTTAGCCAGTAGATAGAAAAATATTCAGGATTGAGAGTCCTCAGTAGTTGATACCTTTTAATGGCTAACTGAAAAGATGGTAACACATTGCAAGCTTTCGAGACTACTCAGGTCTCTTCATCAGGCTAGACTAATACAAAATCTGAAGTCACATATTTATGCACAATACAGCCTAATACAGGCTGTATTGTGCATAAATATGTGACTTCAGATTTTGTATTAGTCTAGCCTGATGAAGAGACCTGAGTAGTCTCGAAAGCTTGCAATGTGTTACCATCTTTTCAGTTAGCCATTAAAAGGTATCAACTACTGAGGACTCTCAATCCTGAATATTTTTCTTTCTCTATGCATTTCAAAGTCTCAAGGACTTCTTCAGGATTTTTATGGTCTTTACCCAGGGGTCATTGCTCACAGGATTCTCTTGGGACATGTCTTTGGGCTGGTGTGCATAAACATCATGCTAGCAATGCCCCCTTGACAAACACTATAAAAAATAAGCACTAAGTAAAAAGCTACATATATTTGGAACCGTGTGGCAGGTTAAAAACAAACTTGAATATTTTTGACCTGCTGACAAGTCATCTTCCTCTTGCAATTTCCCCAAGTAATTAATTTGAACAATGAAAACTTGTGCAAGTTGGGCAACTCCCATGATAGACACATCAATGACAGCAAGCAGAGATCATGAAAACCAAAAGAAATTGATAGAGATCGAATACTAGAAAAATTGTGTACCTTTTAGGATGCATACAATACATTCAATACTATGCCGTTTGCTATGCTGGAATACTTCTTCAAGGAAAGAAGAACATAACGACCAATAAGCAATCAGCAAGTGAAAAGGTAAAATCTAGTCAACATGAACGGGAACTTCACAAACAGACTGTAACTGTGATCCTTCATGACATGTTCAAGAGGAAAAATATTATTTTTCTCATGATTGAAGGCATATTCTGGGGTAAGCAGCACACAGGATGTGTATGGTGAAAAATGACCAGCATGCCAGGAGACAAACATGTAAATGCCACAATTCTTGAATGGCCTACCAATGCAAACAGTTCTGGTAACATCTTAATTGAACTTCTCTTACTTTGCCTGAAATGTGCTTTAGATAAAAACACATCTAGCACTCCACAGTAGATACAACTATACTGAACCACATGTGTGGTTGTTGCATCATATTACAGTAGAAGGACTCTTATGTAAAAACCTTCAAACCAGTATGGCACCTTGTGATGACACATCAGGGTTTTCAGATGCTCCTCTAAATCCCATATGTTACTGTAATGGACATTATACCCTGCAGGCAGAAAATATGCTCTGCTCAAAATGTCAAAAGGTAACGCAACTGCTGGATTGTGAGTCACCTGAAAATAGTTCAGAAAAAGTACTACACTACAGGTCCATTAGTGATACAATATGCAAGACATAAAGAGTACCATTCGATACCACAATCAGATGTACTGCAATGTTGTACAAGAGAGCAAGAAACCACATTCTGTGTTGAATCTGTAATATCCCACACTGTTCCTGAAATTTAAGTAGCAAATGAAATGTGACTGACTGTTATCAACGAAAAGTCATTTAGATTGTAACTTGAATTGACAGATATCAAGTCCTGAAAACAAATCCACTGTGCCATTGATAATGCAGTATGGCTGCCATTTGCTCAGTTTTCAAAAGGATAGCTGTGTTTAGGACCCTCCAATGCAAATCTAATGAAAGCCATTTAGGTTTAAGTGATCTGAAATGGAGCATTTTACAGCATGGTATGGACTAGCATGACAGTCTTCCAAGAACATTATAGAGTAACTGTGAAAAAGATGTTTATTAAACCACTACCAACATGCTATAGTCTTTGACTGCATTACAGTAGTGTCCTAATCTCTACAGCTAGTGGGTGTGCTAAAAGTGAACATGCCATTACTACTACCCATTGCAGCCTCACACCTCAGCTCCACATTTCCCTTTAAATGGAGAAAGGACCGTATCAAATATTTCGGTACTACAATTCCAGTAGATACCTCAAAGATCTACCCACTTAATTTTGTGCCACTATTGTGAAACTTGGAGGAAGATCTATCACAATGGTCCAGGCTATCGGTCTCCTTGTTTGGCCGAAATAACATCCTGAAGATGGACATTTTCCTAGAATTCTTTATCTGTTCCATACTATTCCTTATAATTTACCCAAAGTCTTTTTTTCAGAAGATTAAAGCAATTTCTTCTAAATTTATTTGGGGGGCATCTAAACCTAGATTATCATACACGGTTTTGACAAGACCTAAAACCTCAGGGGGCATGGGTGTCCCGCATTTTGTGGCATACCATAGAGCATCAATATTAAATAGCATTTTGCATATAATCATAAAGCCTTCCAAGAGACTATGGACTGAACTGGAGTAACACTTAAACCCGTCCCACTTGCTAAACTACTTTGGGGTGGACATACTTTTAGATCCATAACATCTCCCCTAACATTCTTATATCGTGTTCTTTTAAATATCTGGGACAAAAAAATTAATAAATATAAAATATCATCTGATCCGGGTCCGTTGTCTTCTATACTCTATAATCCTCAAGATGATAGTGGTTTCCATTTCTTAGACACACTAGATAATTCATTGCCCCAGATGAGACAGGTTGTCTCCACGAGTGGCTTAAAACCCTTAGAGAGTCTTATTACACCAGGGCGTTCATTTGGTCAGGCTTGGATGGGGTACCGCCGTATCCATAGTCGATATCATTCATGAAGCGTGGATCAGACCTTTAACTGATTTTGAAAAAAATCTGTATTGGGAGGAGACTTCCTTTGCATTGTATTTCTTTGCTATGCAGGCTGCTGAAGAGGGAAGAGGTGCTAAGGACCCGTGTTCCCTATCAAGACCAATGGGAAAAGGAACTAGGTAAAAACATCTGTACTTCTGATTGGCATAAATCGTTCATTATTACTCACAAATTATCTATATCATGTCACATCCAGGAAACTAATTACAAGATGATCTCAAGATGGTAAAGGACACCAGACAGCATTCATCACATGTATCCTAATATAACAAGTGTTGGAGATGTGACTCCACTGTAGCTAACATGACCCATATCTTGTGGTCTTGCTCCCAAATATCCAAATTGTGGACAGGATTATTTGATCTATTCAATAAATTATTCTGCACTAACTTCCTGAACTCTCCAGAAACAGCTTTACTATCAATATTCCCTATATCCATTTCTACCATTAAAAAGGGACTATTTAGAGTATTTTTAATGAGACAGATTATCCCCAGCATTGGAGATCAATCATCATTCCTTCTAACTTGGAATGGGTTGAGGCGGTAGATAAGCTTATTCACACAGAGAAGCTCATAGTCTCTGACAGTTGGCTGAAATTGGACTCATACAAATGTATGAGAGCTTGGCTACCCTGGACATCATTCAGAAAGTCATCTGAATTTAGATCTTGGCTAACATCGCCATCCTAGTGATGATGAGCCATTAGTATCACACTCAGAATATGCAAAATTACCCTCCCTATACCTTCCTCCCGTGTTGGCCTTTGTGTTCCCCCGATTCTTCCCTATCGTATCTTGTCATTTGAATACAATTTATTCACATAACATGATACGTTCAATACTAATTGTTGCACTATATGACCCCTTTCCAAATAAGTATATGCTGGTTAATATACTTACATTTTGTTGATTGTACTTTGTACCTGTTGTGCAACCTGAATTTGATTTTGATGTATGTTGAAACATCAATTGTTAATTATAACTTCAATAAAAATATATTGAACCATAAACAGGCACCCTTATCCCATGATGTAACACTTTTCTTATCGGCATCTGAGTATGCCTTATCACAAAGTGTTACATTTGTACATTCTTCCTACATTCAACTTTACAATCCAGTGATTGTGCTGCTGACTACTAATTCTCATGTATATACTGTATTGTCTTACATTGCTTCCTATGACAGTATCTCCATATACCATGACCATTACAGCTGGCATTTCTTACTCCTTAGTATATGAGCCCAGTCACTACATCTCTAAATACACCCCCGCCATAATGAGCCTAAACCAGGGGACATTACTGCAATACCTCATCACTTACATTGTGGCCCTCCACATATCTACCATTTCAAGGGACAACATGTCTATACATGCACAAATTAATCTCTGGTTTCTTTATTTACAGATAATCAGCCTCACCATAGTCTATCTATTTGGAGGAATCATATCCTACCGTAGTCATATCAGAAATCTGTACTATCAACTAAAGTGTTCTTGCTACTTGACTTATGTAGTCTCCCAAATTTGTCAAGCCCCCTTACTTTCCATCCAAAGAAGATTCTTGTTGCTTGGTTATACACTCACTGGCCACTTTATTAGGTACACCTGTCCAACTGTGTGTTAAGACTTAATTTCTAATCAGCCAATCACATGGCGGCAACTCAGTGCATTTAGGCATGTAGACATGGTCAAGACAATCTCCTGCAGTTCAAACCGAGCATCAGTATGGGGAAGAAAGGTGATTTGAGTGCCTTTGAACGTGGCATGATTGTTGGTGCCAGAAGGGCTGGTCTGAGAATTTCAGAAACTGCTGATCTACTGGGATTTTCACGCACAACCATCTCTAGGGTTTACAGAGAATGGTCCGAAAAAGAAAAAAAATCCAGTGAGCGGCAGTTCTGTGGCCGGAAATGCCATGTTGATGCCAGAGGTCAGAGGAGAATGGGCAGACTGGTTCGAGCTGATAGAAAGGCAACAGTGACTCAAATTGCCACCCGTTACAACCAAGGTAGGCAGAAGAGCATCTCTGAACGCACAGTGCGTCGAACTTTGAGGCAGATGGGCTACAGCAGCAGAAGACCACACTGGGTACCACTCCTCTCAGCTAAGAACAGGAAACTGAGGCTACAATTTGCACAAGCTCATCGAAATTGGACAGTAGAAGATTGGAAAAACGTTGCCTGGTCTGATGAGTCTCGATTTCTGCTGCGACATTCGGATGGTAGGGTCAGAATTTGGCGTAAACAACATGAAAGCATGGATCCATCCTGCCTTGTATCAACGGTTCAGGCTGGTGGTGGTGGTGTCATGGTGTGGGGAATTTTTTCTGGGCACTCTTTGGGCCCCTTGGTACCAATTGAGCATCGTTGCAACGCCACAGCCTACCTGAGTATTGTTGCTGACCATGTCCATCCCTTTATGACCACAATGTACCCAACATCTGATGGCTACTTTCAGCAGGATAATGCGCCATGTCATAAAGCTCGAATCATCTCAGATTGGTTTCTTGAACATGACAATGAGTTTACTGTACTCAAATGGCCTCCTCAGTCACCAGATCTCAATCCAATAGAGCATCTTTGGGATGTGGTGGAACGGGAGATTCGCATCAGGGATGTGCAGCCGACAAATCTGCGCCAACTGTGTGATGCCATCATGTCAATATGGTCCAAAATCTCTGATGAATGCTTCCAGCACCTTGTTGAATCTCTGCCACGAAGAATTGAGGCAGTTCTGAAGGCAAAAGGGGGTCCAACCCCTTACTAGCATGGTGTACCTAATAAAGTGGCCAGTGAGTGTATTTACTATTCTTTTTATCAGTTTGCTTATATCTACCATCGCTATTGGAGTATACTTTTCACTTACTTTTATTTCATTGCAGTTTGTTGTTTTCTGCCCATGTGTTGTTTCATTTTTTAGAGGAGTGATGATTACTTGTATTCACTGACACAAATTTACATTTGTGTTTTCCCTAGTCTGATGAAGGTCTAAAGTAGACTGAAATGTTATTTTTCTGTATTGCATCATTACAAGATTTTCTTCTTCAACACCATAAGGAGTGCCAGTTCTTTTTCTCTTGATACATATGGGGTGGTACCCTTCTATTGCACCCATAGATACAGAGCGATGTTTAGTGAACACACTACTTTAAGTTTTTACATACTTTTTCTTGCCCCAACTTGGGTTTGAGTTAAGACTAGTGTCAGGCATAGTGCTAGTATTATAGATAGGGTTAGGGCAATAAAATACTTCCATGAAAAAGAAAACACAAAAATTTAACAAAAAAATAAAAAGATAAAACAATCTAACAATGCACTTATATTTTTAAAAATCTTATGTCTAACAGTCCATGGATTAGGGAGAGCATAATATGTGCTTTGCTACGGGAGCTGTCAATTCAAAACATGGCACTGCGTAGAGGTTTGGAAATCATTTGGCTTCAATAAAAATACTAGTTGGTTTGTAAAGTTGATAGGACTAATTATTCAAAATGATCTAATAAATAGTTAGCATACTTAGGATCTGCTTACATTGATGCCCTTAACACAGCAATATGCCCAGATCTAAGAATGGCTGGTTTGAAATACTAATATCACACCATTATTATTAATCTTTATTTTAAATCCATTGTTTTATCTTGCAAACATCCTACACAAATCTTTTTTGTGTTTGTTACAGTTTCTTTTTCCTGTGTAAAACCTCAATCCACTCAACAGTCTCAGGGGATTTCCGAATCACTTTGGATTAAAATCCTTTTGACTCCAAACTGCTTGACTAATACTCTGCATTTAATAATTCTACTTGTGATAGATTTTACTTGACAAAATCGTATTGGAACCTATGTTGGCTTAGAGCTGGACATGAGCATGCAAACCAGTCGTTATTATATTATATTGAGGATATAAGATCGGAGGGGCAATTACTAATTACAGTTTTATTTCTGTAAAGACATATGTAACTTTACAGCCTTTTCACTTTGCCAGGGTCGTTAAATAAAAATGTAATTAGTATATTTAACAGCATACACATTCCAAAATATATCAAGCTGAGCAGGTCACCAAGAATATGCTACTCTGTATGCAGACAGCACGTTATATAAGGCTTCATTTACAAAATCAGATAATCATTAAAATGATGAAGGATGCGACTGCAACTCATGACAAGCAAATAATGTCAGACAAGTGTTTATACAGGACGATAGTCATGAATGAAATGGCTGAAAAGCGGTTGTTACATTGTAAAGCCCCCGCTACACACTGCGATATTGCTAGCAATATCGCTGTAAAGTCACCGATTTTGTGACGTTGCTGCGATATTGCTAGCGATATCGCTGCATGTGATACTTACCTCCGACCCGCTCCCCCGCTGCTCATCGTTGGTCGCGCGATAACTCCCTGGACCATTCCTCGTCGGCCACTTCCTGCTGCGCTTCCTGTGGCGCTGACGAGCGAGGCGTGGAGCCGGGCAGGAGAACGCAGGATCGCCGCGTCTGACAGGTAAGTAGCGACCCCCGACCCCTGCTATGTCGCTGGTGAGATCTGCCTGTGTGGCAGCTCACTAGCGACCACTTAGCGATGCACCAGCGATCCATATCGTTGTCGGGATCGCTGGTGCATCGCTAAGTGTAACGGTACCCTAACATTGAATATCATGCACTGTGTTCACACAGATAATCTAAAGTGTAGGTGTCTTCAATGTTCAAATCCCATAAGTAATACTAATTCTCTGAATACATGATATTATAAAGTATTGTACATTCATTTCTGTTGATACTGTAAAAGAATATTTAATTGTATTAACGAAACAAAATATTTTCTTCTTATTACAAATATGTTACGAATATGTACTCATTCCAATTCTCCAAATGGTAAGGAGGTATTGCCTTGCAACATGGTAAACGTTGTTTAAGAATTTCCATTTCTCTTTTTTGTCGGTCAAATCGTAGAACATACATACAATATCCATTTACATTTCACAATTTTTTGCAAACTGAACAAGAACTGTTTTGCTCACATAAATGATTTCCTGCATTATGAACGAGCTTTTCTGGATGCATCGTTCGGTCGCTCAACCCATTCACATTACACAATCATCATGAACAATGGGCAGAAGATACCATTGGAATCTGACAGATTATCAGCCAGTGTAAGTGGGCCTTAAGTTTAGGAGTCCAGTGAGCAGAGTCACTTAATGAGTGACAGACTGTTAGGATTGGCGGAATACACCAAATAAATTATAAACAGGTGCGTTCGCAACCCGGGGTCCACTGTGTGGTGATGGAGAAACTGCAGCTAGCACAATGGCGGAGCAAGGCTGCGAGAAAACACTTAAAGCACACTGAGTTAAAAGTCACTCAGTGTGCACAAAGCGCAAAGTAACAAGCTTTGTTACACCACAGAGCGGTACTATGAAGCAAAGCAGAAAGGACTATACCCTGTTAGACTGCACAGGCGTATAGAAAAATACTATTGGGGTCCCTATAACTTAACCCCCCAGGGAAAACTAAGCTGGTGGTTGACCCTGCTCTGACACACGGTGTGCTTTAGCATGCGCGCCTGAGGATGCCCGATGCACATGCTAAGTTTAGGTGGGAGTTCCCACCCTACACTGCCTGTCTAGACCAACACTCGCAGTGCTATTAGCGACACACGTGTACACAGGCTGGTAAAGTAGCCAACACACCAAACACACATGATACTAGTGCACCGACATGTGCCATTGAGAGCTTTTTATACCTTGCTCAAGTCCAGACAGACAGGAACTTGCCTGTGGACCAATCTGAAGCTGCCCCATCACCAGAGCACCTGATGTCCGAACACCAATGGGAAGGCACCGTATCATGGACATGCTCAGTAGGGTGAAATCTGGACCTGGGCTCCAGAGCACAGCGCAGCACGTGTAAACTAGTAGTCACCATAGGCTTAGCTGGAGGGCCATCAGTAACTACACATGCAACATGAACCTGGGCAAGGCGCTGCGACCAAAGTCTGTGCTGATCAGTCATCTCAGCAGCCGAGCCTGAATGGGAGACCACAGCACCAGACAAGGCTTGAGATCTATCCCGTTCAGCGGGAGAATCCCAACGCCTAACACAGACTGCCCTTATGAGAATGCATATAATGAAACTGTGAATCATTGAGTAGGACCCACAGAACTTCTAAGTCCTGAATGTGCATGGATTTACATAAAGAAAAAACAGTTTATACTGAGTATTTCCCATAAATCGATACATCTGTTCAGCATCTTCAACTCAATAGCATGCATATATAGCATTACAGTAGGAGCTCCAGTGGCGACTGAGCTTATATGTCACTGACTTGATTTATAATGAGCTCACAGAACTGGTGATGGGGCAGAAACACTCACTCCTTTGACAAAACAGCCAGGAAAATGTGTGTTCTGAGTCCTTGTTTTTTCGCCTGTATACATACTTATCATAAGTGACATATTTCTCCTGTGGCCAGGAGATGTGATATATACCGACCAGGAACTGAAGCAGCTCTGCATGGTTGGACACATTGACAGCGGGGGCACATTTATAAGATTATCTCAGCACAGGGACATTTTTTTAATATAAATTTTATTGAAAATTTTCACAACAAAGGGTATCAACAAAGAAAGCATTATCCATGTCACAGGTGCCATGTCACATTTCAAGACTTAATGCGATAATAATATCCTGAATATTTACTTCCAGCATTTCAAACAGAGAATGAATGAAAAATTTAAGGATTGTCCTTACAATACTTCCTTCCCTATATAACAGTTCCAGGAACAGCATCAAAAATAAAGACGGCTTCAAGCACAAAAAGGAGAGGGGTAAGAGGGGAATTGGGGGGGAATTCTCCCAACCTGCCTCTTTTAACCAAACCAAATGCTTATCTCACTCCTCTCCCGACAAGCAGATGCCTTTCACCAGTTAAAGGGAAACTGTCACCTTCTATTTCAGCTATGATCTGCAGCCACTACCTTCCAGGGCTTATCTACAGTATTCTGTAATGCTACAGATAAGCCCCCGATCTAACCTGAAAGAGAAGAAAAACAAGTTTTATTATACTCACCCAGGGTGGTCCGGTCCGATGGGCATCACAGGTCTGCTGCCTCCCATCTTCATACGATGTTGTCATCTTCCTTGCTTCGTGTCATAGTTCCTGCGCAGGCGTACTGATCTGCACTGTTGAAGGCAGAGCCAAGTACTGCAGTGCGCAGGTGCTGGGAAAGGTCAGAGAGGCCCAGTGCCTGTGCACTGCAGTACTTAGATAAGCCCTCAACTGGGAAGATCAGTACGCCTGCACAGGAGCCACGACACAAAGCAAGGAAGATGACAACATCGTATGAAGATGGGAGGAGCTGGACACGGACCTGCGATGACCATTGGACCAGACCGCCCCCGGGTGAGTATAATAAAACTTGTTTTTCTTCTCTTTCAGGTTAGATCGGGGGCTTATCTATAGCATTCTATAATGCTGTAGATAAGCCCCAAAAGGCAGTGGCCACAGCTCATAGTTGAAAAAGTAGGTGATAGGTTCCCTTTAATTTAGGCGCATTAGTATGCCAACCGGAAGGGTCCTAAACTATTCTTAAGGCTCTCCATTAGGTACCATTTCGTTGAGGAAAAAGGTTCAATTATTTTCCGTCTCTCATCAGTGCTACAAAATTTGCCAATAAATTGATTCAATTTTTAAAAAAAATTACCTGCTTGCGTCTCTTTATTTGTAAGTGCATCTCCTTGTTCAACCATCATATAGTGATGCAGTTGGGATATCAAATCTGATAGTAGTGGGTTAGAAGGACTGAGCCACTGCTTGAGAATCAATTTTCCAGCAAAAATCAATATAGTGTGTAAAAGTTTTGGAGGGCCCTCCTCTCCACAATCTCCAATCTCCAGTTCTCCCCAAGAGTGTAGGATTGCCATTGACAGATATAGCGGTTTTACATTATTCCATAATTTAGCTATCAGCCCTGAGACTGAATCCCAGAAAGAGGCCACAGAATGACACGACCACAGTCCATACTGTACATCATGTCAGAGTTGGGTAGTTGGCAACTAGGGCATGCGGTAAGTCTATCAGAACTGGGATATGATTTGTAGATGTTAAAGGCATATGTAGTTCTGTGCATGATTTTGAATTGAGTCTTTCTCCAGGTCTCATTTATTATGTGTATCCGGAAAAAGAGACAACCCTTTCTAATCACAGAGGGAGCTTCAACGTCATCCAATTGTAACCTCCAATATTTATAAAAAGTATCTGGATGAGGGTCTAGTAAATGTGGCTTCATTATAGAGTAGATTGTGGAGATCGAAGAGGTCACTGTTGGGTGTTTAAGCAAGTCGTCCAGCACATTATGTCTCGATTCGAAATTAACATTATGCAGGTTTGACATAATCGAACGTTTGATCTGTTCGTACTGAAAGGAATGGGAGGGCTGTAGTTGATATTTTTCAAGTACTTCAGAGCATGTTAACCATCTAGCCTCCGTCGAGTGAAGGAGGTGCGAGATATTAAAAATATTCTTCCATCGCCAGGCGATAAACAGTCTATTCTCTATTCCCTGCGGGAATTCTGGATTAGCCCATAATGGTATTTAGAAATTCTAAATGAAAGGCTACATTTTTCCTCACCGCCTTCCATGTTGAGATCGTGTCCCTGAATAAAACTGATAGTTTTAAAAAAGGAGGAACGGAAGAGAGATGTGAGTGCAAAATAGCAGTCAGATCTATGGGATGAGCGAAGTCTGCCTCCAGAGCCGTATCTGTATATGAGTGTCTTTTATGTAGCCAATCAATGTTTTAACGCATGTTGCAAGCCAAATTATAATTCCTAACGCTGGGGAAATTTATGCCTCCTTCTTTTGAGGTCATTAATTTCAACAAGCCAATTGTGGGATGATTATTCCTCCGGACAAATTGACTAAATTGACTATTAAAAGAGTTGATATCAGAGTGTTTGAGCAAGAGGGGTATTATTTGAAGAAGATACATCAGTTTGGTCATACTAATCATCTTAACAAGGTGGGCCCTTCCCATGAGTAATAATGGGAGATCCTGCCACGTTTTCTTTTGGTTGGAGATTTTGGTCGGGGGGGGGGGGTAATTTAAAGTATATATAAACGAAGGTGTTCTACCAATTTTAATACCTAGATAAGTGATATAACATGAAACAATGGTAATGCCTCCCAGAGGGATTTTTAACACAGGAACATTTTTTTAACACATCCAACTGTGGAATTTATTATTATTCCAAGATCTATTAATTCAAATATATGAAGTTCGTGGAACAACTCATTTAAATCTCACAGCTGAATTACACTCACTTCTACAAATGGAGCACATCTACAAACAACTGCAAATACAGAAAAATTAAACACTGCCAACATTTACCAACTGTGAACAACACACCATACTCATTGCACTGCAGCAGTAAACAAGGTAACATTCATGTAACAGATTATACTCTACAATGAAGTTTAGTTATTCTTGGGCAGGAAATTGTTTGGGATATAAATCTATTTATGTAGTATCTATTACATCAGTGCATTTACATTGCAGATAGTAAAACTTCTTTGTAAATCCTTTACACCAATAGAGAAATCCTTTATGGCCAATTGACCATTAAAGGTTTTTCCTACCTGAGCTGGCATCTATAACTGTCGATCCTCCCCTTCGATCAGCAGTAGGTCGCGGAGATCCTGGCATGCTTACAGGCTCAGAGCGAACGGGCTGGATTCTGTATAAAGAAGACAAGTTTGTGAGAAGATCTTAACAACGTGTATTTTTAACTTTTGAATGGAGAAGTTTATCAAACAAATGTAAAGAAAAACAGCTGTCTATAGTAACTTAGAAGTCTGAAGTCTTTGGTTAAAATAACTTAATGACGTTATGTTCTTGTTGCCTCACCATTTTCTCTATCCCTGCACCAATTACTTATTCATGAATTGTGTTATTGCTGCACCTGTATCTGTACAATAAAGTCATCACAAGCATCTATCAAGAGTGTGGGGTGATTGAATACTACTCCTTGGAAAAGCGGGTAATTCATGTGCCGCGTATAGTAAAATCACAATGACAGGTTAGAATAGAATAGATGTATACACATAGAATATATAGATGCCAGTGACACACACATATATACATGTATATGTATTTATATTACATAGATAGATAGAAGAAAAACCAGCAATTCATCTGCCATGTACTGTAAAATCACTGCAGAAGCAGAAAGGATAGAAGAGATGGATTACATACAGTAAATACACATAGAATAGGTAGATATTTAGATGGCAGTGACAAACACAATCAGTGCAGTGTGTGCAGCTTACTGTACATGTATTTTATTATTGTGAACTTGCAGGACCTGTCTGATGGCACCACGAGCAGGAGAACTTTTTCACACTCGCGGTGCCCTCAGACAGGGAATAGAAGTTCACAGGGAGACACTGAGCACATGGTGCTCAGTTTCTCTGCTGGATGACAGGTTGTATGATCGCATCATGCAACCATGCAGCCTGCCATCTAGCTGTAGCAGAGCTAAACCCTTCGTGGGACAAATGGATTATCATCTCTGCAGAAAGGTGAGGAATATTGTTGTTTTTTATTCGAGGGAATGAGCAAGGTTGTAAGTATGGTTTAATTAAGATTTATTAAAGGAGTCTGTGTCATTCTTTCAATTAAAGGACTTTATTCTGGGTGTCTGCTTTCTGGGTGTCTGGGTGACTAAGGGATTATTAATGGGGGCGTCTTATCGATGCCCCTCCATTACTAACCTCGGGAATTGACGTCACTTCACTTGCCACCACTACAGGGAAGTGGGAAGAGCAAGGCTAAGTGACAGAATTGGCGCATCTTAGAGATGTGCCTTTTCTGGGGCAGCTGAGAGCAGATGCTTTTAGCCTGGGGGTAAGTATAAATGACCGCTTCCTAGGCTATTAATATCAGCCTGCAGCTGTCTGCATAGCCTTTGCTGGTTATTAATTATAGGGGGATCCCACATCATTTGTTTTGGGGAAGTCCCCATTTAAATAGCCAGTAAAGGCTAATTATACATTTGTGAGCTGAAATTACTAGCCTGGGAAGCTCCATGGGTATTACCCCCTTCCCAGGCTATAAATATATGCCCCCAGCCATCGGCTTTTCCTCTGCTGGTTAACAAAATTATGAGGGTGCCTACGCCATTTTTTTCAGAAAAATAATGTTTTATTAATTAAATACATGTACAGTAAGTTGCACACACACTGTAATAATTGTATATGTCACTGACATCTATATATCTACCTATTCTATGTGTATTTACTGTAGGTAATGCATCTCTTCTATCTTGTCGGCTCCTGTTGTGATTTTATACTATGTGGCTGCTGAATTGACGGCTTTTATTCTATCTATCTAGCTGTTATAAATATATATATATATATAAATAATCGCATTGCAGTTGGATAGCAATCACACTGCATTCGGTTGTAAATCGGATGCTAGGTGTGAAAAATCGCATTGTACTTGTATGAAAATCGAATGACATTCCCAGGACACTTGCATTACACTCGTCCAACTCTCCTGCATCAAAATCGGTCCGATTTTAAAATTGCTAGTGTGATTCCAGCATTAGGCCGGGGTCACACTTGGGAGTGCAATGCGAGAAACTCGCGTGAGTCTCTCACCTCAATACCCGGCACTGCCGCCGGCGGTTCGGACCGGAGAGTTCAGCTGCATACAAAGACATGCAGCCACACACTCCGGTCACGAGTGCCGGCGGCAGTGCTGGGTATTGAAGCGAGAGACTCTTGTAAGTGTGACGCCGGCCTTTGGGCCCCGTTACACACTTCAATGTCCCTGCGATCCCACCAACGATCCAACGTGGATGGGATCGCTGGGACATAGTTAGCTGATCGCTGGTCAGCTGTCACATAGGCAGACTCACCAACGATCAGGACCAGCGAGCACGCTGGTATCCAGGGTAAACAGCGGGTATCTAAGCACCGCACAGCTCTTAGTTACCCACTGTTTACCCTGGATACCCGCTCCCAGCGTCTGCTATATGGCGCTGGGAGCTCGCTGATCGTTGGTCTCTCGCTGTCACACGCAGCGATGTGTGCTGCCCAGCGGGAGACCAACGATAGATTTATGGCCCAGACCATTAGGCAACGATTAACGATCAGCCAACTGATCATTGATCATTGCTACGTGTCACACGCAACGATGTCGTTTCCACATTGCTGCAACACCACCAAACTGGTGACGTTGCAAAGATATCGTTCACAATATCGTTGCATGGAACGGGGCCTTTAGGCCGGGGTCACACTACCCGGCGCAAAATACGGTCCGTAGTTTACAGGCGTAATACGGATGAATGTCCCCTAAATAGTGCTCCGCAGGTCATCCGTAAGCAAGGTGTGGTTGCGTATTTTGCGCATGTCTGCATCCGTATGTAATCCGTATGGCATCCGTATGGTGAGATTTTCTCGCCGCCTTGCAAAATGGACATATAATGGAGCCCTATGACAGGGTTTATAACAGAAACGAAATAATAGATATAGACACATAGAATGCATATATATATATATATATACCCACAAGTCATTGAGATAAACATATATAAATATATATATATTTATATTTCACAGAGTTCTTCATAGCAGAATAGCCGCTAATTAATTGCCGGCTTCTATCAAATCCTTCCCCAACCCGACATGAAATGACACATGGTTTTCATTCAGTAAACCATTTCATTTCATGTTTTTTTATATGTCTTTGACTAATAATTAGATGCGGGTTTGTGTGAAAAATTTGGGAGTTGTAGTTGTTATTTAAAGGGGTTAATTCGTTTATAAAAAATGCGTGGGCTTCCCATTGCCCTGTAGCGGTGGCGAATGGGTTAATCTAACAAAGGGTTAATGTCACCTTACAATCGAATGGTGACATTAACCCTTTGTTAGATTAACCCACTCGCCACCAATATAGGGCAAAGGGAAGCCCACGCATTTTTTAACAACGAATTAACCCCTTAAAATAACAACTACAACTCCCAAATTTTGCACACAAACCCGCATCTAATTATTAGTCAAAGACATATAAAAAAACATGAAATGAAATGGTTTACTGAATGTAAACCATGTGTCATTTCATGTCGGGTTGGGGAAGAATTTGATAGAAGCCGGCAATTTAATTAGTGGCTATTCTGCTATGAAGAACTCTGTGAAATATACAGTTAAAGTTTGGGCACCCCTATTAATGTTAACCTTTTTTCTTTACAACAATTTTGGTTTTTGCAACAGCTATTTCAGTTTCATATATCTAATAAGTGATGGACTCAGTTATATTTCTGGATTCAAATGAGGTTTATTGTACTAACAGAAAATGTGCAATCTGCATTTTAACAAAATTTGACCGGTGCAAAAGTATGGGCACCTCAACATAAAAGTGACATTAATATTTCGTAGATCCTCCTTTTGCAACAATAACAGACTCTAGTCACTTCCTGTAGCTATGAATGAGTTCCTGGATCCTGGATGAAGGTATTTGTGACCATTCCTGTTTACAAAACAATTCCAGTTCAGTTAAGTTTGATGGTCGCCGAACATGGACAGCCCGCTTCAAATCATCCTACAGATGTTCAATGATATTCAGGTCTGGGGACTGGGACGGCCATTCCAGAACATTGTAATTGTTCCTCTGCATGAATGCCTGAGTAGATTTGGAGCGGTGTTTTGGATCATTGTCTTGCTGAAATATCCATCCCCTGCGTAACTTCAACTTCATCACTGATTCTTGCACATTATTGTCAAAAATCTGCTGATACTGAGTTGAATCCATGCGACCCTCAACTTTAACAAGATTCCCGATGCCGGCATTGGCCACACAGCCCCAAAGCATGATGGAACCTCCACCAAATTTTACTGTGGGTAGCAAGTGTTTTTCTTGGAATGCTGTGTTTTTTAGCCTCCATGCATAACGCCTTTTTGTATGACCAAACAACTCAGTCTTTGTTTCATCAGTCCACAGGACCTTCTTCCAAAATGTAACTGGCTTGTCCAAATGTGCTTTTGCATACCTCAGGCGACTCTGTTTGTGGCGTGCTTGCAGAAATGACTTCTTTCGCATCACTCTCCCATACAGCTTCTCCTTGTGCAAAGTGCGCTGTATTGTTGACCGATGCACAGTGACACCATCTGCAGCAAGATGATGCTGCAGGTCTTTGGAGGTGGTCTGTGGATTGTCCTTGACTGTTCTCACCATTCTTCTTCTCTGCCTTTCTGATATTTTTCTTGGCCTGCCACTTCTGGGCTTAACAAGAACTGTACCTGTGTTCTTCCATTTCCTTACTATGTTCCTCACAGTGGAAACTGACAGGTTAAATCTCTGAGACAACTTTTTGTATCCTTCCCCTGAAAAGCTATGTTGAATAATCTTTGTTTTCAGATCATTTGAGAGTTGTTTTGAGGAGCCCATGATGCCACTCTTCATAGGAGAATCAAATAGGAGAACTACTTGCAAGTGGCCACCTTAAATACCTTTTCTCATGATTTGATACACCTGGCTATGAAGTTCAAAGCTCAATGAGGTTACAAAACCAATTTAGTGCTTCAGGAAGTCGGTAAAAAGTAGTTAGGAGTGTTCAAATCAAGAAAATGATAAGGGTGCCCATACTTTTGCACCGGTCAAATTTTGTTTAATTGCAGATTGCACATTTTCTGTTAGTACAGTAAACCTCATTTGAATCCAAAAATATAACAGAGTCCATCAGTTATTAGATATATGAAACTGAAATAGCTGTTGCAAAAACCAAAATTGTTATAAAGAAAAAAGGTTAACATTAATAGGGGTGCCCAAACTTTAACAGATGACTGTAAATATATATACATGTTTGTCACAATGACATGTATGTAAATATATATGTATTCTATGTGTCTATATCGATTCTTTCTTTCTTTATTAAACCTGTCAGTGTGAGTTTACTGTATCGCGCACTGAATTGCCGGCTTTTCTAAAAGACACCGGGTGCGTATTTCTCGCAAGTCACATGTGTTGTCCGTGTGTAATCCGTATTTTTTGCGCACCCATAGACTTGCATTGGCGTATTACGGGCGTAGTACGATGACAATCGCAGCATGCTGCGATTGGCACGGACCGTAGAATATGCCCAAGAAATATATGGCTGTTGGGAGCTGCCCCATAGAGAATCATTTGTTCGTGTGTAATGCGTGCTTTTAGCGCCTCTCACTCGTCCGTATTCCTCTCTAGTGTGACCCCGACCTTAGACTTGTAATCGCAAGGTCATTCTACTAATTCATCTCTCCACACTCTCCTTTTTCTTAGGATCCAGCTAATCAGAACTGGTTAAACATCTAGTTCAGCCACTTTATTTTACTAACTTACTTATCAGTCAAATCAAAACTTATAAGTTCTGTTGAAACAGCAAGTTTAGGAAGTGAAAAGAGGTTAAATTACACACACACTAAATGAATGGAGTAAAGTAAAATAAATGAAATATAACATGGCTCTGAGTAGACTATGTGCCAGCTTAGTTATACACTAATGTCAATTGGGACTAGGGATTTTATCATTCAAGGCTATATTCGCATGTAGCATTTTTGCTGCATTTTTTTCCACAGTTAAAACCTGCTATCTTGGCAGTAAAGAAGCTGCTTACAAAATGCAGCTTTTGCTACATTTTTGCTGTCTCTTGTGCATGTTGATAAAGTTTAGTGGCCCCCAAAAAAGTATGATTTAACTTCCTTAGGTTTCTGCACCAAAAACTGATACCTGTGTTTTTTTGTTGCATTTTTGCAGTTACCCATTGTTTCCTATGTCAGAAAAAACACAGAAAAAGTGACATGCTGCAGTTTTAAAATACAGTTTTCCAAATCAGTCAGAAAATAAAACCAATATGTGTGCATGAAATTTCTGAAATCTCATAGACTTTGCTGGTACTGTAAAACACAGCTTAAAATTTGCATAAAAAACAACATGCTGCAAAAAAACGCAAAGTGTGAATATATTAAAATAGAAGGACGTGTTTGTCAAAATTAATAAAATGTGTTGGTGAAATAAAGTACAAAAAAGACACACTGCCTCGACAAATGGATGGCAGACCACCCGAGTAAAATGAAAAAGCAAAAACTGGATATGGGGGAGAAAATATAAGCAGGTATAATAAAATTAATGAAATAAAAATATATACAATAAAATCGTAAAAAAGATTTTATTAGGTAATGGCACAAGTATCAATAACAAAATAATCAATGAGTGTGCATAATATAATACTTTAAAGGGCACATATACCGCTAATATATAACTAAAAATGCCACCAATCCTGTACATTCTATATAAAATGATGTCCAATATAGAATATGCAAATATATATATACTAGATGGTGGCCCGATTATAACGAGTCGGGTATTCTAGAATCTCTCTCTCCTGACGAGGCGTGCGTCGTTCGAATGCGCTGATTGGTCACGGCCGGCCGCGACCAATCAGCGCTGCGGAATTTCAGTTACAAACAGACAGACATAATTAGACGATTATATAGTAGATATGGTGGCATCAAATTCATGTTATAATTAAGGAGGCATGATATATTACAGGCATAAAATGACCAGTGACAAAAGGATAAAATAATAAAATCAGCAATTGGAACAAATTTACCAACACAGTGCCAAGTAAAACAAAGTGCAATTGTGCAAGGTGCTAAGGATCCAAGGCAAAAACCACAGACTGGACCAAAAAAACGTTCTGTAATAGGGCATAAATACCTGGGTGCCAAATAAATGAAGCGGTGTGCCACAAAAACGCGCCCCAATACGTGTTTCAGTGATGTTACCTGACGAAGGTAACACATCACCGAAACGCGCATCGGGGCGCGTTCTTGCAGCACACTGCTTCATTTATTTGGCACCCAGGTATTTATGCCCTATTACAGCACGGTTTTTTTTTTAGATCCAGTCTGTGGTTTTTGCCTTGGATCCTTAGCACCTTGCACCATTGCACTTTGTTTTACTTGGCACTGTGCTGGTTAATTTGTTCCAAATGCTGATTTTATTATTTTATCCTTTTGTCACTGGTCATTTTATGCCCAGAAATATATCATGCCTCCTTAATTATAGCATGAATTTGATTCCACCATATATATTTTTGCATACTCTATATTGGACATCATTTTATATAGTATGTACAGGATTGGTGGCATTTTTAGTTATATATTAGCGATATATGTGCCCTTTTAATTATTATATTATGCACACTCATTGATTATTTTGTTGTTATTGATACTTGTGCCATTACCTAATAAAGGCTTTTTTACAATTTTATCATATATATTTTTATCTAATTAATTTTATTATACATGCTTATATTTTCTCCCCCATATCCAGTTTTTGCTTTTTCAACATGTGAATATAGCCGGAGTATTGTTTTTTTTTAAAAACTGACTGGCCACAGATCTACAGACCGGAGCCTGAATCCTTCATATATGCCTATTGAGTACTGTCAGGAGACCAGCGGCCAGTCCGGACATTGCGGTTAGTACTATCACCATATACCCCGTTTGCATGCGTTCGCTTGCGGATGCGTACTCATGCGTCATTTCGCGGTGCGCGGCGAACGCAACATGTTGCATTTTTTGAGACATCAAATATGCAAAGCCATATGCATGCGGATGAAGTGCATCAAAACAACGCATTACTGTCTATGGGAATGCACTGGTACGCAAGGACATGCATACGCATGTGTTCGATATGCATGTGTACTTCAGAATGAGCAGGTCCAAGAACTGGTTTCAGCCACCCCCAAAACAAAGCTGTATAAAAAGAGGGTGTGGACACTGGAAGTCCAGTACTCTCAAGCCTCTGGATGCTATTACAAGCCAGTGGATCTGCTGTGAAGACTCTGGATTTCACTCTGGATGTGAGTATAGAAGCTATGAAAATGTCTCTCTCTCACTGCAGCACGCCAGCCTCAAGCCACAACCATGCCGAGTCCTGCAGCAAGCCAGCCTCAAGCCACCACCACGCCGAGTCCAGCAGCACGCGAGCCTGAAGCCACCACTCCCACAAACCCAAGGAAAAAAGCAGGAAACAGATGCCCAGTACCAGCTCTGCTCAGCACCACCAGAAGATGAAGACTAGGAGAAGCAAACGTCGCCCCAAAACTGTCCAACCAACTCCACCCTCACCTACCAATGTGTCGGTTTTCCAATTTGTCTCTCCCTTCCAATGTGACTCTCCATTCCCACAGTTCCACTCCTAATGTGTCTACTCCCATCCATGACCACCCAGACCCCATGCATTTTATAGGCCCTTCCCCTGGAACCCCTTCATCATCCACTCATGGTAGCCACACCCCCCACGTCCACAATATCTCATCCTCTGACATACCCCAAAGCTAATTACTGATTAATCTGCTTTTGTTTGCACAATCACTGTATTTTCATAGTCTCTTTATGAGCCACAAACACACGTGTGTATATTATTGATGTTTCTTGTAATGAGTGTTTCACTAGAGGTGTTTTATCATTAAAGCCAGCAAACGTTAGAGGTACATAACAATACAGGTTGTAGGGATTGTACTCGCTCAGGTGCAATGGGTGGCAATCAGGAGGCATGTTCCTCCTGATTGCTCCACAAACAAAAGAGAACAAAAGAAATCAGTCCTGGAGCTTCAACACACACAGGAGGCTTCCTCCTCCCCACATACAGCCCTGTGTTAAGCAGTAGTCTACATTATATGAGTATAGCCACACCCACAAACCCACCACCTGACTAGTCACGTGACTGTGACATCACCACAGGTCCTTGAACACATATAGAAGTACGGTGACGTCCCTTATTGCTTATGTGCACTAAAGACAACACTCCGGGCTACATCACAGTGACAAGCCATCTCTGAGACACATACTTCCCATCGACTATACGACCCTTAGCCACGCCACATACCTCCCCAGTCTGGCTAAAGCCGTGGGGCTTGGCACTTTCCCCCCACTAGACAAAGGATTCTTGAGAGGGTATCAGCATTACCATGTAGCTTCCCTGCCCTATGTTCTACATAGAAGCTGAAGTCTTGCAGGCCTAAGAACCAGCGGGTGACCCTAACATTTTTACCCTTTGTTTCTCTCATCCAAGTGGGGCATGTTCGGATATCAACCTAAACTTACGTCCCACCAGATAGTACTGCAACGTATTCACTGCCCACTTTATGGCCAAACACTCCTTCTCTACGACAGAGTAATTCCTTTCACATGAAGATAGCGTCCTACTCAGGTAGAGAACAGGATGCTCCTCCCCATGTATATCCTGGGAAAGGACTGCTCCTACCCTGACATCTGAGGCATCTGTCTGAAGAATGAACTCTTTCTTAAAGTCTGGGGCCATCAGAACGGGTTGCTTACATAAAGTCCCTTTCATGCCTTGGAAGGCTGACTCTGCCTCTTCGGACCATCTGACCATTACTGATTTTATCCCTTTAAAAAGATCAGTTAGAGGTGCAACCACCATGGCAAAGTTTGGGATGAACTTCATGTAATATCCCACGATCCCCAGGAAGGCTCTAACTTACTTTTTGGACAAAGGCCTCGGCCATGTTTGAATTTTCTCCACTTTACTGATTTGGGGTTTAATCTTGCCTCACCCCACTACATATCCCAGGTACTTGGCTTCTTTTTTACCCAAGGCACACTTCTTTGGGTTTATTGTAAACCCCACCTCCCTTAGAGCATCAAACACTGCTTGGAACTTTTCCAAGTGACTCTCCCAGTCTGGGCTAAAGATGACGATATCATCCAGGTATGCAGCAGCGTATAGCTTATGAGGTGCAAGGATTCTATCCATAGCCCTCTGGAAGGTCACTGAAGCTCCCTGCAGGCCAAATGGCATTCAGACATACTGGAAGCATCCGTCTGGTGTAGAAAATGCAGTCTTCTCCTTGGCTTCCTGTGCCATGGGGATCTGCCAATATCCCTTTGTCAAATCCAAGGTGGTTATGTACCTGGCGGGTCCAAGTCTTTCGATGAGCTCATCAACGCGTGGAATGGGATATGCGTCGAACTTGGAGACCTCATTCAGCTTCCAATAATCATTGCAGAATCTCCATTCACCACCAGATTTTGGGACCAGGACAATCGGTCTCGAACAACCGCTCTTGGATTCCTCAATGACCCCGAGCTTCAACATATGCTGCACCACCTTGGAGGTTATTTCTCGACGGGTCTCAGCAATTCGATAAGGCTTCACGTTCACCCGCAGATGTGGCTCGGTCAACGACCTTCGTGCACCCCGGCAACTCTGAAAACAGGTCCCTGTTCCTCTGGAGAAACTCCCAGCACTGCTGTTTGTAGGCCTTCGATAGTGTCTCCGCTATAGTAACCGCTCCAACCTCACCTTCTGGGTTGCCCAGCAAGCACGGAGTTACCGCTGGCTCTCTATCTTGCCATGGCTTGATGAGGTTGACATGTAAACCTGGTTTGATTTCCGTCTTCCTGGTTGGTGAATTTTATAACTTACCTCACCAAGCTTCATCACCTCATACGGCCATTGCCATTTGGCCAAGAACTTGCTCTCCACCGTTGGAATTAGCATGAGAGCTCTGTCTCCTGAATTGAACTGCCTCACTCTTGCTGACCGGTTGTAGACCCTGGCCTGAGCCTCTTGTGCTTGGAGGTGTTCTTTCATGATGGGCATCACCTTCACAATCCTCTGCTGCATCAGTGCCACATATTCAATGATGCTTTTGTGGGGCGTGACTTCAGCTTCCCAGGTTTCCTTGGTTATATCCAGGAGACCTCGCGGAGGCCGGCCATACAAGAGCTCTAAGGGTGAGAACCACGTGGAGGCCTGTGGAATTTCACGGATGAAAAACAGCAGATACGATAAGAGACAGTCACAGTCTCTACCATCTTTCTCAATGGCTTTTCTTAGCATATTCTTCAGTGTCTTGTTAAATCTCTCAAATAGGCCATCTGACTGAGGATGGTACACTGACGTCCTAAACTGGGAGATTTGCAGGACTTTGCACAACTCCCTCATCACATTGCTCATAAAATGCGTCCCCTGGTCGGTCAGTATCTCCTTCGGTAAACCTGTCCGGGAAAACACATGGACCAACTCGCGGGCTATACTCTTCGCAAAGGAATTTCTCAGGGGAATTGCCTCAGGATAACATGTGGCATAGTCCAGGATGACTAATATATACTGATGGCCCCGGGCTGATTTAACTAGGGGACCGACCAAGTTCATGGTAATTCTCTCAAATGGTACCTGATTAATGGGCAATGGTACAAGGGGGCTCCGGAAGTGAGAGGTGGGGGCAGTTAACTGACATGTAGGGCAGGACCTGCAATAGTTTACTATTTCCCGGTGACACCTAGGCTAATAGAACCTCTGCACAACCCGTTCCTGCGTTTTTTCCACCCCCAGGTGTCCCCACAAGATTTGTGAATGGGCCATGTCCAACACTTTTCGTCTATAGGGGCCTGGCACTATCAACTGCTCTACCAACTCCTCCCTTATTTTCGTGACCCAGTATAACAACTCCCTATTCATCATAAAATAGGGAAATCTTGTGTCAGCCCCCGGCTCCTGTGCAACCCCATTAATGACAGTGACATTGTTGAAGGCTTCCCTCAGAGTTGGGTCCCTATGTTGGGCAGTTCCAAAATTTCACCGGACACGCTTGAGGCCCCTCGTTTGGTGGAGAGTTCACACTGCAGGCTGGATATGCAAACTATGAACTACATCATCTCATGCTGCAGTCCATCTGCTCGGTGGTCTGGGGACAACAGGCAGCTATATGTTCTGACCCGTGACACCTCCAGCAAATAACATTACCCATGGGGACCTTGGACACCACCTCCCCCGCCCCTTTTGTCCTTGGATGCCCCACCTCTTTTTGGGACTCCTCCCCCTGCTGGGACCCCCAATACGGAATGGGCTGCCTCCCCAAGGAGCCTTCCATCCCCTGGTATCTCTCGACCAGTCTGACCAGTTCATCGGCATTCTGGGGATCTGCTTGGGCAACCCAAGTCTGTAGGGGTCTCGGCAGGGAATGCACAAACCGATCCATCACCACTCATTCTACCATCTGCGCAGGCGTAGAAGACTCTGCCTGCAGCCATTTCTGGACCAGGTGCAACAGGTCGAACATTTGGGAGCGAGGCAGTTTGTCCCGGTGATAGGCCCAGCAGTGAACTCGCTGTGCCCTGACAGTCATTGTCTCTCCCAAAAGTGTGAGAATCTCAGCTTTTAGTTCAGGATACTCCTTGGCATCTTGCAAAGTCAAGTCATAGTACGCCTTCTGGGGTTCCCCCGTCAGGTATGGCGCCAGTACCTCCCTCTGCCCATTGCTCTGGCTGAAGTTTTTCCCTCTCAGCCACCCTCTCAAACACTGTCAGGAAGGCCTCAACATCATCCTCAGGCGTCATTTTCTGAAATGCACGTCTTAACGCCTTCCTGACGTGAGCATCATCAGCCAGACCTGGGGATGGAGCGCTCGTCCTGCCCTGGATGGTGGTTGCCAGAAGATGCATCTGCTGCCGTTGCTCCTGCTGGCTCTGTTGTATCTGTTGCAACAACAGCCAGTTGGTCTCTTGCTGCTATGACTGTGACTGTACCAAGTGTTTCAGCAGGTCCTCCATTTTCCCCGGCAATGCTTGCTGGCTTGCTACAGATTTAACCCAGGACATGCAGTAACAGTCTCACGTCTCTGCTGGGAATGCAGCCCGCACGTCTAGCACCAATTGTAGGGATTGTACTCGCTCAGGTGCAACAGGTGGCAATCAGGAGGCACGTTCCTTTTAAAGTTCACGGGGTTTATTGCTCTACAAACCCACAAACAAAAGAGAACAAAAGTAATAGCCTTTATCTCAGGCAAAACAAAGTACAAATGTCCAGTACTTTAGGCTCAGTCCTGGAGCCTCAACACACACAGGAGTGTTGTGAATGAGTCACCGGAGGAGGAAAAAACAAAAATACAAGCTAAGTCCAGAAAACCGGAGAGGTTGGTAGCTAGCGGATTGCAGACCCCTGATCCTATTCACAACAACTAACAGTAGCCGTGGAGCATTCCTACGGTGGTCCTAGACGCCTCTTCACAGCCGGAGAACTAAATAAGCCTAAAGAAAGGGAAAATCTAAACTGCCCCAGAGCAGGCCCCAAAGCAATAGACAGCCCCCAACATGTATTGTCGGTGAAAACAGATGAAAACACAAACAGACAGAAAGACAGGCAGAGCAAACGATGGGGCCCAAGTAACTAGATAGGAAAGGACAGAAAAGATGCTGGCTGCAATCCGCAAAAACCCTACCAAAAATGTCCCAACACGTCTGATAGCACTCCGATATATTCTGAAGACAGAGCAAAAGAGATTTAACCGATTAGGGACAAAAATGGAAATTCAGCAGAGCCCCAGCCGGGGCTGGCAGAACACAAAACTAAGCAAATCAGACAAAATCTCATGGAACAATAACAGAGCAAAACTTAGCTTTAGAAGACAGGAACTGAACTGGAGGCCAGAGCTCAGAGCAGAGAAATCACCAGCAACCCTACAGGGCGTCGGCTGCCTTATATCCACTCAGAGATTCCGGATGTCCAATCGCAATCCACCTGTTCAGGTGACAGGTTTCTCCCATCCAAATCAGTTTCACCACCTCCTTTCACCAGCAGAGGGAGTTCATCGGACATTAAAGGTGAACGAGAAAATGAGCTCACAACACAGGAGGCTTCCTCCTCCCCACATACAGCCCTGTGTTAAGCAGTAGTCTACATTATATGGGTATATCTACAACCACGAACCCACCACTTGATAAGTCACGACTGTGACATCACCACAGGTCCTTAAACACATATAGAAGTACGGTGACATCTCTTAGTGCTTACGTGCACTAAAGAGAACACTCCGGGCTACATCACAGAAACAAGCCATCTCTGAGACACATACCTCCCATCGACCATATGACCCTTAGCCATGCCACAAGGTACATAACATTACAGGTACATTTTAGCAGCTTAAACCATTTTGTCTTGCCATGACACACATCCAATATCCGAAACAAAGTAGGCAGCAAATGTATTCCTCATTTGGGCAACTTCCACTGTAGTCCTAAGAGGGTGATCTTGGTAATCTTGCAATGTGGTATTAACAGGTTCACCAAATTCTAAGTTGGGTTGCTCTTTTGCCAGATTATGATAGAAGCTCTCCATGTCAAGATCCATCTTGCAGCTGGATACAGAAGCAAAAGTTGAGGATTTAATCTGTACAAGGGTCTATATACAACATTTCCATGAGACACACCCATTGGACATGGCTTGTGTCAAGGAAATTCTCCGGGAAAAGCATTATCCTATCGAATGCATGCACATAAATAACACAAATGCATGCCAAAACGCATGCAAATGCAGCGTTTTTTTGGGTCATGCGTAAGCTGATATGAATAAAAAAGGCTGCATTAGCATGCTTTTTGGCATGCAACTTGCACATGCAGATGATACGCTGCGCACATATATGCAAATGTGAACTTAACCTTAAGGCCCCTTTACATTTAGCGATGCACCAGCGATCCCGACCACGATACGACCCGGTCAGGATCGCTGGTGCATCGCTAAATGGTCGCTAGTGAGCTGCCACACAGGCAGATCTCAAAAGCGATGTAGCGATGCTTGGCGGTCGTACTTACCTTTCAGATGAAGCGATGACCGCCGTCTTCCGCCCGCAGGAAGCCGACGACGAGAAATGGATGTGGACGATCTCGTGTGATCAGCGATAGCCAGTGGGAGAGCCGGTCGGAGGTAAGTATCACATGTAGCGATATCGCTAGCGATATCGCTGCTGCGTCACAAAATCGGTGATGCTTTAGCGATATCGCTAGCGATATCGCTATGTGTAAAGCCCCCTTTAGACAGCTGTCGGCCTAATGATCCCACAGCTACAGTATCTCCACCTAATCCATGATCGGGAACTCTCGACTCAAATAAGACCTATTTGGTAGCAGCTTAAAACCAAGAAAACAAAAGGATTGAATGTTTCAAATCAAATGAGCTGGAACCTTCTCTTCCCAGGCAGATGATGTCAGGGAATTGTCAGGATGCCCTATACACATTAGGCTGCTGCCTGATGTGTATGAGGCTTTAAGTTTGTGTATCTATTATTAATGCATGCATGTATGAATTAAGTGTTTGTTCATAAGTACACTTTGGTCAATAGTATGTAGATACCTGCCCATCACACCTATACAAGCTTGTTGGATATCTCAATCTTAGGGAATAAAACAGATTTGGAATCTCATCTGCAACATAGCATACAGAAAACTTCCTACACCCTTCCCATAAGGCTTTCTACATCATTTTAAAGCGTATCTGTTCGAATATGTGCCCATTCAACCAGAGAAAAACATTTGTGTGATCACGCACTGATAGTTGGACGAGAGTGTCTGACTCGTAATTTGCATTGTGATACATCCTCGGTATTTAATGGGATTAAACAAGTTGGGCCTTGAACAATATTTATTGCAACCCACTGTGAGTGCTAAATGTATGATTGCTACAGATGATGAGTAAAGAGATCTGTGTTCCCCATTTGAATTGATTGGTAGTCATGCATATAATCTACCATTCCTTTTATTGCCTGTGGGACAGACCAAAAAAACACCCAGCTATCTCCAACAGTCCCATAGAATGAACCATTCATTTGTCGTACAAAGTTTCTTGCTTTTGTCTTATTCAGGATCAATACTGCATTACAACAAACTAGACTGGTTGGATGTATGGCTTTTTTTTCAAGTTTTCTAACTATTATTGGGGTTGTTCACTTCTAGAGCAACTCCTTCTCAATCTGAATGTTTGCCCCTGTTAAAATAATTGAAGAGAGCAATGATGGGGATTTGCCCACCAATAAAAATATTTGTATGGATCTCACCAAAGAGAATGTGATATATAGCAAAAAGTGAGAATTAAAATATAACTTTTAATATAGCCATTAAAATGTATCAACAATAAAGTGCCACCTCTAAAGTGAAAAAGGAAGGGGGTTTGCTCCTGGTCGGAGTTAATTAATTGAATATCAAATGAAGGCAAACACCTCCCCCAGGATAGAAAAGAGTCTTCCTGCAGTAGCCAAGGCAGAATCTATGGAAATACAAAATTTACTATCACGAGGCATAAAAGCTTGTACTCCAGTGAATTGTGCCTAATCACAAAAAACATGGCTGTTA
This sequence comes from Dendrobates tinctorius, assembly GCF_039654945.1. Taxonomy (NCBI): domain Eukaryota; kingdom Metazoa; phylum Chordata; class Amphibia; order Anura; family Dendrobatidae; genus Dendrobates; species Dendrobates tinctorius. The sequence goes on from NW_027361675.1 coordinate 34,869,304, forward strand.
AAATAAAAAGTATACTCACCTCATGTGCCGACGCTGTTCCAGTGGTGTCGACACTCGCTCTTATGAAGCTCACGCGAGGTTGTTGAGTCATGTGAGCCCTGCACCCAATCAGTGCTGGAAGCAAATACAGTGAAGCCAGCATTGATTGGCCGCAGGCCTCCTGTGACGTAACAAAGTCACGTTAGCCACGGGCATGCGAGATCCGACATAGCTGGAACGGCACTGGAGGTGAGTATAGGTATTTTTATTTTAATGAGGCCAAACATGCAGATTCGGAAGGGATTATCCTAGTGGTGGACAAACCCATTAATATTATATTAACATGACATTCATTTATAATATACAAAAAAATAATAGAAATTGGAAAATAATAAACAACAATTTAGCAACTGTAAAAATAAAACAAATTTCCATAGATTATTTTGTCTTCACAGTAAAGCTACCTAAGGCTGTTCAGATCAAGATCATCTGTGTCAAATTCCAGCAATGGCTGTGGGGTATCACTTGGACCATGTGAGTGGAGGACTGACGAGCTAGATGAGATCACAGTTGTTTGACCAGAGGGATGGATAGTTTTAAACTGAAACTGAGGTCCCATCCACAGCCTCCTGTGAGGTCCTGTATGTGTGACTATTTCCACCTGGAACATGAAAAGAAAGAACAGTGAACTATATTTCCACATAGACGACAGTGTTTTCAGTTCAAGAAAGAACAATAAACAAATTAAATAATATATCAGATCTACAAGAATCTGACATCAATTCATTGTGACATGAATAGAGAGAATGAGTCAATACAATTACATTTTTGTATTCAAATCTCTTAAAATTTATGACTAGATTTTCAATATAGTGTACATTCAATACATTCAAACATTTGCACATAAAACATTTCAACAATCTATTATTCTCCCAAAATTTACTTTTTAGCTTTACATGGCAAATAATGAGTACTGGGGTAACATCTTGTACACTGTTAAGACATTAACTACTCCTTTTACTGACCATTAGCACTGAGTAGTATTAAAGGTTGTTTTCAGGAGATTTATAGCTTCTAAAGTGATAACAACTCGAAGTAGGGACTTGAACACTCCTGGCAAGTGCCCTGATTCTAAACAGTAAACCCTGCCAAAATCCCTCTTGGCTTTCACTGACGTCTCTACTCTTCAATTATGTCGTTTAACTATCGATCTTTACACCCTACCACTTTTGTAACTGAAAGATTATGCCAGCAGTGGGCAGAGATAGAAACAGCGAGAAATACCAGTGCCGTCCCACAGCTTCTAGCACTGACCTCAAACAAATCGTCATCATGAGGCTGCGCTGGTGTCACTCACTGATTCTATCACCACACCCTGATGAATACTTGTTTGAGGGCAGTCCTAGAAGCTGTGGGGTGGTGCTGTGTTACTCACTGCTTATATCTCCACCCTCTACTGACATTTTCTTTCAGTCAGAAGCTGCGGCACAGACAGAAACAGAGAGCCAACACTGCACTCACATCTCCCACAGTGTCCAACACCCAGTATACAGGACATCTTCAGTGGGGGCAGCAATGCAACAAACTAGTGAGCAACTGCAGCACTGCCCCCTGTGATGTCCTGTCCAGGAGGGGCAATAGACGCTGCAGGGAATGTTGTCACATTAGAGACTGTTTGCAAATAAAACGTCAATGAAAGTACAGTAAAAAAAACACATTTATACATTAGACAAATAAGAAGTGTAGGGTATGTGTAATAATGGAAATTATAAAAGAGGTTAGGGTTTAAGGATAGATAGTTAGAAATACATTTTAGGTGCCCTTTTAACTGCTATACCACCTTGGATGTATAGGTACGTCAAAGGTCTCCTCTCTCCCTTTGATGCAGGTTCCGGCAATGAACCCAAAACTTTTCTGGCACATGTGAGCACATTTGCCCTAACAGCCACGGGTGGAATCGTAATCCGCCCGCAGCTGTTAACATGTTATATGTCACTGTCAAATTCCGACAGCGACATTTAACATGCCGGCGACGAAAGCACGTCATAATCCCCGCCCATCAGTACTTGTGTCAAAACAGCAGAATTAAGTTTTCTTGGTGGCCGCAATATTGCATGAAATGCAATAATGGGAGATCAAAAAATTGTAACTACACCAAAATGGTATAAATAATAATGTAATTTCAGCACGCAAAAAAAGCCCTCACCAAGCCCCAGCCCACGAAAAATAGCGACACTACGGGTATCGGAAAATGGCAACATTTTATTTTCTTAAAAACTTTGGAATTTTTTTTCACTATTTAAATAAACCTAAGAACCTGTTGCAAAAAAGTTATGGCTCTGTGAAAAGGGGAGCAAAAAACAAAAACGCAAAAAAGTGGAAAAACCCAAGTGGGCAAAGGGGTTAAGAATTGTGCATGTGCTGTCCCCTTCCCAACTAAGCACATGTACGGTACTATTGGCAGAAGGACTTTCTCTGCTGGAGACCATCTGTTAGAACACACTGTTTACTTAACAGACTATATACCTCATACATATGCATGGCATATTCATGGGATATGCACAACAAGTGCAAGTTCCTCTTGGAAGGTTTTTACTTATCAATCAACAGAACAAGATTCTGGTGATAATGGAGATGCAGAAAGGCCACTCCATGCAGTGGAGCTTCCAAAAGATATGCCATGAATATGATAATAGACCTTTAAAAAAAAGGACAGATAATTTTGTTTTCTGATCTACATTCTTGAAAATAATTTTAGATATACCGCAATACTTATTTGTCCAAGAATTGGAAAAAATGCTATACGGTTATTGTCAGGTTTCAATCTAGTGAATATGGAATATTAGTAGACCCCAAAAATCATTACTGTAATATAAACTTACAGACTAATGAACAATCTAAAACAGCATGTTACAAGTTGCAGTTGCTGTACAGAGTGACAGCAATATTTCTAATTTTGAAATATCTTCATTATATAATTGAAGGGATGAGAAAAGGAAAATTCTGCAAAACTATTTCACAGCCCTTGGGATTGCTCTACATTTGTTTTACATTGTCTTCCATTTTTCCCTTGTACTGGCACAGCTGAGCAAATATTTAGAAATTTGTAAGGGAATTAAACATTTTTTATTAATCTGTAAAAATTCATAAATGTAACACTGAATGTTAATAAACGTTACTTTAGAAAGTAAACAGGATTGTGGTTTAACACAAGTCAAGTTTTACACAATATTTCACGGCAAACACATGTTCTGTAAAAGAAAATTCTGCAGATATAAAAACAGCAATGAAAATGTAGCCTGGGGAACATTCTTTGCATTTATGAAAATGAATATAGTCTTTTTTTTCTCCCAGTGGAAGGTTATAACAGAAGTCTATTACTTGCCAACAATACTAGCTCAAATCACAGTGAGTATAGGTGCACCTGTGAAGTACGATTGAACATTTCCACCTCCCTCTAAAAAAGAATATTGGCTATATTTTATACCTTAAAGCATACTATGACTCAGAATAAGTTGTATGTGTGTGCACAGTATGACTAATAACATTTCTAGCCATTATATCACTTGAATCCTCAATTCTTCATCAATTTTCCACTCTACAGGTTCTATTTCTAATGTCTCTTAGAAGCAATACATGATCAAAGCATAAATTCAATCTCGGTACACTTACACACAGTTTGTGAAGGATTCTGGCAGGTAGGTTGCTCCAAACATGTTGGAGAACTAACCACTGGTCTTCTGTAGATGAAGGCTTGCACAAAAATATCTGTTTCTTCATGCAATTTCACACACACTCGATGATATGGCTCCCACAAAATTCTGACATCATCATGGGGTCAGTGTGGCATTACATAAAGAGACAAAAGGATTTGTGAATGTCTATATCCACTGAATATCTGGGGTCAGTTCTCTAAGATGTTTGGAACAACCTGGCTGCCAAGTTCCTTCAAAAGCTGTGCGCAAGTGTACCTAGAAGAATTGATCTTCTGATGCTGGTTTGAAGACAAGAAGTTTAGATTTATCTTTTGTTAATTTACTTTGCATTTTGTTAATTGCTTAAAAGAAACTATTAACCTTACTAGTTTAAAATCCTTCTTGATTTACAGCACAGTACTGTATTTTTGTCACGGTCTTGTTAGTTATCTCCAATATGTACAATACTCTCCCCATGACTCATCTAAGGGTAATTGTTAGAATCTGTTCAGTTTGTGACTATCTGCCATTTTCTTGTAGTGTTCTGGCTGCTGGTCTTTTTCCCCTGGTGCTGGGTTTGCCTTTCGTCAGGTGATTGTATCATCCTTTACTAACCTGCACCTGTCTCCCATTCCTTGCTGGACAACAATGTTAATCCGCATGAAGTCTGGCTTGGAGCCTTGCTGTGCCTTCTGTATGTTTAAATAGTGCAGTTCTGGGACCTCTGGTTCTGCTAGTCTTAGTTTCTGTTTGCAGTTTGCTTCTGCAGCCTTCTCTGCATTTCTATTAGGAGGTGTCCCGTTTTTGTACCCAGTCCTTAGATCTTTCAGGGACCCCTTTCCCCCTATCTATAGGCCTTCACTGAGATTAACCTAGGATCGTCGGTGGGTCTATGGGTCGCCCACTCCATCGAAGGGTATCAGCCTAGTTGCAGTGCAGGGTCAGTTTTCCCCCATCTTACCCTAGCCCTGTGCTGCAGAACCGTAACAGTAATAGGATATGTTGTGGCTGGCTGCATGCATCCCAAAAAGTCAGCCCACTTTAAAGCCCAATGGTTGCATAATTTGGCTTCACAATCTTGCAGTCGTTAGGCAAAGTTTCAGGTGCCTGCCACCAGTCGCAGGGTGTGCTGTCACCCTATATGCATTTGCTCTTAGCTAATTGACCTGATTAATTCAGAAATCAAAGGCACAGTCTTCAAAACATTTGTATGAGGCAGTTAGGCACAGGAAAGTGTATCTGAATACTGCATGTGAGATCCTGAAAGTCAGCTAGTCTACACACTGTGATAGTTTCCTTGCATTTCAGACTTATAGGAATATACTATTTTCAGCACATGATGGCCATTCTAGCTTATGAGGTTATTGCACAAGAAATTTGCCTGTGGAAACACTTGTTTCTCTGCTGTTATGAATTACAGCCCAACTTCTCGGATTTATTCAGTCGAGAATGTTGAATATGTTGCTAGATTTATGAGCCTTGAAGGTTGCGAGTACACGAGCCTCTCTGCTGCTACCTTTCGTTTCTCACCAATGCTCGGGTTGCCCTGAGAGATTTCCGTTCCTTTCGCAGCCTGTATCTCATGAAGCAGTGCAAATTAGGCCACAGATAAAGCATCCTGTATATTTTAAGCTCAGAACCATCAGTGTCACAGAGCCGAGAGGTAAACAGATGCCTTTGCAGTTTAATCGAGGCTATGGCCAGATGTTCCTATTCACTCTCCTGTTGTGTGCAGGACAAACATATTGTATCTACTTCACACTGACAACACACATTACCCACTGTTCTAATTGAAAAGTTGAAGTGAAGGGCAGGCTTTCTCGATAAATTCGGTGACAACATTTGATTCTGAAAAGTAAGCTAAAAACAAGAAAATTGGAAAGAACAGAACGGTGCTGGCAAGAGAAAAACTTTTCAGTTTACCCGCTAAAGTTGCAGCGATTGTCACCAGGCTTGGCACTTTCAGCGAGTTTACCCGCTCATGTTCTGCGGCTCCAGTTATCTGGCTGTCAAGCATGTAAAGTACAAAATGTCTGGGCATGAGTTGTGACATGAAATCCCATTGTAGGCGCCCAGGCAATGAGAGTTTATATCCAGTACTTACATTACTAATAACTCTTTACTAATATAGCTATACTTTATTTAAGGGAAAAGGACACAATACTTTTATTGTGCTTTTATGTACATAATATAAAATTGATATTGTGGCTTAAAACTTCTATTTTACTAATATATACTGTACAATATTGGGGTTTTGGAAACATTTCAACTGTCACAACTTTCACAATAGATTTTTTGCATTTCTTCTACTAGTTTCTTATATCCACTGTCAAAAATCCTGATACAACTCCCTATATAATTTCTGGGTGCTATATTTAAGCCAAAATACCCAATCATCATTTAGATTGTTATTATTAACACAAAGGGGCAAATTTATCACTTGCATTTTTTTGTCTTGTGGTTGCTGTTTTCTGTGGCAAATATTTAAAAATAGTGAAGCAGTTTGAGAAATTTCACCAAAAATAAAAAATGACCTTTTTTTACGCCTTTTTACAATAAAATGTCACATGATCCTTTAAAATATTGCATATTAGGCACATCGGAGTTTGATCACAGTCTCATCACAGTACGATACAATTTTCTCAGATGTATAGAAGATGTAACAAAAAATTCTCCATCTTCTCCATTCAGTCAATCTATGAAAATCGCACCAAACTTGGATGTCATCCCCGTTGTTTTCCAAGACTCTCTGACTTGCACGGCCAAGTGCGATCCGAATATTGGATAAAAATCGAGCATGCTGCGATTTTTCTTCAGATAGGAAAAAAATTGACATGTGCACAGTCCTATAGAATACCATGGGTCCAAGTGCAGTCCGATTGTCAAGATCAATTTTTGGATCTGTGTCAGATCTGTATTCTCACATTAAAATGTTTTTCCTTTCAGGCCATTGGGGGTTAATATCAGTTTCTCCTCCCCGGTGGCTGCTGGTGTAATTGCTCTGCTAGGTGAGTTTGCTGATGCAGGTGGTGACCACTCCCACATTCCTTTAAAAGGTCACCTGATGCATCAGCTAACTGTTGGTTATACAGGTCCTATTGGAAACCAACCGTGCTTAAGAAAGGAGCTTTCTGGTGCAGTGGTGCTTCAGCTGAATGCTGTTATCGGGTGCATTACTCTGCTGTGCGGTGCATTGCAGCAGAGAAAGCTAAGTGTTGTTTGTCTTACCTTGTCTGTTATATTTTCCCTTGGTGTTGTATTAGTGCAGCTGTGGGACCAGTGTCCGCACTTTCCAATTCCCTACTGAGGGATAGGTGCAGGGAAAGCGAGGGCTAAGGTGTCCTGCTCACCGACGGTTTGAAAGAAGCCGTATAGGGACGTCAGGATAGACCAGGGCACAGCCTCAGGAGAGTGCAGGAGGTGTCCATTTTACCCGTTCCCAATCACAGGGCCCACCATTGTAATTTTATCCCCGGTGCTCACTTGTTTGTTTTTCGTTTAGTGACCGACCGTTTACTGGGTCCTGTCACACAGGGCCAGTCACTTCGTGACACCGATGTTTTGGCATATCGTACTTGGACTGAAAGTATAGCACCTGCCCTTTTTATCTATTTAAAAAAGGTGCAAAAACAATGATGAATCACGGGCAAAGTTTTTTTGCTTCGCAATAAAAAGTAGTAAAGAGGCTTCAATGTCCATATGTTGCTACTGATTTATTCATGCATGTATCTAATTGTAGGATTTACTTTCATATAGCATGCATCTTCTCACCAAAAGGCAGCAACAGCATGTATACATCATAACCAAAGAGGTTTCTAAATAGATCACTGAGGGTATACTTTAAGTTTTATTATTCTGAATGATAATGTGTCCTTATCATAACGGTGAAAGAAGAAAATATTGAAAAAAAAATTAAAACTTCCAAAAGAACAAAGCAGCTCTACAACCAAGGATATGTTTAGATGGGGGAAATGTAGGACAGAGATTAAATATCTCTATGATCTGACTGTAGATGATTAGATATGCCCCAGGATGTTTTTTGAGAACTACTGCGCTTATTAAAAATTATAGTATCTTTCTGGATATACCACTTTGCCTGTAATAAAGTGACATGTTATGATAAACTTTTGCGGCTTGAGCGCTTAAAATTCTCTTGTGAAGAAGGATATTAGGTCAGTCTAGTTTCTAGGGTTTTTTGGTTTTGTTTTTCCCTTGTCTGAGAACACAATTACATCCTACATATCAGCAGTTTTCCTGCAGAGACGTAGGATTCCCAGGCTTTTGCTTAGGAAGTCCTTGAAGAATATAGAATTAAATGTTCTTTGGTAAAGATTGCACTTCCTCTCATATGCCTGCAGCAATCTTCTATATCCCACATAGGCGTCCCATCAAGGCAACAATATTGAGGAGTAGTTGTTCACATTCATAAAGGGAATTTGCGCCATTAAATCCTAGCACTGCCAGCTCCACTGTACTCAGGTGTTTTCTTTAGGAAAGCTCTTACTTATTGTTTTACACAACAAATAACATCTTCTGCTCCAAGGAGCAGACGTGCAGAATCTCCCTATGCTCTGGAACATCTTGTCATATTAATCAATGCAAGAAAGGACATTTTAAAAGACTGGTCTTAGAATAGATGCAATAAAAGTTAACAATTCATGTTGCAATGTGTGATCACAGAGGAATGCATTGGCTATAGTGTGACTCAAAAGAATGGCTATGCAATTTAGATGGTAGAGGACAAAAAAAGAGAATTTATAAATATGGTTTATAAAAAAATGAACATACAATGTAAAAAATAATGTCTAGTATACTACATGCTATCTAACGAAATCTATCACATGGGTTAGGGTCTGCTTACACAGACCGACCGGCAGTATGATACAACCTAAAATTGGTAACCTCCGATTTACCATTCGGCAGTCGTTTGAATGCCTGCTTACATAAGCAGACCAAAGTAAACGAGCTCAGTGCGCGTTTGCTGGCATTGTACTTAGAGTTGCATCATTCTGTTTAAAATATCATCTCACCTAATTATCGAGCGTTTTGCTTGTTCATTGGATGATTGGCAGCCTGTTTACACAGCAAGATAGCTGAAATACTAGCTTTTTTATCAATGCTCATTCACAATTATTTTGCAGTATTTTAATCATGACAAGCTTGTTACTGCGATATAGGTAATAAATACAAATGGAAAAATATATATGAAAAAAGTTATATACAGCTCACTCTCTGATAGCTTCAGAAGAAAAAGAAAAAACTTGGAATTCCAAACACCAAAGCTCCTAAAAAAGACCATCTTTGATCAAGGTATGGTGCAGGGTGTGTGGATAACACACCAGACTGGCTTCCAGGTAATAAAGGATGAAGAGGTCCGAAAGGACTGGACTCCAGCACCGGAGGGAAAAAATAATATAAAAAAATTGCTTTTAACTATTAAGAGCTACCGTATATACTCACGTATAAGCCGAGATATGCAGCCCATTTTTTGGGGCTGAAAGTCCCCCTTTCAGCTTGTACGCGAGTCATATACCAGGGAGTGAGCGGGGGAGGAGGAGTGGAGGTGTCGGATCATATTCATGCCTTTAATGAGCAGTACCATGTGACCGCTCAAGGAAGGAAGACCATGGGAGAAGCGGGGGGGGGGCTGCAGAGACAGTGCCAGGAGGTGGTAAGCATATGCTATATTCACCTGTCCCCGCTCCAATGCTGCTCGCCGCGTCCTCTGTCAATGACGTTCAGGCAGCAGAGGGCGCGATGATGTAGTTAGTGTGCGCCGCGCCCTCTGCTGCCTGAACAGTCACTGACATAGGATGCGGCAGACAGCGGTGAGCAGCAGTGGACCGGAGACAGGTGAATATCTTAGGTGCTGGGGCCCTGAGCCAGTGGGGACACCGGCACCTGGCCCCCAGCTACGGAGAGATGAGTATGTCATTTTTTTTATTTGCAGCAGCAGCGGCAGCAGCGTATGGGGGCATAATGTATGGAGCATTTTATGGGGGCATAATCTATGGGGCAGCATATTTGGGCATAATCTATGGAGCAGCATAAGGGGCAGCATATGGGGAGCAAAATCTACGGAGCATCTTGTGGGGCAGCATATGGGGGAATAATCTATGGAGCAGCATATTGAGGCATAATCTATGGACCATTTTATGGGGCAGCATATGGAGGCATAATCTATGGAGCAGCATATGGAGGCATAATCTATGGAGCATTTTATGGGGCAGCATATGGAGGCATAATGTATGGAACAACTTATGGGGCAGCATATGGGGCATAATCTATGGAACATCTTATGGGGCAGCATACAGAGGAATAATCTATAGAGCAGCATATGGGGGCATAATCTATGGAGCAGCATATGGAGGCCTAATCTATGGAGCAACATATGGGAGGCATAATCTATGGAGCAACATATGGGAGGCATAATCTATGGAGCAGCATATGGGGAACATAATCTATGGAGCAGCATATGGGGCAGCATATGGGGGCATAATCTATGGAGCAGCATATGGGGAGCATAATCTATGGAGCATCATATAGGGCAGCATATGGGGGTATAATCTATGGAGCAGCATATGGGGGCATAATCTATGTAGCATCTCATGGGGCAGCATATGGGGGCATAATCTATGGAGCATCTTATGGGGCAGCATATGGGGCATAATCTATGTAGCATCTCATGGGGCAGCATATGGTGAGCATAATCTATGGAGCATCATATGGGGCAGCATATGGGGGCATAATCTATGGATCAGCATATGGGGGGCATAATCTATGGGGCATCTCATGGGGCAGCATATGGGGGCATAATCTATGGAGCATCTTATGGGGCAGCATATGGTGCATAATCTATGGAGCATCTTATGGGGCAGCATATGGGGGCATAATCTATGGAGCATCTTATGGGGCAGCATATGGGGCATAATATATGGAACATCTTATGGGGCAGCATATAGGGGCATAATCTATGGAACATCATATGGGGCAGCATATGGGGCATAATCCATGGAACATCCTATGGGGCAGCATATGGGGGCATAATCTATGGAGCATTTTATGGGGAAGCATATGGGGGCATAATCTATGAAACATCTAATGGGGTAGCATATGGGGGCATAATCTATGGAGCATCTTATGGAACAATTAGAGAAAAAGATCCATGCACAAAAAAGCGCACACCCATAAATAAAAATATGTATAGACCATGATACGTAAGAAAGTATATAAACAATTTTTATTAATAGACAAAACAAACCACAATAAAATCAATTAAAAAGACAAAACACATCACATAGGTCCCATAAAGCAGCATTATAGCATACCACAAAATAATATAATATGGGTGAAACAAGAATCCCCAAGACAAAGTAGTATATATATGAATCCTGAATACTTGCAGAAATAGTGCCAATCTGGGCGTCCCCAGAAGGCAAAAAAAGAGACAGAGGCCTGTATGAGATCAGAGTATTTGCATGAGATACCTGTAAAAATGGTGCCCCTATGAAAAGGGAGTACCCCTAAAATGAAAATATACTGCCTAGAAGAAAGCACCAAGGTAAGGCTTAGGGCTAAAATAGCCAGCAAGTCACCAACCAGGAGAGCTCATGTCAGGGCGTCGGGGATAGCAAGGCAAATGGGACAGTGGTCCTGGGACCAAAGGTGATGTGGGGAGCCCCACGCGTATCGCTGCTGGCCGCAGCTTCATCAGGGGAAGTGTGTAATCTATGGAACATCTTATGGGGCAGCATATGGGGGCATAATCTATGGAGTATCTTATGGAGCAGCATATGGGGCATAATCTATGGAGCATCTTATGGGGCCATAACCTTTATGGAGCAGCATATGGTGCATATATATCTATGGGGCCATTATTAACCTTTGTGCAACATTATATGGGGTGTATTTTGTATGGAGCATCTTATGGGGCCATCATGAACTGTATGGAGCTTTATATGGGGTTCCTGATTCAATATGGATATTCAAAAACATTTAACCTACTGATGTCTCAACTAATTTTACTTTTATTGGTATCTATTTTTTTTTAAATTTACCATTAGCTGCTGCATTTTCCACCCTAGACTTATACGCGAGCCCAATAAGTTTTCCCAGTTTCTCGTGGCAAAATTAGGGGGGTTGGCTTATACACGCGTCGGCTTATACACAAGTATATACGGTAATTAGAAAGCTGGCTCTTATGTGGATGATCTTTTACTTCTATCTCTTCTATTTCACTAGCAAACTTACAGAGATTGTCCACTACTAGGCAACCCTTGCTTAATCAATTCAGCACTCAAAATAAAAACATACTATACTCGCACAACTATTCCCTGAGATTAACGTGACTTGCGTCAAATGCAGTCTAAAGTGTCCGATGTATGGCAGAAGCTCATCAATATAGCTGCTTTCACACATCCATCTTTTTGAATCCGGCATGATGCGGCGAAAAGTGAGAAAACCGGATCCAAAATTGGATCCGGTTTTGGCACATAGAATTTAATGATCGCCGCATCGTGCCGGATGGACATGCGGCGCCTCAGTTTTTAGCCGGAAACGGCAAACCTGCGCCGTCCGGCGTCAGCAAAAAACGTTGCCTGCAACTTTTTTTGCCGCGCTGAAACGTCTTTTTCAACAGCGCATGCGCGGACACTGTGAGGTTTAACCCACAAGTGCCCAGCGAGCGTGCGCGTATCTCTCTCTCCCCCCACCCCCCGCATACCGCTGCCTCTCTCGTCCCCGATGCGGCTCCATTAAATGTTTTCCAAGCCGGATCAGGCGCCGCATCTGCATCCGGTGTCACCGCTGCAGGCCTGATCTGGCGGTCCGGCTTTCTGCTGCACGCCATCGGAACAAAAACACCGGATGTGTGAAAGCAGCCTTTACCATCAAGAAGGACGTCCGCAAATAAACAAAATAGTAAAAGCTGCAGCTGACAAGCAGCTTCTCATTGGCTGCAGCCTGCACGTGTTGTAACGAGTCACATCACTCTATTGGAACAGGTGCGCCAACATCGCTGGAGCGGCGTCGCTGCAGAAGGTGAGTATAGATTGTTATAATTTACATGGGTGCCTCATTTTATTAAGAAGGGATTGTCCAGTAGTGGATACCCCCTTTAATTCTCAAATTCAACACCTACTTGGAACTGTCTATTGAGCACATAGGCCATTAATGCTAAAATTGTTGACTACTGATATCCCTGACAAACCTCAAGACACCTACCAACTACCTTGCAACTGCTTTGTTAAGATGTATCCTGCCTCAGGTATTCTTCCACTGTCATCAAATTATTAAAAATAGACTACCAGGAGTACATTTGCATACCCTAAATCATTAAACATCCAGCAGTACCAAAATTTTAATTAATATTTGCATTTAAATAGTAGACTAATACATTTATTTCAAGAACATCGCATTTACTTATTGGTATAGTCTTACAAAAAAAGTAACACTATTTACCTGTGAAAGCCATTCTTCATCATCCTGACCACTATGGTCTGAGGCCAAGCTGTCATAAGAGCCATGTCGTGTGAGGGGGCCAGGACTTCCAGGTGGCACCACTACAAAAGAAATTTAATAATTTCAAAATTATGAATAAATAAGCATTGTCACATCTCCACCCGGACTTGTTCCTACGATATCTACTTCTGTCACCAGGCGCCATAATATTCATTCAGTGGGCTGCACTGGTGATAGAGGAGACATAATGGCTAGAAGCACTGTACAGTGCAGGCTCTGTAAAGCCAGAGATACTAGTGTGGCTTGAAACTGTAGTACTCACTTTTCTTGCAGTATGTGTGTGTGATGTGCTGCATTAGTAGTCAGCTCTCTCCTGTGGCTAATTGGAGAGCATCACACCATACTTAAATTCCCAGCATACTGCTTGGAGTTGCCAGTTATAGTTTAAACTTGCTATGGTTCACTTCTGTTATTCAACTTATGCTCAGGCTGTTTGATTCCCATTTCTGACTTCGGCCAGTGTTCAGACTATCCTTCTGCATGACGATTCTGTTCCTGTCCCTAAACTCCTGATATTGACGTGTCTTCTGACCTCCCTCTGCCAGTTTGCTCCATCACACAGGCAGCAGTGGACCCAACCCAGGAGCCCATGATTAAATCCCTGGGATTTGTCAGATGGAGTGGCTAGCGCAAAGCCTGTCCATGGAAGCCCTGAAAGTCTTCCACTGACAGAGCTTCACGACAAGTACTGTATAAAGTTATCAGTGTCCAGAAAAATCAGCCTAGTGTAAAGCTGAAAATAATAACACTGGAGGAGGGCATAAAGCTGCAGTTTCTCTCGCTCAGCATTTTAAAAAAAAGTAAGCGTGTAGGTAGCAGTAATGGAAGACATGACTGGCAAACAGTGCTGTACACAGCGGGAATTTCAGAATAAGAAAAGCATACCAAAATAACGAGACTGGAAAAAGATGTGCATTTCTGAAGCCACACAAAAGAAAGGTAAGAGAATTCAAAACAGGAGTTCTCTTCTAAGGCTGGTGTGAAGAAAATTCAAGGAGTTTTGACCAATCAGACACTGTCAAAAATAATATTACATGATGGCTAATATGATTATTGGCAGTCTATGCAGTACATGAAATGTCGATTTGAGAAAAAAAGGATCCACCTGACAGTAACGATCATTAGTTAAAGCTTGCACAACCTTCTATACAAAACGAGTGATTGGTTGTTATAGTAGAGTTATTGTGGACAGTTAAGCAAGTTGAAGATGAAATGATACAGTTAACTACATTTCCTTTGTATTTTAGGCAAAAAAAAATTTCATCTTTTATATTTTAAAAATTACAAAAAGAGAAATGAGCTAATGCAAAAGTTTGGGTACCCTGCATGGTTAGTGCCTAGTACCATCCCCTTTTTCAAATATCACAGCTTTTAAACGCTTTTTGTAGCCATTAAAGAGCATTTCAATTCTTGTTTGAGGGCTTTTAATCAATTCTTCCTTGGAAAATTCTTCCAATTCTGTGAGATTCCTGGGTCGTCTTGTATGCACTGCTCTTTTGCAGTCTAGCCACAGATTTTCAATGATGTTCGGATCAGGGGACTGTGAGGGCCATTGTAAAACCTTTAGCTTGCGTCTTTTGAGGTAGTGTATTGTAGATTTTGACGTGTGTTTAGGATCATTATTCATTTGCAGAAGCGATCCTCTTTTCAACTTCAGCTTTTTCACAGATGGTGCTATGTTTGCATAAAGAATTTGTTGAAATTTCATTCTTACCTCTATCCATGAAATATTCTCTGTGCCACTGGCTGCAGCACAACACCAAAGCATGATTGATCCACACCCATGCTTAATGGTTGGCGAGATTTTTTTTCCTTAAATTATGTGCCCTTTTTTCTCCACACATACCACATTGGTCCACAGGACGTGTTTCCAAAATGCATCAGACTTGTTTAGATGTTCTTTTGCATACTTCTGACACTGAATGTTAGGGTGAGGACACAGGAGTAGTTTTCTTCTGACTCTTCCATGGAGTCCATGTCTATGCAGGTGTTTCTGAATAATAGAACAATATATCACAATTTCAGAGTCTATTAAATTTTTCTGAAGGTCTTTTGCAGGCAAGCGGGGTTCTGAGTTGCCTCTCTAGCAATCCTATGAGCAGCTCTCATGGAAATTTTGCCCGATCTTCCAGACCTTATTTTGACCTCCACTGTTCTTGTTAACTGCCATTTCTTAAGTACATTTAGAACTGTGGAAAGAGCAACTTGAAATGATTTGCTGTCTTATAGCCTTGTCCTGCTTTGTGAGCCTCCACCATTTCAGAGTGCTAAGAAATTGCTTATAAGAACCCAATGCTGCTGTTTGTTGGCACAAGGTTAGATAAGGTCTTTAGAAAGTTGGGAAGTTTGCATCACCTGGCCCTTCCTAAGATGATAGTGAACAAGCCACAACCTTAATAGGTTAATTAGGTTCTGAAACCTTGATTAAAGTTATCCGAGTACACAAATCTCCAAGGGTGCATTGGCGCATTTCCTTTTTTTATAATTTTTAATATGTAAAGATGAAAATATAATTTTTCATAAAATAGGAAATGTGTAATCTTTAACTTTAGGCCTTTTAGAGATGTCACGATTATGTTGTCCGTTATCCCGGGGCCAAGGGCTCCTTCCCTGTCACTAATGCTAGGGGTGCCCTAGCTATCCCTGTTCACCAGATTTCTTCTAATGGTGAAGACGGCAGAGACATGTACCTTGCTTAGCTCCTGAATCTGCCCTCAGTCTGTTCCCTTCCACCGCCCAGGGAAGAGGGGAGTAGTAGTGTATGGCAATACACCAACCAGATTAACAAGGTAATAAGAACAGGGATAAAGGAAAATATCAATCATACAAAAATGCACTCGCAAACACTGGGGAGACACTGGGAAGTGACAGACGGGAAAAACCAAAGTAGGAGACAGAGTCTTAGATAAATCCATGAAACACCTTCCCAAACAACACACTACCAACTCGTGAACCATGCAGCAATGAAGCTAACGCTGGCAATACTGACTTGCCAGAGTTCAATTTATATAGGAGAGGGAAGTGGCCAACAGTGAACAGATGAGAGTCTAAGGGCACCGTCACACATAGCGACTCACCAGCGATCCCGGCAACGATATCAACTTGTCAGGATCTCTGGTGAGTCGCTACATGATCGCTGGTGAGCTGTCAAACAGACAGCTTCAACAGCGATCTGCACAGCGACGCCCAGCGTCGCTGTGTACTTTA
This sequence comes from Dendrobates tinctorius, assembly GCF_039654945.1. Classification (NCBI taxonomy): domain Eukaryota; kingdom Metazoa; phylum Chordata; class Amphibia; order Anura; family Dendrobatidae; genus Dendrobates; species Dendrobates tinctorius. The sequence goes on from NW_027361675.1 coordinate 34,885,704, forward strand.
GTTACCAGCACGCTGATGCAGGGAGCTGTTAACTAAGGTACACATCGGGTTTCTAAGGGGCGTGTGTCACTTAGAAACCCGATGTGAACCTTGGTTACCAGCTCCCTGCATCAGCGCGCTGGTAACTAAGGTACATATCGGGTTTCTAGGCACAGCGCGCCCCCTTAGAAACCCGATGTGTACCTTAGTTACCAGCTCCTGCTCGCTGGTTGCTGGTCTCCCGCCTGTCACACGCAGCGATGCATGCTGACCAGCGGGAGACCAGCGACCCCAAAAATGTCCAGGGCATTCCATCAACGATCAGCGATACTGGCAGGGGGGCCGGTCGCTGATCGCTGTCACACACAGCGATCTCGCTGGTGAGATCGCTGTTGCGTCACATAACTAGTGACTCAGCAGCGATCTCGCTAGCGAGATCGCTATGTGTGACGGGACCCTAAAGCAGGTAAGCTTCCACAAGTTCTCAACTGAGTAGATTAACCCCTGCACTGCTATAAGAAACCTGCACCGTTTAATATGAAGGTGAAGTGCTTCTAGTGAGTGCAGGAGTAGGAGAAATCAGACAGCGCAGTATTCAGGCTCCTCTGTCGTGGCAACCCTGTGACAAGAGATCATTATATCTTCAACTTGCTTAACTGTTAACAATAACAGCAATTTTGACCAGGCATGCCACTGTATATATAACCTTTGAAATGCACTGTGTTTGCTACAATATTCAAAAAAATATATCAAAGAGAGGTATTCTACTAAATTAATAATGAGCTTTTTGTAGGATAGGTCATCAATATTAGAGTGGTGTGGGGCTGACATCTGACACCATCATCAATCAGTCATTATTACGTCTTACGTTACAGTGGACAGATGCAAACAGGTTATGGAGAGAAACACCACCAATCCGTCACATTGTTTAGTGGCTGCTGTGGGGTGCTGCAGAACCTATTCAACTAACCAATTGCTTTTTGACTATGAACAGTGTTCCCATCTGACAGTATTTATGGGTGCTAAGCTAACACCTGATCAGTGGGGGTGCTTATCTGATTCAAAGGTTAGGTTGTCAATATAAATGTAGGGGAAAACCCTTTCAACCTGATGAGATATCGTAAAGTGATAAATCTCATCCCCTCACAATGGTGCAGTTAACAATTCACTAACATCATCACTAGAGCGTGAAGCACAAAGTAACCGGTCAAGCAAAAATGACTACCAGTGACAATATGCTATAAAAGGAATACAACATTGTAATTTAAAAGATTTATGTTACATTGATGTGATCAAATTGTTTAAAAAGCCTAATCATAAAGGTGTTTCCCAATACTTAATTACAATTTTTTTACAACATTCTGGCTGCATTACTTATTAGAGAGAATATGTCAACAGGTTTTGTTATGTAATCCGAGAGCAGCATGGTTATAGGGGCAAAGATCTAGTCAAACTGATCTGTGTAAACCTGCCCCACCACTGATTAGAAGCTTTCTGTCACAATGTATAGTGTACACAAAAAGCCGCCAGCGGTTATACACAGCTCAGCATTCATAGCCCTTCTACATCTGCAAGAGAAATCTGTGATTGTATTTAAAAAAAAGTGTAATTCTGGCGTTTTCATTTTTTTTTCTCCTTATGCTATTAAACAATAGGATTACTTCATTTTATATTTTGATAGATAGGACTTTAACAAACAAAGCTATGCCAAACATGTGTATTTTCTAACAGTTTTAGTTTACTGGGGCAAAAGGGGGGTGATTCTAACTTGTGGTTTTTTTTTTTCTCATTTTTACTGTATTTGTTAATCCCCTTAAGGGACTTTAAGTTGCGATTGCCTGATCGTTGGTGTTAAACATAGCAGGTCTTCAGCTCTGCCATGAATAGCAGTGTTAGGGTACCGTTACACCTAGCGATGCACCAGTGATCCTGACCAGCGATATGACGCTGTCAGGATCGCTGGTGCTTCGCTAGGTGGTCGCTAGTGAGCTGCCACACAGGCAGATCTCACCAGCGACATCGCAGGGGTTGGGGATCGCTACTTACCTGTCAGACGCGGCGATCCTGCGTCCTCCCGCCTGGCTCCACGCGCTACTCGTCGGCGCCACAGGAAGCCCCAGCAGGAAGTGGCCGACGAGGAATGGTCCAGCAGCTTCTCGCACGACCAGCGATAACCAGCGGGGGAGCCGGTCGGAGGTAAGTATCACATGCAGCGATATCGCTAGCAATATCGCTGTAACGTCACAAAATCGGTGACTTTACAGCGATATTGCTAGCGATATCGCAGTGTGTAACGGAGGCTTTAGGCGTCTGGTTTCTGCGTCTGCTCTGCAGGAATCCAGAGCCTCACATTCTGCGGTCTCCTGCTGTCTTTCTACTGCAGAGAAGATTACTTTGCAGCAGACCACTCCAGAGACTAAGTTCCCCTGTGCTCCTACTGGGCATGCTCACGAGGCGATCTCCCATTGGAGATCGGGAGTCATGTGCCCAGGTCCTGCTCTAGATCTCATTGGTCCATCTCGGAGATCTGGAAGGTCCCGCACGGCTATAAAAAGCGCACATGACCGTTCGGCCATGCGCTAGTATAGACTTTTCAAGCTAAATGTGTGAATGGTGACGGATGTATGACTCTGGTGACGGACTCATTTGAAACCCCTTCCCTCTGATATTATGCATGTGGATAGGGAATTAGTGCAGCAGTCAGTGGCAAGCCTTAGGCCACTGTGCACACTGCACCTCTACTCTAGCGTCCGACATTGTGCCTGCTTCCTGCCCTACGCCGCGCTGCAGTTGCAGCCCTCCTTGGAGTCCGCAGTAGCGACGCCACACACACGGTAGGTCTAGACGGACGCAGCTCCTCTGCCTTGGGTCCTGCTCCTGTGACCAGATACCATGTGTGCATTTCCCTGTGGTCTGTGCCACTAACAGGCTCAGCATTTTCGTATGTTTAAGTTGCGGCGCCTCTGTGTGTGAACAGAGCCCGCTTTACGCACTTCGGGTGATGTCTAACCCATGCGCATTATACCGCCATATTGCTCGTCTGTCATTACCTAGCAGCGGTTTATCACCTACTGCATGGTGGACCCCGAGCGGCGAACGCACTTTATTATTTATTAGAAATCACGAGCTCCAATGAATGCTGGCCACAGGCTGGTGTTCACAGAAGGATCATAATAACAGGTATTGGGGTCATCAGCAGACCTCTGGCTGTCATGACAAACCATCGGTTCCCTTACGATCACCTGACAGGTGCACAGATGGTCATAGAAAATATCATGAAGATAGAAGAAGTGAAGACAGTAATAATTTTTTTAAAAAGTGCAAATTTTATTGGTAATCAATTTAAAACAAAAGACAGGACAAATGGGTCTCCAACATGAAGGGGATAAGGATAACCAGCAAAGAAAAAAAGGAATTTTATAATTCTCCATAAGGTGCAAAGTGCATATATTAGCAAAAGACAAAGCTTGATATTATTATTAAACATCTAGAGTCCATAGTGCCTATAAACCCCTACCAAAGAAATATATCCTATGGCCTATACTCCAACAGCAATTGCAATATTATTGCTAAAAATTTGCCAAACAAAGTGGAACAGCACTACAGAGATATGGCCTATTTTTTTGGGGTGGGGGAAGGGAGGGCTATAGGAAAAACACCAGGGAGATTAGTACAAATCAATAAACAGAATCATCTGTCCTGTGTGTGCATACCTAGTTTATGATTCTCTCTCAGAAGAGTGAAGAGAATTAATGGAACAGCAGAAAAATATTCTATAGAGCGTTAAATATAAAAAGCTGGGTTCAGGATTTTACCTGTTGCTGGCCGCTAAAACACAGGACAAGTGTGGTGAAACTGGATGCTGGTAGGCTTTTCCCCACCACCCGACAGCGCTGTTTCACAATAGTTGCTTCTTCCAGGGTCGTTTAACAGGTAGTGGTGTTCACAGAGTATTTGTAGTTACCGTCTGTTCATAAGCGCGGTCATGTGACCGGAATTGTGTATAGGACCTGCGGGTGAATTTTACATCCGGCTACCGCCGGATATGAAAAGGACCTGTGAGTAGCGTGTGGCTAGTCTAAGAAATGGCACTGTCGAGCGGCGGGGAAAAGCCTAACAGCATCCAGTCTCACCACACTTGTCCTGTGTTCTAGCGGCCAGCAACAGGTAAAATCCTGAACTCAACTTTTTATATATGACGCTCTATAGAATATTTTTCTGCTGTGCCATGAATTCTCTTCACTCTTCTGAGAAAGAATCATAAACTAGGTATACACACACAGGACAGATGATTCTGTATATTGATTTATACTAATAAATCATGTGCCCACCATGCGAAAAGTAAGCAGAACATTTGCGGATGGTACCCACGGTCTGGAGGAGAGGAGATTCTCCTCCAGGCTGTGGGTACCATATCCCTGTAAAAAATAGAATTAAAATAAAAAAATTGTCATTCTCACATTCCAATGTCCCTCGCAGTGTCACCAGGCCTCAGCGATGCTCCAGGCAGGTTCCGTTCCCAGTGACGCATTGCAACAATGACCTTTGATGACGTCGCGGTCTCGCGAGACCGCGACGTCATCAAAGGTCATTGTCGCAATGCATTACTGGGAGCAGGACCTGCCGGGAGCATCGCGATGATCGAGAACGCTGCGCGGGACGCCGGAAGATGAGAAAAACCACATTTTTATTTTTTATTAATTATTTTTAACTTTATATCTTTTTAATACTTATGCTGCATAGGCAGCATCAATAGTACAAAGTTGGTCACACTAGTAAAAACACTGTTTGACGAGTGTGACCAACCTGTCAATCAGTTTTCCAAGCGATGCTACAGATCGCTTGGAAAACGCTAGCATTCTGCAAGCTAATTATGCTTGCAAATTGCTAGTTTTTCCGCAGGAAAAAGGCGGGAATTAAAATGCGGTTTTCTTGCGTATTTCCAGCGGAATGGAATTCCCGTGGAAATTTCCGCGGAAATTCCGCAACATGTGCACATAGCCTAAGTATTTTTACTGCATCAAAAATGCAGCATCTTATACTTTCAGTAAAGTGGATGGGATTTATAGAAATCTCTTGCCCACTGAGCTTTTTTTCTAAGCGTAAACTAACCTGCAATGCGTGCTTTCAAAGCATGTCAATTTCTCTCACTGAGCTTTCCATACACCTACATTAATGTGGAAAATTGGAAGGTAAAAAAACTCATGATTGTATCACTAAAATTTTGTAAGACAAAAACCAGAAAGTATCAAAAACATAGCAGCTTCATTTAAATCATGACAGACCAACAATAAAAAATGCAGCATCAAAAACACGATAAAAACACATGTAAAAAAACACTCAAAAACAAATTGAAAAAAAGTAAATAATCTAATTAACTTATTAGGTGCATCAGCAAAATCAAAAACTCAAAAAAACTCTCTGTGGGCACACAGCTTAAAGGGAATATCTACTACCATTCAAAAGTTTAGGGTCACTTAGAAATTTCATTATTTTTGAAAGAAAAGCACAGTTTTTTTGCAATTAAACTAACATTAAATGATTCAGAAATACACTCTATACATTGTTAATGTGGTAAATGACTATTCAAGCTGTAACGTCTGGTTTGTAATGCAATATCTTCATAGGTGTAGAGAGGCCCATTTCCAACAACCATCAATCCAGTGTTCTTATGGTACTCTGTGTTTTCTAACTGTGTAAGAAGGCTAATGGATGGTTAGAATACCCTTGAAAACCCTTGTGCAAGTATGTTAGCACAGCTGAAAACAGTTTGGCTGATTAGAGAAGCTATAAATCTAACCTTCCTTTGAGCTAGTTGAGAATCTGGATCATTACATTTGTTGGTTCCATTAAACTCTCAAAATGGCCAGAAAAAAGAACTTTGATATGAAACTCGACAGTCTATTCTTGTACTTAGAAATGAAGGCTATTCCATGCGAGAAGTTGCCAAGAAACTGAAGATTTCCTACAATGGTGTGTACTACTCCCTTCAGAGGAGAGCACAAACAGGCTCTAACCAGAGTATAAAGAGAAGTGGGAGGCCCTGCTGCATAACTGAGCAACAAGACAAGTACATTAGAGAGTGCAGTTTGAGAAATCAACGCCTCACAGGTCCTCAACTGGCAGCTTCATTAAATAGTACACGCAAAATGCCAGTGTTAATGTCTACAGTGAAGAGGCAACTCCGGGATGCTGGCCGTCAGGGCAGAGTGGCAATGAGAAAGCCATATCTGAGACTGGCTAATAAAAAGAAAAGATTAATATGGGCAAAAGAACACAGACATTGGACAGAGGAAGATTGTTAAAAAGTGTTATGGACAGACAAATCCAAGTTTGAGGTGTTCGGATCGCACAGAAGAACATTTGTGAGACGCAGAACAACTGAAAAGATGCTGGAAGAGTGCCTGATGCCACCTGTCAAGAATGATGGAGGTAATGTGATGGTCTGGGGTTGCTTTGGTGCTGGTAAAGTGGGAGATATGTACAAGGTAAAAGGGATTTTGAATAAGGAAGGCTATCACTCCATTTTGCAACGCCATGCCATACCCTATGGACAGCGCTTGATTGGAGCCAATTTCATCCTACAACAGGACAATGACCCAAAGCACACCTCCAAATTATGCAACAACTATTTAGGGAAGAAGCAGACAGCTGGTATTCTATCTGCAATGGAGTGGCCAGCGCAGTCATCAGATCTCAACCCCATTGAGCTGCTGTGGGAGCTGCTTGACCATATAGTATGCAAAAAGTGCCTATCAAGCCAAACCAACTTGTGGGAGGGGCTGCTGGAAGCATGGGGTGAAATTTCTCAAGATTACCTCAGCAAATTAACTGCTAGAATGCCAAAGGTCTGCAATGCTGGAATTGCTGCAAAGGGAGCATTCTTTGACGAAAGCAAAGTTTGAAGGAGAAAATTATTATCTAATATATAAAGCTCAAAGTGTGTATGTATGTATGTATGTATGTGTGTGTATGTCCGGGATAGGCATCCGCACCGTCGCAGCTACAGCCGCAAAATTTGGCACAGTCACACGTCTGGACCCCGAGAGAGTCCTAAGCTATGTTGTGAGGCGAAATTTTAACCCCGCACGTTCCAATTCACCAAACAAATTTGCCCCATCTACATACTGGGGAAAAAGTGTGTGCGCGTCAAGCCACGCCCCTCATTATGATGTCATAATGCCCCTATTTGCATACGGGGGAAACTGTGTGCGTATCAAGCCCCGCCCCTCATTATTATGTCACAATGGTTGCCATGGCGACGCTGATGTCATCATAGGATGCAAGCCCTGCCGCCGCTCATTATGATGTCATAATGGTTGACTATGGGATGGAGGATGTGTGATGGGTATATGGGCACTGGACTATGGGATGGAGGATGTGTGTTGGGTATATGGGCACTGGACTATGGGATGGAGGATATGTTTGACGGGTTTATGGGCACGGGACTATGGGATGGCGGATATGTATATGGGCACAGGACTATGGGATGGAGGATGTGTGATAGGTATATGGGCACTTGACTATGGGATGGAGGATATGTTTGGCGGGTTTATGGGCATGGGACTATGGGATGGCGGATATGTATATGGGCACGGGACTATGGGATGGAGGATGAGTGATGGGTATATTGGCACTGGACTATGGGATGGAGGATACATATGACGGGTATATGGGCACTGGACTATGGGATGGAGGATTTGTTTGACGGGTATATGGGCACGAGACTATGGGATGTAGGATATGTATGATGGGTATATGGGCATGGGACTATGAGATGAAGGATGTGTGATGGGTATATGGGCACGGGACTATGAGATGAAGGATGTGTGATGGGTATATGGGCACGGGACTGTGGGATGGAGGATATGTATGACAGGTATATGGGCACGGGCCTATGGGATGGTGGATATGTATGACGGGTATATGGGCAAGGGCCTATGGGATGGTGGATATGATGGGTATATGGGCACGGGACTATGGGATGGAGGATGTGTGATGGGTATATGGGCACTGGACTATGGGATGGAAGATATATATGACGGGTATATGGGCACTGAACTATGAGATGGAGGATATGTATGACGGGTATATGGGCACTGGACTATGGGATGGCAGATATGTATGATGGGTATATGCTCACGGGACTATGGGATGGAGGATATGCATGATGGGTATATGGGCATGGGACTATGAGATGAAGGATGTGTGATGGGTATATGGGCACGGAACTATGGGATGGCGGATATGTATGATGGGTATATGGGCACGGGACTATGGGATGGAGGATATGCATGATGGGTATATGGGCATGGGACTATGGGATGGAGGATATGTATGATGGGTATATGGGCATGGGACTATGGGATGGAGGATATGTATGATGGGTATATGGGCACGGGACTATGGGATGGAGGATATGCATGATGGGTATATGGGCATGGGACTATGAGATGAAGGATGTGTGATGGGTATATGGGCATGGAACTATGGGATGGCAGATATGTATGATGGGTATATGGGCACGGGGCTATGGGATGGAGGATATGCATGATGGGTATATGGGCATGGGACTATGGGATGGAGGATATGTATGATGGGTATATGGGCATGGGACTATGGGATGGAGGATACGTATGATGGGTATATGGGCACGGGACTATGGGATGGAGGATATGTATGATGGGTATATGGGCATGGGACTATGGGATGGAGGATATGTATGAAGGGTATATGGGCACGGGCCTCTGGGATGGAGGATATGTGATGGGTATATGGGCACTGGACTATGGGATGGCGGATATGTATATGGGCACGGGACTATGGGATGGAGGATATGTATGACCGGTATATGGGCACAGGCCTATGGGATGGAGGATGTGTGAAGGGGATATATGGGCACGGGACTATGGGATGGCGGATATGTATATGGGCACTCGACTATGGGATGGCGAATATGTATGATGGGTATATGGGCATGGGACTATGGGATGGAGGATGTGTGATGGGTATATGGGCATGGGACTATGGGATGGAGGCTGTGTGATGGGTATATGGGCACTCGACTATGGGATGATGGGATGGAGGATATGTATGATGGGTATATGGGCACGGGACTATGGAATGGCGGATATGTATGATGGGTATATGGGCACGGGACTATGAGATGGAGGATATGTATGATGGGTACATGGGCATGGGACTATGAGATGAAGGATGTGTGATGGATATATGGACACTCGACTATGGGATGGCGAATATGTATGATGGGTATATGGGCATGGGACTATGGGATGGAGGATTTGTGATGGGTATATGGGCATCGGACTATGGGATGGAGGATGTGTGATGGGTATATGGGCACGGGCCTATGGGATGGAGGATATGTATGATGGGTATATGGGCACGGGCCTATGGGATGGAGGATGTGTGATGGGTATATAGGCACGGGCCTATGGGATGGAGGATATGTATGATGGGTATATGGGCACGGGCCTATGGGATGGTGGATATGTATGATGGGTATATGGGCACGGGACTATGGGATGGAGGATAATTATAATTTGTTATAACTAACCACAGTTAGTTACTATGACCGGGCAGCGCCAGGCTCTTCAGCTAGTTTTAAATAAAAATCTCATTTTTCGAACCTTGCCAATGTCTGGATTAGATTTTAAATTCATTTGGAAACTCATTTCATTAATAAAAGTATGAGTTTTCATAGAAAACATAAAATTGTCTGGGTGACCCCAAACTTTTGAACAGTAGTGTATACGATACTGATCGCCTATCCTTAGGGCTCGTGCAGATGCCTGTATTTTGCATTTTTGGTCCGAGTGCGATCCAACAAAATATCGGATTGCACTTAGACCAATATTAATTTATGGGGCTTTGCACAACTCTGATTTTTATTCGGATTGAGCCATTCTGAGGAAAAAAATCATAGCATGCCCCAGTTGGAATCGATTGTGGTATCACACTCGGCCATGCAAGTCAATGAGTCTGAGTAAAACATTGGAGTGCACTTGGATTACATGTGAATACAGCAAATTTTCATGGACAGACAAAATGGAGACATTTTTTTTTCCGTCTTCTCCTCATCCAAATATCAGATCACTCAATGCTCACACTCTGATCAGTGTGATTTGCATAATCGACCCAATTCTCTCAGATGAGATAAAATACTTTCTTGTGCCCCCAGCCTTGCAATAGGTCATCAATATTAAATCGGTGGTAGTCCGACAATCGGTTTCCATTACCAGCTGTAGTCAGTGAATGGAGCCTGAACAGCACAACTTTGTTCACTTTGTAGTGACCATTGCTGAGAATTACAGCTCAGCTCTAATAAAAGTGAATAGGAGCTGAGCTGCAGTTAACAGGATCATTGCCTAGTCTGGATACAATTGTACTCACAGATGGACACAAGACTAACCACATACTGGGTTTCAGTCCTGGCCTGTAAACAGCTGATATCAAACTAATATCTTTAAAATTATGAGGAACAGAAATATTAGAAACTTGTACAACTTTATGCACTGATTTATTTAAATAAAACACAAAAAACGTTCATACATTTTTAAGTCTTTGTAAAATATTATTGTCATCTAAATCTTGCTCTTGTCAAATTGATTAAAAGAATTCTACAGTACATAATGTAAAAAATATCATACGTATCATTTAACCCAATCCCATAAACATCTCATTTGTATCATTTGTACTAGTACAGTATTGGCGCCCATTCTCACTTGTTTTTTTAACTAAGCAGCAATGGAGTTTGCTGGAGTTTTGTGTTAGATCAATCAATGTTTTCCCTGAACCCTGACCCTTGGGTGCAATAAGGGCCTTCTAATTAATTATTAAAGTTTTCTAACAGCCAATGGTTCGTGTGTCTGGTTTCACTTTACTCTCATTACCTGCTCTCTGTAGAATGGTAACAGACAGCATGTAATTATAAAATGGCCATCTAGCTGCTACCCTGGAGATCCCTGCCAAGGCAATGGTTTGGAGACACGAAGGTTTTCACTCCTACATATAAAAAACACTTCTAATATGGTATTTTAACCCCCTCATTAGTTTATTTCCTGCAAATATAAACCAGTAATAAATCAATAGCAGAATGATACATGTGTGATGGTGCATAAATTGTGAAATATAAAGGAATAAATAAATAAATAAATTCAGAGGTTCCAGGTGCTAACTGGCACTGCTCCTAGACTAGGCCCGTTACAACCTTCAAAGGTGCATAAATTGCCTGGTGTCTGCACCATTAGCATCAAAGGTACATTTGCCCTATGTACTGTATATCATGTATGTTGCTGTATATGCAGCTGTAATGAGCAGGTGAAGTGTAAATTAACTTAAAAATTGTTAAAATTAATGGTACAGATTTAAGGGGGTTTTACACATAGCGATATCGCAAGCAATATCGCTAAAACGTCACCGGTTTTGTGACGTTATAGAGATATTGCTAGCGATATCGCTATGTGTGATACTTACCTCCGACCGGCTCCCCCGCTGTCCATCGGTGATAGCGCGAGATTGGGCGCCTCCATCTCTCGTCGTCTGCTTCCTGCTGTGTGAGACGAGCGACGCTGGACGCGGGCGGGAGGACGTCAGGATCGCTGTGTGTGAAAGGGGAGTATCGTGCGCTGCGTCGTTGTGAGATCTTTCTGTGTGAAAGCTCACTAGCAATCATTTAGCGATGCACCAGCGATCTTGACCGGGTCGGATCGCTGGTCGGATCGTTGGTGCATCGCTAAATGTAAAAGGGCCTTTAGGAATATCCAGATTAGCTCCCTCTCAGAAGGAAAGAAAACTAACTAGCTGGTGCCATGTGATGAAGCAGCTACACTGTTATTAAATGTCTGAGCTTTTAACAAAACTCACATGACCAGAAATATTAGTTTAGCTATGCCGTACTGTTACACACTTAACATTATGGCTGGTCCATACAATCAGGGCAACTGTTACCACCCACCTTTCATGTCTTTCCTCATAGACTGTAAGCTTGCGAGCAGAGCCCTCATTCCTCTTGGTATTTGTTATGATCTATGTGATTATTGTATTGCTGTAATGTCTATTGTCTGTACAAATCCTCTCTGAAATGTAAAGTGCTGCGGAATATGTCGGCACTATAGAAATAGAATGTATTATTATTATTATGCTTGTTAAAGGGCGTAGAGGGCATCTACTGTCATTGCAGTAAGTTTCTTCGGGGATAAATTTGCTGTCCTGATTCCTCTCTTCCCTTTCCCTGATCCACAGACAGCAGGTTGAGACGTGGAGCAGGGAGCTGGCAATTTCCTTCTGAACTTTATCTCGTTCCTTAAGATGAGCTGATGGTGATACTCGGCAAAGCCCATGTAGGCCATGTGGCCTTGGCGACATGAAGATCAGTTTGTAACACCTAACTGCTGATTTGCTATGGATCATATTCCTTATAGATTATACAGATTCACTCCTATTTAATTTTGCTACTTTAATAAACTATATATTAATATGTCCGCAGGCCATAGGGCTTTCTTTATATTTGATGCAATTTTATTATAGATATGCGTATTTTTAAACATGTGATATACAGCCTCACCCCATATATCTGTTTTTGGTTGAATACCCTATGGCTTATATGAGAGAGAGAACATGAGACATATTTCTCCTTACCTATATTCTGGCATCACATCCTATGCATCACATAATTGAGGGATACTGTCTCTCTTGTTCTGAGTACATCTTGCTTATCACTAGAGATGAGTGAACGCAAACTATAATGTTCAGGTTTCGTACCGGACACCTATTTTCCGGTGAACTCCGAACACAGACTTCTCATGGAAGTCGGTTTTTATTGTTTGGAGTTCGGATGGCATTAGGAAAGTGAGTGAGAGAGCAGGCCCCTAGCCCTTACTACTACTATTTTATAGTACCAAAGTTTGGGTCCCCATTGACTTTTGTTTGAGTTTGCATTCAAGGTTGGGTTGACTTCTGGTACCCGAACTGAACTTGGACTAAAGTTCGGTTGAACCAGACGAACCCAAACATCCATGGGTCCACTCATCCCTACTTATAATGTTGTCTATTTAGTTGTGATTTAATTATATTTTATGTATCCTGCATGCTTTTACATGATATCTTCATGAAGTGTGATGTTGCATGTATTTCCTATACTACGTATATTGATTATATACTGTTGTTCTATTTAAAGAGAACCTATCACAATGTCAAAATTGAACAGTTACTGTTTTACGTTTAATCTTGTTGCTCGAGTAAGTATTGCATTTTTCTTTCCTTAAAACCAACATATAATTCCTGAGATTCGGGACTTTTTATTTTATTAATTTTTATGATCTTTACCAATGGGGTGTGGGCTCATAGTATACAGTGGCATGCAAAAGTTTATGCACCCCTGGTCAAAATTACTGTTATTGTGAACAGTTAAGCAAGTTGAAGATAAAATGATCTCTAAAAGGCCTAAAGTTAAAGATTACACATTTGTTTTGTATTTTAGGCTAAAAAGTAATACACATTGTAATTTTTTCACATTTTTAAAATGACAAAAAGAAAAATGGTCCGTTGCTACAGTTTGGGCACCTTTGGAGATTTGTGTGCTCTGATAACTTTGACCAAGGTTTCAGACCTTAATTAGCCTGTAAGGGATATGGCTTGTTCACCCTCAATGTTAGGAAAGGCCAGCTGATGCAGATTCCACAGGTTTAGAAACACATAGCCTCCCCTAACCTTGTGCGAAAAACAGCCAGGGTTCTTTTAAGCAGCTGCCTAGCACTCTGAAAATGAAAATGGTGGAGGCCCACAAAGCAGGAGAAGGCTATAAGAAGATAGCAAAGCGTTTTCAAGTTGTCCTTTCCTCAGTTCAATATGTAATTCAGAAATAGCAGTTTACAGGAACAGTGGAGGTCAAGATAAGGTCTGGAAGGCCAAGCAAAATTTCAGAGAGAGCTGCTTGTAGGATTGCTAGAAAGGCATATCAGAACCCCCACTTGACTGCAAAAGACCTTCAGAAAGATTTAGCAGATTCTGGAGTTGTGGTAATTGTTCTACTGTTCAGAGACACCTTATCAAATATGGCCTTCCTGGAAGAGTCATCAGAAGAAAACCTCTCCTGCACCCTCACCATAAAAGTTAGCATCAGAGGTATGCAAAAGAACATCTAAACAAGCCCAATGCATTTTAGAAACAAGTCCTGTGAATCGTTGAAGTTAAAATAAAACTCTTTGGTCGCAATGATCAAAGGTATGTGCAGAGAAAAAAATTGCATAGAATTTCAGGAAAAGAACATCTCTCCAACCATTAAGCATGGGGATGGATCAATCATGCTTTGGAGTTGTGTTGCAGACAATGGCACAGGGAACATTTCACAGGTAGAGGGAAGAATGGAGTCAATGAAATTTCAATAAATTCTTGATGCAAACATAACACCATGTGTAAAAAAAAGCTGAATTTGAAAACAGGATGGTTTCTACAAATGGATAATGATCACACACATCAAAATCCACAATAGACTACCTCAAAAGGCGATAGCTAGAGGTTTTTCAATGGCCCTCACAGTCCCCCGATTCGATCATCATTGAAAATGTGTGGCTAGTCCTCAAAATAGCAGTGCATGCAAGACGACCCAGGAATCTCACAGAAATTTTCCAAGGAAGAATGGATGAAAATCCATCAAACAAGAATTGAAAGACTCTTGGCTGGCTACTAAAAGCGCTTACAAGCTGTGATATTTTAAAAGGGAGTGCTACTAGGTACTAACTATGCAGGGTGCCCAAACTTTTGCATTGGCCTATTTTCCTTATTGTAATTTTTCAAATGTAAAAAATGACAATATATAATTTTTTTGGCCTAAAATACAGAGAAAATGTGTCATCTTTAACTTTAGCCCTTTTAGAGATCATTCCATCTTCAACTTGCTTAACTGGTCACAATAACAGTAATTTTGACCAGGGGTGCCCAAACTTTTAAATGCCACTGTATTAAGGCTGCTTTGCATTATTACCCTGTGAGCAACTCCCTCTTAGTAAAGACCATACAAAATAACACTAAATAAAAAAGCCAAGGAAAACCACGAACGGGGAAACACTACTTAGCTTTACTCTGTTGCACTTGCTCCTGGCAACAGAGTCCACCACCAAAATGCAGCTCTCCTCCTGAATCGCTGCCACCAAGCTCTGTCAGAGCTACAAGGAAATCCCCTATGACTCCTTCCACACCAAGGCTAAGACAGTGCTGCAAGGAACGCTCTCCAGCTCCTTCCTTCACCAAGGATGGTTGAAATGAACACTATCACCAACACTGATTGCAACACCTGTGACTCTTTTATAGCAGAGCCAGCAATCAACCTGCGTTATAATCATGTGCACTAAACTAAAGAAACTAGAGTGCAATGGCGCTCACCACCACAGGGGGAAAACTTAGAACAAACGACACCACAGTGCAATAATCCTAATGGCCTCCGGGGACAAAAACCAAACTTAAGCACAGCTTAGAAAAAAAAGGTTACCTGTGCTTTTTATCAGTCCTGATCCAGCATGGATCATGACACTTTGGTTGCTAAAACAGTAGATAAGCTACAGCAATAATAAAATCGCAACTTATAGAGGGTACTGAAGTCAATTAGGTAAATTGCTCTATCAAATGTTATGGGGCTGCACAATCTGTACAGTATTCTACTAAAAAAGCTCACATTTGTGATCAAAGGCAGCAGGTGTTATTGGAGGCTAACAATACTATCACAGCTTTATGAAGAATGGAGAAGACTAGAATAATGCAGGGCATGCATGTCTGCTAGTATAGATCTCTTCTAATGTGAGTAGTAAGCTTATGTCCCTATAAAATAATGTATTTAATGATAGAAACAGTCCAAATGCATACAAGCAATACTATAGCAAACCTTGCTTAAACAAAATCTATATTTATATGATTACATTCCCTATGGGTGAAGGGAGATATAATTAATGGATTTCCCCTGCCCTCTAATGCAACCATTAGGCAATTAAACCATGGACTATTCAATACATTTTGATGTATTTAGTAAGCAATTTGTCAAACAGTGCTGCCTATGAGTTAATATATTAATTCTTGTCAGTGCCTCCTTTTGACAAAAATTATACTTTTTTTGCAGTCAGATAAGCATGCATACATCCATTTATCCATCTGTCACACTATCTATTTAGCTATCTATCTATATTTTGTTTAAAGGGAATCTGTCACCCATTTTTTGAGATATCATATAATGATATCATTCAATTGTGTGTCATATAAGGATTCTCTTAGTACTTCTGCTTCCCCCTGACAACGCACCCTTCATGCATAAATACCTTGTTTATATTGGTTCAGATGTATGTAAACTGCCGCTGTCCGGTCCGCTGGGCGGGGCTTATTCACCTGCTCCCCCCTCCCTGTCTTGCTCTACGCATTTCTTCCTGTGTAGAGCAAGACAGGGAGGGAGCAGTTGAATAAGCCCTGCCCATCGGACCGGACCGTGGCAGTTTACATACATCTGAACCGATATAAAAAAGGTATTTATGCATGAAAGGTGCGGGGTCAGGGGGAAGCAAAAGTACTAAGAGAATCCTTATGTGACACAAAATTGAATGATATCATTATATGATATCTCAAAAAAGGGGTGACAGATTCCCTTTAAACACAAAAAGAAGAGTTACAAATAAATTAAAGAAATAAGGTAATTGGATATCCCTATCCTCAACTATTTAGAGAGCTATCTGCAAATGCCTAAATATGACTCCCACTCACAATAGAAACCTCCTAAATATATAGGAACAGTAGTCATCAGCCCCTCCCCCAAGTGATGGCTAGAGGTAGCCAGAATTTGATTGAAAGGAAATCTGTCAGTAGGATCAACCCTCCTAAGCGGTCTATATTACAATGGAGGTCATAGAAAGTTCTATAAAATGATACCTTGATATCTGCAATCTGATGTCTTATTCCAGAAAAATCTATGTTTTTCTTAATACAGCTCTGGCAAAAATTAAGACTACTGCACAATTTTCATTTTGTCTGATTATTTCTCTTTATAGGTATATTTTTGAGTAAGATGTAAATTGCTCTTTTATTCTATAAACTACTGACAACATGTCTTCGAATTTCCAAGCACTAAATTTTGTATTTATTTTCAGAAAATGAGAGATGGTCAAAATAACAGAAAAATGCAGTGCTTGCTGGCCTCAAATAATGCTAAGAAAACAAGTTCATAATGATTTAGAAACAACATTACTAATATTACAAACTAAGGAAGAGTACAGAATTCAATATTTTGTGGAATAACCATGATTTTTTATCACAGCTTTCATGAGTCTTGGCATGCTTTCCATCAGTCTTTCACACTGCTTTTGGCTGACCTTATGCTACTCCTGGTACAAAAATTTAAGCACTTCTTTGTTTGATGGCTTGTGACTATCCATCTTCCTCTTGATTACATTTCAGAGGTTTAGATTGGGATTTGATGTGGTGGTCCTTCATCCACACTGATTTACCTAGCTGTGTGGCATGGCACATTATCCTGCTGGAAAAACCAGTCCTCAGAGTTGGGGAACATTGCCTGAGCAGAAGGAATCAAATGTTTTACCAGGATAACCTTGTATGCGGCTTGATTCATACGTCCTTCGCAAAGATTAACCTGCCCAATTCCAGTCTTGCTGAAGCATCCCGAGATCATCACTGATCCTCCACCAAATTTGACAGTGAGTGCAAGACACTGTGGCTTGTACGCCTCTCCAGGTCTCCGTTTAACCATTAGACAACAAGGTGTTGGGCAAAGCTGAAAATTAGACTCATCAGAGAAGATTACCTTACTCCAGTCCTCTATGGTCCAATCCTTAAGGTCTTTGGCAAACTTCAGCCTGGCTCTCCTTTGCTTCTAATTGATGAAAGCCTTTTTTCTAGCTTTACATGACTTGAGCCCTGCCTCTAGGAGTCTGGTATGAACTGTTCTTGCTGTGCACTTCACCTCAGCTGCCATTTGCCATTCCTTTTGTAGGTCATTTGACGTCATTCTATGGTTGCTGAGTGGCATTCGAATAAGATGACGTCATCTCGGTCAGTGGAGAGTCGTTTTCGCCCTCTGCCGGTCTGTAGTTTTGTTGTCCCCAATGTCTGCTGCTTGACCTTGTTGTAATGGACTGTCATATTAGAAATTTTAACGATGGAGGCAACATGATGCTCACTGTATCCCTCTGCTAGTAAAGCCAGAATTGAGCCCTTCTTTTCCTCACTCAAGACTTATCTTTTCAACTCCTTTGGCATGGTTAAAAGTTATTTTTTCATTTCTATTACTTTTGGGATATTACTAGCACTTGTTTTGCCATCCAGTTTGTCCTATTGCAAGAGGATTGTGAACACCACAGCAGGGTTTTTTATACTTTCCTTCACTAAATAAGATTTGGTTCAGGGGATCACCTAATCAGAAGCACATTAAGTAGAATGAGGTGTACTCTGGTTGGAAGTCAACTGACACTGGAAAGGAATGGCAGTCAGACATGTAGAGAAGCTGATTTTTATAAAATTGTGCAGTTGTCTCTTAATTTTTGCCAGAGCTGTATGTATATTAGCTATTAAGATCTATGGGCGGGACACAGATCTACTTGAGGATCTGCCTCCAGCGCTTATTTTAAATGAAAGGGGGCATTATCAGTGTGAGACATAAAGATTAGGAGAGAAGACTGTCAGTCATTACATATCTCACACTGATAATGCCCTCTTTTATTTAAAATAAGATCTTGAGGCAGATTCTCAGGGAGATATGCGTTTTGCCCACATTGTTTTTTCATGTTTTTAAGAAGCACATAAACAATTTTTTTTTTAATACATCAGTGGATTGTTTGATCGCTGGAGCACATCTTTTCTTCTTTTCAGCTCATTTGCATACTAATAAAAATGTGGATTACTCTGGAATAAGGCATCAGATTGCAGATATCAAGGTATCATTTTATTCAGCTTCCTATCACCTGCATGCAAATACAGATGGCTTAGGCAAGTTGTTCCTACTGACAAATTCCCTTTAAAAGAAGTAACCTTGGTTATTCATGACATGTTCATAAAATCAGTCAAATATAACAGCAGCAGGCTCCCATACATGGCAACTATACTGATCAGCTGATTGAAGGCACCATAGTGCACAAGAAAACAGCTGTGTATATTGTGTAGTGGCCACGAATGATAACGCAGATCTTTTCCATTCAAGAGAATAAGGGAGTGCTACAGTGCAAGTCAGAGTCATGAGACCATGTATAGAGCTGGGCACGGTGATGCCTCTATAAAGGGAATCTGTCACCTCATTCTCACGCTATATGTAAGCTAGTTGGGTCAAATCCGATGGGCAGGGTTTTTGCTCCTTCCCTCCACCCCTCCTTGGCCGCTGTACACAATATTTCAGGTAATTTCCATAGGTCTCGTCCATATTTTGCGCATTGCAATTTCCACTTCTCTGCCCACAGATTAACCCCTTAACGACCAGAGTGTTTTGGGTTTCCATTTTAATTTTTTGCTCCCCTTCTTCTCAGAGCCATAACTTATTTATTTTTTGTTCATAATGGCCATGTGATGGCTTTTTTTGTGTGGGACAAGTTGTACTTTTGAACGACAACATTGATTTAACAATTCTACAGTTGTTTTTTGTTTTTACCATGATCACTAAATGCTAAAACTGACCTGCCAATTTTGTCTGTGTGTTTGTTTATAACATTTTACTCTTTATCTACTTGAAAATGTTTAACAATTACTATGGTTGTTAACCTACAAATGATAGTGAAAAAATCTAAAATGCCTAATTATTTTTTATTTTCCTGTAATATTTGAACAATTTTCAATAAAAATTACAATTTAAATAAAAACTGACCTGCCATTATGATTCTCCAGGTCATTAGGAGTATACATCAGACACCAAACATGTCAAGGTTATTTTTTATTTAAGTGGCGAAATAAAATTCCAAAGTTTGTTATTGTATTTTAATGCAATGTTGCGGCGACCAAATAAACTTTTTTTTCTCGTTACGCCATTTAGCGATCGGGTTAATTCTTTTTTTATATGGATAGATCGGGCACTTCTGAATACGGCGATACCAAATATGTGTATGTTTGATTTTTTATTATTTTATTTTGAAAGGGGTGAAAGAGGGGGTGATTTTAACGTTTATATTTTTTAAATATTTTTAAAATATTTTTTCTTTACTTTTGAAATACTTCGATAGTCTCCATGGGAGACTAGAAGCTGTCATAATCAGATCAGCTCTGCTACATACAGGCGATGATCACATTATCTGTACTGTATGTAGCAGAATTGCTCACTTGCTATGAGCACCGACCACCAGGTGGCGCTTTTAGCAATCTGGCAGTGACAACCATAAAGGTCTGCTGGAGACCTCTGGTTGTCATAGCGACCTATCAGTGACCCGCGATCACCGATGGGCGGGATTTCCAGCGCACTAGACAGAAGCGCACGTTAAATGCCGCTGTCAGAGATTGACAGTGAGATTTAATTAGATAACAGCCGTGGGTGATTCGTGATTCCACCCATGGCTTTTAGAGGCACATGTCAGCTGTTCAAAACAAATTTAAAAAAACTGACCGTCACATCCAAGCATAAACTAAGGGTGAACAGGTGCTTAACCTAGAGTCACCAACTCATATACACTAAAACAAAAATGTAAGCACTCTGCAGCACCATAGCATGCAAACATGAAATATGAAAAATAAATTGCACTACGGCATTAGAAATATGAAAAATTGAGAAAGCTTAGCGCATAAAATGGCCAATTTATGTGTACCTGGAAGCCACGTTAAGGTGTTTCTCGCTTTCCAGATCCCTAACCTAATGCCAATCCTCACTTAGACTAAAGTCTTCATCTGTATGGGAACCTATGTAAATCCTCTCCTTAGACTGAAATCTGTATCTCTGTGGAGGGGTGGTTCAAAACAGCTGACATGCGCTGGAAAAGATGTGGCCTCAGCGCTGGAGCCCACATCAAAGGGAGGGTGTCTGACAATGGGGTACTATTACGCCCCATGTCGGAAAGGGGTAAAACAGCCCAATGAATGCTAATATGGCCGTTTAAGTCCACTGGCAGAAGGCTACTTTTAGTCCTTGAAGCTGTAAAAATAAAATTTGGAGCACGAACAGCTATTCCTATAAGAAAATAAACTCTGTACCCAGTTGCAACACATTAGAAACCAGGGGCATTCAAAATTGTATTTTTAGGTATGTTTTAAGCTTATAAAAAATCTCTAATGAAAAGGGGGGGAGCTCAGTATAAAACATTTTTATATCAGCAAAATATTTTTCTTTAAAAGAAAAAAAAACCTCCACAAAATGAAATAAAGAATATCAAACAAATATTGTTTTAATATTAGGCTGTCAAGACACTGGAGTGGTGCCTGGATTGCTTACTTTGGGACGTTTTTAACACAGCATGCTAAAAAGAAATTAAGTAGGCTATTGATTGCCTAGAAGTTCAAGATACTATCTAAAACTTCAAAGGCATTATTAAATGTTACCATTTAGTAATGCAGACTTCATATTTATGTTTTTGGAGGTGGTTCCAGATACCTTCCATCTCCATAGGTCCTTGATAAAATATTTACATACGTTTTAGGTGACTCTAAAAGATTGATGAATATTCCACTTAAAATAAGTCTTTTCAAGCCTTAGACCGGAAATATTAATTCAAAGCACGCAGCTGATCCAATTTTAAATTGATTCATTCTCTGCAGCTGTGTGCTTGACATAAAGCTGATTTTCAAAGTCGTTTTTTTGTGGAAAATTCTCATAGTTCACCCAGAATGGAATCTGTAAATTGGAGGCAGAGTGCAGGATGTCCATTCTAGTGGCTGGAGGCAGAGAGCTTTGATTGCTAATTATTATAAATCTTATCCCCAGTGAAACTTTGTAATAGGGCAGATCTTCCAAAACTGTCTCTGATGATTGGGGATCATTACTCAGGCTTGGAGAAAAAAATGCTGAAGATGCAATACGTAAGTCAGTATTATACTTTTAGGATAAGATCTAAGACTATCTATACAACTGTAAGGGCTAGTGCACATGACTGTATTTTCAGCCCAAGTGCGATCCAACAAAACATCACACCTGAATCAATGTTATTCTATGGGGCCGTGCACGTCTGATTTTTTTCCTCGGACCGAGTCTGTTCGAGGAAATAAATCCCAATAAACATGATTGACATTAGTAAGTTGGATCGCAGTCAGCCATGCAGGCCAATGCTTCTGTGGAAAAATTGGGTCGAACTTGGATTTTCACAGACTGACAGAATGGATTAGATGGTGAATTTTTTTTCCATCGTCTTCTCATCTGAGAAAATCAGATCACACTCTGATAAAACTCTGACCAATTTCATCAAAGTGTGATTAGCATAACTGGACCGGTTTTCTCAGATGAGAGAAAATACAATTGTGTGATCATAGCCTAAAGCGAGATGATTACAAAAGTTCTCTGGATTTATTTTCTTATGGTGATGCAAGAACGCGATTTCCTGTTCTCCGACACAAATGATCACCAGAAGTTTTGCATTAGGACACACAAAGGTATAGCTTACAATTCTGGGGTACCCATACCAAATCAGGAGCAGGCCCCCTACCTACTACTTGCTTTTTAAGGGAACATGTCACCAGAAAAGACTGCCGTTCTACATACACAGAATGATGACTAAACCCGTGCCGGCGTCGCACCCGTGACTCAAACTGGAATGTTGCCGGGGAGAATAAAGTTAATTTCTCCCCGAAGCATTCGGCTAAGTGCAGGCGCCGGGCAGTTTACTAATGCTATTAACCTGCAGAGATTAACCCTATAGCTGCAGGTTTATAGCGTTTCTTCTGGTGACAGGTTCCCTTAAAATAATTCCATTCTTAAGTGGCAAAGGGCTTTTAGCAACTTCCTACTTTACACCCTGATATAACTAAAAGGCAGACATGCAGTCTCTGTGACATTTGCTACTACATATGTCTTAAGATACTGAAACTACAGTCTGACAAAAATATAAATGTTGCTCTAGTCTGCTATTCAGTCCTGTGCCCATATACCCATCATACATATCCACAATCCCATAGGCCCGTGCCCATATACCCATCATACATATCCTCCATCCCATAGTCAAGTGCCCATATACCCATCACACATCCTCCATGCCCATATACCCATCACACATCCTCCATCCCATAATCACATGCCCATATACCCATCACACATCCTCCATCACATAGTCCCGTGCCCATATACCCATCATACATATCCGCCATCCCATAGTCGAGTGCCCATATATACCCATCACACATCCTTCATCTCATAGTCCCATGCCCATATACCCATCATACATATCCACCATCCCATAGTCCCTTGCCCATATACACCCATCATGCATATTCTCCATCCCATAGTGCCATGCCCATATACCCATCATACATTTTCGCCATCCCATAGTCGAGTGCCCATATACCCATCACACATTCTTCATCTCATAGTCCCATGCCCATATACCCATCATACATCATATCCTCCATCCCAAAGTCCCGTGCCCATATACCCATCATACATATCCGCCATCCCATAGTCCCGTGCCCATATACCTGTCATACATATCCTCCATCCCACAGTCCAATGCCAATATACCCATCACACATCCTCCATCCCATAGTCCCGTGCCCATATACCCGTCATACATATCCTCCATCCCATAGTCCAGTGCCCATATACCCATCACACATCCTCCATCCTATAGTCAACCATTATGACATCATAATGAGCGGCGGGGCTTGCAACCTATGATGACATCAGCGTTGCCATGACAACCATTATAACATCATAATGAGGGGTGGGGCTTGATACACACACACACACTTTTTCCGCATTATGTAGATAGGGGCAAAATGGTTTGGTGAATTGGAACGCACGGGGTTAAAATTTCGCCTCACAACATAGCTTAGGACACTCTCGGGGTCCAGACGTGTGACTGTGCCAAATTTTGTGGCTGTAGCTGCGAACGTGCGGATGCCAATCCAGGACATACACACACACACACATACATACACACATTGAGCTTTATATATTAGATGTCATGAAACGTGACCTACCGTAAGAATCACAATATGTACCACAGTTACAAATTTACCGGTCTACCTATGTAGTTCCTATCTTTTGGCACTGTTCTTTACAAGGTTTGAGGACATCCAGTGCCCAGATTTATCAGCTTTACATATATAGATATATTGTAGAACGTGTATAAGGCAGAATGTCGATCACGTGCAACTACAAAGGAAGAGGCCTCAAAATTCCAAGCCACAAGGTGCAGAATATCATAAAGTATTTTGACTTTCCCCAAGTTCAAAGACTACTTCCTTTCTGAGAAGAAATAAGACAAATGCAAATAGTTTTCCCACTGTAATGTGAGCTGATATAGATTTTAACTCCAGATAATACACATTTTGGAGATAAGAGACTTGAAGTCAAGAAAGGATTTCTCAACAAACGTTAACATCTGATACATGCAGTCTGATCGTTGGAAACAAAGTAGAACGTGAGTTAGAGTGAGCAAAGTATTTTTCCCGGATGTATATTTAAAAGAAAAAAGCGCCAAAAAGAATGAAACAAATGCGGTCTAGTGGACACAAGTAAAGCAGGAAGGAAAAATAGTACATATAGCTGCAAAAGATGCCCCTTGGTACAACACAATGGGGCAGATTTACTAATCCTGGCTAACTTGTAGAAAGTGTCAACTTAGACTAGGCAATTTGAAAATAAGGCAAATTTATAACTGTGCCTCATGCTGGAAGATAAATATGGTGCAACTTTAAATACTTTGGTCTAATTTTATACCACACATTGGTTTACTCCAATTTGGTGCCAACATATTGGTGGATGCTGTTGCCTTTTGAGTTGCGGTATGTCCCTTTCCCTTTCCTATAAAAGCAGTTTTTTTGGCACAAATTGAGCTAAAATTCTAGCACATTTATGTAACTAAATCTACACCAATGTGTTTCTTTGCATTGAAAATATCTCTTGAGGCAGCAATAGAAAAAGAGCCAGTTATCTCCACCTCTGCACGCTCACTGTTGGTTTGGCGCACTGACATTTTCCAGAGATTCATGAATGAAGTGCTAAGTGGCTAGCCCTCCAATGTCATAAAATTAGCATCTGGGAAACAAGGAGTTATACACTGTTCTTGTACAGGTTGGTGCCCAATGTTAGTGTCATCAGATCAGCGATCTATAACACAGGTCAACAAAAAAAAAAATTTTTTTCTGGTGTCCAAAATATTTTAATGAATTTGGGGTATTTTTGGGGTGCTGATTCTGAATATGCTATCAGTTTTGCCAGATTGGCTCAAGTTTTTGAGATTTTTGGTATCTTATTTATAGCACTTGTTGGTAAATGCGACGCATCATCTCATTAATTTCTTTGGATTAGTACTTGAACTGAGCAGTTCTCAATATAGTTTTGTGTTAATTAGTGTTCTAAAAGTTTGTTCATAGCTTGATTTTTGCACTAACTTTATGTTGTTGTCTGTTTTCCAGTGAAAAGCATGAACTCATCAAGAAGAAGTTGTCTTAACGATCCAGACTCATTCTGTTACATTTGTGGTGAATATACACTGCCAAAACATAGAAGAAACATAACAGACTTCGTTAAAAAAGTGTATTTTGCCTATTTTGGGGTTATGCTTGGGGACCAAGACAAGTTTTGGGCACCACACATAGTGTGCAAAGCATGTATCGAATTATTACGAAAATGGAGCAAAGGACAAAGAACAAGCTTCAAATTTGGTGTTCCAATGGTGTGGAGAGAGCAAAAAAATCATCATGATGACTGTTATTTCTGTGCAGTGCAAGTACAAGGATTCAATAAGCATAAGAAACGAAAATGGGAGTATCCTAACATGGAATCTGCAAGAAGGCCTGTCCCTCATTGTGAAGATGTGCCTGTACCTGTGTTTACCATGTTACCTGACCTTCCCCCACCTGATGATGATGAAATGCAGGGTATGGAGCTAAGCATTAGTTCTGGAAGTGAACTAGAATATGAAGGAAGTTTCAGAACACCTACGCAATTTACCCAAGGAGAGCTCAACGATCTAATAAGAGACCTCAACCTCTCAAAAAGTGCATCCGAACTTTTAGCTTCAAGGCTAAGTGAAAAAAATTGTCTGACGCCTGGAACTAAAATTACATCTTACAGGACCAGAGAAGAAGCACTTCTTCCATTTTTCTGTGAAGATGACCTACTTGTATATTGTAAGGATATTCCTGGCCTGATGCTGCAAATGGGTTTACAAGTATATCGTCCTGTAGACTGGAGGCTTTTCATAGATAGTTCTAAAAGGAGTTTGAAATGTGTTTTGTTGAACAATGGCAATCAGTGTGCATCTCTTCCAGTAGCTCACTCAACTAAACTTGCAGAACAATACCAAAATGTCAAAATGGTCTTGGAGAAACTGTGCTACCATGAACATTCGTGGCTGATATGTGTTGATTTAAAAATGGTCAACTTTTTACTTGGACAGCAAAGTGGATACACAAAGTATCCTTGCTTCATCTGCATGTGGGATAGTAGAGCAAAACATCAGCACTGGGAGAAACTGAATTGGCCTCCAAGGGACACCTTGACAGTAGGAGCATCAAACATAGTGAACGAACCTTTGGTGGACAGGGAAAAAATCATTCTACCACCACTTCACATAAAGTTAGGATTAATGAAGCAGTTCGTCAAGGCATTAGACAAAGATGGTAATTGCTTCATGTACATCTGCAGATCTTTCCCTGGTCTTAGTAGCGAAAAACTGAAGGCAGGAATCTTTGATGGTCCTCAAATTCGGAAACTCATTAAAGATTCAAATTTTCCTAAGGAAATGAATGACATTGAAGCTGCTGCATGGTGTAGTTTTGTGTTGGTAGTGAAGAACTTCTTGGGAAATCAAAAGGCAGACAATTATGAAGAACTGGTACAAAACATGCTATTGAGATTTAGAAATCTGGGTGTACACATGAGCATTAAATTGCATTATCTTCACAGTCACTTGGACAGATTTCCAGAAAACCTTGGAGATTTTAGCGAAGAACAAGGGGAGAGATTTCATCAGGATATTATGGTGATGGAGGAAAGGTACCAAGGCAGATGGGACAGACATATGATGGCTGATTACTGCTGGAATCTACAGCGTGACTGCCCCAATAGCTCACATAGAAGAAAATCATATAAAAAGCGCTTTTCCAGCGATTAAATGTCTCCTATCTTTCATGTCTTGTTCATTTTTGAAGATTACTTTCTAAAACTAGTTAAAATAAACTAAAATCAACATTTACTTTGTTAAATTTATTGTATTCATGACAATATCAATAAAATTAATGCGCGTGTAGCAAATTACGTCTTTTTTTTACACATTTTACGAAAAATCTCAAAAACTTGAGCCAATCTGGCAAAACTGATGACATATTCAGAATCAGCACCCCAAAGTTACCCTAAATTCAATGAAATATCTTTGGCACCAAAAATGCTGTTGATAATAGATCATTCAGTGTGCACAGACTGCCGCTTGATCTCAGCAGGACAAGTCCTGTTTAAGGAGGGTGAGCCGTTGCCAAAAACGTTGATCTTTAGTGCAAACCAAACGATTATCTCTGCGTTTTGCAGCCTGTTTTTACTTAAAGATGATCATGAAATGAACATTTCTAGGAGTGCTTGCTCACGATAATTGTGGAGTAAATAAACCTTGAAGGGGTTTTACAGTTTTGGAAAAGCTTGTGTACCCTGTCTGCTATATGTTTTAAAGGGAATCTCTAAAGAGAAATAGCACCAAAGCAATACAGTAATGATGTGCACACTTACCGTGTATTAATATTATTAAAATAAGTACTGTATTTCTATATCTGTATTCCAAAATTAAAAACAAAACCAAAAGATCCCCAAGGACATCCTGCAGCTAATATAACCAGCATACAAAGTATGGGTATAAGTCCCACATATAAACCATTGCTGAAAATAAGAAATCCTAAAATACGTGTCACACAGTGTATTATATATGCGGTAATGTGTAAAGAAAATACAAGCAAAAAATACAAATGAACAGAAGTAGACTGGCATGCACACTAGTACATAATATAAGGTAACTGATGTGAAATAGGAAAATATAAATAGTGGTAATAAAGTGCCACAGCGTTTCAGAGTCAAACATACCTGGCTGAGATCATGGAGCCATTGGCTGATACATGCAGCCCATGAATCAGGCATCATATATCAGCTGTCAGGGTCACTTTAAAAAGCAAACTCGGCTGAGATCTCAATCTGAGCATGCCCGCCCCTGGTGGCCATTTTCCCGGAGGCCACTGAACCGCAGTAATGGATATTCGTGGGGCTCCAGGCTTTCACAAAATGTCGGCGGAGCCCCCTCCCCGCACCACGGAACACCGCAGCCAGTTTCACCCGCAGCAGTGCACATCGGAACACTCTCTCATCCCACCCTGCGGCCAGCAGCAACGCGCCACTCCTGCCTCCTCCAGCAACGACCCTGGTACCCCGCTTCACCACAAACACCACCCCAGGTAAGCAATAAGATGCATGGATTATAAGAGGAGCAATCATAAACCACAAAAGGGGATAAAAGAGAATAAAGTTTATTTAATACAATATGTAAAACATCAAATAACATAGCAAAAAAAGAGGTCTTATAGGAAAGGAGGAACAACAATTACAAGGATTTTTTTTATCCATCACAAATATCCTCCATAGGACTACAAATACCAAATAATATGGAGATATGTCGGGGTAGTGAGTAACAAGTGTTAGCTCAAAATTCTTTATGGTTTTTAATAGTGCATGTACATGTAAGGACAAAGAGAGTAAAGAAAAGGGAGAAGGGTAGATACACTGAGCTTAAATGTGTCAGCTACACAGTGCAGATTATGCCAAATTTTGAAGTGTCACTAAGGATATTACAGCCAGTTGTAATCCACAAGTTCCCACACATATAACCCAAGTTACAGCTGATCACAGATCAGTAATGGGTTCCAAGACTTACCCATGATGTATGAGGATAGAATGCCCCTTGCTGCTCCGGCACGTGTTTTGCTTTCTCTTTCTCAAGAGGAAGTGCTTGTGAGGTGCAGAAAAATGGCAGCAAATGATCTGGACTTATGAGTCAAAATATGAAATATCTGACTGCAACAGGTTTGTAGAGTAGTACAATGAGTGTCTGCAGGCAATGCAGGCAACAATGAAGCATGTTGGAAATTCCTTACAAGTTTTGGACTACTATATTTCTCGGATCATAAGACACACTTTTTTCCTCCCAAATTTTGGGGGAAAATGGGGGTGCATCTTATAATGCGGATATACCTTACCAGCCACGGTGGAGCAGGGTCCCAGAGTCGCTGCAGGCCGCAGGCTGGGATGAGGGGGTGCTCGGATGTGCGGCGCGCCGCTGCGGGTGTTCCATGCCGCGGGTGTTCCGTGAGGCGGGGACTCTGCCAACATTTTGTGAAAGGCCAGAGCCCCCGCAGTTGCATGGTATCCTATGTGCAGATGGAGATCTCGGCACCAAAGTCTCGGGAGATGAGATTTCATCTCCCGAGATCTTGGTGACAATATCTCCATCTGAGCGTGCAATGCCCCCGGCAGCCATTTTCCCGGAGTCCACTGCAAAGGAAACCATGCAACTGCGGGGGCTCTGGCCTTTCACAAAATGTTGGCAGTGCCCCCCGCAGCACGGAACACCTGCAGCGGCGCGCTGCATATTCGAACACCCCCTTATGTCAGCCTGTGGCCAGCAGCATTACCCCACTCCTGCCTCCTCCAGCTGCGACCCAGGGACCCTGCTTCACCGCAGCCACCACCCCCGGTAGGAAATAAGACGCATGGATTATAAGAAGCACTTAAAATGCTTTTTTTCTATTTTTCTACTCTAAATTTGTGGTGCGTCTTATAATCTGCAAAATACGGTACATTTAAACAAATTGATTCCAATTTGGTCAGGATTGAGTGTCCTTTGAGCAATATAGGCAGATATGTATCTATAATGCAATACCATCACCGAGCACAGACCTCAACATCATTAAGGCTGTCTACAATTATATGAAGTACGAGTCGATGGGCACCTAGGGAACAGTGACCACAATATAATACAATTCCACTTGTCCTTCAGTAAGGTGCCCTGGAAGGGGGTTACAAAAACGCTGAATTTCAGGAAAGCAAAGTTTGATCAGCTTAGAGAGGACCTTCGCCGAATTGATTGGGACAATGTCCTCAAAAATAGGAGCACAGAAAATAAACGGGAAATATTTAAATCAGTTTTACACACCCACTGCGAGTTAGCCATACCGTACAGAAATAAAAGGGCTAGGAACAGGAGAACACCAATGTGGCTAAATAAGAATGTAAAAAGGGCAATAAATAACAAGAACAAGGCATTAAAGAAGCTAAAACAAGAAGGCAATGAAGAAGCATTAAAAAGTTATAGAGAAAAAATAAAATGTGTAAAAAACAAATACATTTAGCAAAAGTGGAAACTGAGAGACTCATTGCTAAGGAAAGTAAAACAAACCCCAAAATATTCTTTAATTATATAAACAGTAAAATGATTAAAATTGATGGTGTCGGCCCTTTAAAGAACAATGAGGGTGAAATCATAGAGAGCGATGTGGGAAAAGCAAATGTTTTAAATACTTTTTTCTCAACAGTGTTCACACAGGAAAAGGATTTGCCAGGGGAAATGCAGAGTAATAATGTAAACTCTCAATTAAGTATTACCTGCCTAACCCAGGAAGAAGTGCAGAACCGCCTTAGTAAGATTAAAATTGACAAATCACCAGGCCCTGATGGCATTCACCCTCGGGTATTAAGGGAGTTAAGTAATGTGATAGACAGGCCTCTATTCCTTATATTTAAAGACTCTATAGAAACAGGGTCTTGTCAGGGTCCTGACAGCGCGGGCATACAGCCTCTGCTAAGCAGGGACTCACCTGCACCGTAGAGACCCCTGGGGACAAGAACAGCCGGAAAATAAAGATGCATGGGACCTGAATGTAGAAGTTTAGCAAGCCGGCATAGGACCTATGGTCATGTGAACGGTCATGTGACTGTAGGGGGCAGGGCTTAGCGTCCTTCTTTCAGAGGAGGTAGAAAACTCAGTCACGCAAAGCAGAGGTCAAGCACAATACAGGCAAGCGAGGTACAAGAGGGATAAACAGACGGAAGGTCAGACAAAGCCAAAGGTCATACACAAGATATCAATACAGTACCAGGGATGAGACAGAACGGATAGTCAGGGCCAAGCAGAGATCAAAAACCAAACAGACATAGAAGGTACCAAGCAGAATCCAAAGCGACATCCAGAGAACAGACCGAGACATACACAGAGAATCAAGCAACCAGAACACAGCACTAACACACTCAGGGGTCACCACACAATGCCAAGGGCGAAAGTATAACTGACGGGGGATGGGAGCTTCCTGAGGCTATAAGAAGCCTCCCCAGAACCAATGAGAGGCCACCATAATAGGTCCCAGGTGTGCAGGTGAGAGTCTGCACTGAGATCAGAACATTAACCCCAGAAGTGCCGGTCACCCAGCACTGGTATCATGACAGTACCCCTCTCAACGGGGGGCCTTTGGACCCCCAGCCTTGCCCGGGTACCTAGCATGGAAAGCCTGAACCAGACGATCCGCATGCATCAACCGGGCGGGCACCCAGGACCTGTCCTCCAGCCCATACCCCTTCCAATGAACTAGGTACTGTACTGACCACCGTACCAACCTAGAATCTACAATGTGACCAATCTCATATTCCACATGTCCCTCAACCGGAACCGGAGGAGCAGCGGACTCGGATTCTCCCCGGACTGCTTCAAATGGCTTCAGTAGAGATCTATGGAAGACGTTAGGGATCTTGAAAGAGGGTGGAAGGCACAGCCTGTACACTACTGGGTTGATTTTTTCCACAATCTTGTACGGGCCAATGAATTTGGGGCCCAACTTGGCTGACGGAATCTTTAACTTAATGTTTCGCGTGGAGAGCCAAACTTTCTCTACAACCTGAAACATGGGACCAGGTGTTCGTTTCCTGTCCGCAAAATACTTATACCTGCCTTGAGACCTAGATATACGCCGCTGGACTTCTGCCCATGTATCTTTTAACCGCTGAACAGAGTCCTCAGCCCCGGGGCACCCCAAATCCAGATGAGAAAACTCACCAAAATGAGGACTGAACCCATAGTTGATCAAGAAAGGGGACATACCAGTGGATCGACTCACCCGACTTTTGAAGGCAAATTCAGCCAACGGCAGCATATCACACCAGTCATTCTGTCTAGCAGAAGTCAGACATCTGAGGATCTGTTCCAGAGACTGATTAGTGCGTTCCGTCTGACCATTACTCTCAGGATCGTATGCAGATGAAAAGGACAGAGATATCCCTAATTTTTTGCAGAAAGCACTCCAAAACTTAGCCACAAACTGCACACCACAATCAGACACGACATTCAGGGGTACCCCATGCAAGTGGACCACATGCTGCACAAACAATCTGGATAAGATCTCAGCAGAAGGTAATGCGGACAGGGGTACAAAATGAGCCTGCTTTGAAAATCTGTCCACCACTACCCATACCACCGTATTACCCCTGGAAGAGGGAAGAGTGATAATAAAATCCATGGACAGATGGGTCCACGGTCTATCGGGAACTTCCAAGGGCATCAGCTCCCCCGCCGGCCGGTTATGGGAGCTTTTAGAACGAGCGCAGACCCCACAACCAGAAATGAATTTCTTTATATCAGAACCCAGAGTAGGCCACCAGAAGATCCTAGCCACCGCCAGTTGCGTAGCTGACATACCTGGGTGAGCACACAAACTCATGCAAGGGTTCCACGAATCCAAGTTAAGGCGAAGTTGCTCTGGGACAAACAACTTGCCCACTGGCTTGGCCGCAGGAGCCAGCGACTGGGCCCCCTCAATTTCCCGCTCCAATTCAGACGAGATCCCTGCTAACACCACCCCAGGGTGCAGAATGGAGAACGGTGGCTCAGGGACAGATACAGGGTGAAAACTACGAGATAAGGAATCAGCCTTGACATTCTTTGACCCTAGACGGAATGTAATAGTAAACTGGAAACGAGAAAAAAAGTGACCAACGGGCCTGTATGGGCGTTAATCTTTTAGCAGACTCGATGTAAGACAAATTTTTGTGATCAGTGATCACAGTAATCGGGTGACTGGCCCCCTCCAAAAAGTGCCTCCATTCCTCAAACGCCAACTTAACCACAAGAAGCTCTCTATTGCCTACATCATAATTTCTTTCAGCAGCAGAGAACTTCCTGGAAAAGAAGGCACATGGCCTGAGTTTGGTTACAATGGCAGGCCCTTGGGACAACACCGCCCCCACCCCCACCTCGGAGGCGTCCACCTCCACCACAAATGGTTTGGAAGGATCTGGCTGTACCAAGACAGGAGCAGATATAAAACAATTTTTCAGCGTTGCAAA
Source organism: Dendrobates tinctorius (assembly GCF_039654945.1). Lineage (NCBI taxonomy): Eukaryota > Metazoa > Chordata > Amphibia > Anura > Dendrobatidae > Dendrobates > Dendrobates tinctorius. The sequence continues at coordinate 34,919,176 of NW_027361675.1, forward strand.
GGCCTCTTTTGCGAGTGAAGTCCTATTTCTCACATCCGCACCTTTGAATGTTAGATCCGTGAGAGGTTTGACCACTTGTGAAAACCCCCGGATAAATTTGCGGTAATAATTGGCGAACCCCAAGAAGCGCTGAAAACCCTTAAGATCTCGGGGTTGCACCCAATCCGCAATGGCCTGCACCTTCTTGGGGACCATGCGAAAACCCTCACCGGATACAATTAATCCCTAAAAAGACAATTCTTGCACACAGAATACACATTTCTCCAATTTGGCATACAGATGATTTTCTCTCAGCCTTTGGAGAACAGTTCGTACATGTTCCAAATGAGAATGCTTGTCGGGGGAGTATATCAAAATATCATCTAAGTAGATAACGACAAAACGACCAATGAGATCCGAGAATACCACGTTGATGAAATTCTGAAATATGGCGGGGCCGTTGGTAAGACCAAACGGCATGACTAAATTTTCAAATAGTCCCTCGGTCGTGAGGAACGTGGTTTTCCATTCATCCCCCTCTCGGACCCTTATCAAATTATATGCCCCCGAAGATCCAGTTTAGAAAACCACTTTGCCCCTGATAGTTGTTTACATAAATCGGGAATCAACGGAAGGGGGTACGTATTCCGTGCAGTAATCTGATTAAGCTCCCGGAAGTCGAGACAGGGACGTAACACGCCATCTTTTTTCTTTACAAAAAAGAAACCTGCCACCACAGGTGAGACTGAAGGACGTATGTGTCCTTTGCGCAGACTTTCAGCAATGTACTCCTTCATAGCCAAGCGCTCAGGACCGGACAAATTAAACAGACGGGCTTTAGGTAATTTAGACCCCGGGACCAGCTCAATAGCGCAGTCAAAGGGTCTATGTGGCGGTAACGTCTCGGCCTCGCTTTCAGAGAATACATCTTCGAAGTCCTTCAGGCATTCCGGAATACCTTCCAGCTCGACAGATGATACAGACACAGATTTAACAGGTTCAACCAGCAGTGCGGATTTATCACATAACTTAAAATCATTAAACCCCCATTGAACAATCTCCCTCGTTTTCCAGTTAATAACTGGGTTATGGCGTTGTAACCAGGGCATGCCCAACACCAACCCTGCAGGTAGACTGTCCAACACAAAACAACTTAGGTTTTCCACATGAGTAGCGCCCACTCTGAGCGAAAACAAGTCAGACATAAAAAGAATTCCCTCCTTAGTGAGGGGAGAGGAGTCAATGGCCATCACCTTGATCGGAACCTTGAGCCTAACTGTCCCTATCTTGCAGTGTGTGACCAATTGGGAGTCAATGAGATTAATCGATGACCCGCAGTCCACGAAGGCAGTACAGGAAAAAGAACTACCGTCAACAAACAGTTCCACAGACAGTAACACTTTAGAAAACGAGGAAAAGGGTACCTGAGGGTCTGAGTTGTCTCCCCGTTAACTACCCAGACCTAGTTGTTTCCCGCCGACCGGGTTGAAGACGGGCAATCAGGACACTCCCTTTTCCAATGTCCCGTTTTACCGCAGTAAAAGCATAACTGCTTGTCCTTCCGGCGTTTCCTCTCCGTATCCTTCAGGAAGAGGGCGCCTACATCCATGAGCTCAGGGGCAGTCTCTTTTCCACTGGGGAACAATGGAGTCTCCACCTGCATCACCCCTCTGGCCCGCAGCCTGCGGTCCATCCGGACGGCCTGGGTCATGGCGTCCTCGAGAGAGAGAGGTGGGGGATGTAACGCCAAGGCATCCTGCAGCCACTCGGACAAGCCTCTGCAAAAGAGTCCTCGAAGGGCGTCGTCGGTCCAAGAGACCTCTGTGGCCCAGCAGCGGAATTCAGTACAAAACCACTCAGCTGAGTGTTTCCCCTGACAGACACTCATCACCATGTCCTCTGCCAATCACACTCGGTCAGGCTCATCATAAATGTGCCCGAGGGCCTCAAAGAATGCATTCACAGACACTCTCTCAGGGGCAGTGGGAGAAAGGGAGAAAGCCCAAGCTTGTGGGGACCCTCCTAATAGAGACATAACGACCCCAACCTTCTGACTTTCGTCCCCAGAGGAACATGGTCTCAAACTAAAAAAAAGTTTGCACCCCTCCATGAAGACCCTGAACTCCTTTTTGTTTCCAGAAAAAAAGTCAGGCAGTTTAACAGGTGGTTCTGGGGACACCAAAGCAACATCACTCGCCCCAGCCCCCAGACACCCAGCAGCTAAAGCCCCCCGCACTGTCTCAGAAACCTGCTGCTGAGAATGAGCCAGAGCTTGCTGCTCCAGATAAACCCTGAAACATCTGACCCAGACTTTTCATCTGGTCAGCCAGAGACTGTATGGGATCCATAACTCTCTGCATAAAAAACCCCCAAAAAACTTAATGGTCAGTTATAATGTCAGGGTCCTGACAGCGCCGGCGTACAGCCTCCGCAAAGCAGGGACTCACCAGCACCGTAGGGACCCCTGGGGACAAGAACAGCCGGAAAATAAAGATGCACGGGACCTGAATGTAGAAGTTTAGCAAGCCGGCATAGGACCTATGGTCATGTGAACGGTCATGTGACTGTAGGGGCGGGGCTTAGCGTCCTGCTTTCAGAGGAGGTAGAAAACTCAGTCAGGCAAAGCAGAGGTCAAGCACAATACAGGCAAGCGAGGTACAGGAGGGATAAACATACGGAAGGTCAGACAAAGCCAAAGGTCATACACAAGATATCAATACAGTACCAGGGATGAGACAGAACGGATAGTCAGGGCCAAGCAGAGATCAAAAACCAAACAGACATAGAAGGTACCAAGCAGAATTCAAAGAGATATCCAGAGAACAGACCGAGTCATTCACAGAGAATCAAGCAACCAGAACACAGCACTAACACACTCAGGGGTCACCACACAATGCCAAGGGCGAAAGTATAACTGACGGGAGATGGGAGCTTCCTGAGGCTATAAGAAGCCTCCCCAGAACCAATGAGAGGCCACCATAATAGGTCCCAGGTGTGCAGGTGAGAGTCTGCACTGAAATCAGAACATTAACCCCAGAAGTGCCGGCCACCCAGCACTGGTATCATGACAGGTCTGTTCCTTTAGATTGGCGGCAAGCAAATGTGGTACCAATATTCAAAAAGGGGTGTAAAAGGGAACCTGGAAACTATAGGCCGGTAAGCTTAACATCTGTTGTGGGTAAAATTTTTAAAGGGTTTCTAAGGGATACCATTATGGAATATCTCAATTTTAATAAATGTTTAACTCCATATCAACATGGATTTATGAAGGATCGCTCCTGTCAAACTAACCTGATGAGCTTCTATGAGGATGTAAGCTCTCAAATGGACCAAGGAGAATCATTGGATGTCATTTATCTCGACTTCTCTAAAGCATTTGACACTGTCCCACATAAAAGATTGGTAAGTAAGATGAGAAAGCTTGGGCTAGGGGAAAATGTGGGTAGATGGGTAGGTAGCTGGCTTAGTGATAGAAAACAAAGAGTGGTTATTAATGGCGCATACTCAGATTGGGCCAGGGTTACTAGTGGGGTACCACAGAGTTCTGTATTGGGCCCCCTACTATTTAATATATTTATTAATGATCTAGTGTATCGCTTACACAGTAAAATATCAGTATTTGCGGATGATACAAAACTATGTAAGGTAGTTAACACAAAGGAGGACAGTTTGCAACTACAGACAGATTTGAGTAAATTGGAGAATTGGGCTGAAAAATGGCAAATGAGTTTTAACACAGATAAGTGTAAGGTTATGCACATGGGAAGGAGAAACAGATGCTACAATTACTTACTAAATGGGAAACTGCTGGGGAAATCAGACATGGAAAAAGACTTAGGCATCTTAGTCAATAAGAAGCTAAATTGGAGTGCCCAGTGTCAGGCAGCTGCCACCAAAGCAAATAGGGTCATGGGATGCATTAGAAGAGGTCTGGGGACACGAGATGAAAACATAATATCTCCCTCTTTACAAATCACTCGTCAGACCACACTTGGAGTGTTGTGTGCAATTTTGGACGCCGGTGCTCAAGGAAGACATTACTGAACTTGAAAGGGTTCAAAGGCGGGCTACTAAAATGATAAATGGAGTTGGTTCACTATAATACCCAGAACGGTTATCAAAATTAGGTCTATTTACTCTAGAAAAGAGAAGACTTAGGGGAGACCTAATATATATGTACAAGTATATCAGAGGGCAATACAGAGATCTCTCCAATGAACTGTTTGTACCAAGGACTGTGACAAGAACAAGGGGGCATTCTCTTCGTTTGGAGGAAAGACAATTTCTGCACCAGCATAGAAGAGGGTTCTTCACGGTAAGAGCAGTGAGGCTCTGGAATTCTCTTCCTGAGGAAGTGGTGATGGCCAACTCACTGAATGAATTTAAGAAAGGAATGGATGCTTTTCTTGTAACAGTATAGAAGGTTACGAATAACAGTATTATAGGTAGATGGTTGACCCAGCTTAGGGGAAGGAGCTTTTTTCTCCAAGGAGAAAATTGGCTGCTACTATGTGGGTTTTTTGCCTTCCCCAGGATCAACAATGCAGAACAGCTGCACTAAAAATAGGCTGAACTAGATGGACATAAGGTCTTCCTTCAGCCTTCAAAACTATGTAACAATGATTGAAGGAGATGCATAATCCTAAATCCATAAAAAATCTGTGGCTGATTTTCCAAGGTGTTTGGGACCAACTGTCTGTCAAGTTCCTTTAAGAACTGTGTTTAAGTGCACCTAAAAGAATAGATGTTATTTTGAAGGCAAAGGGTGATGATCACGCTAAATAATGATTTGATGTGGATTCCTCTTTTGTTCATTCATCTTGTCAATTTTTTAAAAATAAACTAATAACGCTCTTATTTTTGAAAGCCTTCTTACTTGCACACTACTGTATATATTAAAGCCTTCTTACTTGCACAGTACTGAATATATGTGTGTGTGTGCATATATATTTAAATCGTACACTTTTTTTTGTTTTTTGCCCTCTGTGTGACATGGTGTGCTTGATATTTGAGACAGCTAAGTAATAAAGTGTCCATGATCTACACTCTTCAAGCTGTTGAAATAGATGTGACCACAAAAGACAGATGGAGGAGAATGTGGGTCAGGAATCATGTTGTTTTTATTCTATGGCATATTCATACTGATAGTGTTCTTATGCTCTGTTGAAAGAGACATGCTGCCTATGATATTCAGTTTAGATAGGTATATGTATGGGACTACTTGACATGGAGGGTTTCAGAGCAGATGTCACTGATGACCTCAAAAATAACCAAACAGCTGTGCCGCACCACTTACTGCAACCCAGGGGACAAAGGTCTTGAACACTTACACTAGAAAATGGTTGTTCATACAATGGCTACTTATTAGCTTCACAACTTGGAAGTTGCTCTTAATAGACAAAGAAATACTAAATAAAATGGGGTCTGTTGCCAGGTTAATTATACGTGACTGAATAAAAATATCGAAAAGAGATTTCTAACACAGAAAAAGAAAACATCCCTGCATGGCTCTGACGATGAAATGATTAAAGGGCAAGGTTTTGCTTAAGGGGCTTGGCATGTAACCTTGTATTTATGAAAACCTGCTAAGTATCCCCTTCAATCAGACAACCAGACGGTTCATTGTTTCATCAGTCTGCTGATGGAGGTACCTAGTGTTAGAAAAAGCACACTGAGTATTTTTCAATGACCCAAAGGGCAAAGGTCACTTATTATAAATGGATAATGAGACCTAATGCAATGTTCTGACTGTGGACAAAGAGAGGGTCTATACACAGCCCCTTGTGACTTGGTCATGGAGGCTTTTATTTCCTTTGCACACTTAATGGAGCCAAACAATTGACAGAAATGCAATACAAAAGAATGAAACTGAGAGAAATTGCTATGTTCTAACTGTGATAGACAGATGCAAATAGTGACCCTGAAATGGCGCCACAATTGCTTTTACCACTAACATGGCAGACGGCTGTAGCATACAATCTAAACTCCCATTTAGCCATTTGCTAGCAATTAACTTTATTGACAGAAGTGATATAATATTGAACCATAACTTACTGATACTGTCAGCCTATTACTGTATTGAAGGTAAAGAGCAGAACATAGACAGCACAATAAAGACATCTAGCGTCAGTAAAAAGATGCAAACAGGTTGCTTAAGATTTGCCCAAGCAAGATGGGTGTAACGCTGGTGGGTGAGGGCCCACTGCGTTATCGGCCAGGCTTAACCTGGAGGGGAATGATTAAGTGTATATCGGGTATTCACTAGAGCCTCTGATGGTAAGGATGGGCTTGACCACCGATAGACAACAGGTAAGTTCCAGGGAAGCCCCCGGGACTGCAGCAGCTGACCGGAGGGGTCAGAGACTCAGGTATGGATACAGGCGGGTGAGACAGAAGCATAGTCAGAAGGTCCGAGGTTGGGATAAGCAGCATAGGTTCAGAAAATGTAGCCGAGGACAGAAGCGAAGATAACAAGATGAATGAGAAGGCAAGTTGTCAGGTTCAGTTATGAAATGAGCCATTTCTTAATGATTTTGACCTCCTAAATTCAAATCTGGCAATGCAAATTTTTAGTTGGCTTTTGTTTCTATGATATCAAAGAGTTTTCCTTACACTGCTACATATAATTAATGCATAAAAGTTTCAGTAGTTTGAAACATTTATTTTTGCGAATATAAAAATGCGAAATATTATGTTATGCCAATTTTCTGATATTTATTTAGTGGAAACTAAGCAAAAATCCAGATAACTAAAACATGCCTAAATGTAGGGAGGTCGATGAGGCAGATGGTACCTGCGTGCTGGGTCCGGAACTAGAGAGGCTGCATCCACTGTTCCTGGGGGAAAGTCTGAGTGAGGCGGACCTTCCCCTGTTGCCTGGGAGCTCTAGAGAGGAGGGGCTTCCTGCTGTCGGAGGGGGGCAGAAGAGGAGAAAGAAAAAGCGCGCAAAGGAAGGGAATTTGGCGCCAGGGCAGAGCAGTGTGCAGTCATGTGAGTGGTGTGCTCCGCTCCCCATCCCAAGACAGAGTACTGGAGCTGCGATAGGGTGGGCTGCAGTCGACCAGAAGGGCAGGGACTACTGTGCTGAGGGAAGCAGTGTGCCCAGCAGTAATCCAGAGAGAGAGAGCCGTGCAGAATAGAGCCGTGCAGAGCACAGCCGTGTACACAGAGCAGAGCCAAGCTGGGTGTTGCAGCAGCCACAGAGAGTAGTGTTCTGAACATGAGCACCAGCGCCAAGCAGATCAGCGTTGCCAGCTGCCAACAGCGGGGATCAGGGAGAGAGGGACGTGTGGTGTGTGTCCAGTGACCGCCAGAGAGAACCAGGTGCATTACACAACGTGACCATGAGTACCGCACATGCGCTGCCCTGAGAGACCACACACGGGACTGACACTTGCACCCTGACGTGGACAGAGAATAGTTGTCCTGAGCCATGTTACCTGACTACCCCAGTTAAGATAGTTAAACAGCCACGTTGGGCTTGCACAGGACTGTGGTCCATGCTTTGGTTAGCCACATCAGTATATGAACAAGGGACAGTGGAAGGTACCGGAGACCAACCAATGCTGCCAGAAGACGGACCAATGACTACCGTACCATCCTGGAAAAGGAACTGCGCCCGCCATTGCCGGCGCTATTGATTTCGCAGCAGGAGCTGCAGTGTTAGGACTTCCTAATGCGCTTGCTACCGAAGTGTCGTTATTTGTACCGTTGTACTTCACTTTGTCATTCATACTGTTGAACTCTTTACCTCTCTGCGTGGAGTATTGCCCTGTAAATAAACCTGTCAACCCTTGCTCTGCCTCCTGCTAAACACTGCATCCCACGTTCCTGTGCTTTCCTACATAAACACTATGGTGAATTATAAACCGTTACAGAAATTGCACTTCAAAATCTGGTCCTCATTCATTGACAACTTTTTTTGCTCGTCTCTTGTACTCCTGCATCGGATCATCTCTTTCAATAGACCAACAGTAATCTCAAAGCATTGATGGATTCCATTTTCCTTGATATCTTTTCTCTATAGCCGCAATATCTTGGTGAAATTTCTCACCATGCATGTCACTCACTGCTCCGCAGTTTGGTGAAAAAAAGTCTAGATACGAATTTAGGAAATTAATCTTCAAGGACATGTTTCAGCCAAGATCCTTTAATGTTTTGAGATTTTCCATTAACTCTTTATAGTTTTCTGCTCTTGAGTTTCCCAAAAAATTAGTTACCACTAAGAGCATGGTTACACAAGCAGCCTTTTCATTACCCTGCAACAAAATGGAGAAATCCTTCATCTTGAAGACACTTACAAATCAGAGGTCCAGTAAAGACTCCTTCCTTTATCTTTGCTTCACTCAGCCTTGGAAATTTATACATGAGATACGTTCTTCATTAGGCCCAAAATGATATGCAATAGTGATAACAAAATCTTATGTGGGTCAATGAGTGCTGGATGCAGGACATTTTAACTCCTTGGCTGAAATAAATGTCGGAGAGGCCAATCTCTTAGTGATATTTCACAAAGCAGCAGTACTTTGTGTATGCACCCTGGAGACCAAGTAAGAATCAAACCACCTTTAAGTCACCACAGAGGGGCCACAACTGTTGGTCATAGTTCAAGAGCCACAACAGCTGTTTCATGTTGCCATAGGTTTCTTTCATGTGGACTGCATAACCAACTGGAATTGAAGGTAGTGTATTGTCATTATGCAGCAGGATAGCTTTTAGGCTTCTTTTGGACCAATCGATGATGAGCCTCCATTACTCTGGATTGTGATTTATCTTCAGAGCTTCCATTAAACTGTTGATGCTGTTGCATGCCACAAGATCGCCCTACACGAAGAAGTATTGGACAAGATTTTTATTATGGTTGTGTAACAACAAAATCCGAACATCGCTAGGAAATTCCACTGTTGTAGCCTGGAACCTAAATGCTCAGCTTTAATCAGGGCAGATCCAAATCTCTAACAAGATCGTCTAGTTCACTTTTTGTTATAAGGTGTGGTTCAGTTGAGGCTGCTGACAGAAAGTCTGGGTCATGACAGGAAGATGTTTCATGACACCAAGTCCACTTCTTCCTTGAAACTCCTTTCCAAATGGTTGGTACTGTGCAGAAAAAGCAATCAGTGGTGTGGTCGGTTGGCTCCCTCCAGATCATTGGGACTGCAAAAGGCACATATTGTCTCTTCCTATGTGATGCACATCTACTGCAGCATATGTGTGGAGCCAAATTCTTGTCCTGGTCTCCTATTCTGCAGCCAAAATAAAGGTTGAAGACTTTGCTTATCATGGTAGTTAAGTTTCGCCTTTGTGACCCAAAAGTGAATTCACAGCATATGTATCAAAAATCTATTTTTTTAGGTCAGATACATTTTTACTGAATTTTTCAACATACAACAAAAGACAGCACCCAACCATCCCCCTCCATGTCCCAGACCACATAGCAATTAGCAAGTATCTTATGTTAAACAACATATTTAAGCTGAATACGGCAATCTGTACACTCATGTTCAAATAAACATTATGAAAATTAAGTCCCAAGTCTCCAAGTTCTTTAGTTTTCACCTGAAACAGGTTTTATATGCATCACTCCAAGGACCTTAATCAGACATATCTCGCTCGTCACAAGTAATAATATTACTCAACACCCCCCCAAGTACGGACATAATATCCATGCCTTGGTGAATTCTCTAGTCCTCCCATATTTTACAGAATTTATGCAGGGCTCTTTTGATATGCTCCTTCTTCCAGAAGTAGCAGTAGCTTCATTTTTTCCATAAATTCCCTAAACGTAGGTGGCACCCTGTCCAATTAGTGTGCTGCTATAATTTTCCTGAATTGATATAACGTTATTTTAAGTGCCAGCAAAAATCTATTTTGTTAATGCAAGAACGAGGAATATCTCAAAAATCATATAGAAACATGTCAATATGCTAAGAAACTAAGCTCAGAAATCTTAAAACTGTATACCTTACGCAGAAAGTATTAATAAAAGTAGGTGATGCAACTGTAAGTATGATTACGTAATCGGAGCTGAGTTGGCGATTTTTGATTGGTCATCCTAAGATGATAGAATACTGAAGGCTCAATAGACTAAATAGATGACATAATAGACTAGCTACTAACAATACAATAATGATGATGAAATAATAAAGACACAATTTTTAAATAAGTCTGCATGAAAGGTGTTGGAAGTAATTACAGCCTCCTCTGGATCTTGAAAATTAGAGCCAATCAGCAATTTTGAGCCGCAGTTAGGCAAAGCATAGTGCACACGCGCGAGAAACTATTTGAATGCATGGGCGCAATGTCTCACAGAGATCAGCGTCATCCACATCAAGGACTGCGTACAGCAGGAAAGGAGAGGGATGGCGTGACTGAACAGAAGCCACGCCCATCGAACCAGACAGAACCTATTAGCATACATCGCAGGAGAAATATAAAATGTTTTTATGGGTGATACATGGGGAGTGAGGGGTTACATAAGTATTTAGAGAATGCATAGCTGACACTGAATAAAATGATATTTTTAGCTGGTAGGCCAGAAAAGTGGTGACAGGTTCCCTTTAAAGTAAGGATACAATCAATTAGGGAAATCCAGTGATCCCACACTAGATGTCTACACTGTCTCTATCTACAGTATATAAACTCTTCCTCATGATAGTATAATCTACGGTATGTATAGCACTGAATTTTATTTTGTCCACACTTACTTTTTTGCTTTCCACTTAGATATATCCATTCCTAAATGCTTATAGTGGTAAATGACTTTGTCCAAAATTTATTATAATCTCAGCAAGTTGTGAAAAATGGGCGCAACTATGCAACCTGTGTCATGATTCAGGTCGGGGTTTTTTTCTGGTTATCTTTTCCCCAGTCTGGCCATACGAGGGTTAACTTTCCCTGCCTCGTTTTGGGATCTGTTTGGCTATTTCAGTCCGCTGCCTCCTGCAGGCAGTGTCAGTTATAGTCCCTGCCTCTGGCTTAGCGGCTGACCCCGTTATACCCTGATTTGTCCTCTGCTCATTTACCTAGGTCCTGTTCCCGCAATCCCCTATGACTACGCTCGTCTTAGTGCTTGCTCTCCATGTTGTGACCCCTTGGTATTTGACCCGGCTTGTCCTCTGACCTATTTGTCTCCCGTCTCTGGCATTGCTGCTCCCGTTCGGCTCTGATTTTTCTGGCTTGTTTGTGACCACATGTATTGCTCTGTCCTCTGGTACTGCATTTCCTGTTGGTTTCTGACCCAGCCTGTCTGACTACTCTTCTGCCTAGAGGAGCATGTGCTGCGGCGTTGTGGTGCTCCACTGTTAGTGCAACCTTCCTTCCCCACCAGCACCCCCTGGTGGAGGTTGCGCATCACAGCGTCTGAGCAGCATTACAACCAGACTTGACAACATCTTCACTTGACGTCGAGCAAGTTTGCTACTAAATATTGATAGTTATCATGAATTTATAACCAGTTTCTTGCAATAGCTATGCAAGGTGACTAAAGATAGGGGAGAAAAACCTGTATCAACAAAGACTGTGTTAACCTGGCTGTCTTTTCTCCATTAAAGTCAATGAATAGGACTGCAGTGTGGAGCTATAGGGAAGGACACCATGGCATTCAGACAGCCACATATTCCAACACTTGATACAATATAAAGCTAACATATTTATAAAGCTCTATTCACCAGAACTGATTGTATAATTCCTGTTTTTCTGAAAAGTAAATGACACTGCTTTCTTTTTACTATAATAGCAATTACACAAGATCAAATCTACATATGTGCAAGGAAACAGGAAAAGTGCCCAAGGTTTAGAACATGAGCTATAATATACCGCTTTAGAACAGGCTGAAATAAGACTAATTTGATCCTTCAAATTTGACATTTGGCTTTTTAGCCATTTCCAAGACTTAACAAGAAATGCTGACAGATTAAGAAGTTGACAGCAGCTGAAAATATAGAAATTTATCAGCGCTAGTGAGTCTGGAGATGTTAGTGATATATTTGTCATGAAAACGTCCAACAGCGCAAACCAATGGGAAAGGTTGAGTCTTGCAGCTACTAGAGGTTTCAGCTTCCATAGGGCACTTAGCAGACATACCGGTAAAGCCAGAGCATATTAAATGAGTACAAACTCAACAGTTCAACTTTTTTTTTTCCATATTTGGAAATGTTCTTAATGTTTGAACATTAGATGATATCTAAAACCATGTCCAGAATTATGCTTAAAGTGCAGTTATATAAACTATCTTAGCAGAAACATTCCCATCAAGTAAACGACAGTATGTGTATTGGGCAAGGCAACCTGGATGTTAGGGTGCATTTACAGAGCTATCTGACCAATTTTTGTCATATCAGACCAAACCTAGAGTGTAAGAGTACCGTTACACTACGCGACGCACCAGCGATCCCGACAACGATGCGGCCTGGTAAGGATCGCTGGTGCTTCGCCAAATGGTCGCTAGTAAGCTGTCAAACAGGCAGATTTACCCAACAACGCAACGATCCAGCGATCCGTATAATGACCTCGGCGGTCGTTGGGACCTTGTCAGACAGCAGCGATTCTGACAACTCCCGCCTGCGTCCATGATTTCTTGCTATCTTTTTTCCCTGAGTAAGCCACAATTGTGGCAATACGCGTGGGAACCTATCCCACACCATCTTTCTCCCTACTGCCGTCCCCTGGCTCAGACTCTAGGATCCACACTCACTCTGGTGTGTGAGCATACTTATAATAATAATAATAATAATAAACTTTATTTTTATAGCGCCGACATATTCCGCAGCACTTTACATTTCAGAGGGGATTTGTACAGACAATAGACATTACAGCATAACAATAATCACATACAGTAGTATGAAGTAGTACTTCAGCCCAGGAATGGGTTTGTTATCTTCCCTAAAATTGTGTGCTACTAGTTTCTCTTCTTAGGCTATGTTGAGGGACCTGTATTTAACAGGCTTATTACTTTCTTCTCACATGCCTTTTTGTGTTTCTCTGGGCCCATATGGTACTATTCTTATGCACTTCATAGCCATTTAAGTTTTTTTTGTCATTTTTTATAAAATCTGTGCGCTATTGGTATTTTTACCTTTGGCCATTGCTGAGAGACCTGCATTCAACAGGTTAAATTACTCTCTTCTCATACGCCTTTTTTTTCTGTGGATCTCTGGGCCCACATGGTATTTCTCATATGCACTTTATAGCCATTGAAGTATTATCTGATGCTGCTACATATGTATTATATTTATGATGTGCAATACCTTTGACAGTGGCTTTATGTACTTAGATCCTTGACATTTGCGCCATGTGAACTGGCAATTAGGGATTTTTTCCCCTATAGATACCCTTGGGACACAGCACAAGGCATTTTTTAATAAAGCATGGTTCTTTGGGAGATTAGTAGGTGTGGTAAGTCATTGCTTCTATAATAAGGCATGACTCATTGTAGGTCCTTTTTATATTTTAAATGTTTTTAATATGCATTGTGTGCTTCTTTGCTTGTAATATTGTCTAATAAAGTGTCATTATTCTTTATATATACAATTGAGGTGCTCCTTTGTATATGGGCATGATCTTTTTTCTTGCTGTTCTATGTCATGTTTTTTCCAGGCCCATAGTGAGCCCTCTTGTTTTGAAATTTATGAGCGGTGCCCTCCACTTCTCCGATACTCATCTCATGGTTTCTGAGTCACTAACGAGGTTGCTCGTCAGGTGACAGGTGACAAACACAGCGATGCGCACTGGCCAGCGGGACACGAGTGATCAAAAAATGGCCCAGGACATTCGAGCACGATCAGCGACATCGCAGCAGGGGCCTGGACGCCGCTACGTGTCACACTTAGCCAGATCACTGGCGAGGTCGCTGTTGCGTCTTAAAATCGGTGACGCTTCAGCGATCTCGCTATGAGACAGGGAATTTGGATTCCCTGGAGTATATTCCACCTTGTTTTTATTTCTTTTTAACTTTTATGCTGTTTCTCAGTTTTTTTATTTTTAGTCATACAATGCTGGTTCGTAGATTTTGGACCTGTAGATGTCATTAAAATCTGGTTTTCCATCCTCCTGTGGCATGTCTTGTGGAGACTTGGATTCTGTTGGGCAGGGACCATCAAGAGGCTTCTTGCACTTCATTTATTATTTATTTATTATTTTTTTCTTTGTTAATGAAGATTCTTTGCATTGTTTTTTACACTTTGTTTTTTTATACTCTGTTTATAGTTGTTATATTATCAGATTTTGCACAGTGTCACTTTAATTAGCATACTATGCACTTTAGATGCCTTATGGGATTTATTCTTATATCGCCGCTATTTACACTTCTTTCTGTCCATTATATATGGACATTTCTTATGTGATATAAAATTGGCTTTCACAAACATTCTATAATGTTACATGGATACCTCTATGGCCTTTTCTTTCATGTTTGCCCCTCTGGTCTCCTAAGACATGGCTGCGGTTGTGCGCACGCGCGCCTTGATCTCTGCACTGCCTCCATTTGCCTGAGACTATCATACTTGCGATGTGTATGTCTTTTGATGTCATTGGGTGAACTTTCACTGACATGTGCACATTGCTTCTGACGGTCGCGGTGGAAGGAGATAATTCCAGTTCATGAGATCCCTGACATGTGCGCCATGTGAACTGGCAATTAGGGTTTTTTTTCCCCTATAGATACCCTTGGGATACAGCACAAGGCATTCTCCTTTTAACAAATTATCTACGCGAAACACCCATCAGGGGGCCAGCGAGGAGACACAAGGACTGTGCCAGCTATGATGAGTGAGCAGGACTGATTGATAGATATACGCATATTAGGTGATTTTTATATCCCATTGACTTTTTTTAATGCTAATGGTCTTTTATATGGTTTATGATCTGTCTCACCCCTGGATACTTTTTCTGCCCTTGCTCATCTCCTCCGCTATACCAGTGTATCTCCACACCTACTCCTCACCTTGTTGCCAAGATGTATGGCTATTATTTTATGTATTTAATCTAGTTCAATAAACTTTGTGATTTTTAGTATTCTTGAGATGGTTTTATGTACTCCAATCTCTTTGGTGTTTCTCAATTCTATGAGAGTATTCCATCTATTCATATGAACATTGCATTTATTCTGGGAGTGAGGTTTGGGCTATCCTCGGCCGTGTTATTTTGGATTGCTTTTTGTGACCCTGCTTCAAAACTAGAGTGTGCTGATCATTGATATGTTGGTCTCATCTGCCAGAATAATCTGTTTAATCTAGAGCTAAGCGGATAAGGCAAAATTCAAATTCACCTGTTCTCGCAGATTCAAACACACAGTAATCTCCAGCGATCTCAGGCAGGAAGGTAATTATAAAAAATATTCCTTTATTTCTTTTTGTTAAAAGATCATGTTACAGGTAGTAGATTCCCCAGTGGATGGTAAAAAATCCAACGCTTTTCAACTCAAAGGAGTCTTAATCATGGATTACAAATTCTGACAAAATGTGACATTTTAATAGTCTCCAGACAGGAGTGAGGAGGTGGTAGGCAATGCCCTCATTAGCATGTTTAATTGATGTATCTAATTATCCACACCCAACCTTCTGGTAGAAGACAAGTTGAAAAGAGAGAAAGAAAAACGAAAAAACCCCCACAAAATTATTTGCTTTGCATGCAATACCAAAAAAAGAGAATACATTAAAGGAATATAAATAAGAGGACTATACACACCTTTTTCTAAACAGTCAAATACATGCTTGACACAGCAAAAACAATTATATTGGCGACATTATTTTACTTGTACTGCATGATTAAATCTTATCTTGTGTTCAGACCTGTTGGGATTCTTGTACATAATTTAAATATCCAATAAGATTCCCGATTGAGGGTTTTTCTCTGAAAATTTCCACCTCTTACTGATTTTTTTATTTTTTCTATGCCTATAAATCTGAAATGGGTGAGGTCTCGGTTATGGCAACTAATGAAATGCTTGGACACCGCAGAGACATTCAATGCATCAGGATTAGTAGTGTCGGATAGATGTCTTCTAATGCGTTTCTTTAAGGGAGTAATAGTGCAACCTACATACTGCACCTCACATTCCATGCACTGAATTAAATATATGACACCGGGAGTATTACAGTTTATAAAACCATGAACGGGATAAGAATTTCCAGTTTGTACCGATATAGACTTACTTTTAAGTGCATAAGAACAAGAGATGCAGCAACTGTGGCATCCTTTAAAAAATCCCCTATATGAGAGCCATATCGAATTTTGTGAGAAAGTATTACTAGTTACCATACTAGGGGATAATTTATCCGCCAAAGTAGGAGCCCACTTGGCTATATACTGAAATCTGTTATTCTGTAGGACATTGCAGAGTTTTTATCCTTGTATAATAATGGCACATATTTCTTAATAATATTTGTGATGGTGTGATACTGTGGAGAGAATTCTGTAGAGAAAACTATATTACCACATTGTCTTCCTGAAAATTGTGCATCTTTATCTATGTTAGATTCTAAAAGTACTTTTCAAAAGTCACTAGGCATTAAGGACACTGCTCTCTCCTGGTTCTCTTCCTATCTCTCTGACCGCTCCTTCAGTGTTTTGCTTGCTGGCTCCACATCATCTCCTCTTCCTCTCGCTGTCGGGGTACCTCATGGCTTAGTCCTTGGCCCCCTTCTCTTCTCTCTCTACACGGCACCAATTGGACAGACCATCATCAGATTTGGCTTTCAGTACCATCTTTATGCTGATGACACACAACTATACACGTCATCCCCCAAACTTACCCCCGCTGTACTACAGAACGCCAGTGACTGTCTGTCCACAGTCTCCAAAATCATGTCCGCTCTGTATCTGAAATTCAACCTCTCCAAAACTGAACAACTTCTGCTCCCGCCGTCTACTAACCTCCCTAAATCTGACATTTCCCTCTCCGTGGGAGGCACCATAATAACACCCCGGCAGCAGGCGCGCTGTCTGGGCATTATCTTTGACACCAATCTCTCCTTCACATCCCATATACAATCTCTTGCACGCTCTTGCCGCTTACACCTAAAGAGCATCTCCAGAATTCGCCCTTTTCCATGGAAACAACAAAAACCCTCACTGTCGCATTGATCCACTCCCGCCTGGATTACTGCAACGCTCTATTAATTGGCCTCCCCATTACTCGACTTTCCCCTCTCCAGTCCATACTTAGTGCAGCAGCCAGGGTCATCCATCTGGCTAATCGGTACTCGGACGCGTCCGCTCTTCGCCAATCATTACACTGGCTGCTCATTCATTATAGGATCCAATTCAAAGTACTTGTTCTCACCCACAAAGCTCTCCACAGTGCGGCTCCCCCCTACATCTCCTCCCTCATTTCTGTCTATCAGCCTAGCCGACCGCTGCACTCTGCAAAAGACTTTCGACTAACCTCTCCACTAATCCGCACCTCCCACTCCCGACTCTAAGACTTCTCTCGCGCTTCGCCAATCCTCTGGTATGTTCTACCCCAAGAAATTAGGACTATCCACAATTTGCACAGTTTTAGGTGCTCCCTCAAAACACATCTGTTCAGAGCAGCCTATCACGTTCACTAATCTAAGTCATTTTATGCGTAAGTGTGCGTGTGTAGCCCATTCACTATCTCTATCCCCCACCTTCTCAAGATGGCTGGACCATCACTGTAAATACATCATTGTAAATACACACCTGTACTTTGTATCTCCCCCATCTCATTTTAGATTGTAAGCTCTCACGAGCAGGGTCATCTTATTTTACTTTAATTACTGTATTGTTAACGTTGTTACTTATGACTTGTGTTTTGAAACTGTAAACTGTAAAGTTCTGCAGAATATGTTGGCGCTATATAAAGATTATTATTATTATTTTCTGTCCATTTTTTCAACAATTTTTTTGCCCTTTGTAAGCTCCAATTAGGATATCCCCTGGATTGCAACCTAGATAGAGTTTTTTTTCGCTTCTGTTTCAAACGATTCAGGTCTAGAACAATTTCTCTTAACCCTAATCAGTTCTCCTACGGGTATATTCTTAGTTACAGTTGTGGCCAAAAGTATTGGTATTATCTTCATTTAATTTGTCTTAAATTAAGAAACACAAACGAGAATGAAGCAAAAATCAAAACATTGATCATTTCACACAAAACTCCAAAAATGGGCCAGACAAAAGTATTGGCACTTGGTTGCACAACCTTTAGCCAAAATAACTGCGACCAACCGCTTCAGGTAACCATCAATGAGTTTCTTACAATGCTCTGCTGGAATTTTAGACCATTCTTCTTTGGCAAACTGCTCCAGGTCCCTGATATTAGAAGGGTGCCTTCTCCAAACTGCCATTTTTAGATCTCTCCACAGGTGTTCTATGGGATTTAGGTCTGGACTCATTGCTGGCCACCTCAGAAGTCTCCAGTGCTTTCTCTCAAACCATTTTCTAGTGATTTTTGAATTGTGCTTTGGGTCATTGTCCTGCTGGAAGACCCATGACCTCTGAGGGAGACCCAGCTTTCTCACACTGGGCCCTACATTATGCTGCAAAATTTGTTGGTAGTTTTCAGACTTCATAATGCCATGCACACGGTCAAGCAGTCCAGTGCCAGAGGCAGCAAAGCAATCCCAAAACATCAGGGAACCACCGCCATGATTGACTGTTGGGACTGTGTTTTTTTCTTTGAATGCCTCTTTTTTCTCCTGTAAACTCTGTGTTGATGCCTTTGCCCAAAAGGCTCTACTTTTGTCTCATCTGACCAGAGAACATTCTTCCAAAACGTTTTAGGCTTTTTCAGGTAAGTTTTGGCAAACTCCAGCCTGGCTTTTTTGTCTCGGGGTAAGAAGTGGGGTCTTCCTGGGTCTCCTACCATACATACAGTCCCTTTTCATTCAGACGCCGACGGATAGTACGGGTTGACACTGTTGTACCCTCGGACTGCAGGGCAGCTTGAACTTGTTTGGATGTTAGTCGAGGTTGTTTATCCGACATCCGCACAATCTTGTGTTGAAATCTCTTGTCAATTTTTCTTTTCCGTCCACATCTAGGGAGGTTAGCCACAGTGCCATGGGCTTTAAACTTCTTGATGACACTGCGCATGGTAGACACAGGAACATTCAGGTCTTTGGAGATGGACTTGTAGCCTTGAGATTGCTCATGCTTCCTCACAGTTTGGTTTCTCAAGTCCTCAGGCAGTTCTTTGGTCTTCTTTCTTTTCTCCATGCTCAATGTGGTACACACAAGGACACAGGACAGAGGTTGAGTCAACTTTAATCCATGTCAACTAGCTGCAAGTGTGATTTAGTTATTGCCAACACCTGTTAGGTGCCACAGGTAAGTTACAGGTGCTGTTAATTACACAAATTAGAGAAGCATCACATGATTTTTCGAACAGTACCAATACTTTTGTCCACCCTCTTTTTTATGTTTGGTGTGGAATTATTTCCAATTTGGCTTTAGGACAATTCTTTTTGTGTTTTTTCATTTAAGAAAAATCAAATGAAGATAACAATAACAAAGAATTTGTGTTTGCAATAATTTTCAGGAAGAAACTGAGTATTACCTGACAAAATTGCAGGGGTGTCAATACTTTTGGCCACAACTGTACATGTACTGGGTGACATGATGAGGCCTTCAAGATGGAATTTGAGTCCGTTTCTTTCCTATACGGATAAATTTCAATGGTCTCATCATTGTCCACTAAAGTCAAACCAAGATAGTTAATTTTATTTTTTTCGTGGCAGAAATTGAAAGACAAATTGAAGGGATTATCATTCAGATAATTAACAAAGTTTGTAACTTCCATGTCACTACCTTTCCAGATAAAAATCTGGTCATCTATATACCGTCCGTAAAAATAGATTTTATCTTTGAAAATATTGTTTTCATTGAAGATAAAGTTTTCCACAAAAACTGCCACTACCAAATTGGTTAGCGAGGGGAAAATCCCCCCCCATACTAACTCCCCGTTTCTGTAATATTTGCCATCAAATTTGAAATAGTTGTGCGTCAATAGATCATATATGGCTTAGAGTAAAAAATTTCTCAAATTTACAGGGTATGGAGCTTTTATGTGACATGTAGCTTTGCAATGTTTCAATAGCAATGTGATGGGGAATAGATGGATATAGTGCCACTATGTCACATGTCAACCATGAATAGTTGGAATTCCAGGAATGTTCAGTTATATCTGTGATAAGGGCTTCAGTGTCTCTAATATATCCTGATAGCTGCCTAACAAGTGGTTGCAAATGAAAATCCACCCATTCTTCCAGTCTCTTATTCAATGACCCAATCCCCAAAATTATAGGTCTGAATGGGGGAGGAAAGATGTTTTTGTGGATTTTGGGAAGCGCATGATATACTGGAATAATGGGGAAATCTACCAACAAATAATCTATAGTTTTTTTTATTGTATATTCCCTCTTTTAATCCTTCTTCTAGAAGTTTTTTAAGCTTCTCTTTAAAGAATGGTGTTGGATCATCAGGCGAGGAAATGTAGGTGTTTGAATCCTCCAGAAGTATTGTATTTTCATTCAAATATAATGCAGCATCCAAAACCATTATACCTCCCCCCCCCTTTATCAACCTTTCGGATTATTAAATCCCTGTTATTTTTTAGATGGTTTAATGCTGTAATGTGATTTTTAATAAGATTGTTTTTTCCCGTATTACAATTCTGATCCAACGCAATCAGGTCCTTATCAATTAGCTCCTGAAAAGTATCTAGTATTTTCGGACGTTACTGCAGAGGATAGAAAAATGGGTTCTGGGTTTTAAAAACGCCATCAGGGGGTTTATCATATGTTCTAGATTCTGATTCTAATTGTCTAAAATGAGGGCATTGGCTAATGAGGGCATTGCCTACCACCTCCTCACTCCTGTCTGAAGACTTTTAAAATGTCACATTTTGTCAGAATTTGTAATCCATGTTTAAGACTCCTTAGAGTTGAAACGCGTTGGATGTTCTACCATCCACTGGGGAATCCACTACCTGTAACTTGCTCTTTTAACAAAAAGAAATAAAGGAATATTTTTTATAACTACCTTCCTGAATGAGATCGCTGGAGATTACTGTGTTTGGACATGTATCCGCCAGGCCAGGGCGGCTCCGTGCGACGATGTGGTTCCTTCGATCCGGAGGACGCTAAGGGGTGAGTTGAAACATTTTTTTCATATTGCTCTTGATTTTCAGAGATGTTTTTCTCTACTAATAAAATGTCCTCTATTATAGTCTGGGGTCTTTCTAGAAATCAGAGAATAATAAACATAATAAAATAATGAAAAATAAAGAATAGAAATTGTAGACTACTTCATGACCCTATACTCCTAACACTCACGTTTCTCTAATTCTTTTCTTTTAAATATTTTATTACTTTTTCACATTGTAACATTCGTTTTATTCTATCTTCTTATTTTACAAACTTCCAAAAGTTTTTTCTTGGCTCTCCAAATTGACCTACTTCTCTCAGGTCGGGGAACTCCCTTCTCATGCCTCACTGCAGGTTCTCCAGGTTCTATCTACGGGGATTTCTGTTCACACGCTCTTCAGTGAGTTCATCTAGGGTCTTTCACAGCTCCAGCCCAGAAAAGGGTTTTTCCCTCCCAACGTTCTCATACTACACCTCTTATTCAGTTTTTTATTCCATAATTTTTGTATCTTTTTAATTTTTTTATCAAGATCCATTTTCACACCAATTTTTTATTTTTTTCTTTCAATAAAAATATTCTACACTTTCCCCAATTTTTTTCATATAAACCCCCAGAGAAAAATTTTTAACGTGCAACTTTTTTTCTTCCACCTGATTTTTTCCTACCTGAACTTCATTTGTATTTACAGGGGATGAACCATTCACATCCCATATGGGATTTTTTTTTTTGGCATTCGCATTTGAATTATCACACTATTTAAGGCTGCTTTTTGATGCTGTGTACAACCTCTGTGGCTCTCCTGAAGAAGTAAGAATTTTTTAAAACTTCTAGAGAATACACCGCATTGATACCCGCTCTCGAAGTGAGCTCCTTTATTGGATACGATACCAGCAACACAGGTTACCCACATCTTCTTATATATTCTAAAACAACTTTGGGTTTGCCTATCTGTGGAGCTGCAGCAGCAGAGACTCTTATTTGAATCCCTTTATAGTGTTGTGTCTAATACAACTGCCTCAGGTTAGCAATACCACCTTTTGCTTAACACTGTAATTTGGAACAACCCCTATTGAGCTTTTATTGCTCCCCCGGTCATTTTCTCACAAAGAAGGTCTGCTGTATACGCCCACTTGGTTAAAGGAAAAATGTGCATCTTTATTACCAAGGAACATAACTGTGGAAAGGAAGGTCATAGAAGAAATAGAGAAACTGCTTCAGAATCAGTGGAGCAACGACAATTGGAGGAGGTACTCAGTTTAAATTTAAAAATACAATGAAAGTTCTTTAACAAGATGGACTTCTATCTTTTTTGTATCCTGCTTTGTCACTATGCACTATTTGATCAGTTTCTGTGGACTCAAACAGAAATAAGAAAAAGCATGTAACAAACTTACAGCCAGCCAGCAGGTATTGATAGTATTGTACCACATCTGATGCCAATAACAAAGGATGGTTTGCATTAAATGGTTGCTGTAGCTCATTCCACTGAGGAGTCCTAAGGAAATAAAATATGCAAAATAAAACCCATTTATGTGGAACTTAATAATACTTCATTTCCATAGTACATTGTTGTTTCCATCAACCTTGCAAGAAGTGGTAGACGTGTGCGGGGCAGGGGTGATGTTTGATAAGTTACTATACATCTCTTCTCATGTCACTCTGACAACAGCTTTGGCAACATGTTCTTGATGTGCTTTCTATTTCACTTTGGTATTGTAGATATCCAACGCATATACGATAATCTAGTTAGGTTTTTATGTTGCATTACCTTTTTTTAAATGATAATGTTTATTTTAATTTTCTATATCAATAGATTGGTAGTAGAAAGATAAATAAGGACACATTTAAAAAAAAAATAATTTAACATAAAAATCTAACTAGATTACACTAATTTGACATGTACAGTACGTACTAATTTTTACTCTGGCCACTAAACCTAATATTAGGCTAATCCTTCCTGTTCTGTCATTTCTCAGTAGACAATACATTAGCATTATAGGAGGCATATTAACAAATACCACCTCTATATACAGTACAGTACATAATACACGTATTTATTTTCTGATTCTGGCCAGTTATAACTTTCATGGGTGCGAGCTGTTTTCTAAGAAATGTAGAGAGATGTCTTCTGAAGTGAATTTCTTTCTTACTTGACCTAAGTTCTATAGGGAAACTAATCTCATATTGACTAGGAAAATTTTAATGATATATAATATATTATGCTACTAATTTGGTTTACTGCTGAAGAAAGCTAGTTCAAGATGCTATGAACCCTAGTTGCAACCAAATGTAATATGTATGTGTATACTTGACTGTATAGCTATTGTATTACATAATATCCTACAAACTATACAGTGCATTGGAAAGGTATTGAACTTTCCCACATTTCTCCATACTACACCCACAAACTCAAATGTATTTTATTGTGTTGGGTTGTTATGTGATATACCAACACAAAGTAGCAAGTATATATGAAGTGTAAAGAATATGATACATGATTTTTTAATTATGTCAACAATATAAATGTAAAACTTGTGATGTTTATTTGCATTCAGCCCCTTTCTATCTGATACCCTAAATAAAATCCAGTGTAAAAAATGCCCACTGCATATATGACGGGTAACTTGTGACATTATTTCCCCTTCTTCTCCCCTCTCTTTACATGTAACTGAGAGTTTGATTTGGGGTTATAGTTAGCATGTGTTTACCCTCAGTCTACATGGTATATACTTTTTTGCTATCTTATGAAGGGAAAAGCATGCATACTATTCCCTATAGGGGATCACCTTACTATTAATAATATACTTGGGGGATTTAGATTGACAGTATACCCGTTAGCTATGGAACTTACCAGGTCACCCATGCTTTGCAACATTGGGTTTATTAGTCACTGACTGAGACTTATGCCACATTTTTGTATGTTCAATATGTCAATTTTTGCAATTTATGTCTTTTAAAACATTTTGGAATAAAATGTATATGTTTTATATTAGCTTTAGACTCAGGTTTTCTCTTTTTTTTCATATATTGATAGAGTCGCTATGCTTGCAACGCAATTTGCTTTTTGGGTGCACATTGAGGCACTATAATTAAACTATAATATTGTTTTGGAGAATATTTCTGCTAGGCATGTGGAAAATGTTGATCTGGTCAGATGAGATCAAAGTAGCACTTTAGGAGCTACAATGGGGAAAATAAGTATTTGATACACTGCCAATTAAGCAATTTTTCCAACCTACAAAAAATGGAGAGGTCTGTAATTTTTATTGTAGGTACACGTCAACTGTGAGAGACAGAATCTTAAAAAAATCCAGAAAATCCCATTGTAAGATTTTTACATAATTAATTTGCATGAATTAAGTATTTGATACTATAGAAAAACAGAATTTAATATTTGGTACAGAAACCTTTGTTTGCAATTATAGAGATCAGACATTTCCTGTAGTTCGTGACCAAGTTTGCACACACTGCAGCAGAGTTTTTTGCCCACTCCTCCATGCAGATCATCCCCAGATCTTTCAGGTTTCGGGGCTGTCGCTGGGCATCATTGAATTTCAGCTCCCTCCAAACATTTTTTATTGGATTCAGGTCTGGAGACTGGCTACGCCACTCTGGGACTTTGAAATGCTTCTTACAGAGCGACTCCTTAGATGCTCTGGCTGTGTGTTTCAGGTCATTGTCATGCTGGAAGACACAGCCATGACCCAACTTCAATGCTCTTACCGAGTGAAGGAGTTTGTTAGCCAAAATCTTGCAATACATGACCCCATCTTCCCTTCAATATGGTGCTGTCATCTTGTCCCCTTTGCAGAAAAGCACCCCTAAAGTATATTTCTCCCACCATGCTTCATGGTTGGGACGGTGTTCTTGGGGTTGCACTCATCCTTTCTCTCCCTCCAAACTCGACTAATGGATATGATACCAAAAAGTTCTATTTTGGTCTCATCTGACCACATAACCTTCTCCCATGTCGCCTCTGGATCTTTGTCGAATTTTTTGTCCCTGGTGTCCTTAAGACAGCTCTTTGGTCTTGGCCATGGTGGACGGTTAGATTGTGATTGACTGAGTGTGTGGACAGGTGTCTTTTATACAAGTAACAAGTTTAAACAGGTGCAATGACAAGGGAAATACCAAGGCATGGTATCCATCCACAGACAGCTGTTTCGGGGTGTTGCCCCTCATGAGTGTGGAGTAGGATTCTGGCTAGGTGGGAGCAATGCCTAGTAGACCAACATCACAAAACAATCACTTTCCCTTGTCATATCTGTAAACTCGTAAAGAGCTGGATATTCACTCAATGGGCCACTTAATATGGTGGTAATGGTGGTTTCCGAAAGGAGCCACTCCTTGGCTGGGTCCTTCCCTGGAGGAAGATCTGGCTAGTCCTGTGTTTGAGACTCTTAAATGAGGCTCCACGGACTTTATATGCATATTCAGTATTTTTCTATCTGACGTGTTGGACATTTTTTGCAGGGTTTTTTGCGTGATTACAGACAGTATCTTTCCTTTCCTGTCCTGTCTAGTTAGTGCGGGCCCCATCGTTTGCTCAGTCTATTTTCCTACCTGCGTTTGTGTTTTCATCTTGTCTCACCGACAATATATGTTTGTGGGCTATCTATTCCTTTGGAGTCTGCTCTGGGGCAGTTTAGATTCCCCTTTCTTGCTTTAGGTTTATTTAGCTCTCCGGCTGTGTCGAGGCGTCTAGGATCATCGTAGGTACGCTCCACAGCTACTGCTAGTTGTGTGGATAGGATCAGGGGTCTGCAATCCGCTTAGTTACTAACCTCTCTGGTTTTCTGTGGCTTAGCTTGGTCTTGCTTTCCTCCTCGGTGACCCAATCATAACAGGGGCCCATAAGTCAGGGGGCCCGTTGCTGCATTCAACTGTATCTGCATCTATGATGCTCCCTCTCCCATCATTCTTTTCTGCCTCAGACACAGCTGGTGCATGATGACGTCACTTCATCGCGCACCATGCTGTGTGGAGGGCAGTGGAGCTGCTGAGACACTTTGCAGAGCCAGGAGCAGAGGGGAAACGAGGGGGTGAGTATTGTAATTTTATATATATATATATATATATATATCAGTGAGTGAGAGAGTATGTGGTGGCCATAGTACTGTAGGACTGCATTATATTCTATGGGGGGGCTGCATTATATTCTTGGGGGGCTACATTATATTCTATGAGGGGGCTGCATTATTTTCTATTGGAGGCTGCATTATCCTATAAGAGGTGGGTTGCATTATATTCTATGGGGGCTGCATTATAATCTATGTGGTGGCTGCATTATACTCTATCGGGGACTAAGGGGTGCATTATACCATAAGGGGGCTGCATTCTACTCTACTGGACTATGGGCAGTGCACTATACTATTGTCATGATCCATGCTGGATCATGACAGATAAAAGCACATGTAACCTTTTTTTTCCTTACGCTGGGTGCTTAAGTTTGGTTTTGCCCCCAGTGGCCATTAGGATTATTAAACAGTGGTGTCTTTTGTTCTAGTTTGCCCCCGGTGGTGGTGAGCGTCATTGCACTCTGGTTTCTTTAGTTTGGTGCATGTGATTATAATGCAGGTGTGATTGCTGGCTCTTACCTATAAAAGAGTGTCAGGTGTTGCAATCACTGTTGGTGATAGTGTTCATTTCAACCATCTTTGGTGGAGGAAGGATCTAGAGAGAGGTCCTGGCAGCTCAGTCAGAGCCCTGTTGTGGAAGGAGTCATAGGGGATTTCCTTGCAGCTCTGACAAAGCTTGGTGGCAGTTATTCAGGAGGAAAGCTGCATTCTGGTTGTGGACTCTGTTGCTGGGAGAAAGAGCAACAGAGCAAAGCTAAGTGGTGTTTCCCTGTCTGTATTTTTCCCTGGTGTGTATTAGTACAGCGGTGGGGCCAGTGCCTGCATCACCCAGCTCCCTAGCAAGGGATAGGTGTAGGGTGTGCTAGGGTGACAGGTATCCTGATCGGCGCCCGATGTGGAACTGGCCTAGGGAACGTTAGGCGTGTGAGGGACACTGAGTCAGGGGAGTGCAGGAGGTCTCCACGTCCCCGTTCCCTATCGCAGGGCCCACCGTTGTAACTGTTTCCCCTTTCCCCGTGTCTTTTTGTTTCAGTTACCGGCCTGCTGGTCACGTCACACAGGACAGGTCCATGTGACAACTATATGTACTATATGGGATCTGCATTATACTGTATCAAGGACTATGGGGAATGCATAATACTATAGGAAGAACTATGGTGTGCATTATACTATGGGGAGTGCATTGTACTACATGGAGGACTATGGGAGTGCATTATACAATGGGGAGTGCATTGTACTACATGGATGACTATGATGAGTGCATTATATTATATGTAGGACTGAGGAGTGTATTATACTATATGGAGGACTATGGGGTGTGCATTGTACTACATGGAGGACTACTGGGTGTGAATTTTTATATGGAGGACTATGGGGAGTGTATTATACTATATGGATTACTATAGGGAGTGTATTATACTATAAGGAGGACTATGGAAAGTGTATTATACTACATGGAGGACTATGGGGAGTGTATTATATTACATGAAGGACTATGAGGAGTGCATTATACTATATGGAGTACTATGGGGAGTGCAGTATACTATATGGAGGACTATGGGGAGTGCTTTATACTATATAGAGGATTATGGGGAGTGCATTATACTATATGGAGAACTATTGGGAGTGCATTATACTATACGGAGGACTATGGGGAGTACATTATACTATGGAGTGTGCATTATACTATATGGACGACTGTGGTGCACATTATACTATATGGAGGACTATAGCGTGCATTATACTATGTGGAGGAAAATGGGGTGCATTATACTATGTGGCGGACTATGGGGTGTATTATACTAAACAAGTATAAAGCTGCCTATTTATCGAGTGATTGGATTGGTTATGCCGGAACAGAAATCACTGTTCTCACCATCAAGTCCCGGTGAAAACTGCAGATACGCTGCTGATAACATGATACTGTATGTGGACAGATTAATCCACTAGTGATCATTCTGTCCCTATCATTGTTCCTCAGGCGTTGTAAAGAGGCTAGTAAACAAGCATTGAACAACTTCAATATTTTAGATCATGCTCATTTAGCAGCCTGAAATCAGCGCATGTTAATATAACCAAAATGTTTCTGTGTGATGGTGTAATATGTTAGCATTTGGGCCCCATTTTAATATTTTCTCCAGGGCCCCACTTTGCCTAAAACTGGCCCTGGGCATAGGTTCGCCTTTAAGCAGGACAACAACCCTAAACATACTGCCAGAGCTACAATGGAATGTTTAGATCAAAATACAATAATGTGTTTGCATGGCCTAGTTAAAGTCCAGACCTAAATCCCACTAGGAATCTGAGGCAAAATTTGAAAATTGCTGTTCACATAATCTCTCCATCCAATCTCACTGAGCTATACTGCAAAGAAGAATGGGCAAAAAATAATCCTCTAGATGTGCAAATATGGGAGAGACATACCCCAAAAAACTTGCATCAGAAATTGCAGAGAAAGGTGATCCTATAAATTATTGACTGACATGGGGCTGAATACAAATGTACATCAAATTTCACATTTATATTTTTAAAATATTTAGAAAACCAAGTATTATTTCCTTTATATTTCACAAATACTTGCTACTTTGTTTTGGTATATCACATAAAATCCTAATAAAATACATTTAAGTTTGTGGGTGTAATGTGAAAAAAATATGGAAAACTTCAAGGGGTACATACATACACAACACTTTTTACAATGGTTGCATACTTGGTAAAAAGTGAAGCATTCTCAATCAGGTCAAAAATATACAGTAAAACAAGTGTTCAAGTCAGCAGTATTGAAACAGTCTTTAGCTCAGACAAAAATCCTTGATGTTCCTACTCTCTGAAAAATGACCGCTCTGTCCAATATGAGGTCATTTTAATTATGGAATGTTCCTTGTAAATTGCTCTGTATCGTTCATATTGATTATACCAATACAGGAATAACCACTAGTACAGGACAATGCATCCTGAAAATCAATGGCAAAATACTTTAAAATGTCCGAAAAACAAAACAAAACACTGGAATAATATTTATAGATTGATTTCTGTTTGGTGCAGTTAGGTCTGGCCACTTATTAAGGGCCATTTCAATCTAGACTAACTTTTATTAGAAAACCAATGGAACAATGCTGCATTGCTAGACAATTACATTAATGTAGATATAAATTAGAGGGTAATGGCAATAACGATAAGTAATGGTATAGAAAACTCATTTATGAATGTCTGATAAAATAACATCAGTATATTATATATCATTTATATGACATATTACACCCTATGTTGCCTGCAAATGATACACAGTATACAGATTTAGCAATTTGTCTATTACCAAGCTATTGGATTAAAAGTTTTGATCAAAACAAACATTTAAACTTTTATTTTAAGCTTATTTTATTATTACTGTCCAAAGTCTAGAGGGATGTTGTAGATAAGTAGTTATTTGTGATATATACTTAGGCTCGGACTGGCCCACCAGCAAATGGACAATTACCTTGTGGAGCCCGCTGCCAGGAAGGCACTGATAAGAGATGGAAGGACCCTCCTATCCTGGCACAGCTATGTCCTGCTTTATTCATCTACTTCCACAGTGGCACACTCTCTCATTTACTAGCTGTGTTGGTGCTAGGTATTAGGGCAAACTGACACCTTTGAAGAGGACACCTGACATTAACACCTTTCCTGCACAGGTGTCAAGTGACTTCCCTCTTCTGCCACAGTGGATGTGGATTAGCTGAACAGTGCATCCTGTGCTAGAGGACACATCTTCTGCAGAGGTGTCAATCTGACCAGCTCCAAGGGCGATCACAGGAAACTGATGGGTTACCCTCACTCCTCTCTGGCACCTCAGAGTAGGGGCTTGATGAGTCTGTGCTGTGCTTGGTGATGTGTCATCACACAGCATGCAGCAGATGTCCAGACCTCCTCCTTGCTCTACTGCATCAGAGATATGTGCATTGGAGGGTGAGGTGGAGGCTGCACAGCAATGATCTAATCAGTTGCATAATGACCGCGGTCAACGCTACGACCAGGCCCGGCAGGTCAGGGGACCGCCAATACCAGCAGAAACTTCAACTGAATGTGCATCCTCGGACACACATCCAACTGAAGTGTATTACCCCACATACACCCATCAGTCTGCGCGCTGCCATAGACGCTGCCGGCCAATCAAGAGCCAGCAGCTGATGTCAGGGACCAAAGGGAAAGAGAATATTAATTAATTTATTTTTAAAGCAGTGGGCGTAGTACTACATGGATGACCATGAGCTGCGCATTATACTTTATGGATGACTAGGCGCTGTGTATTATACTTGATGAATGACTATGGGATGTGCATTATATTTTATGGGTGACTATGGGATATGCATAACACTTCATGGGTGACTTTGGGATGTGCATAACCCTGTATGGGTGACTATGGGATGTGCACTATACTTTATGGAGGGCTATGGGCTGTGCAATTTATCATATGGAGGACAATGGACTGTGCAGTATATCATATGGAGGACTATGGGGAGTGCATTATTCTTCGGCTATGTGGCTCTATGACTTCTATGTTTGCCCCTAGTGAGTAAAAATTTTTTTTTTTAGTTCTATACATTAAGTAACAGGAGCAGAATGGGGGACAAACAACAGGATGAGGGACATATATATCAGGATTGAGGGGTGTACACATTTTTGTTGCCAGTGGTTTAGAACTTTCAGTTATGCCAATGGATCTGGGCATGAAGATCTCTGGTCAGTACCTATTATGATTATTTTAATGCAAATGTTTTTAGGGAGCAATAGGCTTAACTTCCTACAAGCCTATGTGCAGGACTAACCAACAATTACGGGAAATGTTTAGGAAAAATATTTTGAATATTTCAGTGGTTGATACCTTTTAATGGCTAACTGAAAAGATGGTAACAAACTGCAAGCTTTCAAGTCTACTCAGGTCGTTTCATCACGCATAGACTGATGAAGAAAACCTGAATAGTCTCAAAAGCTTGCAATTTGTTACCATCTTTTCAGTTAGCCATTAAAAGGAATCAACTAGGGATGAGCGAGTATACTTGTTAGGATTCGGTACTCGGCGAGTAATGCGGTACTCGGTACTTGAATCTTGGCAAATAAATTTTACTACTCGCCTCGCAATATTCAGCACAGGCCGCACAGTCCCCGCACAGCCCGGCACAGCCCTGCACAGTTCCCCCACAGCCCTGCACAGTCCCCGCACAGCCCGGCACAGTCCCTGCACAGCCCAGCACAGTCCCCAAACAGTACCTGCACAGGCCGGCAAAGTCCCGCACAGTCCCTGCACAGCCCAACAGAGTCGTGCACAGTCCAGCACAGTCCCGCACAGCCCAGCACAGTCTTCGAACAGTCCCCGCACAGTACCTGCACAGCCCAGCACAGTCCCGCACAGCCCAGCACAGTCTTCGAACAGTCCCCGCCCAGCACACACACAGCCCATTACTCGCATTTCCCATAGACTTACATTGGACTCGTAACGAGTACAGCGAGTCCAAGTATTTCACTACTCGCTCATCCCTAGTATCAAGCACAGAGGACTCTTAATTCTAAATGTTTCTATCTACTGACTAACATGGTACAAAGATTTACTGTATATCTTTCCGGTAGGGAAATGTTCAGGTGCAGTTATTAATGCACAAAGAGTCACGCCAGATACTGAAAGCAAAAGATTCACATACCTTTGCTACTCGCAGACAATACAAATTTAATAAAGTCTAATACTCTTGACTCATGTGTTTGATTTAGTTTTCTTTAGCTACTTTTAGGACTTGAGAAAATCTGATGTCGTTTTAGCTCAAATCTATACAGAAATATGGAAAATTATCCAGGGTTGACAAACTTTCAAGCATCTCTGTGATATGACTCAGGATTTGTATGTCCTATCTTTGCATCTTATTCTCTGAAATGGGTTTTATTTCCTATAACAAGGCACTTTGTGTGTACGCCCTGTATCCGACAATGAATATAGCAGTTTGTTTCTAAAGAGGATGTGAATTAATTTAAAGGGGTTATCCACTTAGCTACATAAATGCTCAGAATTTGAGTGTTTTTTTTAAGCTTTAAAGTGGCTGGACAACCAGTGAATTTGACATGAATAAAATCTCTACACTGTAACATATGTACTGAGACACAAACTAGAACTGATATAAGGTATCACTTTATTCTGAAAAAAAATAATGATATGAAGGCTTCCTATCAAAAGACAATGAAATAAGCATTACCATACCTAACCAGAGTCCAGCTCGCACGTGGCGATGTCCACATTTCTAGAGGTGTGTCATCACTTATCTTGGGTGCAGTGCTCAGAGGCCGAGGTTCCAACACATGTTCTACTAGAGTTCCATAGCAGCTAATAATGTACAGAGATTCCACCACATATTGCTTGGATTGATCTAGAAGACAAAGTTATGAGAATATTAAAAACAAAATGTAATCATGTTTGACAATATAAGATTAAAAACTACCTACTCCAGCAATATTGATCCTAAAAATCAAAATGCAGTTTTTTACTGCTCCTGCTTGATTGACTGTGACTTCAGGCAAAGGCATGGTCAATCAAAAAGGAGGCAACACTGGGAGGGAAATAGAGCTGGAGTGACAGAGGCTTTAGATCTACAAATAGTTCTTCGGTACTGCAGACAGATTACCTTTAAGAATAGTCTATAGATCAATTTAATGCTATGTAACTTACAAAAAGTGCATCTCTGATATGTCATCTAGTGTATCCTAGTCACCTTCTTAATTCTATCATATACAGGTGAAATAAGTATAGAACACGTCAAAATTTTCTAAATATATTTCTAAAGGTGCTATTAACATGAAATTCTCACCAGCTATCGATAACAATCCATCCAATCCACACAGGAAAGAAACCAAACAATAGATGTCCATAAATTAAGCTATGTGTAATAGAAATGACACAGGGAAAAATAATTGAACACATGAAGCAATAGAGGTGCAAAAGGCCTTGGAAGTCATGACACCAGGTGAAATCTATCAGTAATTAGAAAGAAATTCTGTCACTTAATGAAAAATAATATCAGCTGGTTCAACTGGTGGCCTATAAAAAGTTGTCTCATTACCAAGGTGCCACACAAGAAACATGTCATGATGAGTAAAACCAGTGAGACATTTCAAGACCTTTGCAACATTATAGGAGCAAAACATACTGATGGCACTGACAGAAAAATGTCAAAACTATACAAGGTTCCAGTGAGCACTGTTGGGGTGATAATCTGGAAGAGGAAAGAACATTATTTCACCATAAATCGACCATATTGACCACTCTCCTCAAGATTTCAGATACAGGAGTGAAAAAAAATATCAGAAGAGTTATCCAAGAGTCAAGGACCACCTGTGGGGTGGTACAGAAAGACCTGAAATCAGCAGGAACAACTGTTTCAAAGAAAGCAGTAAGTAATGCACTCAACCTCCACAGCCTGAATGCTCACCACTAGTGATGAGCGAGTACACGCGTTGCTTGGGTTTTTCAGAGCATGCTTGGGTGACCTTTGATTATATTGGCATGCTTGGAGATTTAGTTTATGTCGATGCAGCTGCTGGACAGCATGAATACATGTGAGGAATGCCTGCCTGTTAGGGAATTCCCACATGTATTCAGGCTGTCCAGCAGTCACAAATATGCAGCTGAGGCGACAAAAACTAAATCTCTGAGCATGCCAAAACACTCGGAGGACACCCAAGCAATGAGTATACTCTCTCATCACTACTCACCATTGCTGAAAAAAGCATGTTCAAGTGCGTTTAAAGTTTGCTCAACATTAAAACAATCCATTGAAATACTGTGAGAACACAGTCTTGTCAGATAAGACTAAAACTGAACTCTTTGGATGCCATAATTTCTACCGTGTCTGGAGGACAAAAGTCACTATATATCACCCCAAAAACACCATACAAACAATGAAATTTGAAGGTGGGAACATCATAGTGTGGGGATGTTTTTTTAGGTTATGGCACTGGCAAACTTCATATAATTGAAGAAAGGATGAAAGGACACATGGACACTGATATTCTTGATAAAAATCTGCACCCATCTACCAGAATGATAAAGATGAAATGAGGGTGGACATTTCAACCAGACAATGATCCAAAACACACAGCCAAGGAAACTCTCAACTGGTTTCAGCAAAACAAAATAAAGCTGCAAGAATGGTCCAGTCAATCACCTGACCTGAATCCAATAGAAAATTTATGTAAGGAACTAACGCTCAGAGCCCATGGAACCTGGATTTGCAGAGGGTTTGTGTGGCAGAATGGGACAAAATCACACCTGATCAATGCATGCGACAAGTTTCTCCAAACAGGAGGCGTCTTGAAGCTGTCAACATCAACAAAGTCTTTTGTACAAAGTATTAAATAAATTTCGGTAAGCGTGTTTAATACTTTTTCCCTGTGTCAATTCTCATTATTACACAACTTAATTTATGGACATCTATAGTTTGATTACTTGACTGTGTGGATTGGATGGGTGTTTACCGACATCTGGTGAAAATTTCATGCCAAGAGCATCTTTAAAAATATATTATATTTACTTATAAAATTGGTGACAAGTTCAATACTTATTTCACCCTCTGTAAAAGTGACCAGAAATCGGAAATGTTAATACAATCAATGGCTATTGACTACACTGGGTGCAGAATTATTAGGCAAATGAGTATTTTGATCACAACATCCTTTTTATACATGTTGTCCTACTCCAAGCTGTATAAGCTTGAAACCCAACTGCCAATTATGTAAATCAGGTGATTTGCATCTCTGTAATGAGGAGGGGTGTGGTTTAATGACATCAACACCCTATATAAGGTGTGCTTAATTTTTAGGCAACTTCCTTTCCTTTGGCAAAATGGGTCCGAAGAAAGATTTGACGGACTCTGAAAAGTCCAAAATTGTGAGATGTCTTGCAGAGGGATGCAGCAGTCTTGAAATTGCCAAACTTTTGAAGCGTGATCACCGAACAATCAAGTGTTTCATGGCAAATATCCAACAGGGTCGCAAGAAGCGTGTTGATAAAAAAGGCGCAAAATAACTGCCCATGAATTGAGGAAAATCAAGCGTGAAGCTGCCAAGATGCCATTTGCCACCAGTTTTGCCATATTTCAGAGCTGCAACGTTACTGGAGTATCAAAAAGCTCAAGGTGTGCCATACTCAGGGACATGGTTAAGCTAAGGAAGGCTAAAAAACGACCACCTTTCAACAAGAAACATAAGATAAAACGTCAAGACTGGGCCAAGAAATATCTTAAGACTGATTTTTCTAAGGTTTTATGGACTGATGAAATGAAAGCGACTCTTGATTGGCCAGATGGATGGGCCCAAGGCTGGATCATTAAAGGGCAGAGAGCTGCACTCCGACTTAGACGCCAGCAAGGTGGAGGTGGGGTACTGGTATGGGCTGGTATCATCAAAGATAAACTTGTGGGACCTTTTCGGGTTGAGGATGGAGTGAAGCTTAACTCCCAGACCTACTGACAGTTTCTGGAAGACACCTTCTTCAAGCAGTGGTACAGGAAGAAGTCGGTATTGTTCAAGAAAAACATGATTTTCATGCAGGACAATGCTCCATCACATGCATCCAAATACTCCACAGCGTGGCTGGCCAGTAAAGGTCTAAAAGAAGAAAAAATAATGACATGGCCCCCTTGTTCACCTGACCTGAACCCCATAGAGAACCTGTGCTCCCTCATAAAATGTGAGATCTACAGGGAGTGAAAACAGTACACCTCTCGGAACAGTGTCTGGGAGGCTGTGGTGGCTGCGACACGCAATGTTGATCGTAAAACAGATCAAGCAACTGACAGAATCTATGGATGGACGGCTTTTGAGTGTCATCGTAAAGAAAGGTGGCTATCTTGGTCACTGATTTTTCTTGCTTTGTTTTTGAATGTCAGAAATGTTTATTTCTAAATTTTGTGTTGTTATATTGATTTACCTGGTGAAAATAAACAAGTGAGATGGGTATATATTTGGTTTTTATAAGTTACCTAATAATTCTGCTCTGTAATAGTTACCTGCACACACATACCCTCCTAAGATAGCCAAATCTAAAAAAAAAAACCACTCCATCTTCCAAAAATATTAAGCTTTGATATCTATGAGTCTTTTGGGTTGATTGAGAACATAGTTGTTATTCAATAATAAAAAGAATCCTCTCAAATACAACTTGCCTAATAATTCTGCACACGGTGTATTTTTCTATACCGCACAGTGATAATTGTTTGACTTAACATCCTATCATCCTGCTACCAAGAAACATTATTTTTCTAGATTAATGCCTGCTTTTCCAAGGATATAATATTTGACTCAGGTCACAATAAAAATCACTGTGGCTGCTATGCAAAAAAAAAGTATACATACAGTGGGAAAAACAAGCATTTGATACACTGCCAATTTTGCAAGTTTTCCCACCTACAAAGAATAGAAAGGTCTGCAGCTTTTATTGTAGGCACACTTCAACAGTGAGAAACAGAATCTAAAAATAAAAGCCAGAAAATCACATGGTATTATTTTTAAATAATTAAATTGCATTTTTTGCATGAAGTAAGCATTTGATCACCTACCAACCAGCAATTCTGCCTCTCACAGACCTGTTAGTATTTTTTTAAGAAGCCCTCCAAATCTGCACTCATTACCTGCATAACTTGCCCCTGTTTCAACTCATTGCCTGTATAAAAGACCCCTGTCCACACACTCAATCAAACACACTCCAACCTCTCCACCATGGCCAAGAACAAAGGGCTGTCTAAGGACAGCGGGGACAAAATTGTAGACCTATGGGATGAGCTACAGCACAATAGGCAAGTAGTTTGGTGAGAAGGCAACATTTTTTAGAGCAATTATAAGAAAATGTAAGAAAAACAAGATGAGTGTTAATCTTCCTCAGTATGAGGACACATGCAAGATCTCACCTTGTGGAGTAAGAATGATTCTGAGAAAAGTCAGGAATCAGCCCAGAACTACACGGGGGGGACCTGGTCAATGATCTTAGTAACTAATGACATTAGTAAGGCTGGTATCACATTAGCGTTGAAACAACGCTGCATACTGCGTCGGTAAGCCCCGCCCCGATCCGGCTCCCTGCCCGCCCCATCCGGGATCACCGCCTACTATCGCATTTGCACACATGCGATCGGCGCACCCTATCTTTAGCATAGGGTGCGCAGATCATGCGCTGCCAGTGTGAAAGTAGCGTGCTGCGCACTTTTGACGGTGCAAAAGCAGGGCATGCAAGGTCCCCCTGCTCATGTCAGCACATGTCCAGGCCTTTTTTGAAGTTCACCAATGACCATCTGGATGATCCAGAGAAGGCATGGGAGGAGGTCATGTGGTCAGATGAGACCAAAACAGAACATTTTGGTATCCACTTCACTCGCCGTGTTTGGTGGAAGAAGAACGATGAGTAAAACCCCCAAAATACCGTCCCAACCATGAAACATGATAGGGGAAACATCATACTGGGGGTGCTATTCTGAAAAGGGTCATGACTGGGTCTCCCAGCATGGCAATGACCTGAAACACGCAGCCAGGGAAACTAAGGAGTGGCTCTTTAAGGAGCATTTCAAGGTCTTGGAGTGGCCTAGCTGGTTTCCAGACCTAAACTCAATAGAAAATCTTTGGAGGGAGCTGAAACTCAATGTTTCCAAGCAACAGCCCCGAAACCAGAAAGATCTGGAGAAGATATGTATGGAGGAGTGGCAAAAATTCCTGCTGCAGTGTGGGCAAACTTGGTTAAGAATTACAGGAAATGTCTGACCTCTGTAATTGCAAACAAAAATGTATGTACTAAATATTAAGTTCTGATTTTCTACTGTATCAAATACTTATTTCATGCAATAAAATGCAAATTAATTATGTAAAAATCACACAATGTGATTTTTCTGTATTTTTATTTAGATTGTGTCTCAGACTCTCACAGTTGAAGTGTACCTATGATAAAAATTACAGACCTCTCAATTCTTTGTAGGTGGGAAAACTTGCAAAATAGACAGTGTATCAAATACTTTTTTCCCTAGTGTAACTATTTAAAGCAAGCATTAAAGAGCATGCCATCATGTACTCTTTTCTCCATGCTCTACCAGTGGATATCCGGGTCTCTGAAATTATATCAATAACTGGTATGCACAATGGCAGTCATGACTTTCTAACACTGTACAGCTTTATAGACACACTTTTCTGTGTGAGTCAGACCAGCATATGTTGCTCTATGTTTAGAGCTGACTCCTTTGGTGATAGACATACAGGGCAGTCAGAAACAATTACATTTACATTGTGATCTCAGCCAAGGACATATGGCCAGGACACAAACCACCTAAAAAGTCAGCACATCTGTCACAAACTGCAAACAAAGGCACATAATATCTACTGAAAGCTACAGCTACTATCAAAAGGACAATTCATTCTAATCCAAAACTATTGGATGTCACAGCTCTATTTTTATCGAATACTACATGTTTACACACAGCATTAACATCACAAGAAAAACTGGATTAGTAAATAGACTGGAGATTTTGTGTTTCACACAATAGTATTAATAAAGGGAACCTGTCAGCAGGATTGTGCTCAGTAACCAACAGATACTGTTAGGTTGGCACCTGATTAAAATGATATCTGCGTTGTTATCAATTTTCAGTTAATGAGATTCTCGTGCTTCGGGTCGGCCTCTGGGCGGGGCATATTTGTGGCGCTCTGCCTACATATTCATCCATATGGCTTATGAAAGGTCACCGATCGCTCAGTGACCTGCCCCTTATTTTACATACTGCATATCTTATTGTTTTGAAAAAAATTAAATCAATTACAATCATCATGCAGGTGGATTGCGCTGCTCTGCCGCCGCCGCTGCTGCGGCTGTAAAGGAGGGGGTAAGAAACACCCCCGGGGAAGACCGGTGGGGTGATTCGAGTATAAGCCGAGAGTGGCACTTTCAGCCTAAAAAAATGGGCTGAAATTCTCAACTTATACTCGAGTATATACAGTAAGTAATTTATACACTTAAAGTAACTTACTTTGCAGCAATTTTCATCTATATACAGTTAAAAACAGAAATTTACATACACTATATAAAAAGGCACATATGCATGTTTTTATCAATACCTGACATAAAATCCGAATAAATCTTTCCCGTTTTAGGTCAATTAGGATTAATATAATTAGATATATTTGCTAAACGCCAGAATAATGAGAGAGAGAGAATGTTCTAAAGCATTTTTATTACTTACTGCAAACTCAAAAGTTTACATACACTAAGATTACTATTAGGGATGAGTGAGTAGTGAAATACTTTGACTCTCTGTACGAGTACCTCCTAATACTCGGGTACTTGTAACGAGTAGCGAGTCCAATGTAAGTCTATGGGAAATACAAGTAATGGGCTGTGCGTGCGTGCTGGGCTGGTTGGGAACTGTGGTAAGACTTTGCCGGGCTGTGCGGGACTGTGCTGGCCTGTGCTGGACTGTGCAGGTACTGTGCGGGGACTGTGCCGTGCTGTGTTGTGCGGGGACTGTGCAGGGCTGTGCGGGACTGTGACAGGCTGTGCAGGACTATGCCGGGCTGTGCGGGACTATGCCGGGCTGTGTGGGACTGTGCTGGGAGTGCAGGACTGACAGGCTGTGCGGGGACTGTGACACCTTGTGCGGGACTATGCTGGGCTGTGCGGGGACTGTGTTGGGCTGTGCGGGGACTGTGCTGGGCTGTGTGGGGACTGTGCGAATATTGCGAGGTGAGTAGTGAAATACTCGCCAGGATTCGAGTACCGCATTACTCGCCGAGTACCGAATCCTAACGAGTATACTCGCTCATCCCTAATTACTATGCCTTTAAACAATTCTGGACTGCCCATACGATGATATGTGTTTTGAAGCTTCTGGTTTTTTTGGCAACATCTGAGTTACCGTATATACTTGCGTATCAGCCAAGATTTTCAGCCCATTTTTTTTGGCTGAAAGTCCCCCTCTCGGCTTATACGCGAGTCATGTACACCAGGGAGTCGGCGAGGGAGGGGGAGCGGGGGTGCTAGGTCATACTTACCCCCCAGCACATCTCTGCAGCTCCCCCGCTTCTCCCACGGTCTCAGACTCCTTCCTTCAGCGGTCACGTGGTACCGCTCATTAAAGTCATGAATATGAGCATGTTCAAGACTTTAATGAGCAGTACCACATGACCGCTGAAGGAAGGAGCCTGAGACCATGGGAGAAGCGGGGCTGCCGAGACCGCACCAGGAGGGGGTAAGTACAGTTAGGTCCATATATATTTGGACAGAGACAACATTTTTCTAATTTTGGTTCTAGACATTACCACAATGAGCTTTCATTGTACAGATGAACGAGGCACCTTCAGGTATCTTGAAATTGTACCCGAGGATGAGCCAGACTTGTGCAAGTCCACAATTCTCTTCCTGATATCTTGGCTAATTTCGTGATTCTCTTTCCCATGATGCTACACAAAAAAGCAGTGTGATTCAGATGTGTGTCTCTAATTACCATATATACTCGTGTATAAGCTGACCCGAGTATATGCCAACCCCCCTAATTTTGCCACAAAAAACTGGGAAAACTTATTGACTCGCGTATAACCGTAGAGTGGAAAATGCAGCAGCTACTGGTAAATTTCAAAAATAAAAATAGATACCAATAAAAGTAAAATTAATTGAGACATCAGTAGGTTAAATGTTTTTGAATATCCAGATTGAATCAGGAGCCCCATATAATGCCCATACAGTTCCATAGATTATGCCCCATAAATTGCTCTATAAAATGCTCCATAGATTATGCCCCATAAGATGCTCCATAAGATGCTCCATAGATTATGCCACCATATGCTGCCCCATAAAATGTTCCATAGATTATCCCGCATAAGATGTTCTATAGATTATTCCCCATATGCTGCTCCATAAGATGTTCCATAGATTATGCCCCATATGCTGCTCCATAAGATGCTCCATAGATTATACCCCCATATGCTGCTCTATAGATTATGCCCCATAAGATGCTCTATAGATTAGGCCCCCATATGCTGCCCCATAAAATGCCCCATAAGATGCTCCATAGATTATGCCCCCATAAGATGCTCCATAGAATAGGCCCCATATGATGCTCCATAGATTATGCCCCCATAAAATGCTCCATAAAAGTTATGCCCCATATGCTGCCGCTGCTGCACATAAAAAAATAACATACTCACCTCTTGTCGCTGGGGGCCGGGTGCCGGTGTCCTGAGCAGGCAGGGACACTGGCGCGCTATGGGGGACATGTGCCGGTGTCACCACTGGCTCAGGCCCCAGCACCTGAGAAATTCACCTGTTCCTGTTCCACTGCTGCCGCTCTGTTTTCCTGGTCCTCTGTCAGTGACATTTAGGCAGCAGACGGCGCAGCGTGCACTAACTACGTAATCGCGCCCTCTGACCTGAACATCACAGCCAGAGGATGCAGAGGACAGGGCACTGCGGTGGGACGGGGACAGGTGAATATTGCATATACAGTTAGGTCCATATATATTTGGACAGAGACAACATTTTTCTAATTTTGGTTCTAGACATTACCACAATGAATTTTAAACAAAACAATTCAGATGCAGTTGAAGTTCAGACTTTCAGCTTTCATTTGAGGGTATCCACATTAAAATTGGATGAAGGGTTTAGGAGTTTCAGCTCCTTAACATGTGCCACCCTGTTTTTAAAGGGACCAAAAGTAATTGGGCAGATTAAATAATTGTAAATAAAATGTTCATTTCTAGTACTTGGTTGAAAACCCTTTGTTGGCAATGACTGCCTGAAGTCTTCAACTCATGGACATCACCAGACGCTGTGTTTCCTCCTTTTTGATGCTCTGCCAGGCCTTCAATGCGGTGGTTTTCAGTTGCTGTTTATGCTCAGGACACCGGCACCCGGCCCCCAGCGACAAGAGGTGAGTATGTTATTTTTTTATGTGCAGCAGCGGCAGCATATGGGGCATAACTTTTATGGAGCATTTTATGGGGGCATAATCTATGGAGCATCATATGGGGCCTATTCTATGGAGCATCTTATGGGGGCATAATCTATGGAGCATCTTATGGGGCATTTTATGGGGCAGCATATGGGGGCCTAATCTATAGAGCATCTTATGGGGCATAATCTATAGAGCAGCATATGGGGGTATAATCTATGGAGCATCTTATGGAGCAGCATATGGGGCATAATCTATGGAACATCTTATGGAGCAGCATATGGGGAATAATCTATAGAACATCTTATGCAGGATAATCTATGGAACATTTTATGGGGCAGCATATGGTGGCATAATCTATGGAGCATCTTATGGAGCATCTTATGGGGCATAATCTATGGAGCATTTTATAGAGCAATTTATGGGGCATAATCTATGGAACTGTATGGGCATTATATGGGGCTCCTGATTCAATCTGGATATTCAAAAACATTTAACCTACTGATGTCTCAATTAATTTTACTTTTATTGGTATCTATTTTTATTTTTGAAATTTACCAGTAGCTGCTGCATTTTCCACTCTACGGTTATACGCGAGTCAATAAGTTTTCCCAGTTTTTTGTGGCAAAATTAGGGGGGTTGGCATATACTCGGGTCAGCTTATACACGAGTATATATGGTAATTAGAGACACACATCTGAATCACACTGCTTTTTTGTGTAGCATCATGGGAAAGAGAATCACGAAATTAGCCAAGATATCAGGAAGAGAATTGTGGACTTGCACAAGTCTGGCTCATCCTCGGGTACAATTTCAAGATACCTGAAGGTGCCTCGTTCATCTGTACAAACAATTATACGCAAGCACAAATAAAATGGGAATATACACCATTATACCGCTCAGGAAGGAGACGGGTTCTGTGTCCCAAAGATGAACGTGCTTTGGTCCGACACGTGCATATCAACCCGAGGACAAAAGCAAAATACCTTGTGAAGATGATGGTGGAAACTGGTAAGATTGTGTCAATATCCACAGTGAAACGAGTACTGTATCAACATGGGCTGAAAGGCCAGTCTGCCAGGAAAAAGCTATTAC
Source organism: Dendrobates tinctorius (assembly GCF_039654945.1). Classification (NCBI taxonomy): domain Eukaryota; kingdom Metazoa; phylum Chordata; class Amphibia; order Anura; family Dendrobatidae; genus Dendrobates; species Dendrobates tinctorius. The sequence goes on from NW_027361675.1 coordinate 34,962,368, forward strand.
TCCAAAAGAAACATAAAAAGCCAGATTAATGTTTACAAATGCACACAGGAACAAAGACCTTAATTTTTGGAGACATGTCCTGTGGTCTGATTAAACTAAAATTGTACTTTTTGGGCATAATGACCATCATTACGTTTGGAGGAAAAGGGAGAATCCTGGAAGCAGAAGAACACCATTCCAACTGTGAAACACGGTGGTGGCAGCAACATATTGTGAAGTTGTTTTGCTGCAGGAGGGACTGGTGCACTTCACAAAATAGATGGCATCATGAGAAAAAAAGATTATGTGGCAATATTGAAAATTTATGGGCAAAGCTGAAAAAGCAGGTGCAAGCAAGGCGATCTACAAACCTGGATCAGTTACACCATTTTTGTCAGGAGGAATAGACTCAAATTGCGACCAATTATTGTGAGAAGTTTTTTAGAAGGCTATCACAAACTTTTGACCCAAGTCATTCAGTTTAAGGGCAATGGTACCAAATTCTAATGAAAAGTATGTAAACTTTAGACTTTTCAGTAAATAATAAAAATGCCTTAAAACATTCTCTCTCATTTTTCTGGCATTTCGCAAATATTAATAGTTATGGTAATCCTAACTGACATAAAACGGGAAAGGTTTATTCTGATTTCATGTCAGATATTGAGAAATACATGCATATGTGTCTTTTTATATAGTGTATGTAAACCTCTGGTTTCAACTGTATGTATATAAGCATGTACATATATACTGTATATATACACACACTCTAACTTACACGATAAATACCAGAATAAAAGAATTTACTAACCTTTGTCTCTTTTAATGCCTTGGTTACTGGCAAACCAAGACCGTGATGAGCCAAATACAGCAGCAACACAGAACTCTCCTCCTGTAGATTTACTTGGGGAAATATGTGGCGCTGGCTTGGCTTTGCTTTAAAAAATAAGGAAACAAAGAAACATAAGATTCATTATCACTCAAAGTAAATGAAAAGTATATATATATTAAAAACAAATTAGAAATACTGTATAGGAAATCTTTACTGGGTTTGACATTCCACAATGTTCCGGTTTGTTATTTTCAACAGTAATATATTAAAAAAACAAGTAAAAATAAATATAAGAAAGGAGAATTCACAATAATATGTTGCTTGAGTTTAAAGAATGTAAACAAGCAGCATATGTCACCATTTTATGAGCAGCTACAAAACTTAAAAATACTCATAGATCTGGACTCATTTGGACAGATTGCTTGTGTCATGATCCAGGACGGGATATCGCTTTGACCCGTCCTGGTTAGACTATGGGTTAATTGTGCTGCCTATCTCTGGCAGAAGGAGGCTATTTAGTGCTCACTGGACCTGGGTCCGGTGTCAGTTATACTCCTGCCCTCGGCTGAGTTAAGTGACCTCTTGTATACGTGTGCCTTGTGCCTGATATCTTGCTTGCTTGTTGGGTTGTGATCTGGTTCTGTCCCTGTTACGAGTTCTGCCTGACCCTCTTGTACTGCGCTACCTCTCGTGTATGACTCTCTGCTTGTGACCCGACTTCTCTCTGCTTGTCCCCTTGGTACCACATCGCCTTCTTGTGTATGACCTTTGGCTTTGTCTGACCACCCGTCTGTTTGTCCCTCCTGTACCTCGTTTGCCCGTACTGCTGTGACCTCTGTTTTACCTGACTCTGAGTTGTTGTGTGGTGTCCTGTCCTAAATGAAAACAGGATGCTAAGGCCCGCCCCCTTGCAGTCACATGACCATAGGTCCCGTGCCGGATTATTCAGTTTCAGTGTCCGCAGGTCCCGTGCCTCTTTACCTTCCAGCGCTGACTGGACCCTAACACTATTAGCCTGAAGCACGCATGGTCACCTCTGCTGCCCTGCTCCACAGGTATCTTTTAGCACTGCTTCTGTACTCAGGACATACGCACTGGCTCTATGAGCAAGTGCAGTGCGGTGTCTCTGACATTATAACTGACCCATACCATTTTTTTTTCTCTGCTCCCATTCACCTGTGTGTGTGATGGATCCTATGCACACTCTTTCTGAACAGGTTAAGCATCTGACGCAGATGTCTCAGAAACTCTTTGGAGAACAAAGAGTCCTGGCTCAGTCTCAGCAGCTGATCGCCGACACTGTGCAGGGGGTTCTTTCATTGGGGGCTCGGGATGTTACACTAATTTCCCCTGAGTCTCCAGTGAAGTTACCAGATACCTTTTCTGGAGATAAAAATGACTTCAGAGTTTTCAAGGAGGGCTGTAAGCTTTTTTTTTTCTTAAGACCACACTCTTCTGGGGATGAAAGTCAGAGAGTGGGGGTCATTATGTCTCTGTTAAGGGGAGCCCCCCAAGCTTGGGCTTTCTCCCTACCACGGCCCCTGAGCGTATGACTGTGGATGCATTTTTTGAGGCCCTGGGGCATATTTATGATGAGCCTGATCGGGTGCGTATGGCTGAGGACAGGCTGAAGAATGTTTGCCAGGGGAAACACTCAGCCGAGTGGTTTTGCTCAGAGTTCAGACGCTGGGCTGCTGAGGTCTGCTGGAACGACGCCGCTCTCCGGGGGTTGTTCCGTAGAGGCCTGTCTGAGCATCTGAAAGACGCCTTGGCTCTCCACCCCCCACCTGATGCCCTGGAGGAAGCTATGACACAGGCCGTCCGAATGGATCGCAGGTTACGGGCAAGGGGAGTGATACAAGCCGAGACATCATTATTCTCCCAAGGAGGGGGAGCCAGTTCTTCGTTGAAAATCACAGAGATGGGAACCATCAACCTTAAGGAGGAAGAAAGGAGACAACGGCACGTGAGAAAATACTGTGTTCCCAGTGGTGAGTCTGGACATTGGAAAAAGGATTGCCCCTCCCGGCCACTAACCAACAAGCGACTGAGCCCGGGTGATTATCGTGGAGGTCACCCAGGCTCTCAAGTACCCTTTTCTGCATTTTCTAAAATGTCATTGCAAGTGGAACTTTGTTGTGGGAGTGTCTCCACATCCACTTCTGCCTTCGTGGATTGTGGTTCATCATTGAACTTTATTGACTCTGACTTGGTGGCCAGGTGTAAGTTAGGAACAGTTAGGTTGGAGACTCCGATTAACCTTGATGCTATTGACAAAACACCACTAGATAAAAATGACATTGTGTTTTGTACTGAAGAGTTTCTCCTTAAAGTGAGTTCCTTACACCAGGAACGTATTTCATGTTTTGTAATGAACAACCTGCCTGCGGGACTGGTGTTGGGGTTCCCCTGGTTACATCTGCATAATCCTGTGATTAATTGGGAATCTCGGGATATTGTTAAATGGGGTCCCTATTGCTCTGAGAAATGTCTTGTTTCTGTGTCTGTGTCGTCCGTGGGTCTAGAAGGCATTCCGGAGTGCCTGATAGATTATACAGACGTTTTCTCTGAAAAAGAGGCTGAGGTTTTACCACCACACTGCCCATTTGATTGTGCCATTGACCTGGTTCCAGGTGATAAATTGCCCAAAGCCCGCCTGTATAACCTCTCTGGTCCGGAACGGGCTGCGATGAAGGAATATATTTCCGAGAGCCTCAGTAAGGGACACATTCGTCCTTCTGTTTCTCCTGTGGCGGCAGGGTTCTTTTTTGTAAAAAAAAAAAAAAAGACGGTGGTTTGCGCCCATGCCTTGATTTTCGTGAGTTAAATAAAATAACTGTGAGGAATACTTATCCCCTTCCACTTATTCCTGATTTATACAATCAGTTGTCCTGAGCTAAGTGGTTTTCGAAATTAGATCTATGGGGAGCGAATAACCTTATCCGAGTCCGGGACGGAGATGAGTGGAAGACCGCTTTTCTCACTACTGAAGGGTTGTTTGAAAATTTGGTCATGCCCTTCGGCCTGACCAACGCTCCAGCGGTCTTCCAAAATTTCATAAATCATGTGTTCTCCGATTTGATTGGACGTTTTATGGTGGTGTATTTGGATGACATTTTAATCTACTCGCCTGATAAACAGGCTCACATTGGTCATGTTCGGAGAGTTCTCCAAAGGCTCAGGGAGAACTGTCTTTTTGCTAAACTTGAAAAATGTTTATTTTTCGTTCAGGAACTGTCCTTTCTGGGGTTCATCGTGTCTGCTGAAGGGTATCGCATGGATCCTAATAAGGTGCAGGCCATTCTCGAGTGGGTTCAACCGTGTGATTTGAAGGGTCTGCAACGTTTCCTAGGGTTCGCTAATTATTATCGGAAATTTATAAGGGGGTTCTCACAGGTGGTTAAACCCCTCACAGACATGACTCAAAAGGGGGCCGATATCAAGAATTGGTCAACCGCAGCGGTAGTGGCATTTCAGTTTTTGAAAAAATGTTTCATGTCGGCCCCGGTTCTTATTCAACCGGACCCCTCTGAACCATTTATTGTTGAGGTAGACGCCTCAGAGGTGGGGGTGGGGGCGGTATTGTCCCAGGGACCCGCCACTTTGACCAATTTAAGACCTTGCGCCTTTTTCTCAAAGAAGTTCTCCCCTGCGGAGAGAAACTATGATGTGGGGAATCGGGAACTTCTGGCCGTAAAGTTGGCCTTTGAAGAATGGAGGCATTTTTTGGAGGGGGCTGTTCATCCTATAACGGTAATCACGGACCACAAAAACCTAGCTTACATTGAGTCAGCTAAAAGGTTGACTCCCAGACAGGCTAGATGGTCACTTTTTTTTCCCGATTCAACTTCTCGATCACTTTTCGACCAGGATCCAAGAATATCAGAGCGGATGCGTTGTCACGCAGTCTAGATCTGGTGTCCCCCCCGGAACCTCCATCCTCCATTCTTCAGCCTGGGGTGGTGGTGGCAGAGGTTTCTATTGTGTTGGAACGGGAGACTTGAGAAGCCCAGGCTCTTGCACCTCCAGCTAAGCCGGTGGATAAACTTTTTGTGCCAGCTCAGTTTCGTCTCAAGGTCCTCCAGGAGTTCCATGACTCAGTTCTGTGTGGATATCCAGGGATCTCAGCGACCCGGAAGGCCATTACTAGAATATTCTGGTGGTCTTCTTTAGCCTCTGATGTTGGGGAGTATGTGTCTGCGTGTGAGGTTTGTGCCCGTGCGAAAACTCCCCATAACCGGCCGGCCGGGGAATTGGTACCACTGCCAATTCCTGAGAGACCATGGACTCATCTGTCCATGGATTTCATCACCAACCTTCCCCCTTCCAAGGGTAATACCGTGGTCTGGGTCGTAGTGGACAGGTTTAGTAAGCAGGCACATTTTGTACCTTTGGCAGCTCTACCTAATGCGGAAACATTGTCCAGATTGTTTGTGGAGTATGTGGTGCGGTTGCATGGGGTACCCCTGAATGTGGTGTCTGATAGGGGAGTGCAATTTGTGTCCAGATTTTGGAGAACTTCTTGTAGGAGGTTGGGTATTGGTCTGTCCTTTTCATCCGCCTACCATCCAGAGACTAATGGGCAGACTGAGCGGACCAATCAGTCTCTGGAGCAAATTCTGCGTTGTTTGACCTCAGCCCGACAGGATGATTGGTGTTCTGTGTTACCATTGGCTGAGTTTGCATTTAACAACCGCACTAACCAGTCTATGGGTACATCTCCATTTTTTTGCAATTATGGGTTTCATCCTCATTTTGGAGAATTTTCCCGCTTGAATTCTGGGTGTCCTCTGGCGGATGAGACGATCCAGCGGTTGGGGGAGGTATGGCGGGAGGTGCAGAATAACATTACGAAGGCCCAGGACAAATTTACATTTTTTGCGGACAAAAAACGATCCGTGGGTCAAGTGTTTTAGGTCAGGGATAAGGTATGGTTATCCACCAAAAATATAAGGCTCAAGGTCCCCTCTGCGAAGCTTGGACCCAAGTTTATAGGTCCCTATGTAATTACCGAAGCAGTTAACCTGGTGGCTTTTTGGTTGAGTCATCCGCCATCTCTAAGGATCCCTAATGTTTTCCATAAGGCCCTTTTGAAACCTGTGAGGTCCGGTGGGGAGGGATCATCATCTTCCCCGACACCGGTTTTGGTAGATGGGCAGGCTGAGTACGAGGTGGAACGAATTGTCGACTCCAGGTTGGTCCGTCGCGCCCTTCAGTATCTGATACATTGGAAGGGCTACGGTCCTGAGGAACGCTCGTGGGTTCCTGCTCGATCAGTTCATGCGGATCGGTTGATCCGAGCCTTTCACGCCAAGTACCCTGAGAGACCTGGGGGTCCGGTGGCCCCCCATTAAGAGGAGGGTACTGTCATGATCCAGGATGGGATTTCGCTTTGACCCGTCCTGGTTAGACTATGGGTTAATTGTGCTGCCTCTCTCTGGCAGAAGGAGGCTATTTAGTGCTCACTGGACCTGGGTCTGGTGTCAGTTATACTCCTGCCCTCGGCTGAGTTAAGTGACCTTGTGCCTGATATCTTGCTTGCTTGTTCGGTTGTGATCTGGTTCTGTCCCTGTTACGAGTTCTGCCTGACCCTCTTGTACTGCGCTACCTCTCGTGTATGACTCTCTGCTTGTGACCTGACTTCTCTCTGCTTGTCCCCTTGGTACCACGTCGCCTTCTTGTGTATGACCTTTAGCTTTGTCTGACCACCCGTCTGTTTGTCCCTCCTGTACCTCGTTTGCCCGTACTGCTGTGACCTCTGCTTTACCTGACTCTGAGTTGTTGTGTGGTGTCCTGTCCTATCTGAAAACAGGATGCTAAGGCCCGTCCCCTTGCAGTCACATGACCATAGGTCCCGTGCCGGATTATTCAGTTTCAGTGTCCGCAGGTCCTGTGCCTCTTTACCTTCCAGCGCTGACTGGACCCTAACACTATTAGCCTGAAGCAAGCATGGTCACCTCTGCTGCCCTGCTCCACAGGTATCTTTTAGCACTGCTTCTGTACTCAGGACACACGCACTGGCTCTATGAGCAAGTGCAGTGCGGTGTCTCTGACAGCTTGGTTTTGGAGCATAGATTGACTTGTGCTTACCATGGTAATCAAGGTTCTACAGAAGGGTGAGCTTTGATTATTGGATATGTTCATATATGCTGTTGAATGCAGCAGAAAATCATCAGATTTCATTGCAGAAAAGTAGTGAATTTGCCAAACATTTCACATATTGCAAAAGATGCAATCAGCAGCATCATTTCAAATTCTGAAGATTTCTAATACACTATTCAGATAAATGTACTCTGCAGATTTTCTCAGCAGGCTGCACATGAAACTTCATACTTAAGATATTGAGATAACTCATTAATAGTGATGGCTGAATCCGAACTGTAAAGTCCTTGGTCCATATTGAACACCTACTGTTCGGGCGCAGACCCCGAACACAGACCTCTCCAGGAAGTCTGTGTTACTGTTCATTTGCATGACAGCACGAGAAACACCGGTGGCTCTGATTGGTGATAAGATTATTACCGCCAGTCAGAGAGCTGTGTGAGGTGTCTGTTTTCTGCCGGTCACAGAGGCGTCGTCTGATGGAAGTACTAGCCTCATCAGGCTACACCTGTTGGCACTGATAACAGCGAGAGCAGGCGCCACTGATGGGAGTATTCAAAAGTCGGGGACTGAGCTATAAATAAATATTTTTTTTTACAAAATGACTTGAGGTTTGTTCTATTTTTAATAACTTAATAACTAGCGCAGGCATAACTGACAGCTGTCAGCTTCAACCCTCAGCTGTCAAATTTATCATGGCAGGTTATCAAAAATAGAGGAGTTTCCCTGCCTTTTAAAATTATTTAAATAAATAATTTAAAAAACGGCATGGGGCCATCCCATGTTTGACAATCAGCCAAGCTAAAGCAGACAGATGGGGCTGGTTTTCTCAGGATGGTAAGAGCCATGGATATGCGCATCTCAGCTTAAAAATAGCAGTCCACAGCCGTCACAGAAGAGGCACATCTAATAGTTTCTGGCACTTTGCACGGCGACAAGTAGAGTAAATTCGTGGGGTTGATGTCACCTTTGTATTGTCAGGTGACATCAAGTGTCTGTATGATGCCTCTCCATTATTAACCACATAGTCATATTGTATATAAGACACCCAGAATAAAGACCTTTATTTGAAATAAAAATCCACACCCTGTTTCAAAGATGGAAGTACGCTTTTTCTGAGGTGGCTGCAGGCTGCTATTTTTAGGCTGGGGGGTGCAATATTCACAGCACCTTCCCAGTTGGAGAATGCCAGTCCCCAGCTGTCTGCTTTAGCTTGGCTGGTTGACAAAAAATGGGGGGACCCCGCGCTGTTTATTTTTTAAATTATTTATCTAAATAATTTTAACAAAAGCTGTGGGAACCCTTTACTCTTGGTAACCAGCCATGATAAAGCTGACAGATGAGGGTTGCAGTTTTATTATTATTTATAGCTCCGGCAAGGGCTAATGAATAATCTCATAAGCCATGTATGCTCTTGCTGTTACCAGCAACAGCAGGCGTAGGCTGATTGGAATAGTACTCATCAGTCAAAGCCTCTGTGAACGGCGGTAAACGTTCATCTGAGAGAGTGGGAAATGCAGTTCTCTGACCAGCGGTAATGATCTTACCATCGATAAGAGGCAGTGTTTACCATCGCTGTCATACAGATGACAGCATGGCAAACATTGGATGCACTGGCCTCCCATTTATCTGAATGGGGTCCAAGTTCGGGTACCTGAACCAAACTTTTTTTAAGTGTTCAGCCATTCGGCCATCACTACTCATCTGTAATGCTACCCTTCTAATCTGCTGCTTATTCTCTGAGAGGAAACGTAACCTAAAATGCTAAAATTTCTCTTATTTCTTTCTTTATTTATATATATATTTGAGTCCAAACATGTAACAAAACATAATAAAGTGTGTGTTTTCATACCAATTTTTTTAAAAGCTAACTTTATTTGGGAAAGTATATCGTGAAAGACAGGACATGGATAAAGTCCTGATAGCACTGTAGCACACCACTACATTGGTGGAAGTTTGAAGTGTAATATATATATATACACTACTGTTCAAAAGTTTAGGGTCACTTAGAAATTTCCTTATTTTTGAAAGAAAAGCAGTTTTTTCCAATAAAGCTAACATTAAATGATTCAGAAATACACTATATACATTGTTAATGTGGCAAATGACTATTCTAGCAGAAAATGTCTGGTTTGTAATGCAATTATCTTCATAGGTTATACACCTAACCATCCATTAGCCTTCTTACACAGTTAGCAAACACAAAGTACCATAAGAACACTGGAGTGAAGGTTGTTGGAAATGGGCCTCTATACGAGGCCCATTTCCAACAACCATCACTCCAGTGTTCTTATGGTACTTTGTGTTTGTTAATTGTGTAAGAAGGCTAATGGATGGTTAGAATACCCTTGAAAACCCTTGTGCAAGTATGTTCGCACAGCTGAAAACAGTTTGGCTGATTAAAGAAGCTATAAACCTGCACTTCCTTTGAGCTAGTTGAGAATCTGGAGCATTACATTTGTTGGTTCCATTCAACTCTCAAAATGGCAAGAAAAAAAAGACCTTCCATGTGAAACTCGACAGTCTATTCTTGATCTTAGAAATGAAGGCTATTCCATGTGAGAAATTGCCAAGAAACTGAAGATTTCCCACAGCAGTGTGTACTACTCCCTTCAGAGGAGAGCACAAACAGGCTCTAACCAGAGTAGAAAGAGAAGTGGGAGGCCCCACTGCACAACAAGACAAGTACATTAGAGTCTGCAGTTTGAGAAATCGACGCCTCACAGGTCCTCAACTGGCAGCATCATTAAATAGTACAGACAAAACGCCAGTGTCAATGTCTACAGTGAAGAGGTGACTCCGGGATGCTGGCCTTCAGGGCAGAGTAGCAAAGAAAAAGCCATATCTGAGACTGGCTAAGAAAAGGAAAAGATCAATATGAGCAAAAGAACACAGACATTGGACAGAGAAAGATCGGAAAAAAGTGTTATGGACAGACGAATCCAAGTTTGAGGTGTATGGATCATACAGAAGAACATTTGTGAGAAGCAGAACTGAAAAGATGCTGGAAGAGTGCCTAACGCCATCTGTCAAGCATGGTTTAGGCAATGTGATGGTCTGGGGTTGATTTGGTGCTGGTAAAGTGGGATATTTGTACAAGGTAAAATGGATTTTGAATAAGGAAGGCTATCACTCCATTTTGCAACGCCATGCCATACCCTGTGGACAGCGCTTGATTGGAGCAAATTTCATCTTACAACAGGACAATGACCCAAAGCACACCTCCAAATTATGCAAGAACTATTTAGAGAAGAAGCAGGCAGCTGGTATTCTACCTGTAATGGATTGGCCAGTGCAGTCACCAGATCTCAAACCCATTGAGCTGTTGTGGGAGCAGCTTGACCGCATGGTACACAAAAAGTGCTCATCAAGCCAAACCAACTTGTGGGAGGGCCTTCTGGAAGCATAGGGTGAAATTTCTCCAGATTACCTCAGCAAATTAACTGCTAGAATGCCAAAGGTCTGCAATGCTGTAATTGCTGCAAAGGAAGCATTCTTTGACGAAAGCAAAGTTTCAAGGAGAAAATCACTATTTCAAATAAAAATATTTTTTCGGAACCTTGTCAATGTCTGGACTAGATTTTAAATTCATGTGGCAACTCATTTGATTAATAAAAGTATGAATTTTCATGGAAAACACAAGTGTCTGGGTGACCCCAAACTTTTTAACGGTAGTGTATATATTTATATATATACTGTTTAAAAAAATAAAGGGAACACTTAAACAACAACCTGCGCCGAACGCAACATGTTGGATTTCATTGGTTGCCGCATCGTCAAAACGACACATGCGGAGACATACACATACATCGGCATGGCCTGCGTATCCAACGCTACAGATAGGGTATGCAGGCCGCATGCCGATGGAGGCGGAGCTGAATGGGGGAGGCGCAGCAGTGGGTGGAGATTCATGAAGGAAGTCTGCATCCCTCCGCAGCTCCTCCATACGCTAGTGTGAAAATGGCCTATGCCGACTCACAGAATAGAGAAGATGGAGAAATGATGTTCTCCATATTCTCTGCACATGTGAACCGTTACTTGCATGCAAGAGAATCGGATGACAGTAAAATGACACTCGGATCACGCTCGCAGCAGAGTTTGAGTCGAAGGTCATTTGCATATAGCATCCAATTCTCTTGCAGGCTATAGAAATGTCCTAGAAGCAATGCATCATGTGTTACCTAAAGGCAAAGACCGAAATTCATGAAGACCATCTTGAAGAATGCCAGTCTTGATGAGGAGGCCTGTTGGAGCCAGACGTTCCCGATTTATTAAGAGACAACATCTTACCACCATCGTGTACCTTCGTGCGCATCACCACATATTTTATTCCAGTCAGTGACTGAAATAAGATTTCTGGTGTAAGGTATGCCACAGTTTGTCATGAATTAGATGAGTTGTGACATCACATATGCCAAAAGTCATAACATTTTGTTTCTTTTAAAAGCGATTTAACAAAGGATTCCTCCATAATCACTTTGAAGAATCAGGGTCAAAGTATCCTCAGAAAATTTTCACTTTGCTGGAATGTGACACTTAGGCTATGTGCACACAATGTTTGTTGTTTTTTTTTTTTAGGTGGGCACACAATGTAACCTCCTTTAAAGTGTTCGAGAAATGCTAAAAAAAGAATGAACATATGAAATGCAACGTAAAAATGACTTGCTGTGCATGTGTTCCGTGTTTTGAGATTGTTTGCGCTTCAGGTTTCCAAAACCACAAGCCAAGTAGTGACCTGACTATTCTTCATGCAGCTTCCACTTGTAAGGTGCTCTCGAGTTTATTCAATTCAAGAGTTTAAAAAGCAGAGGCAAAAGACATTGTAAAACAAAGAAAAAAGGAAAATGCTAAAAAAGTTGCTTCAGAAACAGGGCTGTGGAGTTGGAGCTGGTGTCCATTTTGGTGGAGTTGGAGTCGGTATAAAATGGACAGGCTCCCACTCCTTAAATATATAATAACTTGGGTATAGAAGTTCAGTGCAGGATGTGCTGTACATTTTCTTTATAATATTTTGGGAAAGTTATGAAATGTCCTATAAATATCTGTTCTGTTCCTGATCTAAGGATCTCGGCTTTCAGTTGTGATTAGAATCATAGAATCGTAGAGTTGAAGGGACCTCCTTGGCCATCTGGTCCAACCCACTGCTCAAAGCAGGATTCGCTAAATCTTCCCAGTCAGATGTCTGTCCAGCCTCTGTTTGAAGACTTCCATTGAAGGAGAACTCACCACTTCTCGTGGCAGCCTGTTCCACTCATTGATCACTCTGTCAACAAGTTTTTTCTAATATCTAATCTGTGTCTCCTCCCATTCAGTTCCATCCCATTGCTTCTAGTCTTTCCTTGTGCAAATGAGAATAAAGATGATCCTTCTATTCTACAATGTGACAGCCCTTTAGATATTTGTAGACAGCTATTAATTCTCCTCTAAGTATTCTCTTTTGCAAACTAAACATTCCCAAATCCTGCAACCTTTCCTCATAAGACAGGGTTTGCAGACCGGTCACCATTCTGGTTGCTCTTTTCTGAAGTTGCTCCAGTTTGTTGATGTCTTTTTTAAAATGTGGTGCCCAAAACTGGACACAATATTCCAGATGAGGTCTGACCAAAGGAGTAGAGGGAAATAATGACTTCACGTGATCTAGACTATATGCTTCTGTTAATACAACCTAGAATTGCATTTGCCTTTTTTGCTGCTGCATCACCCTGTTGACTCATATTCAGTCTGTGATCTATTAGTATACCCAAGTCTTTTTCACATGTGCTGTTGCTTAGCCCTATTCCTCCCATTCTGTATATGCTTTTTTCATTTTTATTGCCCAGATGTAGAACTTTGCATTTTTCCCTGTTAAAAACCATCCTGTTAGTTGCTGCCCACTGCTCCAGTTTATTTAATCTTTTTGAATCCTCTCGCTCTCTTCTCTAGTATTAGCTATCCCTCCAAGCTTTGTGTCATCAGCAAATTTAATCAGTTTACCCTCAATTCCTTCATCTAAATCTTTGATAAAGATGTTGAACAATACAGGGCCCAGGACAGAGCCTGATATGAATGGGTAACCGAGGAGGAAAAAAAAGACAACAAGCTAAGTCTCAGAAAACCAGAGAAGTTGGTAACTATGCAGATTGCAGATCCCTGATCTTAACCGCACAACTAGCAGCAGACGTCGAGCGTTCCTACGATGGTCCTAGACGCCTTGTCACAACCGGAGAACTACATAAGCCTAAAGCAGGAAAAGAAGAAAACTAACTGCCCCAGAGCAGACCCCAAAGGAAAGACAGCCCCCCCCACATGTATTGATGGTGAAACAAGATGAAAATACAAACGAAGGCAGGAAAATAGGCTGAGCAAACGATGGGGCCCGGTTAACTAAAAAGGACAGGAAAGGAAAGACACTGTCTGCAATCTGCCAAAAAAACCTACAAAAATATTGTCCAACACTTGTGATAGCAAAATTAACCCTGAAGTCACTAGACTTCTAAACCTATATCAGCACTCTGAAATATTCGGAGACAGCAAAAAAGAGGCCAATGTAATAAGGGACAAAAAGCAGATTGGCAAATACTGATTAATAGGAGTGGAAATTCAGCATAGCCCCAGCAGGGGCAGGCTGATTACAGAAAAAACTGAATTGACCAACAAGCGCAAGTGTGAACATTAGCAAAAAACAAACTTAACTTGACAAGACTGGAAGAGAGCTGAAGTCCAGGACCTGAGAAGCAGACTGAATCACCAGCACCAGGATAGGGCGTCGGCTGTCTTATATCCAGTCTGATACTCCAGAGATCCAATCGTTATCTTCCTCATCAGGTGGCAGATCACTACCACTTAAACCAACCGCACTACCTCCTGTCACCACCAGAGGGAGAACGGAAGGGGAACTCTCAACTGGTGGAGCAGAAAATGAGTTCATGACAAGAGCACTGTGGTACCCCACTTGAGACATTCTTCCAACTGGATGTACAGCCATTTACGACCACTCTTTGGGTCCGATCACTAAGCCAGTTATGAATCCACCTAACAGTTGCCTTGTCCATTCCATACTTAGTCATTTTTTCAATAAGGATTGTATGAGATACTTTGTCAAATGCTTTGCTGAAGTCAAGATATACTATATCTACAGCATTTCCTTGATCCACCCAATCAGTGATTCCGTCATAGAAGGAAATTAAGTTAGTCTGACATGACTTATTAGTTACAAACCCATGCTGACTCTGTTTAATCACTTCATTCTTTTCCAGGTACTGACATATATGTTTAATAATTTGTTCAAAGATCTTTCCTGGTATAGAAGTCAGACTCACCGGCCAAAGATTATGGAGAAGGGGTTCAAAAATTTCTTCTGCTATCTCCTTCAGTACTCTGGGGTGCAATTCATCTGGACCTGGAGACTTGAATTCATTTAGGTTAGCTAAGTGTTTCCTCACTATCTTTCTGTTTATAGATATCCTGGATTCTTCTATTCCCTTAATAGGACAGTGAAGAACAGTTGATGTTACATTTCCTTTCTGAGAGAAAACAGATGCAAAATAGGAATTTAAGGTTCGGCCTTCTCAACATCCTGTCTTACCATTTCATCATTTTCATCCTGTAAAAATCCTATAGCATCTTTGACTTTTCTTTTACTTTTGACATATCTCCAAAATCCTTTATTATTGCTTTTGACATCTCTTGCAAGCCTTAGTTCATTGTCAGCTTTAGATAATCTGATTTGTGCCCTGCAGGTTCTGCAGACAGCATTATATTCTTCTTTAGATATGCCTCCCTCTTTACATTTTCTAAACATTTTTTTCTTCCTTTTTAGCATGTGCTTAAGTTCTGTGTTCATCCATCCTGGTTTCTTTAAATGCTTCCTATTCTTCCCTCTTTTCAGAATTGTTAACAATTGTGCTTTGAGAATTTCATTTTTCAAGATTTCCCATCCTTCCTGGACATTTTTGTCTTTAAGGATATCCAGCCATTGGATCCCTCCAATTCTCTTTCTGAATCCCTTAAAATCTGCCTTTCTGAAATCTAACCTTGACGTCTGAGTCTTCACAGGTCTTCCTCCTCTAGTTATCCAAAATACTAAAATAGCATGGTCGCTGCCTCCTAGGATCCCAGCCACTTTTACCTCCTCAACCATTTCCTCCCTGTTTATAAGGATTAGATCCAAGGTAGCAGTTCACCTTGTTTTCTCCCCTACCTTTTGGAAGATAAAGTTGTCAGCAAGAGAGGATAAGAATTTCCTTGACCTGTTAGTTTTGCCTGAGAGAGATTCCCAACAAATGTCTGGATAGTTGAAATCTCCCATGACAACTATGTCATATTTTTTGGAGAACTTGGCCATTTGATGCATAAAGAGTTCATCCATATCTTCATTGCACAAGCGGCCTCTAGTAAATGCCTACAATGGTGTCCTTTCCATTGTTCTGTCCTTGTATTCTTACCCAAACAGTTTCCACAGAACTCCCAGTCTCTGAAGCTTTAATCTCTGTGCAGATATACGCGTTTCTAACATACAATGTGACACCTCCTTGTTTATCAAGTCTGTTTCTTGCAAATAAGTTGTATCCTTCTCGTCTTGTATTCCAATCATGTGTATCGTCCCACCAAGTTTCAGTGATTACAATGACAACATATTTCTTTTCCTGTGTTAGTAGTTCCAATTCTCCTTGTTTGTTACCCATGCTTTGTGCATTAGTATAGAAACATTTTAGTTTGTGATTGGTTTCTCTTTCTTCAATATTTTTATTAATTAGATTCTTTTGTCTTTGTTCTTCCTTTCCACTTCTAATAGCAGAGTTCTCAATAGCATTTGTCAGGTGTATGGCTTTTTCTGGTCTTTTGCTTCCCTTCCCATGTTGTTCTAGTTTAAAGCTCTCCTTAGAAGTGTAGCAAGGCGACTTCCAAATACATGTTTTCCAGTCTTCGTAAGGTGCACCCCATCTCTAGCAAGTAGTCCATCGTATAGGTAATTCACTCCGTGATCCAGAAATCCAAATCCTTGCTGACGGCATCATCGACGTAGCCAGTTAGTCACCTGCAGAATCTTATTCCATCTCCTTGTTCCATGGCCATCCACTGGGAGGATGGAAGAGAAAACCACCTGCGCTCCCAGTTCTTTCACTTTCTTGCCTAAGTTTTCAAAGTCTCTGCAGATGGTTTCCAGGTCGTTTCTTGCGGTGTCATTTGTCCCCACATGTAGTAGCAGGAATGGGTAGTCATCTGTAGGTCTGAAGAGTCCTGATATCCTGTCAGACACATCTTTAATTTTTGCACCTAGAAGACAGCACATTTCTCTTGAAGTTATATCCGGTCTGCAGATAGCGGCCTCTGTTCCTCTCAACATGGAATCCCCCATGACCACCACTCTCCGTTTCTTCTTCACAACATTTTTCTTTCTCCATCCAGGAGGACTCTGAAGGCGTACAAGGTTGCTGTTTGTGGGCAAAGTCTTATCCTGATGTATTTCTTCATCGTTTTCCTGCGTGAGAGCCTGGTACTGGTTCCTGAGAAATATGGGTGCTGACTGCCTCCTGATCCTCCTGCTTCTCTGGGTCACGTCTCCATTCCTCTGTTTCTTCAGGTGCACTTCGAATTTCTTGTCTTTCTGTAACATGAAGAGATAATTCTGCTCTGTCTAAGAACTCCTCACCTTCCTTAATGATCTTCCACATAGCTAACCTCTCTTCGAGATTTTGCAACTTTTCCTCCAACAGGGACACAAGCTTGCATTTGTGGCATGTGAAGTTTGGCTTTTCCACTGGTAAGTCTGTGAACATGTAGCAAGAAATGCAGCTCACCAAATGGCTCCTCGCCTCTTCCATATTGAGATTTCTTAAAAACGGTGAAAGATGAGCCAAAGTTTTCAGATTTCAAAAACCAGTGATCGTTGAGCTCGCAGAGACTCTTCACTTATCCCAGAAGGCACTGGGAATATGCAAATGATCTCCTCAGGACTCTTCCTCTGGTTTTCCAATTTCCTCTTTTCAGCTTCAACGGCCAAAACCCAGTGATCGTTGAGCTCGCGGAGACTAATCACTTATCCCAGAAGGCACTGGGAATATGCAAATGATCTCCTCAGGATTCTTGCCCTGGTTTTCCGATTTCCTCTTTTCAGCTGCAACAGCCAAAACCCAGTGATCGTTGAGCTCGCGGAGACTCTTCACTTATCCCAGAAGGCAGTGGGAATATGCAAATAATCTCCTCAGGACTCTTCCTCTGGTGTGGCAGCGGGAGACCAACGATCAGCGAGCTCCCAGCGCTGTAAGCAGATGCTGGGAGCTGGTATCCAAGGTAAATATCGGGTAACTAAGCGCGCGTCGCTTAGTTACCCGCTGTGTACCTTGGATACCAGCGTGCTCGCGCTGGGAACTGGTATCCAAGGTAAACAGCGGGTAACTAAGTGCCGCGCGCTTAGTTACCCGATATTTACCTTGGATACCAGCTCTCAGTGCGAGCACGCTGGCATCCAAGGTACACAGCGGGTAACTAAGTGATGCGCACACTTAGTTACCTGATATTTACCTTGGATACCAGCATCTTCGCTGGTCCTGATCGCTGGTGTGTCTGCCTGTTTGGCAGCTCATCAGCGATCATGTAGCGATGCACCAGCGTTCCTGACCAGGATCGCTGGTGCATCGCTTGGTGTGATGGGACCCTTAGACTACATTCACATGTCCAGTAATCATCTGTTAGGACGGATCCAGCAACAACCTGTTGACAAAAAAATTTATGCGGATACAACTTTTTTGTACTACTAAAAAAACTAATTTCAACTAGATCTGGGTTTTTTTTTTAACATTGAAGTCTATGGAAAACAGCTATCCATTTTCTTCCATTTGAAACTGATCTAGTAAGCAAAAAATGGATCCTTTTCAAATGAAAGAAAAACAAGCGGCTAATTAACGAATCCGTTTTACATAGACATCAATGTAAAAAAAACCGGTGTGGAGGAAATAATTTTTTTTAGCTGGACAAAAAAGTTAAGCCTGCACAATTTTTTTTAATCAACTGATTGCTGTTGGATCCGTTTCAGTGGATACTAGACATGTGGACATAGCGTAACGCAAGTTCTTGCTTCCTGACAACGAAGTGGATGCTCCCTCTCTCTCCATGCACTCTATAGCTTTTGAATGGGCTAGCTTTATGGTAATAAGGCCTTTACACAAAAAACATAGTTGGTAGTTATAAGTTTTATTTACTTCCTCTAAATTTATATATTGCCACCATGTGTTCCAGCCCATTGTACTGAATGGATCATAGACAAAAACCTTTCGAATCACGTTTTTTTCTCACTACACGATTCGGAAACCTCTGTGGTTCACACTACGATACACCGTAGACATTTCCTAATCTACAGGTTATGCTGTAAATCCTATAGTGATCAAATCCTTTCTATTCTGTAACACTAAAGCACAGTCTAGTATTGATTTGCTGTAGCACTGAAGTAACTGAAAGGGAGCTCACTACAAAGAAGTGATTTGTAAATGTAATGTGCTATGGTACTCTCTTAAAGACTAAACTGACCCGTTTTGGCACCAGATCAACATAATACTGGTCTGGAATAACCAGGAATGTTTACAAGAAAGGATATAAAAGCATTATGAATCATCACACAATGATGCTGAGGTGTTCCATGTAATCAATCATTGTTACATGCTCGTGTGTCAGCCGAGTGTTGGGACACACCACAGCATTAAAAGGGTAGATGGGATCATAAAATGCATTTAATTCTGGAATGTTTCCATTGGAACACTATATTAAATTATGAATTCCCGGGTCTTTTCTTTCCAATTCAAGGTAATGGATATGTAATTTAGAAAGTGGAGATTTAAGTGTTTGTCATGAACTGGAATTAGTCATTTCTGAAGAACAACTGAATGGCACTTTTTCATACCAATAAAAATGTGTCTTTGGTTAGACACTGTGCTAGGAGAAGCTTAAAGGCTTCATAAAAGAGCACAGTAAAACTGCTATTTCCTATTCCAGCAAAGTATTTCTGTCAAATGCCATACTAATACCCGCTCACTTTCAGAAATCCATATTTCTCCATCACGAATATGGAATGGAAAGACAGAGACATTCTGGAGGTTTCAGCAAAAGTGCTGGTCTTAGTGAGATTTCAGAAGTGATGAACAGAAGAACAAAATGTCCTCCAAAATGTACAAGAGATATAACGGTGCAAACGAATATAAAGTAAAAACTTCCAAGAGAGCCTGGTGGAAACAGCAGTATGGGAGGCACACAGTTATTTTTCGCTCTATGCTATAAAGCTGCGGGGACAATAAATGTGTAGCAGATGATATTGTCAAAAAACTAGATACTCTAACCTGAAGAACCCAAGAAGAGTCTCCAATTTAGTACACTTCTATGTGCACAGTGGTAAAGTTAAGACCAATGCCATTCTCGAGGTATAATATGGTCAAATGTATGGAGATCTATAAAGAGGCTGTCTTAGGGTATGTGCACACGTTAAAGGGGTTGTTTGGCCTCTCTGTGTGACTGCAGACTTGTGAATTATTGCAGTACACGCACTGTGCATTGTGAGGGTTTCCCAATGTCGGGGCCGGAAGAAGGCGGTCATGTGTCCACAAGTTTTCAGTTTGCATACTTCCGGCCACATTCCAACTAGACATGTTGCTCACGTCTAGTCGGCACGTGACCACATGTATTTAAATCACGTACTTGCAATCACACACCAGGCACTCATGGTGATAGCATGAGCCGAGAGGATTTATGAGGATTCTCAAGTCTGCAGTCAGGTAGAGTGACTGAAGACTTGTACCCTAAGGCTGGATAACCCTGTTAAAAGTATTTTCAATAAACAGTTCTGCACTAAACACATATCTATTGGGAGGAATAATACTGCGTAAAATATGTGTGCTTTTGGCCCACTTTTGTATGCGTTTTTGACCCTTTCATTTGAATGTGTGAAAAATGCAGCAAATCAATGAAAAAATTGACTTGCTGCAGATTAAAACTGTTTTAAATATGAAAGAAAAATAATCAGCATGCAGTGAAGGAGACCGCAGAAATCTCATTCACTTTGTTAAAAGTAAAATACGGTTTCAGCAAACAGGCAATCCCTGCACGTATTCAGGCTGTCTAGCAGGCGCAAATTATGTAGCTGCGGGGACTCAGACATAATTTACGAGCACGCCCAAGATACTCAGAGAAGACTCGAGCATGCTCGGAAAACTCGAGTAACAAGCACAGTCGCTCATTACTAATTGTCACATATAGTGTTGGTCATCTGTTCTCTTGGCGGAGATTGATTTCCCGTGGAAATAAGTCAGGAACTATCACGGTCCCACCCCTCAGTGTGTCTGGGATGCAGTTACTGACAGCTCAGCTGTCCAATCTGATATAGGGGTGTGCTGAAGCTCAGTACTTTGACAGCTTGGCCATCCAATCTGGTACAGGGGAGTGCCGAGCTGTCAGTGTGTTGATTGACAGCTCCACTATCCAATCAGAGACTGTGAGGTGCTGGCTGTCTCATGCGTTCATTATTTCAGTTATTGGCCATGCTTCTTAACTGAGCTGAGTTTCCCAGAACACTGCCACATGAACATTAATCTTGTTGTCAGGGTCCTGACAGCGCCGGCGTACAGCCTCCACTAAGCAGGGACTCACCCCCACCGTAGGGACCCCTGGGGACAAGAACAGCCGGACGATAAAGATGCACGGGACCTGAATGTAGAAGTTTAGAAAGCCGGCACAGGACCTACGGTCATGTGAACGGTCATGCGACTGCAAGGGGGCGGGGCTTAGCGTCCTGCTTTCAGAGGAGGAAGAAAACTCAGTCGGGCAAAGCAGAGGTCAGGCACAATACAGGCAAGCGAGATACAGGAGGGATAAACAGACGGGAGGTCAGACAAAGCCAAAGGTCATACACAAGATATCAATACAGTACCAGGGAGGAGAAAGAACGGACAGTCAGGGCCAAGCAGAGATCAAAAACCAAACGGACATAGAAGGTACCAAGCAGAATCCAAAGCGATATCCAGAGAACAGACCGAGTCATACACAGGGAATCAAGCAACCAGAACACAGCACTAACACACTCAGGGGTCACCACACAATGCCAAGGGCGAAAGTATAACTGACGGGGGATGGGAGCTTCCTGAGGCTATAAGAAGCCTCCCCAGAACCAATGAGAGGCCACCCTAATAGGTCCCAGGTGTGCAGGTGAGAGTCTGCACTGCGATCAGAACATTAACCCCAGAAGTGCCGGTCACCCAGCACTGATATCATGACACTTGTGAGGTTTGTGCTGTGCTTTCCTGTGCCTTGAGTTCTGTATGCGTGATCTGTTGCCTCATCTTGGACTTTGTTCTGACCATCCACCTGTTTAACCCCTTCAGCTCTCATCTGTTATCTTTTCAGTACTCTGACCTTGGATCGTTACCTGACTACGCTTTTGTCTCTTACTTCTGTTTATGACGTACCCTCCTGGCTCTGACCTTGAACTCCTTGACCACTCTGACTCACGGCTTGCCTGTGAGAAGTGACTAGAACATCTTTTCTTATACAGTGGCATGTAAAAGTTTGGGCACCCTTGGTCAAAATTACTGTTATTGCGAACAGTTACGCAAGTTGAATATGATCTCTAAAAGGGTTAAAGTTAGAGATGACTACATTTCCTTTGAATTGTAGGCAAAAAATATACATATTGCAATTTTTAACATTTTAAAAATTACAAAAAGGAAATTGGACAGATCCAAAAGTTTGGGCACCCTTGGAGATTTGTGTGCTCAGATATAACTTAGGACTATGGCTTGTTCACTATCATGGCTCGGCAAGGCCAGTTGATGCAAACTTTCCAGCTTTATAAAAACCCAGCCTCCTCTAATATTGTGCCAAAAAACAGCAGCCTTGGGTTTATATAAACAGCTGCCTAGCACTCTGAAAATGGTGTAGGTCCACAAGCAGGAGAAGGCTATAAGATTGCAAAGCATTTTCAAGTTGATCTTTCCTAAGTTTGAAATTTAATTAAGAAATGGCAATTAACAGGAACAGTGGAGGTTAAGATAAGGTTTTGAACACCAAGCAAAATTTCCGTGAGAGCTGCTCATAGGATAGCTAGAGAGGTAAATCTGGCGTCTGCCCTCTCATGCCACACATCTATTATCAACCTCTCCCACAATTAAGATTTTTTTTATATGGTCACTAAAGACATTGCACAATTAAAGTTAAAGAATCATCAAAATGAGAATCTGGGAAGTAGGAAGAGGCGAGTCTTGTGAGAACTCTGCATTCGTAATAAAAGAAGCAGACAAAGGAGGCAACATTGTGCTATGGCCTGTTGACATGTACACTAGGGAAGCAAAACGGCAACTGAGTAACACTGACTGCTACCAGATCTTACCATCAGATCCCACTGATGTGTTCAAGAAAAAATTGGATCGTTTACTCCTCTCAGCAAGGCAAAACAACATTTTGGACAACAATGAGTATAAATTTTTAACTACTTCATTTCCGGTGGTACCAACTCTATATTTGCTCCCAAAGATACACAAGTCGCTGAGTGAGTCTCCAGGTAGGCCTATTGTGGTGGGAATCGGCAGTCTTTTTGAAAGACCATGTATTTATATAGATCATTTTTTACAGCCTCTTGTCTTTCGTCTGGCCTCATATATTCAGGACACTTCCCATTTGATTCGACAATTGCAAAATCTGACGGTCCCTGAAGACACCATACTGGTGACAATGGATGTCACATCGTTGTACACCTGTATAAGTCATACGTTGGGAAATGAAGCGGTGTCTTTTTTTCTGGACAAACAGATTTCAGGTGACCGCAGACACCAGTCTTTTATTTTTGATCTTCTTTCTTTTGTCCTATCAAATAGCTAATTTGTTTTTGATAGAACATTATATAAGCAGGTGTCTGGCACTGCGATGGGCGCACACTGCGCGCCTTCTTACGCCAACCTCTTCATGAGGTGGTGGGAGGAGACGCGGGTGCATCTATCGCAGGCCTTTCAAACCAATGTATTACATTGGCTTAGGTATATTGATGACTTGTTGTTTTTGTGGACAAGGTATGAGGAGCAGTGTAGACAATTTATTTCAGAGCTCAATAACAATGCATTAAATATCTCTCTAACAGCCTCGCTTTCCACGACTTCGGTGGAGTTTTTGGACTTGGAAATTATCAAAGTGGGATGTCAGATTGAAACTAAGATCTATCCCAAGAAAACTGCTACTAACAACTTGCTCCATTTTACAAGTTTCCAGCCCCACCATCTACGACACAATCTTCCCAAAGGTCAGTTCTTAAGGGTCAGACGGAATTGTAGTTCAGATCATGATTTTCATGAGGGAGCACGTGATCTCCCTAACCGTCTGTCTGAGAGGGGTTATCGTCGTAAGGTCATCTCTAGAGCGTTTCAACACTCTCGACTGAGCCAGAGAACTGACTTCTCCAACCAAAATTACGAGACAAGAAATCTATGACTAGTGTCATAATGGTGTATAATAATCAGTGGCAAGATGTATATGGCATACTGGGGAAATATTGGGGCATTTTGATGAATGAGTCAAAATAGAGACCATTCCTTTCCGATTCCCCCAGCTTAGTTGCATGAAGAGCAAAAAACCTCAAGGACCATCTCACTGCTAGTCATTTTAAGAGACCAACAACCAAGTTGAATACAGGTAGTCGCCTGGTAGGTACTTTTCCATGTGGAAGTTGCAATATCTGTCCCTATATGGTTGCAACTGATATTGTCAATCTCTCAATCTTTCCAGGAAGAATAAGGACTCGCATCTTTTCTAATTGTAAATCCAGGAATATTGTCTATCTCCTTATTTGTCCATGCCCTTTGTTATATGTGGGACAAACAAGTCAGGAAATTAGAAGAATACAGCAGCATACTTCTAATATTGGGAAAGCTAAAATTGACAAAGAAAAAGGTAAGCCCATAACATGGGTTGCATGCCACTTTCTTGAACATCATGGCAGCAAACCGAATGGGATGCGGATTGTGGTCCTGGATCAGGTTTTGGGCAGCATTCAGGGTGGCAGCTTAACTAAAAAATTGTTGCGTCGTGAATCCCGCTAGATCTCAACAATACTTCACCCGGTGGCTTGAATGAGGAGCTTCTTTTTTCGGGTTTTTAGAGTTGATGATATTTGGACTTATACATTTTTTTCTTTTCTTCTTTTTTCACAGTATCCAGTATACAGAAATGTGATACTTTACAACAGCGTTAACTTGGGTATTTCTCCATCTTTGATTGAACACCCCTGTGGAGTGTATTTGCAAGATTTTCAACATGGTGACACTGGTTTCAACTATTAGGACTTCTGGAACTGTTTGTTGGAATGGACTATCTCCTCACGGACATTTCTTCAGTGCATGCCCTGTCTTTGCTCAGGATTGGGCCTTCTTGTCTTGCTTAAAATATAGGTCTACATCATTGTGGATTGCGTTCACTGATTTTTGTAATACATTCTTCCCAGGTTAGGTTCATTTCTGTTCATGATCTGGATCCTAGGACCAACTTTATTAACAGTTGATATTTTAACATCTGATCATTATTCAGTTAGATAGATTTCTCTGTAGATTATTGATAAATATATGGTCCTTTTAAATTTTGAAATCAAATATGAGTTGCTCTTTTGGTTCCATTGAACCATCAATCTCCAATGTGATTTGCATTTATAGAGCTTGGAGCTAAAATAGTTCCACATGTGTTGGACATATTATTAACATCCAATGGAATATGCAATGTAATTGTAGCCAGTATATTGCCTTTTTGAATATGTGGCTTTTTAATAGGACTCTCCATCTCCAATATTAAAGCCATGACATGGTCATACTTTGATAGAGTACTTGGCCGCAATTTGCGGCTAGTATTTACAAAATACCTGTTAGGATGTGTATCATCATGATCACCAATTTTTTCTCTATCCTTGAATATGGGTTTTTCCAACAGCATTTGTTAATTCTTTGTATATGGTTACACTCTTGGCATAATACCTGGCTCTTTTTACGGCTAGTATATACATATACATTTTCCATTTTTTGTTTAATACTTGGGTCCTTTTCAACAGCATTTGTGATTCTTGTTAGCAAAACTTTTTGTTATAAATGGAAATTTTGAAACTGAACAATCCATTTCCTTGAATCTTTTTGGCACATGCCGTAAATTTCTTGCCTACCCTATTGGCCCTTGATCTCTATTTGGTCCTTCTTTATATTTTGCGCCTCTTTGGTCTCTTGATTCAATATGTGGTTTTACAATTCTCCACATAATAAAGAATTCTGCATTGTTTATGCATTCTTAGGATGACTTCTATTTAAAATTAATATATCTATGTTTGTGTATTCTTATACTATGTGGATCTTTTTCACCATACCATTTGGCGATGATCACCCATAGGGATCTGTTCTCACCATACCACCTGGTGACAATCACTCATAAACTTATGTTGGCACACATGATTTTTGGTTTATCATACACTCAATTATGGGCGATATTGTGAATGTTTAATTTTTACCCTAATGTACGTATCTGGGTTATCTCTTTGCCTACATTGTAATCTTTCATATATGGCAAAATTTGCACATATACTGCACTGTTTGTGTCCTTAGAGATCAACATTTTAAGCAGTAATATATTTACATCAAGATGTGGCTTGTGTCATAAAGCTCTCTGGGGATTTTTTTAGAGGAATTTTTTATTTTTTTTAAAGTTTTTTCATGAAGTTTTTAACAGTTTCTCCAATGCGCTTGTGCTTATAATATGTGGTATTTAACATTCAATACATGTACTTCCTAAACAAAATCTATGTGTGGAGTAATCCCTTTAACACCTTTGCCTGCCTTTCATTGAACAAAATGGTAGCGCTATGTTTCTTTATGGCAATTCCGCCGGGTATATATAAGACCACATTTATGGATGTTAGTGCCTTTGTGCACACATTGCAAAACAGCACTATGCGATAATATATGACTGAACAAGTGACACATGCGTAGCGATAAATGTCTCTGTTGTTTTGCGGCCATTATAATTTTTTCATGTCTGTATCTCTATGTACACACTGCATAACGGCACTATGCGATTGAGCAATTGACTCATTTGCGGCGATTATATATTTCGGTCATTATTATACTTATAAGATTCATTGTGTGCATAGGGTTCACCAAAATATTTCTGTTTGATCAAATTGGTTGCGGGACTTACTCTGATGATGACGCGGTTGTAATAGGGATTATATAGTTTTCTTGCATATTGGTTGCTGCGCCTTGTACACATTAGATCATAGCGGTATATGGGAGTATTTGTCTGATTAATTGACGCATGCACAATAAGTACTTTCAATGTAACTTTATTGTCAATCTTTTTCTATGTACAAGAAAATGATTCTATGTTCCCTTCCATATCGCGCTCTTTGAGTGCCAATACAAGATAACGGTGCCATCTTTAAACTAGCATCAGAGAATCTGATGCATGCACAGTAAGTGTTTTTTGTTCAACTTTATTTCAATCATCTCCCTATGCACAAGATGGCTGCGGTCATTCTCTTGCATATGTGCTATTGTGCACCTTGAACGCCGACTCTCCTCCTTCTCACAGGTGAGCCATGTGCTAATTATACAGAAAAGAGCTATATATGGCTTCAGAACGTTAAACACACCATGCTATTTTTCCCTGAGGAAGCCACCTCTTGTGTGGCGATACGCGTGGGATCTCATCCCACACACTGACTCCCCTTATCCCTGGTGGCGCTGGCTTTATTTCATGTTTCTGGAGTATACCATTGCCCTGATTTCAGCTTCTCTGCACCTTAGTGTGTTTTTACACACTTATTCAGTCTTACCATCTCTTGGACATTTCTCTTCGTTATATGTCCTTCACATTTGACTCAGTGATAAAATTCCCCCCTTTTGAGGGGTTACCATTGCTTCATATTAGCAACCAGTGGCGTAGCGTGGCGGGGGGGCGGTCCGCCCCAGGCGGCACGTGTGTGGGGGCGGCGCGGCAGCAGCAGCAATTCCTCCTCCTCTCCTCAGCCCCCCGCTGACTGTGCACCATTTCCATGACCAGCGGTGTTCAGGGACAGTTGCTATGAGACAGCAGAAGCAAGGCTTGGCCTTCACGGCTCCACCTCCTCTGTGTGAGCGCTCAGCTGATGTGGTCATGTGACACCGTCAGGTCACGTGACAAAATCCGGACGGCGTTATGGCAGCAGCTGAGGGGTGAGTGTCGGTGCCTGGTGTCGTGTGAGAGAAATGTCGCAGCTATTTTAGCGACACTTATTTTTATGCCTGCAGAACATTAGAGTGAGAAAAGCCACAGTCCCTGCCCGCTGGTTCAGCAGAAACTGTATGCTGGGACTTATATTGATTCAGTACTAGTATGTTGCCTGCTGATAGTCATACTACTGTGTATGCTGGGACTTGAAGTCCCACATGATATTACAGGCTGTGTCCCTTCCTACTGCAGGCCTGCTGGTCCTTGTAGTCCTTCTGTATATGGTACGGACTACCTGTCTGGGCTCATACTTACAGGAAGTTGAGATATGAGGGGCTGTTTGATGGAAGCCGCACACTGTCCCAGCCCCATTACCCCCTGAATATGTGTCTGTTTGCGGCTGGGGGAGAAAGGTGTCGGGTGCAGTCCTGCAGGATGGCTGTTATGTTCCTGCAGAGTCAGCGAACGGTGGAGAAGTGAACTTTGAGATGAAATTGTAGTGAGAGGAGATAGCGAGTGGAGGGTTAATCGTCCGAGATCACCCCTCTGTATGCACCTGCCTCCCACTTCCCCAGCACAGATGCTGCCTCCCACTTCCCCAGCACAGACGCTGCCCCTCAATTTCCTCGGCCCTTACGCTGCCCCCCATTTCCTCGGCCCGTACGCTGACCCCCATTTCCTTGGCTCATACGCTGCCCCCCATTTCCTCGGCCTGTACGCTGCCTCCATTTCCCCGGCACGGATGCTTCCCCACCTCTCCCGTTAAGGCGCTCCCCCCTAACGCAGCCATGGTGTCCCATGTACAGACCGTGTCCCCATTTGTTTACGTGTGTTTACTGGAGACCGGACCACAAAGTGTCGTCATACAGACCATAAAGAGGAATTGACGAAAGGCGTCAATTTGTGGTAGAGCTTCTAATACTGGAACAACTGGAGCCACAACTCCCAGCATGTGCTGCAAGCTTTTGGAGCCACAACTCCCAGCATGTCCTGCGAGCTCTTGTGGAGCCACAACTCCCAGCATGTCCTGTGAACACTGGTGGAGCCACAACTCCCAGCATGTCCTGCGAGCTCTTGTGGAGCCACAACTCCCAGCATGTGCTGCGAACTCTTGTGGAGCCACAACTCCCAGCATGTGCTGCGAGCTCTTGTGGAGCGACAACTCCCAGCATGTGCTGCGAGCTCTTGTGGAGCGACAACTCCCAGCATGTCCTGCGAGTTCTTGTGGGGCCACAACTCCCAGCATGTCCTGCGAGCTCTTGTGGGGCCACAACTCCCAGCATGTCCTGCGAGCTCTTGTGGGGCCACAACTCCCAGCATGTTCTGCGAGCTCTTGTGGAGCCACAACTCCCAGCATGTGCTGCGAACTCTTGTGGAGCCACAACTCCCAGCATGTGCTGCGAGCTCTTGTGGAGCCACAACTCCCAGCATGTGCTGCGAGCTCTTGTGGAGCGACAACTCCCAGCATGTCCTGCGAGTTCTTGTGGGGCCACAACTCCCAGCATGTCCTGCGAGCTCTTATGGAGCCACAACTCCCAGCATGTCCTGCGAGCTCTTGTGGGGCCACAACTCCCAGCATGTTCTGCGAGCTCTTGTGGAGCCACAACTCCCAGCATCATCAAGCTAATACATACATATATATAAAGAACTGCAAGAAGATGAAAGTCTAGAAATGTAGAAATAATAACAGCAGATTTAGTAGCAGACTAAAAAATAGATCTTTGAGTGTAGTGTGGGCTCTTTGGATGCTTCCGGATTATCAAAGACCAAAGGGGCGGCAAATTTTTCAACCGCCCCGGGCGCCACAAACAGTTGTTACGCCACTGTTAGCAACTGGATATTTTTTCAAACCAATTTTAGATCACAAATGCTGTTGGACCCTCTTTTGGTATTGTATACTCATTGTTAAATTTTGCCATTTGTCACTATATATGCAATTTTTTTGCACATATTATATTTATATAAGTTTTTTGTGATACATGCTTGTACATTTGTAGGCATACAATTCTAAAGCCAGTTATATTTATTCATTCAGCGCCTTTTATGGGAGCCTGCTGTGGTTTGCCATTGCCTTTATACTGAGATGTGGCATTTGGTCTTGAGTCTCCTTTGCACACAGATGCAATTTTAATTGTTTTTATACTATATGTGTTTTGTTCTGTCTCTGTATGTATTTTTTTTGGTGAATAATAAAAATTCTAATTTTGCATTACACATATATTTGGTATATATTTCTTATGCAATTGAGGTGCTCCCTTTTATGGGTTTGACTTTTTCTTGCTCTACAACATATCTACTTGCATACCCTGGTGAGACCTCTTGCTCTTACATATAAATATAAATTTTTCTGGTTGTGCCCTCCATTTACTGTGTATAGAGAGGTAAATCAGAACACCACTTCACTGTAAAAGACCTTCAGAATGATTTAGAACACACTGAAGTTGTGGCATATTGTCATCAGAAAAAAAAACCTCCTGCATCATCACCATAAAATTCATTGTCAGAAGTATGTAAAACAACATCTAAACAAGCTGGATGCATTTTAGAAAGAAGTCCTATACACCAATGAGGCTAAAGTAGAACTCTTTGGCCACAATGTCAAAGGTACAAGTGCTTCTAACATAATTAGGATATCAAAAAGTTAATTTATTTCAGTCCTTCAATACAAAAAATGATACTCATTATATATAGTCATTACAAACAGAGTGATCTAGTTCAAGTCTGTTAATGTTGATGATTATGGCTTACAGCCAATGAAAACCCAAAAGTCATTATCTCAGTAAATTAGAATACTTTATAACACCAGCTTGAAAAATGATTTTAACCCCTTTCTGACATCCGACGTACTATCCCGTCCACGGTACCCGGGCCCGTATGACCGTGGACGGGATAGTACGTCGGGCCCTTTAATGCGATACCGCGACTAAAGTCGCGGTGATCGCAGTAAAATTCCGACGCCATGTCACCTTAGAAAAGATGGCGTCGGCATCTCGGGCTGCGATCCCGCCCCCCGGCATCCAGAACGCTGTGATTGGCTGTTCAATTCTGAACAGCCAATCGCAGCGTTTCTCATTGTTTCAGCCAATCAGCTTGGCTGAAACAATGATGTCCTAGGCTGAGATCGAGTACCGATGTACTCGATCCTAGAGCCGGTGCCTGGCAACACACGTCACTTATCCAAGCTTGTGCCTGCCGTTTTTCATTTTTTTCACCCCCCTTTGTGCCACCTAACTACAACCCTAACTGTTGATCCCTGCCCAATCTCTCTTCATCCACCCCAATCCCCCATCCCTTCCCCCTATTTTTACCCCCCTCCACCCCACTTTTGCGCCACCTCCGTGCGCAGCTGCCGAGCATTGATTGGTGACGCAGGTCACCGATCAACACTTGAGCTCGCTTTTTTTTCCTTAGCCCCTCCGTACACACATCCCGCAGCTGCGAAACTTGGATAAGTGACACAGTTCACTTATCAGAGTTTGTGCCTGCCGTTTTCCTTTTTTTTTTCCACCCCCCCCCCTTGCGCCACCCCGTGCGCACATCCAGCAGCCTAGTTTTGATAAGTGACACTTATCAGCTAGGGCCTGCTGTTTTAGACTATTTTCCACAGCTTTTTCTTTACAGAAAGTTTACACCAATCACTCCCCCCCTCACGTACACATACAGTTTTCAATAAAGTGTACACCCAAGCACCATATTTACACAAAAATGTCATCAAATTCATCCCAACAGCGCTATACAATGGAGGAGGCATATGCTATACTTGCCTCCGACACTGATAGTGATTTGGATGACGATCCGACTTTTCTTTATTTTTCGGATTCTTCATCCTCTTCTTCTTCCTCTTCCCCCTCCTCATCTTCCTCCTGGGGTCCTGCGGAACCGCCACGCAGACGCTCCAGGACAGAAGATGAGGCAGCGCCCACCATGCCCGCAGCTGACCCAGTGCTCCCCGTATGGACTTCGCCCCCTGAAAATTACGAGCCACTGATTCCTGATTTTGTGGCAGAATCAGGAATCAAGTTTGACACCACCGGCCTCACAGAAATTGACTGAGACATAAAAATACACAAAGAAAATGGGAGACGTTTATTAGCATCCTGAATAGGACCTGTGCACAATATATACCATATGGGAATAAACATGCTAGAAATAGGAGGAAACCACTATGGCTAAATAGAGCTGTAAGGGGTGCAATAAGAGATAAAAATAAAGCATTTAGAGAATTAAAGCAAGTAGGTAGTGATGAGGCATTAACTAAATACAGAAGATTAAATAAATTCTGTAAAAAGCAAATCAAGACAGCAAAGATTGAGACAGAGAGACTCATTGCCAGAGAAAGTAAAAATAATCCCAAAATATTCTTTAACTACATAAATAGTAAGAAGCTAAAAAATGATAGTGTTGGCCCCCTTAAAAATAGTCTGGGTGAAATGGTGGATGAGGATGAGGAAAAAGCCAATATGCTAAATGACTTTTTTTCAACAGTATTTACACAAGAAAATCCCATGACAGATAACGTGATCAGGGATAAAAATTCTCTGTTAAATGTCACCTGCTTAACCCAGCAGGAAGTACGGCGGCGTCTAAAAATCACTAAAATTGACAAATCCCCGGGCCCGGATGGGATACACCCCCGAGTACTGCAGGAATTAAGCACAGTCATAGATAGACCATTATTTTTAATCTTTAAAGATTCTATAATAACAGGGTCTGTACCACAGGACTGGCGTATAGCAAATGTGGTGCCAATATTCAAAAAGGGGACAAAAACTGAACTTGGAAATTATAGGCCAGTAAGTTTAACCTCAACTGTGGGTAAAATCCTGGAGGGTTTTCTAAGAGATACCATACTGGAGTATCTGGGGAAGAATAACCTTATGACCCAATATCAGCATGGGTTTACAAAGGACCGTTCCTGTCAGACTAATCTGATAAGCTTTTATGAAGAGGTAAGTTCCGGACTGGACCAAGGGAATTCAGTGGACGTGGTGTACATGGACTTTTCAAAAGCTTTTGATACGGTGCCACACAAAAGGTTGATACATAAAATGAGAACAATGGGGATAGGGGAAAATATGTGTAGGTGGGTTAAGAGCTGGCTCAGGGATAGGAAACAAAGGGTGGTTATTAATGGAGCACACTCGGACTGGGTCACAGTTAGCAGTGGGGTACCACAGGGGTCAGTTTTGGGCCCGCTTCTTTTTAACATATTTATTAATGACCTTGTAGGGGGCATAGAGAGTAGAATTTCAATATTTGCAGATGACACTAAACTCTGCAGGGTAATCAATACAGAGGAGGACAATTTTATATTACAGGAGGATTTATGTAAACTAGAAGCTTGGGCTGATAAATGGCAAATGAGCTTTAATGGGGATAAATGTAAGGTCATGCACTTGGGTAGAACGAACAAGATGTATAATTATGTGCTTAATTGCAAAACACTGGGCAAAACTGTCACTGAAAAAGACCTGGGTGTATGGGTGGACGACCTACTCACATTTAGCGGCCAGTGTCAGGCAGCTGCTGCAAAGGCAAATAAAATAATGGGATGCATTAAAAGAGGCATAGATGCTCATGAGGAGAACATAATTTTACCTCTATATAAGTCACTAGTGCGACCACACTTAGAATACTGTGTACAGTTCTGGTCTCCGGTGTATAAGAACGACATAGCTGAACTGGAGCGGGTGCAGAGAAGAGCGACCAAGGTTATTAGGGAACTAGGGGGTCTGCAATACCAAGACAGGTTATTACACTTGGGGTTATTTAGTTTGGAGAATCGGAGGCTTCGGGGTGATCTTATTACAATGTATAAATATATGCGGGGACAATACAAAGACTTATCTAATGATCTTTTTACTCTTAGACCTGTGACGGGGACAAGGGGGCATACTCTACGTCTGGAGGAAAGAAGGTTTAAGCATACTCACAGACGCGGATTCTTTACTGTAAGAGCAGTGAGACTATGGAACTCTCTGCCATATGATGTTGTAATGAGTGATTCCCTACTAAAATTTAAGAAGGGACTGGATGCCTTTCTTGGAAAGTATAATATTACAGGGTATATACACTAGTTTCCTTAATATTGCGTTGATCCAGGGAGCTAGTCTGATTGCCGTATGTGGAGTCGGGAAGGAATTTTTTTCCCCAGTGTGAAGCTTACTGTTGCCACATGGGTTTTTTTTGCCTTCCTCTGGATCAACATGTTAGGGCAAGTTAGGATAGGATATGGGTTGAACTAGATGGACTTAAAGTCTCCCTTCAACCTTAATAACTATGTTACTATGTTACTATGTAATATTGGAGTGTTGATATTTTATACAACACTCCAGTGTTCCGAATGGTCATGGCGCGGACGCGTTTTGAGGCCATCCACAAGTTTCTGCATTATACTGATAATGCAGAGTGTCCCGCACGAGATGACCCCAACTTTGACCGTCTGTTCAAAGTTCGGCCGGTCATCGAACACTTCAACAAAAAGTTTGCTGAAGTGTACGTGCCCCAAAGGGACATCTGCGTGGATGAGTCCTTGGTTCACTTCAAAGGAAGGCTGCGATTCCGTCAATACCTGCCCAGTAAGAGGGCCAGGTACGGAATCAAACTCTATAAGTTGTGTGAGAGTACCTCAGGGTACACTCACAAGTTTAGAGTTTACGAAGGGAAGGACACCCGGATTGAACCCCCTGAGTGTCCTCCTTTCCTGGGAGTGAGTGGGAACATTGTGTGGGATTTGGTGCACCCACTGCTGGATAAAGGTTATCACCTCTACACTGATAACTTTTATACCAGCATCCCACTCTACAAATCCCTCTCTGAGCGACGTACCGCAGCCTGCGGTACTGTCCGCAAATTCAAAGAGGCCTCCCGAAGACGCTACTTGGGCAGATGCTCCGAAAAGGTGAGAGCAGAGCCCAATGTAGCGACCACCTACTGGTGGTCAAGTACAAGGACAAGAGAGATGTCCATCTCTTGACCACCATACACGGTGATGGCAGTACCCTCTGCACTGTACGGGGTACCTCTACATAGGTCCTCAAACCGACATGTGTAGTGGGGTACAACAAAAACATGGGGGGAGTTGATCTCTCCGATCAACTCCTCCAACCGTACAATGCATTGAGGAAGGCCAAGGTGTGGTACAAAAAGCTGGCTGTGCACATCGTTCAAATGGCAATGCTCAACGCATTCCTGCTGTCACAATATGCATGCCCCAGCGATACGTCGTACCTTCATTTCCAGGAGGTAGTGGTTAAGGCCATGATGTTTGGCGCTCAGAAAGGAGCGGGCCCCAGTACTTCAGGAACTGAAGGTGCTCGTATTGTCCCAGGTCAGCATTTTCTGGGGGTGGTCCCGCCAACCCCAAGAAAAGGTAAGCCGCAAAAAAGGTGTCGAGTGTGTTACAAAAAAGGAATACGCAGGGACACCACTTATCAATGCGACACCTGCCCCGAAAAACCTGGCCTGTGCATGAAGGATTGCTTCAAATTGTACCACACCTCCATGCACTACTAATTTACATTAGATTAGTTGGGGGCACATCTAGATTTGTTCTTTGGGGGTCTAGTATCCAAAATGATGTCATATGTGGGTTTTTTTCCTGTTTAGGCACATCAGGGTCTCTGCAAATGGAACATGACGCCAGCAGACCATCAAAGTCTGCATTCCAAAACAACACTACTTCCCTTTCGAGCCCCGACGTGTGCCTAAACAGTTTTTTCCCACATGTGGGGTACCAGAGTACCCAGGACAAATTGAACGACTTTTGGGGTCCAATTTCTCCTGTTACTCTTGGGAAAATTAAAAATTGGGGACTAAATGATCATTTATGTGGGAACAAAACAGGATTTTATATTTTCACGCCTGGGCATTATAATCTTTAGTGAAACACTTGGGGGTTCAAAGTGGTCACCACACATCTAGATAAGTTCCTTAGGGGGTCTAGTTTCCAAAATGGGGTCACTTATGGGGGTTTCTACTGTTTAGGAACATCAAGGGCTCTGCAAATGGAACATGACGCCCGCAGACCATTCCATCAAAGTCTGCTTTCCAAAACGTCATTACTTCCCTTTCGAGCCCTGACGTGTGCCCAAACAGTAGTTTTCTCCCACATGTGGGGTATCAGGGTACTCAGGACAAATTGGACAATGACTTTTGGGGTCCAATTTCTCCTGTTACTCTTGGGAAAATTAAAAATTGGGGACTAAATGATCATTTATGTGGGAACAAAACAGGATTTTATATTTTCACGCCTGGGCATTATAATCTTTAGTGAAACACTTGGGGGTTGAAAGTGCTCACCACACATCTAGATAAGTTCCTTAGGGGGTCTAGTTTCCAAAATTGGGTCACTTGTGGGGGGTTTCCACTGTTTAGGCACATCAGACGCTCGTCAAACGCGACATGGCGTCCGATCTCAATTCCAGCCAATTTTAGGTTGAAAAAGTCAAACAGGGCTCCTTCCCTTCTGAGCCCTGCCATGTGCCCAAACAGTGATTCCCCCCACATATTGGGTATCAGCGTACTCAGGACAAATTTGACAACAACCTTTGGGGTCCAGTTTCTCCTGTTACCCTTGGGAAAACAAAATATTGGGGACTAAATTATCATGTTTGTGGAAAAAATATGATTTTTTATTTTCACGCCCGGGTGTTATAAACTTCTGTGAAGCCCTTGGGGGTTCAAAGTGGTCACCACACATCTAGATAAGTTCCTTAGGGGGTCTAGTTTCCAAAATGGGGTCAATTGTGGGGGGTTTCCACTGTTTAGGCACATCAGACACTCGTCAAACGCGACATGGCGTCCGATCTCAATTCCAGCCAATTTTAGGTTGAAAAAGTCAAACGGGGCTCCTTCCCTTCTGAGTCCTGCCATGTGCCTAAACAGTGGTTCCCCCCCACATATTGGGTATCAGCATACTCAGGACAAATTTGACAACAACCTTTGGTGTCCAGTTTCTCCTGTTACCCTTGGGAAAACAAAATATTGGGGACTAAATGATCATGTTTGTGGAAAAAATATGATTTTTTATTTTCACACCCGGGTGTTATAAACTTCTGTGAAGCCCTTGGGGGTTCAAAGTGGTCACCACACATCTAGATAAGTTCCTTAGGGGGTCTAGTTTGCAAAATGGGGTCACTTGTGGGGGGTTTCCACTGTTTAGGCACATCAGACACTCGTCAAATGTGACATGGCGTCCGATCTCAATTCCAGCCAATTTTAGGTTGAAAAAGTCAAACAGGGCTCCTTCCCTTCTGAGCCCTGCCATGTGCCTAAACAGTGGCTCCCCCCCACATATTGGGTATCAGCGTACTCAGGACAAATTTGACAACAACCTTTGGAGTCCAATTTCTCCTGTTACCCTTGGGAAAACAAAATATTGGGGACTAAATTATCATGTTTGTGGAAAAAATATGATTTTTATTTTCACGCCCGGGTGTTATAAACTTCTGTGAAGCCCTTGGGGGTTCAAAGTGGTCACCACACATCTAGATAAGTTCCTTAGGGGGTCTAGTTTCCAAAATGGGGTTACTTGTGGGGGGTTCCACTGTTTAGGCACATCAGACGCTCGTCAAACGCGACATGGCGTCCGATCTCAATTCCAGCCAATTTTAGGTTGAAAAAGTCAAACGGGGCTCCTTCCCTTCTGAGCCCTGCCATGTGCCCAAACAGTGGTTCCCCCCACATATTGGGTATCAGCGTACTCAGGACAAATTTGACAACAATCTTTGGAGTCCAATTTCTCCTGTTACCCTTGGGAAAACAAAATATTGGGGACTAAATTATCATGTTTGTGGAAAAAATATGATTTTTATTTTCACGCCCGGGTGTTATAAACTTCTGTGAAGCCCTTGGGGGTTCAAAGTGGTCACCACACATCTAGATAAGTTCCTTAGGGGGTCTAGTTTCCAAAATGGGGTTACTTGTGGGGGGTTCCACTGTTTAGGCACATCAGACGCTCGTCAAACGCGACATGGCGTCCGATCTCAATTCCAGCCAATTTTAGGTTGAAAAAGTCAAACGGGGCTCCTTCCCTTCTGAGCCCTGCCATGTGCCCAAACAGTGGTTCCCCCCACATATTGGGTATCAGCGTACTCAGGACAAATTTGACAACAATCTTTGGAGTCCAATTTCTCCTGTTACCCTTGGGAAAACAAAATATTGGGGACTAAATGATCATGTTTGTGGAAAAAATATGATTTTTTATTTTCACGCCCGGGTGTTATAAACTTCTGTGAAGCCCTTGGGGGTTCAAAGTGGTCACTACACATCTAGATAAGTTCCTTAGGGGGTCTAGTTTCCAAAATGGGGTCACTTGTGGGGGGTTTCCACTGTTTAGGCACATCAGACACTCGTCAAACGCGACATGGCGTCCGATCTCAATTCCAGCCAATTTTAGGTTGAAAAAGTCAAACGGGGCTCCTTCCCTTCTGAGCCCTGCCATGTGCCCAAACAGTGGTTCCCCCCCATATATTGGGTATCAGCGTACTCAGGACAAATTTGACAACAACTTTTGGGGTCCAATTTCTCCTGTTACCTTTGGGAAAATAAAAAAATTGTTGCTAAAATATTATTTTTGTGACTAAAAAGTTAAATGTTCATTTTTTCCTTCCATGTTGCTTCTGCTCCTGTGAAGCACCTGAAGGGTTAATAATCTTCTTGCATGTAGTTTTGAGTAGCTTCAGGGGTGCAGTTTTTAGAATGGTGTCACTTTTGGGTATTTTCTGCCATATAGACCCCTCAAAGTGACTTCAAATGTGAGGTGGTCCCTAAAAAAATGGTTTTGTAAGTTTTGTTGTAAAAATGAGAAATCACTGGTCAAATTTTAACCCTTATAACTTCCTAACAAAAAAAAATGTTGCTTCCCAAATTGTGCTGATGTAAAGTAGACATGTGGGAAATGTTATTTAGTAACTATTTTGTGTCACATCTTTCTCTGTTTTAAGGGCATACAAATTCAAAGTTTGAAAATTGCAACATTTTCAAAATTTTTGCCATATTTGTTTTTTTTCATAAATAAACTCATGTTATAGCGAAAAATTTTTACCACTAAAGTGAAGTACAATATGTCACGAGAAAACAATCTCAGAATCGCCTAGATCCGTTAAAGCGTTCCAGAGTTATAACCTCATAAAGGGACAGTGTTCAGAATTGTAAAAATTGGCTCGGTCATGAACGTGCAAACCACCCTTGGGGGTGAAGGGGTTAAAATCCGAAATGTTGGCCAACTGAAATATATGTTCAGTAAATGTATTCGATATTTGGTTGGGGCTCCTTTTGCATCAATTACTGCATCAATGCGGCATGGCATGGAGGTGATAAGCCTTTGGCACTGAGGTGTTATGGAAGCCAAGATTGTTTTGACAGTAGCTTTCAGATTGTCTGTATTATTGGGTCTGGTATCTCTTTTCTTCTTGACAATATCTTTTAGATTCTCTTTGGGGTTAAGGTTAAGCGAGTTTGTTGGACAATCAAGCACAGTGATACTGTTGTTTTTAAACCAGGTATCAGTACTTGTGGCAGTGTGGAAAGGTGAAAAGTCCTGCTGGAGAATTAATTTTCCATCTCCAAAAAGCTTGTTGGCAGAGGGAAGCATGAAGTGCTCTAAAATTTCCCTTTAGACGGCTAACCTGACTTTGGTCTTGATAAAATACAGTGGACCTACACCAGTAGATGACATAGCTCCCCAAACCATCATTGATTGTGGAAACTTCACACTAGACCTCAAGCAGCTTGGATTGTGTGCGTCTCCCCTCTTCTTCCAGACTCTCGGACCTTGATTTTCAAATTAAATGCATCTGAAAACAACACCTTGGACCACTGAGCAACAGTTCAGTTCTTTTTCTCCTGAGCTGTTGTGAGCTCTCTTGATCCGACTTTTGAGGCAAGGCTCCCTCTGGTGGATACTGCTGGTAGTGGTGCTGGTCAACATGATGTTAACTCAACAGCTGCAGAAGATAATTGGAGGATTGGTGGTAGTGACTGGGACTACATAAGCGAGCAGACTTCTCTCAGTGACTGCCGGTGATACTCCTTTCTTTACTTACTGAGGATTTCTGACTACTGCCTGATCCTGCATTTTTTCAGCTAAGTGTCATTTGCTAAACCCTTTGCATCTGTTTTTGCCTTGCTGTCAGGGGTCAGCTTGTTTCCCCTGGGGCTGCTGGCTCCTGCCCTGTATTTTTGTATCTTGTGTTTCTTTGCTCAGTCCCCTGCTGTTTTAGCCTGTTGCTAGCCGCCGGTTCACACCTGAGTGCTGATATAGTAGGGGCGAGGTTGTTCAAACCTCAGTATTTTTGTACATCAGTCGTGTTGGATTTATTAGGGTTTTTGCGTGATTGCAGACAGTGCCTTTTCTGTCCTGTCCTATCTAGTCAGTGTGGGCCCCATCTTTTGCTCAGTCTATTTTCTGTCTGTGTTTGTGCTTCATCTTGTCTCATCGACAATATGTTTGTGGGCTGTCTATTCCTTTGGGGATCTGCTCCGGGGCAGTTTAGATTTCACCTTTCTGTCTTTAGGCTTAGTTAGTCCTCTGGCTGTGACGAGGCGTCTAGGGCAACGTAGGAACGTTCCACGGCTACTGCTAGTTGTGTTATGATCAGGGGTCTGCAAGCCGCTGAGCGACCAACCTCTCTGGTGTTCTGGTGGCATAACCTATTGCGCTCTCCTCCTCGGTGACCCATTCATAACACTGGGCCCAGGTAAGACACTTCTGGCGCTGTCTATTGATCATGAGTGGCTTGACATGATCATGAGTGGCTCTTGAAGCAATGACTCCAGCAGCAGTCCACTCCTTGTGAATCTGTCTCAAATTTTTGAATGGTCTTTTCTTAACAATCCTTTCAAGGCTGCGGTTATCCTGGTTGCTTGTGCACCTTTTTCTACCACACTTTAACCTTCCACTCAACTTTCCATTAATATGCTTGGATAAAGATAGAGGTGAAAATGGATTCAATGAAATTTCAACAAATGCTTGATGTAAATATAACGCAATCTGTAAAAAAAAGCTGAAGCTGAAAAGAGTATGGCTTCTACAAATGGATAATGATCCTAAACACACGTCAAAATCTACAATTGACTACCTTAAAAGTCATAAGCTGAAGGTTTTAAAATGACACTCACAGTCCCCTGATCTGAACATCATTGAAAATTTGTGGCTAGACCTCAAAACAGCAGTGCATGCAAGACAACACAGGAATTTCATAAAACAGGATGCATTTTCCAAGGAAGAATGGATGGAAATCCCTCAAACAATAACTGAAAAACTCTTGGCTGGATACAAAAAGCCTTTACAAGCTGTGGTACTTGCAAAAGATGGTGCTACTAGGTAGTAACCATGCAGGGTGCCGAAACTTTTGCATCAGTCCATTTTCCTTTTTGTAATTTTTGAAATTTAAAAGAGGACAATATATATTATTTTTTAGAGAAGAAATTTGTCATTTTTAACTTTGGGCCTTTTAGAGATAATTTCATCTTCAACTTGCTTGATTGTTCATTATAACAGTAATTTTCACCAGGGGTGCCCAAACGTTTACATTCCACTGTAGGTCTGTGTTTGTCTGTTCTTTTGATTTTCCTCTAAGAAATGAATGAATAACTTGACAAAAAGGTATTACCATTTCCTTTGTCTAACTTTGTTAGTTTACAAGTTAAAGAAGCACTTTGATAGACGTTTTTATCCTCTTAACATATTGCAATCATCATCATATTATATGGCACTGTGTACTTACAATTGCTCATTTTGCCCTTCTACTCAGCTAATTCTTCTCTTTTCCATTAGGTCTATAACATCACATTAAAAACAGACTAGCTGAATCATTTTAAGCTCGATGTAGAAATAGGAAGTCTCCTTTCCCTGTATGAGTCATCAATAGCACTACCATTCTGTATCACTACAAACAGCTAGGTCAGGAGTAGAAGACGGGGTGGAGCTGGGCTTAAAAGATTTCAGCCTGTTGTTTTAATCATGTAATGTCATAGACCAAATTAAAAAGAAAAGAATTATGTGGGTAGAAGGGCAAAATGAGCAATTTAAGTACACAGAGCAATATATTATGATGATTGCAATATATTATAGAGGATAAAAACTTTAATGGCAGTTCTTCTTTAACAATTTATTCTTACAATTCTTGGAAGAATAATAAAGGAACAGCACAAAGCAGAGTTCTAAGACAAGATGCTCCAGAATTATTATATTATAGGGAAAACAGATATTTACTAAATCTGTCACATCAGGGAAGCTGACAGGTCATCTTTAAGA
Organism: Dendrobates tinctorius; assembly: GCF_039654945.1. Classification (NCBI taxonomy): domain Eukaryota; kingdom Metazoa; phylum Chordata; class Amphibia; order Anura; family Dendrobatidae; genus Dendrobates; species Dendrobates tinctorius. Next base: position 35,003,722 of record NW_027361675.1, read on the forward strand.
AGTGCATTTACAGCAATTATTATTGTATATTTCTAGTATATTCTCCCTTTTTTAGCAAAATGATTCTTAAAGACAAATGCCATCTTGCAGAAATAAAATATCCAATAATTCCCTCACAACCCTCAGGAAACAAAAAGGAACTCAGTAAATGCATATAGTGATCCCACTAATAGATGTACTGTGAATGTGATTTATTTAATGTGTAGTTGTTGATTCAATTCATATCCTTCATTTTTTAAATCCAGTAGTGTGTATATGGGGAGTGAAATCTTAGATGCATTCTTGAGTTACAGTTGGCGGTCACTGTTCATAAAATGTCAATTATTTAGCCATGCAAGACCTGAAAGGCAGTGAAAAACTTCCCATTTGTTCATTTTGAAATATCTTTCTAGTGGTTATAGCTATTGTGCCCAGTGAGGTTCAAAGACGTCATCTGTGTGCCAACAATGCTGATGTTCTATAATATGGCCTTATATGAGGCAGCCTTGTTCTGCTGGTGACCTTCTGTACTTTACTCCCCTTTAAACTGTCAACACTTTGTAAATTATACCCAATGCTAAAATCAAAAGACAGGTTAGGCATCACATTTAAAAATAACTTCAAGGAGGTATTGTGCAAGGGGTCAATTTCAGGACTTTCAGCAGACTTGTAGATTTACGTACTGCTACTGACGAAAAATAATACTATATTCACATTACCCTCAAGGGTTTAGGTCATATTCAAAACAAAGGCGCATGACCTTTTCTTGGGTTCAACCCACATCACTTTACCTGTGCAAAAACTATTGTTAATGTTTATTTTTTTCTGGAAGTAGCAATGTCACAAACGGTGTATGGTTATATATTTTATACAGACTATTGACTGCTGTAATGGTCCACCGCCTGCTGACAGACTGCCAGGAAGCCAAGATGAATTTAAACACCCTGCGGCTACTTAGATTTGGTTAATAACAATATCTGAGGGAAGTGATGAAAACAATATTTTATACTACTTAAAGCATTTTATATATTGCATTTAAAAAAGTCTGCTCTTCTGAACAGTAAAAGAAACACTTAATGCTGTGCATAGTAAAAACATATTTCTTTCCCCACAAACACTATTTATTGTATTCTAAAATAAACCCACTAAAAATCAAAAACTTTTGAAGGTACTAGTCCTTTCAAAATATATGTCCCAGTATGTTTTACAGTGTATCAGTTTAAGTGGAACCTGTCTCCTCGATATAGTGATAATCTACAAGTAAATAACAAAAATAACTATATAGCTGAGCAGAGGCTACAGAGAGAAAATTAAGTTTTATTTTACCTTTAGCCAATGGCTACCATTCATTGGTGCGATGCAGGGAGCAGGAACAGTCACTGGTCACTAAACAGTGAGTGCTTAGTAATCACTCCCAAGCACTTTAAAGGGGCTGTCCAGTCTAAAATGAAAAGTTTGCAGTCACTCTGTGACTGCAGACTTGTGAATCCTCTCAGCACACGCACTGTGCAATGCAAGGATTCATCATTGTCTGAAGTGTGCAATATGCATACTCCAAAGCCAAACTATACAGACTTTTCATTTTAGACAGGACAACCTCTTTAATTGACAACCTGCTCTGCAGCGTGTGTATGCAGATAGTGTTCAGAGCAGGCTGTTGTGAACACTTTGACCTGACTTTTGAGTTTGGGCTCCCTCTGTTGGTTGCTGCGAGTAATGGAGCTGGTCGGGTTGACAGAAGTCAATCACCTGAAGAGGATGATTGGAGGTAAGGTGTTACAGACTGGGAAGATTTAAGTCAGCAAGCTGCCCTCAGTTGTTGCTGGTGATTTGGTTTTCTTCCTGTGCATTTTGAAGTCGGCTTGCCCCCTGCTTGGTCCTGCATCATTCCGAAAAGTTATTTGTTTGCTGGAATCTTTTGGCATTTGATCCAGTTTTTGCCTTTTTCTGCTTTGCTGTGTGGGTTCAGCATTGTTCCCTGCTGCGATCAGTGCTGGACCCCATTCCATATGCCACAGCTTATGTCAGTCTGTTCAGTATTACTAGTCCCCTGTTATATCAGAATATTTTGCTTTGCTTCCAGTTCACACCAGAATGCTGATTTAGTGGGGGAGAGGTCGTGTGGCCTCAGTATTTTTGCATATCAGACGTGTTGGATTTTTCTAAGGGTTTTTTGCGTGATTGCAGACAGTATCTTTCCTGTCCTGTTCTATCTAGACAGTTTAGGCCCCATCATTTGCTTACTCTGTTTTCTGCCTGTGTTTGTGTCTCACCTTGTCTCACTGGCAATACATGCTTGGGGGCCATCTATTCCTTTGGGGTTCTACTCCGGGTCAGTTTAGCTTCCCCCTTTCTTGTTTAGGCTTAGTTAACTCTTTGACTGTGCCGAGGCGTCTAGGGCATCGTAGGTACGTCCCACGGCTAATTCTAGTAGTGTTGTTAGTTTTAGGGGTCTGCAATCCGCTTAGTTACCAACCTTTCTAGTTTTTTGGTTGCTTAGCTTATTTCCCGGCTATCCTCCTCGGTGACATAATCATAACAGCAGGCTGCCAATCAAAGTGTCGGGGAGTGATTACAGAGCACTCACTGTATAGTGAGCGGGGACTGTAAACGCTTCTTGCACCACCCCAATAACTGGAAGGGAGTGGTTGCTGGGAGGCTGGGTTACTAAAACTTCATTTTCTCTCTGTAGTTGCATTTCCAGTACCAGTTGAAAAGGGCTTAAACACCTTTTACCTGTAAATTACCCATAAATAGCATTTCTCAAGGTGACAGGTCACCTTTAATTCCACAATTAATGACCTTGTTTTCAACTAGAACAATCTAAAATTGCAAAGCTTGTAACAATCTCAACCTTCATAAAACCCACTTTGAATAATTTTGCCCTCATTTAACATGTTTTCAAAAATTCTCACATTGATGACATTCCTCATTTTGTACTGCAGCACTGAATGCAAGACCAAAATCAAAATACAAAGTATGAACTGAGTCAAATTCACCAGTTTAATAAAGCAGATTACTTTGGTTGTTCTGATGTAGACATGGTTAAATGTCTTTTATTCAGTCAACATAAAAGTATCTGAATTCCAGTACATAACAAGACCTAACAGACTTATGTGGATTTTTCTTAAAACCTTGCATGTATTGATAAACAATATACTGTATAAAAGATGTGATAAAAAAAATGTATGTATGTAAAGCCCAATCATGAACTCTGATGGGATGGAAAGGGGGATTACTCAGGGGTGTAAAGAGGGAGGCGGATGAGATGAAGATAAGGGATAGAAAGATAATGTAGTGTTTCAAATTGCTAAGCACCAAGGCATAAACTATTGTAGAGTGATAAAGTAAGGATTGTAATCATGCAGAAGAAAGAATGCTCTAGTACTGTCTCTACAACATTAGTCATTCCCTCTTTCTACCTCCCCGGAAGCTGTTCATAGACAAAGACAATAAATGGATATATTGGTGGACAGGATTATACATACAATGTCTCAGAGTGAGTGAAGTCTCAAAACCTCTAAGTTAAGGGTCCTAGAGAGTGAATGGAACTAGTGAGTTGGACGTGGAATCAGACATGTTCAGCTTGACTTGTAAACGGGAAGCAAAGCACCATATACAACTACCAGAAGTGTCTGTCCTGCCTAGGAATGCTAAAAAGTAGGGATTTTTAAAGACTGGAGTCAAAGGGCCTAGAAAGTTTGCAATACCTAATTTGGAAGCAATAGCATCACAGAGTTGAAAGATCTCCAGAGGCAGGAGGAACCTCGGGAAGGCAGGATGTACTGTCTTCCTTATGTAACCACAAAGAGGAGGATAAGGGGGCACATACTATGTAATTTTCTAATTAGACCTAATAGTTACCCTCCTATTGGTGAATCCAAATGATTCTGAATATATGCAAACAAGCAACTCTATGGTAGAAATGGAGATCTTGAAGAGAAATAGCTCCTCTTGCTTTGGGGCTGATTTGGCACTTTTATCTTAATCTTGGAGTAAAGCTAGCAAACAAAAATTAAATGAACAATGAAAACATGAGTTTTAAAAAAATGAGATGGGAACAGAAATGGGATAGTTTACAAAAAAAAGTAAAGGATTCTAGGATTCATTTTCAATGAATGCCTCTTAGCAAACCAAGAAAGACACAAGGATGGCTACTTGGGGAGATCATTATTAATGTCCTTAATAGGAGGTCATTTTCTAACCTGGGGAACGCAATAGAGTTTAAGTGGATACATATCCCCTGGTATTTTATAAGAAGCTGCACCCACTAAAAAGAACATTCCACAAAGAATCCACAATTGAGTGAGGGATTGTAATAATTAGGGCCTTCGACTTGTGTAGGTTTATTTTACAGTATAATTGCTCAAGTCCCCAAACCTAAAATTCTCTTAGAGAAGTCTTTTACCAGATTAGAAAAGTAAATAAGAAGGTCACTGACATATTTTTCGGATTATAAGCACTTTCCCTCCCCCCCAAAATTTTTTGGAAAACGGGGGTACGTCTTATAGTCGGAATATACCATACTTACAAATAGCAAGGTGGCAGCAGAAGTCAGGCGATTCTTCTTGCGGTCCGACGCTGCAGGGCGACGATCTCACTCCCATCCCGATGCAGGAGGTTCAGCGGTGCGGTGGGCTGTGGCGACATTTTGTGAAAGCCCGGAGCCTGGGCACTTCCATTGCCTCGATGCTGTGACCTACAGATAAATGGCCGCCGGAGGCGGCGCATGCGCTGATTGAGATCTCGGCAACTACATCTTGTTGCCGAGATCTCAATCTGCGCATGCGCCGCTGGAGGCGGCCATTTTCCCGTAAGTCACAACATTGAGGCAATGGAAGTGCGGGGGCTATGGGCTTTCACTCAATGTCGCCAGGCCCCACGCACCACCGAGCATGCCGCATCAGCCTTGGGATGGGATTTCCCGGACACCACTTCATCGCAGCAATGGATGTGCGAGGGCCCGGGGCTTTCACAAAATGTCGGCAGAACCCCCCCCACCACCAAACCAGTTTGGGTCATTTCATTGCCGGTCCACCAAACACCCCCTGTGATGCATTCATTTTTTTCCCCCATTTTCCTTTCGAAAATATGTGGTGCGTATTATGGTCCATTGCATCTTATAGTCCGAAAAATACAGTATATAGATTCTAAAAATTTTGGCTATAATTTTTTAACCCCACAAACTGAAATACATTTCATTAACTATACGGTGGGTACGGAAAGTATTCAGACCACTTTAAATTTTTCACTCTTTGTTTCATTGCAGCCATTTGTTAAATTCAAAAAAGTTCATTTTTTTCATATTAATGTACACGCTGCACCCCATCTTGATGGAAAAAATCAGAAATGTAGAAATTTTTACAAATTAAAAAAGAAAAACTGAAATATCACATGATTATAAGTATTCAGACTCTTTGCTTAGTATTGAGAAGCATCCTTTTGAGCTAATACAGCCAGCTAGTACAGCCATGAGTCTTCTTTGGAATGATGCAACAAGTTTTTTTTCTTCATTGCAGATCCTCTACAGTTCCGTTAGGATGGATGAAGAACGATGGTGGACAGCCATTTTCAGGTCTCTCCAGAGATGCTCAATTGAGTTTAGATCAGGGCTCTGGCTGGCCCAGTCAAGAATGGTCACAGAGTTGTTCTGAAGACACTCCTTTGTTATTTTAGCGGTGTGCTTAGGGTCATTGTCTTGTTGAAAGGTGAACCTTCAGCCAAGTCTAAGGTCCAAAGCACTCTGGAAGAGGTTTCCATCCAGGATATCTCTGTACTTGGCCGCATTCATGTTTCCTTCAATTGCAAAGAGTCGTCCTGTCCCTGCAGCTGAAAAACATCCCCATAGCATGATGCTGCCACCACCATGTTTCACTGTTGGGATTGTATTGGGCAGGTTATGAGCAGTGCCTGGTTTTCTCCACACATACCGCTAAGAATTATCACCAAAAAGTTCTATCTTTGTCTCATCAGACCAGAGAATCTTATTTCTCTTAGTCTGGGAGTCCTTCATGTGATTTTTAGAAAACTCTATATGGGCTTTCACATGCGTGGCACTGAGGAGAGGCTTCTGTTGGGCTACTCTGCCATGAAGGCCCAACTGGTGGAGGGCTACAGTGATGCTTGACTTTGTGGAACTTTCTCCCATCTCCCTACTGTATCTGTGGAGCTCAGCCACAGTGATCTTGGGGTTCTTCTTTACCTCTCTGACCAAGGCTCTTCTCCCACGATTGCTCAGTTTGGCTGGATGGCCATGCTTAGGAAGACTTCTGGTAGTCCCAAACTTCTTCCATTTAAGGATTATGGAGGCCATTGTGCTCTTAAGAACCTTGAGTACAGCAGAAATTCTTTTGTAACCTTTGCCAGATGTGTGCCTTGCCACAATTCTGTCTCTGAGCTCCTTGGCCAGTTCCTTTGACCTCATGATTCTCATTTGATCTGACATGCAATGTGAGCTGTGAGGTCTTATATAGACAGGTGTGTGCCTTTATAAATCAAGTCCTATCAGTTTAATTAAACACAGCTGGACTCCAATGAAGGAGTAGAACCATCTCAAGAAGGATCACAAGGAAATGGACAGCATGTGACTTAAATATGAGAGTCTGAGCAAGGGTCTGGATTCTTTTTTAATAAATTTGCAAAAATTTCTACATTTATGGTTTTTTCAGTCAAGATGGGGTTTAGAGTGTACATTAATGAGGAAAAAAATGAACTTTTTTAAGTTTACTAAATGGCTGCAAAGAAACAAGTGAAAAATTTAAAAGGGTCTGAATACTTTCCGTGCCCACTGTATAGCGAATGAATGGCAACAGCTCAGGTACACTTTAATTTTAATATGCTATGGTAACCAAGCAGCAGATTTTGGATGTCACTGACCACTTATATACTAGTAAGAGTTAAATGGTAGATTAGTAACATTCAAATTCAATTACATAAAAAAACTATATCTAGCTATTAAAGGAGTTGTCTGGGACTTTTAAAGATAGGTCATCTATATTTGAAAGGTAGGGGTGCAACTACTGATGTTCGGTTGCAGAGCTGCACAGCACAGCTCCGTCAACTTTATAGGGACAGGGTACTACACTTCCTCCTCCTATTGATTTGAATAGGAGGCAGATACACAGTACCCAGCGATGGTCACTATAAAGATGATGGAGCTGTGCAGCTCCGCAACTGAGAAACTGTCGCTGGCACCCAGATGAGCTGATCAATGGAGGTGCCTTGTGTCACTCCCCTACAATTAGATATTGATTACCTATTCAAAGGATAGACCATCAATGTGAAATCCCAGACAACTTCAATCTATGGCAGTTTCCATGAACAGATTAGATCCATATTAGAAGTTAAAGAGGTATTCCAGTTCACATAAATAAATAATTATGCCCTGTATGGGTAATATTTTCAGCTGGGACAATCATTGATTGTCAGAATGAGAGATGTTCTTTCTCAGGAGTAAGACAGTGGCAATGAGGAATTAAAGGGAGAATGCAAAACAGTTCACTTAATTCCAAATCTATGTCACTGATGAAGATAGCAAACTTCCGCACTCAGCTAACATAATCACTCCTATGTACAATGAATGGAGCATCAGAGTGCATGTATGGTGCTAATCGATTTAGCTCTTCCTAGCACGGAACATACAGGACCCCCCACTGACCAAGACAGTAAAAACAGTTGTGGTCTAAATCCTGTTTTACTGTGAACTATGCAGTAATGCAATGTCTTAGCTGCCAGATGGATGAATAGAGCATTCTATTCGTGCATAGGCTGGGTTTTGAAGGGTTGGTCACAGAGCAATCTAATTGTATTAACTGCAGCATATGTGATGTCACATGGCAGGCCATTCATCACAAGCTGGATAAATAGTTGCAACATTTCATATGAATATGCAAAATTTTCATTTTGAATAAGAAAAACATACTCATATAGGCTACAGTATCACTTGTATACTGTAATTATCACTTACAGATGTACTCAAAAGTTTACATACCCTGGCAGAATTGTTGCTTTCTTGGATGTTTTTTCAGAGAATATGAATGATAACACCAAAACTTTTTCTCCACTCATGGTTAGAGGTTGGTGAAGCCATTCATTGTCAAACTACTGTGCTTTCTCTTTTTAAATCATAGTGACAACCCAAAACATACAAATGACCCTGATCAAAAGTTTATATACCCTGATGATTTTGGCCTGATAAAATGCACAGAAGTTCACACAAATGGGTTTGAATGTCTACTAAAGGTAACATCCTTACCTGTGACAAATTCCAGGAAAATTGTTCGGGATGCACAGAAAAAACTCACAAATCACATCAGCTGAAGTACTGGACTCTGAAAACTAGCGGTGTGGCTGTTTCAAGATGCACAATAAGGAGGCACTTGACGAATAATGGGCTGCATGGTCGAGTCGCCAGAAGAAAGCCATTACTGCCTAGATGCTACAAATAGTGTTGAGCTTTCCGATACCGCAAGTATCGAGTATCGGCCGATATTAGCTGTATCAGAATTCCGATACTGACTTCCGATACTTTTTTCATATCGGATACCGGAATCGGAAGTTCCCATAATGCTATCAGCCCGCTCGCTTTGATTCAGCCAATGGGAATCCTCAGAAGTGTGGGCACATCATGTTAGGCATGTAGGCATGTTAACTATTGGCATGGCTGTGATTGGCTGCTGAAATGATGTCATGATGCACAATAAAAGCCAACGCCGCCGCCATTTCTGGTCACTCTGCTGTGAATTCAGTTAGGGGCAGGCTGCTGTTGAAGACTGTGATGGACAGTTAGAAATAGCGATTCTAAAAACATTATTGTGCTTTACCCAGGCTACATAAACCACCACTGTAGCTTTCTTTTGCCTAGCAGCAGTGTTCACAGCTGTCTGCAAGGGCTGGGTGAGTGCAGCTCACGCTGTGGAGTGGGTCCTTCAGCCACGTCTGGTTGTAGGCCGCCCAGCATGCCTCACTGCTGCCTCATACATATTTTTCTTTTTGAGCTTCTTATTTTTAAAAAATCCTATCTAGTGTACTTCCATCCGTAACTATATACGTTGGTTGCAAACACTAGTAGTAGACAGCGGAGCCTTTCTGCAGCCTTTCAGTGCTAGTGCCCACTTAGCTGCACTGTTCACGGCTGTCTAAGAGGTCTCTGACTGTGTGTGAGTGCAGCTCACGCTAAGTAGTGTGTCCTGCAGCTACGTCTGGTTGTAGGCCGCTCAGCGTGTCACTGCCTCACACATTTTTCTTTTATTGCAGCTCATTTTTTATCCTATTAGTGTGCATCCATCTGTATCCATATACGGTGGTTGCAAACACTCTAGGAGTACACAGCGGAGCCTTTCTGCAGCTTGTCAGTGCTAGTGCCCACTTAGCTGCACTCTTCACGGCTGTCTGAGAGGTCTCTGACTGTGTGTGAGTGCAGCTCACGCTGAGTAGTGTGTCCTGCAGCTACATCTGGTTGTAGGCCGCTCAGCGTGCGTCACTGCCTCACACATATTTTTCTTTAATTGCAGCTCATTTTTTCTTCTATTAGTGTGCATCCATCCATATCCATCTACATTGGTTGGTTGCAAACACTATATAGGAGTAGATAGAGGAGCCTTTTTTCTGGCTTGTGCCCTTCAGCTGCAGCCAGATTAGTATTACCCAATTTTTTTGGAGCCTCATCTTTTGCATTGTAGGTTACCTGCCTGCATTGTAATAGCTCCAGAAAGTTGGTGATACTCTTTCAAATCTTTCGTCACATCCTTTTAGTTTTTTTTCCCCCCCAAAAAAACAACAAAGTTCACCAAACACTACAATTGAAAGTTGTGTAGGCCACATTAGCTCCCATTAAAGTGTAGTCGACACACACACTTCATAAAATTAGTGTTTCTTATACCTGTAACCAGCTGTTCAGGAATAAGCACACTAAGGCCCCCCTTTGTACTTTTCTGCCTATCTTTCTCAGTCTAGCAAGATGAAGAAGGCAGGGAGTAAAGCACGTGGCCGTGGGCGTGGAGTTTCAGCAGGGAGAGGACGTGGGGATTCTGCAGGGAGAGGACGTGGGGATTCTGTGCCTGCTGCTGGCACCAGTGAATCAGCATCCCCCAGTTTTAGCAGGCAACAGTCCTTTATGCGCAGCTTTGTAGGACCTCACCATACCCCACTGCTGCGGGAGGAACAAATTGAAGCCGTTGTCGGATGGATGGCAGCTAACGCATCAACTTCAATTACTTCCACATCCTCTCAGGGCCAGAGCACCGAAGAGCAACCATCTGTCTCTTCACCACCTGCCAAAGTGCCCAGGCAGTCAGAGAGCCCTGGACTGGAGCCATCACAGTCTCTACTTCTGTTCTCGGAATCTGTTGGGTTTGGAAAGAGGGGGCCAGCCAAGCAGCATTCCAGAATGTGAAGAAGAGGGAGTATGCAGTGATGCGCAACTTCTTTGTCCCTCTGAATCTGAAGAGGCGGGTGGGCCAGTGCCTATGGTCAGCACACCTCAGTACGCATCAGATGATGAGACTCAGTTAGCACTTTCTGGTGCGTACGGTGCTGCCGAGACAACCCAGGAGAAGCAGGTGTTTGAAGAGGGGAGTGTAGATGATGAGGTCCTTGACCCATCATGGCGTGAGGAACAGGAAGGTGGTGGGAGCAGCTCTGAGGAAGAGATTCCCCAAACGGCCAAAACCGGAGGGAGAGGGAGGGGGCGGACTTGGTTGCCTGTAGCCTCCACTTCGGCACCCGTTAGGAGCATTCCACTTTCAAAAGGCAAAACGGGCGCTCCCAAGACTTGCAGTGCGTGGTCCTTTTTTGACACAGTTGCAGATGACATTTGCTTTGTCAAATGCAAGCTGTGTCATCAGAGAGTCAAAAGAGGGAAAAATGTCAGCAACCTCAATACCACTAATATGTGGAAACATGTGCGGACCAAGCACAAGGTGGAGTTACACAGACACTCTGAAGACGTAGGCCAACGTACAGCACCACCTACCACCTCTTCAGCTCGTGTTGGGGCCTCTTCCTCCAGCTCACACACAGCTGGTTCGGCTTCCTCACAGGATCGCCAAGGAAGAACCTCTGGCACTGTTGTCCGGAGACCCTGTGACATTCCACCCACAGCACCACGTTCCAAGTCATCCTCACACTTCCAGGCCACTCGACAGCCATCGGTAGCACAGGCATGGGAGAAAAGGCGGCCATACTCGGCAAACCATCCCCGAGCACAGGCTCTGAATGCTGGCATTGCCAAACTACTGGCACTTGAAATGCTGTCATTCAGGCTGGTGGACACTGACACCTTCTGGGACTTCATGGCATTGGCAGTCCCACAATACACCGTGCCCAGCCGCTTTTAATTCAGCAGGCGAGCCGTCCCTGCCCTGCAGAAACATGTGGAGGCAAACATAAAACATGCGCTACTAAATGCCGTCAGTAGCAAGGTCCACCTGACCACCGATGCGTGGACCAGTAACCATGGACAGGGACGATACCTTTCCCTCACTGCCCATTGGGTCAATGTTGTGGAGCCGGGTACAGATCTAGAGAGTGGCGCTGTACGTGTTCTGCCAACTCCACGGATTGCAGGAATCCAGTCTGTACACATTGACTCCTCCTCCTACTCAAGTTCCTCTGAAACAGCGCAGCAGGAGCCTGTTATGACCGATATGAGCACAGCCGTGCCCAAACATCAACAGGCCATACTCAAATTAATTTCTTTGGGGAATCGAAGCCACACAGTGCAGGAGCTCTGGAATGCCATCAAGCAGGAGAGCGACGTGTGGGTGTGACAATGGCCGAAATCTGGTGACAGCTCTTGGCCTTGGCAACCTCACTCACATCCCATGTCTGGCACATATGCTCAACTTGGTCATGCAGAGGATTCTGAGGGACTATCCGGATCTTGATGCACTGCTGCACAAGGTCCGCATAGAGTGCGCTCACGTGCGTCGTTCCAGCACGGCAAGATCGCGCCTTGCTGCTCTGCAGCGCCGATTACGCCTTCCGGAACATTGCATCATATGTGACCTACCCACCAGGTGGAATTCAACGTTACATATGTTGGAGCGGTTGTGTGAGCAGCAGGCAGCAGTCATGGAGTACCAGCTGCATCAGGCGCAAACAAGTCGCAATGTGCGCCGGTCACACTTCAGCACCACTGAGTGGGCCTCTATGAAGGACATCTGCCTCGTTTTGCGTGCTTTCGATGATTCCACGCGGATAGCGAGTGCAGATGATGCACTAGTCAGCATGACTGTCCCCCTTATCTGCCTGCTTCAAAAAACACTGCAAGCACTAAAGGATGAGGTTTTGGAAGAGGTGGAGGATGAGGAGTCCCAAATGCCATCTGCCTCTGGACAGTCTGCGCTACGTGCTTCCTCACAAAGGCCTAGGCAGGGGACGCTTTGTGAGGATGAGGAGTCAATGGAGGAGGAAGACATCTCTCCACAGGAGGGAGGTACACAAAGCTCTAGTCAGTATGTACAGTGAGGGTGGGGTGATGCAGAGCAGGCAGAGATCACGCCTCAAGCAGGGGACCGCGGTTCTTTGGCAGTTGGGAGTCTGCAGCACATGGTTGACTTCATGCTGCAGTGCCTGAGAAACAACTGCCGCATCGCCCACATTCTCTACACGGCTGATTATTGGGTGTACACCCTCCTAGATCCTCGCTACCGGGACAACTTGCAAACCCTCATACCAACGTTGAACCGGGAGCGTAAACTGCGGGAGTACCAAGACACACTGGTGCAGTCCATCAAGTTTTCCATTCCACCCGACAGCAGTGGTGCTAGTGCTTTACAAAGCACCTCTGTGCGTCGAGCCAGTGGAGGAAACTCGGCACAAAGAGGGAGCAGAGGCAGCGCCTCAGCACAAGGCAAGACCACTATGGCCCAAATGTGGCAAAGTTTTGTGTGTCCGCCACAATTGTCTACACCATCACTGACGGCTCCAGTCAGCAGGAGGCAATGTTTCCGTCAGATGGTAACAGACTACATGTCTTGCCCTGTGAGTGTACTCCCAGATGGCTCTTCCCCCTTCAAGTTTTGGGTCTCTAAGCTGGATACATGGCCAGAGCTTAGCCAGTATGCATTGGAGGTGCTGGCTTGCCCTGCTGCCAGTGTATTACCGGAACGCGTCTTTAGTGCCGCAGGTGGTGTACTAACAGACCGTCGCACGCGACTTTCTTCCGATAACGTCGACCGGCTTACTTTTCTGAAAATGAACAAGGCCTGGATCTCCCCAGAATTTGCCAGTCCTCTTCCTGACTAAATAATTGGTTGGCAACTGTATCCAGGTCTCCTGTTGTGTTCATGTTTCTACCACCTGAACTATAATCCCTGGGCTTCAACACAGCCAGTTGTCGCTCAGATGTGTCGTCTGCAGAGAAAAACACTAGCTCCTGTGTTAGTGGGTTCAGTAACGCCAGCTGCTCCCCTGCTGTGTGTACGGCAATATCTCCTGCTCCATCCACATTCAAACTACTACTGATTTTTAATCCTGCTCCACTTAGGCCTCTGGCTCCACTGTCTCTAGTATTTCCCCTGGCCTCCAACCCCGCCAATGACAGCTCTTAAGTGGCGTCTGCATAATCCACACTTGTTCCAGTGTTACTTGGCCTCAGTCACGTCAGTTGATCTCCTGATGTGTGTCCGGCAAGGTCTCCTGCTCTGTCCACATTCCCATTACTAGTAGTGTGAATGAGGACAGAGCAGGAGACCTTGCCGGACACACATCGGGGGATCAACTGACGGGACTGAGGCCAAGTAATACAGGAACAAGTGTGGATTGTGCTGACGCCACTTCAGAGCTGTCACTGGCGGGGTTGGAGGCCAGGGGAAATACTAGAGACAGTGGAGCCGGAGGCCATAGTGGAGCACGGTTACAGTCAGTAGTAGACTACTACCTCTATAAAACGTGCTGCAAGTTGGCCTCAGCCTGCTCCATGCCTCATCCTGGGCTCCAACAACGCCAGTTGGTTTTCAGAAGTGCCGTCTTCACAGACAAAAACACACTCGCTACTGTGTCTGTGGGGTTCAGTAATGCCAGCTGTTCCCCTGCTGTGTAGATGGCAAAGTCTCCTGCTGCCTCCACATGCCAACACCATCAGGCCTCATCCTGCTCCATGCCTCATCCTGGGCTCCAACAACGCCAGTTGGTGTTCAGAAGTGCCGTCTTCGCAGAGAAACACACACTAGCTCCTGTGTCTGTGGGGTTCAGTAATGCCAGCTATTCCCCTGCTGTGTAGACAGCAATGTCTCCCGCTCCATCCACATGCAAACTACTACAGATTTGTAACTGTGCTCAACTTAGGCCTCTGGCTCCACTGTCTCTAGTATTTCCCCTGGCCAACAACCCCGCCAGTTACAGCTCTGAAGTGGCGTCTGCACAATCCACACTTGTTTCTGAGTTACTGTGGCTCAGTCCCGTCAGTTGATCCCCCGATGTGTGTCCGGCAAGGTCTCCTGCTCTGTCCACATTCACATTACTAGTAGTGTGAATGAGGACTGAGCAGGAGAGCTTGCCAGACACACATCAGGGGATCAACAGACGGGACTGAGCCACAGTTACACAGGAGTGTGGATTGTGCAGACGCCACTTCAGAGCTGTCACTCGCGGGGTTGTTGGCCAGGGGAAATACTAGAGACAGTGGAGCCGGAGGCCATAGTGGAGCACGGTGACCATCAGTAGTAGTCTACAACCTCTATAAAACCAGCTGCAGGTTGTCCTCCGCCTGCTGCATGCTTCATCCTGGGCTACAACCCAGCCAGTTGTAGCCTGGAAGTGCCGTCCTCACAGATATAAACACTCGCTCCTGTGTCTGTGGGGTTCAGTAATGCCAGCTGTTCCCCTGCTGTGTGGATGGCAAAGTCTCCAGCTGCCTCCAAACTCACACTACAACGCTTTTTCTCCTCACTACAAGTAGGCCTCAGCCTGCTCGGAGCATTGATCCTGGGCTACAACACAGCCAGTTGTAGCCTGGAAGTGCTGTCCTCACAAATATAAACACTCGCTCCTGTGTTAGTGGGGTTCAGTAATGCCAGCTGTTCCCCTGCTGTGTGGATAGCAAAATCTCCTGCTGCCTCAAAAATCACACGACAATGCTTTTTCTCCTCGCTCCAAGTAGGCCTCAGCCTGCTCGGAGCATTGATCCTGGGCTACAACACAGCCAGTTGTAGCCTGGAAGTGCCGTCCGCACAGATATAAACACTCGCTCCTGTGTCTGTGGGGTTCAGTAACGCCAGTTGTTCCCCTGCTGTGCGGATGACAAAGTCTACTGCTGCCTCCAACATCACACTACTACTGAGTTTTAACCGTGCTCCACTTAGGCCTCTGGCTGTACTGTCTCTAGTATTTCCCCTGGCCTCCAACCCCGCCAGTCGCTGCTCTGATGTACCGTCTGCACAATCCACACTTGTTCCTGTGTTACTGGGGCTCAGCCACGTCAGTTGATCCCCTGATGTGTGTCCGGCAATGTCTCCTGCTCTGTCCCCATTCCCATTAATAGTTGTGGGAATGTGGACAGAGCAGGATACCTTGCCGGACACACATCAGGGGATCAACTGACGTGACTGAGCCCCAGTAACTCAGGAACAAGTGTGGATTGTGCAGACAACACTGCAGAGCAGCAACTGGCGTGGTTGGAGGCCAGGGGAAATACTAGAGACAGTAGAGCCAGAGGCCAAAGTGGACTACGGTTACATTCAGTAATTGTGTACAACCAATTTAAAACTCGCTCCAAGTTGGCCTCAGCCTGCTGCATGATTGACCCCTGGGCTTCAACATCGCATGTTGCTGCTCAGAAGTGTGTTTGCCACGGGTACTCCCTCCTGCTCAGCCAGGTTCCAGCACCGTCAACTGTTTCTCGGCAGAGCCTTTGGCCTAGGTGCCTCCTTCTTGGTATCCGAGTTCCAGCAACGTCTGCTGGTCCTTGGTAGTGCTTTTTAGCACAGGTAACTCCTGCTTAGAAACCGTGTTCCAGCACCGTCAGCTGGTCCACGGTTGTGCCATTGGCTCTTGTTCCTTTTGCTGCCCCTCCGGGTTCCAGCACCGTCAGCTGGTTCACGGCAGTGTCTTTGGCACGGGTACTCCCTCCTGCCCAGCCTGGTTCCAGCACGCCTGCTGTTTCCGGGTAGTGTCAATGTCACTTTGCCACTGATACGCTGTCCTGTCGTGTTGCGGTCGCGTTAGCCGAGTCTATGGTGCCTGCAGTTTCAGTGCTTCCTATGTGGACTGCGGGTTCTGGTGACAAAGGCTGGTTCCATAGTGCCAATAGGAAAAGCACCCCCTGTAGGACTGTGGGTTTCGGTAACTGCGGCCTTCTCGCGGACGCGACACTTTGTTAATCATGGGTACCTTCTGCTACCCATCCGGGTTCCAGCAACGTCAGCTGGTTCCCGGCAGAGCCTTTGGCCTAGGTGCCTCCTTGTCGGTATCCGAGTTCCACCAATGTCTGCTGGTCCTTGGTAATGCTTTCTAGCACAGGTACCTCGTGCTTAGTAACCGTGATCCAGCACCGTCAGCTGGTCCACGGTTGTGCCATTGGCTCTTGTTCATTCTGCTGCCCCTCCGGGTTTCAACACCGTCAGCTGGTTCTCGTCAGTGTCTTTGGCACGGGTACTCCCTCCTGCCCAGCCTGGTTCCAGCACGCCTGCTTTTTCCGGGTAGTGTCAACATCACTTTGCCACTGATACGTTGTCCTGTCGTGTTGCGGTCGGGTTAGCAGAGTGTATGGTGCCTGCAGTTTCAGTGCTTCCTATGTGGACTGCGGGTTCTGGTAACAAAGGCTGGTTCCATAGTGCCAATAGGAAAAGCACCCCCTGTAGGACTGTGGGTTTCGGTAACTGCAGCCTGCTCGCGGATGCGACACTTTGTTAATCATGGGTACCTTCTGCTACCCATCCCGGTTCCAGCAACGTCAGCTGGTTCCCGGCAGAGCCTTTGGCCTAGGTGCCTCCTTGTCGGTATCCGAGTTCCACCAACATCTGCTGGTCCTTGGTAGTGCTTTGGAGCACAGGTACCTCCTGCTTAGTAACCGTGTTCCAGCACCGTCAGCTGTTCCACGGTTGTCCCATTGGCTCTTGTTCCTTCTGCTGCCCCTCCGGGTTTCAGCACCATCAGCTGGTCCTCGCTAGTTTCATTTGCTCTTGCAGCTTCTGATACCCATCCGGGTTCCTGCACTGTCAGCTGGTTCTCGGCCATGCCTTTGGCCTAGGTGCCTCCTTGTCGGTATCCGAGTTCCACCAACGTCTGCTGGTCCTTGGTAGTGCTTTGGAGCACAGGTACCTCCTGCTTAGTAACCGTGTTCCAGCACCGTCAGCTGTTCCACAGTTGTGCCATTGGCTCTTATTCATTCTGCTGCCACTCCGGGTTCCAGTACCATCAGCTGGTTCTCACCAGTTCCTCAGCCTGCTTGTAACTTCTGCTACTTTTCAAAGTTCAAGCTTGTGGAAATGGTTTTTGATTCTCACTCTGGATCTCCCTGACAATGACCCTGAAGATGACGACCCTGAAGACCACACAGAAGAATACTTAAAAGATGACCCTGAAGAAGATGACCAAGAGGACAAACAACAGGAAGACAACCACCAAGATGCAGAACAACAAGAGACAGAAGACCAAGAAGCATAAAAACCAAAAGCAGAAGAACATTAAGCATAAGACTAAAAATCTGAGCAAATGAGATTATCAAATTTATAAGCAGAAGACGACTAAGCAGTGTATGGGGGTGAGTCCGTTCCTCCTCGTGGTGCCCCTGGAAAAGGCCTGCTGCTGCAAGCCAAACTGAACGTGGACAAATCCTGTTGTAAATCTTTTGTGACAGGTTGAACGGAAGGTGTAATCTTCAAACTTTTATAGATAACAACTACAGGAATGCCTGACACAAATAAGAATATGATGAAGAAGAAGAGGAAGAAGAAGAAGTAGAATATGAAGAAGAATCATAGAATCATAGAATCATAGAATCGTAGAGTTGGAAGGGACCTCCTGGACCATCTGGTCCAACCCCCTGCTCAAAGCAGGATTCGCTAAATCATCCCAGTCAGATGTCTGTCCAGCCTCTGTTTGAAGACTTCCATTGAAGGAGAACTCACCACTTCTCGTGGCAGCCTGTTCCACTCATTGATCACTCTAACTGTCAAAAAGTTTTTTCTAATATCTAATCTGTGTCTCCTCCCATTCAGTTTCATCCCATTGCTTCTAGTCTTTCCTTGTGCAAATGAGAATAAAGTTGATCCTTCTACAATGTGACAGCCCTTTAGATATTTGTAGACAGCTATTAAGTCTCCTCTCAGTCTTCTCTTTTGCAAACTAAACATTCCCAAATCCTGCAACCTTTCCTCATAAGACAGGGTTTGCAGACCGGTCACCATTCTGGTCGCTCTTTTCTGAACTTGCTCCAGTTTGTTGATGTCTTTTTTAAAATGTGGTGCCCAAAACTGGACACAATATTCCAGATGAGGTCTGACCAAAGAGGAGTAGAGGGAAATAATGACTTCACGTGATCTAGACTGTATGCTTCTGTTAATACATCCTAGAATTGCATTTGCCTTTTTTGCTGCTGCATCACACTGTTGACTCATATTCAGTCTGTGATCTATTAGTATACCCAAGTCTTTTTCACATGTGCTGTCACTTAGCCCTATTCCTCCCATTCTATATACAGTGCCTACAAGTAGTATTCAACCCCCTGCATATTTAGCATGTTTATACATTCGGAATTAACTTGGCATGGTGACATTTGGACTGTAGATCAGCCTGGAAGTGTGAAATGCACTGCAGCAAAAAAGAATGTTATTTCTTTGTTTAATTTTTTTTTAAATTGTGAAAAGTTTATTCAGAGGGTCATTTATTATTCAACCCCTCAAACCACCAGAATTCTGTTTGGTTCCCCTAAAGTATTAAGAAGTATTTCAGGCACAAAGAACAATGAGCTTCACATGTTTGGATTAATTATCTCTTTTTCCAGCCTTTTCTGACTATTTAAGACCCTCCCCAAACTTGTGAACAGCACTCATACATGGTCAACATGGGAAAGACAAAGGAGCATTCCAAGGCCATCAGAGACAAGATCGTGGAGGGTCACAAGGCTGGCAAGGGGTACAAAACCCTTTCCAAGGAGTTGGGCCTACCTGTCTTCACTGTTGGGAGCATCATCCGGAAGTGGAAGGCTTATGGAACTACTGTTAGCCTTCCACGGCCTGGACAGCCTTTGAAAGTTTCCTCCCGTGCCGAGGCCAGGCTTATCCGAAGAGTCAAGGCTAACCCAAGGACAACAAGGAAGGAGCTCCGGGAAGATCTCATGGCAGTGGGGACATTGGTTTCAGTCAATACCATAAGTAACGTACTCCACCGCAATGGTCTCCGTTCCAGACAAGCCCGTAAGGTACCTTTACTTTCAAAGCGTCATGTCAAGGCTCGTCTACAGTTTGCTCATGATCACTTGGAGGACTCTGAGACAGACTGGTTCAAGGTTCTCTGGTCTGATGAGACCAAGATCGAGATCTTTGGTGCCAACCACACACGTGACGTTTGGAGACTGGATGGCACTGCATACGACCCCAAGAATACCATCCCTACGGTCAAGCATGGTGGTGGCAGCATCATGCTGTGGGGCTGTTTCTCAGCCAAGGGGCCTGGCCATCTGGTCCGCATCCATGGGAAGATGGATAGCACGGCCTACCTGGAGATTTTGGCCAAGAACCTCCGCTCCTCCATCAAGGATCTTAAGATGGGTCATCATTTCATCTTCCAACAAGACAACGACCCAAAGCACACAGCCAAGAAAACCAAGGCCTGGTTCAAGAGGGAAAAAATCAAGGTGTTGGAGTGACCTAGTCAGTCTCCTGACCTTAACCCAATTGAAAACTTGTGGAAGGAGCTCAAGATTAAAGTCCACATGAGACACCCAAAGAACCTAGATAACTTGGAGAAGATCTGCATGGAGGAGTGGGCCAAGATAACTCCAGAGACCTGTGCCGGCCTGATCAGGTCTTATAAAAGACGATTATTAGCTGTAATTGCAAACAAGGGTTATTCCACAAAATATTAAACCTAGGGGTTGAATAATAATTGACCCACACTTGTATGTTTAAAATTTATTAAAATTTAACTGAGCAACATAACTTTTTGGTTTGTAAGATTTATGCATCTGTTAATAAATCCTGCTCTTGTGTGAAGTTTGAAGGCTCTAACTTATTTGCATCTTATCAAACCTGCTAAATCTGCAGGGGGTTGAATACTACTTGTAGGCACTGTATGCTTTTTCCATTTTTATTGCCCAGATGTAGTACTTTGCATTTCTCCCTGTTAAAAACCATTCTGTTAGTTGCTGCCCACTTCTCCAGTTTATTTAAATCTTTTTGAATCCTCTCTCTCTCTTCTCTAGTATTAGCTATCCCTCCTAGCTTTGTGTCATCAGCAAATTTAATCAGTTTACCCTCAATTCCTTCATCTAAATCGTTGATAAAGATGTTGAACAATACAGGGCCCAGGACAGAGCCCTGTGGTACCCCACTTGAGACATTCTTCCAACTGGATGTGCAGCCATATACGACCACTCTTTGGGTCCGATCACTAAGCCAGTTATGAATCCACCTAACAGTTGCCTTGTCCATTTCATACTTAGTCATTTTTTCAATAAGGATTGTATGAGAGACTTTGTCAAATGCTTTGCTGAAGTCAAGATATACTATATCTACAGCATTTCCTTGATCCACCCAATCAGTGATAACGTCATAGAAGGAAATTAAGTTAGTCTGACATGACTTATTAGTTACAAACCCATGCTGACTCTGTTTAATCACTTCATTCTTATCCAGGTATTGACATACATGTTGTTTAATAATTTGTTCAAAGATCTTTCCTGGTATAGAAGTCAGACTCACCGGCCTATAGTTACCTGGGTCCACCTTCTTCCCCTTTTTGAAGATAGGAACAACATTTGCTCTTCTCCAGTCTTCTGGCACTTCTCCTGTTCTCCAAGAATTTTCAAAGATTATAGAGAGGGGTTCAAAAATTTCTTCTGCTATCTCCTTCAGTACTCTGGGGTGTAATTCATCTGGACCTGGAGACTTGAATTCATTTAGGCTAGCTAAGTGTTTCCTCACTATCTTTCTGTTTATAGATATCATGGATTCTTCTATTCCCTTAATAGGACAGTGAATAACAGTTGATGTTACATTTCCTTTCTGAGAGAAAACAGATGCAAAATAGGAATTTAAAAGTTCAGCCTTCTCAACATCCTGTCTTACCATTTCATCATTTTCATCCTGTAAAAATCCTATAGCATCTTTGACTTTTCTTTTACTTTTGACATATCCCCAAAATCCTTTATTATTGCTTTTGACATCTCTTGCAAGCCTCAATTCATTTTCAGCTTTAGCTAATCTGATTTGTGCCCTGCAGGTTCTGCAGACAGCATTATATTCTTATATTCTTATATAGAAGTAGAATATGAAGAAGAATAGAAGAAGAAGAAGAAGAAGAAGAAGAAGATACTGCTGCTGAAGATGATGAAGGAGAAAGTGTGGGAGAAGTAAAAAAGAAGGTGAAGAGCATGGAAGTAGTGAAACATACATATCTGACAAAAAATTAAAGACTAACATAGTCAATATCTTTGTAACTACGAACGTCTTTAAAAAAAAAATTCCTGCTATTCCATTTGATTGGACTAAACCTCTATGGCTTTAATGTCTCCTACACCTCCCACAATACATTCTACATTATTATTAGTTGTTTTTCTTCATGTAGAATTAGCCGACAGGGAAAGAAAGGGTTTTTTTTAATTCCGATATTTCTGTTCCATTGACTTGAATGGGACTTCCGGGATCGGAATCGGCGATACCCGATACTTTTTTTTAGATCGGCCGATCCATTCCGATACGATATTTTTCAGTATCGGGCGGTATCGCTCAACACTAGCCACAAAGTATCTAGCCTATAATACGCAAAACAGCACAGAGACAAGCCTCAAAACTTCTGGAACAAGGTGATTTGGAGTGATGAGACTAAAATTGAACTTTTTGGCCACAACCATAAATGTTACATTTGGAGAGAGGTCAACAAGGCCTATGATGAAAGGAACATCATTTCTATTGTAAAGCATGGAGGTGGATCGCTGATGTTTTGGGGATGTGTGAGCTACAAAAGCACAGGAAACTTGGTCACAGTTGAAGGAAAGATGAATGCCGCACATTATCAGCAAATACTGGAGGCAAATTTGCAATCATCAGATGGAAGCTGCGCATGGGACATAGTTGGACGTTCCAACATGACAACGATCCAAAACACAAGGCCAAGTTGACCTGTCATTGGCTACAGCAGAACAAAGTGAAGGTTCTGGAGTGGCTATCTCAGTCTCCTGACCTCAATATCATTGAGCCACTCTGGGAAGATCTTAAGCGCGCAGTTCATACTAGACAGCCCAAGAATTTACAGGAACTGGAGGCTTTATGCCAAAAAGAGTGGGCAGCTTTACCATCTGAGAAAATAAAGAACCTCATCCACAACTACCACAAAAGACTTCAAGCTGTGATTGATGTTAGCGGGGGCAATACAAGGTATTAAGAAATGGGGTATATAAACTTTTGATCAGGGTCATTTGGATGTTTTGGGTTGTCATTATGATTTAAAAAGAGAAAACACAGTAGTTTGACAATAATTGGCTTCACCCAACCACTATCAATGAGTGGAGAAAAAGTTTTGGTATTAACATTCACATTCTCTGAAAAAGGCCAAGAAAACAAAATTCTGCCGGGGTATGTAAACTTATGAACACCACTGTAATTAAAATAACAGTAAATGTTAAATATCACAAAACACAATAAAAATTACTGCCCCAAAATCAGCAATTACCCTTGCATAGCATAAAACATAAGCATATAAATAACGGTTCCCAAAACAGCATTTAAAGTCAGACAGTTAAGACCATGGAATTAATAAAATGATGCATTTAGACATGAGAAGAGCCATGCTATGTCTTAGATGAAAACAAAGCATGCAAGGTGAAAACAAAGAACATGCTATGGTGCTTGGTAATATGGTGGATCTAGACAAACATGTAATAAGAAACAAAACATTAAAAACATGGCCAGTTAAAGAGATTTTGCTGAAATATGCTTAAAATATTAAGTTATACTTACTAATAACTGGTATGTTATAACTTACTAAAATAGTTCAATAGATCAGATATCCACTATGGACCTAGCAGGTCCACTGCCAATCGTTCCTTTATAAGTCTTAGATGCAATGTTTACCGATTGGCTGAAACCAAAACTGAGTCATAAATATTAGATAGTTGTTGGCTGGACAAAACTTTAGAAGATGATCTAGTCGACAGCCACATTGGCCAACTCTGCCATACACAAGAGCGCTAGTTTGGCCAAGTGCTCTCAAGTTCTCTATGAAAGAGCTGTCGCCAAATATGTCTGGAAATGGCTTATCTCCAAAGGAACATACTTTTGGCAGTCCAAAATTGGACATGCCTGATCAACATCACCCCGACTAACTGTTGTATCCATACACAGTAGACTGTGTATTAGTATAATGTGTACGAAGGCCTTACTCATTTCTATTCTCTGCTTATACCGCGGCCATGACAAAGAATGGGCGGCTTAAAGCTACTGAAATGAGTAAGTCAGCCAACCCTCACACACAGCACAGATGATGCGCTTACATAGGAAAACTGTTGTGTGTCTAGGAAGGTCAAAAAAGGACCTAATGGACCTTGTTATCGGATATAATATCTGAAGATCAGGGCATCTTTGAAAATTGAAGTAGATTGATAAGTTGCATACCTTAATATTTTAATAACTTTTCAGGATTTTCTTTAACTGGCAACCTCTTTAAAATCACATGAAGATACAAATTATTGCTCAAAGATAAAGGCACCAAATCGTAATTTAAATGTAAACCGTAGGCCGTAAAGTTTACATAGGAAAGGTATATGAAATAGCAGAGAGAACAACGAGTGATTTGTGGACTATTACAGTACCGTAGTTCCACCTTAAATTTATGGCGCATAAGTCCAGATATTTTGAGGATTAATAACTCATCAATGCAATAAGATGAGTGTGCAAGGATTTTCACTTATTTTAAGTATTTGCACCAAAAAGGAGTAAATAAGGTTCATCTGCTCATTATTATTCAGTCAGAGCAGATGTCTTCTTTGGCAAAATAATAAAGGCTGCAGCCCATCAATGACCACTAAATGGCTGCAGCGATAAAATCACACAACAGTGTCAGGTGGCCCACCAGGAATAGCAGCGCTGACATCAGAGGAACGGTGCCCCCGGGGGGGGTGACTACAGATTGTTTACAGTTTCTACAGTATATCTGTAGCAAAATCCACCTATAAAAATTATTTCTTGTGTGTGGACCTACCCTTTATAAGGAGAGGACCTGTCAGCAGGTTTGTAAATTCTTAAAGGGAATCTGTCAGGTTTCTCCTATGTAATCTAAGGACATCATAATGTAGCGGTTAAAATACTGATTTCAATGATGTGTCACGTCTCCTGCTGTGTGCAGTTGTTTACCTAGATTAAAGGCTTTATCACCTGATTACTAGTGCTGTTACTAGCTGGTGCGCAGGTTTTCATCCAATTCCGCCCCTTCTGTGATAAGTAGCTCACTGTCTATAGACTATGTACACAGATAGCCTGGTGTGGGCGGTGTTAGATTTCTAGGCTCAGCTGATTTGCTAAATCTAAAAACTCTGTGTCAGAACCACTGTACCCAATAAACTAACTGAAACATCATTGGATTCAGGGTCTCTTTTTCTACACTATGCTGCTCTCACATGAGGTAGCAAAACCCTGGTCACAAATTCCCTTTAATTAAAGACATGGCTGTAATGATGTTCTGAAGCTGATTAACATTATAACTTTTCTGAATAAATTCATTTTGTTGTTCTTCTGTAATCAGCAATGAGGCACAAATACAGAGTGGCTGGACATTGCACCTGATCAGGTCCTCTAGTCGAAATTTCAAGCAGGCACCAGCATTGATGGGGGTGGCCCATGTGCAGAGCAATTTCTCAGCTGAAATATGTTATTGCAGGTTAATATATCGTGAGATTTTGGCCAACAACTTCCTTCCCACAGTAGGAGCATTGAAGATGGGCCATGGCTGGGTCTTCAAGCATAATAATGACCCAAAACATACAGTCAGGGCATTTAAGCAATGACTCTGTAAGAAACATTTCTAGGTCCTAGAGTGGCCCAGCCAGTTTCCAGACCTGAACTCAAATAGAAAATCTTTGGAAGCTGGAACTCAATGTTGCCCAGTGACAGCCCCGAAACCTGAAAGATCTGGAGAAGATCTGTATGGAGAAGTGGGCATAAATCCCTGCTGCAGTGTGTACACACTTGGTTAAGAACTACAGGAAATGTTGGACTTCTGTAATTGCAAACAAAGGTTTCTGTGACAAATATTATGTTCTGTTTTTCTATTTTATCAAACAATTTTTGTATGCAATAAAATGCAAATTAATTATGTACAAATCATACAATGTGATTTTCTGGATTTTTTTTAAAAAAGATTCTGTCTCTCACAATTGAAGTGTACCTACAATAAAAATTACAGATCTTTCCATTCTTTGTAGGTGGGAAAACTTGCAAAATTGGCAGGATATCAAACAATTATTTTACCCACTCTTTGTCTTCATACCTCTTCTTTTTTTCTTTGCTGTTGCAAAGTGTATGTACAGTGGCATGTAAAGGTTTGGGCACCCGTGGTCAAAATTACTGTATTGCAAACATTTAAGAAAGTTGAAGATGAAATTATCTCTAAAAGGGCTAAAGTTGAAGGTGGCACATTTCATTTGTATTTTAGGCAAACATATAGATAGATAGATAGATAGATAGATAGATAGATAGAGGCAAACATATAGATAGATAGATAGATAGATAGATAGATAGATAGATAGATAGATAGATAGTGAAGGGTTGACACACAGCTGCTTTCCCAGGTAGACACAGGAACCGTTCTGGTAGAGGATCACCTGCTGGTTTATTCATAAACCTTGGCATGATTCTGCAAAATAAACAGAGCCTTGCTGGCATAAAGGCCCCGTCACGCTGATTTTGTGATACATCAGCGATCTCGCCAGCGAGATCGCTATGTGTGACGGGATCAGCGACCGCCCCTCCTGCCGGTTATCGCTGATCGTGCTCGAGCGGCCTGGGCCGTTTTTCGATCGCTGGTCTCCCGCTGACCAGCGCGCATCGCTGAGGGTGGCAGCGAGAGACCAGCGATCAGCAACGCGGGACGCTGGTTGCTACTGTAAACGTTGGGTATCAAGGAGCCGCGCGACTCCTGGATACCGCTGTTTACCTTGGAAACCAGCGTGTACGCCGGTTTCCAAGGTAAACAGCGGGTATCCAGGAGTCGCGTGGCTCCTGGATACCCGACGTTTACATTAGAAACCAGCGTCGCTGGTCCTGATCGCTGGGGCCTAACGATGTCCCAGCGATCCCATCATGTCGATCGTTGGTGGGATCGCTGGGACATCGTTTAGTGTGATGGGGCCTTTATGGTAAACTAAACAAAACACAGTCAATATGAGTCAATTTCCTACAGGGTTCACCTGCAGTTAACCCGCATAGTTCTCAGCTCCTCCTGGAGCTATATGTGGGAGTTCCTGCTCTCCCAAGAGACACCACTGTCAGACTCTCATGACTCTGCGGGTGGAGATACGGTCGACCTCCTCCCACCCACACTATGAAGGTCCACTATAACCAGCCCATAACATAAGTTCCTATTAACCCACTCAGCACTTAGCGTGCTGGAGGCAAAAACACTCTGGTTTTACATCACTGACCGCTGTATGTGCAGTGATGCATATCTCCCCTCACACACTATGCCAGTGACCCTGTCACAATATATATATATATATATATATAGTTT
Source organism: Dendrobates tinctorius (assembly GCF_039654945.1). NCBI lineage: Eukaryota > Metazoa > Chordata > Amphibia > Anura > Dendrobatidae > Dendrobates > Dendrobates tinctorius. The sequence goes on from NW_027361675.1 coordinate 35,030,584, forward strand.
GCATTTTAAAAATTACAAAAAGGAAAATGTGCTGGTGCAAAAGTTGGGGCACGTTTGGAGATTTGTGTGCTCAGATAACTTTGACCAAGGTTTCAGACCTTAATTAGTCTGTTAGGGTTATGGCTTGATCACTATCATTAGGAAAGGTCAGGTGATGCAAATTTCCCAGACTTATAAGAACCCAACTTTCTTTAACCTTGTGCCAAAAATACAGCAGCCATGGGTTTCTTTAAACAGCTACCTAATACACTGAAAATGGAAATCCACAAAGCAGGGGAAGGCTATAAGAAGATAGCAAAGTGTTTTCAAGTTGCCTTTTCCTGAATTTGAAATGTAATTAAGAAATGGCAGTTAAAAGGAACAGTGGAGGTCAAGATAAGGTTTGGAAGACCTAGCAAATTTAGAAAAGTAGAATTGCAAGAAATTCAAATCAGAATCCCTGCATGACTGCAAAAAACATCCAGAAAGATTTTGCAGACTCTGGAGTTGTACACTGTTCTATTTAGAGAATCCGGCACAAATATGGAGTTCATGCTGGCCACAAATATGAAAACATCTCCTGCATCCTCACCATAAATTTCAGAGTAAGAAGTATGCAAAAGAACATCAAAACAAGCGTGATGCATTTTGGAAAAAAGTCCTGTGGACCAATGAGGTTAAAATAGAACTCTTTGGCCACAATGATCAAAGGTATGTGTGACGTAAAGGGGGCACAGAATTTCAGGAAAAGAACATCTCACCAACTATTAAGCATGGGGGTGGACCAATCTTGCTTTGGAGTTGTGTTACATCCAGTGACATGGGGAACATTTCAAAGGTAGAGGGAACAATGAATTCAATGACATTTCCACAAATTCTTGACGCAAACATAACACTATCTGTAAAAAAGCTGAAGTTGAAAAGAGGATGGCTTCTACAAATGAATAATGATCCTAAACACACATCAAAATGCACAATAGATTACCAAGTCACAACGTGAAGGATTTACAATGGCCCTCTGATCTGAACAACATTGAAAATCTGTGGCTAGACATTAAAATGGCAGTGCATGCAAGACGACCCAGGACTCTCACAGAACTGGAAGAATTTTCAAGGAAAGAATGTCCCCGCAGCCCTTAGAAACCCGATGTTTACATTGGTAACCAGCATGCAGCGTCGCTCATCGCTGGCTCCCGCTGCCACACGCAGCGATGCGCGCTGACCAGCGATGAAAAAATGGCCCAGGATGATCCAGCATGATCAGTGATACCCAGCAGGGGGGCTGATCGCTGCTGGATGTCACACACAGCGATCTCGCTGGAGAGATCGCTGATGTGTCACAAAATCAGCGATCTCGCCAGCGAGATCGCTGTGTGTAACGGGCCCTTTAGAAGCAATATCAGTTTTATGAGACTAGATGAAATGTCATTAAGCATGGGTCTACCCAAATAAATAAATAAATAAATAATAATAATGTTTGCAAAATGGTTTTACATAATGAAGCAAGATATGAGTCACTTCTGCAAATAAGGGATGTGGTCATTAGTGGTTGTAAGGTATCAAAAAAATCCTGTATGAGTAGGAAAGCTTCTGATCTGTGAATCCTTAGTGAAAAGCCTATCAAGTTTCCACTTGTTTGGATCTCGTGTAATGGAGGCTCCACGGTACATTGAGAGAGAAGCAATGGAGTAAATGGTGTGCAAATGCAGTGAATTTCAATCTTTTTGTGCCAAAACATATAACCTGTAGGATCTGACTTGCATGTAGATGCCCTAGTAGGCAGTCTAAAGCAAGATATAAGGGCTGTCTGAAACTACCGCAAATTAATTTCATACTAAGTGTCTGTTTAATTTAATAATCTAACTACTTTTCTAATATATTTCAATTAAAAATTCCACACCCCTCCCATTGTACTCTACCTTTCTTGGGCTTTTCCTTACCGAAGATGACAAGTTTGAGTCTCCCAGCATGCACTGACTATTCTTAAATGGATCATCAAGGAGCTGGGACTGCTGTCACTTACCACAGTTATGTCAATGCCATCTGCTGATGATGTCCTATTTCAGTAGTGTTGATCCAGGAGTGACCACAGCTTCTCTCATGCCACACTGCTTCTCTCCACACTGCTTATTTTTTCATTATGTCAATAACTGAAATGAGACATCATCAGGGAGCGATGATAGGGTTAATGATAACAATGTGATCACTTGAAGATGATTCATTTTAGGGTGATGATAGTACCTGTGGGGCGGCACCACTGTAGCTCATCCTGCTTCTATCACTTTACCCTGATGATTTTCAATTTCAGTGAACAAGTGTTGGGGACAAAATCAGTGTGGCTAGAAGATGTAGGGTGGCGTTAGAGAATCTGCAGTCACATCTCCATCACTGCTACTGAAACAGGATATCATGAGATGACAGCAGTGAAAGACCCTGTAGTAAGTAAAAGCTGCACCGCCCCTCATAACACTTCACTTAGGCTAGTTTCACACTTGCTTTTTTTTGCAGCGCGTTTTTCCCGCAAAAAAACGCATTGAAAAAACGCATACAAAAGCATACAACTGCTGCGTTTTTTTCAAGCATTTTTATGAGCATGCATGAAAAAAACGCAGCGTTTTTATGCGTTTGTATGCGTTTTTAGTGCGTTTTTACCGCGTTTGCGTTTTTTTCCAACATTAGGTGGCCCCTCACACTAACCCAAACCATGACTTTAATAACCCTAACCCTGACCCTAACCCTAACCCTGACCCTAACCCTGACCCTAACCCTTAACCAAACCATACTTAACCCTAACCCAAACCCTAAACCCTAACTAACCCTAACCCTAACCCTGACCCTAACCCTAACCCTGACCCTATCCCTTAACCAAACCATACTTAACCCTAACCCAAACCCTAACTAACCCTAACCCTAACCCTGACCCTAACCCTAACCCTGACCCTAACCCTTAACCAAACCATACTTAACCCTAACCCAAACCCTAACTAACCCTAACCCTAACCCTGACCCTAACCCTGACCCTAACCCTGACCCTAACCCTTAACCAAACCATACTTAACCCTAACCCTGACCCTAACCCTGACCCTAACCCTTAACCAAACCATACTTAACCCTAACCCTGACCCTGACCCTAACCCTTAACCAAACCATACTTAACCCTAACCCTAACCCTGACCCTAACCCTTAACCAAACCATACTTAACCCTAACCCTGACCCTAACCCCAACCCTAACCCTGACCCTTAACCAAACCATACTTAACCCTAACCCTGACCCTAACCCCAACCCTAACCCTGACCCTGACCCTAACCCTAAACCCCCTTAACTAACCCTAACTCTAACCCAAACCCCTAAATTCCATGGTTAAAAAAAAAAAACGCATGTGCAAAAAAACGCATACATGAGCATGCCAGTGCGCATGTATGCGCATCCATAGGCTATAATGGCCATTTTTAGCACAAAACATGCGCATATGTGCGCATGCGCTTTTTTGCAGGGCCAAAAAATGCAACATGCTGCGTCTGGAAAATCCAAACGCACACCCCAAAAAAACGCAGCGCATGAAAATCGCATACATGCGCTTACCAGCGCGCAGGTATGCGCACCCATGTTAAATATAGGGGAAAAACGCATGCGCAGGTATGCGTTTTTTTCCAGCGCTAAAAAACGCAAATGTGAAGCCAGCCTTAGGGGCGGAAAAAGAAGTAGTGGGCGTGACAGCAAAACCAGCACACCAATAAAGATCCATTTGAGACTACCCACTAGATAATGGGAGACGCAAACAAATCATCATCAATTGTAAAAGAAGACATACACAAAAAGTTAGAGAGTAAATTTTGCATTAATGAATGTTAGAAAAGTGCTTACACGTTTAGTATGAAATTTCAGAAAACTCCTTTAGGCTGTGTGCCCACGTAGCGATTTTTAATTGATTTTCGGCTCGAAAACGCAGCGAAAACGTTTAAAAATCGTGTACAGAACGCCCCCCATGCATTCCTATGGCATTCCGCACATGCTGTGCTAATGCTGCGCTTTTTTCCGTGGCGGAATCGCATCGCGGAAAAAATCGCAGCATGCTCATTCTTTTGTGCGGAATCGCAAAGAATTGCCGCGATTCCGCACCCATAGGAATGCATGAGAATCGCTTACTTCCCGCATGTGGCTATGCCCGCCATGCGGGAAGTTAAGCATCTCATGTGCGGTTGGTACCCACGGTGTGGAGGAGAGGAGACTGTCCTCCAGGCCCTGGGCACCATACCCCTGTAAAAAAAAGAATAAAAAATAAAAAATCGGGGTATATTTACCTTCCGGCGTCACGCGCTGCATTCCCGGCCTCAGCGTTCCCAGTAATGCCTTGCGGCAAGGTCCTGTGATGACGTGGTCTCGCGTGACTCTAGCGGTCTCGCGAGATCGCTATAGCAACGCGAGACTACATCATCACAGGTCTCGCAAGGCATTACTGGGAACGCTGAGGCCCGGGAATGCAGCTCGGGACGCCGAAAGGTAAATATACACCGATTTCTTTTATATTTTTAGCATTTTAACATTCTATCTTTTACTATTGATGCTGCATAGGCGGCCTCAATAGTAAAAACCTGGTCACACTTGTCAAACACTATGTTTGATGAGTGTGACCAACCTGTCAATCACTTTCCAAGCGATGCTTCAAATCGCTTGGCAAGTGCTTGAATATCGCACACGAAAATCGCGGCAAAATCGCAATCATAATTGCGGTAAAATCGCGGTGAAATCGCGGTGAAATCGCGCGGAAAAAAACGCGCGATTTCTGGGAAGGAGTCCGGTTTTTGGTGTGCGTTTTAACACGCACCGTGGGCACATAGCCTTAAAGGTGATTGGAATTGGTAAACTGTCCTTTATAGACCCCCTAACTACAGCTAACTAAATGTAATGGTCAGGGCTCAGCCTACTCACATTCCAACCATGATATTTTTGTGTTTGGAACTCTACTGCATTTATACTTTTACTTGTAATACATTACATGTCATACAAAAAGGGCTAAATCTGTCAAAGATGATGGCACAAAATTAATAAATATGAAAAAAGCCTCTACTTATAGCTTCTCTTTCTTTAAAAAGACCATTACAATTCACAACTTTTTTTCTTTCCAGAAAGCAGTTATAGAAGGCTGGAAACCAGTCTTCCACTCTCTAAACTTCTGTCTACATTGTATGTGTACAGATGTGTTTAACATTGCAGGCTAACCACTAAACAATGGTCCAGTTCCAGTCCCCACACATCCCCTGGTGGGACATGAGACAGCTTCTTCAGCAAACATACTGTGAAATATCATGCACAACATGCAATAATCTGTCACATTTCCATTCACTATGCTGTCATAATTACAGTTCTTATTAAAACCGTAATGAAAACAATATGTTATACGAGGAAAATGTAGAAAACATTCAATTTTCCTTCCGCTATAATGAATATGTAGGCACTCTAAGACCTCCTTCTTTTCCTCACAAGCCACCAAGAGAATCAAACCAACCACAAAGCCGTCTTGCAAAGCCAACCATTGATTTAAAACGCCAGTGTACTGCACACATTCCTCTTTAATCTGTGCCTTTTAATTTTGTTTCAGACCTAAAATCAGAGCTGGCTGACAACAGCCTGTCTTTGGAACAACCCCAAGTGGTCAGTCAAAAACTGAGAAGGAAAAGCTATAATTCAGTAAAATAAATATGTGCACTGAAACTTCATGACATGTAAAGTTGTTCTTACTTCTGAACTCAGGACAGAGTAACTGAGCAAAATCAAACATTCTGTGAACATTAGTTTGACCATATTCAGTACATATCGTATATGACGAATAAACTGAAGCCAGTCCTGAACTCATGTTTAAAGTTCATGCTGTACAATCACAACCAGCTACAGAGGCTACTTTACACTGAATGTGGCATATGATGCATTTAGTTTTATGCAATTTGAGAATATATAGTTAGTATTTGGGTAGAAATTTAAAGTTAATCTTCAAATAAATGTACAAACATATTTTCTCTTTCTCTAAATAGGTCCAACATTCTATGCTCATTAAATTCTTAATAGAGCTTTATAGTGATGAATCTTCATTTTCGCAAAGCTCCAAATTTCTTGCACAAACAGAATTAAAGAAGCACTGACATTTTTTAACATAACTGTGTCTTTGTCTGATTGTGATTATCTGTCACACTGTGAACTTCCCTTATACACGGTGTACCTATTTCCATGCAGATCAGCCTCAGCATCAGCTCTTCCTGGTGAGAGAACACTAAGAGGATCTTTACTTCTATATTCTCTTTGTAAATACTGTATATACTTGTGTATAAGCCGAACCCCCTAATTTTGTTCCAAAAAAAAAAAAAAAAAGGAAAACTTATTGACTCGCGTATAAGCCGAGGGTGCACAGTGAGTGGCCCCAGATAATGCTGCACAGTGAGTGGCCCCAGATGATGCTACACAGTGAGTGACCCCAGATAATGCAGCACAGTGAGTGGCCCCAGATAATGCTGCACAGTGAGTGGCCCCAGATAATGCTGCACAGTGAGTGGCCCCAGATAATGCTACACAGTGTGTAGCCCCAGATAATGCTGCATAGTGAGTGGCCCCTGATAATGCTGCTCAGTGAGTGGCCCCAGATAATGCTGCACAGTGAGTGGCCCCAGATAATGCTGCACAGTGAGTGGCCCCAGTTAATGCTGCACAGTGAGTGGCCCCAGATAATGCTGCACAGTGTGTGGCCCCAGATAATGCTACACAGTATGTGACCCCAGATAATGCTGCACAGTGAGTGGCCCCAGATAATGCTGCACAGTGAGTGGCCCCAGATAATGCTGCACAGTGAGGGGCCACAGATAATGCTGCACAGTGAGTGGCCCCAGATAATGCTGAACAGTGGGTGGCCCCAGATAATGCTACACAGTATGTGGCCCAAGATAATGTTGCACAGTGTGTGACCCCAGTTATACTGCACAGTGAGTGGCCCCAGATAATGCTGCACAGTGAGTGGCCCCAGATAATGCTGCACAGTGAGTGGCCCCAGATAATGCTGCACAGTGTGTGGCCCCAGATAATGCTACACAGTATGTGACCCCAGATAATGCTGCACAGTGAGTGGCCCCAGATAATGCTGCACAGTGAGGGGCCACAGATAATGCTGCACAGTGAGGGGCCACAGATAATGCTGCACAGTGAGTGGCCCCAGATAATGCTGAACAGTGGGTGGCCCCAGATAATGCTACACAGTATGTGGCCCAAGATAATGTTGCACAGTGTGTGACCCCAGTTATACTGCACAGTGAGTGGCCCCAGATAATGCTGCACAGTGAGTGGCCCCAGTTATGATGAACAGTGAGTGGCCTCATCATATTGCTGCTGCTGCCTCTGTTACAAAAAAAAAATCTGTATACTCACCTCCGTCGCTGCCCCCTGCTCATCAGCGTTGCGGTCTCTGCAGTGACGATCGCACCCTCTGACCTGAATGTCACTGCAGAGGACGCAAGACAGCAGAGCGCAGGGACAGGTGAATATGCCTCCCCCCGTTCATACTCACCCGGTCCTGGCGCTTGTCTCTGCAGCTCCCCTGCTTGTTCCATGTTGTCGGCGCTGCTCTCTTCCTGCTTCAGCGGTCACGTGGTACCACTCATTAAATATGCGCATATTTAATGAGCAGGTACCATTTGACCACTGAAGCAGGAAGAGAGCAGCGCCGACAACATGGAACAAGCAGAGGAGCTGCAGAGAAGGGTGAGTATGATCTGACACCCCCGCTCCCCCTCCCCCGCAGATCCCCTCGGTATATGACTCGTGGATAAGCCGAGAGGAGGACTTTCAGCCCAAAAAAATGGGCTGAAAATCTCGGCTTATACACGAGTATATACGGTACATTATAACTATGTGACAGGTACTGTGCCGTCATCATCATTATCTGTGATAATTAATTCTATACTCCCCGTGAAGAACTTTAGTGGTACAATTCATGCACATTTCATTATATAGGAAGTTTTGTTGATCGAGATAGTGAACCTGTTCAGAGAATATAAAGCCATGTAATTCCCAGGCCAGGGGGGACATCATGATATATCATGACCTAATGGTAGTAATGTATACAATTGTGTATATAATTTTCAGACAGAATGGAACAATTAAACTAAGTAATATTAGCTGAATTAAATATATGGAGGGACAAGAGTGAGGATGAATATATTAATAAAAAAACAAAAGTGCTAATTTACATTTTTAGATTAATTCTTTCTGAGTTCCTTAGCTCCTTCTAACTGAAGGACAGCCAAAATTTGATCATTTCAGTTTTGCATTGAAGAGAACTTGGAGTTCCAACCATATAATAAAAATAAGTGACTTTGCAATTTACTGCTTATTAAAAATCCTATCACTTTTCTAGAATGGAGGTATTTCTTAATTTTATTGTTCCCTGTTTATCGCTTAAGTTAGGCAAGGCGCGCAGAGCTTTCAAGCTCTTTACAGCCTATAAACGCTACCACGAAGATGGCTGGATCATTGGATCCAGGCAGCTTCAGTGCTACTGCATTCCTCCATTGCTGCAGAGGCTAGGGTCTCTCTACTTACAACAGCAGAGAGCACACAGTTCAGGCCAGCGTTGGTCCAAAATGTAGGAGCACTGCCCTCCACCTCTAGCAGAAAGCAAAAACGGCAGGGGAGCAGTGCACTCCTAAAAAGATGAGACATTCCTTTGAAATGTAATTCACAGTCTGGAAGCCTTGTCCTTGGGCTCTGAATGGTTTTGTAGCTAATCTCCATTCAAGTGAAAGAGGCTTACTCTCTCCAGTAGCAATATCATACATAGTCTATAAACAAGAGCAGCATTGTTTTGGGTTTTTTCAGTTTTTCTTCACCATATTATGTTGTTGTCATGACAATATATATGTACATATATATATAATATACGATGCAATATAGTGGCAGTAAAAAACTAATGCTGTAAGTTGGTTGTTAGACTTTTATTTAAAAGACTGTCAACTACTCTTTGCCTTCCAGCTCTTCATACTAACTGTAGTTATTTATGTGTCAAGGTCAGAATAATCCATGTATATTATATAGTGGCTGCACAAGAAGGAGAAGGAGAATAGAAGCAGCACTGGTAAATCGTACAGCTTTCTATGGGTGATTTGCCTAATGTTGTTTCTGAGCAGTATGTAGAAAGTGTCTCAGATTAAAGGCCACCATACACAGATTAATGTTGACCGAACCTGCCGACTTCAACAAGCAGTTAAGCTGATAGTCTAATGTGAATGGGGGACCCGGACAATTGATAATTGGGGTAGATGACGATCGGAAATGTTTGACTTTGGACTACCGATCGCTTTATTCTCTTGGAGACAAAAAATGTTTAGCAATGGCTTTTTCGTAAAGAACACAGAAGTGCTCAGTCGGATGAGGGCTTCTTTGTATGAGAGAGCTGTCTGAGATGGCTTTAAGCTAGTGATGGGTTGTTTGTGAACGATCCGGTACAAAGAGCCGGCTTCCTGCTGTGAACGATGGGAACCGGTACCACAGTGAGAGCCACTAAATTCTCTGAATGGCTCTCACTGGGTGTAAAATTACGGTGTTCAGCGGACGTAACTCCGACAACTTGACCCACACTCTACCCATTCATCAATTTAAATGGCTGAATGCAAGTAGGTGGGGTTTAGGCCATGGGTGGGTGGAGTTGAGGTCACATTCACATCATTTTATATATGTGATAACATATTGTAAACACATATTTAATAGGGATCCGTCTAGGATCCAAAAGAGTTGGCTCTTTTTGGAGAGCAGAGCAAAGAGAGCTGGACCACCAAAAAGAGCCAGACTGCATATCACTTCTTTCAGCCAAATGATCAGCTGAAGCTTTGTTCCGCCGATAGCCATATCATGTGTATGACTGACTTAAAATTTTACAAGTGGATGTCTCCTCCCATTAGCAGATTAACCACTTATATTATAAACAGCTATGTCCTGTTCCTTTAGCTGGACTCCAGAACACACAGGACATCCTATTATATGCATGACATCACAAGATTCTGAAGCCAATGTTAGTGTCTGCTGGGTCTGGGAAGGCCGTGTCTGCTGTGGCCGTGGATGTCAGATATCCATTTATAATTTCTGTGATGACAGTGGTTGTGACTTCTCACAACCATTCAAGGTGAGTGCATTCCCTTCTTTTTACTCAGGTGTGTTACCACAGGTAAACACTATTGTGTGCTTTTCTTCTGTCTCTCCTTCCAGTACTTCTGCCTTAAAAGATCTGGAAGATGGAGGCTTGCATAAAGGAGTTGTGTGAAGTGACAGATACAATCCTTGCCGATGTACAGAGTCTAAAGATTCGCTTTGCAAGCCTGCAGGAACCTACCAATCACAATTTGCAAATTTTTGGACAATCTCAGGATTTACGAGCCAGGATTGAGGCCCTAGAGAAAAGAGTCCAGGCTACAGCCATAACCCCGAGTTCTGGGATCCCCAAGTTACCCCCTTTTCGTTTTCACGGTGAATGTGAAAAATTCAGGGGATTTATTAACCAATGCAATCTGTTTTTCTCTGCAAATGCTTCACAATTTCCCACTGAACGATCCAAAGTGCTTACTATAATCATGTTACTCTCCAACAAGGCTCTGATGTGGGCAAACCCTCTGATTGAGACTGAGGATGAATGTTTAAATTATCTTGATGCTTTCATTTCAGCCATGGGGCAGGTGTTTGATGACCCTAACCGAGGTGCAACAGATGAAGCAGCAATGTTAACTTTGTGCCAAGGTAAGCGCTCAGTAGCCGAATATGCCTTGGATTTCAGGAGATGGGCTCTCGGTACCACTTGGGACAGTTCCACCAAAAAAATCTATTTTTCGGAAAGGGTTGTCTCCTATGGTTAAGGATGAACTGGCTCGTGCCGACCCTCCCACAGCATTAGGTGACTTTATTAACTACTGCATCTGTATTGATACTCGTCTTACTGAACGCAGACAGGAGAGATGGTTCGAAAATAATCGCACTAACGTTTTCGAACGTTCCTTCCCGGCTAAGGAACCTTTGAGTAGGATCACACGGGAACCAGAACCTGAACCCATGCAGGTGGACTGTGTACAGAGACGGGTTAGTGATGCACGCAAAGAACATCGCCTAAAAGAGAACCTATGCTTCTACTGCGGTAAGTCAGGGCACTTCATTATAAACTGCCCAGCTGTTCCCGTAAGACTACTGCGGCAGTCATTCACTGTGAGTGTTGCGAGAGGAGATCTGTCATGTCTGAGCCTCAGGCTCCAGAAAGATCTGCAGCCATAGATATTGATTTCTCGGACTTAAATTCCGATATTTCTGAGGCCAATGACTGTAAATGCTGCAATTTTTCAAGTTTCCTCAGCGGTGTCTCAGCTGAGCTGTAAGAAGAACAATTCTCACTGCTTTCTTTCCATCAAGCTCTGGGTTGACTCAGTCTGGGTGTCTAGCTTTGCTATCATCGACTCAGGGGCAAGCAGCAATTTTATGGATATCTCCTTTGCTCAGAAACATGGGATACGTTCAGTGAAGAAGGCTACTCCAGTACAGATGGAGACCGTGGATGGCTCCCTGCTGACCTCTGAACCAGTGGATCAGGAAACGGAGCCTTTGAAGGTCCTTAAGGGAAAGATCATCAGGAAAAACTATCTTTTACAGTTGTGGCCAAAAGTATTGACACCCCTGCAATTCTGTCAGATAACACTCCGTTTCTTCCTGAAAATGATTGCAAACACAAATTCTTTGGTATTATCTTCATTTAATTTGTCTTAAATGAAAAAACACAAAAGAGAATGAAGCAAAAAGCAAAACATTGATCATTTCACACAAAACTCCAAAAATGGGACAGACAAAAGTATTGGCACCCTCAGCCTAATACTTGGTTGCACAACCTTTAGCCAAAATAACTGCAACCAACCGCTTATGGTAACCATCAATGAGTTTCTTACAATGCTCTGCTGGAATTTTAGACCATTCTTCTTTGGCAAACTGCTCCAGGTCCCTGATATTTGAAGGGTGCCTTCTCCAAACTGCCATTTTTAGATCTCTCCACAGGTGTTCTATGGGATTCAGGTCTGGACTCATTGCTGGCCACCTTAGAAGTCTCCAGTGCTTTCTCTCAAACCATATTCTAATGCTTTTTGAAGTGTGTTTTGGGTCATTGTCCTGCTGGAAGACCCATGACCTCTGAGGGAGACCCAGCTTTCTCACACTGGGTCCTACATTATGCTGCAAAATTTGTTTGTAGTCTTCTGACTTCATAATGCCATGCACACGGTCAAGCAGTCCAGTGCCAGAGGCAGCAAAGCAACCACAAAACATCAGGGAACCTCCGCAATGTTTGACTGTAGGGACCGTGTTCTTTTCTTTGAATGCCTTTTATTCTCCTGTAAACTCTATGTTGATGCTTTTGCCCAAAAAGCTCTACTTTTGTCTCATCTGACCAGAGAACATTCTTCCAAAACGTTTTAGGCTTTTTCAGGTAAGTTTTGGCAAACTCCAGCCTGGCTTTTTTAGTCTCGGGGTAAGAAGTAGGGTCTTCCTGGGTCTCCTACCATACAGTCCCTTTTCATTCAGACGCCGACGGATAGTACGGGTTGACACTGTTGTACCCTCGGACTGCAGGGCAGCTTGAACTTCTTTGGATGTTAGTCGAGGTTCTTTATCCAACATCCGCACAATCTTGCATTGAAATCTCTTGTCAATTTTTCTTTTCCGTCCACATCTAGGGAGGTTAGCCACAGTGCCATGGGCTTTAAACTTCTTGATGACACTGCGCACGGTAGACACAGGAACATTCAGGTCTTTGGAGATGGACTTGTAGCCTTGAGATTGCTCATGCTTCCTCACAATTTGGTTTCTCAAGTCCTCAGACAGTTCTTTGGTCTTCTTTCTTTTCTCCATGCTCAATGTGGTACACACAAGGACACAGGACAGAGGTTGAGTCAACTTTAATCCATGTCAACTGGCTGCAAGTGTGATTTAGTTATTGCCAACACCTGTTAGGTGCCACAGGTAAGTTACAGGTGCCGTTAATTACACAAATTAGAGAAGCATCACATGATTTTTCGAACAGTGCCAATACTTTTGTCCACCCTCTTTTTTATGTTTGGTGTGAAATTATATCCAATTTGTCTTTAGGACAATTCTTTTTGTGTGTTTTCATTTAAGACAAATTAAATGAAGATAATAATACCAAAGAATTTGTGTTTGCAATCATTTTCAGGAAGAAACTGAGTATTATCTGACAGAATTGCAGGGGTGTCAATACTTTTGGCCACAACTGTATGCTTATCTCTTCTCCCCACCTTCCCATTATTCTAGGGCTCCCATGGCTGCAGGCTCAGAACCCTACAATTAACTGGGAGACCAAGGAGCTACACTTTCCGGAGAAACAGATGAGTCCAGAAGTTTCAGCTTGCTCTGTTCCTAAAAGGACCGTGTCAGTCCCTGAACTACCAGCTGTATACCAGGAGTATGCGGACATGTGTGACAAGAACGCTGACCTGCTTCCCCCTCACCGTCCATACGATTGTCCAACTTGAATTATTGCCTGGAGCAGAGATACACTTTGGTAAGATCTACCCCCTGGCAGGGCCCGAGCTAAAGGCTTTGAAGGACTATATAGACGAAAATCTAGCCAAGGGCTTCATACGCCACTCTTCATCTCCTGCAGGTGCACCCATCTTTTTTGTGCAGAAGAAAGATGGAACTCTTAGACCCTGCATAGACTATCGGGAACTCAATAAGGTGACAATTAGAAACCGTTATCCATTGCCATTGATCCCTGAGTTATTGGAGAGTGCGGCATGGCAAAATTTTCTCTAAGCTGGATCTCCATGGGGCCTATAATTTAGTTCGTATTAGACCTGGGGATGAATGGAAGACTGCATTAAGGTCACGCTACTGACACTTTGAATATCTAGTCATGCCATTTGGTCTGTGTAACGCCCCAGCCACTTTCCAACACTTAGTGAATGACATTTTCAGGGATCACTTAGATACTTTGGTGGTGATTTATCTGGATGACATTTTAATTTTTTCTAATTCCACAGAGAAACATCATGGACATATGAGAATGGTCTTAGAACGCCTAAGACAGAACCATCTTTACATCAAACTTGAAAAATGTGAATTTCACAGGACCGAGATTCAATTTCTGGGGTATGTAATGTCTACACAAGGCATTAGTATGGATGGAAGCAAGACCCAAGCCTTCAAGAATTGACCAGTTCCTAGGAATGTGAAAGTGCAGCGCTTCATCGGGCTTGCCAATTTCTATAGGCGTTTTATTAGGAATTTCTCTGAGGTAGTGTCACCTATCACACAACTTACCCAGAATGAGTCTAGCTTCACTTGGACCCCCTCAAGCCCAAGAAGCATTTTCCCTTCTAAAGGATAAATTTACCACAGCACCTATCCTAGTGCATCCCAACCCCGAACATGCCTTCATAATAGAGGTGGACGCTTCAGACTGTGCCATCGGAGCTATACTCTCTCAGAGAACAGGTGAGAAGAATGTCTTGCATCCCTGTGCTTTATTTTCCCAGCGGTTGTCTGCGGCTGAGAGGAACTACGATGTGGACAATAGAGAATTGTTGGCCATTATTGCCGCCTTCAAGGAATGGAGACACCTTCTTCAGGGTGCTGCACAGCAAATAGTCGTCCTGACAGACCACCGTAACCTTGAATGTATCAGGTCAGCTAAGTGCCTGACTTCTCGCCAGGCTCGTTGGAATCTTTTTCAAAACCAGTTTAATTTTGTAATCTCTTATAGGCCAGGATCGCGCAATGGAAACGCTGATGCACTCTCTAGGATTCATGCAACAGAGACCCGTCCACTCACTCCTCCTAAGACTATTCTTCCTGACTCTAGATTCCTGGGAGTGATTCATAATCAAGACCTACTTAAGGACATCAAGCAAGCATATCCTTCGGATTCTTTGCTGGCACAACCTCCAAGGGACGTACAGTAAGTATTGTCTATAAGAATAAAGTGTGGATTCAGGGGCAACGCCTGTATATACCTGAAACGGTCAGATTAAGAGTATTGCAACCCATCCACGATTCTAAGATAGCTGTGCATAGAGTTCTAAAGACACAAGAATTTCTTTCTCGTTTCTTTTGATGCCCACTTACAGAAAGGACGTTCTAAATTACGTCACTTCATGCGAAGTCTGTGCAAGATGCAAAACACCACGCTCCTCGCCAACGGGTCTATTGCAATCCCTTCCCACCCCATCCCGCCTGTGGGGATCCATTTCTATGGACTTCATTGTGGAGTTACCAACCTCTCAAAGGAAGAATACCATTCTAGTGGTCTGGGATCGGTTAACAAAGGCAGCTCATTTTATTCCCTGTGTCGGCTTACCCACTGCAAGACAGATACCAGATTTAATTATTCAGAATGTGTTTCGCTTGCATGGAGTACCGGATGAGGTCATTTCAGATCGAGGGGTGCAATTCACTTCAAGGTTTTGGCAGAATTTCTGTGCTGCATTGGACATTAAAGTAAACCTTTCTTCTGCTTTTCATCCCCAGACTAATGGACAGACAGAACGGACCAATCAGACCCTGGAGCAGTATCTCCGCTGCTTTACCTGCCACCTACAGGATGATTGGGTCGATCTACTTCCACTGGCTGAGTTCTCCTATAACAACTCTCAGAGCGCTACCACTAAGCAGTCTCCTTTTTACGCCAATCTAGGTTATCATCCTAACATTCTTCCTCGATTTCCCGTAGATACGCCCTTGCCGGCTGTGGCTGAAAGAATCACGTCTTTACAAAAGAATATTGATCTTTTAAAGGAAAATCTGGAATTGGCTCAAGAAAAGTATAAGAAAGTAGCAGATAAATTTCGTAAATCTGCACCAGCTTTCAAGGTAGAAGACTTGGTCTGGCTGTTAACCAGAAGTCTTAAGTTAAAAATCCCATCATCCAAATTGGGACATAAGTACATTGGACCCTATAAAATCAGTAAAATTATAAGTGCCGTTGCTTGTCGTCTTCAACTACCCTGAACTATGAGAATCCACCCTGTCTTTCATGTTTCCCTACTAAAGGCAGCAACACCCAACACGTTTCCTGGACGTTCTTCTCCCCGCCCTGACCCAGTGCTGGTCGATGGTCAGGAGGAATTTTTGGTGGAAAGGATCCTGGATACCAGATTGTACAGAAATCAGTTACAATACCTGATTAAATGGCAGGGCTACCCAGTTGAAGACAACTCATGGGAACCAGCCAATAACATTAATGCTCCTCGCTTACTCTGCCAGTTTCATCAGAGGTACCCAGACAAGCCTGGTCTGAGGTCATCCGGAGGCTGTCCCTAAGGGGGGAGTAATGTAAGGTTCTCAATCCCTTTGGACATGTTTTTGAAACTTAGGTTTTTCCGTCGGCCAATTTGCTTTCTGTCCTGCTGCAGCTATCTTGCCTTCAGTTAGTATGGAGTTTCCAGCTGTTATGTTCCTGCCCTGATTCTCTCCCTCTTGCTTTTTAAGCAGCCTCAGATGATCCATCTGTGCTTCAGAATCAAGTCTGCTGTTAGCCTGTGACCTGGCTCCTAGAAGCCTTGGACTTGGTACTCCAGCCACCGCCTGCTAATGAACTTGGGAACACTTGTGTATGCTTGAAACTTGCTGCCTGCTAAATCCACAGTTACAAGGGAAGTAACAGAGAGAGACCCTGAACCTGTTGTGGAACTTCTGCTGTGCTAAAAGTTTACTCTGACCTGCTGTGTCTCCTGCCTTGTATCTGCAAACTGTGTGAACCCTTTTGATTACTTGTATGAAGTAATACAAGTCCTTTCTAATCGTACCTGTGTCTCCTGTGTTTTCCTCGCACCCAGGCACAAGACGCTATATGAACTATTCGCTTTACAGCACATTTAGCAGTAGTCAGCATCAGGAAAAGTTCGACCTCATGGTTAAAGTGACGGAAAGTGTTTGTCTGATTTGCAACTAACTGATTAAAATCTTCCAACTTTTGAAGAACAAAAACAGGGACAAATGCATGTAAAAAATTTAAGCTACCTTTCTAAGTGCAGAATCAAAGCTTTTATGTACTATAAAAACCACATTAAATCATGCTAAAAATGCATCAAATAAGGGGGAAAATGAATAAAAAAAATAAAAGCAAACACACAATAATCAGAGAAGAATGTTACTGCATTGTGTGATGCAGATAACTGCAGAAAATGTGCAGAAAAAAGCAGCATTTATGGTACATGTGAACACGGCCTCAACGTTACATTTTTATTCGTTTAATAGAGAGGAAAAATTAATCACAGATTTTTTTTACACCATCCAATCACCATAAATAACTTGATTGCTGTGTTGTGCAGTTACGATTACAGGAAGACTAAATATGTCCATTTTATTGGCGATTTTTGTTTGTTTGTTTTTTCAAGTGCATTAAAAATGACATTGCTTTTAATTTTGTTTTAGTAATTTTATTGGAAAAAAAAATCATTCTTATTTTATTTTCCTTCTAGAATACAGGGGCATAAAAATACATTGCTATGTACAGATGTATTCTCTATGTACCAGTATAGTCTGCTTGTGGGTTCGAAGCTTTCAATGCAGCTTCAAATGCAGCAAATTCTCCTACTTGCATAATTGTTGGATGTGGCTCATAAGCTCTTGCAGCTGCCTGCAATGATAGAGGTTGTGGGTTTGAGTCCCAGGGAGAGCAGATCACACAAAAAGAATTACTTAATCAATGTAATTGTGCGCAGAGAGATGCCGGCCCTGCCCCCTGAGGTGGAGGAGCTACAGAGCAATGAAAAAAAGATGCAGAGAGAATACATTGCACAGGGAGAGTTTTAGATGTCAGGATAAAGCCCTTATGTGTCAGGACAGTGGGACTGACCCTCAAATCAGGACAGTTCCATTGAATCTGGGACAGACGATTGGGAGCTATGCTGATTCACTGCTCATTGGGCTGCATTTATGAAGTAATTTACAATGCTTGTGATTTATGGTAAAATAGGTTACAGTAATCGATTTTCCCATTGTACTGAAGCCTCTTGATAGGAAAATTAATGATTCCAAGCTAAATCCTGCAGATGTAAGCACAAGGCTCCATTTGCCATTCCGATGCTGTAGAGCATCATCTTCCTCTCATATTTGGTACATCTCAACCTCACGTTTTTTAGCTCACTATAGAAAAGTGAAAGGAAAAACTGCATCCCCGAGAGAAATCAACTGGTTTGCTAATCATATATATTTGATTAAAGACTTATAATTTCATCTAATGTCACTTCTTGGGTTTTTCTCAGAGCTGATAGATCCTCTTTAAAGATAACTTTTAAGTAGTTGACAACCCATGCAACCTTTATTTGGTAGAATTAAACAGTTCATAAACCTAACCCTGTTAGATAACAATAAGGTGCCTCTATCAAACCACTTTTTCTTTAAGCAAAATATACGAACTTGACTAAAGCCAGTTAACAAAACATGTGTTATAAGCATGCTGGGGAGGGAATCAGAACTTACCAAGGAGCTTTAATGGAAAAACACCCTGCTCCAAACAGGTAAGGACTTCACATAGGAGGGGAAAAGGCAAAACAAATTAGATAAAGAAACCCTTTCAACATACATTATTTAAATCATGTTAAGTAGGTGGCTGCTGAAAAACAGCTGAATTATGACACATCTGTACAACATAAACCTTTTAAATAATGATACAATTCTGAAGATGTCTAGTTCTACATACCGTACATGTCAATAAGAGGGAGTCCCATTCTGTCATTGGAAACATGTCTTTAAAGGGAACCTGTCACTTGATTCATGCGGCTAAACCGTGAGCAGCATGCATCAGAGCCTTGCTGCAAATTTGCAGCCAATTAAGTCTTTCTCTGAAACACGCCAACCTTTCAGAGAAAATATAGTATAAAGATCCAGCCTGGAGAGTTGAGATGAATCCGATGCAGCATCTCCCTGCCCACTCCATGTGACTAAAGGCCCCGTCACACTAAGCAACTCACCAGCGATCCCGACACCGATATGACGGTGTCAGGATCGCTGGTAAGTCGCTATGTGATCGCTGGTGAGCTGTCACACAGACAGCTTCACCAGCGATCAGCACAGCGATGCCGAGCGCCTGGCATCGCTGGCTATCGCTGTAGAAAATAGAATCAAAATAAAAAATATAGTTATTCTCACCTTCCGACGTCGCGTTCAGCCATCCTGCCTCTCTCCACGCTCCGGTCCCAGTGATCCTTTGCACGAATGACCGCGAGATGTCACGGTCTCGAGGGATAACAAAGTCTCGCGGTCATTCGTGCAAAGGATCACTGGGACCGGAGCGTGGAGAGAGGCCGGAAGACTGCGCGGGACATCGGAAGGTGAGAATAACTATATTTTTTATTTTTTTTTATTATTTTTTTACACCTGATCGCTGGTCTCCCGCTGTCACACACAGCGATGCGTGCTGGCCAGCGGGAGACCAGCGACCAAAGAAATGTCCAGAGATTTCTTCCAGCGATCAGCGATACCGGCAGGGGGGCCGCTCGCTGATCGCTGTCACACACAGCGATCTCGCTGGTGAGATCGCTGTTACGTCACAAAAGTTGTGACTCAGCAGCGATCTCGCTACCGAGATTGCTTAGTGAGACGGGGCCTTAACAAGTCTGTCCCACATATCCACAAGGGAAGAAATTTGTCAATCAACTGGAGTAAAGAGGGGGGAAGAAGTTACATCAGACTTATCTCTTCTCTCCTGACTGGGTCTTTCAAGCGGATCTGTCAGTAGGAACAACCCTCCTAAGTTGTCGAGCAACAGAAAAACCCATATTTTTCATAATATGTAAATAGGTTAAGCTCTATGAGCAAGAGACATGTCTCCAAGAGGATCTGCATCCAGACTTATTGTAAATGAAAAGGTGCATTATCACTGTGAGACATGTAATGACTGAAGGCCCCCTGATCTAAACGTCTCACATTGGTAACGCTTTCATTTATAGTAAACTCTGGAGGCTGATTGTCATGCAAATCAGTGTCCAGACCATAGTTCTTAAATGCTCATTTCCATATAAATAAAAACATGGATATCTCTGGAAGAAGACATAAGATTGCAGATATCAATATATTATTTTATTCACCTTTCTATGACCTGCATGCCCATGTACACAGCTTAAAATGGTTGATCGTATTGAAAGATTCCTTTCAGACCACTTTCTCTCTAAAATGCCAGAGTATTTGGGAGAGTAATATAAGTGTCTGCAATTATGCAATCAGTATTCGATTCATGCTGTGTGGGCAGCATGAATCAAGTAACAGGCTCCATACAAGAATTATTGTAGCTCTAGAAAATAATGTCCAGATTAACATCCAAGTTGGAGTCTTAGAATAAACCTATAAAATACATAGTGACTGCAATAAAGTCACTGGAAATATGCTGAAGTGCCATGCACACCAATTGTCCAGGAACAGTGCCTTTCAGGGAATGACATATATGGGCTATAGTTTAACTGATTTTCTTTAGGTATGGTCATTGCACATGAAAACTAATTATTATAACTGAATGGCAGATATTCTAATGTATATACATCATTAAAAATAAAATAGTATGAATACAGATTTCTCTGGAGAGTTATTGGGGGACAAGGGAATGTTGTATTCATTTGTTTGAATGGAAAAAAAATCAAATCCTCGAAAGAAGATGACAACTTTATTGTATTTTTTGTATAACAATAATATATAATGATACCATGTAGCATTAAAAAATCTCTGTGTTCTACTGATCTCTCTTTGTAAAAACTTATTGTGTAGTTTTCTTAATAAAAATGATTTAATTAAAAAAAAACAACTACGAGTAGTTTTCATTCTCAGGAATAGTGGATTACCAACAATCAGAATATGATAGTATATCCTAAAAATATTACATACATTTCTAAACTGGGAAAATTTCTGTAGTATTTAAAATGTTTGCGCCATAATAAACTACAGAAAAAAAATCTATATCACTTTTACTGGTATCTCTACTTTTTAAGGCCCCGTTACACATAACGATGTTCCAGCGAACCCACCAACGATCCGACACGATGGGATCGCTGGGACATCGTTAGGCTGATCGATGGTGAGCTGTCACAAGACAGCCCCTCCAGTGATCAGGACAAGCGATGCTGGATGCTGGTTTCTAATGTAAACATCGGGTATCTAAGAGCCGCGGCCGGTTTCCAAGGTAAACAGCGGGTATCCAGGAGCCGCGGCTCCTGGATACCCGATGTTTATATTAGAAACCAGCGTCTCTGATCGCTGGTCTCTCGCTGCCACACGCAGCGATGCGTGCTGACCAGCGGGAGACCAGCAATTGAAAAATGGCCCAGGCCCATCGAGCACGATCAGCGATACCTGGCAGGGGGGCCAGTCGCTGATCCCCGTCACACACAGCGATCTCGCTGTGTGTGACGGGGCCTTTACTCTCTGTTTCAACATTTTTCAGGGGTAAATGTTTACAGCTTTTTACATTTACTAATTAGCCTAATGACTGAAACTTCAGTGGCAAATAACATTCAGTGTTGTATACCATTTATTATAAGCTCACATGATCAGATAGTCAGTAGTCAATGTCAACCTGTAGAAAAAGCTGCTAAATATTTTACTATGATTGGACAGGAATAAAAAGATTTAAAGGATATTATTTTCCCCATGTACTAAATGACTGGGTCAAACAGGATTTTGGTGGTGCTTATTCTTTATTGTGTAAGCATATTGTAAGGAACTTTCAATTTTCAAATTTCCCATCTTCTTGGTCATATCAAATTGTGCTATGACAGCTATTTAGTTGATAAGTAGTTTAAAATATCTCTAAGAAAAAGAAATAAAGACAGTTTCAGGAGATTGCATATTTGGGGCTATGAACTGTATTGTCTGCAACCAATATCCGCATCTTCTAGTTGAAATGGACTTCTATAAGCCAGAAAATGTATATGAAAGTAGTCAAGTGCGGTCCAACAGTCCTAAAGAGGAAACGTGTGCAGTACTTGATAAGGAGAGCCCAAAAAGAGCACTCAAAATCACTTATCTGGAGAATCGTTGACTGACACAGTTCTTCTCCAGAAGCACTATAGACACAACATTTTCAGAAGGACTGTGGTAGATGGGAACAGAACCACCAACTCTGTTTTTACATGCCATTATTTAAATTAGTACTCTTTGATGTTAGTTTTTATCTTAAATGGGTAATACGTGACTTACACACTAATGACCGATTCTTAGGATAGGTCATCAATTTGAGATCAGTGGTAGTCCAACATCTGGCTACCCCACCGATCAGCAGACATCTGCTTCAGCATTGGCAGGATTTAAGCAATATGCTGAGTGGAGCACAGCTCCATACATTGATTACATTGATTGCTGCTGAGTAAAGCCCCTTTCTCACATAGCGAGATCGCTAGCGAGGTCGCTGAAGCGTCACCGATTTTGTGACGCAACAGCGATCTCGCTTTGTGTGACACGCAGCAGCGACCGGCCCCCCCGCTGGATACTACTGATCGTGCGCGAAAGGCCTGGGCCATTTTTTCATCGTAGGCGTTCCGCTGGCCAGCATGCATCGCTATGATTGACGCCGACGAGCGATCTCTTCAGCGACGCAGAACTCAGGACACAGGCTGGAATCATTCAGAAACGCTAATGTGTGACAAGGTACCAATGATCGCCGAGGATCAATGGACGGTTGCTGCATCGCTGAAGAGATCTGCCTGTTTGGCAGCTTACTAGCGACCATTTAGCAACGAACCAGCGATCTTTACCAGGTTGTATCGTTGTCGGGATCGCTGGTGTGTCGCTAAGTGTAACGGGACCCTAAAACAGTTAATAATCTGTTCAAGTGAATGGAGATACTAATATGTCACAAGCATGTAAGTCACTGACAATCCCTTTATCTGCTGCCTTGAATTATAAAACGTTAAAACTATAGACCGTGAAACAACTTCAGTACATGTGCTCCCTTGAGAACCTGCAATCTGCAATCAGTAATCAGTGTTATAGGATCACTTGACCTCATGGCAACCAATCAGCTCTAATATTTCCAACACAAGATAAACAAATTAAGAGAAGAGACTTAATTGTTAACAAAACAATAATGAGTTATTACCATGTAAATGGTCAAAATCATAATCAAATTTTTAAATAATTTTCCCATTTTTGTAGTCATCCATCGGGGGAAATAGATGGGAGTACAGGTAAAGTTAAACCTATGAGGTGTTTATAAATTTATTACCCTGGTTGTAGACTAGTGTGAAAGTTGCAAATATGGACAAAGCCTATAACAGGTCAAACACCTCAAACGGCAACTGCTATTTCAACAAACATTTATGGAGTGACATACAAAATGTTTTGATACAAAACCTAAGAATGCAGTCCAGTCAGCTTGGGATGGAATATCTGTTTGCAGTTGGCAGCTGTTAGTTGACTCTATGCCACACAAATGTAAAGCAGTATTTGAAATAAAGGTTATATACAACTAAACATTAGTTGAGTGATTAACCCCTAGCAACTGTGCCAATTTTAACTTTAAAGGGAACGTGTCACCTCATTTTTCGCATACAAGCTACAGCCACCACCATTAGGGGCTTATCTACAGCATTCTATAAATCTGTAGATAAGCCCCAGATTTAACCTGAAAGATAAGAAAAACAAGTTAGATTATACTCACCTGGGGGGGCGTTCCGATCCGATGGGTGTTGCAGGTCCGGGTCTGGTGCCTCCCATCTTCACGCAATGATGTCCTCTTCCTTGCTTCTGTCGCGGCTCCTGTGCAGGTAATTTGCCCTACTGAGGGCAGACTAAAGTACTGCCGTGTGCAGGCCTCTCTGACCTTTCCCTGCGCACTGCAGTACTTTGCTCTGCCCTCAACAAGGCAAAGAATTACGCCTTCGCAGGAGCCGCGACAGAGGCAAGGAAGAGGACATCATCGCATGAAGATGGGAGGCGCCGGACCCGGACCTGCGACACCCATCGGACCAGACCGCCCCCCCAGGTGAGTAGAACCTAACTTGTTTATCTTATCTTTCAGATTATATCGGGGGCTTATTTACAGCATTACAGAATGCTAATATCACCACCCACAGGAGGTAAAGTTTATCCTGCACTTAGGTATTGTTTACATATGACCGGCGTTTTTACTGATATTGTACTTTGGAGTTTTGGTGTCGGATTGCTACCAAAGCTTGCTGTTGCAAAGCAATCAGTGGGGTTCCTTTAGTCTGTGCAACCTCCTATTAGCAGACATGTGGGGGGTGGTGTCCTCATTTGGGTTTCCCACCTTTTAAATTTCGATGTGATATATGTAATTTTTCTATTGAATAAAGATGGTAATTTTTTGCTAAATTGGGTTCATGTTTCTTTCGGATATATTTAACTCTTTGTGAACTCAGGGATGGGTCCATTATTTAGTAAGGGGCTAACAAAGTGTGTTTAATACACGATGTGTTTGAATATGCTCTGTTTTTGGACTTCAACATTTTTGTTAAAAGCATTAGAGAATGCTGTAGATAAGCCCCTAATAGCAGCGGCCGCAGCTTATATGTGAAAAATATAATTAGACTTACTGGTAATTCGGTTTCTAGGAACCTTCCACGACAGCCACCTTGGAGGTTGTCTTCCCGCCCTAATAGGGGAAAGGAACACAAAGAGGTTAAACAACCCTCCCCTTCCTGCTACCTCAGTGTTTTTTCTGGACATACTAGTATGAATAGTTACCACCAGTACAGCAGGAATCATCAGGTAAATATATCATATAGGGAGGGCAATTAGTGCTGTCGTGGAAGGTTCCTAGAAACCGAATTACCAGTAAGTCTAATTCTATTATTTCTAGTCACCTTCCACGACAGCCACCTTGGAGTCATGCCAAAATTAATTTATTAGGGAGGGACTACGGCTTGTAAGATGCGTCTGCCGAATGTCAGATCCATGTTGAAATCCAGTCTATAGTGTCTAGTAAAGGCGTGCACAGAGGACCAGGTGGCCGCTCTGCATATCTGCTCCGAAGACGTATTTCCCCTTGCTGCCCAGGACGTAGCGACTGATCGAGTGGAGTGGGCTTTTAACAACTCTGGAGGAGAGAGATGTCTTGAAGAATATGCCAAAGAGATGGACTGCTTGATCCAGCCCACTATCGTGTTCTTTGCCGCCTTCTTCCCTTTATTTCTTCCTGAATACTGAAGGAACAGGTTCTGATCGATTCTCCAATCCTTGATTGCTTCGAGGTAACGCAGAACTACCCTGTGGACATCCAGGGTATGAAATTTCGCTTCCTTCGGGTTAGAAGGATTTGGGCAAAATGAGGGCAACACGATATCCTGGATTTTATGAAAGTCTGACACCACCTTGGGCATAAAGGAGGGGTCTAGGTGTAGTACTATACCATCTGAATTGAGTAGGAGATAAGGTTCCTGTACTGAAAGGGCCTGTAGCTCCCCCACCCATCTAGCTGAGGTGATTGCCACAAGAAACACTGTTTTGAGTGTGAGCATTTTTAATGGAATTTCTGACAGGGGCTCAAACAGGGCCAATGTTAGGCTATTGAGTACTAAATTAAGATCCCAGGGAGGAACCCGATCAGGGAGCGAAGGGCGAATTCTGCCTGCCGCTGTCATGAACCGCTTGACCCAGCGGTGTTTGGCTAGGTCTTGGTCAAAAAAGGAACTTAGGGCAGATACCTGTACCTTTAACGTACTCGGAGTAAGCCCTAGATCTAACACTTTCTGTAGGAAGTCTAGTATTTGGGCAATATTTGGATGGGCAGGGTCAGGGACCCTCGGGAGGCACCAGGAGGAAAATCTTTTCCAGATTTTCACGTAAATTGCATTAGTTATCGGCTTTCTACTCTTTTGAAGGGTCCAGAAACCCTTTGGCCTTCAGATTGTTGGCCTCAATAACCAGGCTGCTAGACATAGCTTGGCTGGGTTCGGGTGTAGCAATGGACCCTGAAAAAGGAGGTCGGTCTTCTGGGGTAAAAGCAAGGGACCCTCCTGGGCCATCTCCAACAGAGCGCTGTACCAGCTTCGTCCTGGCCATATCGGAGCCACCAGGATCGTCGTGACTCCATCTGCCCTGATCTTTTGTAACGTTTTTGCCAGCATCGGGATTGGTGGAAAGGCGTAGGCCAGTCTGAAGACCCATGGATGGGCAAATGCATCCATCCCCCGGCTCTGTACGTGGGACTGAGGGAGAAATAGGTCGCCGCTTTTGTATTTTGTTCATTCGCGAACAGGTCGACTTCTGGATCCCCCCATCTTGAGGCTAGAACCTGGAACACCTCTTGGTTCAGACACCATTCTCCTGGATGGACGTCCTTCCTGCTCAGGAAGTCTGCCTGGGTGTTTTCCGACCCCTTCTGGTGTACCGCGGAAATGGATAACAGGTGCTTCTCTGCCCAGAGGAAGATCCTTGCTGCTACTTTCTTTAGGCTTTGCCCCCTTGATGCCTGAGATATGCCACCGTGGTCACGTTGTCGGAGTATATCCGAACATGATGGTTCTTGACAAGGGCTGCTGCAGCCTTCAGTGACTCTTCCACTGCCGTCAGCTCCCTTAGGTTTGAAGATCCGGCTTTTACGTTCTGGGCCCACTGCCCCTGGAAGTATGAATCTTCGACCACAGCTCCCCAGCACCTCAGGCTGGCATCAGTGCATAGTATTCTTAGAGGAAGCTGATCCCACCTTACTCCTCATCTCAGGTTTCGGAAGCTCAGCCACCACCAGAGGGCCGATTTCACATGTCCTGGAAGTAGAACTTTTTGACAGGTTGTTTGGATATTTTTTCATATTTATCAGGACATACGACTGGAGGACTCGCGTGTGAGCTTGTGCCCAGGACACCGCCTGAATGCACGCTGTCAGAGAGCCCAGGATGGACATGGCGTTCCTCAGCGTCGGCGCCCTTTGGTCTCTGAACCAGATTATTTTCTGCCGAAGGTCTTTTTGACGATCTTCGGGAAGAAAGGATGTCCTCTTCTCTGAATCCAAGAGAATCCCCAGGAATTTTTTCCTCGGGGAAGGACAGAGGGCCGACTTCTGGAAATTTGGTATCCATCCTAGAGTTTCGAGAATCTGTAGGGTCCTTGATACGTCCTGGTTCAGCCGGTTTATTGATGGGGCGAAGATCAGCAGATCGTCCAGATACGGTACAATGCATATCCCCTGAAGCCGAATGAAAATGACTGCCTCTTTCATGATCTTCGTGAACACCCTTGGCACTGGGGATACCCCAAACGGCAGGGCGTTGAACTGAAGGTGGCTGATTCCTCGGTCGTAGGTGACCGCAAACCTCAGAAACTTCCGGTGGTCCGGATGCATGGGTACGTGGTAATACGCATCCCTTAGGTCTATTGTCGCCATCTGCCAGCCTCGTCCAATAAGAGGAATCGCTGATCTTACTGACTCCATCTTGAACCTTCGGTACTTGATGAAATGGTTCAAGGGTTTTAGATTTATAATGAGCCTGTGTTTTCCTGAGGGTTTCTTTATCAGGAACAGGCGAGAATAATGTCCCCTGCCTTCCTCTTGTGGAGGTACATACGAGACCACTTGTTCCCGTAGCAGTTCCTCTATCTGAAGCCACAGAACTTTTTGCAGACTTGGGGATTGCGCCGAGGTAATCCTTAGGGCGTGCGGGGGGGGGGGTGCTCGAACTCCAGTTTTAGCCCAAACTGTATAGTGTGCAGGACCCACCGGTTTGAGGTCGTGGCCTGCCATTGGGCGAAAAACTGTGTGAGTCGACCCCCTACCCGTGAGTCACTGCTTTTCCGGGGGCTGCTGCTGTTGAGGCACAAGGATGTTTCTTCCTTTACCCCCTTTTGAGTAGCTCCAACGACTCGTTTTGCCCTTCCCTCTGAATGCCCTTTGAGAAGTCTGCTCCCTTGAGGGACGAAAAAAACACCTTTTGGTGGGTTTCTGTTCCGGCAGCGACTTATTCTTGTCAGAAGCCTTCTCAAAGATGTCATCGAGGACCGGCCCGAACATGTGGTGTCCCTGGAAGGGGATGGCACAAAGTTTCGTCTTGGAAGTGATGTCGCCTCCCCATGACTTCAGCCACAAGGCTCTCCTGGCCGAGTTTGAAAGGACTAGGGACCTTGCTGTCACCAGTACCGTTTCTCCTGAAGCGTCAGCTAAATAGCCTGTTGCCTTTTGGAGGATTGACAGGGAGTCTAAGATTTCCTCCCTTGGAGTGCCCCCCGACAGGTGGTCTTCCAACGTACGTAGCCAGAAAAACAACGATCTGGCTATGCAGGTGGATGCAATATTTGCTTTGAGCAGGTTCGTAGAGGCTTCCCAGGACTTTTTAAGAAGGCTCTCTATTTTGCGATCCATCGGATCCTTCAATTGGGAGGCATCCTCAAAGGGCAAGGACGTCTTCGTAGTGACTTTAGACACTTGACGTCTATCTTAGGGATCTCCCAAATGGAACTCTCTCATTCTAGGGGGAACTGATTTTTTAGCTCAGAGGGCACCGTAAGTGCTTTCTCGGGGGAGGACCACTCCTGAGCTATTAAATCCTGTATAACCTCATGAACAGGGAAACCCTTTCTACCTCTGGGTTTCAACCCTCCAAACATCTCATCCTGGACTGAGAGCCTAACCTCCTCCTCCTCCAATCCCATGGTATTTCTTACCATGGAAAATAACTCCTCCATATCCTCCGAGAAATAGTATTTTTTTGTATCATGACTGGAGGTGGACGTGAAGCCCTCATGTTCCCAAATCTCCTCTGACCCCGAGGAACGGGCCCTCTCCCGAGTCTGAGTCGGCTTCTATAGGTGCCCTTTTCCTCTTTTTTGGTGCAAGGCCCTGGGCCGGGGTTTGGGCTGCTATGGAGGTTTGAACCTCCTGTCTAATGAGAGTCTTTATGCTGTCAAACAGGGAGGGTTGCTCGGTATGCAGTATATTTTGCATACAAGGCTGGCATAACTTCTTTCTGTAGTCAGAAGGAAACCTGGCACCACATATACCACACTTGCGGGGGTTTTTAGGGGCAGAGGCTTTGTCTTCCTGCAAGAAGAAGAGAATGCTTACTCAGACCTGTGCCACCAGTTTGTCTGACAGGCAAGGGACCAGCCCCGCTACTCACTGTAGGGGGGGTGCTGGGCTCCGCAGATACTGCAGTTGAGGGCTTCTCACCGTCCATTCTGCACACACACTCTGCGCTTACCTGGAGCTGCTGCACTCTTTTAAGGGTGATTGCGGCGTTCATTCCTGGGTGCTCCTCCCTCCTCCCCGGTCCCTGGGGAGGATATGCTCGACCCCCGCCGCCATTGTAATCGTCTCCCGGGTTTCCCCGGGTGCCGGCACGTGTTTCCCCTTCCTAGGACGCCGGAGGCTGCAAACCAGAAGTGCATGTCACTGCCACTTCCGGTCGACTGCCCGCCCCCTCTGACGCGTGCTCCCTGGCTCCAATGTGGCGCTGGGAGGAAGGAGGAAGACAGGGAGCTGTGCAGGACCCCGGCAGGCACCGTATCGCCCCACTTTACCCCGGAGGGCGTGGGAGGGGCGGCCATGTCCGGAGCCACACTGCGGTGGAGACGGGAGCAGCGCATGGAGGAGGAGAGGCAAGCCCCCCGACCTCGGCTGCCCAGCTTTGGTAAGCATATAGGGGCTCCGCTCGCTGGCCACGGCAGCCCCTTGTGACCTCTTCATGCCCCGATAGGGGACAGGAAAAACACTGAGGTAGCAGGAAGGGGAGGGTTATTTAACCTCTTTGTGTTCCTGTCCCCTATTAGGGTGGGGAGACAACCTCCAAGGTGGCTGTCGTGGAAGGTGACTAGAGAAAATCAGGTTACAGGTTCCCTTTAATGACCTGGACACATTTTTTAAATCTGACCAATGTCACTTCACTTCATAATAACTCTGGAATGATTCAAAGTATTCCAATAATTCTGAGAGTGTACTTTCATGACATATTGTACTTTATGTCAATGGTAAATTTAGATTGCCATGTTTTACATTTATTTGTGAAAATACCTTAATTTGGACAAAAATCTTGAAAGATTCTCATTTTTCAAAATCTCAATTTTTACATCCTTAAACCAGTTAGTTATGCTGCACAAAATAAGTAATAAATAACATTTCCTATGTGTCTACTTTACATGTGCATCATTTTTGAAATGTCATTTTACACCACTCAAGGATTTTATCCAGGGGCATAGTGAGCATTTTGAATTCACCTGTACTATGCAGAATTTGATAACATTAGGTCGACATAGTGAAAATGATCATTTTTTTCACAAAAATGTTGCGCCGCAGGGTCTCTGATCCAAACGCAGAGGGGCTGTCAGCCCTTTACCTGCTCCTGAAATGCTGCGATCGTGTGAGAATCAGCTGACACCCGGCCATGATCGGCTGCACACCACCTGTGTGAGCAGCCGATCGCTATGACGTACTATACTGTCCATGGCTAGACAGGCGCAGGGCACATGAACGGTATAGTACGTCTAACGTCAGAAAGGCGTTAAGTCACATGCTGTCCATTTCCTTGTGATCCTCCTTGAGATGGTTCTACTCATTCATTGGAGTCCAGCTGTGTTCAATTAAACTGATAGGACTTGATTTGTAAAGGCACACATGTCTATATAAGACCTCACAGCTCACAGTGCTTGTCAGACTAAATGAGAATCATGAGGTCAAAGGAACTGGCCAAGGAGCTCAGAGACAGAATTGTGGCAAGGCACAGATCTGACCAAGGTTACAAAAGAATTTCTGCAGTACTCAAGGATCCTAAGACCACAGTGGCCTCCATTATCCTTAAATGGAAGAAGTTTGGAACCACCAGAAGTCTTCCTAGACCTGGCAGTCCAACCAAACTGAGCACTCGTGTGAGAAGAGCTTTGGTGAGAGAGGTAACAAAGAACCCCAAGATCACTGTGGCTGAGCTCCACAGATACAGTAGGGAGATGGGACAAAGTTCCACAAAGTCAATGGATGAAGCATTTCATTGTGAAACGTGCGTCAGGTGTGGTGGACGCCTGGACCTCTGCTTCTGTTCTGGTAATGGATGTTATTTCTGTTCATTTTATATGTATATGAAAGTGCATACTTAACATGCAGGATGCAACTAGTGGATGTCTGTTGGACAGCTTACCTGCTTGTGGCTGCTAGATTTTCATTATGCCTATTATTGAACTATGCTTTAATGTTTGTTTAATTAGGATTACATATATCAACATAGGAAAAGGTGAAAAAGGAATTTCACAATGCTCATGAGAGTATCACAGGACCACGGGTGCCAGGTTCAATGTGGCTGGTGTCCACTTGTAAATACAAACAAAAAAAGGAAAAACCAGCACCAGGTGACTTCCATAAACAAATTCAAATTTTGTCTTTTATTTAATCCATTGTTTAGAAAAGTTTAAAACATAACATGTCACTGAATGTCAAGGGGCAAACAACCCCGCGTTACGGACTTAATGTCCTTACTCAAAGGCATCTCATTAAATAAAAGACAAAATTTGATTTTTTTTTATGGAAGTCACCTGGTGCTGTTTTTTCCTTTTTTTTTGGGTAGGATTACATATAGCAGTCTTTACACAGAGTGATACTATAAGGTTGTTCTGCTGACAGTTAATATTTTCTGCTATGTATAGCACTTTGTTTATCTATACTGAAGAGTTAAGACATTATGGAATATCCTGTATATTAGTTAATGTCCATTACCTGAAATATACTTGTATATTTATTTTATATTATACCAATCACCGCCGCGGGATTTCCTTTAAAGACAGACGGAATAAGACGATTATATAGTAGATATGTGTCTTCTTTCTTTATGCCGCCATATATTAAATTAACCAAAGATTTAAAGAGACAGTGTGTTAGGCGCTGGGATTCTTCGGCTGCACGGGGTAGATCCCAAGCCTTGTCTGCCTCTGCGTTCTCCCATTCTGCTTCGGCTGCAGTGGGTGCTGCTGAGCAAAGACGTCGGTCCCAGTATCTTGCTCAGGCTTGTGCTGTTCATTTGGTTATGGCTGGCATTCCAGCCAAGTCTATGGTAACCAGCGATAGGCAGCGGCAAACTGACGCTATGGAGGCTAAGTCCAGAAATCACTCTTCTGAGCATGCTCGTGATGTGGTGACCTCTTATCGGTGGTCGGTTGTCAGCTGCTCTGGTGATGTGGCAGCTCCGGATTGGTCCACAGGCAAGGTCCTGTTTGACTAGACATGAAAGGAACATATAAAAGGTTCTTGGGGATGCACGCCGGATCGTTAGTATCATTTCTGCTGTATGTGAGTGAATATGATAACACTCTGTGTGCACGCGTGGTGCTTCTAGCACAGCAATTGAGCATCTAGGCAGGCAGTGTAAGGTGAGAACTCCCACTTGGCTTAGCATCTGATTTTGGTCATGTGTGCGGTTAGCACAGCTGAGTTTAAGAGCAAGCACAACCACCAGCCTAGACATCGCTGGGGGTAGCGATAGGGACCCCAAATACCGTCATTGTTGCTCTACTCCTGTGTCGTCTAACAGGCTATAGCTCTAAGAGCCTTCTTGTACAGTATCTGTGGAGTAACAGAGCTAGGTATTTTCTGCTCTGTTCACATTGAGTGACGTTTAACTCAGTGTGTTTAAAGTGCTTGCTCGCAGCCTCGCTCCGCCATTGTTGAGTAGCTGTGGTTACCATCTCTGCACGGTGGACCCCTGTTTGCGATCACACTTTATCATAATTTATATTTAGTCCCATCCGCAAACCCTAACACAGTATTCCTGTTTTCTACCTCCATGAACTGCTGAGTGAGTTGAATTACCACAATACTTTATTGTTTTGTTCCCATTTTGTATTATCTTTGGGGTTTTTTTTTATAAACACTGCCTACCTTTCCCGATTAAATATATAAAATGTAATAGATTTGTTCCTTTTGCTCTGTAAACCGTACCCCAGAAGCCATACGCTACTTGTAATGTGTTTCCAATAAGCCTGTATAAACAATTGGTGGGGGAGCTAGTAGTTCTTTTGTGATTGTGGAGTTGGCAGTGACCGTAACGGGGTATATATATATATATATATATATATATATATATTCTATGCATTGGATTTGTAGGTGTATAGACCATACGCTCTCTGTGAGTTCCACAATAACCAGCTTAGCAGTGGAAGCAGCCGCGGCCTCATCCATTACTTGTCAGTCAATTGGGTAATTGTCCTGATGATTAGAGACAGCAGAGTTGGATCACCTTGACAAACTGGTGGCATCAGTAAGATCTGCGTGATCTTACCGGTGGTACCCTTGACACTTTGCATAATGAAACTGATGAAGGTCCAAGTTCAAGTGGTTGTACAAACTTGGGGCTGAAAAATGCAGTCCATTGTGGAAGGGTGCATGGCAGCATGTACATGATATATAAACAAGTGGCACGTGCTGACTAGACATGTGCAGCCTCATTCAATACAAGTCAATTGAGCGAGGCTGGACACATCTAGTTGGAATGAGGCCTGACGTATGCAAATCGCATACTTGTGGTCACATGACCGCCCACTCCCAGTGCCTGCACTCAGTGTGAGGATTCATAAGTTGGAAGTCACATATAGTGATTGCATACTTGAGCCCCAAGCCTGGACAACCCCTTTAATGACTGAAACATTGTATTATGCACACTCATTTTCAGGCAGCTGTGGTACAGTAAAGGGTGATTTACTGGATGGGAGATATGTTTCTCCCAGCAGATTAATGTTTGGCCGGGTTATTCCCCAAAGACATGACCTGCGATGATGTCAGGGTCACGAGATCAGCCCATGTGATGTCTATCTCACTGGTGGGAGGGGTTGGGCCCTATGTAATGGAGGTTGGTAATTGCCACAGGGTGTGTGTGTTTCTGGAAACTACAGGAACTGGGCTACACTCATCCTGAAACTTGTATACAGGATCCCCA
Source organism: Dendrobates tinctorius (assembly GCF_039654945.1). NCBI lineage: Eukaryota > Metazoa > Chordata > Amphibia > Anura > Dendrobatidae > Dendrobates > Dendrobates tinctorius. The sequence continues at coordinate 35,064,431 of NW_027361675.1, forward strand.
TGCTGCAGGACTATAGCAGCAAGACTCGGAAGAACCCCGGGAATGGCACCTGGCTGAAGCCGCAGGACCTGGCAGCCGCTTAGTTAAGCCCGTCCTGTGAAAGGGGTGAATCTGGGACCAGTGGTTCTCCAAGCTGGTGTATGTGTATGGTTTTTTCTTATGTTCCGTTAACCCGCTGGTTACTAAGTGACATTAAACGACTGAAACTGGACTTTATGCCTGTGTGTTGCCTCGCTACTGCAGCCCTGCCATTACCTACCAGAGCGAATCCCTACACAGCAAATAAATATTCTACAAACTCATATCAATACGAGAGTCTAATTCTTTGGATTTCCACTAAATTCACAAACCAAGACCTATAAAGTGTGAAGTAAATTTATGAAGAGAATAAGTGAGGTAATATCTAAACAAGGAATAGAGGAGAATGCAATATTTTGTGGTATCACAAAAGAAAAAAATACATTCTACATGCAAGACCTCTGAAGGTAAAACATTAGAAAATATATTGCAGATGCTCCATGAAAATCACAGAATACGCAGTCATCCTTCGGCATGAAACATTTGACAAGCGTCTGTTCTGTGCATTAGCAAAATGGCTATTTGCAATGACAAGGCGGCTCCTTTCTGGCCATGACAGCTCCAGATGGCCACATTCTATAACAATCAAATTTCAAAGTCAGAATTACAAAAAAAGTAGATAAAAATCGTACTGTAAAGACTATAGTATGAGAAATTCATAAAAGCTCAGAAATGATTGCAACACATATAAATAAGCATTGATGCTGAATGAATGCCCAGGTGAAAAAAAGAGAACAATATACAGAATAAGAGAAGACTTGCTGGTTTATGACCCATGCAATCAGAATGGAAATCATACATATAATAAAATCTACCGCATTACTTGCAGATATGAAATAAGGATTGCTTGTGTTCAATTTGCAAATAAAAAAATACAAAGATGTGGAATGATGAAGGAAATCATTTCCAAGAACAATTTAAGAAACCAAAAGAAAGACAGCTGGAGATGACACTACATAGCAACATATAATTCAATTATGAAGTTAACGAAGGATGAAGAGAGGCATTTGACCTTCACAACGAAGTAAAAGGGAATATACAACAAATATTAAGTAGGAATTTGTAATAATATAGTATGGCTACCCCTGTACTTATGAGTGGATTGTAACAAAGAAACCAAGCCTGAAAGTGCTGAACTGTAATGTATTTGTTATCCTCACAGGTATATTTATTTTTGTGATGTATTGTTTGGGCAAAAAAAATTCATTTTTTACTTGAAAACCTTTGCTTAAATTTATATATATATATATATATATATATATATATATATATATATATATATATATATATATATATATAGTACCCAAGGAAAAACGGCCCCTATTCATGCCATTAGTCACTGGCAAAACTGATCTGGGATTTGTGGTGCATGTATTGCTTACATTAGAAAACTGAGTGTCAACCCACAGCCCCGAGAGGAAGCCAGTCATGGCGAAACGTGTTGTGGAAGTTATAAGTGAATTTTAATCAGCTCTAGTGGTCTTGCAATTGACATCTATAATTATCCTGAGTAAAGCTATCCTTGTTAGTGGACTGCAGCCATTAATTTGGGTAGAATATATATTAGATTTAGGAGAGTGATATCTCAGAGGAGTCCAAAAGAAATGCTACACAGCAATACCACCTGAGTTATTTTAATCCTTACTTGTTTGACCATATTAATTAATTACAATAAAAGTCAAGTTTTAATCACATTAACCCTTAAGTAAGGTCCACTTACCCTCAGGGTAATGTGTTAGTGTGTATTCAGTATATAGCACTCTCTGAGCCTTATATAGGCAGGAAATGAGAAGTCAGAAGAGGTAATAAATTGCAACTATCTTCTCCACAGCCGGTCATCATATCTGCTCCTACTAGATTACAGGAACATAAGTATTCATGCCCCACACATCAAGTGTCCTGTTTATCAGTCACCTGACTGCTGCAATCAATTACTGGCCCCAGGGGTAATGTAGAATGTGCTGCCCCATTGTAAAGCCTTTACATCTCATGTATGTTATTGAGACAAAGACAAGCACTTCCCCGGGACCTTGCTTTATTAAAAGCATTTTAAATTAATATTTTGCATACTTACATATGATACAAATGGAGTACTAGCTGTTTTTGCTTCATGGAACACACGTTTCAAATGCAAGCCAAAGGCAATGAATTCCTCGGACCTGCAGATCTACTAATGCGACAGCATCTTTAAGCATGAGGCTGATGCAGGTAATGGTTCCTAGCTAAGTACTACACATATAGTTTGATTTCTTACAGTTATTGCAGTCCCGAGTTCGACTCTGTCTAACAAACCTACTCCTAAGACACAGCAGCGGTTTCAGTAAAGCTTTGCTCTTTTTCATTCATTATGCATCAATTACTATATATCCGACTACTGAGCGGCATTTTTTTTGCAAAAATCAGAGCTTGCACAACCATATTAGTATCACATATGGAGGCTATGATACTTGAATGCAGAGACTGAAACATTGGGAAAAGGTTGGGATAAAAGAAAGCATGCTTTGCAGAGAAAACCCACTATAAGCTCAGAGCTCGCAGATTAAAGGAAAAGTATGAACAAAAATTACATACGGTAACTATTATTACAGGGTTTTGTTTTTTTTTTAAGTAGTCTGTGTTTATATTTTTATGTGACTATCCATAAAAATAGGAAATATTTTACACTAGTCACAAGAATATACAAACAGGCTGGAATCCCCTGATTTTTTAAGCTCACTTTCAGCTATGTCAAGTACACTCCCTGAACTCTGGGTGATGTAGCTGTATTTAATCTTTTCCAATAGACTGAGTCTATCAATACGTCTGACTATTAAAGTGGTTTTGTAGGCAAACATATTAATGAATTACCAATAACTAGTAATTTAGATAATTGTTCTAGTCCTGTTCGGTCAGGACCCCTTATATCTTGAGAAGAGTGTGAAGGAGGCTGTCTGGCTACTTATTTTTCCAGTTACAGCAGATGCAAGGGGCTGCCATAACTTTTCAAATAAGCCTTCAATTGCCCAAACACACTGCGTCAGTCACATGCCGACAGGCTGTCCTGTGTCAGGCACATGACCAGAATCCAATGGAGCAGCTACTAAAGGTTTGGGTCAAGTGGCTTAAAGGGAATCTGTCACCTATTTTTTGGTATATAAGATGCGGCCACCGCCATCAGGAGCTTATCTACAGAATTACAGAATGATGTAGATAGGCTCCTGAGGTAACCTGAAAGAGGAGAAAAAATGAGTTATATTATACTCACCCAGGAGCGGCCGGGTCTGGTTCGGGTCCGAAGGGTATCGCGGTCTGGTGCCTCCCATCTTCTAGCAATGATGTCCTCTTCTTTGCTTCCCGTCGTGGCGCAGGCGCACTGCTCTGCCCTACCCTATTGCGCAGGCACCGGGAAAGGTCAGAGAGGTCCGGCGCCTGCGCACTGCAGTACTGTTGAGGGCAGAGCAGGGTGCCTGCGCCGGAGCCACAACGGGAAGCAAAGAAGAGGACGTCATCGCTAGAAGATGGGAGGCGCCGGACCGGACCGCGACACCCTCAGGACCCGAACCGGACCGCCCCTGGGTGAGTATAATATAACTCGTTTTTCTTCTCTTTCAGGTTACATCGGGGGCTTATCTACAGCATTACAGAATGCTATAGATAAGCCCCTGATGGCGGTGGCCGTATCTTATACACCAAAAAATAGGTGACAGACTCCCTTTAACAGACCTGTGTGTATCAATTATACAAATTAAAATTTAAAGAAAATGTATTATGATTTTTTAATGCCTGAAAAACCCTTTAACATCAAGTAATAATTATAGTTACCATAATGTTCATCCACTTTGCTACAATTTCTATATAGACAATGAATAAAAGATGTGTACTTTCTTAATGACTTTTCAAGAAAAGGGTCTTGAAATAAAAAATAATCAACTACACAGTTTTTAAAAAAGGTATTAAATATGCTGTTTTTCTTCTACATTCTAGACGTAAAGTTAAACTCAATGTTGTGTTTCCACATAACACTCTACATTTCTAGTTTGTACATTCAGGGTTCTGGATTGGCTGGGCTTGTCTAGTTTTTGATATTTCAACATGTTGGCTCTAGGGTTAGCATTGTTGCTTTGCAGTTCAAATCCCACCATGGACAGCATCTACAAGGAGTTTGAATGTCCTCCCAGTGTTTGCGTGGGTTTTCTTCAGGTTACTCCGGTTTCCTCCCACACTCCAAAGACATGCTGATAGGAAATCTAGATTGTGAGCCCCAATGGGGAAAGGTCAATAATATCTGTAAAGCACTATGGAATATGATGGCTTTATAAATATAATAAATAATAATAATTTCTAGATGCAATACTGCTGTAGTTTCATTCCCGTAAGCTCAAGACATATATGTTAAAATTTTATGATCAGTATTATTTTTCATTACTGACCACTGACATTCCAAAGTGGCTACTGAAGACATTAAAACTGCACAAAAGCGAAAATGTTTCATCTGCAAACATTGTGAAGAATACTTTGCAGGATGACAGATTGTCATTACAAGCATAAAAGGGTTAAGTTAGGATTTGCTTTTTTTTCTTTCAAAAGAAACCTAGCACTTAACATCCACTTAAAGGGACAAAGAAAAAGCCTCCTCCTTTTATACCTTTTCAATCTGTTGCAAACCATGTCTTTGCATGAAGGGAGAATAAACCATAAAAGAGATGGAGAAGGGGAAAAGCAGATTCAAGATGCAGTTAGTGATTATAGCCTGGCTCCAAAGGTTAAATTGCAGCCATACAGCTTTTAAAAGAATAAAAAAAGGACAAAAAAGCTTTAGTGGCAACTGACATGGCTTGAAAGCCATATTTTAGTGTCTGTGATCACAGTTTTGTTTTATGTTAATGTGATTCTAATAACTGCTGAATTTTCATAGCTGTGTTGCTTTCAAAAGGAGACACCCATCGGCAGCATACGGAAATGGGAAGTGCACCAAACACGCTTCTAGTCTAGTCTGGCCTAACCTGCACTTTTCTATTTTCCATGTTGTCATTTTCCCAGCTGTGGCCTTTTTCAGTCTACTTCACACGCTTCAATTGTTACATAAGCCCCAGAACTAAAATTACAATTTTACAATGTTCCTTTGTTGTGGTGATAAATACTGTTTGCTTCAAGGAAGACTGTCAGCAGTACTGATCCTACAAAAGCGATGACAGCATTAGACAGAAAATGGGTAGAGGTGTTTGTATATAAGTCTTCTGCACTGTTTTAGCTGCTGCATGAAAGCAAGATGGTTCCTAATGCTTATGTGTTCTTAACTCTGCACTGAGGGCTCCACAGCCTCTTCCTCCTGCTAGTGAGTGACTAGTTTAGCATCCAGGTAGGAGCCGCAACAGCCATTTAAAAGCAGACTTCTGTGGAGACATTAATGGGGTGGCCCGAAACTAACATTTGTTTTAATCCTAAATGTCTCTCTACTTAATGATATAATCTAATCACTTTTCTAATATACTTTAATTAAAAAGTCCCTACTGCTCCCTTACTACACTATCTGCTTTATTTTTTGTACCTACTTCATGTTTGATGATGTTTTGCTTGAGAATCCCCAGTGCATGCTGGGATACTCAAGTGAAACGTCATCAGGGAGCAGAGTCTGCCCTTACCGCTGCAGCCTTTGCCCCCACACTGAAAATAAGTGTCAGCAGCAATATCCATTTCAGGGACTAGTCCCTTCTCTACTGAGCATGCATGGGCTGTCAATTTCGTCATATGCTAAGTAAGATCTTGTCACTGTGCAATATTCTTTGTAATGTACAGTGACAGTGCACTCCCTCACCAGCTCTGAAGAGAAGTGACCAACCAGCAGGAGAGCACACTGTCATTGCACATTGTTAGGAGATTCCCGGTGAGCACTGACCAGCCCCCCCCCACAAGTGATGTCACTTTGGGGAGGCATGACAGATAACTGCTTGCTAGAATTGACAACACACACATGCTCAGTAAAACAGGGATTAGCCCAGTCTGTGATACAAAGGTCACTGATTACACTTCGTTTCAGGGTGGGGACAAAAGCTGTGGCAGTCACGCTGTGGGTTCAAAAACAAATCATCATGAAATAGGAAAGTAGGTAAAAAAAGAATAAAGCAGTTAGATAGTAATATGGTCTTTTTACTGAAAGTATATTAGAAAAGAGAGTAGTTTAGTATATTAAATAGACAGGCATTTAAGTTTAAAATAAATATTAGTTTTTGGACCACACTTTTAACGAATAGCATCGAAAGGACTTCAGTCTAAGGGACAACCTTGGAAGCACCTGCAATAGCAGTATGCACTGGAATAAAATGTTATTTTTCATATTAAAGCTGCTAAAACAGTACAAACAATATTTAAAACAATTACTATCACCAGTTTTAAAAGGCCAATTAACTGTTATATTTGCAGTTTATCTTAAAATATATATTAAATTAAAGTAATTTTGTCTCGTGTATAAAAGGGTAAAATTGCTAAGTGCTTGTACAAAACAAACAACTATGCAATTTATATCCTCTCCGTTTTCAAGAAAAAAAAGATATTTAATTCTACAGTGAACAGCTTGTTACTACCCTGCAGTCCTGACTTAGATGGTTGTCTAAGGCCTCTTTCACACTTCAGTTTTTTACAATCAGTCACAATCAGCCAGGTTTTGAAAAAAACGGATCTCTCTCTCTCGGACAGCGTTTCCTTTAAATTTCCTCATTTTCAGGATCCGTCTTAAAACGGATCCTGTGCCATCCGTTCACATCAGTTAAGAACGGATCCGCTTGTCTGACTTTTTGGCGGATTTGAACTGATGCAAAAAACTGAAGTGTGAAAGAGGCCTAAGCAAAAAGTGGGCAATGTGAACAGGCTCTATGTTTTACAGCCTGATGATGACACTGATCTGAACTATCAATCTTTAGAAGCGCACCGCTCATGGTAACCAGGAAGGCGGAGTACAGTGCTCTTGAAGATGAAACTTGAGAAAACCACTTTAAAAAAGTGAAGTGGATGTCATTGATAATCTGGTGACAAAAATGCCTTTTGAGGGATGGCTCATAGTAAACAACAGGAGTTAAAGCGGTATTCCCAAGTTTGACAAGTTTTTCCTATGCATGATATAGGTGATAACGTGATGGACTGGAGACTCGAACAGTTGGCACCCCCATGACCCTAAGAACTGGTGAACAGACCAGTGCTCGATCATGGGCACTGCCGCTGCATTAATACCTAATGAGAATACTGGTCTTCAGCACTTCATTAAGAATAAATGGAACGGCAGTGCACATGATTGACCATAGCTCCATTCACATGGGACTGTTTAGTGCCCCTGTTCTCAAGATCAAGGTAAGTCTTAGTGGTCGGACACCCAGTGATCACAAAGATACGCCTTATATCAAGGATGGGGATAGCTTCAAACTTGAGAACACCCTTTTAAAGGGAATCTGTCACCCTTTTTTTGCCCTACTGGCTGCCGGCATAGACATTGGGGGCTTATCTACAGCATTCTGTAATGCTGTAGATTAGCCCCCGATGTAACCTGAAAGAGAAGAAAAACACGTTATATTATACTCACCGAGGTGGGCGGTCCCGTCCGATGGGTGTTGCGGTCCGGTCCGACGCCTCCCTTCTTCATGCGATGACGCCCTCTTCTCCCACCCTGAAATGGCTCCGGCGCAGGCGCATTGCTCTGCCCTGTTGAGGGCAGAGCAGAATTCTGCAGTGCGCAGGTGCCAGACCTCTCCCGACGCCTGAGCGCTGCAGGACTCTGCTCTGCCCTCAACGGGGCAGAGCAGTGCACTTGCGCTGGAGCCATTACAGGACAGGAGAAGAGGACGTCATCGCATGAAGAAGGGAGGCGCCGGACCGTGACACCCATCGGACAGGACCGCCCCCTCCGGTGAGTATAATATAACGCGTTTTTCTTATCTTTCAGGTTACATCAGAGGCTTATCTACAGCATTACAGAATGCTGTAGATAAGCCCCCGATGTCTATGCAGCAGCTGAAAGGCCAAAAAAGGGGTGACAGATTCCCTTTAAGTGAGTTCTTGAAGTAGAAAGAAGCAATTTGAAAAGCATAAGGATCTGAATTACAATAACGAAAATCAATTTGTGATGCCTAGCGAGCTAGGTAAGAGAATCCTAAAAATGTCAAGACTTGCATGCTGCTTCCAATATTTAGTGTACTGCCCTAAAAATGGCCTCAAGAAAGTGCAACAAGTAACAGGATTTTACAAGATATATTGATGAACATGTAAAACAAAGGCTAGTTAGTTTGCTCCACAAAAGAACTGCTATAGCACAAATTGCTGAAAAAACATTAAGGGATACGACTATGATGAAAAAAAGGCTATACAAAATGTGAAAAAAAACACTGCTTTTGGCATGTTGGGAGCTGTAGCCATACCCATGTTGTACCCTGTTCAATGACAAAATAGCCAACATTGGGCACCTGAACATCAGAACTGGACCATGGAACAATGAAAACATATGACCTAATCTGATATATGATGTTATTCAATGATATGTAGAAGGTCAGGTGCAAGTGTAGCGCACATATTGGATACACTATGGGAACAAGAAAGCAGGCAGAAATAGTGTAATGCTCTAAGAAAGATTCTAAGTGAAGATTTTAATTCATGTAATTTGTATTTGTAGAGATGGGTGAACCTGAACAGTAAAGTTATGTGTCTGCACCGAGCACCTACTGTTCTGGCAAGGACACCGAACATGGATTTCACAAGGAAGTTCGTGTTACGGTTCTGGTTTCGCTGCCCGAAAACTGGGTGTTTGTCGCGCTGTCAAGTGCATGAAAGCACGGCAAACACTGCTTCTGATCGGTGGAGAAATCATCTCCGCCGGTCAGAGACCCGCGGTTCCCACACTGTCAAAAGACAGAGAGAGCGCTCAGCTGTGATCGAAGGTATAAAGCTTACCTCTGGTCACTGGTGTCAGCTGATGGGACAACTGATTCCATCATCCGACACCTGCAGCAGCTAATTACAGTGAGAGCAGGAGCCGCAGGTGGGAGTATTCATCAGTCGCTCCTGCGCTGTAAATAATTAATAAAAAACTGAGAAAACAAATCCAGATTTGGCAAGATTTATTTTTCAAATTATGGTGGAAAATAAGTATTTGGTCACTAACAAAAGTTCATCTCAATATTTTGTTATATATCCTTTGCTGGCAATGACAGAGGTCAAATGTTTTCTGTAAGTCTTCACAAGGTTGGCACACATTGTTGGTGGTATGTTGGCACATTGCTCCATGCAAATCTCCTCTAGAGCAGTGATGTTTTGGGCCTGTCGCTGGGAAGCATGGATTTTCAAATTCCTCAAAATGTTTTCTATGGAGTTGAGATCTGGAGACTGGCTAGACCACTCCAGGACATTCATATGCTTCTTACGAAGCCAATCCTTCATTGCCCTGGCGGTGTGCTTGGGATCATTATCATGCTGAAAGACCCATCCACGTTTCATCTTCAATTCCCTTGCTGATGGAAGGAGGTTTGCACTCAAAATCTCATGATACATGGCCCCATTCATTCTTTCATGTACACGGATCAGTCGTCCTGGTCCCTTTTGCAGAGAAACAGACCCAAAGCATGATGTTGCCACCCCCATGCTTCACAGTAGGTATTGTGTTCTTTGGATTCAACTCAGGATTCTATCTCCTCCAAACACGACGAGTTTTGTTTCTACCCAACAGTTCTACTTTGGTTTCATCATTCTCCCAATACTCTTCTGGATAATCCAAATGGTCTCTAGAAAACTTCAGATAGGCCTGGACATGTACTGGCTTAAGCTGGGGGACATGTTTGGCACTGCAGCATCTGAGTCCCTGGCGGCGTAGTGTGTTACTGATGGTAGCCTTTGTTACGGTGTTCCCAGCTCTATGCAGGTCATTCACTAGGTCTCCCCGTGTGGTTCTGGGATTTTTGCTCACTGTTCTTGTGATCATTTTGACCCCACAGAGTGAGATCTTGCATAGAGCCCCAGATCATGGGAGAATATCAGTGGTCTTGTATGTCTTCCATTTTCTTATTATTGCTCCCACAGTTGAGTTCATCACACTAAGCTGTATGCCTTTTGCCCATTCAGTCTTCCCAGGCTGGTGCAGTGCTACAATTTTGTTTCTGGTGTCCTTCTACAGCTCTTTGGTCTTCACCATTGTGGAGTTTGGCGTGTGACTGTTTGAGGTTGTGGCAGGTGTCTTTTATACTGATAACAAGTTCAAACAGGTGTCATTACTACAGGTAATGAGTGGAGCACAGAGGAGCATCTTAAAGAAGAAGTTACACATTTGAGAGAGTCAGAAATTTTGCATGTTTTTAGGTGACCAAATAATATTTTCCACCATAATTTGCTAAATAAATCTTGCCAAATCAGACAAGGTGATTTTCTGGATTTGTTTTCTCATTTTGATTCTCATAGTTGTGGTTTAACTATGATGTCAATTACAGACCTCTCATCTTTTTAAGTGGAAGAACCTGCACAATTGGTGGCTGACTAAATACTTTTTTTCCCACTGTATCTTAAAATCGGTGAAAAGTTATCAAGCTGGTCTAATTTACTCTAAGTAAGATCAACACTATTAATGGGGCTATCCCACAATATGAAATCAGGTTTTGCACAAGGATGGAATCAACTGTGGCATGTGCTGTCCCATAATGTGATGGGTTGTACACTTACACAATCATTAAACATTATAAATAAGAAAAGGTGTAATTCTCCAAGTAAATGGTAAATTACATTTGTTTTCAATTTATTTTAACCCCTTAGTGACGGGGCCAATTTTTTAAATGTGGTGATAACTCTGGAACGCTTCAACAAATCCCAGTTATTTTGAGGTTGTTTTTTCGTGACACATTATAATTTATGATAATGGTAAATATAGGTTGACATGTGTTTTAGTTTATTTATAACAAATATCAGAAACTTGACAAAAATGTGAAAAAATTGCAATTTTCAAACTTTTAATGATTATCCATTTAATCCAGATACGCATACCACACAAAAACATTAATAAATAACATTTCCCATATGTCTGCCTTACATCAGCACCATTTTTAAAACACTAACTTGTTTTGTTAGCCTTTTAGAAGGTTTAAAAATGTAGCAGTAATTTTTCATTTTTTTCAAGGAAATTTACAAAATTTATTTTTTTGAGGGACCTATCCAGGTTTGAAGTGACTTTGGGGGTCCTATATATTGGAAAACCCCAAACGTGATACCATTTTAAAAACAGCACCCCCTGACATATTGAAAACTGCTGTCAGGTAGTTTATTAACCCTTCAGGTGATTTTCAGGAATTAATGCAAAGTGGTATAGCAGTAATGAAAAAGTGTTTGTTTACCACCTAAATGTCGCTAACTTCTGAACTGACCGCTATAGCCGGGAGACTAAGGCCGCTATTTGGCCATGAACTGCTATGGCAAACATCAGGACCACACAATCATGATCTCGGTGTGTCAATTAGATTAAAGCGGAAGCCCCCACAATCTATTACCCATTTATTTGATGTAGCCACTTTTGACAGCAGCAACTTAGGGGTTAAACAGATATGGATGGTAACAACACTGATCATTTAGGATACAGCAAGTTGTCAGCTATAGTGTACAGCTGACAGCTGCTGGATTGTCACCTGTATGGGGATGATACTCTCTTATATCTCAGGTCAGTTAAAAGACGTATTGGCAGTCATTGGTATCATTACTACTCTTTATTAACTTGATATGAAAATTCATTTCAATTGATTCATCCACCAATAAATACATGTCGAGCTCAGAAGTAACATAGAATCAGCTGAAGTTCAAGGAGCTGCAAACTTTTTCAATCTTTATACTTAGTTTTATCATTATTATTCCAACATTTTAATTTATTTTGTCTCAATATAAAATAAAAGCACCTGGAACACATTAACTTGTAACTATACCAAACTTCAAACAAAGGATGTTCATAACAAATAGCACAAATGATGGGAAAAATTAAAATGATAAGATCTCAACCCTTTTCTGAGATCACAGGCATTTCTGTCATCTTATAGGAATAAAGATCTACTATGTCAAAGTTCAATAATAAAGAGAAATTCTTAATGCTCTACTTTTAACTACTGTATATTGAAATTTAACAATAAGGATGTCGTGTAGCAACATGTATGCACTGGCACAGTATGGTGTTTCCAGCATACTGTATAGAAGGGAGACTTCCTGTTATGTACTGACCAATCTTAGAAAAATGTTTTTAATTTTGTTTTTAGGACAAAAATGTACATGGCATGCACACAATTTATTATGCTATGTTCACACTGGTGAGAAGGTTTCTAATTTTATTAAAAGCCATAATAGTTCTAGATACGTCGCCCACAGATTCCACTGATACCTGATGGACCCAGCTAACTTATAAGGGAATCAGTTAAGGTTCTATCACGATTTCAATGGATTCAATGGTAAAAACAGAGCTTCATGTAGGTCTATAATTTCCATTGGTTTGCTTAGTCTTCTGAGGCTTAAAACCAAGAAGGAGCCTCTAAGAGCAATGTAAAGAGATCTTAAAATAATTTTTTTATCCCCTTTTTATGTTGCAGAATGGCCAAGCATAGTGTAGAAATTAACATAACAGCATACTAAACTAGTGGTCCCCACTGTTTCTCTCCTAACGGTGTCCAGGTCTCCCGACAGTCTCCTTGTTCTTGCAGGGGACAGCATGTAACTGCTAAGGACAGTATTTGGACGGAGCACTAACACTGATAAAGCTGGAAAAGGATCCTATTCTGGTCATATGGTCAAAGACAGTCAATATCTGCAAAGGGCATATGCCTTCCTTCGCAGAACAAAAATCAAGGAAGCTGGTGGGACACCTAGGCCTCGATAGCAGAAGAATGACAGGGGATCTCTACTTGAGTACGCTGTAATTTTAGTATTACATCACGTTTTACAAAATAAAAAGAAGATGGGACAATTACTTCCAGGTTGCTATCACACATTCGTAAAGCCTAAAAAATTTTTACTGTGATATTGCAGCAACACATTTCAGGTTTACATAAAAAAAAAAATAATCACTACTACGATACAGGAATGCAACAAAATAACTATTTTTTTTAAACTAAATCTGCACCAGGAAGGGGCAAAGGGGTGGATAAAGATATTGCCTTGAGGTCTCTTTCAGAATTCAGATTTTATTATTAGTTCTTTTATATTTCATGGAAAGCAGCTAAAACATTAACTTAAAGGAGTTGTCGGTATTAAGCTACAAGTCTGCAGTCACTATACACATGTGAATCCTCACATCATACCCATGCACTTAACAACTTTACTACTGACTTGCTTTTTCTATCTGCTTTCATTCTCCTGCAATAAAAGCATTTATTTTATATACTGTATTGCTGTCAAATACATTGACCACCAGAGGCTGGCTGAGTACATTCATTACTTAATTTCCAGGATAAGGATTAAACTCCTGAGATACTAGTCTGCTCTCTACAACCCATTGATTTCCATACCGCAATTAACTGCTCACCTCCTTTCCACTCAGCTCCTGACTGAGCTGCTGTTATCAGTCTACATCATCAGCATTTTCCAGAGTTCTAATTACTACTCTCACTTTCGCAAACCATGTGCTTGTTCAAAGCCACTGTCAACTCTATGCAAATATAGTGAAAATGATGAAGACTTTGGAACAAGCACTGACAGACCATTAACATGTCACAGAAGCAGGATTAAGCTCAGCAGTAGGATGAAGCTACTGGAGCAGCTTTAGTTGCTCTGCAGAAACTGTTTAGGTAAGAATATAAGGAGACAAGAACAGAAAGGATACTATTGTAGGTGTTTACTATAGGCCACCTGGGCCAACTGAAAGTATGGATGAACTCTTTTTACATTAGATGTCTCTGTTCTCAAAAACTACAAAATAGTGATCCTGGGAGATTTTAACTATTAAGATATTTGCTTGGGAATCTCTCTGCAAAAGTAATGGTTCCAGAAAAATCTTATCTTCTCTTGCTGACAACTTTATCTTTCAAAAGGTAGAAGAGAGAACAAGAGGATTTGCACTCTTGGACCTAAGGGTACCGTTACACCTAGCGACTCACCAGCGATCCCGACCAGCGATATGACGCGGTCAGGATCGCTGGTGCATCGCTAGGTGGTCGCTAGTGAGCTGCCACACAGGCAGATCTCACTAGCGACATCGCAGGGGACGGGGGTCGCTACTTACCTGTCAGACGCGGCGATCCTGCGTCCTCCCGCCCGGCTCCACGCGTCGCTCGTCGGCGCCACAGAAAGCGCAGCAGGAAGTGACCGACGAGGAATGATCCAGCAGCTTCTCGCGCGATCAGCGATAACCAGCGGGGGAGCCTGTCGGAGGTAAGTATCACATGCAGCGATATCGCTAGTAATATCGCTGCAACGTCACAAAATCGGTGACTTTACAGCGATATTGCTAGCGATATCGCAGTGTGTAACGGGGGCTTAATTCTTACCAACAGGGTGGAAATGGTTGAAGTAAAGGTGGCAGGGAATTTAGGAGGCAGCGATCATGCTAGCCTTGAATTTTGGATTACAAGACCAGCGAGAACTCAGTGTCATGATCCATGCTGGATCATGACAGATAAAATGCACTGTGGTGGTTTCAGTTCTAATTTTTCCCCCAGTGGCCGTTAGGATCATTGCACTCTGGTTTCTTTAGTTTAGTGCATGTGATTATAAAGCAGGTGTGATTGCTCTGGCTCTGCTATAAAAGTGTGTCAGGTGTTGCAATCACTGTTGGTGATATTGCTCATTTTCAACCAAGACTGGTGAAGGAAGGAGAGAGAGAGTTCCTGGCAGCTCAGTCAGAGTCCTGGTGTGGAAGGAGTCAGAGAGGATTCCTTGCAGCTCTGACAGAGCTTGGTGGCAGCTATTCAGGAGGAAAGCTGCATTCTGGTGGTGGACTCTGTTGCTAGGAGCAAGAGCAACAGAGCAAAGCTAAGTGGTGTTTCCCTGTTTGTATTAGTACAGCGGTGGGGCCAGTGCCTGCACCACCCAGCTCCCTAGCAAAGGATAGGTATAGGGTGTGCTAGGGTGACAGGTTCCGGCTCAGCGACAGGTGAAGAGCCTGTATAGGGAACATTAGGAGTGTGAGGGACACTGACTCAGGGGAGTGCAGGAGGTCTCCCCGTTCCCTATTGCAGGGCCCACCGTTGTAACTGTTTTCCCTTCCCCCGTGTCTTGTCATTTTAATTACCGGCCTGCGGGTCATGTCACACAGGACAGTTACACGTGCCGTGTCTTGTTGTCTTAGATACCGGCCTGCGGGTCGTGTCACATAGGACGGGTCACCGTGACACGCAGACTTCAAGGTTGGACTTGAGAAAACCAGAAAACCAGATTTTAATCGACTCAGAGCATAGGAAAGGTCCAATGGCTGGTTGTTCTAAAGGACAGAAATGTCCAAGTAGGATGGGAGATTTTGCTTAATGAAATTCTCACTGCACAATCTGTACCAATCCTGAAAAGAAGAAAAAATTGGAAGCATTTAAAGAGGCCAGCATGGATGAATACAAAACCTACTCCATTGTTAAAAAGGAAAAAAGAAATGTACATTAACCGGTCAGAGGTGGGCATATCTAAAGAAGAATACAAAGCTGTTTGTAGGGAATGCAGGGCAAGCATTTGAAGACCTAAAGCCAGTAATGGAGAGGCATGCAAGGGAATCAAAAGCAATAAAAAAGAACTTTGGGGGTATATCAAAAGAAAAGTCAAAGATGCTATAGGATTTTTACAGGATTAAAAGGGTAAAGTGGTCGAAAATTATGTTTTGACGGGTGAACTTTTAAATTCCTATTTTGCATCTGTGTTCCCTAAGAAAGCAATTATAAAATCAACTGATCCCCACAGTGCCATTGAAGGAATAAAAGAATCCACATTATCTATAAACAGAGAGATGGTGAGGAAACATTTGGCTAATTTACATGAATTGAAATCTCCTGGTCCAGATGAATTACATGGGGTACTGAAAGAGATAGCAGAGGATACTGGAGAGCAACTAGCCAGAGTCTTTGAAAAATCCTGGAGAACAAAAGAAGTCCCAGAAGATTGGAGAATGACAAATGTTGTTCCTATCTTCAAAAAAGAAAGATGGAGCCAGGAAACTACAGGCCAGTGGGCCTTACTCATATACCAGGAAAGATCTTTGAACAAATTATTAAAAAAAATGTATGTAAGTAATTGGGTAAGAAAACAGTACTTACCCAGAGCCGGCAATCAAGTCATGGCAGACTAATCTACTTTCCTTCTATGATGGAGTCAGTGACTGGGTGGATCAGGGAAATGCGGTAGATATAGTATATCTCAACTTCAACAAAGCATTTGATAAAGCATCTCATACTATCCTTATTGAAAAAATGACACAGTATGGGATAGACAAGGCTACAGTTAGATAGATTCATAACTGGCTCAGTTATCGTACTCAAAGAGTAGTTATAAATGGTTGCACATAAAATTGGAAGAGTGTTTCAAGTGGGGTACCACCCTGCTCTGTCCTGGCTCCAGTGCTTAACTTTTTGTATAAATGATCTAGATAAGGGAACTGAAGGTAAACTGATCAAATTTGCAGACAATGCAAAGTCAGGAGGGATGCTAAAGGGCCTGCTACATATAGCGATATCGCTAGCAATATCACTAAAGTGTCACCGATTTTGTGAAGCAGCAGCGATATCGCTAGCAATATCGCTACATGTGACACTCACCTCCGACCCCCCCCGCTGGCTATCGCTGATCGCGCGAGATTGGCCTGGTCCATTTCTCGTCGTCGGCTTCCTACTGGCGCTGATGAGCGAGCCATGGACACGGGCAGAAGACATCACCCTCGCTGCGTCTGACAGGTAAGTAACGACCACCAAGCATCGCTGCGTCGCTAGTGAGATCTGCCTGTTTGGCAGCTCACTAGCAACCATTTAGCAATGCACCAGCGATTCTGACTGGGTCATATCGTTGTCGGGATCGCTGGTGCATCGCTTAATGTAACGGGGCCTTAACACTAGAGAAGACAGAAAAAGGATTCAGCAGGATCTAGATATGCTTAAACAATGGGCCATGACTAATGGAATGGTATTTAACAGGGAGAGATGCAAGATTCTACATCTGGGCAAGAAAACCGAAAATTACATCTACAGAATGGGAGGAATAGTGCTAAGCAACATCAATTGTGAAAAAGACTTGGGTATACTAATAGCTCACGAACTGCACACGAGTCAACAGTGTGATACAGTAGCAAAAAAGGCAACCACAGTTCAAGGATGTATTAAGAGAAGCATAGAGTCTAGATCATGTGAAGTAATTATCCCCCTCTACTCCTCCTTGGTCAGGTCACATCTGGAATAATGTGTCCAGTTCTGGGCACCAAATTAAAAACAAAAACATTGAAAAACTGGAGCAAGTTCAGAGAAGAGTCATTAGGATGGTGAGCAAATAGTAAACTATATCCTACGAGGAATGGTTAAAGGATCTGGGAATATTTAGCTTGCAAAAATAAGGCTAAGAGGACACTTAATAGCTGTCTACAAATATATGAAGGGATGTCACAGAATAGAGGGTTCATCCTTATTTTCATTTGCACATGAAAAAATGAGAAGCGATGGAATGAAACTGAAAGGGAGGAGACACAGATTGGATATTGGAAAAAAATTTTGATAGTGAGAGTGATCAATGAATGAAACAGGCTGCCACGAGAGGTGGTGAGTTCCCCTTCAATGGACATCTTCAAACAGAGGCTGGATAGACATTTGTCTGATAAGGTTTAGTGAATCCTGTGCTGCACTGATCAGGGATAGCAGGGTCGAACATGATGACCCTTGATGTCCCATCTAACTCTAACATTCTAATACAAGAACTGTCACTGATGAATGCCCTCTACTCTCCAGCAACAAGGAAGCGAAAGACTGTGCAGCAGTGTGCTGCTAAATTCTAAAGTGAAGTCTAACCCTTTAACTCTTCAGCCTAGAATATAATTATTGCACATGCTCGGCCAGCCTCTGGTGGTCTATGTCCTTGGCAACAAGCTGTACACCATGTAAGTTAAAAGTTCTTTATTGCAAGAGAATGACAGCAGTCGGAAAAAGCAGGTGGATTACAAACTTGTTTATTTTCATTCTGACTAACCAACTATACCACTTTCATAACAGGAGAACACCTCTTTAATAATGTCAAGTAATGTATCAACTGACTTACTAACACATAAAAGTAACTTACAGACCTTGGATCTATTAACAAAAAAGTGAAATTAACCCTTCTGCTGCCAGAGAGTTTAGTCGCCTTCTTCCCCCCCCTCGGCTTGCTGCACGTAATCTTCATCTGTGAATAGCACAGATAACGTTGGTTTCCGCGCTTGCGCATTGTAAAGGCCACCGGCGCCTGTGAAGTATGCTTTGCCCAACTGTGGGTGAAGCATATAATCGCTACTGTGCATGCGCCGTTATTTTCCAGCGCGGTCTATGACTCGGAAGGCGACTAAGCCATGCCCATCTTACTGAAACGCGGTGATTAGCATACATCCCCAACAAGATAAAAAAGGTATTTATGCCTCAAAGGTGCGGGGTCGGGGGAGTCAAAAGCCCTAATAGAATCCTTATGGGACGCACAATTGGGTGATATCTTTACATGATATCACAAAATATGGGACAGATTCCCTTTAATAAATAACATTTCCCATATATCTATTCTACATATGCATAATTTTTTAAACATAATTTTTTTGTTAGGACGCTAGAAGGGTTAAAAGTTGATCAGCAATTTCTCACTTTTGCAACAAAATTTACAAAACCATTTTTGTGAGGTGACAGCATCACATTTGATGTGACTTTGGGGGGCCTATAAGACAGAAAATACCCAAAAGTGAAACCATCCTGAAAACTTCTCAAAAACACATCCAAGAAGTTAATTAACCATTACTTTAGCTGCAAGTTTTTTTTATTTTCATATGGGTAACAAGAGAAAATGGACTGCAAAATTTGTTGTGGATACCCACTATGGAAGACAAGGGCACATGGGAAGGAGCACCGCTGGCTTTTTGAATGTAACATTTCCTGGAATCATTAGCAGACGTCATGTCCCGTTTGGAGAGCCTCTCATTCTCTCAAAGAATTTATCTAGATGTTTGGTGGGCATCTTGAACCACCAGGTGCTTCACAGAAGTTTATAATGTAGAGCCATCAAAATAAAAAAATCTTTTTTTCCCACAAAAATGTTCTTTTAGCCACAGTTTTTTTTATTTTCACAAGGGTAAAATGGACACCAAAAATTGTTGTACAATTTCTTCTGAGTACACCGATACCCCTGTGGGGGAAAACTACCATTTGGGAGCACAGCAAGGCTTGGAAAGAAAGAGTGATGTTTTAGAATAGAATCGTAGAGTTGAAAGGGACCTCCTGGGCCATCTGGTCCAACCCCCTGCTCAAAGCAGGATTCACTAAATCATCCCAGACAGAGGTCTGTCCAGCCTCTGTTTGAAGACTTCCATTGAAGAATTCGCCACCTCACGTGGCAGCCTGCCCACTCATTGATCACTCTAACTGTCAAAAAGTTTTTTATAATATCTAATCTGTGTCTCCTCCCATTCAGTTTCATCCCATTACTTCTAGTCTTTCCTTGTGCAAATGAGAATAAAGATGATCCTTCTATAATGTGACAGCCCTTGAGATATTTGTAGACAGCGATTAAGTCTCCTCTCAGTCTTCTCTTCTGCAAGCTAAACATTCCCAAATCCTGCAACCTTTCCTCATAAGACAGGGTTTGCAGACGGTCACCATTCTGGTCGCTCTTTTCTGAACTTGCTCCAGTTTCTTGATGTCTTTTTTAAAATGTGGCGCCCAAAACTGGACACAGTGTTCCAGATGAGGTCTGACCAAAGAGGAGTTGAGGGCAATAATGACTTCACGTGATCTAGACTGTATGGTTCTGTTAATACATCCTAGAATTGCATTTTCCTTTTTTGCTGCTGCATCACACTGTTGACTCATATTCAGTCTGTGATCTATTAGTATACCCAAGTCTTTTTCACATGTGCTGTTGCTTAGCCCTTTGTTTTGGAACAAAGACTTTGATGGAATGGTCTGTGGGTATCATGTCATGTTTGCAGAGCCTCTCATGCTCCTAAACTGTGGAATTTTGGAAATTAGACCACTTGAAATCACACAGGGTTCACAGAATTTTACAACGCTGATCTGAGAAAATGAAAACAATTTATTTTTCCCACAAAAATATTGTTTTAGCCCCAATTTATTTTTTCATTTTCAAAAGGATAGCAGGAGAAAAAGGCCCCAAAAATTCTTGTGCAATTTCTCCTGAGTTCACCAATAGCCCATATGTGGTAGATAACTACTTTTGAGGCACAGTGCAAAGCTCAGAAGGGAAGAAGCGCCATATTGGAGTTTAGATTTAACTGGAATAGTTTGAGGGTGCCATGTCACATTGGCAGAACTATTAGCCTCCTAGAGCACAGATGTTCCTAGAATAATTAGAAAACTCCATATACAGAGCTCCTATGTGCTAAAAGAGCAAAATCCCCACTCAAGTGACCCTGTTTTGAAAATTATACCCCTTTGGGAATTTATCTACAAGTGTAGTTATGATTTTATTCCATGGGTGTTTTCCAGAATCAAGCAGTAGTGGTTTTTGCTGAGAGAAAATTGCAAATCTGCTATTGTAGTGCCCAGTACGTTCTTCTGAAAACATGCACATATAAATTAGGCAAGCTCTCATTGCTACAGAGATGCCAAATATGTGGAAGATAAATGTATGTGGTTTAGGCACACTGTGGGGCTCAGGAGGGGGGATTTGGATTCAGGAGTGCAGAAGTTTTTTAAGATTCTTTTGGGGGGCGAGGAGCCATAGAGCTTTTCCAGAGTCTTTGTGCTATCAATAACATTGAAGCCCCCTATATTTCTGTTAACAGATAACGGATCTGAGTGGGGACTTGCTTTATTTGTGGATTGAACTGAAGTTTTTATTGGGAACATGTTACACAACATTTTAGATAACACTTATTCTGCGCTCTATGCTGAGCACTTACATTGGGGTTTCCATCTAAATCTCTGAATGATGTGATTCAAATGACATGCCTGACTGGTCCATTCACTATGAGACAGCAGAGTTAAACTGGACTCTGTCTGGCCTCTGTTCTGCAGTGTCCTTCTTTTCAGAAGTGCACAAAATTGTGGTGGACCACACTTTTATACACACCTGAAAAAACGGACATGGCCGGATCACAGGCCAGACAACATCCAAAGTGACTCCATCTGCCACTGGGGGTTCCATCTGAATAACGCATTTTAGAGATTTATAAGAAAATCCCGATGTAAGCACTCACAGTAGAGTGCAGGATAAATGTGAGCCGAGCCTTACTGCGATTTTTGGAAGGCAGAATGAACAAATGAACAGCAGGTCAAGAATTGGTTTATTCATTACGCTGTTCCTCATGCGGTATATGTGATTAGACGACTTTATTCTTCAGGTTGGTACGATTATAGCAATAACAGATTTATATAGTTTTTTTATGTTTGGCTGCTGTCACACACTAAAAGACACTTTTTTTTAATAAAAAACAATTCTTTTAATTGCCATATTTGGAGAGCTATAATTTTTCCATACTTCTGCAGAGTCATGTGAGGTCTCGTTTTTTGAGGAACAAGTTGATATTTTTATTGGTACCTTTTTCGGTCACATGACATTTTTTAATCGCTTTCTATTCTGAGTTTTGGAAGACAGAATGAACAAAAACCAGAAATTCAGGAATTGTTTTTTTCTTTATCTTTTATTATGTCATTCCACATGTCGTAAAATTGATAAGGCAGCTTTATTCTTCAGGTCAGGATGAGCCCAGCTATAACACATTCATATATTTTTCGTTATGTTTGGCACTTTTACACAATAAAAATTATTTTATAGAAAAAAATATTTTTGCATTGCTGTATTCTGAGAACTACAACTTTTTTACTTTTCTACTGATGGAGATGTTTGATGGCTTGTTTTTTGGCGGGACAAGACAACGCTTTCAGTAATACCATTTATGTTTACATTCATCTTTTTATCTCATTTTAAAAGACTTTTTGTTCGGTGGTATTATTACTATTATTTTACTCATTTATATAGCGACATTAATTCCACAGCGCATTACAGACATTATTGGCACTGTCTCCGACGGGACTCACAATCTAAATACCCTAACAGTAAGTCTTTGGAATGTGGACGAAAAACGGACAACCCGGAGGAAACCCACGCAAACACGGGGAGAACATACAAACTCCTTAGAGATGTTGTCCTTGGTGGGATTTGAACCCAGGACTCCAGCGCTGCAAGGCTGCAGTGCTAACCACTGAGCCACCGTATGACGAAAAAGCATTGTTCTTTGCCTCAATTTTTATGTATTTAGCTTTTTATGATGTACACTGAAGGGGTTAACGAG
The DNA here is from genome assembly GCF_039654945.1 of Dendrobates tinctorius. Taxonomy (NCBI): domain Eukaryota; kingdom Metazoa; phylum Chordata; class Amphibia; order Anura; family Dendrobatidae; genus Dendrobates; species Dendrobates tinctorius. The sequence continues at coordinate 35,086,920 of NW_027361675.1, forward strand.
CGGTAGAGTTTTATAGATTGGGTCATTCCAGAGAAAGTGATACCAAATATGTATACTTTTTTTGTATGGGTTTCTTTATACCAAATATTTTCATTTATTTTTTTAATTATTGTTTTTTGATTTCCCTAAAATTTTTTTATAGTTTTTTGTTTAACTATATTTTCACTTTTTTACTTAGCCACTGTATGTGACTTTCACTTTCAGTAGTCTGATCACTGGTATAAAAATTGCATTGCACGAGCAATACAATGCTTTGCACCTATCAGTGCTCTACTGACACAAGCCCCTTAGGCTATGCTTTGCGCCTGGTCTAAGGGGCTTGTAGTTTAGTGACCCGGATGTTGTCATAATGACTTCGGGTCACCATGGCAACAATCAGGCCCCAGTGATGACATCATGCAGGGGCGCTGATCGAAGGGGAGATATCAATCGCAGCATTTAGTGGGTTAAGCTGCCAGGAGCAGTTCAGGCAACACTCTTGTCAGTGAGTGCCGGTTGTCATCTGAGAGGCTTGTTGAACACCCGGCGGGGACAGCTTCTGATCGCACACAATCACCCATGACATATAGTATTAAGTTACGTACCGGTAACGGTATTTTTCGGAAGCCCATGACAGCACCACAAGAGAGGGGATCCGCCCTTCGGGAACAGGAAACCTACAGATACAAAAGGGCGGCACCTCTGCAACGCATCAGTTGGATTACAGAGCTTGAGAGGCTACCATGGTTAGTACACCGCATATACACAATATATACAACCTATCTATCCTATTTACAATTCTTTAAACCATCTCCCACATAAGGTGAACTCACGAAAACAATCCTCTAAAGGGGTGCACCCTTATACGTGAACAAGGGAGGGAACTAAGGGTGCTGTCATGGGCTTCCGAAAAATACCATTACCGGTAAGTAACTTAATACTTTATTCGGACTCCCATGAGAGCACCACGAGAGAATTACAGAGATGTAAACTAATTTAGGGAGGGACTACAGCCTGCAGCACCCTTAGCCCAAAGGTGAGATCTGAGGAGGCACCCATGTCTAACCGATAGTGGTTAAATAAGGTGGAAGGAGATGACCAGGTGGCCGCCTTACATATCTGGTCAATTGATACTCCCGATCTCTCTGCCCAGGATGATGCCATGGCACGAGTGGAATGCGCCCTCAGGTTCTGTGGAGCCGGACCGCCACCTGCTGTGTAGGCAAGAGAGATAGCCTCCCTAATCCACCTCGCTAACGTGCGCTTTGACACTCTATACCCTTTCCTGGGACCTTGGAAGGATAAAAATAATGCGTTCTCCTTCCTCCAAGAATCTGTGGCTGCTAAATATTTAAGTAGGCATCTCTTAACATCTAGAGCCTGAAGTTTTTGTTCTTTAGGATTGGTTGGATTAGGGAGGAAGGAAGGCAGAACTATCTCTTGTGTCCTATGAAAATGAGATGCTACCTTGGGAAGGTATGCCGGGTCTGGCCTTAGGATTACTCTATCCTGTAAGAATTCTGTGTAAGGGGGCAATCTGGAAAGTGCCTGTATGTCGCCTATTCTACGTGCAGATGTTATTGCTACCAAAAAGGCTGTCTTAAGTGATATCATTTTTAGTGAAGCAGAATCCAGAGGTTCAAATGCTTTTTCTGTCAGGACTAAATTTAAGTCCCAAGGTATACACCTATCTTTGAGTATGGGTCTCGATCTGGTAACTGCCTTAATGAATCTCGCCACTCAATGGTTACCGGCAATGTCGCATGCAAATGGGGCCCCTAAAGCTGAAACCTGTACTTTCAATGTACTAGTGGAAAGGCCCAACTCGAGACCCCTCTGGAGGAATTCTAGAATCTGTTTTACGGGTATTCCATCCCTGATATTAAACTCAAAAGTGGACAGGAATCGCCTCCAGGTTCTAGCATAGATACCTGTGGTGGTTTGTTTCCTACTTTTTAGGAATGTATCGATTACATTTTTTGAGAAACCTCTATCCCTCAATAGTGTCCTCTCAAACACCATGCCGTCAAACAGAGTCCCGCTACTTGTGGGTGGTTGACTGGCCCCTGGTAGAGGAGATCTGGAAGGTTCGGCAGTACCCAGGGATCGCTTATTGACATGGTCCTCAACCATGCAAACCAGGTCCTTCTGGGCCAGAAGGGGGCAATCAATATGACTCTTGCCCCGTCTTCCCTGATCTTCCTCACTACGAGAGGTAGAAGGTTCAAAGGCGGAAGAGCATAAGCCAGCGAGAAGTCCCATTTTATTAGGAGGGCGTCCACGGCCAGTGGATTTTCCCTGGGATTTAGGAAACAGAAAGTTATTTCCTTCCTGTTTACTTTGGTGGCAAAGAGGTCCACCTCCGGTTGACCCCATTTGCGGACAATTTGGTTGTAGATGTCTGAGTTTAAAGCCCATTCTCCCTGCCTTAGGGCCCTGTGGCTTAGAAAGTCTGCCTTCATGTTGTCTTTTCCACTGATGTGGAGCGCGGTTAAAGATAGAAAATTATTCTCTGCTATCTGAAGGAGACGTTCCGTTATCCGCATCAGGGCGTTGGAGCAGGTTCCACCTTGGTGGTTGACATAGGCTACCGCTACCTAGTTGTCCGAGAGTATCCTCACATGATGGCCCTGTAGATACATAATGAGTTTTTTAATGGTCAATTCAATCGCCAGCAGCTCCCTCTGGTTAGATGAGGTCTCAGCATCGGAGTCCCACTGTCCCTGTACCACTATGTCCCCCATATGGGCCCCCCAATCCCAAGGACTAGCATCTGTGGTTATTACGCGGGTTATCTGTATCACCCAGGGCACCCCCGAGGCTAAATTTCCGACATCGAGCCCCCACCTAAGAGATGTAATAGTTGAGGGGCTTAGCAATACTTGACCCTGCAAGAAGCCCTCTAAGGTTCTGCTATTAACCAGGACATCTTTCTGAAGGGCCCTAGTGTGGAATTGTGCCCACTTGACCGCTGGGATACATGAGGTTAGGGAGCCTAACAGGGACATGGCCTGCCTGAGGGTCATAGAGGGTCTATCGATTGCCCGAAGAACCTGCTGCTGTATCTGCTGTAATTTATCTACGGGTAACAGACACTGCTGAGCTTCTGAATTTAACAGCAAGCCTAGAAATTTCTGGACCTTTAAGGGCTGAAATCGGGACTTCTCGTAATTTATTATCCATCCGAGGTTCTCTAATCTGGACTTAGCTTTTTTTTATCTGAGATAGACAATGGTCCACTGAATTTCCCACAATCAAAAAATCATCTAAGTATGGGATAATCAAGATGTCAACTTCCCGTAAATGAGCCATAACTTCGGCCACTATTTTTGTAAATACCCGGGGCGCTGCTGAGAGACCAAAGGGAAGGGCTCTATATTGATAATGACGGATTATACCGTCTATTGATACCGCCACTCTCAGGAACTGCTGGAAATCTGCGTGGATGGGCACATGATAGTATGCGTCTTTTAAGTCCACGACCGCCACAAAACACCCTTCAAACAGCATCTTTATTGTAGAACTAATGGATTCCATTTTAAAGGTGCGTTTAACCAAAAATTCATTAAGGAAACGTAAATTAATAATCGTTCTGAATGTTTTATCCGGCTTTTGGATTAGGAATAAGGGAGAGTAGAACCCTCTTCCTCTCTCAGACTCTGGAACCTCTATCAGAATATTTTTCAGACACAGGTTCAAGACCTCTGCTTCTAAAGCCGCTTGCTCGAGGGGTGAAGACCTTAAGGGTGTTGGTTTAAAGGTATCCCGTGGGACTTGAGTGAACTCCAACCTGAGTCCGGTGGATATCACATTCCGCACCCAGTCACTATTGGTGACCTGTAGCCATGCTGGGAGGAAGGATGACAGTCTACCCCCCACGGGAATTGCTAGTCATTGGTTCTGTCTTTTTCGCTCTCTCGACGAGCGTCTGAACATGATGCCCGTACCTCTTCTCCTTCTATCCTCCCATCTGGGACGGTCTCTATTAGGTGAAGGGTTACGCCTTCTCCCTTGACCGAATCTCCTTCTATTAAATGGACGTCGGTAAGATGCGGACCAAAGATTTGGGAATTTTTTCTTATTATCCCCGGCCTTCTCCAGCAGTTCGTCCAGGACTGCTCCGAATAAATATTCCCCCTCACACGGGATAGTACAGAGTTTCGCCCTGGACTGAATATCTCCCGGCCAGCACTTTAGCCACAGGGCTCTCCGAGCCGCATTAGAGAGACCTGCTGCCCTGGCGGCCATTCTGACTGCATCAGCCGAGGCATCTGCTAGGAAGGCTGCGCCATCCTGGATTATTGGTAGGGCCCCAAGGATTGCCTGTCTAGATGTTCCTTGTTTTAACTGCGACTCTAACTGTTCCAACCAGACCATCATGGACCTGGCCGTGCAAGTCGATCCTACTGCTGGTCTTAAGGAACCGGCTGCCATCTCCCAGGTATTTATAAGGAAGGTATTTGCCTTCCTGTCTAGAGGATCTTTAAGGGACCCCATGTCCTCAAAGGGTAGTGAGGATCTTTTCGATGCTTTCACAATAGCTGAATCTAATTTGGGGGCCTTGTCCCAAGTATTCAATGCTGAATCGTCAAAGGGATATCTCCGCTTGAGGGCTGGTGGTAGCGACCCTCTTTTATCTGGCATTTTCCACTCTCTGCGGATGAGATCCTGGATCTTTTCGTTTAGTGGGAAGAGCCTATGCTTCCTCTGCTCCAGCCCCCGGAACATCACATCCTGCATGGATAATTGAGGCTTCGGCTCCTCCACCTCCATTGTCCCTCTGACTGCTTTTACCAATTTGTCTACTCGGTCGAGAGGCAGGCAAAACCGACCAGAGTCCTCTTCTTCTGAGGAAGACTAGGGAGATGAAATATGGGAGTCCTTACTTCTCCTCCACTCTGTCGAGGAATCCGACTCCACCGGGTCCTCACCCCTTAAACTCTCTGGTTGGGACAGGGATTTTAGGGTTTCCTTCCTCTCTGCCCTTACTATATCCCTTAAACACACCGCTAATGCGGGTGACTCCTACGCCACTGTCTGCTGGATACAGGGGGGACACAACTTTTTGGGGCATGAGTCTGGTAACGGGCATGCACAGAGTGCGCATTCCCTGTGTTTGGTTTTACTTGTAGCTTTCTTCCACTAGAATAAAACACAGAAGGAGGCCCCGTCACTGAGTGAACATTCACGAAGATCACTTACCAGTGCCACAATCAAGTACCGGAGAATGAGGGGGATTTTTCTCAGTCGATGCTCCTGTCCGCCTAGAGGAGCTTTTATGACTGGACTGGTCACTTCGTCCCAGACGCTCCTTACTGTCACGGGCCTCTTTCTTCTTCTGTTTGACCTGCCTAAGGTCATCCAGGGTGGCAGTGAAGATTGTCGCTGTTGCCGCCATTGCTGCTGCTGCTTTTGCTGCTGCTGCTCCTGATCGCTCTCCATTACTGCTTGCAATAATGTGGCCAAGGCAAGGCACCCATCTAGGGTCCTGCCTATATACCCCTCCTCCAGACAGCAGATTTCCTCCTGCCGCGCCCTCCCCAGCTGGCGCCGCTTTGGGCAGAGGAACCGGCGCTTACCGGCATCCTCCCGATGGGCGCCGCCATCTTGGGTCCCCGCGCCTGCGCAGTGGCGCCGCTGACCCGGAAGCACCCCCAGGCTCCGCCCCCTGACGTCACCGCGACTCCGACGTGACCGGAAGTCACGCGGGACGCCCGGGCGCTCCACCATGGAGTGCTCCCCGGCCCCAGCGCCCTGCAGCTGCGCCGGCCCCCCTCAACCTCCACGATCGGACCGCCGGAGCTGGGAGCCCCCGGGGGGCATACTTACCGGCGGCGGCGCACATATGGAGACGGACCTCCTCCGGACGCCGCTCCCTGCTGTATCCACCACCGCCGTGCCACCCATCCTGGGCCACCGTGGCGTCCTCCAGGAGCTCCGCACCAGGCCAAGGTAGGAGACCCCCTCGCTACCTATACCGGCTGGCCGGCCTGGGATCCGGTCTGTAGGATCCCGTCCCCTCAGGAACAGGAAACAAACTGATGAGTGGGAGAGGTGCCGCCCTTTTGTATCTGTAGGTTTCCTGTTCCCGAAGGGCGGATCCCCTCTCTCGTGGTGCTGTCATGGGAGTCCGAAAAAATATATACTTTATTGGTTGGAAAGTAAATATTGCATAAAAGTAAATTTGTTTAATAAAATGCATACTAATGTAGTAGTAATAGGATAAAAACACGCCACTTTTTTTACTTAATTTATGCAGGGTTAGTAATACCCTATATGCCGTGATACTCTATTGTTTGAGCACACAGAATGGCTCATAAGGAAAAGACCACCATTTAGCTTTTTAAGTGTAAATTTTGTCTGACTGATTTTCATTCAACATATCACATATGCAAAACCCATGAGATAATATTGCAGAGAAAACTTCCCAGAAGTTACCCCTTTTTGGAAACTACAGCCTTCGGCCTCCTTCACACATTAGTATTTTTCCATCAGTGTTTATATGCCAAAGCCAGGAGTGGAACTTACAGAGAGAAACTATAATTGAAAGATTACCACCTGTTCTGTGATTTGGAGACAGTCCAGGTTTTGGCATACACTGATGCAAAAATACTGATGTGTGAATGAGGCCTTCAAGGGAGTAGAGAATATTTTTACCCCGAGGCCGGGGTCACACTGGCGAGGAATATGGACGAGTGAGAGGTGTTAAAAGCACGCATTACACACGGACAAATTTTTCTCTATGGGTTTGCTCCCAACAGCCATATATTTCTCGGGCGTATTCTACGGTCCATGCCAATCGCAGCATGCTGTGATTGTCAGCGTACTACGCCTGTAATACACCAATGCAAGTCTATGGGTGCACAAAAAATACGGATTACACACGGACCACACATGAGACTAGCGAGAAATACGCACCCGGTGTCTTTTACAAAAGCCGGCAATTCAGTGCGCTATACAGTAAACTCACACTGACAGGTTTAATAAAGAAAGAATAGATATATACACATAGAATACACATATATATATATATATACAGTGGGGAAAAAAAGTATTTAGTCAGTCAGCAATAGTGCAAGTTCCACCACTTAAAAAGATGAGAGGCGTCTGTAATTTACATCATAGGTAGACCTCAACTATGGGAGACAAACTGAGAAAAAGAAATCCAGAAAATCACATTGTCTGTTTTTTTTTCATTTTATTTGCATATTATGGTGGAAAATAAGTATTTGGTCAGAAACAAAATTTCATCTCAATACTTTGTGATATATCCTTTGTTGGCAATGACAGAGATCAAACGTTTTCTGTAAGTCTTCACAAGGTTGCCACACACTGTTGTTGGTATGTTGGCCCATTCCTCCATGTAGATCTCCTCTAGAGCAGTGATGTTTTTGGCTTTTCGCTTGGCAACACGGACTTTCAACTCCCTCCAAAGGTTTTCTATAGGGTTGAGATCTGGAGACTGGCTAGGCCACTCCAGGACCTTGAAATGCTTCTTACGAAGCTACTCCTTCGTTGCCCTGGCGGTGTGCTTTGGATCATTGTCATGTTGAAAGACCCAGCCACGTTTCATCTTCAATGCCCTTGCTGATGGAAGGAGGTTTGCACTCAAAATCTCACGATACATGGCCCCATTCATTCTTTCATGTACCCGGATCAGTTGTCCTGGCCCCTTTGCAGAGAAACAGCCCCAAAGCATGATGTTTCCACCACCATGCTTTACAGTAGGTATGGTGTTTGATGGATGCAACTCAGTATTCTTTTTCCTCCAAACACGACAAGTTGTGTTTCTACCAAACTGTTCCAGTTTGGTTTCATCAGACCATAGGACATTCCCCCAAAACTCCTCTGGATCATCCAAATGCTCTCTAGCAAACTTCAGACGGGCCCGGACATGTACAGGCTTAAGCAGTGGGACACGTCTGGCACTGCAGGATCTGAGTCCATGGTGGCGTAGTGTGTTACTTATGGTAGGCCTTGTTACATTGGTCCCAGCTCTCTGCAGTTCATTCACTAGGTCCCCCCGCGTGGTTCTGGGATTTTTGCTCACCGTTCTTGTGATCATTCTGACCCCATGGGGTGGGATTTTGCGTGGAGCACCAGATCGAGGGAGATTATCAGTGGTCTTGTATGTCTTCCATTTTCTAATTATTGCTCCCACAGTTGATTTCTTCACTCCAAGCTGGTTGGCTATTGCAGATTCAGTCTTCCCAGCCTGGTGCAGGGCTACAATTTTGTTTCTGGTGTCCTTTGACAGCTCTTTGGTCTTCAACATAGTGGAGTTTGGAGTCAGACTGTTTGAGGGTGTGCACAGGTGTCTTTTTATACTGATAACAAGTTTAAACAGGTGCCATTACTACAGGTAATGAGTGGAGGAAAGAGGAGACTCTTAAAGAAGAAGTTACAGGTCTGTGAGAGCCAGAAATCTTGATTGCTTGTTTCTGACCAAATACTTATTTTCCACCATAATATGCAAATAAAATGAAAAAAAAACAGACAATGTGATTTTCTGGATTTTTTTTTCTCAGTTTGTCTCCCATAGTTGAGGTCTACCTATGATGTAAATTACAGACGCCTCTCATCTTTTTAAGTGGTGGAACTTGCACTATTGCTGACTGACTAAATACTTTTTTTCCCCACTGTATATATATATATATATATACACACATACATGTCATTGTGACAAACATATATATTTATATTTCACAGAGCTCTTCATAGCAGAATAGCCGCTAATTAAATTGCCGGCTTCTATCAAATAATTCCCCAACCCGACATGAAATGACACATGGTTTACATTCAGTAAAGCATTTCATTTCATGTTTTTTTTATATGTCCTTGACTAATAATTAGATGAGGGATTGTGTGCAAAATTTGGGAGTTGTAGTTATTTTAAGGGGTTAATTCTTTGTTAAATAAAGCGTGGGCTTCCCATTGCCCGATATTGGTGGCGAGTGGGTTAATCTAACAAAGGGTTAATGTCACCATTCGATTGTAAGGTGACATTAACCCTTTGTTAGATTAAAAAACCCGCATCTAATTATTAGTCAAGGACATATAAAAAAACATGAAATGAAATGCTTTACTGAATGTAAAGCATGTGTCATTTCATGTCGGGTTGGGGAATTATTTGATAGAAGCCTGCAATTTAATTAGCGGCTATTCTGCTATGAAGAACTCTGTGAAATATAAATATATATATGTTTATCTCAATGACTGGTGTGTATATATATATATATATATATATATATATATACACACAGTATATATATATGCATTCTATGTGTCTATATCTATTATTTCATTTCTGTTAGAAACCCTGTCATAGGGCTCCAATATATGTCCATTTTGCGAGGCGGCGAGAAAATCTCGCCACACGGATTGCATACGGATGCCATACGGATTACATACGGATGCTGACATGCGCAAAATACGCAACCACACCTTGCTTACGGATGACATACGGAGCACTATTTAGGGGTCATTCATCCGTATTACGCCTGTAAACTACGGACCGTCTTTTGCGTCGGTTAGTGTGACCCCGGACCAAAGGTATTTCACGGCTTTCTTTACCATTGGCCTGTGAAAATGATGTTGTTTTTACAATATTATGTAAATTTAGCTCAACATTTTTTATCTCTACAGGAGATAAGAAAAAAATATACCCCATAATTTATTACATAATTTATGAGTATGAAAATATCTTTGTGATCAATACACTCCTGTCTAGCACAAGGAACGAGTGCCATTTGCAAACCAATTTTTGCTGGAATGGTTTAGTGTCGCTACATTACATGAGATATTAGTGAGGAAACCCATGAGAAGTGACCCCATTTTTTAAAGTATTACCATTAAGGCATTATTCAAGGAGAGTACTTAACATTTTGACAGTTCGAATAACAAGATACCACATCTGTATTGTTTTAGTTATATTTTACTACGCTTGCACACTAAAAATACTAGGTAAAAAAGAACCTAAAAATTCTGTCACCATATTCTCATAGAAATCACTTTTTTTATTTTTCTATACTATGACTAAGTCACTAGTAAAGTGCTGGAGGGGAGATATGTTTCACTATGCCTAAAGGTAATGTCACACTTAGCGATGCACCAGCGATCCCGACCAGCGATATGACGCGGTCAGGATCGCTGGTGCATCGCTAAGTGGTCGCTAGTGAGCTGTCACACAGGCAGATCTCACCAACAACACAGCAGGGGTTTGGGGTCGCTACTTACCTGTCAGACGAGGCGATCCTGACGTCCTCCCGCCCGCGTCCACGCGTTGCTCGTCAGCACCACAGGAAGCCCAGCAGGAAGCTGACAACGAGAAACGGTCCAGGACGTTCTCGTGTGATCAGCGATAATCAGTGGGGGAGCCGGTCGGAGGTAAGTATCAGACATAGCGATATCGGTAGCAATATCGCTGCTACATCAAAAAAACAGTGACGTTACAGCAATATTGCTATCGATATTGATTAGTGTGACAGGCCCTTAATGGTAGGAGCAATGAGAACATGGAAACTGTCTTAGGAGCGCAGAAAAGAGACTCAGACAAGAGATGGGGTTAAACCACAACGCGTTTCGACGGAGGATCCGTCTTCATCAGGTGGAACTTCCACCTGATGAAGACAGATCCTCCGTCAAAACGGGTTCTGATTTAACCCCATCTCTTGTCTGAGTCTCTTTCCTGCGCTCCTAAGACCGTTTCCATTTTCTCATTGCTCCTATCCTCCATTGGAGGTTTTCGGCTGGAGCTGCGGTGGAGACCTGACATTTTTGTCTGCCCCTGGGTTGCTTCCTAAGCGCTCCTCTATGACCGCTTATCACTGACTCTTAGGCCCTTAATGGTGTCAGTGATATAAAACACAGTGGGAGGATGTCTACCTTATCTCCATCTCAGGGTGTGTTCTCGGGCTTAAGTAGTTGGCCTCTAAGGGCAGTAGTGTTCAGTGTCTGGAGAGGAACACTCCAGAGAAGTTGTGCTGGAACCAACCTGAACTGTGTGTTCTGCTAGCAGTAAGCGGGAGGAACCCGCTATCAGAAGGACTGTGCTTTGTGCTACCATTTTGTTTTCTTTTCCTGCTTTGGCCAGAGGGCTGTATTTGTTTTACTACACCTTGGTTTATTCTATCCATAATAAACCAAAGGAAGTTCTTAAAGCCACAGTGTTTCCGTGTCTACCTCTGTGTACAGCCGAGTGAAATGATCTACCATAATTGATAGAAGTGAATGAGGGCTTGAGATAATGTTACATAAAACAGCGGTTATAACATTTTTTATTGATGTCACAAACACCACCCACTCGCTGCACAAATGACTGGGAAACAACTGTAAAGGAGGACTGTGTGTCTCACACTGAACTAGTTTACTCACCTACCAAAATAAGCTGATAATGAGCCAGGTCACACATCCACACCACTGCCACCACTCCCCGTTTTGTAAGGCCAGCAAGACGCCTGCACCGAGTATCAAACTACTACACATGCAAACCCAGGTTTTCTGAGCACCAGTAAGATATACTACTTGTATTCTGAAATACAAGTACATACAGGCTATACTTTCGCTCTGAAGAGGTTGTGGGTATGTTTATAGCAGCAAGGAACAAGCTTATTAAATGTTAGAATAAATATTTAAAAATGGGTACAATGTTTACAAAGGTACAAGATTTAATATCAAAAAGACATACTGCATTTTGTGGATTAAAAAACACACCGGATTATAAGATGCACCCCAAATTTTTGAGGAAAAAACTTTGGGAGATCTTGCCTCCTGAATATTGGCGCCGAGATCTCCATCTGCACATGTTCCACCCCCTGCAGCCATTTTCTTTGAGTCCACCGCACTGTAAACTTTGGAAGTGTGAAGGCTCTGGGCTTTAACAAAATGTTGGCGGAGCATCAGCACCATCAAACACCCACAGCATGGCACCTCCGAATATCCCCTCCTCCAGGCCTAAGACCCACAGCATCGCCCCACTGCTGCCTCCGCCAAGAGCAACCCTAGGATCCCGCTCATCTGCAGCCAGAAAGGTATGTTCGAATTATAAGACGCACCCCAATTTCGGGGGAAAATAGTGCATCTTATAATCCAAAAAATACGGTATATAAAATGGCAAAAAACGGTACAAAAATAAATGCGATACATACAGGAGCATTTTTCAGATTGGATAGGTGAGCACTATTGGTGGAGGAGTCGATATGGAAATATGGACAGATCTATAATTCTCATTGTTTCTTCTGGGTCTGACAAAGGGTTTTTTTCCTAGATGAGAGATTTTATTGGATACCATCTAGACCCCTCACACCTCAGGTAAGAGCAGGATGACTATTTGTATGCAAAGAAAATGGTTGCAGGAAATAATTCTAATTTAAGTCATATTTCCCATAGGAACCTCTTCGTGGGATAATATGACTAACATATATCAGAGTATGCTGTCACCATCCAATGCAAACTGAACAAGACTATAACGTATACGTAATTCAGGCTATTACATTTCTGTGTTTTTCATAGTCTAAAAATCCTCCTGGAGCTTGGAACCACAGAATCAATTATGTCGCCCAATCACAGATATACCCGTGGATTGTGGTGATAGTAAATTATTGTTAATACTAGATGGAGTTCTGATGATATCGCATTGGGAGGGTGGTAATGTCACAATGGGGGCAGGCTTTGCAGCATTGAGAATCTCCCTCTCTCCCCCCATGTGCTCACCCACCTATCCACTCTCTCTTTCCCCATGTGCTGACTTCTCCCGTCTGTGCTCTCTTCTTTAACCTGTCTACCCCATGCACTAACCCCCGTGTCTGCTGTCTCTCTCCTTCCTGAGCTGTGTTCACCCCTCATGTGAGGGGTGAACACAGCACATGTGAAAAGAGTGACCAGAATGGTGACCGGTCTGCAACCCCTGTCTTATGAGGAAAGGTTGCAGAATTTGGGAATGTTTAGCTTGCAAAGGAGAAGACTGAGAGGAGACAATAGCTGTCTACAAATATCTCAAGGGCTGTCACATTGTAGAAGGATCATCTTTATTCTCATTTGTACAAGGAATGACTAGAAGCAATGGGATGAAACTGAATGGGAGGAGACACAGATTAGATATTAGAAAAAACTTTGACAGTTAGAGTGATCAATGAATGGAACAGGCTGCCACGAGAGGTGGTGAGCTCTCCTTCAATAGAAGTCTTCAAACAGAGGCTGGACAGACATCTGATGGCCCTTCCAACTCTACGATTCTATGATTCTATGTGCTGCCCCATTTGAGCTATCTCCCCCTTGTGCTCTGTCTCTCTCACCCCTGTGTCAGACAGTGTTCATAACATACTACAGCTCCTGGGCAGGGGAGGAAGCAAAAGACAATACTGACATTAAAGCAGGAGATTGCAGAGGATTCATTTTGTGAGGTAAAATATTGTTTAAAAACAGTCAGGGAAATATTTTACCTCACAAAATGAATCCTCTGTGATCCCCTGCTATAATCTCAGTATTGTCTTTTGCTTCCTCCCCTGCCCAGATGTGGTATGCTCCGTACATGGTCAGACACAGACAATTTTTAAAATGAACTTTCGTTCGTGGGAAAAACCACTTTAATGTGACCGGCTTCCTCTGCCTGTAGATACCGTCGTGCATATGCCGCTGGGATCAGCCGAATGATTCACTGAATTCACGCAGATGCAGTGCGATGGTGTTTCGCTGGTGGTACTGCGCAAGAGGCTGTGTGAGTGTGTGTGAGAGTGTGAGTGTATAAGAGTGTGTGTGTGGTGCGACGGTGATCCGCTGGTGGTACCGCACAATAGGTTGGTACCAGCAGCAGTTTCCATATTGAGACACCCATCACTTGGGTGTCCCAATATGGCGGTCGGTGAACTTCCTCCGCTTGGAATTCTGGGATCCGGTGACATCTAGACAGAACAGGAAATGAAAACATTACAAGGCAATTATATAAATAGATGACATTGAAATATTCCATTTGAAGTGTGCCATGTGATGTCCCTGGTATGGACTGGAGATGTCCAGTCTATCTACGGGCAATTATCTTTCCTCAATATTTTAGCAACTCTTTGCTAACAAGGAAACATGCACAGATGACTCCTCACTAATTACCTACTCACAGAGGAGATGCTGCCAGGTGTCCAGTGATACGGAATTTTTACTTAGCTAATCCATAACACAACCCATAGAAATGGTGTTCAATAAATGGCATAAATAGCTTGATAATTTTATAGTGTGGGTTGTTACAGACACGATACCACATATATAAATATATTAGCTGAAGAGCCCGGCGTTGCCTGGGCATAGTACCCAACCGTGCATCTAATCCTATCCTGTGTGATACTGACTGCTGAGCTGTATCTAAATCCTATCTTGTGTGATACTGACTGCTGAATCATGTGTCTTAAGCCCCCGTCACAAGTTTTGTGACGCAACAGCGATCTCACCAGCGAGATCGCTGTGTGACACTGACCAGCGACCGGCCCCCCCTGTCGGTTATCGCTGATCGTCCTGAAATGGCCAGGACATTTTTTTGATCGCTGGTCTCCCGCTGGCCAGCACGTATCACTGCGTGTGACAGGAGGGAGACCAGCGATCAGCGCGCTGGTAACCAAGGTACACATCGGGTTTCTAAGCGACGCGCGCTGCTTAGAAACCCGATGTGTACCTTAGTTACCAGCTCCTTGCATCAGCGCGCTGGTAACTAACGTACACAGCGACGTGCCCGCTCGGCGTCGCTGGTGCTTATCACTGGTGAAGCTGCCTGTTTGGCAGCTCACCAGCGATCATGTAGCGACACACCAGCAATCCTGACAAGTTGATATCGTTGTCGGGATCGCTGGTGAGTCGTTATGTGTGACGGGCCCTTAATCCTCTCCTGTGTGATACTGACTGCTGAGCCGTGTATCTAATCCTATCCTGTGTGATACCGGGCTCCCACTGAAGTTTGTGTCAGAGGGTGGTCTGTGTTGGCACGGTAATAAATTGTGTTATTTCCAGCTTTACAGAAGGACGATAACACCATAAAAATTATAAGAATAATAGGCCTCAGTTACCACAACTGTCTACAAAGAAAACTGTTGCTGTCAACAGCTCTGGGACAGCGTGGCGAGTTCTGGGTGGTGACTTTTCTGTTTTGACTTTTATGTGGCGAGGTTGGTGTATGTGTGGTGAAATGTGTGCTGACGGTGGTATATGTGTTGAAGCACGTGGTAGTGTGTGGCGCATTTTGTGTGTGTGTTCATATCCCCGTGTGTGGTGAGTATCCCATGTCAGGGCCCCACCTTAGCAACTGTACGGTATATAGTCTTTGGCGCCATCGCTCTCATTCTTTAAGTCCCAATTGTTCACATCTGGCAGCTGTCAATTTGCCTACAACACTTTTCCTTTCACTTTTTCCCCATTATGTAGATAGGGGCAAAATTGTTTGGTGAATTGGAAAGCGTGGGGTTAAAATTTCACCTCACAACATAGCCTATGACCCTTTTGGGGTCCAGACGTGTGACTGTGCAAAATTTTGTGGCTGTAGCTACGACGGTGTAGATGCCAATACATACATACACTTTTTCCCCATTATTTAGATAGGGGTAAAATTTTTGGGTGAATTGGAACGCGCAGGGTTAAAATTTCGCCTCACAACATAGCCTATGACGCTCTCGGGGTCCAGTGTGACTGTGCCAAATTTTGTGGCTGTAGCTGCGACGGTGCAGATGCCAATCCTGGACATACATACAGCTGTGGCCAAAAGTATGGACACCCCTGCAATTTTGTCAGATAATACTCCGTATCTTCCTGAAAATGATTGCAAACAAATTCTTTGGTATGATTATCTTCATTTAATTTGTCTTAAATGAAAAAACACAAACGAGAATGAAGCAAAAAGCAAAACATTGATCATTTCGCACAAAACTCCAAAAATGGGCCAGACAAAAGTATTGGCACCCAACCGTTTCTGGTAACCATCAATGAGTTTCTTACAATGCTCTGCTGGAATTTTAGACCATTCTTCTTTGGCAAACTGCTCCAGGTCCCTGATATTAGAAGGGTGCCTTCTCCAAGCTGCCATTTTTAGATCTCTCCACAGGTGTTCTATGGGATTCAGGTCTGGACTCATTGCTGGCCACCTTAGAAGTCTTCAGTGCTTTCTCTCAAACCATTTTCTAGTGCTTTTTGAAGTGTGTTTTGGGTCATTGTCCTGCTGGAAGACCCATGACCTCTGAGGGAGACCCATCTTTCTCACACTGGGCCCTACATTATGCTGCAAAATTTGTTGGTAGTCTTCAGACTTCATAATGCTATGCACACGGTCAAGCAGTCCAGTGCCAGAGGCAGCAAAGAAACCCCAAAACATCAGGGAACCTCCGCCATGTTTGACTGTAGGGACCGTGTTTTTTTCTTTGAATGCCTCTTTTTTTCTCCTGTAAACTCTATGTTGAGGCCTTTGCCCAAAAAGCTCTACTTTTTCTCATCTGACCAGAGAACATTCTTCCAAAACACTTTAGGCTTTTTCAGGTAAGTTTTGGCAAACTCCAGCCTGGCTTTTTTATGTCTCGGGGTAAGAAGTGGGGTCTTCCTGGGTCTCCTACCATACAGTCCCTTTTCATTCAGACACCGACGGATAGTACGGGTTGACACTGTTGTACCCTCGGACTGCAGGGCAGTTTGAACTTGTTTGGATGTTAGTCGAGGTTCTTTATCCAACATCCGCACAATCTTGCATTGAAATCTCTTGTCAATTTTTCTTTTCCATCCACATCTAGGGAGGTTAGCCACAGTGCCATGGGCTTTAAACTTCTTGATGACACTGTGCACGGTAGACACAGGAACATTCAGGTCTTTGGAGATGGACTTGTAGCCTTGAGATTGCTCATGCTTCCTCACAATTTGGTTTCTCAAGTCCTCAGACAGTTCTTTGGTCTTTCTTTTCTCCATGCTCAATGTGGTACACACAAGGACACAGGACAGAGGTTGAGTCAACTTTAATCCATGTCAACTGGCTCCAAGTGTGATTTAGTTATTGCCAACACCTGTTAGGTGCCACAGGTAAGTTACAGGTGCTGTTAATTACACAAATTAGAGAAGCATCACATGATTTTTCTAACAGTGCCAATACTTTTGTCCACCCTCTTTTTTATGTTTGGTGTGGAATTATATCCAATTTGTCTTTAGGACAATTCTTTTTGTGTTTTATCATTTAAGACAAATTAAATGAAGATAATAATACCAAAGAATTTGTGTTTGCAATCATTTCCAGGAAGAAACTGAGTATTATCTGACAGAATTGCAGGGGTGTCAATACTTTTGGCCACAACTGTACATACATACACATTGAGCTTTATATATTAGATGTATCTGTAACATATGCATTTATAACATATGTTATATATACATATATATATATTTATTTATATATATATATATATATATATATATATATATTATAGTAAAAGGGATAAGGGAAGACAAAACCTACTTATTCTAAAATCTATTTCAATGACATTGTAATTTCACATATATGAAGGACTAATTTCCCTCTGATCAATATGGGTTAATTAGGGAGGTAGTCCTTCCTAATTAATTACATATGCTAGATATAAGGAACTGTTCACTCTATGTTTGTATGCCTTTGAGGAAGGACTGCTTTTACTGGGTCCAAAACGCGTGAACCTATGTTTCTTTATCGCTGAAGATGTTTAAATAAAGATAGAATTTTTATTGAAAAATGATTCCTGTGCCGGAAGTCTTCTATCTTTATTCATATATATTATAACTTCTTTTTACAATGAAAAACAATATTTAAAAGAAAAATGTTTCTGTGTGTCGCCATATTGTAAGAGCCGTAACATTTTTTTTTTCATCGACATAGGTGGTAGGGAAAAAGTTAAACAAATATGATGACAATTTATAAAGGTAAAACATCTTATGGAAGCAATTGGAGGACCACTTTCAGTCAGTGTACAGTCATCCAATTTTTCGACAGCCAAAAGCATGGCACTTGTACTCGATACTGAGTTAATTGAGATGTTTTGAAATGTTTCTATTTTTCCATCATTTGCATGTTATTTTGGATTTCTGCCAAATGTATACATGTAACAATGATACACCAATATGTTTTTGCCTTCCGTAATGTAATAATACAAGATAAAGAAATTGAAGAGTGTGGCCATTCCTTTGTGCATTATGTATCTCGGCACAATTACGGGGTTAAGCAGCTGCTTTCAAAAAAAGAAGTGCTGTGTTTCCTTCCAGCACTGCTCAAAGGTGCTGACCAAGTAGGTGTAAATACATCTGTCTTTTGCCATTTGTACTAATGCATGCCTCCTACACTTCTCAGCGCACAGCAGATGGTCTCTGTCCTGTCGAAATATTACAGTGTACAGACTTCCATTGCTATGTGTTTCTAGAAATATGGGGGCAGATGTTAAATATGTTAAGCACATGCTTTGCCCCCTGGAGGTTTAAGTTAAGGCTGCCGTCTCAATTTGGCTATCTTATGCATGCCAGGATTCATGGTTTTTAGGCGTTTCTTTTAAATCTCTCCAAATAGATCATATCTTTATGTTAAGCTTCATTACAGCAGCCACTAAGTATTTAATCAAGTAGCCACTATTAATATGTGTTTTATAAAAAAAAAACACATTTATGATTTCCACTTGTTTATTAATTGTGTTTTCACTTATGTCATATTTTTTGCTTCTTCGATAATATAGTAGTGTAAAAAGAAGCTAATATACCATATTTATCACAATATTGTCACATACAGTAATGACAAAAACAAAATACGCCTTCTTTGAAATCTATAGTTTACGTATCAAAACATAATAAAAACATCTGGTCCTTAAAATGTCTTAAAATTAGGTAAATGTAACCTGAAATGAAAAACATCATATGACAAACTATACCATGTCATTATTTATTTATTAAAAACCAGGCCAAAATGCAGAATCAGTGTGAAAAATATATATAATCTAGCTGCTTCCATAGCAATTAAGGGTGAGTATCAGCTGGGTGCTGGTAATCAAATGTCCTTAATTGTTCATCAGCAATGTTGGCAGTTTGCTGATCAGGAGCATTGAAGGTGTCTGTTAACACAAAACTTGTTGCTCTGAGTAGGGTTACAAGGCTATTTCCAAACAATTTGGGGACCATTAATCTACAGCAAGAAATATTATTCACAAGCGGAAAACATTCAAGGCAGTTGAGAAAATTTCCAAAAATGGATGTCTCAGCAAACTTACCCAAAGGAGAGGACATGCAATGCTGATAAAAATTGCAAAAAACACCCAAAGATATACAGCTCAGACTCTAAAGGCCTCAGTTAGCACGTTAAACATTCAAGTTCATGAAAGTAAAATTAAAAAATGAAATTACTTTCAAAAGTCACATGGATAGTGAAAAGAAGTCCACCTGTGTGCAATCTAAAGGTCCCGTTAGGCCTCTTTCACACATCAGGTTTTCGCCGTCAGGCGCGATCCGGCGCTTTTGACAAAAACCGGATCCGGCGAAATGCAATGCCGGATCCGGTTTCCCCCCCATTGACTTGCATTTGTGCCGGATGGCCATGCGTTTCATCTGGTTTTCGCTGGATCCGGCAATGTGTCGCATTCTGGCATCTGGAAAAAACGGCTACTGTAACGTTTTTTGTCTCCGGCTAAAAAGCCGGACACGCCGGATCCGGCGTGTCCGGCTTTTTCAAACAATGAAAGCCTATGAGCGCCGCAATGCGCCGAATCTGGTTTTTTTGGTCTGAGCATGCTCAGTAGCTCTGCCCACAAGACACATATATAAAAGCATGACAGTGGGACCCTCAGCCACACCCAACATGCCACCCAAGACAGCAACCAGGCGCAGGAGAAGGCAGGAGACCACTGCAGCAGCACCATCAGCACCACCACCACCCCAAATGGAGCAGCATGCTGAACAATGGGAGGGGAGTCCAGCAGCAGATGAGAGACGGTAATTATCAAATCCCCCATTCCTCCAAACTAGGGCCATGGAATATCAAGATATTCATTGCCCCTTTGTTTCTCTTTAGTCAACAGCCGCCCAAGAGATGCAGCAGCAGCAACAGTGGCAGCACTGGAAGCACTGGCAGCAGCAGTACCACCACCCACAGGCATGGAGTCTGGCCAGCAGGAAGACAGCACATCTTCTGGGAGCCCTCCCTCGCATCGTCAGCGTTTGACGGTAAGTTTTTATTTCCAAAATCCATCATCTCTGTAATATATGTCTATTCATTGCCTTTTATTTCAAAACAGGAATCACAAGATGAAGAGGAGCTCCCAGAAGAAGAAGGAAGGGGTGGACAGACACCTGGAGTGGGCTCACAATTGGTAAGTTTTTTGCATCAAACGCAGAAACACAACATCACACTACACACAACACACAGAAAACAATGTTCTGCAGACCACCACAGCAAACAAATGCCTACATCCAAAGACATAACATTTTTTGTTTTCTTCTCTAGTCTTCCCAATCTGGTGCTCGGCAAAGAGGTCCTCGCAGTGCCTCCCAGGGTCGTCGGCGACAGCAACGCGGCGGTCACCAGCGTGTAAGTATAAATATTTTTGCTTTGTTTTTTTGCACTTTTTATATCATTTCTTTTGTGGAGGCAAATTATGTTATTTTTGTCTTTTTCTTTAACAGTCTTCACAGCGTGCTCCCGACTCTGACGGTGAGGATGGAGGGATTGATGTGGACCACCTCATCGATCTCGTCAGAGAAAGGGAGCCGCTATGGAATATGGCTGACTGCCGCCATGCTGACCTGATCGTTACCCGACGACTCTGGGAGGAAATCTGTTCGCTCCTTGTGGACCGCTGGGAGGACCTCGATGCTCGGGCCCAGATTAAAGAGCGTAAGTATATACAGTACCGGTTGCTTGATGTAAACCAGTGTTTCACGAACTCCAGTCCTCGTGGTCCCCACGGATCATGTGTTCAGGATTTCCATTTACTATGGAAATCCTGAAAACATGACCCCTGGGGACCATGAGGACTGGAGTTTGGGAAACACTGATGTTGTATACTAACCACTCCTTTCTCGTTTCAGGGGACAGAATTGTGAAGCGGTGGCGGTCTGTGAGGGATCGTTTCAAGAAGGAGTTCAATAAAGAGATGCGGGCCCCGAGTGAATCTGGAGGACGCAGGAGCAAGTACAAGTACGCACAAGCCCTGTCATTCCTCCGGGAAACAATGGTCACCAGAAGGTAAATATTACACACCACATGTGAAAAAAAATGTTTAGATGTAACTTTTTTTTTCAGCCAGGGCCATACCATGTCACTATTTTAATTGTTTTTTTTTCTCTTTATTCCACAGCACGGTGAGCAGCACTCGGGAGCCTGCACGATTGGACCCTTCTGAGGCGATCCCTGAGGAGACCGGCACCGAGGGACACTTCGACCGCCCCGGTACATCTGCACCTTCCCAGCCTTCCCACACATTCGACCCATCTGTCCCATCCACCAGCACAGGAGCATCGTGGCCGCCTACATTACATGAAGCTGCTGGTGAGGCGATCGATTTCCCTTTACCCCACCCTTCTGCCCCTGCCACCTCTAGTACACTTGCGGGTACTGGGCGGCAGCGGCAGAGAGGTCAGGAAAAGACTTATGCGTCAGAGTTCTTGCATCTGAATGCATCTTTCCAGAACTGTCTAAAAGTCTTGTCAGAGGAAATCTCCGCAGGCTTTCAGCAGATCAACTCCAGCATTCTGGAGGTGAAGACACTTCTGCAAACCATGCATTCAGAAGCAAGATCTTCGCCAAACCACACGTTTTTCAGGTCTGTTGTGGAGCGCATGGAAACGCTCTCTCCTACCCAGCAGATGCATGTAATGCATTCATGCCACGGTGCTCTCCAGCACGTTACCTCCCAACCTCCTCCTCCCACTACAGTAGTTCCTCCACCTGCACCCCCTCCAGCCACTTTCCATCCTCCCCCTCCTATTACATACCATCCACCTCCCCAGCACCAGCCACCTCCCCAGTACCAGCAACCTCCCCAGTACCAGCAACCTCCCCAGTACCAGCAACCTCCCCAGTACCAGCAACCTCCCCACTTCCAGCAACCTGCCCCGTACCAAACTCCTTCCCCGTACCAAACTCATTCCCCATACAACTTGCCATCAACATCATCTGCTCCTACAGTCCCTGCCCAACCCTCCACTTCACCACCCACCACCTCTTCTGCCTCCCACATGTCCACCCATTCTGTAGCTTTTTCCACACCTTCACCTCTAACTGTTCCTTCCCCACCAAGATCCCAGTCCTCTCTCCACACTCCCAGTGTCGAAGTGTCCCGCAGCCCCTCCAGCACTATTTCCACCCCACACTACACCGAGTTATAATGTTTTTGTTGTAATAAAAATGCCCATTTGGTTGGTTTCAAACATTTATTAAAAAAGTTTTTTAAACTTTAAAAACATTTTACAAAAAAAAAATATTTTAAATAAAAGTTAAATTATCGTTTTACAATGGTTGTCTGTCATTTCTTTCTGCGGCGAACTATGTTTAAAAAAAAGGTTAAATACAGGGTAGTTGAAAGGTAAAAAGGTATTCAAAACCAGGTATATAACTGTGGGTAAATTTTACCTTTTTGCCACAGTTGTGTTCCTGGTTGTGTTTGAAGCAAAGTATTTCACCTAAAAAGTTGTGTTTATTGTTGGTGATTTCCTAACAATGTACACAACTTTTGTTACAAGGTGAAATACTTAAAACACAACCAGGTACACACCTGTGGCCTAAAGGTAAAAATAGTAAGACCATGACAAGATAGCCAACATTGGTTGGCAAAGGTATATACTGTTGGTACAGAAGGTACACAAGTTTGGTTAAGGGCACAAATCTTTCACACTCTGTCATCCTGCCAGTGTACTCTGCCTTGAGGTGACATAAAGTATAGTGCAAAATTGTCCCTCATTACTGAAACCGTCACAGAACTTCTAGTGGTAATGTCATGGTAATCTTGCAAGGTGGTTTCTTCAGAGGTGTCCTCAATGGAAATGGGTTCCTTGCAGCTAACAAAATTGTGGAGTACCACGCAAGCTTTGATCACCTCGTCCACAGTTTCTGTCTTGAGGTTGATCACAGTCAATAGGACCCGCCATTTGGCTGTCAGAATACCAAAGGTACATTCAACCATTCTTCTTGCTCTTGTGAGGCGGTAATTAAAAATGCGTTTTGTTCTTGTCAATCCTCTGCTAGAGTACGGTTTCAAAAGGTGTTCTGACAGCTGGAAGGCTTCATCCCCTACACAGACAAATGGCATAGGTGGACCAGATGTTTGCGGCAGCGGTCTAGGGGGTGGGAACTGGAAGGTGTTTCCATACAGTTTACGCCCCATGGCAGACAGTTTGAAAACTTGAGAGTCATTGGAGCGGCCATAGGCCCCAATATCAACAGCAATAAATTTGTATTCCGCGTCAGCGATGGCCATGAGGACAATTGAAAAATATTTCTTGTAATTCAAATATTCCGATCCCGATCCGGCTGGCTTTACAATGCGGATAGGTTTCCCGTCCACAGCGCCCAAGCAGTTCGGAAACTGACATATCTGTAGAAACTTTTCTGAAATTTCAATCCACCTCTCTGTTGTGGGCTCTGGTAAAAACTCTTCAGCTAAGGAGTCCCACAGTGCACGGCATGTGTACTTCACTATTCCAGATATGGTGGAAATCCCGAGTCTGTACTGGAAATGCAGTGACGAAAGGGATTCTCCAGTTGCAAGAAATCTGTGGGGAATTAAAAAACAATCAATTAGTTTTAAATCATAGCATTACATACCAAAACTCAGCTATAACACTTGGAGATACAAACTACCACCAACAAGATTGCAGTGAAAGTGTGCTCTGATGCGAGCACATCCAATAAATGTGGCTTACCTTAAAGTCACCATCAGACGCTCTGCGGGGGAAACAGAGAAGCGGAAATAGGTGTCCGCTTTTCTTAATCAAAATTCTCCATTTTCATCCGAACATATCCAAAAAATGTATCCGGGTTTCGTCTAAGGTCCATGCAGAGTGTAGAATAGACCCCACGCGTCATTCTCTTGGCTGTGATGGGGTGGATCCACAAACGTCGTCTACGATGCCTGATGCGCTGCTGTCTCGCTCTCTCCTTCTCCAGAACAATCACCCTCAAACGATTCGCCTCCGCTGTAAAATCCGCCAAATTCTTCAAAATATTTCCAATCACAACATCCATCTTCGCCAGTAACTTGCTCTTCTCTCCAACCTGCACTTTCTCCTCTACAACCTGTCTAAGAAGGGCTGTAGGAACACGCTATATATAGTTTTTCAGTAGCCAATCCCGTTCGGAAGGCCACAAGGGTCAATTTTAAAAACCGGATCCGGCGTAATCCGTCAAAAAACGGAACAAAAACCGGATTAACCGGATGAGACGGATCCGGTTTTGTCTGTCAAGAACAAGACGGATCCGGCAGAAAAACGGATCCGTCACATCCGATTTTACGAAATATTTGCCGGATCCGGCTCTCCGGCACGACGCCGGATCGTGCCTGACGCCGAAAACCTGATGTGTGAAAGTAGCCTTACACTAAATGATGCACCAGCGATCTTGGAAACGATACAACCTCGTCAGGATTGCTGGTGCCTCGCTACATGATCGCTGGTGAGCTTCCAAACAGGCAGATTTCACCAGCTATCAGGACCAGCGAGGACACTGGTATCCAAGGTAAATATCAGGTAAGCGAGCGTGTCCCTTTGTTACCCACTGTGTACCTTGGATACCTGCGTGCTGGCGCTGGGAGCTGGTATCCAAGGTAAATATCGGGTAACTAAGTGCACGCGTCAGTTACCCGCTGTGTACCTTGGATACCAGCTCCCAGCGCCAGCACGCAGGTATTCAAGGTACACAGCGGGTAACTAAGTGACGTGCTCGCTTAGTTACCCGATATTTACCTTGGATACCAGCTCCCAGGGTCTGCTTACAGCGCTGGGAGCTTGCTGATCATTGCTCTCCCGCTGCCACATGCAGCGATGCGTGCTGGCCAGCGGGAGACCAACGATCAAAAATGGCCCAGGACATTAGAGCACGATCAGCGATACCAGGCGGGGGGGCTAGTAGCTGATACGTGTCACACACAGCGACATCACTGGCAAGATCACTGTTGCATCACAAAATCAGCGCTCTCGCTAGCGATCCCGCTGTGTGTGACAAGGCCTTAAGTGTCACATGGTCTCTCAGTATATACACATCTTTTCTGGAAGGCCACAGAGGCTGCAACACCATTAAACAAGAGGCACCACTAACCAAACAACATCATGAAGATCATGGAGATCTCCAAACAAGTCAATGGCAAGGTTGTTGAGAAGTACAAGTCAGGGACTGATTATAAAAAAATATCCTAATCTCTGGTGATCCCACGGAAAACCATCAAATCCATTATCGTCTAATGAAAAGAACATGGCACCATAACAAACCTGCCAAGAGAGGGCCTCCCACTAAAATGCTGAACCAAGGCAAGGAGGGCATTAATCAGAGAGGCAGTACAGAGACCAAAGATAACCCTGAAGGAGCTGTAGAGTTACCAAGCAGAGTATATGTCCATATGACTACAATAAGCTACTCCAATAATAATACTCCATAGAGGTGGCCTTATTGGAAGAGTGGGCAGAAAAAAGCCTTTACTTAAACACAAAAACTGTAAGGCTTGTTTTGAGTTGCCAAAAGACATGTGGCAAACTCCCCAAATGTATGGAGGAAGGTGCTGGGGTCAGATGAGACCAAAATTGAACCTTTTGGCCACCAACACAGCTCACCACCCCCAAGAACACCATCCGCACACTGAAACATGGTGGTGGCCGCATTATGTTGTGAGCATGTTTTTTGGCAGCAGAAACAGGGAAAAAGGACGGAGTCAAGGGGAAGATGGATGATGCAAAATACAGGGATATTCTTCAGCAAAACCTGTTTCATTCTGTCAGTGATTTGAAACTGGGATGTAGGATCACCTTCCAACACTCGAGAGGTTTAAGGGGAAATGTGTAAATGTTTTGGAGTTGCCTAGTCAAAGCCCAGACCTTAATCCAATTGAGAATCTGTGGTCAGATTTGAAGATTGCTGTTCACCAGAGGAAACCTTGAATGATCTGAAGTGGTTTTACCTTGAAGAATGTGAATAAATCCCATTGGCCAGATGTAGAAAGCTCAGAGAATTTTACTAAGGGACTTGTAGATGTAATGGCAGCAAAAGCAGAAAAAGGAGACTCTACAAATTACTGACTTTAGAGGGGAGAACAGTTATGCACATTGAAGCTTTCAGTTATTTTGCACTACTTGTTGTTTGCGTCATAAAAAAAAAAAGAAAACCAAATGTTCACAGTTGTAGGCATGTTCTTTACATGAACTGAATCAAACCCTAAAAAAAAGTGAAATTCCAGATTGTTAGTTAGCAAACCACAAAAAATGCCAAGGGGGGTGAATACCTTCACAAGCCACTGTGTATATACATATATATACATATATAGTAGAAAAAATTGGAGAAAGCACACCAACTTGTAGAAGGTGAAAAAAGTGTTATTTAACCCCTTTCCAATGTTGGGCATAATAGCGAGAAAAAAGTCAAAACACCAGAATTACGCTTTTTTGGTTGACGCGACATTGCATTAAAATGCAGTAACGGGCAATCAAAAGATCGCATCTGGACCACAATGGTATCATTAAAAATGACAGCTCGCTGCACAAAAGTAAGCCCTCACCCAACCAGAAATCACAAAAAATTGAGACGCTAAGGGTCTTGGAAAATGGCACAATTTTTTTTCTTATTTTTTATCAAAGTTTGGAATTTTTTTTCACCACTTAGATAAAAAAGAACCTAGCCATGTTTGGTGTGTATGTACTCATAATGACCTGGACAATCATAAAGGCAGGTCAGTTTATTCAGACTGGCCTACCGCCTTAACGCATTAACCTAACTATCCCTGAGTGGCACAGTCAAAAGTTTTACCATAACCAGGTTCCCCGCATCATGTTCCCACATGCTTTATGCATCCATTAGCCCTCTGTGTCTGTACTGTTACACACTTAACATTATGGCTGGTCCAAACAATCAGGGAAACTGTTACAACCCACCTTTCGCATCTACAGTACCTTTTTTCCTCATAGATTGTAAGCTTGCGAGCAGGGCCCTCATTCCTCTTGGTATCTGTTATGATCTATGTGATTATTGTTATGCTGCAATGCCTATCATCTGTACAAGTCCCCTATGAAATGTAAAGTGCTGCGGAATATGTCGGCGCTATAGAAAAAAAATTATTATTATTTTTAGTTTTAGCATTTAGTGAGCCTAGTAAAAAAAAACAAACAAAAACAACACTTTTTTTGCAATTTCTCCGCGACTGGAATTTTTTCCCCGCTTTCTAGTACATGACATGGTAAAACCAACGGTGTCATTCAAAAGTACAAAATGTCCTTGCAAAAAACAAGCCTTCACATGTCCATATTGATGGAAAAATTAAAAAGTTATGTCTCTTGAGAAGGGGAGAAAAAAAAAAACACAAAACTGAAAATACCTCCGGTCATAAAGGGGTTAATAGCTCATAGTGGCGACTGACGTGAGAACTGAAAAGTCGCCATTATGGGCTATTAAATAGCATGTTTTTTCACTTTCTATCAGCTGGTGTGTTGCCTCCAATTTATTTCTACTATATTGAAGGTATGGTATTTGCCTGGGAGGTACGGCACTAGTGGAAAGGCTATTCTTACTATCAATTAAATCAAGAAAAAAAGCTAAAATAAATGATATATAATCTCACAAATGTTATAGAAATTGCCAGTTACACGAAATGAACCCCATAAAATGAGAGAACAGAAAGTGCCTGTTTATAGACATGAAGATAAGTAATAATGTTACTGGCTGCTACTGAAATATCATTTTATTCCAAAATAAAGGAGGTTCCAGACTGCAGAGTCATCCAATTAATGGTGCTGCTGAACCTCATGGGAACCGCCAGGATTAGAGAGTTCCAACTACTCCTGGAACTGGCTTATGAGCATACAGCTTTTGAAAATCACGCCAGAATAGAGAGTTTGCCAGACTAACGATTCACAAAGATTCAAGTTGTAATTCTGTACTGTGGAGCGTTTGTCCAGTGACAACTAATTTGTTCCATCAACAACTCATCAGCTCAGTGATACTGACGTGATCCAGGCCTATTACCATCTAATGGTTAGTAAAATAAGTGAAAACTAAATTCAACCTAGAATGTGTCTTTAGAGACCTAAGCTAAAACAATGTTATTGTATATAAAATTTGACATGAATTTGGTAACGGTGAACTATTATACTACTGCTAACATATGTACTGTATAGCTGTAAGCAATTGCCCATTCAGATGATAGTAATAGCTTTGTACTGTAGATTATAAAATTGTTTCTCCTCCTGTGTTCTGCCCTCGAGTCACACTTAAACCTGGTAACAGGTAGAGTGGATGGAAATTCTGCATCTCCACAATACACGCGTCACATCATACCGCCAGCAAGTTCACTTAAGCTATGTGCAACATGGTTTCCACTCATCTATTTATATTATTGCCTTGTAAGGTTTTCATTTCCTGTTCTGTCCAGATGTCACTGTATCCCAGAATTCCAAGCGAAGGAAGTTCACCGACCGCCATATTGGACACCCAAGTGATGGATGTCACAATATGGAAACTGCTGCTGGTAACAACCTATTGTGCGGTAGCTCCAGTGGAACTCCGTCGCACCACACACACACACACTCTTACACACTCTCTCAGACTCACACACACTCACTCACGCAGCCTCTTGCGTGGTACCACCAGTGGAACACTGTCGCACTGCCCCTTTCATGCTCTTTCATGACTTCACACCACCCCTGATAAAGGACTTCTCTTTCCATTTAAACCCACTACACATATTATGGTACTCTAAGGGTGTGTGCAGACGCTGCGGAATCCGCTGCGGATTAATCCGCACGGATTTTGCAAAAACCGCAGATAAACCGCAGGTCAAAAGACCTGTGGATTATCTGCGGTTTTGCCTGCGGTTTGGTCCTGCGGATTCACCATCTCCATAATGGTGGAGATAGGAACCCGCTGCGGATTCCGCAGAAAGAATTGACATGTCACTTCTTTCTGCGGTTTCAAAACCGCAGCAAATCCGCGCGGATTTTTCCGCAACGTCTACACAGCTTTTTTTTTTACCATTCATTTGAATGGTACTGTACACCGCAGCTAAAACTGCTGCGGGTCCGCAGGGGCCAAAACCGCTGCGGAAACGCAGCATGTGCACATACCCTAAGACTTCCAAATGCCATTGAAGCAAATGTTACCCATAAGAAGCAGATTTCATTGAAAGGATTTTCTACAGTGAAGGAAATAATTATTTGATCCCTTGCTGATTTTTGTAAGTTTGCCCACTGACAAAGACATGAACAGTCTATAATTTTAACGGTAGACAATAGTCTTTTATGAAGGTGACTATGTAAGACAGCTGTCAATAATGCAGGTAACGAGTTGATTAGGAGTGTCTAACTGGTCTGAAGGAGCCAGAACTCTTAATGGTTGGTAGGGGATCAAATACTTATTTCTCTCTGCAAAATGCAAATACATTTATATAATTTATACAATGTGATTTTCTGTTTCTTTTTTATTTTTGATATTCTAGCTCTCACTGCTAAAATTAACCTACCATTAAAATTATAGACTGTACAGGTCTTTGTCAGTGGACAAACTTACAAAATCAGTAAGGGATCAATTAATTATTTCCTGCACTGTATTTAGAATATTCTCAAGCCCATCGGGTTGCTATTGTTTAAATGAACAAACCAAGCTTTACTTACTGACCCCTGCTCCAATGCTGAATCTCTGCCACTTCTCCTGGTGATTAATTACAGGCTAAAGCATGAAGCCTCCCATAACTACAGAGCACATGACCACAGCAGAGTTCAGCAGTTTTACTGCATACGCATTGCTTCCTTCTTTAACCCCTTAGTGACCAAGCCAATTTTGACCTTAATGACCAGGCCAATTTTTACAATTCTGACCACTGTCACTTTCTGAAGTTATAGCTCTGGAACGCTTCAAGGATTCCACTGATTCTGAGACTGGTTTTCATGACATATTGTACTTCATGATGATGGTAAAATTTATTCGATAAGACTTGTGTTTATTTCTGAAAAAAAAACGGAAATTTGGCAAAAATTTTGAAAATTCTGCAATTTTCAAACTTTTAATTTGTGTGCCCTTAAATCAGAGAGTGATGTCATACAAAATAGTTAATAAATAACATTTCCCACATGTCTACTTTACATCAGTACAATTTTGGAAACATAATTTTTTTGTTAGGACGTTATAAAGGATAAAAGTTGACCAGCGATTTCTCATTTTTCCAACAAAATTTACAAAACCATTTTTTTAGGGACCACCTTACATTTGAAGTGACTTTGGGAGGTCAATATGACAGAAAATATCCAAAAGTGACACCATACTAAAAACTACACCCCTCAAGGTGCGCGAAACCACATCCAATAAGTTTATTAAGCCTTCAGGTGCTTCACGAGAATTAAAGAAATGTGTAAAGAAAAAAATAACATTTAAGTGTTTTTTTTTTCAGAAAAAAATTACT
Source organism: Dendrobates tinctorius (assembly GCF_039654945.1). NCBI lineage: Eukaryota > Metazoa > Chordata > Amphibia > Anura > Dendrobatidae > Dendrobates > Dendrobates tinctorius. The sequence continues at coordinate 35,117,495 of NW_027361675.1, forward strand.
TTAATTTCACAAGGGTATCTGGAAAAAGAGAACCAAAAAATTTGTTGTGCAAATACCACATATTTCGGCGGGAATTCCGGAATTCCATTCCGCGGGAAATATGTGAGAAATCCGCACTTTAAATTCCTGCGTATTTCCCGTGGAAAAACTAGCGATTTGCAAGCATAATTAGCTTGCAGAATGCTAGCGTTTTCCAAGCGATCTGTAGCATCACTTGGAGAACTGATTGACAGGTTGGTCACACTCGTCAAACATAGTGTTTGACTAGTGTGACCAACATTTTACTATTGAGGCTGCCTATGAAGCATCAGTAGTAAAAAGATATAAAGTTTAGAATAATAAAAAAAATAAAAAATCATGTTTTTCTCACCTTCCGGCATCCCGCGCAGCGTTCCCGATAGTGATGCTCCCAGGAAATCCCGTTCCCAGGGATGTCTTGCGACAATGACCTTTGATGACGTCGCGGTCTCGCGAGACTGCTACAGTATCGCGAGACCGCGACGTCATCAAAGGTCATTGTTGCAAGGCATCGCTGGGAAGGGACTTGCCCGGAGCATCGCTGAGGCCTGGGAACGCTGCGGGGGACGCTGGAAGGTGAGAATAGCATGATTTTTTATTTTAATTCTTTTTTTAACAGGGATATGGTACCCAGAGCCTGGAGGAGAATCTCCTACTTAGCCACATGCAATGTAAGCGGAACAATGCAATCCTATGTGTGCGGATTTTCCCGCGATTCTGCACAAAGAATGAGCATGCTGCGGTTTTTTCCGCGATACAATTCCGCCGTGGAAAAATATGCAGCATTAGCACAGCATGTGCGGAATGCCATAGGATTGCATGGGATGCTTTTTTTTACATTTTTGCGGCAAAATCGAGCGTTTAGGCTTTCACACTTGCGTTTTTTGCGCTGCGCACCGTGCACAGTGCAAACGCACATAAAAGATGCATCATGCGTTTGTGTGCGTTTTTTGCGGGTTTGGGTGCGTTTTTTAAAAACGCATGCTTTTTTGCACATACGTGCGCATTACCAAACACTATAATGGGTGTTTGGCTGTAAAAAAACGCATGCTTTTTTTGGTGCAAGTCGGACATACAAAAAATGCAACAGGATGCATTTTGTGCGCCCGAGCGCACACTACATAAAAAACACGTGCTTACAAACGCATGTGTATGGGCACCCATGTAAAAGATAGGGGAAAAAACACATGCTTTTTTTGCGCTAAAAAACAGCGCAAAAAAAAGCAAGTGTGAAACCAGCCTTAAAAACGCTGCAAAAACAAAAAAAAATGCTACGTGTGAACTCAGCCTCACTCTAACAAGGCCCTAACCCCAACACACCTAACCATTAAGGGAATCTGACACCTATTTTTTAGCCTATAAGCTGCGGCCACCGCCATCAGGGGCTTATCTACAGCATTCTGTAATGCTGTAGATAAGCCTCTGATGTAACCTGAAAGAGAAGAAAAATGAGTTATATTATACTCACCCAGGGGCGGTCCAGGTCCAGTTTTGGTCCGATGGGTGTTGCGGTCCGGTCTGGCACCTCTCATCTTCTAACGGTGAAGTCCTCTTCTTTGCTTCCCATCACGGCTCCGGCGCAGGCGCACTGCTCTGCCCTGTTGAGGGCAGAGCAGAGTCCTGCAGTGCGCAGGCGCTGGACTTCTCTGAGCTTTCCTGGCACCTGCGCACTGCATTACTCTGCCCTGCCCTGAACAGGGCAGAGCAGTGCTCCTGCGCCGGAGCCGCGACGGGAAGCAAAGAAGATGACGACATCGCTAGAGGATGGGAGGCGCCGAACCGGATCGGAACACCCATTGGACCAAAACCGAACCCGGACCATTCCTCGGTGAGTATAACTCGTTTTTCTTCTCTTTCAGGTTACATCGGGGCTTATCTACAGCATTACAGAATGCTGTAGAAAAGCCCCTGATGGCGAAGGCCGCAGCTTATAGTCGAAAAAATAGGTGACAGATTCCCTTTAACTGCGAATCCTAACCACAACCAAATTCCCAAGACAAACGTAAACCTAACCACAACCCCAACAAAACCCTAACCCTCAAAGCAACCCTAACTGTAGCCCCAACCCTAACCCTAGCTCTAACCCCAACCCCAACTCTAACCCTGAACGCAAACGATGGAAAAAAATATATATATTTTGTTATTTTTATCTAACTAAGGAGGTGACAAAGGGAGGTTTGATTTACTTTTTTTTTTACTTTGATCACCCTATGGTCCATGCGACTGCCATTTTCTTCCAGGAAGAAGATGCAGAAGGCCGGGGAGATGGCGGAGGTACTGGGGGGAACTCGGGGGACCCCATTTCTCTCTCCTCTGGTATGCTAGTTCATATCAGAAGAGAGAGAAATGAATGGCAAATCTGACTTTTTTTGGGATCGCTGTTATTAGGTGAATAACGAATATGTAATTGGGGACATTAAAAACCAACCCGAATTATATTCTCTGGGGTCTTGGCTACCACTGGTAGTAGAGACCCCAGCGTTTTTCCAATGCTGGGGGCGCTATACACTTATTTCTCAGCGCCATTAAAAAGCAGAACTGAGGAATAAAAGGCCCCTTAACTGCTGCCGTTAAAAGGCGTATGTTAGAATCTGCTCAGTTTGTGACTATCCGCCATTTGCTTGTAGTGTTCTGGCTGCTGGTCTTTTTCCCCTGGTGCTGGGTTTTGCCATTGCTCAGTTGATTGTATCACCCTTTATTAGCTTGCACCTGTCTCCCATTCCTTGCTGGACAACAGTGTTAATCCGCTTGAAGTCTGGTTTGGAGCCTTGCTTTGCTTTCTGTGTGTTTAACTAGTGCAGTTCTGGGAACCCTGGTTCTGCTAGTCTTAGTTTTTGTTTTCAGTTTGTTTCTGCAGCCTTCTTTGTGTTTTCTGTTAGGAGGTGACCCGTTTTTGTACCCAGTCCTTATATCTTTCAGGTAAATCAACAGCCGCGGAGACACCATCACATGTTTCTCAACGCAAGCAATGACTAGCCAGGTCTTTCCCCGGGAAGGAACAACCACGGGAAGGGCAGTCTCCAATGAAGGAAACCACCTATGCCAAAACATGGTATCCATCCACAGACAGCTGTTTCGGGGTATTGCCCCTCATCAGTGTGGAGTAGGAAACTGGCTAGTAGGAGCAATGCCTAGTGAAAGGCTATGAACATAAGGATGAGTGACCTCATGGAGATCAACATCCAACACTGCGGAGACACCATCACATGTTTCTCAACGCAGTGATCTAGAGCAATGCCCCCATCCCTTATGGGAAATATGCAAAAGCATGTAAATCAACAGCCGCGGAGACACCATCACATGTTTCTCAACGCAAGCAATGACTAGCCAGGTCTTTCCCCGGGAAGGAACAACCACGGGAAGGGCAGTCTCCAATGAAGGAAACCACCTATGCCAAAACATGGTATCCATCCACAGACAGCTGTTTCGGGGTATTGCCCCTCATCAGTGTGGAGTAGGAAACTGGCTAGTAGGAGCAATGCCTAGTGAAAGGCTATGAACATAAGGATGAGTGACCTCATGGAGATCAACATCCAACACTGCGGAGACACCATCACATGTTTCTCAACGCAGTGATCTAGAGCAATGCCCCCATCCCTTATGGGAAATATGCAAAAGCATGTAAATCAACAGCCGCGGAGACACCATCACATGTTTCTCAACGCAAGCAATGACTAGCCAGGTCTTTCCCCGGGAAGGAACAACCACGGGAAGGGCAGTCTCCAATGAAGGAAACCACCTATGCCAAAACATGGTATCCATCCACAGACAGCTGTTTCGGCTATATCTTTCAGGGACCCCCTTCCCCCTATCTATAGGTCTTCGCTTGAGATTAGCCTAGGATCGTCGGTGGGTCTATTCACAAGGAATGGATCAACCACTCCATCATAGGGCATCAGCCTAGTCGCAGTGCAGGGTCAGTTTTTCCCCCTCCTACCCTAGTCCTGTGCTATAGAACTGTAACAGCGTATCAGTGGTCGTTGAGGGGTTAAAAAAGACCTGTTATCAGGTCAAAAGTGGACAGATTTTGCTTCAATTGTATTGCTGCTGCTCTCGTGATTATTCAGGTTTGTTTTTGTTTTCTTTTAAATCCACTATTCCCACAACATTAAATTATTCACAATCCATTGGATATGTGATAACTTACTGATCACAAGGGGAGTCCAATTTCTGGATCCCGAAGATCCTGAGATTGGGGCTCTGGAACCCAGAAATGAGGCTTTGCACAGCCCCATCTTGAATGGAAGGGATATGTGTATGCTCAACGTTTGTTGCCTTCATTGTCTATGGAACAGTCATAAAAATCCTTAATTATGGCTTAGCTTTCATCCATTAGTAGCCAGGTTAACATTTCTGCTATTGTTTTTATTCTGGAGACTAGTTTCTTTTAGATAAGAAAGTAACTGAAAACTGTTCCTACCAACCTGTGCTTTCCTGAATGACCTACATCATTGCATCCTTACATAGTCTCAATTTCATCAACAGGATTTCTCCTAATTGGTTGGTATATTTTGTGCACTCTATCCAGATCATTATCTTTGCTATTATTACCTGTACTGTATTGCAAGGAATATTTGCTATTAGATTATGTTTGTATTATCTTCTAATAGATGAAATGAGTAATAAGTAGTATGTACTCTCTTATTTAAATTTCATTTCAGTAGGCACAGTATATACTAGCAGGGGAACAAGTTCTACACTCAATAAAATCTGCTCTTCTGCCAATACTCCAGTGATGGATGAAAGTCCGCAAAACCCACAAATGTCAATGGGACTGGTTGACTATCTAATAGGCATCAGAGTACTGACTCTTCAAATGGCAGATCTCAAGGGGAAAATGTTTGAGTATGTTTTATTTCTACATGAGAATATTTGGAATTGAGAGTCCTCAGTGGGTGATACCTTTTAATGGCTAAGGCCGGAGTCACACTAGCGATAAAATCGGACGAATGCAATGCGATTAAAAAATCGCATTGCAGTCGTCCCTATGTTATGCTATGGTGCTGCTCCGATCATGCGGTTTTTTATCGGATCCGTTCCTCGGACCGAGACAATCGCAGCACCGATTTTCGGATCGGATTCGACAATGCAAGTCTATGGATACGATTAAAAATCGCATTGAAAACGCACCACACGTGTGACTTACGATTAAATCGCAAGACTTCTCCTGGTCAATAGGAAAGAGCATCAGGCTTTGGCATTGGATGTCAATTTGATGCTTAGATGCGAATAAAATTGGTTCATTTCCGGAAAATGGGATGACAGACGGATCCCTGGACAAGAATTCTTTGTGCGATTTCGTACCTTTAAAATCGGACCGATTTTTTAATGGTTGTGTGTGACTCCAGCCTAACTGAAAAGACGGTAACACATTGCAAGCTTTTGTGACTACTAAGGTCTCTTCATCAGGCTAGATTAATAGAACATCTGAATAATCATATATTTATACACAAAACAGCACAGAAATAACGCAATAGATAAGACAAGTGATGTGAAGCAGAACTGTCATTATGGGAGAGGAATAAACATATATTGGAACAGTTCATAGATAAGGAGTGTGAAAGTTTTATTGCGCTCTGATTGGGGTCTGGTTTTGTGTTGTGTGATGACCCTAGATGGTCTGAAGAGCAAATTCCTTAATTGATGTAAAAAGACATAAATCCATGCGACACATTCATTCCTGCACTGAGGGTTTTAAAAGATGTCATAAATTTACACTCCCAGACTCTTCTGTCTCTCTGAGACTTGAAGTTCCTATCCTGTGACAACCCCACCCTTATCATGGGGGACTTTAACATACTCATTGGTGATCCCCTTCTGCCACTCACCTATTATCTATAACTTATTCCTTCAGCCTTTCACAGCTTACTTGTCACGGGTTTACCGCGACAGAGAGGAGCAAGACGACCGCAGTGTCTGATTTCTCCTACTCCTGCACAGATTAGAAGCACTTTACCTTCTTTTTAAACAGTGTAAATTTATTTTGGCCATGCAGAGGTTAATCTACTCTTTTGAGACCTACTGAAGCATTTAGGCTTTGTAATCTGACCATCCACCTCCCCGTTCTCCATTGTAGAAGACACGCCCACTATCCTAACAGTAGATTTGGGCCAGTTTTGGGTGGTTTCGACCTTGTTTTATCTGGGGTCCGATTACCCCGCAGCCCATCCTGTAAGCCAAGTACCTGCTTTCTGGCACCCAGTATTGATTCCTCCATACCCTTACCAGTGCCCCGGTGACTATGTCATGCTGGACCACAGAGATCCACCCCGGCAACTCCGGGCATACATCCGATCCATGTCGCATCCGAACCCGAGCCTCCCGACACTGCTGTCTAGAGAGAGCTCTATCCAATTTTCCCTGACCCCCGGCCACATCCTTGACCTATGCAAGTGTTCCTCGTGAGTACGTCCCTAGTTGCCTCCACGACCACACACTCCTGATTCCTCCAGGTTTTCTTTTAATTCACGTGTTTCTGCGTGGGTCCCTGGAACTGGACTGTCCCTAACTTACTAGGAGACATTTCTATTTTGGAGATCCGGTAGTGTCTCCTCAACCTGCCACAACCTCTAGGAAAACCTATCGTGGTTACACTCTCTCCCTAGGTTGGCATCCCCTATGGCAGGTATCCCTGACTCGTGATCTTCGGGCTCTGCACCCGGAACATTTACCTTGGGAGGGTTAACCCTGGTCTCCCACAGGGACCAGAACAGGGGCATGTCTCTTTCCAACACAATCCCATATGGGAGAGTCTTCACCACTCCCACCACATGTTTGATGTCTCCACACGGTGTGGAAAAATTAACCTCTGCGGTGGGGTATTCTTGGACTTTCCAATTGTTACCCCTCACCTTCATTTTTTGTACTTTGGGGTTGTCACCGTCAACAAGGGACCCATGGACCAAAGTCACTAAGTTCCCCGAGTCCAGAAGAGCCTGTTTGGTACCCATTCACAAGTACGTGGCACAGCTTGGGTTCACTGTCGGCGGTGTCTGCAGTGGCGGTACCGACTGGCTGGGCATACATAGACATACGGCGAGAATACCTGCAGTCCATGGGTTCAGATATCAGTGGGCAGTTGGCAGCCACATGTCCGGGTCCTTGGCACTGTCAACATCTGATCGCTGCGGCCCGACAATACCTTGGGGACGTTTAGGGGAGATGGGACTTTTGTCACCTTCACTTTGGGTTACCCCCTCATCCCGGGGTTGGTCCTGGTTAGCCCCAGAGGTTTGTGGACTTTTTCCCAGCTCCTGGGCTGGTAAGACCTTAAGTGACAGCCGAAGTGGAGCAGTGTCCCGTATAAAGTCCTGAGTGGCCATTTACCACTCTACCAATCCAACCACCTGGACCAGAGTGCCTGGGTCCCCTTGTTCCACCCAACGCTGTATGGCCGCTGGCAGAGCCCTCACCAACCAATCGACCACCACCCTCTCTACCATCTAGAACGAGGTTAAGTTCTCAGGCTACAGCAAATCATATACCTGAGACCTGACAGGACGAGACTCCACAAAAAAACACTGGAAAACCCGCTGAGCCCGCATATATGTATTAACCCCAAGTTGGGCAAGGATCTCCCCTCTCAACTTCTGGGTATCTTCAGTCAGGAAGGGGGCCACCCCTTCAGCCAACTGTGACATCAGTAAGCTCTCCTGCTCTGCAGTGCATTCAAAGACGGTGAAGAAGGCCTCCATGTCGTCCTCAGGACATCTTCCTCAGCGCTGTCCAGACTTTGTACTGGGCCTCAGAATGGATCGGGGTCACTGTGATAGGTGCATCTCACATAGCCGCAGCCTGATGCAAATTCAGCTCATTAGTCTTTTGCTGCTGTTGACACAACAGCTGCTGCGTATGATTGTATTGCTCCTATTGTCGTTGCTGCTGCTCCAGCTGCTGGCGCTGTAACTGCAATTGCTCCTGCTGCTGCCACTGCAGCGCCTCTTGCTGATGCTGCTGCCGCCGCAACTGCGGCGCCTCTTGCTGCTGCCGCTGCTGCTGTAACTGCAGCCCTTCTTGCTGCTGCCGTTGCTGACTAAGGACCAACTACTTCAAAAGCCCCTCCACTTTATCAGCAGGCTTGAGCTGCAGGGTTGCATGCTTAGTCACTTACATGAGACAAGAAAAAAAGCCCAGAACTCTACCAAAAGGCATAAGCGGTAAACATAGAGAATAAACCGCCATCACATGTAGAATTCCACTCCATAAATGATGCGAACAAAGGAGAAATGAGGAGTAATGGATTCAGAAATAAATATAAAAGTACAAAGTTTACTAATTAGCGCATGCACAGATAGGTAATAAATCAAACACCAAAAATGGAAAAGTCATAAGACACAAACAGGACAGGCCCGGACGGAGAAAACAAAATAATGACCTGTGCACCGAGAAAAACACAGTAGCACAAATAGAACAGTGAACCTGAAAGATATCATACAAGATTACCCAAAACCAGTGAATAATGCGGCCAATAATGTACCCATAAGCCAACATCCTGCCTAGATGTAGTAAAGTGCTAGCAGCGATAAAGGTAAGCAGTGCCTGCTGAAATAATCCCTAAGCCCATAATGAGTGCATATGAGGTAAAGGTAGGTTCCTTACCGAGGTGCACAGGTGGACAGATCCAGGCGGCGACCCCCGATGCGCGTTTCGCGCTATGGGCGCTTTCTCAAGGGAATTCTCCGTCCGGGCCTGTCCTGTTTGTGTCTTCTGACTTTTGCATTTTTGGTGTTTGATTTATTACCTATCAGTGCATATGCTAATTAATAAACTTTGTACTTTTATATTTATTTCTGAATCCATTACTCGTCATTTCTACTTTGTTCGCATCTTAGTCACTTACATGCAGAACGCTTTGGGGTATGTCTCAGTTCACACTGCCCGCATTCTCCACCATATGTAGTGCAGCGGGGTTGATGCAGTGTGTTAAACAGGGGGTGACCACAGTAAAGTTCCAAAACAAAAGTCTCTATAATGTTCAGAGTACTCACAAAGTAGAAAACAATAGGATATCTTCTGGATCACAGCCAGGAAATAAGACAGTCCATCAGACTGCAGCCAATAAACACACCAGTCCATCTCCGAGACTGGTTTCCGTGGGTGACTGCACCGTTATGTACGCTCTGGGTGCCAGGCCTTTCAGCTACCTTTGGCTCCGCTTACCTGTGTTGCCTCACACTGGTGGAGGTCTGCAGACCCTTCTGCTCTGCACTCTGTAATTACAAACACCAAACTGACACTGACCTTGACACACCCAAACCCTTTACTGCAGGTCTTTTAACTGGAATCTGTGGCCGTATGCCACATGGAAAACCTGGGCCAGGAATGAAACGGACTACCCCACTATTATCCTGTAGTACGTTTCAAAACATGTAAGCCCAGAGCAGGTTTTCCCTAAATCTGCCTTGGACAACCAGAATGTCCAAGACCTATACTCACTATTATTCTGCACTGCAACCACAGCTACGCCTGTGACTGCAATGCACTCTTATGGCCTCAATACGCCTCCGTGCGCATCCTGGGTGAACACACAGAGCCCCCTACATATGACACCAGTCACTGCATTACAGCCTTTTAAGGAATCAGGAACATCTGAAACTAAAACATCCCCTCATCAGGACCAGCATGAACAATGTTGACCTTAATCGAAACAATTGTTTTACCTTTAAAACGTTCCACAATATTGATTTATGTCATAACAATATTCTGGAACCACTGTCGATCCCTAAACGTGGCTTCTTTTAGTCCATTACTCACAATTCATTAATTGGCACAATAAAACATTTATAGTGGGAAATTTCTTTCAAATGGAAAGTTTCACATGATTCATACTGCCCGAAACACAGGCATCATGAATTAGAGACTGGTTCCTTCATTATAAACGCTTATAAACTCTCGGGGAAAAGAAAAAAGTTGAAAATGGAACTTAGCAAGCGCCATGCAGGGATGACAAACCTCCTTGACTAGTCATCTAGTCCCTACCCTGTTTTTAGCTGCTTTTTTTCTTAAACACATCAGAATGTGTAGTGAGGCAGTCAATCTTTGATTCATGCTGCCTGTGGTTTGGGCAGCATAAAGCACTTTAACAAAGATTGTATTAGCATTAAAAAAAAGACAGAGACACAAACAGATCGATAGGCAGACACTATAATAATAATCTTTATATAGCGCTAACATATTCCGCAGCGCTTTACAGTTTGCACACATTTCATCACTGTCCCCGATGGGGCTCACAATCTAAATTCCCTATCAGTATGTCTTTGGAGTGTGGGAGGAAACCGGAGTGCCCGGAGGAAACCCACGCAAACAGGGGGAGAACATACAAACTCCTTGCAGATGTTGTCCTTGGTGGGATTCGAACCCAGGACCCCAGCGCTGCAAGGCTTCAGCGCTAACCACTGAGCCACCGTGCTGCCCAACACTATTCAGTTTGCATCGGAACGCTTGGCAACAATAAACAACAGTTTGCGTTGAGCCAGGCTATCTTCTGCCTCTTCGCCGAAAACAAAATGAAAAGGTGTTTGTTATTCACACTGAATTATCCCTGTACGACCTTCCAGTTGCAAACATGAGAGCGTGCTTGGTTACAGTTAGGCCACGAGACGTGAAAGTGATTAAGTTGAGCTGCCAAAGTTTAATAGGAGGAGGAACACGCTGCTCCTACACATGCAAAGTGTTCTCATCATGTGGTCATCTAGGATCCCAGTGTGTGAGCTCAGAGCAACTTGGAAGTTTAAGCCATCCAAACAGGATATATGCCTTGTGAAAATCCTTTATTCACAACAGTTTCCTGACAGATGTAGGAGAGAAATGGAAATATTTCATATCCAATTCTAAAGCTGAACCAGTATTAAGGGAAAAACGGCTCAGCTCTAAACTGAAAACTAATTACATTTTGGCTCTGGTGTTAGACTACTTACTGACCATGTGGAAAATGATTATTATATTTGCTGTGTGTCTGTAACAAAGATATTTATAGACTTACCAATATTGGAGAGTTGTCTACTTGGCCTGTTTTCGAAGACATATGGATTGGATGAATTTCAATAAGTCTGATGTGGTCAGACACGAGCATTCAAATAAATTATTTCTGCAAAGGCTCACTCTCTGTTTGTCTCATTCAAGCCCTAGATTTTCACCTCTTCTACTTTCCCAATCCATTTTTCATAAAATGAGAGGGCAGCCAGGATGCTAAAGGTTGACACATTGCCACGTGAAAGACAGAAATGCACATGAATGAATGAGCTACTGAAGTCTTGCTCGATGGATCCATGACCTCAGAATCGCTAAGATAACTTTTTGCCCTGCTGATGCACAGCCCTAATATTGGAAGAGCATCTCTTGACCTTTCTTGTAAACATATCAGGCACATCCAGTACCTTTTCGGTTTTGCTAATGTTAAAAGTCTCATTATAATCTCATGTAAATTGAAAAACACAGGGAAACAGCCTCATTAAATTCCATTAAAATTTCTGGGTCTTTTTCTTCTTACATAATCATTCATTATGGATGCATTCATATGTACTGCTGATATGTGTCTCACAAACTTTATTTATGCTTTGCTTATTTATTTTACTCATTTACATAGCGCCATTAATTCCGCAGCGCTTTACAGACATTATCACCACTGTCCCCATTGGGGCCCACAGTCTAAATTCCCTATCAGTATGTCTTTGGAGTGTGGGAGGAAACTGATGTACATGTACATCCTTGCAGATGTTGTCTTTGGTGGGGTTTGAACCCAGGACCCCAGCATTGCTAACCACTGAACCACTGTGCTGCCCAATACCAGACTTATGTCCACAATCATAATAAAAATCATACCATATATATGAAAAAAATAGATGCCTACAAAGAAACTGAAGATATATTTTTTTCTCTCTCTGCCATCCGGTCATATTTGTAGTGATGACTATATAAAGAATGCATGCGTACAAAAATGTGACTGTATGCTAGAATGAAATGCAAAAAATGTGATTATGTGAAACCCCACTTGAATTGGGTGACAAGCAGTTCACAAATGTTCCACATATCAGCTCTGAATGTAAATGGCATCATCATTGTGCAGCCTCAGGAGATAGATTTGTGTTGTCTGGCGGCTATGTAGCTTGTGCAGACACTGGACAGTGCACACAAAACAGGCTGCAGGCTTGGGTTGCAGTGAAAGAGGAATATTGCCACAGGCTCGGCTACTGGTCACAAATCTGTTTTGTCAATATAAATAAATTGTCAAATAAAAAAAAGGGAAAACAAGCATTATATTACCTTTCTGCAAAATATTCAGAAAGCTTGGTGGCCTGCTAATAATTTATTGATGAGTTTTCTGCAGTTATTATTACAGATATTTTAGCTTTTATTTTATAATTCTAAAGTAAACCCTGCGACCACTGAAAATGTGAGATTACAAATTCTTGTAAATTGTTGCAATAACATATGTGTAGTATTGTATATGAAACACTGAAAATAATTAAATCTGTAATCATTTTAAAGGGAATATGTCAGCAGGTTTTTGCTATGTAATCTGAGAGCAGCATGACGTAGGGACTGAGATCCTGATTTCAACGATGTGTCACTTATTACTGGTCTTCATGCTGTTACTTTGATACAATCACTGTTTTCTCTGCTGCAGATCCAGCAGTGCTCAAGAATGCTGAGCTCTAAATAACCCCACCCACACCACTGATTGCCAGTTTTCTGTGCAACTATACACTGAAAGAAAGCTGCTAATCAATGGTGGAGGCGGAGTTACACATAGCAGTTGACCAGTAGGCATAAGCACAACAACAATAGCCTAGTAAGTAACACATCGCTGGAATCAGAGTTTTAGACCCTACATCATGCTGAACCAGATTACATAGCAAAAACCTGCTGACAGATTTCCTTTAAGTCTCACAGCTATATTGTGCTTTAAGACCCTTCATATAAATACCATAAAAGGAACTGCCATAGATTCAGAAAATTCAGAGCCACATTCAACTATCCATATTTATGCCTAAGAAACTATAGAATTTAACACTTGGCATAATGATTGCAGGAGTTTAATCAGCCCACAAAGTATATTATGATATGTAGCGCCATTTTTAGCTTTTATGATCTATCATTAGTTACAGAAGAGTATAAAGAATCTTATATCTTCCATTAAATTGTTGTCTACCTTTCATGACATCTATTTATTGATTTGCTTAAATGCATGCATTTTGGGCTAAACCTAATTTTTGAAATTTGGCTTCATGAAATATTCTGCACCGTTTGGCTTTCACAGGCTCTTTGTTTCCCTCCCACTTATCTGTAGCCAGCAATAGACTTTGCAACACAGGTACTGTAGAAGGCAAACCTTTTAACCCCTTACCTACAAAGGACGTAATATTCCGTCCATGTGACCATGGACCTAACTACCATGGACGGAATATTACGTCCCAGCGATCAGCGGCGCCCACGTGGTGAGCGCCACTGATCGCGGCCGGGTGTCAGCTAATTATCATAGCTGACACCCGGCACAATGTGTCAGGGGCGGTCATGGACCGCCCCCGACACGTTAGCCCCTTGCACACCGCAATCAAACGCGATCGCGGTGTACCGGGGGTTAAAGGGAAGCATCGGCAGGGAGGGGGCTCCCTCCGTGCTTCCCTGAGCCCCCCACGGCAGCGCAATGTGCAGCGCTGCTGTGGGGGACTCCTTTCCTCCAGGCCCCCGAATCCAAGATGGCGACGGGGGCCTTCGGGGGCCTGCAGGAAGCTGGCTTCCTCAGTGCCTGCAAAGCGCAGGCATGAGGAAGCCTTCTGCAGTGCCTGTGTCAGATCGCTGATCTGTCACAGTGATCTGTGATGTGACAGATCAGCGATCTGTCACAGGACAGTGATGTCCCACCTGGGACAAGGTAATAAAGTAAAAAAAAAAAAAAAAGTGTTAAAAATAATTAAAAAAAAAAATCGCTAAATAAATTAGTAAAAAAAAAAAAATATTCCCCAATAAATCCATTATTTCAAAATAAAAAAAAACAAAAACAATAAAAGTACACATATTTGGTATCGCCGCGTCCGTAATGACCTGCCCTATAAAACTGTCCCATTAGTTAACCCCTTTAGCGAACCCCTTAAAAAATAAAAATAAAAAACGAAGCAAAAAATAATGATTTATTATCATACCACCGAACAAAAAGTGCAATAACGCGCAATCAAAAAGACGCATATAAACATCCATGGTACGGCTGAAAACGTCATCTTGTCCCGCAAAAAACGAGCCGCCATACAGCATCATCCGCAAAAAAATAAAAAAGTCATAGCTCGCAGAATAAAGCGATACAAAAATAATTATTTTTTATATAAAATTGTTTTCATTGCAAAAAACCGACAAAACATAAAAAAACGACCTAAATGAGGTATCGCTGTAACCGTACTGACCCGAAGAATAAAAACGCTTTATCAATTTTACCGCACGCGGAACGCTGTAAACGCACCCCCCAAAAGAAATTCATGAAACGCTGGTTTTTGTTCATTCTGCGTCCCAAAAATCGAAATAAAAAGCGATCAAAAAATGTCACGTGCCTGAAAATGATACCAATAAAAACGTTAACTCGTCCCGCAAAAAATAAGACCTCACATGACTTGGTGGGTCAAAATACGAAAAAATTATAGCTCACAATATGTGGTGATGCAAAAACTATTTTTACAATATAAAGCGTCTTTTAGCGTGCGACAGCTGCCAAACATAAAAACCGCCATAAATCGTAAATCAAACCCCCCGATATCACCCCCTTAGTTAGGGAAAAATAATAAAACTAAAAGAAAATGTATTTATTTCCATTTTCCCGCTAGGGTTAGGGTTAGGGCTCAGATTAGGGTTAGGGGTGTGTTGAGGTTAGGGTTGGAGTTATAATTGGGGGGTTTCCACTGTTTGGGCACATCAGGTGCTCTCCAAAGGCAACATGGCGTCTGATCTCAATTCCAGCCAATTCTGCGTTGAAAAAGTCAAATGGTGCTCCTTCCCTTCCAAGCTCTGCCATGCGCCCAAACAGTGTTTTACCCCCAACATGTAGGGTATCAGCCTACTCAGGACAAATTACAAAACAACTTTTGGGGTCCAATTTCTCCTGTTACCCTTAGGAAAATAAAAAATTGGGGGCAAAAATATAATTTTGCGGAAAAAAATGTTTTTTTTATTTTCACGCCCAGGCGTTATAAACTTCTGTGAAGCACTTGGGGGTTCAAAGTGCTCTCCACACATCTAGATAAGCTCCGTGGGGGGTCTAGTTTCCAAAATGGGGTCACGTGTGGGGAGTTTCAATAGTTTAGGTACATCAGGGGCTCTCCAAACGCACATGACACCCGCAGACCAATCCATCAAAGTCTGCATTCCAAAACGTCACTACTTCCCTTCCGAGCCCCGACGTGTGCCCATACAGTAGTTTTCTCCCACATATGAGGTATCAGCGTACTCAGGACAAATTGGACAACAACTTTTGGGGTCCAATTTCTCCTGTTACCCTTGGGAAAATAAAAAAATTGGGGACTAATTGATCATGTTTGTGGAAAAAATATGATTATTTTATTTTCATGCCTGGGCATTATAAACTTCTGTGAAGCCCTTGGGGGTTCAAAGTGCTCACCACACATCTAGATAAGTTCCTCAGGGGGTCTAGTTTCCAAAATGGGATCATTTGTGGGGGGTTTCCACTGTTTAGGTACATTAGGGGTTCTCCAAAGGCAACATGACACCCACAGACCATTCCATCAAAGTCTGCATTCCAAAACGTCACTACTTCCCTTCCGAGCCCCGACGTGTCCCCATACAGTAGTTTTCTCCCACATATGGGGTGTCAGCGTACTCAGGACAAATTGGACAACAACTTTTAGGGTCCAATTTCTCCTGTTACCCTTGGGAAAATAAAAAAATGGGGACTAAAAGATGATGTCTGTGGAAAAAATACGATTTTTTTATTTTCACGCCCGGACGTTATAAACTTCAGTGAAGCACTGGGGGGTTCAAAGTGCTCACCACACATCTAGATAAGTTCCTTGGGGGGTCTAGTTTCCAAAATGGTGTCATTTGTGGGGTGTTTCTACTGTTTTGGTACATCAGGGGCTTTCCTAACGCGACATGGTGTCCGATCTCAATTCCAGCCAAAAACGTCAAATGGCGCTGCTTCCCTTCCGAGCTCTGCCATGCGCCCAAATAGTGGTTTACACCCACATGTGGGGTATCAGCGTACTCAGGATAAATTGCACAATATCTTTTAGGGTCCTGTTACTTTTGGAAAAATAAGAATTGAGGGTGAAAAGATCATTTTTGTGGAAAAAATATGATTTTTTAATTGTACTGCTGTACGTTATAAACTTCTGTGAAGCCCTTGGGGGTTCAAAGTTCTCACCACACATCTAGATAAGTTCCTTGGGGGGTCTAGATTCCAAAATGGTGTCATTTGTGGGGGGTTTCCACTGTTTTGGTACATCAGGGGTTTTCCAATCGCGACATGGTGTCCGATCTCAAATCTAGCCAAAAACGTCAAATGGCGCTGCTTCCCTTCCGAGCTCTGCTATGCGCCCAAATAGTCCTTTACACCCACATATGGGGTATCAGCGTACTCAGGACAAATTGCACAATAACTTTTAGGGTCCTGTTACCCTTGGAAAAATAAAAATTGGGGGTGAAAAGATCATTTTTGTGGAAAAAATATGATTTTTTAATTGTACCGCTGTACGTTATAAACTTCTGTGAAGCCCTTGTGGGTTCAAAGTTCTCACCACATATCTAGATAAGTTCCTTGGGGGGTCTAGTTTCCAAAATGGGGTCAGTTGGGGGGTTTCCACTGTTTAGGTACATCAGGGGCTCTCCAAACGTGACATGGCGTCCGATCTGAATTCCAGCCAATTTTGCATTGAAAAAGTCAAACGGCGCTCCTTCCCTACTGAGGTCTGCCATGCGCCAAAACAGTGGTTTCCCCCCACATATCAGGTATCAGCGTACTCAGGACAAATTGCACAATAACTTTTGCAGTCCAATTTCTCCTGTTACCCTTGGTAAAATAAAGAAAATTGAACCTGAAGTATTTTTTTTGTGAAAAAAAGTTAAATGTTCATTTTTTTTAATATTCAAAAAATTCCTGTGACGCACCTAAAGGGTTAATAAACTTCTTGAATGTGGTTTTAAACATCTTAAGGGGTGCAGTTTTTAGAATGGTGTCACTTTTGGGTATTTTCTATCATATAGACCCCTCAAAGTGGCTTCAAATGTGAAGTGGTCCCTAAAAATAAAATGGTGTTGCAAAAATGAGAAATCGCTGGTCAATTTTTAACCCTTATAACTTCCTAACAAAAAAAAATTTTGGTTCCAAAATTGTGCTGATGTAAAGTAAACATGTGGGAAATGTTATGTATTAAGTTTTTTGTGTGCTGTATCGCTGTGATTTAAGGGCATAAAAATTCAAAGTTGGAAAATTGCGAAATTTTCAAAATTTTCGCCAAATTTCCGTTTTTTTCACAAATAAACGCAAGTTATTTGAATGCAATTTTACCACTAACATGAAGTACAATATGTCACGAGAAAACAATGTCAGAATCACCGGGATCCATGGAAGCGTTCCAGAGTTATGACCTCATAAAGGTACAGTGGTCAGAATTGTAAAAATTGGCCCGGGAGTTAACGTGCAAACCACCCTTGGTAGTGAAGGGGTTAAGGAAACCCAATTCCAAATATGTCCACAAAGGTGACCAGCCCCTTTAATTGTTCAATGTATTATTATAAGGGCTTAATATTTTTTGGTGCTGCATGCGGTATATAAAAGTTGGGATGTTACTGCGGTTACATGAATTAGTGGCTAAATTACTCATCTAATTAGGTTAGTATTGTCACTCGTCATAACAACACTCCTTAGTATATGTCTGCCTGTTCCATAATTACTGGTCATTCTGCCATTATGTGGGCATGTTAAGGAGTTAGTTTACTACTATGATATTGATGACTTATCCCTAGGATAGGTAATTAATATCAGCTTGGTGGGTGTCCAACACCTGACACCCCGCCATTCAGCAGTTACCAAATGAATAAGAGCCATCTGCTTTACCTCTCCATATATTACTTACATCCAGGAGCTGCTGGCGCTGGTAACAGGTGACTGGTGTGGGTGTCAGATGTAGGACCCCACCAATCTGATAGTGATGACCTATCCTAAGGATAGCTTATTAATACCATAGTAGTGGATGAAAGTAGCATGCTGACATATTACAAATGCATACATAAGATCTCATTTTCCTTTTGGGTGTTAAAATAAATTCTTTCCATCTGGAGCGGCCTGGGCTGATTCTTTTTGCCACACAATACCTGAGTAAGTGAGAGCATACACGGCTAGATGTGGACGTGGCTGTCGTAGAGAAAAACTACAAAATCCATAAAGACATCTCCGGAGAGGGGACATATCCCCTTCACATTGAACATGTGGGATTAATTATAACTGAGGAAGTGAGAAAGAGCTGGGACTTCAGGCTTCATTGAAGTAGGACTTCCTGCCGTGAACAGGTAATTACAACAGGGGATCTGCTGAGAGCCAGACACCAAGTCTAGGATTCGTATACTCAGCAGAGAGGTGCACTTTCCGAGGCAGGGGCTTTATCTCTTGAAATTAATTATCTCAGACACTCTTTAGCAAGTGGTCAGTGATAAATATTGGGGTTTGAATTGATCAAATATTT
This sequence comes from Dendrobates tinctorius, assembly GCF_039654945.1. Taxonomy (NCBI): domain Eukaryota; kingdom Metazoa; phylum Chordata; class Amphibia; order Anura; family Dendrobatidae; genus Dendrobates; species Dendrobates tinctorius. The sequence continues at coordinate 35,136,193 of NW_027361675.1, forward strand.
ATTGGAGATATATTTTCAGCGTTGTGTCGAAGTGACAAACATAACGCATTCACTCACATCGCCGTAAGGCCGGCCTAACACCTCATCCACGTAACCTTGATCTAATAAAAATCAGAGTTTGTGTTTTTATTTTTTTGTCAGTTCAGTGCTCTGTGGTTCTGTACCATTGCTCTAAAGAGTATTTCTCTCCACTAAGCTTTAAGCCATTTCTGTGACACAGGTTTAGTACTTTTTCTTTTGATATCCCTTTTATTGCATTTCATTGTATATACTGTATTGTTTTGATCCCATTTTGTACCATCTTTGTATATATTTTTAGAAACACTGCCTACTTTTCCAGATTAAATATGTAAAATTTAACAGCTCTGTTCCCCTTTCGCTATAAACCGCACCCCTGAAGCCATATGCTACCTCTTGGGTATCAAAGCGGCCTGTATGAATGATTGGTGGTGTCAGCTAGTTTTCGTGGGTTATTGGGAAGCTTGACGGTGAAAGTACCAGAGTAAATATATATATATACTGTATATATATATACACTCACTGGCCACTTTATTAGGTACACCTGTCCAACTGTGTGTTAAGACTTAATTTCTAATCAGCCAATCACATGGCGGCAACTCAGTGCATTTAGGCATGTAGACATGGTCAAGACAATCTCCTGCAGTTCAAACCGAGCATCAGTATGGGGAAGAAAGGTGATTTGAGTGCCTTTGAACGTGGCATGATTGTTGGTGCCAGAAGGGCTGGTCTGAGAATTTCAGAAACTGCTGATCTACTGGGATTTTCACGCACAACCATCTCTAGGGTTTACAGAGAATGGTCCGAAAAAGAAAAAAAATCCAGTGAGCGGCAGTTCTGTGGCCGGAAATGCCATGTTGATGCCAGAGGTCAGAGGAGAATGGGCAGACTGGTTCGAGCTGATAGAAAGGCAACAGTGACTCAAATTGCCACCCGTTACAACCAAGGTAGGCAGAAGAGCATCTCTGAACGCACAGTGCGTCGAACTTTGAGGCAGATGGGCTACAGCAGCAGAAGACCACACTGGGTACCACTCCTCTCAGCTAAGAACAGGAAACTGAGGCTACAATTTGCACAAGCTCATCGAAATTGGACAGTAGAAGATTGGAAAAACGTTGCCTGGTCTGATGAGTCTCGATTTCTGCTGCGACATTCGGATGGTAGGGTCAGAATTTGGCGTAAACAACATGAAAGCATGGATCCATCCTGCCTTGTATCAACGGTTCAGGCTGGTGGTGGTGGTGTCATGGTGTGGGGAATTTTTTCTGGGCACTCTTTGGGCCCCTTGGTACCAATTGAGCATCGTTGCAATGCCACAGCCTACCTGAGTATTGTTGCTGACCATGTCCATCCCTTTATGACCACAATGTACCCAACATCTGATGGCTACTTTCAGCAGGATAATGCGCCATGTCATAAAGCTCGAATCATCTCAGATTGGTTTCTTGAACATGACAATGAGTTTACTGTACTCAAATGGCCTCCTCAGTCACCAGATCTCAATCCAATAGAGCATCTTTGGGATGTGGTGGAACGGGAGATTCGCATCAGGGATGTGCAGCCGACAAATCTGCGCCAACTGTGTGATGCCATCATGTCAATATGGTCCAAAATCTCTGAGGAATGCTTCCAGCACCTTGTTGAATCTCTGCCACGAAGAATTGAGGCAGTTCTGAAGGCAAAAGGGGGTCCAACCCCTTACTAGCATGGTGTACCTAATAAAGTGGCCAGTGAGTGTATGTATATATATATATATATATATATATTTAATACATTGGAATCGGATGTGTATATACTGTACGTTCACTGTGAGCTCCCTAATATCTGGCTTAGTAGTGAAAGCAGCTGCAGCCTCGTCCATCAATTGTCAGTCAACTGCGTAACTGTCTTGACGATTGGAGGCGGTGGAGTGCTGGTTTGTGAACATAGGGCAACGGTGAGGAGATATCTGCAGGGTCTCCTGGTGGTTCCCCTGACAGTGGCCTTGGAATAATATATGGAATTTGCTTTTAGTTTAAATAGTTTTACCATAGTGAATAGCAATTCTTATATTAAATGCCAATCAAATGTCCTCAAGTTGTAAACTACCCATTACAGAATAAAACACAATCCAAATTTTGAATTTAGCTGCAAACACTTAATAGCAGATTTACTCAATGGATACATTAGTTCTTATATGAATGAAACGTAATACACTCAATGCAAATTGCTACTGGTATTAAAATAAAACCTTAGAAATACAAAAGTCTTTTTTATTAACTATTCAGCATTATAATTTATAGGAAGAGATAAATGAGATAGCAATGCTCACCCTGTGCGTTTTGTAATAGTTCCCAATGTCATTGGCTGCTTTATTTGTACAAGTGGTAGCACCACGGTCAGACTGGGAAGTGGTGACAGTCGTGGGTTTCCTGGGTTGTTGTTGGTGAAATTATTGTAGTTTTCTTGACTGTTAAGTTTGCCTGTCAATAAGAACAAAACAACATGATGAAAGATGCTGCAAGAAACAGTTATAGAACTTGTCCAACACATATAATGCCCCACATAAATATCCATTTTATATCCGTAACCACTTTTGTAATTGTTTATTTGAAAATTCTCTACTGTAATACATATACAGCTAATCCCTATTTTTTTTTCTGTGACGTTTCATTTGCAGGGAGTCTCGTTTCAGTAAAGAGGAGGCAGGGACAGAAGTAGGAGAGCAGCGATGACAGAAGAAGTGTGTTGGCAGTGATAGAAGCTGCGGCACTGCCATCTCTTGTCTCTGCTTCCATCACCACAAATGAATCCGGACGTCTGCAGAGGACGGTGGTGAAAGAAGCTGTAGTAAGTGACTGGTAACGTCTTGTTCAGGAGGGGTGACAGAAGCTGTAGAGAAGTGACTGCTGGGCCACCCTCCTGTGATGTCCCATCAAAGGAAATGGCACAGGAAGGAAGGTAAAATAAAAAACAGATATAGGGATTATCTGTGTATGGATTACAGTAAGGAATTTTCAAATAAAGCAAATTTATAAAGTGGTTAGGGATTAAAAACAGACTTTTATGAAGAGCATTACATGCTTCGGACAACAACTTAAACTATATATCTTCAAAACATTTCACAGTTCCAGAGTCTAAAACAGGCAGTGATAATCTGCAGGTGCGGGTAGAATCCTTGGGATCTGGTCCATTAATCCACAATGAATAATCCCAAAAAATGAAGGAGGCAGCACTCCAAAAATTCACACAGTGAGGACTTTAGCCCAAGAAAGAGGTTTCAGACCAAATCACAATTTTATTTTTCCCAAGCGTATTCATTAATCTCTTGACTTGCATACACACAAATACCGTATATTTATATTTCCATTTTAGCAAATTATGGAATAAAGTAATTTTTTCCTGCAATATAACAAACGCTCTGAATTATGTTTTGTAATCAAAAACTTCAAAAAATTGTAAAACATCCAAAACAATACCACACTTCTTGTGCGTGGGAATTATTACCTGAGTGCTTGGTAAAAACAAATGATTGTCTCTCAAAATACGGATATGGGTTCTTTTCACACATAGTGTTTTTGTTAGTTTTCGTTAGTTTTCGTTGGGGGGTGGGTGTTTGAACACAGAATTTGTGCATATTTTTTCTCATGTTGTCTATTTTTCCAGCAAAAAATCTGCAGCTAGATGTTAGCTGACAGTCAATAGGTAATTATGAAATACAATACAATCTTTGTCAGTTTCGTGAGTGAGGGACTGAATAGCGTTGACGGTACCAAATCAGAAGACTTTGGATGCCATACTAACTAACCTAGTAAGCCACAGCTTGGCTTGGTTCTGAATTGATTTCCTCTCCCATATTGTACCTTATTCAATACATTTTCCTAAGCTCTATAGGGAACTAGTTCATCCATCTCTCATATATCCACCAGTTTTGCACCAAGAATAACATGGAGCAAAATAAATGTTGTGCATTTTTGCCATTTTTCCTTCCAACATAATCTCTCTCAAACATCTTGATCCACATACCTCTACTGTGCGCACACATCTTTTTGACTTGAGTACTACTACTGGTGAGATTACAAATATTATCGTTATTATTTGCATCATTGTAGATGTTACCGTATTTTACAAAAACTCAAAGTAGATTTGATATGCTAGTGAACATAAAATGATATATTTATTTTTTATTTTTCCTCCATGATGCATTATGTCGCAAACAAGTGAAAGATGGGACAAAACAACATGCTATGGACAATGTACTAACACTAGGGGCTGTAGCTAAACTTTATTGGGTCTATGCAATTTTAATATGCATGTGCTATTTTATCTTTTATTTTCATTGTTATGTAACAACAATGGAAGAAAAGGTTCTTTTTATTCTTAAGATATGCTTAACATGATTTCTGAAGCAATATCAGTCTGCAATGCAATAAAGGAATCAGGCCTGAGCCTAGTGTCCTGAATACTATCAGCTTGTGTGACCGGTTTTCAATGAACTAACATGCCCATCTCTGATATATATAAACAGCCTCTTCAGAGAAGAGGACTAGAAATCTAGGTCCACCAATTGAAATTACCCAACCTAAAAGTCAATATCGACTATTTAACGAGCATCACTGACACCATTTGGCACCTTTTTGGATTTATATATCTACTTTCTGAAGAAGGGGGTCAGTGCGACCCTGAAACGCGTTGATGGACCTTTAATAAAGTTGTCAAGGACAGAACAACTATTTACCGCATCTTCTACATGGAGCGAGGCACAATGCAAACCTTCACAAATCTCACCAAACTGCTCTTCAGAAAGCAAAATAACAGATAACCACAAAACAAGAGTCGGTGCCAAAAATTTGTGTTTACTATTGGTAATATTCGGGCATCTTCAGTTATTGATCCAATTTTGTTTATACTGGTAGGTCAGTTGAAAGATTCAATATAGTTATATGCAAATCATTGCCCCCACTGTTTTTAGTTCTGTATAGGAAATGATTGCCTAATTTAATAAATAAGACTACAAGTGAAGATCTAGCTATAATCCCAAAAGAAGGATTTTTATGCTGCATGCTCAAATGGATACCCTATATGCAGATTAGTGGAAGAAATAATTGATAATAATAATAATAAAAGTATCAACTAAAAGGTTAGTGCATTTGGGATCAACTTCAATAACACAGAGTATTTAGGAGTGCAACCAAAGTAGGCAAGCAATAAAACAATACTGGTAAGTGCTTCTATAGAAATGGCAAGGACAGAATGCAAGACACAGAAGAGCTGTATCGAAGCTAACCTTTCATTAAAAAGAAAACAGCATTACAAACAAGCCGAGATTGATGGTTTTGATTAGTGAGGATTATTTCATGATTTAAATGCCATGAATAAAATCTGTTTTCCAAACAGTCTAACACCATTTAACCTTTTGAGCACTAAACATGGATGCTGCTCATCTCAAGAACTCTTGCTCTAGCTATTGTTAGCCACTCACAACCTTTCAGCCCCCAGACAGAAGAGGAAATGAGCTACAAATTACACAGGATGGAGGGAAAGAAAAGCACGGAGAAGAAAGAAACGGGGAAAAATGTGAAAGAGAAAGCCCTGAATGACCCAGCCTGTAATAAAATCAAAGTACTTTAAATAGTCAAGAAACAGTGAGTTAAAGAGTTTAGATCATTAACTAGTTTTCGGGTTTGCAATAATGCCATGAGATGTTGCCTTTTGTCCTTAATCAAAGAGGAACCATATTGGGAATTAAGTTCCTAAATAACTGGTACATTCTTCAGTACATATTACAGAAATCCCAGGCCTGATCCACACAATCCTGGCTTCAAGAGGGTTCTTAAAATTTCAAAACAGCTACACCCCCAGCGCAACCACCTTTTTACAAGGAAGAATAACAGCATAGAAATGGATTTCTCACAGGAAGCTGCCTGAAATACCATAATGGTACTCGAAATGGAAAGAAAACAGCCAAAGGAAGAAGGCAGGAAAGTTCCCTTAATGAATTTGGACCTTCAAAAAAGAAAAAAAAAAGCTTCTATGCTCCTTTATAAAAAAAAAAATAAGAATGTAGATTTCCGGTAAAAAGTGATAATTCTAAAATGCACATAAAAACTATATAAAAACAAAGTAAACGTAAAGGACCAAACACAATTTGAAGGCACAGAGTTTGAGGAAGACAGCTCTAAATGAAATATGTTGTAGAAGCGTAATTACTGTTTAAATACCCGTGTGTTAGTCCACATTACGTGCAAATAAGTATGTGTAACTCTTAAGAAAACACACATAAAGTGTCTAAATTTCCAAGTAAAACTTTAACCATTGTAATAATTATGGCATGTTGACATTACACTTATTTGTTAATGATTTAGGCCCAGGTGAAAGTTTAATGGTTTTCACAGTGCTTGTCTGCAGCGCTTCTAAAGCATTCATTTGTCCTACAAGACACAGAAGCAAAGTAAATAGTGAGCGCTGCACATGACAGAGGACGACAGCGGATAGAAATTCTTTTCAAATTACAACAATTCTGCAATTACTCCTATAACCAGGGGATGATTGCAGGTAATTGCGATGGTTACACTGTTATTATAATGTACTAAAGGAAATCACAGGAAATTCGCTAGCCCGCAGAAGTTTATTTCAGGTAAAAAGGAGTTTTTCTGTTTGCAGTAAAAAAAAAAAAAAGGGTTTTACAAGTGCAGCAGATTCTGCATGTCTTCTTGCCAGGTGCACAAAAATGCTAGGAGCATTTATACCACAGTTCAAGAAAAAGTCATAAGACACAGCAAGAGAGCAAATAGTATGAAACAATAATATAGTAAAAAGACAACAAAAAATATAGTAATAAATATGTGAGTGTGCGCACGCTTGTATTTCAGATACTGAGAACAAGGCTTTTCTCCTAGAGAAGAGTTGGTGATTATTTCATTTTCCATATGTTTCTTACAAGAGCACAACTATTATCTGCCTTGCAAGCTGATAGGACAAGTGGAACATGTAATTACCACCTGGCACTTGTGACAAAGTCACTGGTATAGATCTGGAGGGGAGATATGTTTCACCGCGCTTAATGGCATCAGTGATGTGAAACCTAGAGATTTTCCTTCAGAACACTAAGTGCTGTGAAGGGTTAACATCTAATTTACATAATGGGCTGGGTTTGGGTGGGAGGTTGTCCACCTTATCTCCATGCCAGAGCGTGATCTGGGTTTTATATAGCTCCAGAGAAAGTATGGTTCAGCAGGACTGGAGAGAGGATCTCCAGTGGTTTGTGTCCTGAGGAGGAAAGACTGAACCTGTGTTGCTCCAGAGCAGGCAGGTCACCGCCAAAGCATGGACTGTGTTACAGCATTTTTTTTTTGTTTCCCTGTTTTTCCTGAAGGACTGTGTTTTCTTTTCCCTTCATGTTGGTTTATGCCATCTATGTAATAAATCAACAGAAGATTAAAAGAGACAGTTTTCCTGTTTTCTACCTCTGCGTACCGCTGATTGAGTTGAACTACTACTCACTATATAATAAGATGCCTTAAACTCCATCCATTAAATATAAATTGTTAAACAGAATCTGTCAACAGGTTTTTGCTACCTAATCTGAGAGAAGCATAATGGAGAGAGACCCTGATTCCAACACTTACTGGGCTGACTGCTACAGTTACGATAAAAATCACTTATCAGCTGGAGATTATCACTAAAGGACTAGTAAACCTGCTGCCATACAGTCACCAAAATTCACAAGATCTTTTTAATCCTGTCCCCAACACTGATTGGCAGCTTTCTGTCTATGCACAGTGTACACAGAAAGTTACCAATCAGTGGTGTGGGTGGGGGTGTACAGAGCTCAGCATGAAGCTATGTGCAAATTACAGCGTATTTTCTCATCTGAGAAAATCAGGTCGACTCTGCAAATCACACTCTGATCAAATTAAACAGAATGTGAACATAGTGTAAGGAGATGATGGAGAAAAATATTTCTCATTCTGAATTCTATGAGGCCATGGAAATCAGACTACACAGAGATGACATCTAACTGTAGTCTGATGGTTCTCACAGACTTATTGACTTTGCATGGCCGAGTGCAATCCTAATATTCTTCCTCGGCACAGTCTGAGGAAAAAATCTGACACGTGCATAGCCCCAAAGACTAACATTGATCCGAGTGAGATCCGATGTTTTGTAAGATCGCACTTAGGCTGGTTTCACATTTGCGTTTTTTAGCGCTGGAAAAAAACGCTAACCTGCGCATGCGTTTTTTCCCCTATCTTTAACATGGGTGCGCATACTTGCGCGCTTGTAAGCGCATGTATGCGATTTTCATGCGCTGCGTTTTTTTGGGGTGTGCGATTGGATTTTCCAGACGCATCATGTTGCATTTTTTGGCCCTGCAAAAAAGCGCATGCGCACATATGCGCACGTTTTGCGCTAAAAAGGGCCATTATAGCCTATGGATGCGCATATGTGCGCACTGGCATGCTCATGTAAGCGTTTTTTTGCATATGCGTTTTTTTTTTTAACCATGGAATTTAGGGGTTTGAGTTAGAGTTAGGGTTAGTTAAGGGGGTTTAGGGTTAGGGTTAGGGTCAGGGTCAGGGTTAGGGTTGGGTTTTGGGTCAGGGTTAGGGTTTAGTATGGTTTGGTTAAGGGTTAGGGTCAGGGTTAGGGTCAGGATTAGGGTTAAGTATGGTTTTGTTAAGGGTTAGGGTCAGGGTTAGGGTTAGGGTCAGGGTTAGGGTCAGGGATAGGGTTAGGGTCAGGGTTAGGGTTAAGTATGGTTTTGTTAAGGATTAGGGTCAGGGTTAGGGTTAGGGTTAGGGTTAGGGTCAGGGTTAGGGTTAGGGTCAGGGTCAGGGTTAGGGTTAAGTATGGTTTTGTTAAGGGTTAGGGTCAGGGTTAGGGTTAGGGTTAGGGTCAGGGTTAGGGTTAGGGTCAGGGTTAGGGTTAGGGTTAGGGTCAGGGTTAGGGTTAGGGTTAGGGTTAGTTAGGGTTTAGGGTTTGGGTTAGGGTTAAGTATGATTTGGTTAAGGGTTAGGGTCAGGGTTAGGGTTAGGGTCAGGGTTAGGGTTAGGGTCAGGGTTAGGGTTAGTAAAGTCATGGTTTGGGTAGTGTGAGGGGCCACCTAAAAATGTTGGAAAAAAACGCAAACGCGGTAAAAACGCGCTAAAAACGCATACAAACGCATAAAAACGCTGCGTTTTTTTCATGCATGCTCATAAAAATGCTTGAAAAAAACGCAGCAGTTGTATGCTTATGTATGCGTTTTTTCAATGCGTTTTTTTGCGGGAAAAACGCGCTGCAAAAAAAAGCAAGTGTGAAACTAGCCTTAGACCAAAAATATCATCGTGTGCATCTGCCCTTAATAGAAGTGGTGTAATGCTAGAGGGAACCTGAGTTAGAGAGTGGACCCTCTGGATCGCGGATCCGGAGCCCCAGGGTCGAGCACACCAGGTGAAGACCGACCCCTATACAGGGACCGTTTGGGGCAGGACCACAGAGGACGGAGGCGCGACAGCCGGAACCAAGAGGGACGGCTCCACGGACAGAAGGACAGGGAAGGCAATGGTACGAAGAACGAGCAGGGACCAGAGGCGCAGGACAGAACCAATACGGAAGACAGGCACGTGGAAAGACCTAGGCGGACTGAAGACGGAGGACGGCACCGGGGATGGAAGACAGCGCCCAGGCAGGCTGGGAGGGAAGGGAGCAGGAGACAGGGAGCGACAGGGAGAGTCAGGCGGAAAGCGGTTAAGCTACAGGAGAACTGTAGAGGCCAGAGGGTGCAGGAAAACTACACAATCATCAGGCGTCCTCCTAACTGCGAGGACGCCTGAAGTACAGCAACCCCCGGATGTGCGTCACCCAAGCCCGCCCCTCAGCGCCGCCCATCGCAGGGGAGACCAAGTCCGCCCCTCAGCGCCGCCCATCGCAGGAGAGAGAGAGCGGAAGGCGGCGAGCGCGAACCAGGGGGCGGGAACCAGGAGCCGACGTAAGGAGGAATTGACGGCGGGCGCGTGACCGGGCGGGAGCGCGCAGGTGAGGGGACGCTGCAGCGGCCACCGCAGCAGAAGGGGCATCGGCGGGCATAACCGCCGATGTCACAGTACCCCTCCCCTTACGGCGTCCCTTACCGAGATTGGCCAAAAACTTTTTTAGAATGCGAGGGGCGTTGATATTCTCCCGAGGCTCCCAGGACCTCTCCTCGGGGCCAAAACCCACCCAATCGATAAGAAAAAGGGTCTTACCCCGGGCTTTTTTCATAGCCAAGATGTCCTTGACCTCGAAGACGTTATCCGAGATGGCAGGAGAAGGAGGGACGATGGAAACTGGTTGGAACCGATTCAGGACTACGGGTTTCAGGAGCGAGACATGGAAAGCGTTGGGCACCCGGAGCGAAGCAGGCAACCTCAGTTTGTAAGCCACGGCATTAATACGTCCAATCACTTCAAACGGTCCAATGTACCGAGGACTCAGCTTGTAAGAGGGAACTCTCAGACGGATATGTCGAGTTGAAAGCCAGACCTTGTCACCTGGATGGTACGGGGGTACGTCCTTCCGTCTTTTGTCTGCATGCTTCTTGATTCGGTCGTTGGCACTTTTGAGCGCATCCCTGGTCTCTCTCCAAATCTGCGAGAATTCTTTAGCAAGAGAATCGGCTGCGGGTACCTCAGTAGAGGTGGAAAAAGGCAACGGAATACCTGGGTTTTGACCGGTTACCACAAAAAAAGGTGACCTGGTGGTAGATTCACTGGGATGATTATTGTGCGAGAATTCAGCCCAAGGTAAGAGCGCAACCCAGTCGTCTTGATGAGCGTTGGTGAAGTGACGTAGGAAGGTGGTTAACCCCTGATTAATTCGCTCCACTTGCCCGTTGGTCTGAGGATGATATGCGGAGGAAAAGTCGAGAGATGTACCCATAAGCCGGCAGAGTGCCCTCCAGAAGCGGGAGGTGAACTGGACCCCCCGATCCGACAGAATCCGCTGAGGAAGACCATGCAGCCTGAAGACCTGGTGGATGAAGATCTCAGCTAACTTCGGGGCGGACGGTAGTCCCGATAAGGGAATGAAATGGGCCATCTTGGAAAAGCGATCTGCCACGACTAAGATGGTGGTACATCCGGCCGAGCGGGGCAAGTCAGTCACAAAGTCCATGGCGATCTGTTGCCAGGGGGCCTCAGGAACTGGCAAAGGGTGAAGAAGACCGGCGGGCAAAGTCCTAGCCACCTTATTCTGGGCACAGATTGTGCAAGAGGCCACGTAGTCCATCACATCCTGGCGAAGCGTGGGCCACCAATAATACCGGGAAAGCAGTAAGAGAGTCTTCTTGGTCCCAACGTGTCCAGCAATTTTGGAGGAATGTCCCCAGCACAACACCTCTATACGTTTGCCTGGAGGGACGAAGGTCTTACCGGGCGGAGGGGTAGCAAAATTCACAGGAGCCACGGTGATCATCCTAGAAGGCTCGATGATACAGGATGGGACTTCCTCCCTCTCTGAAGACTGCAACGACCTGGAAAGGGCATCGGCCTTGATGTTCCTATTACCCGGTCGGAAGTGAAGTTGGAAGTCAAAGCGGGAAAAAAACAGGGCCCACCTGGCTTGCCGGGCATTGAGCCTTTGGGCGGATTGCAGATAGGCCAGGTTTTTGTGGTCTGTGAGGATGGTGAAGGGATGTACAGCTCCTTCGAGTAAATACCGCCATTCAGTCAAGGCCATCTTAATGGCCAGTAATTCACGGTCTCCAATGGAGTAGTTGCACTCCGCCGGTGAAAAGACTTTAGAGAAGAAGCCGCATGGAACCAGCCGTCCGGACGAAGCCTGCTGGGACAGGACCGCCCCAGCTCCAGTGGAGGAGGCATCCACTTCCAGGACAAAGGGTCTGCTGGTCACAGGCCGATGCAAAATGGGTGCTGAGGCAAAAGAACGTTTCAGAGTTTGGAAAGCGTTTTCCGCTTCAGGGGACCAGCTGTTGGGCTTCGTTCCTTTACGGGTCAGATCCGTGATGGGTTTGGTAACCGTAGAAAAGTGAGGCACAAACTGACGGTAATAGTTTGCGAACCCAAGAAACCGCTGGATGGCCTTAATCCCCACTGGACGAGGCCACTTGAGTACCGCACCGAGTTTTTCGGGATCCATGCTTAGACCGGAGTCGGTGACGACATATCCCAAGAAGGGTAGTGACGACTGCTCAAAAAGGCATTTCTCGATCTTGGCGTAGAGTTGGTTCTCTCGAAGACGGTGCAAGACCAAGCGTACACTCTTGCGATGAGAGGGCAGATCGGGGGAGAAAACGAGGATGTCGTCCAGGTAGATGACAACACAAGAATAGAGTAGATCCCGGAATACCTCATTAATAAATTCTTGGAACACAGCGGGGGCATTGCAAAGGCCGAAAGGCATGACTAGGTATTCATAATGCCCGTCACGGGTATTGAAGGCCGTCTTCCACTCGTCCCCAGCACGGATTCGGACCAAATTGTAGGCACCCCGCAGGTCTAACTTCGTGAAGATCCGGGCTCCTCTCAGCCGGTCAAAAAGCTCCGGAATCAACGGAAGAGGGTAACGATTCTTGATGGTGATTTTGTTCAGGCCCCGGTAATCAATGCAAGGCCGCAGTGATCCATCTTTCTTCCGGACGAAGAAAAAACCCGCGCCTGCAGGAGAGGAGGACTTTCGGATAAACCCCTTGGACAGATTTTCGTGGATATATTCCGTCATGGCAGCGGTCTCGGCTGGAGAGAGAGGGTATGTTCTACCTCTGGGAGGAACCGCTCCAGGAATCAGGTCGATGGGGCAGTCATAGGGCCGGTGCGGAGGCAGGGAATCCGCCTCTTTCTTGCAGAAAACATCAGCATAGGCGTGATATGGCACAGGAAGACCAGGGAGGTCTGTAGGCTTGCGCTGAGGATGGGGACGGACCAGGGTACGTAAACAGCTTACATGGCAGGCGTGCCCCCAGCGCAGGATCTCTCCGGAGCGCCAGTCGATAACAGGCTCATGCCGCCTAAGCCAAGGTAGCCCCAAAAGAATGGCGTGGGATAACTGAGGCAGGACATAAAAGGCAATCTTTTCAGAGTGAAGTGCGCCAACTTGCAGGTTTACTTCAGTGGTTACCGTGGTGATGAGCCCAGGAAGAGGTTTGCCGTCAACGGAGGTGATTGCTCGAGGATTACTTAGGACGACCACGGGAATCTGGAGTCTGTCAACCTCCTCCTGGTGGATGAAGTTGCCTGCCGCGCCCGAGTCCACATACGCCTCCACAGAGCTACGCCCCCGACCTGAAATAAGTAGAGCTGAAACAGTAAGTGGAAGAGAGGGGGTCGAATCACCTAGGGGGCCCTCTCCTACCTGGCCTAGGCGGATGCGTTTCCCGGTCTCTCAGGACAAGTGCGTATGAAGTGATTGGCCCCTCCACAATAGAGACAGAGTCCCTTGGTCATTCTCTCCCTACGCCGTTGTTCAGACAGCTTGATGCGATCAACTTGCATGGGCTCAGGGGCTGTGTTACTAGGGAGGGCAACGGTGCGCGGAATAGGAGCTTGGTATAACCTAAAGGGCCTCCTCTCCCTAGCTGACTCTCGGGCGCGCTCCTGAAAACGCAGGTCAATACGAGTAGCCAGGGAGATGAGATCCTCCAGGGTGGTGGGGAGGTCACGCCCGGCCAACTCGTCTTTGATTTTACCAGAAAGTCCTCTCCAAAACGCACCAACCAGGGCTTCATTATTCCACCCCAGCTCCGAGGACAAGGTCCGAAAACGGATGGCGTATTGCCCTACCGTAAGGGACCCCTGGCTGAGGTTAAAAAGGGCCTCTGTGGAGGAAGCAAGGCGTCCAGGTTCATCAAAAACCTTAAGGAATGTCTCCAAAAAACACTGGATGTTGGTCACCACCGGGTCATCCCTCTCCCATAATGGATTCACCCAAGCCAACGCCTCCCCCTCTAGGTGGGAGATTATAAAGGCCACTTTAGCACGGTCCGTAGGATACTGTTGGGGCGAAAGATCAAAGTGTAACCTGCACTGATTTAAAAATCCCCTACACAATTTTGGGTCCCCACAGTACCTGGGCGGTTTACCGAGACGGGGGGGGGAGAAGAGACGGTGTCCCGGGCTAGGGTGGAAGCGGCCGCAGAGGACTGCAAAGAAAGCAGCCGATCATCCACGGACGCCATATACCCCAAAATGTGAGACTGTGCATCGCGCTGTTGTGCGAGCTCCTGCTGGAGACTGACTAAGAGAGGTGCGTGTGCTGGGTCTGCGGTCTGAAGAGCGGAGAGCCGGGTGTCCATGGACTTCATGAATGACATGATACGGGTCTGATTTTCTCTAAGGAAGAGTAGTTCCTTTTGAGTGGCAGCTGCGGCACCGGCGGGGTCCATGGCCTGATGATACTGTAATGCTAGAGGGAACCTGAGTTAGAGAGTGGACCCTCTGGATCGCGGATCCGGAGCCCCAGGGTCGAGCACACCAGGTGAAGACCGACCCCTATACAGGGACCGTTTGGGGCAGGACCACAGAGGACGGAGGCGCGACAGCCGGAACCAAGAGGGACGGCTCCACGGACAGAAGGACAGGGAAGGCAATGGTACGAAGAACGAGCAGGGACCAGAGGCGCAGGACAGAACCAATACGGAAGACAGGCACGTGGAAAGACCTAGGCGGACTGAAGACGGAGGACGGCACCGGGGATGGAAGACAGCGCCCAGGCAGGCTGGGAGGGAAGGGAGCAGGAGACAGGGAGCGACAGGGAGAGTCAGGCGGAAAGCGGTTAAGCTACAGGAGAACTGTAGAGGCCAGAGGGTGCAGGAAAACTACACAGTCATCAGGCGTCCTCCTAACTGCGAGGACGCCTGAAGTACAGCAACCCCCGGATGTGCGTCACCCAAGCCCGCCCCTCAGCGCCGCCCATCGCAGGGGAGACCAAGTCCGCCCCTCAGCGCCGCCCATCGCAGGAGAGAGAGAGCGGAAGGCGGCGAGCGCGAACCAGGGGGCGGGAACCAGGAGCCGACGTAAGGAGGAACTGACGGCGGGCGCGTGACCGGGCGGGAGCGCGCAGGTGAGGGGACGCTGCAGCGGCCGCCGCAGCAGAAGGGGCATCGGCGGGCATAACCGCCGATGTCACAAGTGGTAGAGCTGCAACAGATAAAGCAAAGATTTTATAAAAACTGCAGCAAGCAGCTCTGCAAGTGAAACAACTGTGGAATCATGGCTTCTTTCTGCCCATCCATCACGCTGCTCCCAGATGGGGTAGAAAACACATGGTGGCAGATTTACTCTAATGATATCTAATGAGACTTTTCAGAAAACAAAGTGAAGTAGTACGCACTTAAATGGGTTTTCTAGGACAAATTTTCTATACTTTTTGCCTTTATATACGTAACAAACTCAGCTATACTCGCTCCTTGTCTTTGTTGACAGGCTGCAGCGATGATATTATGACTTTGACAATTATTGAACAGGACTGCTGGTTGACTGCAGTGGTTATGTCCACTACTATTCGTAACCTAACCGCTGCAGCCTGTTAAAAATGACCAGGGAGTCAGTCCATTTGGAAAGTGAGTATAATTAAGTTTGATATGTTTACACAGTCTATGAAAGATAAAAAATCATAACGGAAACACTTTTACAAATATGTTTAAATTTATTAATAAGGAAACCTGATTGGATTTCATATTTTTCCAAGAACGTGATTCAAGACTGTATGACAGCATTGGATCACAATGAAATATTAGGATCCGTCAAAAGCAATATTATGCATATGGAGGGGACGTGAAGATCATACCTTTTCTTTAACTTTCAATAACAGTACAGTAACACACTAAGATAGACAAACAGACCTAAGGCTGCAATCACACGTTGCGTTTCTTAGCGTTTCTTAGCGTTCTTAGCGATTGCATCCCATGCAATCCTATGGGATTCCGCAATACTGTGCTAATGCTGCGGATTTTTCCGCTGCGGAATCGCATAGCGGAAAAATTCACAGCATGCTCTTTCTTTTTGCGGAATTGCGGGGATTCCGCACCCATATGATTGCAATGAAACACTCACTTTACGCATGTGGCTATACCCACCATGCGTGAAGTGAGCGCTTCATGTGCGGATGGTACCCAGAGGTCTGGAGGAGGGGATACTCTCCTCCAGGCCCTGGGTACCATAAGCCTGTAAAAATTAGAATAAAAATCAAAAATATTGTTATTCTCACCTTCCGACGGCCCCCGATCTCCTTCCCGCCTCTCACCACGCTCCCAGCATTTCTGGTCCCAGTAATGCTTTGTGCGAATGACCGCGATGACGTCGCGCTCTCGAGAGCGTGACATCATCGCAGGTCCTTCGCGCAAAGCATTACTGGGACCGGAAGATGCCGGGAGCGCCGCAGAGCAGATCGGGGGCCGTCGGAAAGGTGAGAATAACAATATTTTTTAATTTTTTACATCCTATCTTTTACTACTGATGCTGCATAGGCAGTATCAATAGTAAAAAGTTGGTCATACTTGTCAAGCAATATGTTTGATAAGTGTGACCAACCTGTCAGTCAGTTTTCCAAGCAATGCTACAGATCACTTGGAAAACGCTAGCATTCTGCAAGCTAATTACACTTGCAAAACGCTAGTTTTTTGCGGGAATTCCATATGCGAATTTCCCGCGGCAAGGAGTTGCGGAATTGCTGCGGAAATTTTCGTGGCAATTCCGCACGTGTGCACATAGCCTAAGGCATAAGATATGGCAAGAAATAAGAAGGGTAAAACAGTTCTCATATGAAAATGGAAAAAAAAAAGACAAATAACAGAAAGCAGGGGTGACTTAGGTCATTAAAATTGCCAAAGTAATTCTGTTAATTACTTAACTACATAAGCTAACAGGTAAAAATAAGTACGAGGTCAATAAGGAGTAAAGGGCGCAAGGCAGGATCAGTGATGAATTAAGGAAACTCCTTCCAGGATTTCCGAAAAGAAGATATTTGATGCATGTTCCTGAATCCAAACTGGCAAGTTCTTCTGACCTGGAAGTTATATATTCTATGCAGTCATTATTCTAAACTTGAGGATAAAGCACAACTAACAATCAGACATTTGAGCAAGCAGCAACCTTTTCCTTCAAAACTGGCAACCAAAAGCAACAATTTTATCCAAACCACAACGGCTGAGGCCCAGAAATAATTGTCTAAGCAAATCAACTATTTTCCATTTACATACATAATATTTGTTTCCTAAAAAAAAGTATTTTGTCTACAAGTCATAAAACGATAAGGGTTTCAAATAATTCAAAAAAGGTAATGTTGCCAGTTAATGTGTTTAAATGGCAAAGTGAAAAGAGGCCAGCATCACCACTGATTTCTAAACAGTAAATGATGGCTTCTGCTAACATACATTGTCACATCCTCTTCCTGGCTTCTTTTACATATGGTGTGCAGTAAGGATTACAGTTAATGCTCAAAATGCAACATACTCTATTTTCTTTAAATCTAATCCAACAGGAACATATGTTGAAACTGGATAATTTAAATAACAGAAATTCTTCTATGATGGTGTAAAATTGCTTAGTAAATAATCCTCATTTTATCTTATAAAAACTGTTGGATTATTATTTCTTAACGTGTAGGCCCCCAGGACTGCTCCCAATAACAGCACTTTATGATATCTGTTACAGATGCAGCTCAGCCAAGTAAATGTATATAGGGGTTCATTCATACAAAAAATGCAAAATTGTAGGAAATTGCAAGAATTGAGGTCACAGAAATGTATTATTAATTTACTACATAATTTACTATTAATTTAATGTTAATATACAAGAGCTTCCCACCAATAAACACTACCCACCCAGTATTATGGCGTAAAAAGCTATGAAACTTTTCACCTAAACAAGATTTAATCTGGAGGTTCACCTCCATTTTAACTCCAAACAGCATGTTTTACTATTAAGAGGGTGAAGAAAGGAGATTGAATTAAATAAAAATATAAATTAAGGTGAGGGCCTCCACCACCTCCCCATTCAGGTGACAGCTAAAGCTGTAGTAAAAGGCAGAATTGTAGTATACCTGTCGTTAACTAGTGACAAAACACTGTAGACTCTTTTTCCTTGTGGCATACAAAGAAGACTAACAGGCTGTTAAAAAGTCATTTACATATAGCTGCAAAGAAGAAAGATGTTTCACAGGACACAACATTAAACAGAATTGTTATGCTTTAGAAATTGTTTGCTGATTTAGTTAAAGGATATTCAAACCAGCATTACGTGACCACTTAGAGCTACCAACAAACAACCGCAAGCAAATTAATAAATTCATGTGAGGCTTTCACAAGAGAAGATGCATCTATACCACCATACACAGATGGTTTTGTAAAATGTGACCAAAGGTTCCTTACTTGAGCATTAAATAGGTGTACATAACTGTGTAGGTGATGGGTAAGGGTTGACATTGGTATGGGAACAGGTCAGGTCACACATGAAGCCACATAGTGATAATAGTGATAAGAGGGCATCTGGGTGACTCAGTTGAGGCAAACAGCTTGAGCTGTGCTATCCTGGTGACTTTGGTAGGGAGTATCAAGAAGGACACAGCGTTAGTATACAAAAGTTTAAAGGCACGTAAAATTTTTTTAAAAAGATAGGGCCATGAGGGATTATTGGAATTCTTTTCTAAATTCTAGGTAAAAAGGTGTAATGGTTAGAGATGGGCGGACCCCTGGATGTTCGGATCCGGCAGAACAGTTACAAAAAGTTCAGGTTTGGGTACCAGAACAGTACCTGGACCCAAACCTGAACCCCATTAACTTGAATGGGGGGCCCGAACATACAGTGTTTGCTGCTCTGTAATGTGCATGACAGCACGGCAAACAGTTTCTGATCGGCAGGGAAATCATCCACGCCGGTCAGAGAGCCGCGGTTTCCATGCTGTCAAAAGACAGCATCAGTGCTCGGATGTGATCGGAGGTATAAACTTTACCTCTGGTCACTGGTGTCAGTGGATGGGACCATTGATCCCATCATCAGACACCTGCAGTCGCTAATTACAGTGAGAGCAGGAGCTGCGGATGGGAGTATTCATTTGCCGCTCCTGCTCGGTAAATAGTTTAAAAAAACGGTTTGGGTTCCCCTGTATTTTTTCTAACCATCCAGACAAAACTCACATCTGGGGGCTGCATCCCTCAGTTGTCAACTTCAGCAAGGTTGGCTATCAAGAACAGAGGGGTCCCCACGCTGCTTTTTTAAAATTATTTAAATAAATAATTTTTAAAAATGGCATGGGGTTTCCCCATTTTTGACAACCAACCTTGCTAAAGCAGACAGCTGGGGGCTAGTATTCTCAGGCTTGTAAGGGGCCATGGATATTGCCTCCCAGTCTAAAAATAGCAGCCCGCAGCTGCACTGAAAAGGAACATCAACTCTGGCACTTTGCTGGGCTCTTCCCACTTGCCCTGTAATGGTGGCAAGTGGGGTTCAAATTTATGGGGTTGATGTCACCTTTGTATTGTCAGGTGACATCAAGCCCACAGCTAAAGGCCCCGTTACATTTAGCCATGCATCAGCGATCCCGACCACGATATGACCCGGTCAGGATCGCTGGTGCATCGCTAAATGGTCGCTAGTGAGCTGCCAAACAGGCAGATCTCAACAGCGATGCAGCAGCGGTCGGCGGTTGATACTCACCTGTCAGACGCGGCAATGATGACCGTCTTCCGTCCGCATCCATGACTCGCTCGTTGGCGCCAGCAGGAAGCCGGCGATGAGAAAATGGACCAGGCACGTCTCACACGATCAGCGATAGCCAGCTGGGGGGCTGGTCGGAGGTGAGTGTCACATGTAGTGATATCGCTAGCGATATCGCTGCTGCGTCACAAAATCGGTGATGCTTTAGCGATATCGCTAGTGATATCGCTATGTGTAAAGCCCCCTTTAGTAATGGAGAAGCGTCTATAAGACACCTATCCATTACTAATCCTATAGTTGTATGGTAAATAAAGACACAGCCAGAATAAAGTCCTATATTTGAAATAAGACTAAACATAGTTTTCCATTTTTATTTAAACGCCTAATTCCAGCGAAACTCTCGTACTCCTGTAATAAAAGTAAAATAAGAAAAACAACAATACACCATAACTGTCCTTCGTTTTGTCCCACGCCGTAATCCATGTCTGGGGGAGAAACAGTTTTCAACCTGGACGGTGCCAAGATGCATCCGTCCAGGCTGAGAACAACTGGTGACTGAACTGCTGCGAGCGCAGCCTCAGAGACCGGTGGTAAGCAAAACCGTTGGCACAACCCTGGTTTAGTGGTGCACAAGTAGGATCCCAATCCGTGAAATACTATACTTAAAGACTTGGCACACACAAGTGAAATCCAATGCAGAAAGATAATTTAATGTGGTACAGTACATACATACAGACGTTTTGGTCTATGACCTTCATCAATGTACTGTGAAAGAATAATAAAAAAATAATATAATAACATACAGAATAGGTGAAAGAAAATACACAAAAATATCTGGTACGCCAAACGATTTCCCATAATACCTGGTTTTTATGTACTCCCTAAAGTACACAAAAATCTGAACAATCCGCCAGGGAGACCCATTGTTGCCTCCATGGACTCTATCTTTTCTCCTATCTCAAAATACCTTGAAAAAATCTTAACACCCCTTATTAAACAAACACGTTCCTTTTTATTGGACACAGGGGACTTCCTGGATATTATTCATAGTCTAGGCTGCATTCCTCAGGATGCCATCCTAGCTACATTTGACATTAAAGACCTTTATACTTCTATACCTTATATGGAGGGTATAGGATCAGTACGTAGGCTTCTTGAGTTGTCCGATTTTCCGCCTGAACAAATCAACTTGGGTTGTGAACTTTTAACCATTGTGTTAACAAAAAATTATTTCCTTTTTGAGGACACATATCTGCAGACGAAGGGGACCGTAATGGGCTCGAACACTGCACCTCCGTATGCAAATTGTTATTGCCCATTTTGAAGACCACATTATATATCAAGATGACCTCTTCCGCACCCATGCCAAAGTGTGGAGGAGGTACATCGACGATATTTTTTGTATTTGGGGAGGGTCACTAGATACACTTCAATCCTTCTTTTCCCTCCTACAAACCTCCTGGCCAAGTCTCAGTTTCACAATGACACACCACACCAATCAGATTAATTTTCTTGACACGTTAGTCAGTAAGGATGATTCAGGTAACCTCTTTACTGATCTTTATAGAAAACCAACAGATCGTAACAGTTTGCTCCAATATGAGAGCTTTCATCCAACCAAGATGAAGAATGCGATACCAAAATCACAGATGAAAAGGGTGCAGAGGATAGTGTCTAATCCTGAGGTCCAAAATATACGCATGAATGAGATGCGTACAAAATTCTTAGAGAGAGGTTATCCTCAGAATACACTTGACACTATAGACCTCTCCTCTCCCCCAAAACCTAAATTGACCAATCGTATCGCCTTCGTACATGATTATCACCCATTAGCCTATCGTCTACATTCAAGCATTAGACGCCATTGGCAACTCCTCACAACGGCCCATCTCAAAGTACAGTCATGGCCAAAAGTTTTGAGAATGACACAAATATTATATTTTCACATGATCTGCTGGCCTCTGGTTTTTATGTGTGTTTGTCAGATGTTTTTATCACATACAGAAATATAATTGCAATCATATTTTGAGTAGCAAAAGGTTATATTGACAGTTAGAATGAGTTAATGCAGCAAGTCAATATTTGCAGTGTTGACCCTTCTTCTTCAGGACCTCAGCAATTCTCCCTGGCATGCTCTCAATCAACTTCTGGATCAAATCCTGACTGATAGCAGTCCATTCTTGCAAAATCAATGCTTTTATTTTGTCTGAATTTGAAGGTTTTTGTTTGTCCACCCGTCTCGATGATTGACCACAAGTTCTCAATGAGATTAAGATCTGGGTAGTTTCCAGGCCATGGTCCCAAAATCTCTATGTTTTGTTCCCTGAGCCGTTTAGTTATCACCTTTGCTTTATGGCAAGGTGCTCCATCATGTTGAAAAAGGCATTGTTGATTGCCAAACTGCTCCTGGACGGTTGGGAGAAGTTGCTCTTGGAGGACATTCTGGTACCATTCTTTATTCATGGCTGTGTTTTTAGGCAAGACTGAGAGAGAGCCCATTCCCTTGACTGAGATGCAACCCCACACATGAATGGTTTCAGGATGCTTGACAGTTGGCATGAGACAAGACTGGTGGTAGCGCTCACCTGGTCTTCTCCAAATAAGCCGTTTTCCAGATGTCCCAAACAATCGAAAAGGGGATTCATCAGAGAAAATTACTTTACCCCAGTCCTAAGAAGTCCACTCCCTGTACCTCTTGCAGAATATCAGTCTGTCCATGATGTTTTTCCTGGAGAGAAGTGGCTTCTTTGCTGCCCTCCTTGAGACCAGGCCTTGCTTCAAGAGTCTCCGCCTCACAGTGCGTGCAGATGCACTCACACCTGCCTGCTGCCATTCCTGAGCAAGCTCTGCACTGCTGGTAGCCCGATCCCGCAGCTGAAACACTTTTAAGAGACGTCCTGGCGCTTGCTGGTCTTTCTTGGGCGCCCTGGAGCCTTTTTGGCAACAAGGGAACCTCTCTCCTTGAAGTTCTTGATGATGCGATAGATTGTTGACTGAGGTGCAATCTTTCTAGCTGCGATACTCTTCCCTGTTAGGCCATTTTTGTGCAGTGCAATGATGACTGCACGTGTTTCTTTAGAGATAACCATGGTTAACAGAAGAGAAACAATGATGCAAAGCACCAGCCTCCTTTTAAAGTGTCCAGTGGTGTCATTCTTACGTAATCATGACAGATTGATCTCCAGCCCTGTCCTCATCAACACCCACACCTGTGTTAATGGAGCAATCACTGAAACGATGTTAGCTGGTCCTTTTAAGGCAGGGCTGCAATGATGTTGAAATGTGTTTTGGGGGATAAAGTTCATTTTCTAGGCAAATATTGACTTTGCAGGTAATTGCTGTTAAGCTGATCACTCTTTATAACATTCTGGAGTACATGCAAATTGCCAGTAGAAAAAATGAAGCAATAGACTTTGCAAAAATTAATATTTGTGTCATTCTCAAAACTTTTGGCCATGACTGTAGGGACATTTAAAGAACCTTTCCAGCCTTGCTTTAGGAGACCACGTAATGTACGAGATATTCTCATTAAAGCCGATGTGGGTCCTCCTTGATCCCCTAAAAAACAACGTTTTCTCACAATCCCGAAGTTTGGTACCTTCCCTTGCCTTCAGTGCACGCAGTTCAATAATGTTCAAAAAGGTAATTGTTTTCATCATCCCCACACCGCGAAAAAGTATGACATTAGAGAGTATTACACTTGTGATAGCTTGTTTGTGATATACATTAGGGGAAACTACGCAACATATAAGGGATCGGATATCGAAGCACAAGTCCACTATTCGATGTAAAAATGTTTCTACCGATTCCTTATCACTTTAGTACTGCTGGCCATTCTGTTGCACAATTAAAATTTCAGGTAGTGGAACAAATCCATCCCGCAC
Organism: Dendrobates tinctorius; assembly: GCF_039654945.1. Taxonomy (NCBI): domain Eukaryota; kingdom Metazoa; phylum Chordata; class Amphibia; order Anura; family Dendrobatidae; genus Dendrobates; species Dendrobates tinctorius. Next base: position 35,159,705 of record NW_027361675.1, read on the forward strand.
GCAGTTGAGGTAACCACATTAATCAATTAAAAAGAAGAGAGGCCTACTGGATTCATGATCTCAACACCCTAGTGCCCAAGGGGTTAAATAAGGAATATGATGTGCAGTCATTCCTGTTATCATGATGTTGTTGTAATCTAATGCGTGATCAAACCGCACTATTATAAAACTGTATACATGGAACTAATTGTATTTATCTTTATTACAGAATCTGCAGCCATGAATTGTTTGAATCACCACCTCTTGAGCACTGAGAATCCACCGCTCTCTTTCTAACACCATGGCACTTCCTGCTCCACGCTGTGTCAGTATCCATGACAACAGACTCACATGTCCACATTCTCATGCAAACCGGCTCCTCCAATAGCATGCTAGAATGCACCCAGGTGGGCGTATCCTAGCCACGCCCCCCGCTTTCACCATATCCCAGCGCCCGGAGCGCACTGTGACATCAGTGGCACGCACGCCGGTCTACTTCCGGTTGTGTAGTTCCGCCCGGCCATGTTTGCAGGGGATATAGACCCTGACGTTCTTCACACTGCAGTGCCACAGACTCACGGCGGATACCGCGTCTACCCGCTACACCCTACGCTCACCCAGCAACAGTAAGAGACCACGGGCACCTCCACTGTCAGCAAAATGCTTTGTTAGAGCTTGTAACCTTATTTAGCCATATTCTCTTTCATAGAGAGACGGCTCCCAGTACCTCCTCTTTAATGGTATGTATCCTTCCTAGTTGTTTAGGTCTTAGCACTCATCACTGACCACCCTATGCTTAATATAATCACATGTATTTTCTCTCACCCCAGGCCTAGCCACTTAGGAGCTCACAGTACAATACCTTGGTATGTGCCTCTCTTCATATATTTATCTTGTCTTCTATTTGTGTCTAGATTCCTGATGTTTTCTATCTATACCATGCTATGATGTATCTGATGTCCTTATGCGTTATTATATCGGGTCCGAATTTTTGGCATATCAGATATTTTTGTGTATTTTATTTCACCTATTCTGTATGTCAGAGACCGGTGGTGATGCCATCGAGGTTACCTCCGGTCAGTGAGGTTCAGTTCCCAGCCGGGCTGAACTGCCATGACCTCAGTGAGATCCCCGCTAGCCCCATGAGAAAAAACTCTCTCAAAATGGTTGCTTTTTTTACATGTGCCATAAAAATCATGTTGTCAGAGACACCGCACTACACTTGCTCATAGACCCAGTGCGCGTGTCCTGAATACAGAAGCAGTGCTAAGAGTTACCTGGGGAGCAGGGCAGCAGAGGTGACCAGGCGTGCTTCAACTATTAGTGTCAGGGTCCAGTCAGCGCTGGAAGGTAAAGAGGCATAGGACCTGCGGACACTGAAACTGAACAAGCTTGCACGGGACCTATGGTCATGTGACTGCAAGGGGGCGTGGCTTAGCTTCCTGCTTTCAGATATGACAGGACACCATACAACAACTCAGAGTCAGGCAAAACAGAGGTCACAACAGTACGAGCAAACGAGGCACAGGAGGGATAAACAGATGGGAGGTCAGACAAAGCCAAAGGTCATACACAGGATCACATTACAGTACCAGGGATGAGACAGAGCGGATAATCAGGGCCAAGCAGAGATCAAAACCAAACAGACATATAAGGTACCAGGCAGAATCCAAAGCGATATCCAGACAACAGACCGAGTCATACACAGAGAATCAAGTAACCAGAACACAGCACAAACACACTCAGGGGTCACCACACAATGCCAAGGGCGAAAGTATAACTGACAGGGAAGGGAGAGTCCTGAGGCTATAAGAAGCCTCCCCCAGAACCAGGGAGAGGCCACAATCATAGCCCCAGGTGTGCAGGTAAGCCTGCATCGGGATCACAACCTTTAACCCCAGAAATGCCAGTCATCAGCACTGGTTCCAGACATTAACCCCAAGTGTGCGAGTCAAACCCACACTGAGATCATGACACATGTTAGGCAATCATCTAATGTTGTCAGGGTTTGGCATCCAAGAAAAAAAAAATTTGATCCTTGTGGGTTAAAGGAAATCTGTCACCCTTTTTTTGGCTTTGCAGCTACTGGCATAGACATCGGGGGCTTATCTACAGCATTCTGTAATGCTGTACATAAGCCTCCGATGTAACCTGAAAGAGAAGAAAACCACTTTATATTATACTCACCGAGGTGGGCGGTCCGGTCCGATGGGTGTCGCCGTCCCGTCCGGCGCCTCCCTTCTTCATGCGATGACGTCCTCTTCTCCCATCCTGTAATGGTTCCGGCGCAGGCGCACTGCTCTGCCCTGTTGAGGGCAGAGCAGAGTCCTGCAGGCGTCGGGAGAGGTCTGGCAGAAGGGAGGCGCCGGACCGAACCGCAACACCCATCGGACCGGACCGCCCACCTCGGTGAGTATAATATAACGTGTTTTTCTTCTCTTTCAGGTTACATCGGGGGCTTATCTACAGCATTACAGAATGCTGTAGGATAAGCCCGCGATGTCTATGCCGGCAGCTAATAGGGGATAAAAAGGGTGACAAATCCCCTTTAAGTAACAGAAAAGGCTATCAAGTTGTGGTTTTAGGATAGAAGTAAATATTTTTAGTTGAAAAGGGAAATTGGGGGGTAATTCTTGGTTTGAAGAGGATCACAATAAGTTCTACTAGAACAGAAATGAAGGCAGTGTCGAAAATCTTGAAATGGGCTAAAAGAATATTTAAAAACGTCCTACAGTAAAATGCTTTATGGCCATGTGGGTCTGGTGCTTTTGTGTGCTTAACCGTTGCACCCCTGAGCCTGTTTTCACCTTCATGACTAGGCCAAATTTTACAATTTTGACAAGTGTCACTTTATGTGGTAATAAGTCTAGGACGCTTCAATTGATTCCAGTGGTTCTGAGACTGTTTTTTCATAACATGTGCTTCATGATAGTGGTAAAATTTGTTTGATATACCATATATACTCGTGTATAAGACAAGATTTTCAGCCCATTTTTTTGGGCTGAAAGTCCCCCTCTCGTCTTATACACGAGTCATATACCTGGGGTCGGCGGGGGAGGGGGAGCAGAGGTGTCACAGATCATACTGACCCCCCTGGCACGGTCTCTGCAGCCCCCTGCTTCCCCAGGTCTCCCTTCCTGCCTTCAGTGGTCACGTGGTACCGCTCATTACACTCATGAATATGCGAGACCTGGAGAAGCGAGGCTGCAGAGACCGCAGTGTAAGGGTGTAAGTATAGCGATATTCACCTGTCTGTGGGTCCATCGCTGCTCACGCTGTCTGCTGCATGCTGTGTCAGTGACGTTTAGCCAGCAGGGGGCGCAGTGACGTGGTAAGTGCACGCCGCGCCCTCTGCTGGCTGAACATTCACTGACAGAGAATGCGCAGAAAGTGGTGAGCAGCGATGGACCGGAGGACAGGTGAATATCTCAGGTGCCGGGTCCTGAGCATGAGAGGTGAGTATGGCATTTTTTGCAGCAGCATAAGGGGGCATAATATATGGAGCATCTTATGGGGGCAGCATATGGGGGCATGTTCTATGGGGCAGCATATGGGGGCATAATCTATGGAGCAGCATATGGGGGCATATTCTATGGAGCAGCATATGGGGGCAGCATATGGGGGCATATTCTATGGGGCAGCATATGGGGGCATAGTCTATGGAGCAGCATAATGGGGCATATTCTATGGGGCAGCAGATGGGGGCAGTCTATGGAGCATCTTATTGGGGCATATTCTATGGAGCAGCATATGGGGGCATAGTCTATGGGGCAGCATATAGGGGCACAGTCTATGGGGCAGCATATGGGGCATAGTCTATGGGGAAGCATATGGGGGCATATTCTATGGGGGCAGCATATGGGGGCATATTCTATGGAGCAGCATATGGGGGCATAATCTATGGAGCAGCATATGGGGGCATAATCTATGGAGCAGCATATGGGGGCATATTATATGGAGCAGCATATGGGGGCATATTATATGGAGCATCTTATGGGGGAATAATCTATGGAGCATCTTATGGGGCCATAACCTTTGTGGAGCATTATATAGGGCATATTATTCTATGGAGCATCTTATGGGGGCATTATTAACCTTTTTGCAGCATTATATGGGGTGTATTTTGTATGGAGAATCTTATGGGGTCCATCATGAACTGTATGGAGCATTATATGGGGCTCCTGATTCAATATGGATATTCAAAAACATTTAACCTATTGATGTCTCAATTAATTTTACTTTTATTGGGATCTATTTTTATTTTTGAAATTTACCAGTAGCTGCTGCATTTTCCACCCTAGGCTTATACGCGAGTCAATAAGTTTTCCCAGTTTTTTGTGGCAAAATTAGGGGGGTCGGCTTATACACGGGTCGGCTTATAAACAAGTATATAGGGTAACTTGCGTTTATTTGTGAAAAAATTAGAAATTTGGTGATAATTTTGAAAAATTTGCAATTTTCAAACTTTCAATTTTTACATCCTTAAACCAGTTAGTCATGCTGTACAAAATAATTTATAAATAACATTTCCAATATGTTTACTTTACATCTGCATCATTTTTGAAACATAATTCTTTTTTGTTAGGAAGTTAGAAAGGTTAAAAGTTGATCAGCAATTTGTAATTTTTCCAACAAAATTTACAAAGCCATTTTTTTAGGGACCGCATCACATTTGAAGTGACTTTGAAAAATTGCTCATCTCAAACGGCTCAAACCAACAACAAAGAAGTTTATGAAACCTTCAGTTGTTTCACAGGAATCTATGCAACGTAGAAAGAAAAAATGAATATTTTATTTTATTTCACAAAAATTTTACATTAGCCCCATTTTTTTTCTTTTCAAGGGTAACAGGAGAAAATGGCCCACAAAACCTGTTGTGCAATTTCACCAATACCCCATATGTGGGGGGGGGGGGAAAATACTGTTTAGGCACACAGCATGGCTCAGAAAAAAGGAGCGCCGTTTGACTTTTTGAATGCAAAAATGGCTGGCATCGAGAGCGGACGCCATGTCGCATTTGGAGAGCCCCTGATTTGTCAAAACAATAGAAACCCCCCACAACTGACCCCATTTTGGAAACTAGATCCCACAATAAATGCACCTAGATGTATGGTAAGCACCTTGAACCCCCAAGTGTTTTTCACAGAAGTTTATAATGTAGAGCTGTGAAAATAAAAAAAAAAATCACTTTTTTCCCACAAAAACAATCTTTTAACCCCAAATTTTTTATTTTTGCAAGAAGAAAATGTACACCAATATCTCATATGTGGTCAGAAACTACTTTTGAGACACAGTGCAAAGCTTAGAAAGGAGGAAGTGACATATTGGAGTTCAGATTTTGCTGAAATGGTTTGGTGTTGCCATGTCACATTGGCTTAGCCCCTGAGGAGCCAGAGCAGCAGAAACCCCCCAAACGTGACCACATTTTAAAACCACACCTCTCTCAATAAATTCATCTAAGGGTGCAGTGAGAATGTTGACACCACATCTGCCTCACAGAATTTTAGACCATTGGGTGGTGAAGAAATAATTACATTTTTCTTCTAGAATGTAGTTTTTCATTTTTTTAATGGCTAATGGGAAAAAATGGACCTCCCAGTTTGTCGTGCAATTTCTCCTGAGGGCACCAATACTCTACATGTAATCGGGAAATACTTTTCAGGCACAGTGCAAAACTCAGAAGGGAAGGAGTTTCATTTTATAGCGCAGATTTTATTGTTATGGTTTGCGGGTGCTAAGGCTGGTTTCATACTAGTGTTTGATCGTGCAGCGCATCGTGCGCTATCGGGCGCACGTGCAATGTTCCCCTATCTTTAACATGGTGGTCGCAGGGTCTTGCGAATGTATGCACTCATCAGAGTTTAGCGTGTGCTGCGCATTTTACAGGTGTGCTCCCAGACGCGCCCTACGCTACATGTTGCATTTTTTGCTCCGCCTACATCGTTAAAAAAAATGCGCGCGCACGTGTGCGCTCGGTGTGCGCCCAAAAATAGCATTACAGTCTATGGGGTCGCTGACGAGCGCTTGGCAGCGCGCACGTCAGCGCCTTGTGCGCGCACGCGATTTGAGTAAACAATGTCTCGACACATGTCTAAAACTCCCCCTAAACAAGAAACATTGTTTGGGAGGAGTGTAGATAAAAGAAGGTGTCTTCAGGGACAATTACTCTACAGACAGTCTTGCAGAGAGCAGACAAGAGCCCAGAAGAGCCTTCCAAGTGTGGATTCAAGCTTCATTAGCCAAAATGTGAGTATTCTTCAACATAATGTCTGTGTGTCCTGTACAATTTTATAATGTACTAATGTATTTTTTGTTTTCATTTCAGCATGTCATCTTCTGGATCACTATATTCGCCATCTCGGCAAGAACTGGCCCAAGCTGATCGTGAGGTGAGAATCTTGCTGCCTTTGGGTAAGTATATCTGCCTCTAGAAATGTGTTTTAATTTTTTCTTTCTTCACAGACATCGGACACGGGCACTGAAGATGAAGTGCGGGAGCAGTCTGAGCGGGAGCGGTCTGAGTGGGAGCAGCGTAGTCAAGTCGTGGCGAGGAGACGCAATGTTAGTATATATTTTTTTTTCTGTCTTTATCTTGCTTTTTCTCTGTTTCTTTTTGTATCTGTTTCATTTTCCAAAATTTAAAACATTATAATATTATTTTTTCTATGTTCCACAACGGGATGACGAAGAAGTAGTGTACATCGACAACGAGCACCTGATCCGCCTCGTTGAGGAGCGTATCCCGTTGTGGGGCAGCCGTGACCAGCAGTACAAAGACACAGTGGTGACCCGGCAGCTCTGGAATGAGTTGGCCGCAGCGATGATGGATGGCTGGGACAGCGCCTCTCCAAGTTCAAAAAGGGCGTTCAGTAAGTATAAAGATGCTCTGTGATACTGCATTGATTTTTGGACCCGATGGTGCTGATGTGGTTTTTGCAAGATATATTCTTGCATTAAACACATCAATGCCTTGTGGAATACATTGATTGATTTTTGTCTTCAACTGCTGCATTGATTTATGGTACTGATGGTGCTGGTGTTTTTTTGGCAAGATATATTCTTGCATTAAAAACACCAATGCCATGTGGAAAACAGTGATTGATTTTTGTCTTCAACTGCTGCATTGCTTTATGGTCCTGATGGTGCTGGTGTTTTTTTGGCAAGATATATTCTTGCATTAAAAACACCAATGCCGTGTGGAAAACAGTGATTGATTTTTGTCTTCAACTGCTGCATTGCTTTATGGTCCTGATAGTGCTGGTGTTTTTTTGGCAAGCTATATTCTTGCATTAAAAACACCAATGCCATGTGGAAAAAAGTGATTGCTTTGTCAACTGCTGTCTTGATCCGGTTTTCACTCGTGCTCCGGATGATACTGTTGTTTTCGCTGCTACATATATTCTAGCAGGAAACATAACAGTGTCCTCAGTATCAACAGTGACTGCATTGTGTCTATAATTTTATTTGTGCTGCAGCATTGACTGTTTGCAAAGTTCTAACCGGTGTGTGTGCTGATAATTAAGTTGCCTAAAGTTCATTTTCCAATTTTTTTCTTCTTTTTTTTCCCAACAGTGAACAAAATCCACACACATCGGCGCTCGATGAAGGACCGCTTCAACACCGATGTTCGTGCTGAGGGACAGGTTCGGAGTGGTTCAGCGGCAAGGCGCAGAAGAAAGTACCGCTATTATCGAGAGTTGGCTTTCCTGAGACCAGTCCTTGCCAGCAGAGTGTAAGTGTTTTTTTTTTTGGTTTGTTATTACTATGTGCTTTTCAATTCCACAGGTGATGTTTCTTGTAAATACATGATACTAATGTTTTCCCTTTCTTTCCACAGCACTTGGAGCAGCACCCTGCAACCTGTCCCGGGAGCGGTTCTTCATCGATCGACCTCGGACCGGTCCCAGCCATCCGACAGCTAGGAAGCATCTTGCAGGTCAGCAACACAGACAGCTGGTGACCAGGAAGCTGGTCCGTCAGGTGTTGCCCTGTCCCAGGTCTCTGTCACTGGTTATGCGGGCACTACCCGCCAGCGGCAGAGGGCCTCGGACAGGCCTGTCATGCCCGAGTTCATGCTCTTGAGCGAGGCCTTTAAGGGCAGCCTCAAGCGCTGTCCGTTAGAATGGAAAGCGGCTTTTCCCTGATGGAACGTGGTTTTAACCACATGGAACACCGCTTCCACGCTGTCGACCAGCACCTTGACCGTCTGGAGGCCGACCTCAACAGACCAGCGCACCATTTTTTCAGTAAAATTGAACAGGGCATGGCAGAACACCTTAGTCCTGAGCAACAGCTGAGTGTGTCACAGGCCTGCAACACTGCTTACTTGCAGGCTATGCAGCAGAATCGGTATGTGCAGCAGTCAGTGGTGTCATTTCCAACAGTTCCACCGCTGACTCGCTTCACGACACTAACGACTTCTGCTGCATACCACTGCATGGCCACCTGCATTCCCAGCGAAGCCGGACACCACTACACCACCTCAAGTCTGAGTGCTGCTGGACACTCCTCCGCCACCACCACTATGGCAAGCGCTGCTCCTGTATGGAGCACCACCACCGCCACAGCACCACCAGCTTGGAGCCAAACTACCACAGAACCTGCTTGGGCCACAGACACCACCAGTCAACACCAAAAGAGCACCGCCAGCACTCCTCAGCAACAGAGCACAGCCAGCACTCCTCATCAAAGGAGCACCGCCAGCACTCCTCATCAAAGGAGCACCGCCAGCACTCCTCATCAAAGGAGCACCGCCAGCACTCCTCATCAAAGGAGCACCGCCAGCACTCCTCATCAAAGGAGCACCGCCAGCACTCCTCATCAAAGGAGCACCGCCAGCACTCCTCATCAAAGGAGCACCGCCAGCACTCCTCATCAAAGGAGCACCGCCAGCACTCCTCATCAAAGGAGCACCGCCAGCACTCCTCATCAAAGGAGCACCGCCAGCACTCCTCATCAAAGGAGCACCGCCAGCACTCCTCATCAAAGGAGCACCGCCAGCACTCCTCATCAAAGGAGCACCGCCAGCACTCCTCATCAAAGGAGCACCGCCAGCACTCCTCATCAGAGGAGCACTGCCAGCACGCCTCATCAAAGGAGCACCACCACCACTCATCTTAAGATCACCGCCACCAATACTCCTCCTCGGAGTCCCTCAAGAACTTTGGCTGAGATCCCAGACAGGCAGCCTCCTGCTCGGAGCACCGACCCAACTTTCTCCACTTCTAGGAGCACCGCCACTGCCACTTCTAGCAGAACCGCCACCACAGAGCAGCAAAGGGGTGATCCGCATTCCCTATTTTACGGGGCAACGACACAGTCAACCATCACCAGGCGGTCGACCAAAGTAAGGCGGTCACAGGCTGCAAGTCGGTCCGGGCAGGTGCCAAAGAACAAAAAAAAAAAACTTTGTTCGTCCATCCACCCTCTCCTCCTAATGTGTCTCAACCTGCCTCCATGTCCATTCCAGAGCTCCCTTCCCCCAGTACTTTCGTCGCCCCTTCTAGAACCCCTTCCTCAACCTCCAGTCGTTCCTCGTCTCTCCACACACCCAAAGTATCCCAATCTTCCCTCAAACGTCATTCCTAATAAAAAAAAAATTTTTCATTTTTTGTTACAAAATAAATGTGCAATTGTGCTTTCAAAATATTTGGATTGGTTACTGTGTCAATCGCCAACTACACACACTGCGCCGTACACTTAGCGTTTTTGCCACCAGATATATCCATTACTGAGACATGTTTCTTGTGTCAGTCTTGGAGATATGTGTTGTCAATGAAACAAATCTACATGACTTGTCTTTTCAACAACAGTCTCTACATTCTTGTAATATTGCACAGACTGGATCCAGCAGAGTTCCACAACTCTAGTCCTCAAGATACACCATCAGATCATGTTGTATGGAATCCTCTTTTTTTGTGCTCTTGTGAAGCAGTTATCAATGGAGATATGTATTTCATTACAACATGATCTGTTGGTGGACCGTGAGGAGTGGAGTTGGAGAGCCCTGCTGGATACAGTCTGTGTAATATTAAAAGAATGTAGAGACTGCTGTGAAAAAGACAAGTCATATAGATTGGTTTCATTGACAACACATATCTCCTTGACTGACACAAGAAACATCAGTAATGGAGATATCTGGTGTATTGCACACACTAAATTATGGAAGGGTTCCCCAACTACAGTGTTAAAAGCCAACAAACAAATCATGTTTTTAGTAATTCCATTTGAGTTACAAAAAAAAAAAAGGAAACATAATCTGTGGGTTGACATTTAGGACTACATTTTGTAAACCCTGGCATAGAGGATGGTGTTGAGTGCAAGGCATATCTATTGTTACCTTGCCTTTTTTTTCCGTTCGCATTTAACTATTAGAGAAAAGGCAAGGAACTATAAATATACCTTGTACATAACCACATACTCTATTACGTGTTTGTGGAAGAAACACATTACTGATGGTGAAAATAAATGTTCTATATACTTCCCAAATACCCTGGCCTTGCATTACTATCACACCTGGGCAGGTGAACTGATGTTGAACCTGCAGCGTTGCTATAACTCTCCATATATTTTGCAGAAGAGTGTAGTGATGCTGCAGTTTAATCTGTATTGTAATGGCCATTTGTGATAAGTATTCAGCATGACATGATGCCTGGGTATTTTACCTGACACAGTTGTATTATCTCCACCATCGCTGTTAATTGAACACACTGTAGAGATTATAAAGGTAATACAACTTGTGTGTGTATGTCACCTACTCAGGAGTATTAGTGAATTCATGATGCACAAAACACAGCATCATAAATTCACTGATACACCTGGCTACTTGCTAATGGTATTGGGAGTGTAAAAACAATAAACAAAAGAAGAAGAAAGACTCTGCATATATGTGGGATCACCACGCATGAAACAATTATATGAAAATATATATATATATTATAAATATATATATATATTTTATATTTTCATATAATTGTTTCATGCGTGGTGATCCCACATATATGCAGAGTCTTTCTTCTTCTTTTGTTTATTGATCTAATTTACTTGCATGTGGTGATCCCTGCATTAGTATACTGTTCAGGTATAGCTGGATGGTGCCCACTCATTTGTATTTATTGGGAGTGTAAAAACAGAGAATGCACTCAGTACAGGTATCAAAACAGTTTTTTTTTATTAACATACCAACAACATGCAATAAATTTTTTTTACACCATTTGCTCTTGCCATTCCACCCGTCCTACATCTGAGTTGAAGTAGGCCGCAAATTGGTCCCTCATTTGGCCAACTTCGACGGATGACCTGATAGGGTGCTGTGCAGGCAATGGATTAGGAGCAACATCATCAAGATCAAAGTTCGGGTGTTCTCGAGAAATTGCAAAATTATGTAGAACAACACAAGCCTTGACCACCTCATCCACTGTTTCCAGTTTCAGATTAATAGCTGTGCCAAGAATGCGCCATCTAGATACAAGTATACCAAATGCACACTCTACTTTTCTCCTGGCCCTGGTGAGCCTGTAATTATAAATTCTTTTGTGGAGGCCCGAGTCCCGGCTTGAGTAGGGTTTGAGCAGGTTTTGGCACATCTGGAACACTTCATCACCAACCATTACAAATGGTTGTGGCGGACCTTCGGTGTTGGGAAGAGGCCGTGGCATGGGAAAATTGAAATTGTTGCCATACAACCTCCTGCCTAAGTCAGAGGTCTTAAAAGCCTGGGAGTCATTCCCACGGCCAAATGCTCCAATGTCCACTGCAATAAACATACAGTCTGCATCCGCAATGGCCATCAGTACAGTAGAAAAGTACTTTTTGTAGTTATAGAACTCAGAGCCTGTTCTTTTGGGCTTGATAATCCGGATGTGTTTCCCATCCACGCTCCCAAACAGTTAGGGAAATTGCATACAGTCCAGAATCTGTCGGCGATTTCCAACCACTTTTCTGCGGTTGGCATGGGCATGAATTCGGGACAAAGAACGTTCCACAAAGCCCGGCAGGTGTCTGCTACAATTCCAGACAACGTGGAGATTCCAATCCGGTACTGGAAGTGCAGTGACGAGAGGGTCTCTCCAGTAGCCAGGAATCTGTGACACAACAAAGAAAACAAAAAAAAATAATATTTGTGCATACGTAATTTTTTTACACACGTTAAATTTAAAAAAAAAAAAAAAATCTGCAGCCTTTGGTTCAATACATGGCATCAAAAAATTACAGCAGCCTTTAGTTAATGACATGGCAGAACTGTAATTATGCCAGATTTGGAAGAGTACATGTCACAACCAAGAAAAATCAGCAGGCATTGGTTTAGCAAAACTACGTACCTTAATGTGACTAGGAGCCGTTCCTCAAGAGTAATCGCATGCCGGAGCTGCTTATCCTGTCTACAGATGACTTCTTTTACCCGACCAAGCAAATAGTGAAAGGTTTCTTGGGTCATCCGGGTATAATCCGTAAATTTCTCCAGGTTTGTCTTTAGCTCGCTGTAGAGGGTGTGGTACGCTCCACGGCTCTCCCGGAGTTCAATAATGGAATGTATCCACAAACGCCGCTGCTGCCATCTTCGCTGCCTCTCTCTCTCCCTCTGTTCATGGCAAGCAACGGCATAAGCCTGAGCCATCCTCATGTCCAAATCCAAGTCAAAGCTCTTCCAGCGCAGATCCATGTTTCTCAAGTCAAATGCAAACAAATGTGAAGAATTCAGCTATAAACAGGGGCTATATAAAGAATTTCCATAAGACACGCTCGCTGCTGTCCCATTGGTGGAGTGTGTTGCAAGAATTTTTCAAGGATTTTTTTCTCCAGTTTATTGCGCATAAAAAATGCAAACGCATGAAAAACGCTTACAAACGCAGAAAAATGCTGCGATTTATTGTAGTTATGTGCACAATAATGCTACAAAAAACGCAGCGTTTACATGCGCTTTTGACATGCGGTTCATGTGCGCTCCAAACGCAGCGCAAAAAAATGCTAGTGTGAAACTAGCCTAAGACCCACTGGGAGAGCCCCTGAAATGTCAGAACAGCAAACAAAACCCATAAGTGACTCCATTTTACAAACAACACCTCTCAATAAATTAATCTATGGGTGCAGTAATCAAATTGACTGCCTTACAAAAAATTATTCAACTGCAGCTTTTTATGCTGCATTTTATAGTTATGATTTCACAAATGGGCAAAGGAATATATTTGACATTTTACCTTTACAAGAAAATGCTTTTCAACTTTCACCCCACTCTTCATTTTGATCTCAATAAATGCTGCCACTCATTGACATTGGTTGTCGGTAATGGCATGGAAAATGTCTTGTAATAAAGATATATCTTCATGATGGTCTCTAAACTGGATGGACTTGATACTCAGGAAATACATTCTGTTAAAAGGTTTATTAGACATAAATGATGGTCCTTTTTTTCCAGAGACTCTTTTCCACGGTCTGCACTAGCTGGATAAACCCTGTGGGAAGTTCTGATTGTTCTTCGTCTATTGACTGAATGTGCAATCAATACATAGACAGCAATCCCACATCCCTCTGAAGGCAAACCTCATCCAAAGCAAATTAAGCATTGCAACTTACAGGATTTACACCAGCAGCTTTAAATATACAATCTACAAATCTGTCAGGCTAGTGAATCATAAAGCAGACAGTGTCATACTGCCTTACAAAAATTATTCAACTGAGTCAGAACACTTTAGGGGGGAATTTCTATCAGTCATACTCAATTTTCTCCTGTAAGGCTAGTTTCACACTAGCGTTTATGAGCGCAGCGACGGCCTGTGCACGGCCGCCGCTAAGCCCCTCCCCCTGCCGTGCCTCCGCCGGTAGCTCCGCCTACCGGCGCATGATGCTGCATGCGCCCTGCGTCCCCTATCTTTATCACTGGGGGAGCAGGCCGTGCGCAGTATGCGTTTGGCGGCGCATGCGCCTTTTTGACGGTGCGCCGGCGCAACCAAACTGCAGCAGGTTGCGTTTGGCGCAGGTCGGCGCACCGTCAAAAGGACGCATGCGCCGCCAAACGCATACTGCGCACAGCCAGCGCCCCCAGTGATAAAGATAGGGGACGCAGGGCGCATGTAGCGTCATGCGCCGGTAGGCGGAGCTACTGGCGGAGGCGCGGTAGGGGACGGGGCTTAGCGGCGGCCGTGAGCAGGCCGTCGCTGCGCTCAAAAACGCTAGTGTGAAACTAGCCTAATAAAGCTAAAAATGCTGGTGCAAGTCACTTATGTAAAAATATGTAACCTTTTGCAGTTTTTTCTTTCCATGTTTTATTTTAAGGACATAGTCACACGGGTGATGATCGATTTGCAATGCTCGGACTGACCAGCGGCTCTTCTGACCCAAGCATGACAGCATGTATTTCTATGCAGCTGTCACGCTCGGGTCAGTAGAGCCGCTGGTCAGTCTGTAAACTGGGATGCGATTGTCCGTCGTGTTATACGGCTGTCTTACTGTGCCGCTAAAGAGATAAGAGTAGTGGGTAGGGTTTAGCAGGAGGAGATAAACTTTTATAGGACAACAAAATTACTTTAATTTACCAGAAAAAAATATTGTCAATAATCACACTAAGGATACCTTTACATTTAGCAATGCACCAGCGATCCCGACAACGATATGGATCGCTGGTGCATCGCTAAGTGGTCGCTAGTGAGCTGCCACACATGCAGATCTCACCAGCGACATAGCAGGGGTCGGGGATCGCTACTTACCTGTCAGACGCGGCGATCCTGACGTCCTCCCGCCCGCGTCGCTTGTCGGCGCCACAGGAAGCCCAGCAGGAAGCGCCTGACGAGAAATGGTCCAGGACGTTCTCGCGCGACCAGCGATAACAAGCGGGGGAGCCGGTCGGATGTAAGTATCAGACATAGCGATATCGCTAGCAATATTGCTGCTACGTCACAAAATCGGTGACGTTACAGCGATATTGCTAGCGATATCGCTATGTGTAACGGGGGCTTTATACAAAACAATCTAAATAAATGCAGTGAACTGTATTCCACAGCACTACAGGTTGAGCTTGCAATATGAAACAGTTTTAGTAGATTTCCTCTTTGTGAGTATAAATGAAGCCAGTTTGAATAAAAGAAATATAAAATGAAAAAATAGGTAGAGAAATCTTGCTGGATCTCATTTTGATCCAGATTTTCAAACTTAATCTATTTTTACCCATATTTCTGTGCTGGCATCACAAAATGGTATGAAGCCATATTACTCGTGCTGACAGGAACAAGGATTTCAACAAAATAAAGCTAGGTATGCATAGTGTTTTGCATTTGTCAGGATGGATGCCATGGCATCAGTCGATCATAAGGTCACAATGTAAAAAAAAATAAATAAATAAAAAAAAAATTTCTACCAGATAGTGTACATTTCTTCGAGTTAACTCTCTGTATAGGAAAGCAGTCTGCTTCACTTTCTTATACAGTTAAACAAATGGTATTCTGGTGCAAACCTGCAAGACAAAGGCCGAAAGAATACACTTTTGTTGTCTGTCTGGTGAATGGTGGCCTATGGGTATGATACAGTATATTGTATGGAAGAAGGTTGGGAGAGAAAAGCGTTACAAATCTGTCCTGGATAGCAAGCTATCTGCTTCTTTCACCTCGGTCAGCAGCTCTCTGTTGTGCTCCATTCTCAGCATAATGGTTCTATGTCTTCCTCTATGTAACGATTATATGGGTACTATGGAATCTGATTGTGTGGGATAATATGAAACTAAGAGCAAAGTTGATGAAAGTAAGTAAATTTAACAAGTGTGACAAAACTAACAGAGCACTTCCTGCAATTGTAATGAAAACACAGCACAATATGGAATGATGCATGTAAAGTAAGACTAACAGAGTACTTCCTGCAAAAGTAACGAATGCACAGCTCAATATAGAAATGTCCAGAGTAACTGAAAAG
Organism: Dendrobates tinctorius; assembly: GCF_039654945.1. Taxonomy (NCBI): domain Eukaryota; kingdom Metazoa; phylum Chordata; class Amphibia; order Anura; family Dendrobatidae; genus Dendrobates; species Dendrobates tinctorius. The sequence continues at coordinate 35,175,581 of NW_027361675.1, forward strand.
TGGGGCGCGACCGCTAATATAACCAGTCCAACAGTAATATAATGCAGCTGTGTACAAGGCACTAAACGTAGAAGTCCAGCAGAAAGTATGAGAGTAAGCACACCGCATTTAGGCTGTGTGCACACGTTGAGATTTTTAAGTGTTTTTGCCACGATTTTCGCTGTGAAAACGCTTAAAAAACACATACAGAACGCACTCCATGCATTCCTATGGCATTTGGAAAATGCTGTGCTAATGATGCGATTTTTTTCCGCGGCGGAATCGAATTGAGGAAAAAAACGCAGCATGCTCATTCTTTTTGCGGAATCGCCGCAATTCCGCACACATAGGAATGCATGAGATCCGCTTACTTCCCGCATGTGGCTATGCCCACCATGCACAAAGTGAGCAACTCATGTGCGGATGGTACCCACGGTGTGGAGGAGAGGACACTGTCCTCCAGGCCCTGGGTACCATATCCCTGTAAAAAAAAAGAATAAAAAATAGGGTTATATTCACCTTCCGGTGTCCCGTGCATCCTTCCCGGGCCTCAGCGATGCTTCCGTTCCCAGTAATGTCTTGCGAGACCTTTGATGACGTCGCGGTCTCGCGATAATGTAGCGGTCCTCATTCCTCGCGAGACCGCTACAGCATCGCGAGACTGCAACGTCATCAAAGGTCTCGCAAGGCAGTACTGGGAACAGGAGCATCGCTGAGGCCCGGGAAGGCTGCGCGGGACGCCGGAAGGTGAATATAGCCCGATTTTTAATTTTTTTTTAATTATTTTTAACATTAGATCTTTTACTACTGATGCTGCATAGGCAGCCTCAATAGTAAAATTTGGTTACACTCATCAAACACTATGTTTGACGAGTATGACCAACCTGTCAATCACATTCCAAGCGATGCTTCAAATCGCTTGGAAAGTGCTTGAATTTCGAACGCAAAAATCACGGGAAAAAACGCAAAAATCGCGCAAAAACGCGGAAAAAGACAAAAAAACCGCACGTTTTTCCTGGGAAGAAGTGTGGTTTTTTTTTCTGCATACTTGGGCACATAGCCTTAATGAGGAAGTCCAGCGATATTTAAGAATAAGCACGCACACAGTTCTAAAGTGTTCAAGTCCAGCAATCATAAGGGTGGAAATGCACACGGCACTTAAACGTAGAAGTCCAGCATTATATTGAAGTGGCATTTACCAGAGAAGGTCACTATGTGAACCTTTTGGGATGAAAGTCCCACACAAGTCCAGCACCGCAGCCCAGACATACACAGGGCTAGAAGAGATGATGATGTCAGGATTCCTTACTGGCCACAGCAGTTCCAGGGGCAAATAGCTCTAACTAGCAGTCCAGACAGTAGTTAAACACAGACAGCATCAGGGAGATGAACAGAGGACTGTAGAGCAGAACGTGGAGAGGCAGAGCACCGAGTAACGAGCAGCAGCAGGGAGTCCATCTGCAGACAAGCAGGAGCTCAGGAGCCAACAGCAACAAAATATTCAGATAAAGAGGAGCACACAACCCAGACTTAAACAATCAGGACAGACAGGAAGTTCCATGACAGGGCAAGATACAAGACTCCATCTTGGATCAGGGTAAAACAGGCACAAATGAAAGTTGGGAAACCTTCCATTACTCCCACATCAGAAGTGGCCTCAGGACGATCCAGGACCAAGCTTTTCAGGATATTTCTGATGGAATAGTGTAATCTTTTGAGGAGCACAAATATTGCTCATCAGCTCACAAGAGTTCTCCTCAGACGGATATCTTTGCCACTTGATGAGGTACTGCAGCTCATTCCTGTGGATCCAGAGTCCAGAATCTTCTCCACAACAAACTCCTCTTGTCCGACCACCAACACAGGCTGAAGAGGAGGCGTAATACGACCCTGAAAAGCATTTGGAGACACTAGTTTTAATAGGGAGACTTGAAACACAGGGTGTACCTTCAAGGTCCTTGGTAACGTCAGACAACAGGCAATGGAACTCATCATCCCAGAGATCTTGACGGGCCGATGAATTTTTGTCCCAGTTTCTATGATGGAATGTTCAATCTCAAGTTTTTTGTGGATAACCACACAGAGTCCCCTACTTTGAACATAGGTTTCGGAGGCCTGCACCTATCGACAGATCTTTTATATCTCTCCTGGGCAGTAGATAGCGATTCCTTCAAGGTTTCCAGATTCTGTTTCATTGCCGCCAACCTCCCATGAACTGCAGGCACCGGTGCATCGATCGTGGATCTGGGAAGAATACTGGGATGATAACCCAAGTAGGCAGAGAAGGGTCTTAGTAGATGAACTCTGAGAGTTGTAACAAAATTCTGCTAGCGGAAGCAACTCCATCCAGTCATTCTGCAAATAGCTGATATAGCATCGAAGATATTGTTCTGAAGTCTGATTAGTCCACTCAGTCTGCCCATTAGTCTGAGGATAACACACAGACGACAGACAAAAATTAACACCAAGCACAGAACAGAATCCCTTCCAGAACCTGGACATAAACTGCACTCCTCGATCAGAGAGGACTTCGTCCGGAACTCCATGCAGCTGGAACACATTCTGGATTACCAGATCTACCGTCTCCTTGGCAGAGGGAAGACCAGTACAAGGCATGAAGTGGGCAGCTTTAGTAAGGCGACCTATAACCAATTCTACTATAAAGTCCATCGAAATAGACCCCTAAGGGCTAGAGGGAATGGGTAGTATTTGTAGCAATCCAGTAGGTGATACACGAGGAGTCTTAAAGCGTGTACATACCTCACAAGAGAGAACATAGCGCTTCACATCTTTCAAACACGTAGGCCACTAAAAAAAGTCTGAGGAACTCCCGTGTCTTCTGTACCCCCCGATGACCAGCCAACTTGGAGTCGTGGACAAACTTGAGGACCTGCAGCTTTACGGCCTCCGGAATGTATAAACGTTGATCCCGGACCCACATACCGTTTTTGAGAACTAAGTTCACATCAGCAGTCGGGTTGGCGAGAAATGGATCTGCGTCATAGGCCTCCTTAATGGTCTTCCATAAGTCCTTATTCTGAATGACTCTGGCAAAGTTGGCATCAGACAAGATGGTATTGGACGGGGTCCCAGGTACGGAATCCGTGGCATGGATTCGGGACAAGGCATTCGCTTTCCCATTACATGACCCTGGGCGGTACGAAATGACAAAATTAAGTTGGTTCAAAAATAGACTCCAACGAACTTGCCGTGGAGAAAGACATCTAACAGATCTAAGAAATTCCAGATTGCGATGATCCGTGAGCACAATAACTTGTTGTGCTGCCCCCTGCAGATGGTGCCTCCAATCCTTAAATGCAGCAATAATGGCTAGAAGCTCTTTATCTCCCACATCATAGCATCAGGGAGATGCACAGAGGACCGTAGGTAGCAGAATGTAGAGAGGCAGAGCACCGAGTAACGAGCAGCAGCAGCAGGGAGTCCACCAGCAGACAGGCAGGAACTCAGGAGCCAACAGCAACAAAATTCTCAGGCAACGAGGCGCACACGATCTGGACTTAAATAATCAGGACAGACAAGAAGTTCCATGGCAGGGGGAGATACAAGACTCCATCTTGGATCAGGGCAAAACAGGCACAAAGGAAAGTCTGGAATTCTAACACTCTCTTTTCTCTCCTACTCCTTACTTCTTCAGCCTCCCATCTCTTCTCTCCATAGAGTTTAATGGGCTATGTCACATGACACCAGAGTAAGTCTACTTTCTTGTCTGAGCAATTCTAGTTTGTGCTGTTTCATTAGTGTATAAAAGGTTTAGGAGGCAGAAGGGAAGGAAAAATGGCTTATAGGTAGTGCATGAAGCTGAATGCAAAAAATTCTACAATTTTTTTAAATTCATCTTAACTATCGATGAACGCAAAATGTTATGTTTAAGGCTCAGCTGTATTTTAAGCGGTGGAAAAAAAATCAGAATTTTGTTAAAAAAAATTATGTCTGTCTTACCATTTTCTAAGACCTATATTTTTCTGTTGATGGACTGTGTAATTGTTTGATTTCTGCATGGTGAGCGTACATTTGTGATATTATTTTAGAATCATAGAGTTGGAAGGGACTTCCTGGGCCATCTGATCCAACCCTCTGCTCAAAGCAGGATTCACTAAATCATCCCAGACAGATGTCTGTTCAGCCTCTGTTTGAAGACTTCTATTGAAGGAGAACTCACCACCTCCCGTGGCAGCCAGTTCCACTCATTGATCACTCTGTTAAAAAGTTTTTATAATATCTAGTCTGTGTCTCCTCCCATTCAGTTTCATCCCATTGCTTCTAGTCGCCCTTGAGATATTTGTAGACAGCTATTAAGTCTCCTATCATTCTTCTCTTCTGCAAGCTAAACATTCCCAAATCATGCAACCTTTTCTCGTAAGACAGGGTTTGCAGACCGGTCACCATTCTGGTGGCTCTTTTCTGAAGTTGCTCCAGTTTGTTGATGTCTTTTTTAAAATGTGGCGCCCAAAACTGGACACAGTATTCCAGATGAGGTCTGACCAAAGAGGAGTAGAGGGCAATAATGACTTCACGTGATCTAGACTGTATGCTTCTGTTATAACATCCTAGAATTGCATTTGCCTTTTTTGCTGCTGCGTCACACTGTTGACTTATATTCAGTCTGTGATCTATTAGTATACCCAAGTCTTTTTCACATGTGCTCTTGCTTAGCCCTATTCCTCCCATTCTGTATATGCTTTTTTCATTTTTTATTGCCCAGATGTAGAACTTTGCATTTTTCCCTGTTAAAAACTATTCTGTTAGTTGCTGCCCATTGCTCCAGTTTATTTATATCTTTTTGAATCCTCTCTCTCTTCTCTAGTATTAGCTATCCCTCCTATCTTTTTGTCATCAGCAAATTTAATCAGTTTACCCTCAATTCCTTCATCTAAATCGTTGATAAAGATATTGAACAATACAGGGCCCGGGACAGAGCCCTGTGGTACCCCACTTGAGACATTGTTCCAACTGGATGTGCAGCCATTTACGACCACTCTTTGGGTACAATCACTAAGCCAGTTATGAATCCACCTAACAGTTGCCTTGTCCATTCCATACTTTGCCATTTTTTCAATAAGGATTATGTGAGATACTTTGTCAAATGCTTTGCTGAAGTCAAGATATACAATATCTACAGCATTCCCCTGATCCACCCAGAAATCAGTGATTTTGTCATAGAAGGTACAAGAGATATTTTAATCACCTTTTAATGCCTTTTTACTGAGGTGGCAACTGAAAAACATAATCCTGGCGTATGGATTTATTTTTCCTTTAAGGCGTTTACCATACGGAATTATTTATATTTTGATAGATGGGTATTTTTCAAGCGCAGTAATACCAAATATGCTTTTTTATATTTTTAAAGGGGGAAAAGGAGATCATTTTTATTTTTTTATCTTTTATCTTTTTTATTTTTATTATGTTATTTTACAGTCCCTTTAGAGCAGCGGATCTCAACCTGTGGGTCGTGACCCCGGCGGGGGTCGAACGACCAAAACAAACAAAGGGGTCACCTAAAGCCATCGGAAAATACATATTTCCGATAGCTTTAGCCGCTGAGAAGTCGTGCTACCGTCTGCAGCAGCGCTATTCAGCTAGAACGCACGCCGTTATGGATACGGGTTCCAAACTAAATGCCTGCACTCATGCGCAGACATAAATCATCCGTCCGGGGCCTAAGGGGTGGGGGAGCGCTCCACAGTCCATAGCAGTGCATTATCGGTGTCCGGCGCTTGATGATGTCATCTGTGGGCGGATGCAGCAAGCGCCGGAGGACAGAAGCCTAGGAGGCAGAGAGGCAAGAGGCGGAGAGCCAAGAGAGCCTGTGAGACAGCCTGCTGGTGTAAAAAAGGTTAATAATGTAAAAATTACAGTTTTAAAGTAGCCACCAAAATTATTTTTTGGTTTGGGGTCACCGCAACATGAGGAACTGTATTGTGGGGTCACGGCATTAGAAAGGTTGAGAACCACTGCTTTAGAGGCTTTGAATTTTCAATCAAACTTTTTCAATATACTGCAATACTATGCAGCTGTGGGGGCCTCCAGCATTGCTCAAGCTGCCATTACAACCCATCAGCCACTGCATCATGGCAAAGGGGCGATGAGAGTCGGTGCATGAAAACACCAGCTATCGCGCAATATAAATGGTACTGTCAGTGATTTACAGTGGCATTTAAACAGAAATGATCATAGCTAGCACTACTGTATAACACAGGCGGCATCTACAGGGTATGGTGTAGGTAGGTTCAATTACTGTGGACTAGCTATTACTTCCAATGTTGGGAAATTGAAGGTGGTTTACAAGCTCAGATACAAATTAGACAAAGAGAATGGGGAAGGTGATAATATAATAAAAGAACTAGTGGTTGTCAGCAGCAGAAAGCAAAGTATCAAAGCAGCAACACTAGAAAGGCACAGGATTAAGGCCAGTTTCACATTTGTGCTTTATGGTGCTGTGACGGCCTGCGCACGCCCGCCGCTAAGCCCGCCCCCTACCGGCTCCCTGCCCGCCCCATCCGGTCATCGCCGCCTACTAGCGCACATGGACGCTTGCGATCTGCGCACCCTATCTTTAGCATAGGGCGCGCAGATCGTGCGCTGGCCGTGCGCTAGCAGGATTTTGCCGTGCGCTGCGCACTTTTGAAGGTGCGCCCGTGCGCCGAACGCAGCATGTTGCATTTCGGCGCGCACGGCGCACCTTCAAAAGTGCGCAGCGCACGGCAAAATCCTGCTAGCGCATGATCTGCGCACCCTATGCTAAAGACAGGGTGCGCAGATCACAAGTGTCCATGTGCGCTAGTAGGCGGCGATGACCGGATGGGCGGGCAGGGAGCCAGCAGGGGGCGGGGCTTAGCGGCTGCCGTGCTCAGGCCGTCGCAGCACCATAAAGCGCAAATGTGAAACCGGCCTTACTATTATGTAATTTTTTTTTTTGAATTTTCACATCCTCCCTGGAGAATTATTTGCCAAACTTGGCAAAATTCTTTAAGCTCTCAACTAAAAGCATCTCATTAATGCCATCCGTCTGAGCAACCTCCAGCCCTAATTCCACGTTCCATCCAAGGCCAATTTTCTGATTGCAGTTCTTGATATCTTCTGGTCCCTCTCAAGGCTCATCCTGGTCACTGCTCCTTGTACATTGAGGTTCAGTTGAGGATTGCTGCAGGCCACTGTGCCTGCACATGGTTAAGACTGTCATGTGCTCCTGGATACCATGACTAATACGGTCTAGTTCCAACCTCCGACCTGCTCCTGATGTTCCCCTGGTGTTGAATCTGACCTGTCTCTAGGTCCCGTTTTTGTTTTTTGGGGGGTTTCAACTTTTCATCTCTGTATTCCCTTACTTAGGCTGTCCTGTGACTATGCTCCTTAAGGAGTCCTGTGACCATCTTCTGGTCCTAAAACCATGTTTCTATCTGTGAGTATGGTAGATTTCCACATTCTATGTTTCTGCCCTTGCTCCACATTAAGTCTTGATCCCGACTATTAGCACAGTCCACATCTTTTTGCAGTACAAACTTCCAAAGTGGATACTTAATGGCAGTAATATTCTGAAAAAGTTTGATATTTTGTTGGTTATGACATCATCACTTTTGATAACTATGAATTTAGTTTAAACTAGGTATCAATAAAAAAAGTTCTTGAAAAATATGCCGTAAATTTGTATAGTATGGTGTGAAGTGTACATTGTACAGTACCTCTTCTTAATTTGATGCACAACAATATTAAAACTGACCACCGGAATAAATTCAGACTCAAAATTTTGAATTTTAATTAAAGGTTCCATGACAATGTGATGGAAAAGTAAAAAGACTCCAATGGGCACAATTTATTTCTGAAAGTTGCCTGTAAATTTGTCATTTATTACTATGGAATAAATCTGTATTACCTGCTAACGGTCTGATTAGAAGACTCCAATTAGCAGTATATAGTGGAGATTTATAATAGCTATGTATAGTCACAAAAAGGTGCTCTATAACAACGAAATGGATGATATTGTATGATAAGTAAATTACTGTAACCAAATTATTTTTGGCTTTGATGAAGAACAAAGTAGGTCAGAAACACATCGCCTGAGAGTGCAATGTGGGTTTTTTTTTTACCAGCCTTCTTCATAACATCTTTTGTGCCACTGTATTCTGCTTCAATTATTCCTCAGTTTGGTCTTCTAAAGATGTAATTTGCCCAAAACTACAGCGCACACATCAATATAAAGAGAACAGAGAGCTGCTTATTTCATGTATCCTGATCATAGGCAATGCAGTGATTCATAAGTAACATGAGGTACATGCTCTGTAATCCACTAATACTGCTACTGAATTAGAACCCAAATCGCCAAAAACTGTTGAGCCTGAAAAATGGATTGGTAGAGATGAAAGGGAAATTCTGAATAAAGAGAAACTGAATGGGATGACTTGGCAAGGTTAGAAATCCTTACATTAAGATTGCAGCAAGTTATTCTATTCCCAAAGAAGTGCTGTTAATTTCCTGGCTTCTAATATAAGAAGGAAGAGGCATGAAACGACATTCAAAAAACAAATATTCCAATGGACAGGATAGAAAGTAAAGGTGTCACTATAACACAAAAATCAAACAAGATTTAGTGCTGTTCTTTATACAGTTGGATTTCTTTAGGAAAGTTGTCACTCGTATTTGGATTTATCCTTTGCTCTGTTCATCTGCTAGCAGTCTATTCCCATGATCTTCAGCAAGACTGCAATACTCCCCACCCTCCCAGTTTCCTGCTTGTTGGGGACACAGTGCATTCCTGCTTTACTGAAAGCTTCGACCAGAGTCATTGTTTTGCCACCGGTCCGAACTGTGCGCTCTCTAGTGATGTATCAGAAAAGCAGAGTGGCACTCAAGCTGGTCAGGATCTAGACCTAGCAGTGTGCTGCAGTGATGCTGGCCAACATAAGATCAATGTTGACAAGCTCTTTTGGGAAGAGACAATGAGCCATAAACAATAAGATGAAAAAAAAAAATCACTCCATTCTTATGAATGGAGAAGATTTTTAATATCAAACAAAGTGCAAAGGTTTTTTTTTAGTTCTACAGGCACTTTGCAATTTTACCCGTACAGAAACATGGGAATAATCCTTAAATGTGGATGTGAAAAAGTGTGTACTTATGACTGCCTTATGACTATTTTGAAAGCATCAACAGTGGCAAGGAACTGGTAAAATTATTTCAAACATCCATGTTCAATCTACAGGCGTTTTTTCTATTATCAATCATTCAGGTTATTCAGGTTACCTGACTAGTAAATAAAAACTAAAGAATAAATGGTGGTCAACCATATATAATATTTAACTTGGCATGTACAGCTGCAACCAAAATTATTCAGCACCCATTACAAGTATGGTTTATTAAGCAAAATTTACAAAATTCATGCTGTTTGTAATAAATCAGTCAAACAAGAACAATTTAAATAGCTCAACACAACTAATATAAGGCTAGTTTCACACTAGCGTTTATGAGCGCAGCGACAGCGTGCGCACGGCCGCCGCTAAGCCCCGCCCCCTGCCGCACCTCCGCCGGTAGCTCCGCCTACCGGCACATGACGCTGCATGCGCCCTGCGTCCCCTATCTTTATCACCGAGGGCGCAGGCCGTGCGCAGTATGCGTTTGGCGGCGCATGCGTCCTTTTGACGGTGCGCCGACCTGCGCCAAACGCAACCTGCTGCAGTTTGGTTGCGCCGGCACACCGTCAAAAAGGCGCATGCGCCGCCAAACGCATACTGCGCCCCCAGTGATAAAGATAGGGGACGCAGGGCGCATACAGCGTCATGCGCCGGTAGGCAGAGCTACCGGCGGAGGCGCGGCAGGGGGCGGGGCTTAGCGGCGGCCGTGCGCAGGCCGTCGCTGCGCTCATAAACGCTAGTGTGAAACTAGCCTAACAAGTGGTTTCTCCAAATTCCACACATAATGCCATTTCTCATGACTACTCCAGTCTAAGAATTATTGAACCCCTTCACAAGTGTCTTTAGTACTACAAGTAAGTGTTACATAGCCAAATACCAATATATTGCAGTGTTTCTGATGAATGTTAGTTGATTTTGTATGGGCAATGGCTTCAGGTTCACTAATATTCTTGGATTTGCACACTTCAAAGTGTTCTTCAAATTTTATCAAAGATTTTCTATGGGGTTCAAGTACGGGGACTGAGATGGTCACTCCAGAAACTTTTAAGACTTCTTTGTCTGAAACAAAACCTTGGTAGAGTTTGAAGTATGCTTGGGATCAATGTCCATTTTCATTGTTCAATGGCAACCAAACTTCAGCTATAATAATAATAATAAATTTTATTTTTATAGCGCCGACATATTCCGCAGCACTTTACATTTCAGAGGGGATTTGTACAGACAATAGACATTACAGCATAACAATAATCACATACAGTAGATTATAACAAATACCAAGAGGAGTGAGGGCCCTGCTCGCAAGCTTACAGTCTATGAGGCTATCTCACAGAAGGCATGACATTTTCTCAGTTAATTTACGAATATTTTATTGAATCCACCTTCCTCTACTCACGATGCAGCTTTTTAACGCAAAGTTAAGCAAAACAGCCACAGAGCATCACCAAGCCACCATCGTTTTTCACTGTAGACACGGTGTTCTGCTCAGTGTATGTTTCATTTTTCCTTCTCCAGGTATACTACTGATCCTTATGCCCAAAAAGTTCCAGTCTTGTTTAATCTCTCCAGAGAACAGAATCTCAGAACTTTTGTGGCTAATTTCTATGCTTTTAAACATATTGCAATAGACTGTAGGTTGGGGATTTTGTCAGGTGTATGTCTTAATTCGGGCACAGAGATCTTAATTGTTTGGTATGCCCCATACTGTGCCAACTGAAACCTATATGACTGCTGCCACAAAGTCTTGCTGTATATGTCTTTTAAAATTAGTTGAATATACTGTATATTCAACTGTATCTCTAGGAAGATTTTATGTATTTAGTGTCTTCTTGTATCCTTTTCTAAACCTTCTTACTTTCCTCAAAAATGTGATGGATAACATATTGCAAATAAAGCACCACAGCAAAATGTAAGACCATGCACTTTATCAGATTTACTAGCTACACCCATTAATCAATTCATTCCCCCTTGATCACAAAAATAAAATGTTAAAAGCAATGTAAAAACCCTTGGCAGAGTTGCACTTGATTCAACATTTCATTCCACATGGAGTTTTCTCTACATTTTCCCATACATCGAATGGGAAAGAGGATGGTGAAATTTAAAATTATAACTTGGCCTGCAAAAAAACAAGCCCTCATATGGCTATGCTGACATAACAATGAAAACTGGCTGCGGAAACAAATTATTTTTAGGGAGTTGTCCAGGCTTGAGACAAAAGTATTCAGTCACATATAGAACTGCTAAATTATGACAGTGTCAGTGTTGCCATCCTGACATTTTTTTGGGGGTAGATTATTAAAAAATCACCAACAGATAATCATTTTATAGACACACTGGAAAACTATAATAAATAATTATGATTATAAGTGATACATGTCAACAGCCCATAACTCAGAGATGAAGACATCAGTTGCATTCAATGCAATCTGTAAAATAATAATTATAGTAATAATAATGTGTACAAGTTTCTTCAGTCTCAAAAATTTACAGAGACCTCCAATAATTTTTTACTTGCAGAGCAAAAAAGTACCCTATTTTTATCGATTGTCCAGGTATTTCTGGCAACCCTGTACACGATGTGGTACTCACACTTTCATAAATAAACAACATTACTAATGCGAGTAGGTGGTCACTTGGCGAGTGACTGTAACTATGCAAATCAAGGGTACACAGCCAAATAGATTTATCCAGCTTCTCTCAATCCACTTCTATAGAGAAACAAAACACGTCTAGATGGCATGTGACTACAAATATGTAAATCGCATACATGCAGTCATACAATTGCTCCATTCCAATACCAAGGAATATCATCAGTGTGTATAGAGCACACTCAGTCTGAAATTAAATAAATTGACTGAAGGCTTTTGTACTAAACCTGGACTACCCTGTTAATATACAGTGGTTATGAAAAGTATTCAGACCCCTTTATATTTTTCATTCCTTGTTTCATTGCAGCCATTTGGTAGATTCAAAAAAGTTCATTTTTTCTCATTAATGTACACTCTGCATGCCATCTTCACTGAAAAAAATCAGAAATGTAGAAATTTTTGCAAATTTATTAAAAAAGAAAAGTCCAGTTGTGTTTAATAAACTGACAGGACTTGATGTGAAAGGTACACACCTGTCTATAAAAGACCTAACAGCTTACAGTGCATGTCAGACCAAATGAGAATCATGAGGTCAAAGGAAATGGCCACGGATCTTAGAGACAGAATTGTGGCAAAGCATACATCTGGACAAGGGTACAAAATAGTTTCTGCAGTACTCAAGGTTCCTAAGAGCACAGTGGCCTCCATAATCCTTAAATGGAAGAAGTTTGGGACCACCAGAAGTCTTCTTAGACCTGGCCATCCAGCCAAACTGAGCAATCGTGGGAGAAGAGCCTTGGTGAGAGAGGTAAAGAAGAACCCCAAGATCACTGTGGCTGAGCTCCACAGATTCAGTAGGGAGATGGGAGAAAGTTCCACAAAGTCAACTATTACTGCAGCCCTCCACCAGTCGGGCCTTTATGGCAGAGTGGCTCGATGGAAGCCTCTCAGTGCCAGACATATGAAAGACTGCATAGAGTTTGCTAAAAATCACATGAAGGACTCCCAGACTATGAGAAATAAGATTCTCTGGTCTGATGAGACAAAGATAGAACTTTTTGGTGATAATTCTAAGCGGTATGTGTGGAGAAAACAAGGCACTGCTCATCACCTGCCCAATACAATCCCCAGAGTGAAACATGGTGGTGGCAGCATCATGCTATGGGAGTGTTTTTCAGTTGCAGGGACAGGACGACTGGTTGCAATTGAAGGAAACATGAATGCGGCCAAGTCCAGAGATATCCTGGACGAAAACCTCTTCCAGAGTGCTCTGGACCTCAGATTTGGCTGAAGGTTCACTTACCAGCAAGACAATGACCCTAAGCACACAGCTAAAATAACAAAGGAGAGGCTTCAGAACAACTCTGACCATTCTTGACTGGCCGAGACAGAGCTCTGACGTAAACCCAATTGAGCATCTCTGGAGAGTCCTGAAAATGACTGTCCATCAACGTTTCACCATCCAACCTGATGGAACAGCGCTGAGATCTCATCTCCCGAGATCTCCATCTGCGCATGCGCCGCCCCCGGCAGCCATTTTCCCAAAGTCCACCACAAAGAAATCCATGGAACTGCGGGGGCTCTGGCCTTTCACAAAATGTCGGCAGAGCAGCACCGGACACCCGTAGCAGCAGCAACGGGCACCCGCAGCAGCAGCACAGGACACCTGAACACCACCTCATCCCAGCCTGCGGTCTGCAGCAACGCTCCACTCTTTCCTCCTCCAGCCACAACCCTGCTCCACTGCAGGTATAACAGCATTATAAGACGTACCCCCATTTTCCCTCAATTCTGGGGGGAAAAGTGCGTCTTACAATCCGAAAAATACAGTATATGGCTAACTCAGTTTTAAATGCCCGACAGTATTTTTTTCTTCAGGTTAAAAACGGAAAAAGAAAACCCTTTGCTCCTGGCACACAATGACATAAATATTTCAGTAGACTAAGAAGCACAAGTATTTAAAAAAACAAAAATCAGCTAAACACTGATATAAACACTAAAGAATTTATGAATCCAGAAGAAAAAGGGGTTAAAACAGAAAATGATGCCCCAAGTCCTATGATACAAAATATTTCCTACTAAATTCTAAAGGAAGTTTTAGGACATTAGAAAAAAGCCGGATTACTTACCGGTAATGATATTTTAATGAGTCCACGACAGCACCCACATGTGAGGGATCCGCCCATAGGAACAGGAAACCTACAGAATAAAAGGGGCGGTCCTCCTCAGTTGGATTTCAGAGTACGGGAGGAACCGCCAAGTGTTAGTTCAATTTTTATTAAACAATTTTAATATCTTATCCATTAGTGAGTGATCCATTCATAGAATTACTCTATTCATAGCATATCTGTCTAGGGAGGGTAGTGAGTGGGTGCTGTCGTGGACTCATTAAAAGAGCATTACAGTAAGTAATCCAGCTTTTTACCCTTCGCCACAACAGCACCCACATGAGAGATTTGCAGAGAACCATCACCTGGGTGGGATCACCGTGCTGAGGACAGCTCTACCAAAAGCCAAGTCAGATGATGAAGATAGATCAAGTCTATAATGATTGTAGAAAGTTGAAAGGTGTGACCAAGTTGCAGCCTTACATATAAGGTCAACAGAGACATCTGCCTTCTCCACCCAGGAGGATGCCATAGCCCGTGGGGATTGTGCTTTTACTCCTAACGGAGGACTCTCGGCTTTTGTCGAATAGGCCAGACAGATGGCATCTCTGATCCATCGGGACAAGGTAGCCTTTGTGAATCTGTGCCCTTTTTTGTGGCCCTGAAAGGATACAAACAGAGACCTACTCTGCCTCAAGGACCGGGTTCTCTATATATAGCTCAAGACTGCCCTCTTCACTTCTAAAGTGTGAAACTTCTCTTCTTCCAGACTTGAAGGACTATTATATAAAGGCGGGGAGAAAAATTTCCTGTGATCTATGATAACTCGTTGCCACTTTAGGGAGGTATGATGGATCTGGCTTGAGTATTATCCTATCCTGAAATATTAACAGGAAGGGAGGGTCTACGGAAAGGGACTGGATATCACTAACCTTTCTGGCAGATGTCAATGCCACTAATAGGGCTACCTTGTATGATATGTTCTTTAAAGACATAGATTCTAATGGCTCAAATGGGGGACTGGTTAGGGCATCGAGGACCAGATTTAGATCCCAAGGCGATAAACGTGGAATGTGGACTGGGTTACTTCGCTCACATTCTTTAATGAAGCGTGCGACCCATCTATCTCCCGCTATATTACAGCCATAAAAAGCTCCTAAAGCAGACAACTGGACCTTTAACGTGCTGACTGACAGCCCCAGCTCCCATCCTTTCTGCAAAAATTATAAAATGGCCATAATTGGAACTTCTTCAGAGAAGGCTTCTGTATAGAAATCTAGAAACTTCCTCCACACTCTGCTATATATAGTGGTCGTAGATTCCTTTCTACTCGGCAGAAGTGTGTTGATAAGGTCATCGGAAAAACCCCTTGATCTTAATAACTGCCTCTCAAGTTCCACTACGTCAACTAGAGGCCCTTCACTTGAGGATGAAGGAATAGCCCTTGAGAGAGCAGGTCTGGATCTGATGGAAGGATCCAGGGTGGCATACTGACATGGCCCGGAGGCAAGAGAACCAAGGTCTCTTCAGCCAGAAGGGTGCTATGAGGATCACCATTGCCCTTTCTTCTCTGATTTTACTAATAACCAGCGGGATTAACATCATCGGCGGAAAAGCGTATGCTACATCAAACTGCTAGGGGGAACTGAATAAAGTCTATCATGTCCGGTCGATCTGCTGTGTTTAAGAAGGCGAACTTCTGCACCTGTCTGTTGTCCCTGGTTGCAAATAGGTCTATTTGTGGGAGTCCCCATAAATCTACTATCTTCTTGAATATGAGACCATTGAGAGTCCATACCCCCTGGCGTAGAATGTGGCGACTGAGAAAGTCGGCTTTTGTATTTTACTCTCCTTTGATATGAAGAGCCGTCAGGGATAATAAGTGGACCTCTGCTAATTCGAAAATCTCCTCTGTTGTAGACATTAGCCTTTCCGATCGCGATTCACCTTGATGATTTAAATACGCGACCACCGTCGTATTGTCTGATAGGATTCTTATGTGAGATCCTTGGAGCTGGGGAAGAAAATAATTCAAAGCATAAATGACTGCCTTTAATTCCATCCAGTTGGAGGAGTGTTCTACTTCCTCAGTGTTCCAGTGACCATGAGCTAGGCTATCCCCCAAATGGGCACCCCATCCCTC
Organism: Dendrobates tinctorius; assembly: GCF_039654945.1. NCBI lineage: Eukaryota > Metazoa > Chordata > Amphibia > Anura > Dendrobatidae > Dendrobates > Dendrobates tinctorius. Next base: position 35,191,545 of record NW_027361675.1, read on the forward strand.
AGGACTAGAGTCGGTGGTAATTATTTTGGAAGGTTTTATCGTCCACGGAACCCCCCTGTAGAGATGGCTCTTATTTAACCACCATGATAGGGAATCTAGTACCTCATCAGAAAGGGTTATCACCCCATCTAAAAGCTCCTGTAAACATTGCTGTGCATATAGGATCTCATGCTGCAAGGTTCTGTTATGGTACTGGGCCCATTGAACTGCTGGGATACAAGAGGTGAGAGACCCCAGGAGAGACATGGCCTCTCTTAATGACATGTGAGGGCTATCCCTTGCCGACCTGACTTTTGATATTATGGTCAATTTTTTAGATTGTGGGAGAAGACACCTCTGACTTACAGAGTCCAGATGTAATCCCAGGAAGAACTGGAGGGTTTCTGGAACCAGCCTGGATTTTTTGAAATTGACAATCCATCCTAATGTCTGTAAAGATGAAATCATGTTAAGAAGGAATTCTTTACATTAGGAGGCAGATCTTCCTATCACTAGAAAATCATCTAGGTAGGGCACAATTAGTGCATCTCGTTAACGTAGGTAAGCCATCACCTCCAGCATTACTTTCGTGAACACTCGAGGAGCCATCGAAAGGCCAAACGGCATCGCTGTAAGTTGGAAATGATGGATTTGGCCTGCCAGGTTGACTGCCACCCTGAGGTACTGCTGGTGTTTGGCGTGTATGGGAAGATGGTAGTACGCATCTTTCAAGTCTAGCCCGGCCATCAGACATCAGGGGAACAATAGTTTGATAGCAGACCTAATTGATTCCATTTTAAAAGTACGATCACACAGAAAAGCATTTAATTATAGTGTAGAACGAGCCATCTGGTTTAGGAACCAGGAACAAAGGGGAATAAAATCTCCTTCCCTTCTGATCCCCAAGCACAACTACAAGAACCTTCTTGGATAAAAGAGTAAAATTTCCAATTGAAGCGCTTCCTGTTGTTCTGATGCTCTAAGAGATGCCACTATGAATGAATCCTGAGGAATTCGAAAAAATTTCAATTTTAACCCAGATTTTATTAGGTCGAGGATTCACTGAATTGATGTTATATGCTTCCACTTATGGTAGAAAAATTTTAATCTACCAGTTACTGGGGGATCTGTACTAACGGTATCTACTACGTTTTGTTGCAGAGGATCCACTAAACAAAGCACCTCTCTGTTTATTTTCCTTTTTTTCTCAGCGGCCTTCTATTAAATGGCCATCTTCTGAACACCCTCCTGTAGAAAGGAAGAGATTGATTAGGGAACCCCTTCCTGCTCTCTCCTGCTTTGGTGAGTAAATTGTCCAGTATCTTTCCAAACAGGAACTCACCCAGGCACGAGATTGAGCAGAGTTTCGATTTTGACTGAGCATCTCCTTTCCAGCTCTTTAGCCAAAGAGCTTGTCGAGCCGCATTAACTAAGCCGCCCGACCTAGCCGCTAGCCGCAGGGAGTCCGCTGATGCATCTGCCAAGAATGCCGCAGCCCCTTTGATTAATGGAATTGTAGGCAGGATCTTTTCTCTCGCCACTTTCCCTTTGATCTGCTACTCTAACTGATCTATACAGACAAGCAAAGACCTTGACGTGCATGTGCTGGATATGGCTGGTCTCAAAGCTCCAGTGTTAGTATTCCATGACCTTTTGAGCAAAGTTTCAGCTTTACGGTCGAGTGGATCCGGTGGAACCCCTGCATCTTCCACCTGGACTCCTTCGTGTTCGGACACCCCATTGTATTTCTAACAGATTTCACAAGATTATCAATGTTATCGATAGGGAAGCATGCACAGTCTTCGTCCTCTGATGAACTTGATGATAAACCTGAGGATCCAGAAGACCGGATCAGGCCCTCCTCTGATTCTGAACTAGAAACTGGGGAAAGGGTTTTTCTCCCACTTTGCTTTTTCGAATCACTGGATTGCCCCAAAGCCTGAATCTCCACTCTAATTATGGCTCTGACATCTGTGGACGTTACTGCAGCTTCCTCCTGTAAAGTTTGGCTAATGCAGTCCGGGAATAACCTTTTTGGGTATGAGTCAGGAAGGGGCTGCGTGCACAGGGCACATTCTTTACGCTTAGTTTTATGGGGTTTTTTCTGAGCCAAGGAAAAGGGGAGGTCAGCTTAATAGGCAGAGTTTCACTCACACTAACCCATTGAAGCCCCAACAATACCGGTTCTGGAGGCGGAGACACCATTCGGGACCTAGGTAGCTCCTCTTCTCTACCTCGTTTGCTCTCAGCTTGTGGGACCCTCCTCTCTGGAGCGTCCACTGCTGCTCTTAGTGCTGCCACTCTTAGTGCTGCCGCTCTTTGCGCTGCTCTGCAACGCGACCGCGGGTGTGTTCACTTCATGTGCCAGAGACACCATGATGAACACACCGGCTCTGTGTACCGCTGGCTATTTTAAACATGGCGCCATTAACTCCGCCTCCCCGTTCCTTCCCCAGAAGTGCTCCAGCCACTTCCGGGTCAGACACGCTGGTACCCCTGTTACTGCGGCTGCATGGCAGCGCGGCCACCGGGAATAATTGGAAATGCCGGCTGACATCCCACCGGCTTCTCACCGCACCGGAGCTCCCGCGAGTGCCCTCGTGAGAACGGGCCGTCCACCTCTGACCCGCTACCTCACGGATGATGACCAGATGAGGGGGGAGGCTGCATGCTGGGGCTCCCCCGTCACTGCCTCTGAAGCCGCAGCCCCTGCTGTTCCCTCAGATACCACACTGGCAGATGCATCTGGCCCAAGAATTTCTTATGCAGATATTCCAGGGATTCCTATAGGAACAGGAAACCAACTGAGGAGAGGGGGACCTACCCTTTTATTCTGTAGGTTTCCTGTTCCTATGGGTGGATCCCTCATGTGGGTGCTGTCGTTTCGAAGGGTAAAAGATTGCTGTGTTCTTTCAGAATGTTTCTCCTTGGGGTGAGTGACATGGTAGGCATGCCAGTGTAAGGTGGCTTATAAGGCATGCAATGCTCCTCTGGAAAATATGCAAACTGCCTCTTCCGAAGGAAGAAGACTTGAACTCTAGTGCCATTCATATTACAAGGCTCGTTAAAGGGTCGGTATTGACTTTTAGAGTTGTGTCTTCCATTAGGTGGCACTAGCTTTCTAATCCTATTCCTCTCTCAAGAGTCCATTTGCATATTTAATCTTCCAGAAAGTGTCTCTCTTATCTATTGGTTGTTTCTGTCATTGCAGCTCATCCCATTTAAGTTTATAACGCATAACTGCAATGCAATAAACAATCTAGTGTAAGGAAAAAAAGAAGAAAGCATATTTTTCTAATCTTATAAAACCTATTTGCACTGGTCCTAATATTGTATAGGAAGATGTTGTCAGAGCAGCTCTGACATTTTCAAGATGTTTGATTTCTCCGAAGAATGATACATGTAAGTGACCGCTGATTGGCCACAGGATTGCGTGATGGCAGAGCCAGTGCTGACTCCTGATGTGAGTAAAAGTGTTATTATTTTACTTGAGGAAAACAGTGATTGGATGGGGTTGTCCGAATAGTAGACAACCCATTTAAATTACCTATATTGCTGGGTGGCTGGGAGAGCCACTTTGCACAGAAAAAAATGAAAGGGAAGCAATTTTCATTTAGTGATGTAGCCCCTTAATGCTTAAAATCAGAAGAGTCCCAGAGATTGGTTTACCACTGATCATTAAGAAAATACATATCCTAGCAATATACTATAAGTTTACAAGATGGAAATAACCCTTTAAACCCCACAAGATGCTAGGTAGGGCCTCTGGTAATCAGAGGTGCTTTCCCAGCATATCCCATAGACACCTGATCGGATTGAGATTTGGGGAATTTGGAGGCCAAATCGAATTCCTCATGCATATCATTCAGTATGGCTGAAAGAGGCTACTGCCATCAAGTAATACCCATGGGCACACATACCGCCGATGCAGCTGCATCGGGGCAAGGAGATGGAGGGTGCCCTAGCAGGGTGGCTAATAATGAGGGCTATCTGGCTAGTTTCTCAGAGCCCGAGGCTCTGAGGGGCTCAATGTTGGAGGTGGTTGAAAGAGCAATGATGGAGGTGGCTGAGGGCAATGATAGAGAAGGGAGAGAGGGCAATGATGGAGGTGGGGGAGGACAAAGATGGAGGTGGTGAAGAGGACAATGATGGAGAAGGTGGAGCGGACAATGATGGAAATGGGGGAAAACAATGATTAAAGTGGGGGAGAACAATGATAGGGGTGGTGGAGAGGACAATGATGGAGGTGGGGAGAAGACAATGATAGAGGTGGGGAGAGGACAATGATAGAAATGGGGAAAACAATTATTGAGGTGGGGGTGAAGAATGATAGGGGTGGTGGAGAGGACAATGATGGAAGTCGTGGAGAGGACAATGATGAAAATGGGGGTGAGGACAATGATGGAGGTGGAGGAGAGGACAAAGATGGAAATGGAGGTGAGGAAAATGATGAAGGTGAGGAGAAGACAATGATGGGGGAGGAGAGAACAATGATGGAGGTGGGGGAGAGGGAAATGGATGTGAGGGATAGGGCAATGATGGAGATGGGGAGAGGACAATGTTGTTGGAGGGGGAGAGGACAATAATGGAGGTGGGGGAGTGGACAATGATGGAGGTGGGAGAGAGGACAATGATGGAGCTGGGGGAGAGGGCAGTGATGGAGGTGGGGAAAGGACAATGATGGAAATGGAGGACAACAATGAATGAGGTGGAGAACAATGATAGGGGTGGTGGAGAGGACAATGATGGAGGTGGGGGGACAATGATGGAGGTGATGGAGAGAACAATGATGGCAATGGGGAGAACAATGATGGCAGTGGTGGAGCGGACAATCATGTAGAAGGATAAAAGCCATCCCACCGTCGACAAGGTGACTCTGATCGTGGCGGTCCTACACTGTCTAATATTAAAAACCGTACCATGTGTCAAAGTTGACGTCAGTGTGTGAATAAGGGCAGACAAAAGGACCGGGTCAGTAGCGATCTTAAGTATCGGCACACGTGACCGCCGGCAGCAGCAGGAAGCCTCTGGCTGACACTGTGCACTACTGAAGAGCAATGAATACTCTCTGCGATGAACAGTCTCAGTGAGTATTCCGGCAATTGTGGTCTGCTTATGAGCAGTTCATGACGTCCCTGCCATGTGCTGCTTACAAGCATTAAGCAGTTGCTGGCACCGGAACAGGAGACTGCGAGGGAGCGGAAGAAGGTTAGTGTAATGGTTTGTTTTTTTAATCTTTTCTGATGGGGCCATGCATACCAGGAACGGCATGGGGCCAATCATACCAGGATAAGAATGGGGCCAATCATACCAGGAAGGGGATGGGGCCAATCATACCAGGATGCCAAAAAGAAATTAATATTCATTGCCCTCCACGCTTTGTGGGAAGGAAGCAATGTATTCTGGGACAAAGAAGGTGCCATTTTCTTCTGTGTATATTATAAGGACACACGTATTTATCTGTCCTCCTGTTAACTCTCCAACTTGAGTTCGTTATCCAGGTAAAGCATATCTGGTAAGCTTATATCTTTCTAACAATGCAGTGTGTACAGAGATGTTATTAGCTGTATAGCAGTCAGTGCTCAGTATATGTAATTAGACACCTGTGTTTTTTCTATGTAAGCTGCATCACACTGAATACTCCTGTAATTGTGTTAGCTGTGTGATCATCTGACCAATACTGAAACCGCACGCCTGCAGGCAGAACTAGAAAGACTTGCTGCAGACAAAGAGGCAGCAGCTGCAATAGCTAATGCAGAGTATTTGAAAGCTATGAAAGATCCTGATTATGAGACGCAGCAACATTCTCGGACCAGATCTAGAGCAGCGAGATCTAGAGCAGCAAGATCCAGCGCAACGCGTCGCAGAGTACATCCATCTACATTCCGGCATAGATGACAGCCCTGGCACATCACATTGATCAGCCTATGCCGATTACCAGCAATCCAACCCCGAGCTTCACTACCATAGGCGAGGAGACGTCCAGCAATGAGATGTCGACCACAGCTACCGTTCCACTGAGAAGAAGGTACAGCTCCCATCCCACCTTAAAGAGACACCTTCACCGACAAGGTACCGCACAGACTATCCGGAGTCAGAAGCGTCTTACAGGTATGGTGATGCACCACACACTAGACATGACTATTACACACCAGCTTGTGCCAGCACTGACGGAGCCACCATGGACCTTGCAAAGTTCCTTGCCCGCCGAGAACTGGTTACAAAGGGACTTGTAAAGTTCACTGACAAACCCGAGGACTATTGATAGGTCATGGCGAGCCTCGTTCCACAATGCCATTCATGGTCTGGACCTTTCTTGTAGTGAAGAGTTAGATCTCCTGGTAAAGTGGCTCGGAAGTGAGTCAGTCGAGCATGCCAAAAGACTGGGAGACATTAATGTAAAGCATCCTCGCACAGCCCTACATAAAGTGTGGGAAAGACTTGATGAATGCTATGGGACAGTAGAAGTCATAGAGAATGCATTATATAAAAGAATTGATGATTTTCCTAAGATAGGACCTAAAGGTTATCTAAAGCTTAGAGAACTGAGATATTTATTGAATGAGTTGCAGGTTGCTCAGCAGGAAGAAGACTTGCCCGGATTGGCATTCTTGGACACCGCTAAGGGTGTCAATCCGATAGTACAGAAACTTCCTTACAACCTACAAGAAAAGTGGATTACATGTGGTTCACAGTATAAGCAAAATCATAATGTATCATTCCCTCCTTTCGCTGTATTTGTTGATTTGTCACCAAACAATCTAGGATTAGCAATGACCCTAGTTTTGACTTTACTCTGATGCATTCCACTGCCCCTGGTGTCAAACCTGGTAAGACACCTGTGGCAGTCCACAAAACTAACATTGTTTCCACAGGCCCTCCTCACAATGTGAATAAACCTCCTCCGGATGAGAGCAAGCCTTAGGATGTCAGTAAACATTGTCCTCTACACAAGAAACCACATCCTCTACTAAAATGCAGAGTCTTCGGGAGAAGTCTTTAGAGGATTGCAAAAGTTTCCTCAAGGAGAACAACATCTGCTTCAAATGTTGTGCCACAACCTCTCACTTTGCCAGGAACTGTGAAGTTAGAGTGAAATGTGCAGAATGCAGCAGCATGGATCACAATACAGCCATGCACCCTGGATCAACCCTACGAATGTTCTCACAAGCAGAGGAGCACGATGAGAAGCAGAAACACACCAACAAAAATATCACTGAGGTCAGCTCTAAATGTATGGAGATCTGTAAGGGATTCACAGGAGGATGGTCCTGTTCAAAAATCTGCCTTGTCCGAGTCTATCCTGCAGGCCGCAAGGACAGAGCCCTCAAGATATACGCAATCCTGGATGACCAAAGTAACAGGTCCCTAGCCAGGTCCATCTTCTTTGACAACTTCAGCATTGTAGGCCCTGGTTCTCCCTACACCCTGAGGACGTGTTCAGGTACCGTTGAGATGGCGGGGTGAAAAGCTACAGGATACAAGGTGGAGTCCATAGATGGCCAAACCTGCCTATCTTTACCGACCATCCTGGAGTGCAACCAGTTTCCTGACCACAGGTCAGAAATACCTTCAAGGGAAGTGGCGACACATCACTCCCTCCTAAAGCGTATAGCCCACCTGATACCTGAGATGAATCCAGGAACCCCAATAGCTCTACTTCTAGGAAGAGATATACTACAAGTCCACAAGGCTAGAGAATGTATAAACGGCTCCAGGAACGCTCCATACGCACAGAGGTACGACCTTGGATGGGTCATCATAGGAAATGTCTGCATAGGAGGAGCACACAAGCCGGCCTTAGTCGACACCATGCTTACCAATACTCTTGAAAATGGACGTCCGTCTCTCTTCCACCCATGTAAGAGTAGCTTCCTGGTAAAAGAGTTGCCACACAATGCTCCTCTACCTTGTCCGTTAGCTGATCCTTCCTGTGAAGACCACACATGTGATGGCGACCAAGATCACATAGGTTGCACAGTTTTCCAGAGAACAAGAGAGGACAATAAGGTAGCAATGTCCATAGAGGACAGACTGTTTTTGGACATCATGGATCAAGAAATAGTGAGAGATGAGTCAAAGAGTTGGATGGCCCCTCTACCATTTAAACCCCAGAGGCAACGCTTACCCAACAACAGAGAACCAGTTTATGGTCGATTTGTCTCCCTCAAATGCAAATTTCAGAAGGCACCTGAAATGAGAGAGAGCTTCTTTGCCTTCATGGAGAAAATACTTCAGAATGGCCATGCAGAAATTGCACCTGTACTCCAAGATTCCGAGGAATGTTGGTATCTAGCCATTTTTCGGGTGTATCATCCGAAGAAACCTGGTCAGATAAGAGTAGTATTTGACTCAAGCGCCAGAAATGAAGGTGTATCGCTAAACAATGTCTTTTTGTCTTGCCCAGACCTCAATAACAGACTTCTGGGAGTTCGTCTTCGCTTCCGCAAAGATGCAGTGTAATTCATGGCTGACATACAAGGATTTCTACGTGGATGACTGCTTGAAATCTACAACCACAGATGAATCGGCAGTCAGTCTCCTAAAGAGGACACAAGAAATGCTCGCTTTGTACAACTTGAGGCTGCACGAAATTGCTTCCAACAGCCAAAAAATGATGGCAGCTTTTCCCACTCAAGTTTACTCAACTGATCTAAAAGACTTGGCTTTAGACACAGACTCCATTCCCATGCAACGGAGTCTTGGTTTGCTCTGGGATTTGAAGAGAGATGCATTTACCTTTCGGATCAACGAAGAAGAAAAAGCTTTCACACGTAAAGGTGTACTATACGTGATAAAAAGCCTGTACGATCTTCTAGGATTTGTAACCCCTGTAACTATCCAAGGTAAAATGATGTTGAGGGACTTCACCCAAGAGATGTCTGAAAGGGATGATCCGCTTCCCATGGAGAAGAGAGATTTGTGGGTAAGATGGAAGAAATCTTTAGAAGCCTTGTCAGATCTTTATGTGGCACGACCATACGCTTCCATGCCATCAACACAAGACAAGACAAAAAAGGCTCTGTATCTTCTGCGATGCCTCAACCAAAGCGATTGCAGTAGTAGCATATCTGAAAACTACTGACATCAAGGATCAATGCCATGTAAGGCTTGCTATGAGCTGGGCAAAACTAGCGCCAGTCCAGGAGCACACAATACCCAGACTGGAACTCTATGCGGCTGTGCTAGCAGTAGAGTTAGCTGTACTTATCTCGACAGAAATTGACCTGGAAATCAAGGACGTTGAGTTCTAATCAGACAGCAAGGTAGTGATTGGGTACATTTGCAACAAAACTTGCTTTTATGTTTATATCAGCAATCAGGTGCTAAGGATCAGGAGATCCACTTGCCCTAAACAGTGGCACTATGTGTTCACACACTACAATCCTGCGGACCACGCAACTAGATCTGTTGAATCTAGACACCTTAAGGATTAAACCTGGTTTATGGGCCCTGCATTCTTATACTGTTCAATGCCTTACAGTGATGAATCAGGTAGATCCAGATGAAGAAATCCACCCTCAGGTATCCGCTCTAAGTACGGTGACTTCAGACAATCACCTCAAATCCCACCATTTCAGCAGGTTTTCAACCTGGAACTCGCTTGTTCATGCCATTGCTTGTTTAATTCATGTGGTGCAGTCTTACAAGTCAACATCACCCACCAGTCAGAAGTCTTATAAAGGTTGGCACCTGTTGTGAGTTCGTTCTCCCCTTCACCTTTGATGTCTGATGAACTCCCTCTGCTGGTGAAGAGAGGTAGTGAAATTGATTGGGATGGGAAGAACCTGTCATCTGAACAGGCGGAGTGTGATTGGACATCTGGAATTTCTGAGTGGATATAAGGCAGCCGACGCCCTGCAGGGCTGCTGGTGATCCTTTCTGCTCTGAGCTCTTGCATCCAGCTTAGTTCCTGTCTACTAAAAGCTAAGTTTTTGCCCTGCTATTATTCCATGAGATTTTGTCTGGTTTCCATAGTGTTTGTATTCAGCCAGTCCTGGTTGGGACTGGCTGAATTCCTTTTTTGTCTCTGATCAGTTGATCTCTTTGCTCTGTTTTCAGAATATACCCGAGTGCTGATATAGTGATTTTGAAGTCTAGCAACTTCAGGGCCTTTTTCCCTATCAGACGGTTGGGACATTTTTGGTAGGGTTTTTTGCGGATTGCAGCCAGCATCTTTTCTGTCCTGTCCTATCTAGTTAGTTGGGCCCCATTGTTTGCTCAGCCTGTCTTTCTGTCTGTGTTTGTGTTTTCATCTGTTTTTCACAGACAATACATGTTGGGGGCTGTCTATTGCTTTGGGGTCTGCTCTGGGGCAGTTTAGATTTCCCCTTTCCTTCTTTAGGCTTATGTAGTTCTCTGGCTGTGACGAGGGGCCTAGGGCACCGTAGGAACCTCCCACGGCTACTGTTAGTTGTGGTGTATAGGATCAGGGGTCTGCAATCCGATAGCTACCAACCTCTCCGGTTTTCTGGACTTAGCTTGTATTTTTGTTTTCTCCTCCTCCGGTGACTCATTTATAACAGGCACCATTGCAAGCACGCATTTACTGCTGCAAACCTGGAAAATGAAGTGGCATTAGTTAATGCCAAGCGGGGAGTGTTCTGCCCTCTGAATAGGGCAAAGATGTTTGTATTATGTTCTGGGTTAGTTATAGCATCATCTAGTGGTGACTGAAGTTATAGCTGTGTCTTTGATAGCATTTACAGTCTGTGACTTTAACAGAAGCAATGCACTATGGGATTGAAGCAATGCTTGTGGGAAGCAATGTATTCTGGGAAAAAGAAGGTGCCATTTTCTTCTGTGTATATCATAAGGACACACATTTATCTGTCCTCCTGTTAACTCTCCAACTTGAGTTATTCGGGTAAAGCATATCTGGTAAGCTTAATACCTTTCTTACAATGCAGTTTGCACAGAGATGTTATTAGCTGTATAGCAGTCAGTGCTCAGTAGATGTAATTAGACGACACCTGCATTTTTTCTATGTAAGCTGCATCACACTTAATACTCCTGTAATTGTGTTGGCTGTGTGATCATCTGCCCAATACTTACTTATGTCATTTGAATTCTTTATAGTTTTACCGCTCGCTCGCATGTTCTATACTCTTCACAAATAAACAAGTTAGACTACAGAGAACAGTCTGCTTATTTTGAAAGACAGAGCCGTGGTTTATGCTGTATGCTAGAGTGCACACCGTGTCAACGTGTATGAAGGCAGAACAGCATCCTTTGTGCATCAATGGCCTTCAGCAACAATGATCCTGTCATCAGTTAACTAGTTGTCTTTCCTTGTCATTACCACTTTTAGTAATTACCAACCACAGCATACCATGAATGTTTCACAAGACCATTTGCCTTCCTTCCAACACATCAACTTCAAGGATTGACTGTTCACTTGCTGCCTATAAATGATAGGTGACAATTTACAAATTTTTAATCCCAGTACTTTAATACAAAATACTATACTAGTTATCTTTTTCAAATGCTGCAGCTTTTATTCCAAATATTGCTGCCAAAGATTTGACTTTTTATTCTGACCTTTCCTCCTGATATAGCCCAGTGTAATCTGTAATCTAAAGGAGTCGGAAGAGGAAACAGCATGAAACTGGTGAGAAGCTGTGCCTTCTGACCCCATGGAATGCCACCGGAAGCAATGCTGTCTTATGCAAGTTGTCCGTGAGATTAGAAGTTCAGAACAGACAATCCAATAAGAAAAAAATGCAATTCATTAGTGCTGAGTAAGCGGTATAATGGGACAGTTAGCACATCTCTCACATCCATAAAAATAACATCACACGGTCTAAGGAACACTAGGAGGGGGAGTGAAACCGGAAAGAAAACAGTCCTTTATTTTTCTTCTCACAATCCTCAATTGGGATACAGCTTGTGAAGCATTTACAGATGCTTTTAATCTAAACCTGACTTGTGAATCACTCTAGAGAGACAACAGTTTAATATTTTCTCAATAAAGCAGAAACATAGAAGGGTGAAAAACATTATTTAGGCTAGTTTCACACTTGCTTTTTTTTGCAGCGCGTTTTTCCCGCAAAAAAACGCATTGAAAAAACGCATACATAAGCATACAACTGCTGCGTTTTTTTCAAGCATTTTTGTGAACATGCATGAAAAAAACGCAGCGTTTTTATGCGTTTGTATGCGTTTTTAGTGCGTTTTTACCGCGTTTGCGTTTTTTTCCAACATTTTTAGGTGGCCCCTCACACTACCCAAACCATGACTTTACTAACCCTAACCCTGACCCTAACCCTAACCCTGACCCTAACCCTAACCCTGACCCTAACCCTTAACCAAATCATACTTAACCCTAACCCAAACCCTAAACCCTAACTAACCCTAACCCTAACCCTGACCCTGACCCTAACCCTGACCCTAACCCTGACCCTAACCCTTAACAAAACCATACTTAACCCTAACCCTGACCCTAACCCTAACCCTGACCCTAACCCTGACCCTAACCCTGACCCTAACCCAGACCCTAACCCTTAACAAAACCATACTTAACCCTAATCCTGACCCTAACCCTGACCCTAATCCTTAACAAAACCATACTTAACCCTGACCCTAACCCTAACCCTGACCCTAACCCTGACCCTAACCCTAACCCTGACCCTAACCCTTAACAAAACCATACTTAACCCTAATCCTGACCCTAACCCTGACCCTAATCCTTAACAAAACCATACTTAACCCTAATCCTGACCCTAACCCTGACCCTAACCATAACCCTGACCCTAACCCTAACCCTTAACAAAACCATACTTAACCCTAATCCTGACCCTAACCCTGACCCTAACCCTTAACCAAACCATACTTAACCCTAACCCTGACCCAAACCCCAACCCCAACCCTGACCCTGACCATAACCCTAACCCTAAACCCCCTTAACTAACCCTAACTCTAACCCAAACCCCTAAATTCCATGGTTAAAAAAAAAAACGCATATGCAAAAAAACGCATACATGAGCATGCCAGTGCGCACATATGCGCATCCATAGGCTATAATGGCCATTTTTAGCGCAAAACGTGCGCATATGTGCGCATGCGCTTTTTTGCAGGGCCAAAAAATGCAACATGCTGCGTCTGGAAAATACCAACGCACACCCCAAAAAAACTCAGCGCATGAAAATCGCATACATGCGCTTACCAGCGCGCAGGTATGCGCACCCATGTTAAATATAGGGGAAAAAACGCATGCGCAGGTATGCGTTTTTTTTTCCAGCGCTAAAAAACGCAAATGTGAAACCAGCCTAAGAAATCCTTTTATCAGGGCCAACGTGATGGGGAAAAAAAGAATGGTGCCATATATTAAAGGGAAATTAACATACATCAATTAAAAACCTATTAAACAATCTTAATAAAATAAATTAAGAAATGTGACAGAGAAATGATGGAAGGACCTCATATGTGCCCATGATGGCTTACTGTTAGCCATACACTTCATGATCATTCTATTTATGATGTGTCAACCTATGTTATAACTGTCAGTGCTGTAATTTCACCATGGCTTTTACAGCACCAACATATTCTTGTAGTCTGATGATCTGAATATAAAATTTTCACATAAATCAGACAAGTGACTGCATATGCAGCACTGCTGCCACTGCTCTACCATGACCTGCTCCTGCAACATCTGCTTCAGCCACAAGGAGCCGCCATCTTCACTCTGCAGGCGACGCTGGAGATGGAAGAAACTTTGGAACCAGAAGCACTTGACTGTCCAGCCACTAAGTTTAGGGTGGCTGTGACCTGCAGTGCTGTTCACTATGAAAGTATGCATATGTGTGCTGTCCAGCTGGAGTTATCAGCATTCTGCTAGAGCCAATTGGAGAGAACCACACCCAGCTTAAGCTTCCAGCTTGGGCCCAAATGGTTCTGCAAACTGTGGCCTCTGTTCACACAGGATGCATTCTAGTTGGCGCTGGGCAGCCCCTCTATATGGTGTTACTAAGAGGCTGTGAACCAGAAGCCCTGCATTCCCTGTGTGAACACTGCCACATGCGGATTATTTTTTCTGCACTGGTGTGCCACACGGCCAATCCCTGATTGTAGGCTGGCTGATTCATTTGGTATTATTGCACCAGCGCAGCTGCCATTTTACTTGGGTCCGCTGCACCGTGTATTAGTGCAGATGCATTTAGGCCTGTCTGTTTTTTTGCTGCTGGTATTTGCCAGATATAGCCTTGAGCTCCTCTGGTTTTGTCCTGTCTGTTCAGCTACTGTTTAGTTTTGTTTCCTGGTTTGAACTTGGCTTGTTTTACTGACTATTTTTGCGTACTTTGATTTTGTATTCCTCAGGGGTCGAGGTACATGACCTGTATCCAGACGGGACTTCACATACACCATTATGGGTAGCTATTCTTCACCAATTTCTCACTAATCCCTCCTTTACCACGCACTGGACTATGTACATGTAAAGGCGCTATGTTGTGTCAATGGGAGGTATTCAGAGTATTGGTATGTCTATTTACCCATACTATATAATGTTCACCTAGCGGTATAGTGATTGATATGTATTAGGGGATTTTAGCACTGTGAATTTTTATTTATTTGCTCTCTCCTTATCGCTAAACACATGTCTTGGAATAATTTCTAATCTTCTATGTGACCTTTTTTGAATGGTACATGTGCTATACAGTTGGGTCCCGCATTTCCTGGTCATTATATTGACCCATGGAGCTAGTCACATGATATTGATATATGCCCATGAATGTTTGTTATTACATAGTTTTTGTACTATATTTATTAAAATACAATTTCTGATAGATACAATTTTCTTTGAATTTTTGGCTACATATACTCGTTGTTCCTCCTTGTTAGAAATATGATTTTGAGTCGCCTTATAGCATGGACATTTGCGATTGCTTGCTGGTGCTATTATTTGCAAGAAATCATGGAAAGTCTACTACTAAGGCAGATAATGGGCTGCAGCTTCATCAATGAGGTCCTTGTTGCAAGGACTTTAACTCCCCGGATATTAACTGGGAAATAACGACCTGCGAAACCCAAAAAGGCAACAGGTTTCTGCTAATAACCAAGAAAAAATATTTTTCACAATTGGTGCAGAACCCAACCAGAGGAGCAGCAATTTTAGACCTAATACTATCTAATAGACCTGACAGAATAACAGATCTGCAGGTCGTCGGGCATCTAGGAAATAGCGACCACAATACCTTACTGTTTCACTTGCCTTTCGCTATCGGGACTTGTCAGGGAGTCACAAAATCACTGAACTTTAGGAAGGTAAAGTTTGTCCAGCTTAGAGATAGCCTTAATCTGGTGGACTGGGAAAATGTCCTCAGAAATAAGAATACATATAATAAATGGGAAATGTTTAAGAACATTCTAAGTAGGCACTGCAAGCGATTTATACCTTGTGGGAATAAAAGGACAAGAATTAGGAAAAAACCCAATGTGGTTAAACAAAGAAGCAAGAAGGGCAATTAACAGCAAAAAAAAAAGCATTTAAACTACTAAAGCAGGATGGCACCATTGAAGCTCTAAAAAACTATAGGGAGAAAAATACTTTATCTAAAAAAAAAAGAATTAAAGCTGCCAAAAAGGAAACAAAGAAGCACATTGCTAATGAGAGTAAAAGTAATCCCAAACTGTTCTTCAACTATATAAATAGTAAAAGAATCATAAGTGAAAGTGTAGGCCACTTAAAAATTGTGAGGAAAGAATGGTTGTAGATGACGAGGAAAAAGCTAATATATTAAACATCTTCTCCACGGTATTCACGGTGGAAAATGAAATGCTAGGTGAAATGCCGATACAAAGAAAACCCAAGAAGAGGTGCAAAACTGGCTAAATAAAATTAAAATAGAGTACCCACGAGTATTGAGAGAACTAAGTAATGTAATAGACAAGCCATTATTTCTTACTAGATGTGTGCCCGATGTTATCGCATCGGGAGGGCAGTAACATCACAATGCGGGGCAGCTTTGCAGGAAAGACGGTGTTTTGCGACCTGTGCTGTAGATGGTGTGCGGCGCCACCAGTGGGTGGCCGCACCCAATCTCCATCTCAGGCCTCAAGCCGCAGTCTTTCCTGCCAGCTGTGACTGCACGGAGGTGGGTGGGCAGGCAGCGGAGGGATCCGGCGCGTGTAGTCAGGCAGTGGGTCCTGTCGGGGGTCAGGCGGCGGCATCCCTCTCATTACTCCCCCCTCATTACACCCTCTCATTACACCCCCTCATAACACCCTTTCATTATACCCCCTTCATTACACCTCTCGTTATATCCCCTCATTACACCCCTTTCACAGCCTCGTGATCGCAGCGGCGGCCTGGATTCGAGCGGCAGCTGGGAACTGAGAGGCGGCTGGGATCCAAGCAGCGGCTGGGATCCCAGCGGTGGTCGGGATCGCAGTGGCGTTCAGGATCGCAGCGGCAGCCTGGATCCGAACGGCGGTTGGCATCACAGCAGTGGCCTAGATCCGAGCGGCAGCCGGGATCCCACCAGCGGTTGGGATCGCAGCGGTGACCTGGATCCGAGCAGCAGCTGGGATCCCAGCGGCGGTCAGGATCACAGCGGCGGTCGGGATTGCTGCTGCATCCTGGATCCGAGCGGCATCACTTGGGTGTTCCAAAATGGCGGTCGGTGTACTTCCGGTGCGGCGCAATGTATTGTGGGTTTCGGGGACATGCAGACAGAAGTGGATGACAGACAATTTAAGGCAATTATATATATAGATATTTAGGGACTTGTGAGGTAGCGCTGTCATTCACATAGGGGATTCTCGCTTAGACGCCACAAAACCAGATCCGGCACGGGTTTTCCATAAAACCATTATAGTCCATACGGTTTATTTATGCAGCATAAACCAAAGCAAGCAACATAAAGTTCATATCAGCATAGCGTCCTTGACAGAGCTTCTCTCTGGCCTCCCTGTGGTCACACAGGTTGGCATACACAGGCTCTTCAGCCTCATAGTTATCTCACCCACGTCAGGGTTTCCTCATGGCTGTTTCTCCATGCTGCAGACATCCATTCCATCCAGGGAATCATCAGGCACGTGCAGCCATTACACACAGCCACTCCACATGCTGTTAGCCAGGAGACACATCTCCCAGCGGGACCTTTCACAACGGACCAACCAGGTCCCTGCATTCACCACATGTGACCTACCCTGGCCACCTTATATGGTCCGTAGCCATGCCCACCGGGTCACATGGCTATGACCTCATCACAGGTCCTTGAACCCTTCACACACACTTTGCAACAGCATTCTTAAACACACCCCCTGGGTGGGTTTGTAGGTAACTGGGTCCGCCCGTCTCCCCAGCTACCTGGTGACTTCTCCCTGACACATTGACACAACACGTCAGCAGTATCACTGTTGATCAACACACACATCAGTCTCCATCTCATGGCCACCCACCGTGAGATACATAATGGTCATTCATGACTTTGCCATTCATCCTCTCTCCTAGGACATCCACACAGCGCCCCCTAGCGGACACAGTGGTCATTACACCACAGGCTCTATAGCGACAGGGTCTGTTCCACAGGACTGGGGCATAGCAAATGTGGTACCAATATTCAAAAAGGGCTCTAAAAGTGAACCTGGAAATTATAGGCCAGTAAGTCTTAACTTCTATTCTTGGTAAGTATTTGAAGGGTTTCTGAGGGATGTTATTCTGGATTATCTCAATGAGAATAATTGTTTAACTCCATATCAGCAAGGGTTTATGAGGAATCACTCCTGTCAAATTAATCTAATCAGTTTTTATGAAGAGGTAAGCTATAGACCGGACCAAGGTGAGTCATTGGACGTGGTATATCTTGATTTTTCCAAAGCGTTTGATACCATGTCACAGAAGAGGTTGGTACACAAAAAGAGAATGCAAGGTCTGGGGGAAAATGTGTGTAAATGGGTAAATAACTGGCTGAGTGATAGAAAGCAGAGGGTGGTTATAAACGGTATATTCTCTAAGTGGGTCGCTGTGACCAGTGGGGTACCGCAGGGGTCGGTGTTGGGACCTATTCTCTTTGACATATTTATTAACGATCTGGTACAAGGTTTACACAATAAAATATTGATATTTGCAGTTGATACAAAACTATATAAAGCAGTCAAAACAAGAGAAGATAGCTTTCTGCTACAGATGGATTTGGATAAGTTGGAAACTTGGGCCGAAAGGTGGCAGATGCGGTTTAACAATGATAAATGTAAGGTAAATCTGACATGGAGAAGGACTTGGGGGATCTATAGATCTATCTATAGATATATCTATCTATACATAGATAGATATATCTATAGATAGATATATCTATAGATACAGTAGATATATCTATCGATAGCTATATCAATGGACAGCTATATCTATGGATATGAAAAGGATTGGATACACGTCACTCCATACTCAAGAAGGTGTTCGGAGAAGGATACCACTCCCTCAAAACATTATCAAAACTTCCGGCACTCTTATAATATGCAAAAATGGTTTATTAAGGTGAAGCAATCCCAATATTCACAATGTTTCCGTCTTACATCTAGACCTTCATCAGTTTAGTATAAAAAAAAGGAAATACTAGTGTGTCAATAAATGCCTTACATACACTTACTTACATGTTACAGAGAAAAAAGGAAAAAATACAAGGTCACGGGAAGTTGCAAAACATAACATCATATGGTGTACATGAATATTCAGAATGTCATTTCACAGGTAATTAGAACAAACCAAATGTCACCGTGACTGGTAAACCACCAAATAGTAATCAACATGTAATATAGTATAACACATGCATGTGAAAATTAGGCCATATAGACAATTGTATAGCTACTTACTTTTAAGTAGTACCATAGAGGTATAAAGGAGAAAAAAGAAAAATAAGTAATGAAAAAATGAAGAAAATGTAAAAAATAAACAAAAATAAATAGAACCAAGCTATTTAGAGCACCATTGGACTGAGGTTATAATGAAAAGAAAGTTACCCGATTTTATTAGAAAAAACAGGACAAACTGATAGTGGAATCCTGGTGGCTTACCAGTCACGGAGACATTTGGTTTGTCCTAATTACCTTTGAAATGACATTCTGAATATTCATGTACACCACTTGATGTTATGTTTTGCAACTTCATGTGACCTTGTTTTTTTTCCTTTTATTCTTTGCAACATGTATATAATTGTGTGCAAGGCATTTATTGACACACTGGTATTTCCTTTTTTTATTTTTGATCCTAGTCTGATGAAGTGTCATGATCCATGCTGGATCAGGACTGATAAAAAGCACTGGTAACCTTTTTTTTTCTTAAGCTGTGCTTAAGTTTGTTTTTTGCCCCCAGTGGCCATTAGGATTATTGCACTGTGGTGTCTTTTGTTCTAAGTTTGCCCCCGGTGGTGGTGAGCGACACTGCACTCTGGTTTCTTTAGTTAAGTGCACATGATTATCATGCAGGTGTGATTGTTCTGGCTCTGCTATAAAAGAGTCACAGGTGTTACAATCAGTGTTGGTGATAGTGTTCATTTCAACCATCCTTGGTGGAGGAAGGAGCTGGAGAGCGTTCCTTGCAGCACTGTCTCAGCCCTGGTGTGGAAGGAGTCATAGGGGATTTCCTTGTAGCTCTGACAGAGCTTGGTGGCAGCGATTCAGGAGGAGAGCAGAATTCTGGTGGTGGACTCTGTTGCCAGGAGCAAGTGCAACAGAGTAACGCTAAGTGGTGTTTCCCTGTTTGTGTTTTTCTTTAGTGTGTAAGAGTACAGTGGTGTGTCCAGTGCCTGCGCCACCCAGCTCCCTAGCAAGGGATAGGTGTAGGGTGTGCTAGGGCGACAGGTTCCTGATCGGCGCCCGGTGCGGAACCGGCATAGGGAACATTAGGAGCGATAGGGACACTGACTCAGGGGAGTGCATGAGGTCTCCACGTCCCTTTTTCCTATCGCAGGGCCCACCGTTGTATTTGTTTCCCCTTTCCCCGCGTCTTATTGTTTTAGTTACAGGCCTGCGGGCCGAGTCACACAGGACAGTATCACGTGCCGCGTCTTGCTGTTTTAGTTACCGGCCTGCGGGTCGCGTCACACAGGACGGGTCATCGTGACATTATCACCAACCCATAACTTATTTTTTCTGCTGAGCCATGGACCCAGTTCAGACCTTTGCCCAAATGCTGCAGACCCTGAGGAGATTAGGGGGCTGCGCAGTGAGTTGGTGCAGCAACTGCAGCAGTTGGTGGGCTTTGGGGGCTTGGTTCAGAGACAGGCTCAGCCAGAACCCAAGATATTCCTCCCTGACAGATTTTCTGGAGGGAGAGATCAATTCTTGGTGTTTCAACAAGCCTGCAAATTACATTTCAGGCTACACCCTCGTTCATCAGGGAATGAAGAGCAACAGGTGGGAATCATTATGTCCCTTCTTAAAGGGGATCCCCAATCCTGGGCCTTCTCCCTACCGGACGATTCTCCATCATTAGAGTCTGTGGATGAGTTTTTTTGCGGCCTTGGCGCTTGTGTATGGGGATCCTGATGGCGTCGCCCTGGCGGAATCCCGAATCCGTAGGTCTAAACAGGGAGCCCGGGTTGCTGAGGAGTACTGCTCAGAGTTTAGAAGATGGGCCACTAACACTCAGTGGAATGACCCTGCACTTAGGAGTCAAACCCTGCACAAATTGTCTCCAAAGTTGCAGGGTACTCTGGTGCAGTACACCGCCCCCAGGTTGCTGGAGGCTGCCATGTCCCTTGCCATCCAGGTGGATAGAAGCCTTAGGGAAAGACATATACAAAAAGTGCCCCCTGATGTCCTTGCTAGGCCCAGACAGCCCGGTGTTGTTGATACAAAAAAGGGGGTGACTGCGGCTCGTCATGGTTGGGGGGTATGCTTTTCCTGTGGGAAGCCTGGCCATTTTATGAGAGTCTGCCGAGTTCAAGCCAAGTCTCCTGACGAACCTATGCAAGTAGGAGGAGCTATTTTGTATTCGGAGCTGCCTACAGTTCGGGGAGTGGTGTCGGCATGTTTGTACTGTGGGCAGACTGGTCATGTCCTGAAGGCTTGCCCATTGCACGCCAAATTATCTGTGCCATCTGAGAAGCCGCATTCCCCTGGTCGTTTGGAGGGAGGCAACCAGGGAGTATACATTTCCTCCATTTTGCCCTCCCAAGGTACCATGTCAGCAGAGGTCTTGGCTGGCGGGGTACCGGAGGTGATACCGGTGCTTGTGGACAGCGGAGCAGGAGTCAGTCTGGTGGATGCTCGCTTTGTCCAGACTCATGGTCTGAGGTGTAGGACGCTAGCCCAACCAATTAGCGTCCAGGCCATAAACTCTGTTCCACTGAGCCAGGGGAGCTTGACCCAAGTCGTAGAGAATATCCATCTGCGTATCGGACACCATGAGGAGTCCTTGTCATGCTACATCTTGGAGGGAATGCCAGTACCTATTGTTTTAGGCCTCCCTTGGCTGAAAAGACACAACCCGGTAATAGAATGGCGGGCGAGGGAAGTGGTCAGCTGGGGGCACTCGTGTGAGGGCTGCTGCCTAAGAACTACTGTCTCTGCCGTCTCTCTTCAACGGACCCCTTCCTCTCCAGTGAGAGCAGCAAAAGTGCTGCAGGAGAGTAGGGGCAAGTCTCAACCCTCGCCATTGGCCAACCCTGGGAGGCGCAGACCTCGTGGTGGAAGGGGTTGGAGGGGGGGTTACCCCTTGGTGAAGTGCGAGGGTGTGAGTGTGGTGACACAGGGGGACATCTCTGTTGTCAATCCCAGAAAGAGTTCTCCAAATGGTGACAAACGAGTGGCAATTAACGTTCAGGTCCGGACCTGTGTGTGAACGAGCGAGTATGGGTGGCCACCAAAAAACATCCAGTGGAAGTGTGTTGTGGAGTGTTACCAGCTCATACCAAACATACACATACACAACTCGTTCCCCAGGTCAGCACTTCGGAGATGTGTGGTGACTCCAGAAACATTGCCAAAATACCAGCAGGCTCGTTTGTCATCAACCTGACGTGTAGGTAGTTGCTGGGGTGAACTCTGGGTCTGGGCATCCCCGCTGTAGGTGGTTCCCTGATGAAGAGCGGTCTTGAGGGTCCAGAGGCCCCTCATTACGGGGAGGGTACTATCATGATCCATGCTGGATCAGGACTGATAAAAAGCACAGGTAACCTTTTTTTTTTAAGCTGTGCTTAAGTTTGGTTTTTGCCCCCGGTGGCCATTAGGATTATTGCACTGTGGTGTCTTTTGTTCTAAGTTTGCCCATGGTGGTGGTGAGCATCATTGCACTCTGGTTTCTTTAGTTAAGTGCACATGATTATAATGCAGGTGTGATTGTTCTGGCTCTGCTATAAAAGAGTCACAGGTGTTGCAATCAGTGTTGGTGATAGTGTTCATTTCAACCATCCTTGGTGGAGGAAGGAGCTGGAGAGGGTTCCTTGCAGCACTGTCTCAGCCCTAGTGTGGAAGGAGTCATAGGGGATATCCTTGTAGCTCTGACAGAGCTTGGTGGCAGTGATTCAGGAGGAGCGCTGCATTCTGGTGGTGGACTCTGTTGCCAGAAGCAAGTGGTGTTTCCCTGTTTGTGTTTTTTCTTATTGTATATTAGTACAGCGGTGGGGCCAGTGCCTGCGCCACCCAGCTCCCTAGCAAGGGATAGGTGTAGGGTGTGCTAGGGCGACAGGTTCCTGATCGGCGCCCGGTGCGGAACCGGCATAGGGAACGTTAGGAGCGTTAGGGACACTGACTCAGGGGAGTGCATGAGGTCTCCACGTCCCTTTTCCCTATCGCAGGGCCCAACGTTGTATTTGTTTCCCCTTTCCCCGTGTCTTGTTGTTTTAGTTACCGGCCTGCGGGACAAGTCACACAGGACAGTATCACGTGCCGCGTCTTGTTGTTTTAGTTACCGGCATGCGGGTCGCGTCACACAGGACGGGTCATTGTGACATGAAGGTTTAGACGTAAGACCAAAACATTATGAATATTGGGATTGCTTCACCTTAAAAAAACCATTTTTGCATATTATAAGAGTGCCGGAAGTTTTTATGTTAATATATCTATGGATAGATACAGTGCCTTGCAAAAGTATTCGGCCCCCTGGAACTTTTCAACCTTTTCCCACATATCATGTTACAAACATAAAGATACCAAATGTAAATTTTTGGTGAAGAATCAACAAGTGGCACACAATTGTGAAATTGAACGAAACTTTTTTGTTATTTTAAATTTTTCTGGAAATTCAAAAACTGAAAAGTGGGGCGTGCAATATTATTTGGCCCCTTTAACTTAATACTTTGTTGCGCCAACTTTTGCTGCGATTACAGCTACACGTCACTTCGGCTATGTCTCTATCAGTTTTGTACATCGAAAAACTGAAATTCTTGCCCATTCTTCCTTGGCAAACAGCTCGAGCTCAGTGAGGTTTGATGGAGATCGTTTGTGAACAGCAGTTTTCAGCTCTTTCCATAGATTCTTGATTGGATTCAGGTATGGACTTTGAGTTGGCCATTCTAACACCTGGATACGTTTATTTGTGAACCATTCCATTGTAGATTTTGCTTTATGTTTGGGATCATTGTCTTGTTGGAAGACAAATCTCTGTACCAGTCTCAGGTCTTTTGCAGACTCCAACAGGTTTTCTTCAAGAATGGTCCTGTATTTGGCTCCATCCATCTTCCCATCAATTTTAACCATCTTTCCTGACCCTGCTGAAGAAAAGCAGGCCCAAACCATGATGCTGCCACCACCATGTTTGACAGGGGATGGTGTGTTCAAGGTGATGAGCTCTGTTGCCTTTACACCAAACATATCGTTTGGCATTGTTGCCAAAAAGTTCAATTTTGGTTTCAACTGACCAGAGCACCTTTTTCCACATGTTCGTTGTCTCTCCCAGGTGGTTCATAGCAAACTTTAAACAACACTTTTTTATGGGTATCTTTGAGAAATGGCTTTCGTCTTGCCACTCTTCCATAAAGGCCAGATTTGTGCAGTGTACAACTGATTGCTGTCCTCTGGACAGACTGTCCCACCTCAGCTGTAGACCTCTGCAGTTAATCCAGAGTGATCATGGGCCTCTTGGCTGCATCTCTGATCAGTCTTTTCCTTGTTGAGATGAAAGTTTAGAGGGACGGCCGGGTCTTGGTAGATTTGCAGTGGTATGATACTCCTTCCATTTCAATATGATCGCTTGCTTCTTGGGATGTTTAAAGTTTTGGAAATCATTTTGTATCCAAAGCTTTAAACTTCTCCACAACAGTATCACGGACCTGCCTGTTGTGTTTCTTGGTCTTTATGATGCTCTCTGTGCTTCAAACAGAACCCTGAGACTATCACAGAGCAGGTACTTTTATACAGAGACTTGATTACACACAGGTGGGTTATATTTATCATCATTAGTCATTTAGGACAACATTAGATCATTCAGAGATCCAGAATGAACTTCTGGAGTGAGTTTGCTGCATTGAAAGTAAAGGGGCCAAATAATATTGCACTCCCCACTTTTCAGTTTTTGAATTTCCGCAAAAATTTTAAATAACCAATAAATTTCATTCAACTTCACAATTGTGTCCCACTTGTTGATTCTTCACCAAAAATTTACACTTGGTATCTTTATGTTTGAAGCATGATATGTGGGAAAAGGTTGAAAAGGTCCAGGGGGCCGAAAACTTTCGCAAGGCACTGTATATCTATGGATATATCTATGGATATATCTATAGAATAATAGATAGATATAAAGATAGATATATATAGATAGACAGATATAAAATACCAAGGCTGATGTTTATTAATTAACAATATGTTTAATTTTGAAAAAAAGGAAAAAAAAATGGCATGGGATCCTGCGTGATTTTCTGCGCCACAGAGGGAAAGCCGACTGGGGTAAGATATTCATAGCCTAGGAAGGGAACATGGTTACTGCCCCCCCTGGCCACAAACATCTGCCCCCAGCCTCCCCAAAAATGGCACATCACTAAGATGCCCCACTGCCGTGTAGCGGTGGCGTATAGTGTAATATTTGTGGGGTTGATGTCACCTTTGTATTGTAATGTTACATCAAGCCTGGTTAGCAATGGAGAGACGTCAATAAGACACCTATCCATTACTAATCCTATCGTTAAGGGTTAAAAAAGACACACCCAGAAAAAAGTGTGATGCCCTTGATCTCCTGGGAAAAAAAAATACTCCCTGTTCATAGTCCATTTAATAACGAGTGTCCCACGATGATCTCCCGTAGGGTGATGTCACTGCTCTACAGGGCCTCCCACAATGCACTGACAGGAGACTGTCTCCTGCAGTGCATCACTGAAGAAGTTACCTGATTTCATCCTCTCACTTTATGGCAATGCTGTGAGAATTTTCTAACACAGCGCTGCAGGTGAGAGAATGAACTTACGGTTAAGGTTAGTGGACCTCTCTCCTGGCAGCTGAGGGATACAAAGCGGAGGATTACCTCTGCCTGTCAGTTCATCACGAGAGCCCCTGTAGAGCACTGACATTGCCCGATGTCAGTGTTCTACACGGGAGATCGTCATGGGACACTCGTTATTAGCTGGACAAAGACGGAAAGGTAAGTATAGGTTGGTTTATTACTTTATTACAGGAGATTGAGGGCTTCAGGAACTAGGTGATTGGTGAGTATGTATGCTATGTTATATGTTGTATGTACTGTCTGTAATGTATGTGTATATGTATGTACTGTATGTTCTTTTTTCAACTGAACACATGCATTGTCTGATGGGAATACTGTCCCATCATCGGCAATCCTATCACTGTGAGCATTCATAGCCAGATGGGAGCAGTAGTCCCATCAGACAATGGTTGCTTACACAGACCCGCAAACACACAGGGATACACACTACACAGAGACCCCTCACACACACACATACAGGCACATAGTCTCTGCCCACACACTTCCCTCCTCCCAATCTGCAGCGTTTCTCACACCCACATCAAATCGTCAGATCTTTTTTACACCTGCGGTTTTGCTGCGGTTGTGCCTGACTCAATGAAAGTCAATGGGTGCAGAAATGCTGTAGATCTGCAAACAGAATTGTGCACAACAAACCTCAATTTCCCATTCACTAACATTGGCTGTGGGCTACACTGCAGATTTGAAGCAAATCCGTGCGGCCAAAAACGCTGCGGATCCGCATCTAAAACCAAAATGTGTGCACACAGCCTTAGCATTTCCTGTGAAGTGGTTTATGAGGACTGCAATAAACCAGCTAGATTTTTAAATTTTTAAATAGAAACGGTTACTGTGATACCTCATGTCGCTCCCAAGTGAGTAGCAATGTTACACTATGTAGTGTCCTTATTAGCAGAACTGTTCACTTGTGCTTTATGAAGACATTTTGATGGTACTATAAAGAGTGTACAATACTCAATACTTATCAAATCCATTAAAATGCTCTTCTGCTGCTTATTCAATAGCATTTTTCCAAATCAATTCTCTGCTAGTGATAATAATAAGGATTCTTTCTCGCAATTTATCAGCACACTGACTTAGGACATGAGAAGTGTCAAAGATGCATTTCCTTTAGATGGGAATATGATATTGATTTTAAGAACCCCTGCAACTCTGTGTATGGCCAGATGAGCTCAGCACTTTATGGATAAAACATGCAGCATTTGCAGACATTAAGACCGGATTCTTTGTTTCCTTCACTCGCAGTATCATAGTCTTCTTTCACTGATCATGGGTTTCAGTCATGCAGATTAACCTTGTAATCATCAACTTACAACTGAGGGAAACAAGTCAGAATAGCTGTTTACGGGCCACAATGCTTGCAGGCTTGTCTTCCACAGATGTGAATTTCATGCAGTGGATCAGAATTGCTGATTAAGATCTTTGGGCAACAAGGTGAGAAAACAATAAGTCACTTAAAGAGACTCTCCATGCTTCCAATGATGATGAACTTTCCTTAGGAGATAGGTTATTAATATCAGTTGAATAGGGGTTCTAATACCTGGCACCCTTAACAATATGTTTTTTAACTTTAAAATATTACATTTTACATTATTTTTATAGTGAAGGAAATAATTATTTGATCCCTTGCTGACAAAGACATGAACAGTCTATAATTTTAAGGATAGGTTAATTTTAACAATGAGAGATAGAATATCAAAAATAAAATCCAGAAAATCACATTGTATAAATTATATAAATTGATTTGCATTATGCAGAGAGAAATAAGTATTTGATCCCTCAGTCCACTCCTCTTTGCAGATCATCTCTAACTCATTAAGATTTTGAGGCTGCCACTTGGCAACTCGGAGTTTCAATTCCCTCCATAAGTTTTCTATGGGATTAAGGTCTGGAGACTGACTAGGCCACTCCATTACCTTTATGTGCTTCTTTTTGAGCAACTCCTTTGTTGTCTTGGCTGTATGTTTTGGGTCACTGTCTTGCTGGAAGACCCAGTCACGATCCATTTTTAAAGTCCTGGTGGAGGGAAGGAGGTTGTATCTCAGGATTTTACAGTACATGGCTCCATCCATTCTCCCATTGATGCGGCGAAGTAGTCTTGTGCCCTTAGCAGAGAAAAACCCCCAAAAACACAATGTTTCCACCTACATGCTTTACAGTGGGGACGGTGTTCTTTGGGTCATAGACAGCATTTCTCTTCCTCCAAACACGGCGAGTTGAGAAAATGCCAATGAGCTCAATTTTTGTCTCATCTGACCACAGCACCTTTTCTCAATCACTCAGAATCATACAGGTGTTCATTGGCAAACTTCAGACGGACCTACACATGTGCCTTCATGAGGAGGGGGACCTCGCGGGCACTGCAGGATTTTAAACATTTAGGGTATGTGCACACGTTACAGATTAGTCTGTGGAATTTTCTGCACAAAATCCGCATCTCTGGTGAAAATGCTTGCGGATTTCATGCAGATTGTAAGCGTTTTTGGTGTGCGGATTTGTTAGGTGGTGCTGGATCTGTGAATTTTGTGACTTGTGCCGAGAGAGAGAGAATTTTTATGTGCCAGACTGGAAAACGCTGCTGCGTATCCGCAAAAAGAATTGACACGCTGTGGAAAAAACCCGCTGCTAATCTGCGCGGATTTTTATGCAGCATGTGCACAGCAATTCTTCAATTACCATAGACTAAAATTGCCTGTGCAATACACTGCGGATTTGATGCAAATCTGCTTGGAAAAAACGCTGCGGATCCGCATCAAAATCTGCAACGTGTGCACATAGCCTAACGGCGTAATGTGTTACCGATGGTTTTCTTGGTGACTGTGGCCCCAGCTGTCTTGAGATCATTAATAAGTTCCCCCATGTAGTTTTAGGCTGATCTCTCACATTCCTCAAGATCAAGGATAGCCCACAAGATGAGATTTTGTATGGTTCCCATATCAATGTCGATTGACAGTCATTTTGTATTTCTTCCATTTTCTTACTATTATACTAACAGTGACAGTGGTCTTCTTCTCACCCAGCGCCTTACGTATGGTTTTTAAGCCCATTCCAGATTTGTGCAGGTCTATGATCTTGTCCCTGACATCCTTAAAAAGCTCTTTGATCTTGCCCATGTTGTAGAGGTTAGAGTCTGACTGATTAATTGAGTCTGCGGACAGGAGTCTTTAATAAAGGAGACTATGTAAGACAGCAGTCTTTAATGCAGGTAAAGAGTTGATTAGGAGCATCAAACTGGTCTGTAGGAGCCAGAACTCTTAATAGTTGTTAGGGGATCAAATACTTAGTTCTCACTGCAAAATGCAAATAAATTTATATTATTTAAAAATGTGATTTTTCTGGATTTTATTTTTGATATTAAAATTAACCTAACCTTAAAATTATACCCTGTTCATGCCTTTGTCAGTGAGCAAACTTACAAAATTAGCAAGGGATCAAATAATTATTTCCTTCACTGTGTATAGCGGAAAATTTTTAAGGGGTTGGGGCTAGCAACAGCAATTTAGATTAACAGTTGCCTTTTACATTTCATTTTTTTTATTTCCTGCTTTCTATTTGTCAGTTATTTCACATATTGTCCCCCTTCACCCTTGAGGTCATAAAATACCTTAGGGGAAAGTTCAAAATTTAAATCCTTTTTTTACTTTTGATCCTGATTTCCCCTGCAACTGGGGCTGGTATACTAGATCCAGTTATAGTGGAAATGCAGCCACTGACTGAGGAGTAAGCGCCATTAGAACTACCTGTATACTGTTTATATAGTGAATGGGAATAGAGGGACCATAACAAACTACCTCTGCCTTCTCTATTGGGAGAACCCACAATTGCATGTCATGCAGCTGCTCTACTATGCTCTGATGTTTTAAAATGTCGCTGCAAAGTAAACCATGGACCGTACGGATGTTTATAGTCTATGGTGGGGTCCAGATCTAATTAATCTTTCAACTTTAGAAAAGAATAATACTTTGCATATCTTACATCACAAGTTTAAACTTCTGAAAAAAATGAAGGAATGAAATGCAGCACTCACCCATAAGCTGTGAAAAACGAAGTCCTTTGTTAAACCATAAAAGATCTTTAGACAAAGTCCATGGGACAAGCAGGTGCAGGAGGAATGCGGGGTAGGAGACGGCCGACAGCCGTTTCGCCTACTAGATGCCTCTATGGGTCAACCTTTTATGGTTTAATAAAGTATTTCATTTTTCACAGCTTATGGGTGAGTGCTGCATTTCATTCCTTCATTTTTTTCAAGTTTGGATGTGTTTCTCCAATGCTGTGCACCGTTAACCCAAAGCCTCTATACCGCTGTTCACAGATTGCCGTTGATCCTATGCTACAGGGGTGTTATTTTTAAAGACCTTGGTGCCTTCATTTTTTCGTGTTGTTTAAACTTCTGAAAGTTTAGTTGATCAACTGATTTTAGCAGGTGGGGTACAGCGTTTAGGGTGCTGTATTACTTTCGTGAGGATAGCATCACAATCCACGGACTTGGCGTTTACTCATCTATCCTGAATGTGACAACATGAATTTTTATGCAGTTTTCACTCTAAGGTTAGGATAACCGACGGACAGTCCAAGGATTGCAATGCAATCCTAGAGTGAGTAATACAGCTATCTGACTGCACCCTTAAAGGGAATCTGTCACCTATTTTTTCAACTGGTGTGTCACAGTCCGGTCCGGCACCTCCCATCTTCTAGCGATGATGTCCTCTTCTTTGCTTCCCGTCGCAGCTTCGGCGCAGGCACACTGCTCTGCCCTATTGAGGGCAGAGCAGAGTAATGCAGTGCGCAGGCGCCGGATCTCTCTGACATTTCCCGATGCCTGCGCACTGCAGTACTCTGCGCCGGACCAGTGACGGGAAGCAAAGAAGAGGACGTCATCGCTAGAAGATGGGAGGCGCCGGAGAGGACCGCGACACCCATCGGACCCGGACCGCCCCTGGGTGAGTATAATATAACTCGTTTTTCTTATCTTTCAGGTTACATAGGGGGCTTATCTACAGCATTTCAGAATGCTGTAGATAAGCCCCTGATGGTGGTGGCCGCAGCATATAGTCGAAAAAAATAGGTGACACATTCCCTTTAAAACTTTATTTTTCAAGGGCTAATATAACGTATTGCATGGTGTTATTCTGAAGCAAAAGCAATAAACTAATTTAAAATAAAGGATATACATGGTCTCAAAAAGCTCCTCGTTCAATGATATATATTAAAGATGTGCCACAAATAGAAATTCACCTAGAAAAACAGTAAATTGTGATGTACTGGTAGATCTTGGAAAGGTCCAGTATGTTTTAAAATAGCCATAAGTTACATATTTCATTTTTCTGTTGGTCAGTGAAAGTTGTTGATTTAGATGACAACATAATTAGTTAAATATGAAGACCTGGGTCTTCTTCCTTGATATATGATCTAGATTTATATTATTAGAGTACAAATTTGCTGTAAGCCACAAACAACTTAACAAGCATTGCCAACAATCGCAATCCATAATGGCCCAAACAGTCCATTGCATCAGTTCATATTTTTTTGATATTAAGGATGACAAAAACAGTATTTGGTAGCTTTATTTAAACTATTAGGATTCACTTGACTGACACATTTGACACTGACGCATGCCTCTATCTCTTAGATTGTCCAGCTGCAGGAACAGTGAACTGGCTGTCAGACACAACTGGTCTCTCCATAGGAAAGACAGATATGTTTAATTACCATCTCTGCCTTCCCAATTGCTGTATACACAGCACTGAAAAACTACTGTGTATACTGAATAGGAAGCGCTACCAGCACTTCCTTCTGGGATATACTGAACATATATGATACTGATCATATGATTGCTGGGTTTAAGGAGAGAGCAGGAGCTGCTGGGTTCTAGGAGCCCTAGTCCGTTCTCACATGCAGTCAGGAAGTTGAATTTCCCCTGTAACTGGTGCTAATATAATAGCCCTAATTACAGGAGAAAGCAGATTAATTACAAAAAAGTCTTAAACTTCAAAGTACACTCCAAAGGTCTTTTAGAACTTTATGGTACACAAATTGAGTAAAATAAAAGAAATATAAATAACTAGCAGAACAAGATCAATGAAAAAGAAACACTTCCAATCCAAATTCGCTTTTACTATACTTCGCTTTGCAAAAAGAAAAGAGGAAAACAAATCGCGTGTCCAATACATAAAAGTAATTGCAGAACAAATAAAACATATAACTCCACATGTCCAAAAAATAATTTTACCTGGTAAACACCTTGCCTAAAGATAAGTTCACAAAGTGAGTCTTTGCTGTGTTTGTTTAATTTTGAAAAACACAGTGTTGGCAGGAAAAACTCTGTGATTGTAATGCAGTTTTCTTATGCATTCAACTGAATGGGTGAAAAAACACACTGACATGCTGTAGTTTACAAAAAATGCACCACAGCTTGTAGTGCTGAGATATTAATGAAAATTGGGAACCCATACTGTTACTACCAGTAGAGCCTTAGAGCCCCGTCAAACATAGCGACTCACCAGCGATCCCGACAATGATATGAACTTATCAGGATCCCTGGTGTGTTGCTAAATGATCGCTGGTGAGCTGCCAAACAGGCAGCTTCACCAGCGATCAGCACCAGCGACGACGAGCGCGCTTAGAAACCCGCTGTTTACCTTGGTTACCAGCTCCCTACACCAGCGCGCTGGTATCTAAGGTACACAGAGGGTTTCTAAGTGCCATGCGGCGCTTAGAAACCCGCTGTTAACCTTGGATACAAGCTGGGAGCTCGCTGATTGTTGCTCTCCCGCCTGCCACACGCAGCGATGCGTGCTGGCCAGTGGGAGACCAACGAGCAAAAAAAAGTCCAGGGCTTTCGAGCACGATCAGCGATACCAGGCAGGGGGGCCGGTCGCTGATAGGTGTCACACACAGCGATCTCGTTGGTGAAATCGCTGTTGCGTCACAAAACTTGTGACTCAGCAGCGATCTCGCTAGCGAGATCACTGTGTGTGACGGGGGCTTTAAAATATACAATGCTTACAAGTAGTATTCAACCCCCTGCAGATTTAGCAGGTTTGATAAGATGCAAATAAGTTAGAGCCTTCAAACTTCACACAA
This sequence comes from Dendrobates tinctorius, assembly GCF_039654945.1. NCBI lineage: Eukaryota > Metazoa > Chordata > Amphibia > Anura > Dendrobatidae > Dendrobates > Dendrobates tinctorius. The sequence continues at coordinate 35,223,979 of NW_027361675.1, forward strand.
GAGCAGGATTTATTAACAGATGCATAAATCTTACAAACCAAAAGGTAATGTTGCTCAGTTAAATTTTAATAAATTTTAAACATAAAAGTGTGGGTCAATTATTATTCAACCCCTAGGTTTAATATTTTGTGGAATAACCCTTGTTTGCAATTACAGCTAATAATCGTCTTTTATAAGACCTGATCAGGCCGGCACAGGTCTCTGGAGTTATCTTGGCCCACTCCTCCATACACATCTTCTCCAAGTTATCTAGGTTCTTTGGGTGTCTCATGTGGACTTTAATCTTGAGCTCCTTCCACAAGTTTTCAATTGGGTTAAGGTCAGGAGACTGACTAGGCCACTGCAACACCTTGATTTTTTCCCTCTTGAACCAGGCCTTGGTTTTCTTGGCTGTGTGCTTTGGGTCGTTGTCTTGTTGGAAGATGAAATGACGACCCATCTTAAGATCCTTGATGGAGGAGCGGAGGTTCTTGGCCAAAATCTCCAGGTAGGCCGTGCTATCCATCTTCCCATGGATGCGGACCAGATGGCCAGGCCCCTTGGCTGAGAAACAGCCCCACAGCATGATGCTGCCACCACCATGCTTGACTGTAGGGATGGTATTCTTGGGGTCGTATGCAGTGCCATCCAGTCTCCAAACGTCACGTGTGTGGTTGGCACCAAAGATCTCGATCTTGGTCTCATCAGACCAGAGAACCTTGAACCAGTCTGTCTCTGAGTCCTCCAAGTGATCATGAGCAAACTGTAGACGAGCCTTGACATGACGCTTTGAAAGTAAAGGTACATTACGGGCTCGTCTGGAACGGAGACCATTGCGGTGGAGTACGTTACTTATGGTATTGACTGAAACCAATGTCCCCACTGCCATGAGATCTTCCCGGAGCTCCTTCCTTGTTGTCCTTGGGTTAGCCTTGACTCTTCGGACAAGCCTGGCCTCGGCACAGGAGGAAACTTTCAAAGGCTGTTCAGGCCGTGGAAGGCTAACAGTAGTTCCATAAGCCTTCCACTTCCGGATGATGCTCCCAACAGTGGAGACAGGTAGGCCCAACTCCTTGGAAAGGGTTTTGTACCTCTTGCCAGCCTTGTGACCCTCCATGATCTTGTCTCTGATGGCCTTGGAATGCTCCTTTGTCTTTCCCATGTTGACCATGTATGAGTGCTGTTCACAAGTTTGGGGAGGGTCTTAAATAGTCAGAAAAGGCTGGAAAAAGAGATAATTAATCCAAACATGAGAAGCTCATTGTTCTTTGTGCCTGAAATACTTCTTAATACTTTAGGGGAACCAAACAGAATTCTGGTGGTTTGAGGGGATGAATAATAAATGACCCTCTGAATAAACTTTTCACAATTTAAAAAAAAATTAAACAAAGAAATAACATTCTTTTTTGCTGCAGTGCATTTCACACTTCCAGGCTGATCTACAGTCCAAATGTCACAATGCCAAGTTAATTCCGAATGTGTAAACCTGCTAAATCTGCAGGGGGTTTAATACTACTTGTAGGCACTGTATATTATTAGGTAAGCAAAGTTACTGAAAAGCTATGTTATAGAATAGAGCAGCTATAGATTATTAGTTACTAATTTCAAGAGTTTGAGGGCATGTGTTGTTTTAATCAGTCAGATTATAGCCAGGATTTGCAGTCTCGGATAGACGAGGTGAATGGTGGGATTGGTTATTTTCCTGGTTGCCTGATTTTGGTTATTTACACTGTGTTTTAGGAGTAATTTTTGCTATGATCTGTGCTTATATTACCTTATACTGCTGTATATATTTTCATTCTCTCATATCAATGTATTGTTTATCTGCTGAAGCTATTCCCTTAGGATATGGCATTGTTTATAAATGATATATGGTTTCCCTATGGTCAAGGGTGGATTGTAGTGCTAAGATGTTTATGACAATCTGGAACCCATATTGGTAGCCTGTCTTTAAAGACCCTTTTAAGATATTAAACAGTAATAGTTTAGCTGTGTATCTTCTGTAATTTTCCTATCACCTGGGCTGCGTAGTTTTTAATGAGAATGTGCATGTTTATAATACTCACCCAATTACCACATAGTTCTTTTATCGCTGTTTGGTGAGAACGGTGTATGTTTATATTCTTCAGTGGGAAGGTGTATGTTTATAATTGTTGCATAGTTTCGCTGTTAATGTTTGTTTAGAAATGTCGTTTATAATATGGCAGAACATCCGGAACCAGGAAGGTCTTTGGCATGTCATATCCGGTGATGTATTTGTCTGGTGTAAAGTGACATCTGAAGAGCTGGCCACTCAGAAGAGAGATATTATACTGGACAAACAGAATTTGTTAGAGTTCATGTAACACTTGGTTACACAAGAATTGTGATTTTTAAACAATACATAAGCTGGGAAAGACTGCAGCAAAGACAGAAGCCTGTTAACCTGTAGACTGGAGAGGACGCCCGTGTGGGTAGGTATATAGTGTTGATATCCTAGGAATTTCTCTGTCCTCGCCGTTCCGCTTCTCACGGTTGATGTTTCCGGACAAATGAAGTTGCTATTCTTGGTGAAGTTTTGCTTTTTGCTTATGTAGTGTGCAATGAAAGTACTTTACCTTTGTGATTTATATTGTGCAAAAGTGTATGCAATATCATACTATTTCCTATTTTCTGTAATCATTTAATTATTGTAATAAAATTAATTACCTTCTTTAAAGCCGTATCCGAGCCCTTTAAGTACTTGGCAAAACATAGCTAAAAAAAGACACACAAGGAAAAAATGTACCATGTGAATGAGGTTTTAGAAATATTTTTATGCTGCTGTTAGTGTAAATCGCTGTTTATTCCGCAAAAAAAGAGAGAGAAAAAAAAAAACTAAGTGCAGTTTGCAATTTAATTTATTCAATGCTCATTTATGTGATGTTTTTATCCTGGTAGATCTTAACTTCTCTACAGTAGATCTCTTTTGACACCAAAGTGGCAAATCCATGATGTATACCATGTGAGATTGCGTGATAGTGACAGGACAAATGGACGGGCATAACTATATTTCCCTGAGTCATCTCATACTGTATTCATACATGGTAGCAGAAAGTATCACTAATTAAAAATTAGGGGAGCAATACAGGAAAGCTGGGAATCACTTAATAAGTATAGTTTTGCGATTCCTGTTTTCCGGCCTGGATGTTTATGGAATGACTAGATGGTGGCCCGATTCTAACGCATCAGGTATTCTAGAATATGTATGTTTTACTATTGATGCTGCCTATGTAGCATCAATAGTAAAGATAGAATGTAAAAAACAATAAAAAACAGGTTATTCTCACCTTCCAACGGCCCCGTTCTCCTCTCCACGCTCCCGGTATCTTCCTGTCCCAGTAATGCTTAGGGGGAAGGACCGGAGATGACGTCACTCTCGTGAGAGCGCGACGTCATCAGCGGTCTTTCGCGCAAAGCATAACTGGGACCGGAAGATGCCGGGCGTGTGGTAAGAGGAGGTAAGGAGTCCGGGGGCCGTCGGAAGGTGAGTATATCACTATTTTTTATTTTAATTCTATTTTTTACAGGTTTATGTTACCTAAGCGCTGCTGCGACGGTCATCTCCCGACTGCGTCGCCAATGAGCTCCATGCGGCAGGACATGACCCAAGGCAACCGTCGGGAGATCAGAGGCTGGCGCCGCAGATCTACCGACGGTAGCAGTGGCATGCGTCGTTCGAATTCCGTGCCAATTCGCGGCTGGATTGCGCCAGTCGCTGATTGGTCGAGCCAGGCCGGCTGCAACCAATCAGCGACGCGGGATTTCCGTTACAGACATACAGACAGAATTAGACGATTACATAGTAGATAGTGTCACGATTCATTATGGGAATCGTGGCAGATCTGATTCTGCTGAAATATAAATGTTGTTTTAACCTTTTGGTCCAGCAAGAGTTAGTCTGTCTCTTGCTGGCTGTTCTTTTAGATTGGTCAGCTGAAGTTGGTTGGTAATCACTCCCTCCTTTCTTGAAATAGTCACATGACCCATAACCTGATAGTCGGTAATAGAGTCCTTCTATGCAGACCAACTAGGGGTGAGGAGCTTGCCTGTGTCGGGGGTGTTGCTGCTTTGGGAGTTCAGATTCCTGGTGTCATTTTTTACGCTGCTGTGGAGCATAGCAGCAGAGCCTGAAGCTGAGTATTTCTTCATTTTTCTTTGTCTGTCTCGGGTGTTAGCATCTATAGTGGTGAGGCTAGCGTCCTTGCCGGCCAGTGCAGAAGCCAGGGTACATTGAGTTGGCAATCAGGGACTAGGCACGAGACAGCAGTAGGGGGAGGAAGGACCCGCACAGGGTGTTAGGGGAGCTTAGGGACTGGCTCAGGTTGGTGTCAGGTGGGTGTCCCATCCCTCGCTCCGTACCATTAGAACCTTTATATCCCTTTTCTATCCAGTAGAATTTGCATGCTGTGTCGTCTGCCAGACTTACGCATGTCTGAGCATGACAGATAGATAGTAGTGAAGAGCGAACGTGCTCAGATAAGGTGTTATCTGAGCATGCTCGTGTGCTAACTGCTAACAGAGTGTCTTCGGTATGCTCGAAAAATATGTTTGCGTCCCTGTGGATGCATAACTCTCAGCTGTTTGACAGCTGCAAAACATGCAGCGACTGCCTAACAAATGGGCAATCCCTGCATGTGTTGTACCTGTTGAACAGCCGCGAGACATGCAGGAGCGGGGGCTCGAACATATTTTTCGAGCACGCCTAAGACACTCGGTTAGCACACGAGCATGTTTGCAAATCACTACTAGGCAGATTTGGTAGTGGAGCCTGCTATTCCTATTCGGGCCTGTTTTGCTCTAGTCCTCGGTCAGTCCAGGGGTTGGGCTGATTCATATTGGTCTTACAAATGTGTGCAGTGTGGGGACTTTTTATTTAAGAAAGGTCTCTGAAGAGAGGTTGTCATGTGATATACTTTGAGCCCTCAGAAAGCAGTCACATGTTGTATCACATAACCTTTTATAGAGCAACTGATGTCAAATAAATAGGAAGCATTTCTTTTATATAACTTTAGATGTTCTCATTTGGCACTTTGGGGATTGTTTAACGGATGAAATGCCTGCTAGTGCAACTCTATTAGGCCATGTTCACATGGTCAGTATTTCAGATCGGTATTTGTAAGCCAAAATCAGCAGGACAGTCATTGGAAAAGTATAATAGAAACATGTTCACCACTTCTGCATTTTTCACCAACTCCTGGTTTGGGATTACAAATACTGATATAAAATACTGACTAAATACTGAATGTGTGAACTTGGTTTTAGGGTATTACACGGATGTCCTTTTTCTAATAGTTCTAAAGCTATTGCTGCAGCCTGCCAGCAAATTCCAGGGTCTGGGCTGAGAGGAGTTGCTGGTGCAGGGGAAGATAAGCAACATCTTAATTGGAGCCAACGAAGATACAAGAATTAATAGTGGACAACTCCTGTAAGGTTCATATATACTTTCAGTAATTGTTGGATGATCGCTCTTTAGGTTGTCTCCCAACATACAAGCATAGATGTATTTTTAATGTGGGGAGTATTTAACATCTAGTCTTGCACCACAGGTTAGAGCAAGAATGGAAACCACTGAAATCCTGACCTTACAGCTACTTGCAGATAACCAAATTTTCCATCTTTGTGTTGCTCTTGTGCTTAACAGACCACAGACCACATAAACCAATAGTACCCTGCTGATGCACAAGAACAATCTTCAACGTGTACCATAATTTGTATCATTTAGTATAACTATAGCATAAATTAATAAAAAATGCAACATGGACTCGTTTAGTCACGGGTGGACACAGACATAAGAGGGCCCCCTTTGTAAAAACTGGTTTTGGGCCCTTTGGGCTACATTCCCACAATAAGTTTTTGGTGAGGTTTTCACTAGAGATGAGCGAATTTGTTCGGATTTTGGCCCGAATCTGATTTTGACATATTTGTGCCATATTCGAACACTATTCATGCCGAATGTATGTCTTATGATCAGTTCTGGACATATTTGGCAATTTCTACTCCCATTGACTCTAATGACATTCAGCTGTGTTCGACGAATATTGCAAATACAATATTCGATTCCGATCGTATTCGGAATCAAATCCGAACAAATTAGTTCATCTCTAGTTTTGACGCTGCAGAATTTTAGCACCATTTCTCCACCTATTTAAATTCAGTTACTTGCGGTTTTTCACTGCGTTTTTTGTGTCTATTTTTTAAAGCTGCGTTTCTTTGTCTCTTATTGGTATGTCATACTTTCAATAAAGTTGCTTTTGTTTTGATACTTTCTGGTATTTGACTCTGACAAAACTTTATTGATATTATTGTGGATTAAATGCATTTTTCATGCGTTTCCGCTGTGCAAACGCTCTAAAAACGCATGTGTGTTTATACATGCGAATTTTCAAAATTTAATGAAAGTCTAAGGCTGGAGTCACACACAATGATTAAAAAAATCGGTCCGATTTTTACGGTACGAAATCGCACAAAGATTTCTTGTCCAGGGATCCGTCTGTCATCCGAATTTCCGGCGATGAACCGATTTTATTCACATCTAAGCATCCATTTGACATCCAATGCCAATGCCTGATGCTCTTTCCTGTTGACCTGGAGAAGTCTTGCGATTTTATCGCAAGTCACACTTGTGGTCCGTTTGTAATCTGATTTTTAATCGCACCCATAAACTTGCATTGGCGAGTCCGATCCGAAAATCGGTGACAATCGCAGCATACTGCGATTATCTCGGTCCGAGAAAATGCTCCGAAAAAAAATCAGATGATGGGAGCTGCCCCATAGAATAACATTGGGATGAATGCAATGCGATTTTTTATCGCATTGCATTCGTCCGATTTTTTCGCTAGTGTGACTCCAGCCTAAGGGGAAAATCCGCACAGAAAACTTAGGGTACTCGCAAGAGAAATTCTCATGTTTCTAGAAAGACCATTCATTTTGCTGAAACTGTTATACGCTGCATATTTTGCAGCAACAAAAATATGCACCGTCAAAAAAGCACCAAAAGCGAATGTAGCCTGGCAGTCCAAAAACTCATCATAAAGCATCTGGTCCATTTTACGGACTAGAATACTGCATTTAATAGCATGCACTCCTGCATCCACCCACAAGGTGGAGCAGCACATGGAGCCTGCGTGTGTGCAATTTGCAGATGGGTCAGGTCCTACGATTTCTATGGCCTTCTGAACTTAGCCCATCTTAAACCATTCCGTACCCGAATTGCTTGCAAAAAGCAAGACAAACCCCCCAAGATTAACCCTTGCTACACTGTACTGCATTATAATATTGAGCACATAAAAAAGGCTAATTACAGAAATTGTAATGAAACATTTTCCAGTTTGTGTTTGCATGAACAACTTGTTACTATAGATATAATGAGCATTTTTCATGAAATGATAATTACCAATTTTCTAATATTTCCTCAACCTGCACTGCTGCTCGAAGTCCAAAAAAACTTCTGACATGACTCAAACTTTGACATCTGATCAAAGGGTTACGTCACTTATAAATCCTAAACATGGTTTTTACGTCTATTTAGACAGGGAATATTGAATACACATTGTAGGCCACCGTTTTGTGAAAGTATAGCCTTAAATTTTCTTTCTAGCTCCTTATATGCATAAATGAATAAATATACTTTCTATTATACTGCAACTACACCGTGTGGAGCTTTTATATCTTGTTTCACTATGTACTTTGTAGATTTCCAAGCACCATCCAAGCGTGGCATTATCTGCTTTTCTAGTTTTTGACTGAATGCATGCACTTAATATGTGTTGTTAAAACAAGGAAATTAACATGTATACTCAGCGCAAACAGTGATTTTCGGGTGACAGAGAAATAACAATATGTGCGTGGGCGGCAGAGCTCAAGAACAAGACTTCACAAACATCTATGAAACCATACTTAACACTTCGATTTCTTGAGAAGCAAACATTTATGAAAAGACTGCCCTCTACAGAGTATTTGTGGTATTACATATAGACATTTCAATATGGTCATACATGTCACCATTGGCTTATTTCTCTTCATTTTATGTTGAGTTGTATTGATACCAAATTATGACAATTTATCAAGTTACCTTGTTTAATATGTAACTGACATCTGGCTACTAACGGAATAGATTTGTGACTAGTGTAATAACAAACATTCGAGAGAATTTGAGAGATGGTGATACCATACATGTGGCTTCAAGGGGTATGTTTTATAAGAAAGACAAACACATATTCAATGCTCTGAGAGTCTTTTACCATGGCAGTATTATGCATCACTATTTCTAAACCAAGACCAGTAATAAAAGCTAAACAGCAAAACTGTAATGAAAAGAGTTCTGCCTCTTCTGTGTTTTGGACACAGACTGTGGAGACCTGTGTGTCTTAAGCAGTGCCTTTAAACTCCCCTTCCCACCAATCCCGTACAGAATACACAGGTGGGTTGAACAGGTCGGTCACAGTTTATTAATTACCTAAGCAGAGAAGGGCAATTACATTTCGTAATGGGCGGCTCATGGCTGAGATCCTGTCCGCGATCGACAGGCGATTTGGCCAACGAGCGGTCACAAACCTTTGCCCTCCTCTACTTCTTCCGCTGTGACTTATTATCGATAACAAAGATTAGTTACATATACATATTTTTTTTTTTAATAACACATAATAAGCATATATACATATCTCCGTCGCAGTTAGTATGGCAATTTACACCCCATCGAAATATGTAAGGGAGGGAGGGTGGGACAAAAGCTTCCAAATGAAAGCTGGAGAGAAAAGGAAGTTCTGACCTGGGCACCTGGATTTAACCCCTGTAGGTGTTGCCGTAGTTACCTTCCCTTTAAGGACCATTGGACAGCAGGGCATCCCAATTAGAACATCACCGAGGGGGGTGAATTGGGCACTGACTGTATTTTATTAGCTTTTGTCTTAGGGGCTCCACAGTCAGAGGCTCATTCCTTATGCAGTACTGTGCCTGCCAGACTGTGGAGACCTGTGTCATAAGCAGTGCTTTCAACCACCCCCCTTCTCACCAATCCCATACAGAATACACAGCCAGACCTAGATGGGTTGAACAGGTCGGTCACAGTTTATTAATTACCTAAGTAGAGAAGGGCAATGACATTTTGTAACGGGCGGCTCATGGCTGAGATCCTGTCTATCCTGTCTGCGATCGACAGGCGATTTGGCAAACGAGCGGTGCAGTACTGTGCCTGCCATTTCTGATGCAAGATACATACCCAAATACTGTCATGGGAAAATAGCCTAAGGCTACGTTCACACTTATTTTTTTTCACAAGTTTTTGTAGTCATTAACTATAATATGCAATAAGGTCAATTACCCAAACCACAGAACTGAATAATCACAATAGGAATGACAGATGACAGAATTCTGACAAGTACACCAATTTCTGCATTATTTTCCAACTAACATCACATCTTAGGACTTGAATGACGCCTCTACTGTTATGCTAAATATGCTAAATCTTGTGGTGCTGGAGAGAGGTCACTTATCCATACGGACATTGGCACTAGGCAGATAATAGTGTGAAAGACTGATGTACTATCTGGGAATTGGCTTGTCCTTGGTGCTTTTGGAACTTCACTTATATGAAGATGAAAAGTTGATTTTCTCAGTGGTGTAAAATCCATGTGCAGCCAGGTTTGTATAAGTGAGCTTATGATTGCCTACTCTATCCAGCATTAGGCCATAAAAGAAAGCAACCGACCGACACAGCGGTTCAGCTCCGGGATAATGAGGCAAACCAAATCCAGGGACACGGGTGCCAAGATCAAGTGAGGATAGCAGCAAATGTCCAAATCCAACATGAAAAAGAAGAATCTGGCACTCACCATGCCATAACAATTGTCCTTTATTGTGGAATCATGTGAAAACAAAGCAAGCAGGCATATCAGTGAAAAAGTGCTGGACGACGGCTGTTTCTCGCTATACTGCGCTTCAACAGAATATTAGGAACATCACTTAAAGCACCATTTCAACGCTTTAGCCTTTTTTTGAGAGCTGGAGTGGCGATTTAAATATAAGTCCCCTGCCCCCAGTCATATATTCGCCCTCCCACATCTTCAATGTTTTTCGGCACCGCTCCGGTCGGAAGTCAGAAGCTACATCACAAACTCTCAATGCAAGTCTAAGAAAGCCAGAATGAGGCCAGGACAAGGCTTTCATAGACTTGTATTGAAAACTGACCATGAAACACTCGAGCTGCTGGCAAGTCACCTTTTGACGGACACTGATGGGAAAACAATGAAGGTAGCAGAAGGTGAGTATGTGACACAGGCAGAGGAATCACAATTAAAGCACCACTCCACCAATGCAATAAAAACAACTCTGGAATGGTGCTTTAAGTATGCTTCTGTGCTAAAAAAAAAATCTTCTCAGGCCTAATGGGCCTTTGTAATTACTGGCAACAGGTAATTCTAAGAATTTTAATTCCCTCAGCGAGAAAGTCTATATAAAAATACACATCCTTACAAAGACACAATGACTTCAATTTTTCGGGAAAATTTTGCAACATTAACAAAATAAAATTATTCCGTTTGGGCTATGAACATTATCAATTAGACTATGTGCAGTCTTATACCGTACATCTTTCTAGTGAAAATGAAACTACTACATTTTGTATTGCAGACTAAAAAAAGGCCATGTGATTCCGCATAGAGGAAACCAATCTCATTTCTTGCACAGACTTTAGTGAGGTCATAGCCTTCATACAAGAGCATTTTATAGTAAAAAAACAATATAGCTGGACTCATGAAAAGCAGGAAAAAGTCAATGATGACAGTCAAAGCAAAAAGGAAGTTGTTTGCCTGAAGTGAAATAATTTACATTTATAGTTTTTTTAAAGGTTTTTGACAAGAACCATGAAATGGTTTTAACAGAGTACTGGAGGATTACCAGAAGTATCAAACAGAGTAAAAATCAATGAGTATCACAGATATTTCTTCTGAATGTTATTTCCATGGATTTCTTTAAACTTTATTCCCACTAAGGAACATTGTTTTATGTAATGCTGGATAAACATTAGATTATTCCTGCTTCTAAAAATAAGAGACCGGAATGTACCACTAAATGTTTGGGCTTCAGACAGTAATTTTATTAGCCAGTGAGGGTTTTTATTTTGATTTATGAATAATAGCATATACTAAAGCAGCGCTTCTAAAAATGTGGGGATGATTGGCTTCTGACCGAGCATTGGAATACCACCAAGCTAGAAATCCAGTAATGTTGCAGTTCCAATTGGTCTGCCCCTTTAGACATATAGGTAAAGAAAGGAACAGGTAACATAAGAAAAAATTAAAAAACTTACATATGAAAGGTAGACTCACCAAACCCTGACTTGATGCCCTAGCAGGATGCAGCAGACCTCCATTGATAAAGGCTTAGGGCAGCACAGGTGCAACCCACTGATGAAGACAGCCAGTAACCAAAAGAAAAAGAGGAGCTGGCTGCCTAATGGGAAAAATGCACACAGATAAGGCTTGCATAGGACATCAGTCACACAGTGTGGTGACGAAGGCAAAGGGCCGAAACACGTGTTGGGGAGGGCGACTGTCCAGACCAGGTGCAGTGTAGCTTGTAAGTTATACCTTATACTTACCATACTCTTTGATGTCTAACACTGTTTTCAGAAATTTTCCTGGTCCATGACAAACTATGCATATACTGACACCTATTGCTGCTATTGGGTATTATTCCCATTATTCATGTGGTATATCTATGTAGTGACACATATGGTGTTCACTATTTTTACACTAATATTGCACTATAATACCTATATATTTTTTTGCACTTTATATACGTTTTATTTGTATAATTATGATGCACACCTATAGGGAATTTATATACAATTTTTACTAATTTGTATGCACCTTACTTATGAATATATATTACTATTTTGGTTTTTAATTTTTTTTTTTGACTGTTGAGATATATATATATTTGTTAGCACCATTTACTGCAATAATATGCCCTTATGAAATGGATAGTACTGCCCTCTTATGTATATTTTTATGTTATTAAACACTGATGCTTTGCTACTTTTAAAATACCTCAAGTAGTTTATTTATAAAATAATAAAGTATATATATTTTTACATTCAGGACTTATGGTCAATGTGTTCTTTTGTGTTGTGCTGTGTTCAATGATTTGACTGTCCTAACCATTATAATTATATAGTCTGTGGGGTTATCAGCTGTAGATACCACTGGGTCTGCATATATCACTGTCTGATTGCTGCTGGTTTTCCCCTGTTTTCCTTTATGTGTGGTATTCTCTAATTCATTGCTGCCACTAGGAGGACACTAAGTGAAAAACAGAAAAGTTAACTCCTCCTCTGCAGTATACACCCGCCGACTTGCTGAGATTGAACCAGTTCGGTAACAATGCAGTAGGAGCTTTAAACAAAAAACCATAACAATAACGTTGAATTATGTCAAAACTAAAAACAAAACAATAAGCCAATAAGCTATCAGGGTGGGTGCTGTGTCCCCCAATGATTGGCTCGGAGAAAAGGATTTTACGGTGAGTACACAAAAATCCCTATTTCTCCTACGCCTCATTGGGGGACACAGGACCATGGGACGTCCTAAAGCAGTCCTTGGGTGGGGAGCAACACAACTGCTAATACCCCATGTACCAATGGATAACAGATGTGGTACTGTCGGTTGCAGAATGCGCCTGCTAAGAGCTGCATCTGCTGAGACCTGAAAATGTATGTGATAGAATTTTGTAAAAGTATTCAAGCTGGACTCAGTCGCAGCTTTGCAGGCCTTATTCTGCTAACGCCGGTGTTGAATGGCCGAAAAGGCGTCCACTGACAGATTAGAATACTCCTTAATCCCTACTGGGACAGGTGTGCCCCTAACACAGTAGGGGTCCTGAATAGCCGAGCGAATCCACTCGGCTAGCATGGTGTTTGAAGCGGCTAACTCCTTCCTATGCCCCTCTGGAAGCAAGAACAGGACTTCTGACTTGCGCAAGGACTATGTCCGCGAGATGTACCGTCTAATAGCCCTAACCACATCCAGAGTGTGTAGAGTTCTCTCGATACGATAGATTGGTGCCGGACAGAATAAAGGCAAAATGATGTCCTCATGAAGATGAAAAGAAGAAACAACTTTTGGCAGAAAAGATGGTGACGTCCACAAAATTGCCTTGTCTTGCCGAAAAATCAGGAACGGAAGTTGGCAGGATAAAGCTGACTGACATAATTACCCCTAGGAGAAAACCACTTTCCAAAGAAGAAAAGTTAGTGGCACGTCCTGCAGTGGTTCAAAAGGGAGTTCCCATAGAACTCCGAGGACCAAGTTAAGATCGCATAATTACAACAGTATTTTATAGGGAGGTGCCACGTGGGAAACTACCTGAATGAACGACTTCACCTGTAACCTGGTGGTAATCTTGCGTTGGGATAAAACTGACAAGGCTGAAAATTGTCCTTGAGCGGACCAAGTGCGAGACCCGACTCTAATTCAGATTGCAGGAATTCCAAAATGGAAGGAATGTAGAACACCAGAGGAGATCATCTATGGCCTTGCTTCATGAGAAGGTTTTCCAGGGGCAATAAGAAATGCGCATGGACACGGCTTGCCTAGCACTAATCATGGTGGTGATTACAGAATGAGAGGATCCAGCTTGGGCTAAAACCCAGGATTCAACGGCCCCACCATCAAAGACAGGGCCTCAGAATTCTGCGTGCCATACCCGGCGCAGCCAGTCCGGCAAGACTAGGGACAATGGTACCCTCCTTTTTTTCAGTGTTCTAGATGACCTTTGGGAGTAAAAGAAGGGGAAATATGTATGTGAGCCGAAACCATGGTAGAACCAGAAAGGCTGCTCCGATGGCGCATGGATCTTGTGATCGGGCAATACACAGGGGAACCCTGTTGTTTAGCCCTGAGGCCATGGAATCCCCAACCGGATTCCCCAGCGATGACAAATCTGCTGAAATACTCCCGGATGAAGAAACCATTCTCCCAGGCAAGGTTCTGGAGACTGAGAACAGTCCGCCGCCCAATTCACCACGCCCAGGATGTAAGTCGCCAAGATGACTGAATGGCTGCTCTTGGCCCAACGGAGAATTTGACTCACTTCGTGCCTGGCTGACTAGCTGCGGGTACACCCCTGACGGATGATATCCTGATGGGATGACCTGCGAAGGGATGATGAAAACTGAGTAGGCCAGCCTGTTCGCCTATATCTGTAAGCTGTTGATGGAGAGACGCAACACTTGAATGGACCAACGACCCTGTACCGCGTGGCGGCGAAAAAAACTGCACCCCAGCCTAGAAGATTTGTGTCGATGGTCGACTAACCAACATACTGGGAGCGAGAACTTTTCTTGGTTTAAAAAAGGACTTCAGCATCCACCACCTGAGGGTCTGTTTGACCCACAGAGACAGACGGAACCGACGGTCGAGAACGGGATCCTGTCCCAAGCCAACAGCGCATGTTGCAAAAAAAGACGGAAATGGAACTGTGCGAACGGAAACGCTTCCATCGCCGCTATCAGTTTTCCGCGAATCTCCATGAAGAACCATATGGAGTGAGGAATTGAATGGGAAATAATCCGTGCCCCCTGTTGTAAGGCAAAAGCCCTCTCTGGAGGGAGAATGACTAATCCGCGGGAAGTGTCCTGGATCATTTTCAAGAAAAACATCTGCTGAGCCGGTACTGGAGAAGACTGTTCAAGTCTATTTTTCCCCAGCCCAGGCGAGGTGTATCCACTGTGATAGTCACGGACCCCTCGCAGCTTGGAAGGGAAGAGCCCTTGATCAATGGGCCGTCCAGATGCGAAAGTACCACCACCCCCCTAGCGTGCAGAATGGCTATGACAGCAGCCATGGCCTTGGTGAAGACTCCGGTGGAGAGGCCGAAGGGCAAGACAATGAACTGGAAATGTTCCCCCGAGAACTGCGAAGCATAGGAAACAGTTGATGGGGAGGAAAGATCAGGATGTGAAGATAAACATCCTTGAAGCTGATGGATGCCAGAAAAAATGAAAAACTCCCGTTTCCATAGAGGCGTGCTCTTTCCATCTTTAGCCGCGACGTGGGTAGCTAAGGCTATGCTTGCTAGTCAGATAGCTCAGGCCAGGGACTTTGTAGTTAACGCTTCTTTAGTGGCGGCCAATTGCGCTGCCCAGGCAGTTGCAGATGCAATCTCCATCAGAAGGGCCTTATGGCTCCGAGATTTGCGAGCAGATTCCGCTTCCAAGAGATCGTTAACCTTTCTGTCCTACCAGACTGATCGCTTATTTGGAGAGAAACTGGACCAGCTCATATCTTATTCTACCAGAGGGAACGGTAAATCCCTTTCTCAATAAAGGCCTCAAAGCCGTTTTGGAATCAACAATTCCAGTCGCTCCTCTACAACCTTCTCGTCTGAATCAAGACGATCCCCGCGTGGAAACAGAGGTTTCCAGGTCTCATACAGCCCTAACTGCACCTGGAAATCAGGCCAGGGACGTCTGGGACTAAGGGTGCCAGATCCCTTAAACCCTCTACACATTGACTCTAGCGGCATCCAGCGGGCACCGACAAATTAGGTGGACGTTTACTTTCGTTTGTCATGCCTACTCTCGGTCGTCCATGTCGAGTGGGTTGGACAGCTGCAGTCCTCCAGATACAAACTAGAGCCTTCATCCTCTTCCCCATAGCGGTCCGTGCTGGACCTAATGCTGTTAAACACGTTTTTGGCTAGGTACAGCGCTAATGGTGTTAGACACGTTTTGTTTAGATACGGCGCTTCAGAATGGAATCTCTCCGCCCTCTCCTGAAGCCTCAAAGACTGAGCGAGCAAGGTAGCCAATTTGACGGTCAGTGGGATTTTTGACTGAGGAACAAGGATAGGAGTGCTTTGGATGCAAGACACAATTTAGGAGGATCTACTGAAGGGGATCTGGAGTAAAAGGGGAATTTCGACTTTATAGGCCTTTGACCTGTGAACCGTTTATCTGGCCGATCCCTGTGTTTCCGGACAATGTCCTTTAAACTCAGGATGATTGGCAAATATTTTGGGAATATGTTTAGTCTTTTTAAAAGACACTACGGGTCTTGTTGACCGACTCAATAAGGGAATCAAGCGTCTCATGATAAGTTGCGGAATCCTGGATTAAAGATGCATCAGACTCGTATTTGGAGTCATGTCTAATGTGAACCTCAGGAGAGGGGGAGCGAGAAATGGAACTCGCAGACGCTGAAGCACAAGCATGATCAGGGGACGCATCCGGGTTCCTTTTTCTAGAGACCTGGGCCCACTTTGACTGAGTACAACCCCTGCTGGTGGTCGGTTCCCGACTGTCGCCAGAGTCCTCCGCCTGACTTAAAGAAGGCCCCCAGAGAGTGTCTATTGCTTTTGACCAGGGAAGCCACAGACCGTGACAGGGAAGCAGCCCACTGAGGGAGACTAGACTCAGGCTGGTTTCACACTTGCGTTTTTTTGCGCTGTGTTTTAGCGCAAAAAACGCATGCTTTTTTTCCCATATCTTTTACATGGGTGCGCATACACATGCGTTTGTACGCGTTTGCGCATGCGGTCCTTTGCAGTGTGCGCTCAGGCGCACAAAATGCATCCTGTTGCATTTTTTGTGCGTCCGACTTGCCCCCAAAAACGCATGCGCACGCAATGCGTTTTTTTACAGCAAAACACCCATTAAACTCTATGGGTGCGCATATGTGTGCATTGTAATGCACACGTATGCGCAAAAAAAGCATGCTTTTTTTAAAAAAATGCACCAAAACCCGCAAAAAACGCACACAAACGCATGATGTGATTTTTTTCATGCGTTTGTGTGCGCAAAAAACGCACAGCAGAAAAACGCAAGTGTGAAAGTAGCCTCAGTGTGGTCGGTGGCGGCGGCTGGTGGTGTTTGGGTCAATCGCGGGTCACAATCTGCGCATAATGGAATATTTTGAGTACAGGGCAAGGCCGTATTGGAAGTGGCACATGAGGTGGAAAACACTTATTTGTTAGCTTCTTTGTA
Source organism: Dendrobates tinctorius (assembly GCF_039654945.1). NCBI lineage: Eukaryota > Metazoa > Chordata > Amphibia > Anura > Dendrobatidae > Dendrobates > Dendrobates tinctorius. The sequence continues at coordinate 35,240,960 of NW_027361675.1, forward strand.
CTCCTTATGCTCCTACAGACACTAAGCAAGAACTGGTTCAATCTCAGCCAGTGGGCGGGTGTATACTGCAGAGGAGGAGCTAACTTTTCTGTTTTTCAATTAGTGTCCTCCTAGTGGCAGCAGCATAACACCCCATGGTCCTGTGTCCCCCAATGAGGCGCAGGAAAAAAGTTAATTTATTTCAGTTCTTCAATACAAAAAGTGAAACTCCTATATTAGAGTCATTACAGAGTGATCTATTTCAATTGTTTATTTCTCTTAATGTTGATGATTATGGCTTACAGGCAATGAAAACCCAAAAGTCATTATCTTATTAAATTAGAATAATTAACAAAAAACACCTGCAAAGGCTTTGTAAGCGCTTAGTCTGTTTCAGTAGGCTCCACAATCATGGGGAAGACTGCTAACTTGACAGATGTCCAGAAGGCAGTCATTGACACACTCCACAAGGAGTGTAGGCCACAAATGGTCTTTGCTAAAGAAGGTGGCTGCTCACAGAGTGCTGTATCCAAGGATATCAATGGATTGTTCAAGTGGCAGAAAAAAGTGTGGTAAAAAAGGAGAACAAGCAACCGAGATAAACGCAGCCTTGAAAGAATTAAGACTGCTGCTGGCGTCACTACTTCAAGAGCTACCACACACATACGTATCCAAGACATGGGCTTCAAGTGTTGCATTCCTTGTGTCAAGCCACTAATAGACAACGCCAGAAGCGTCTTACTTGGGCCAAAGAGAAAAATAACTGGACTATTGCTCAGTGGTACAAGATGTTGTTTCCAGTTTAAAGTTAATTTTGTATTTCATTTGTAAATCAAGGTCCCTGAGTCTGGAGGAAGAATGGAGAAGCACACAATCCAAGCAGCTTGAGGTCTAGTGTGAAGCTTCAACAATCAGCGATGGTCTGGGGAGCCATATCATCTGCCTGTGTAGGTCCACTGTGCTTTATCAAGACCAAAGTCAGTGCAGCCATATACCAGGAAATTTTAGAGCACTTCTTGCTTCCGTCTGCCGATAAGCTTTTTGGAGATGGAAATTTCATTCTCCAGCAGGACTTGGCACCTGTCCACACTGCCAAAAGTACCAATATCTGGTTTATAAACAAAAGTATAATTGTGATTGATTGGCCAGCAAACTTGCCTAACCTTAACCTCATAGAGAATCTATGGGGTATTGTCAAGAGGAAGATGAGAGACACCAGACCCAACAATGCAGATGAGCTGAAGGTTGCTATCAAAGCAACCTGGGATTCCATAACACCTCAGCAGTGCCACTGGCTGATCGCCTCCATCCCACGCTGCATTGATTCAGTAATTGATGATAAAGGAACCCCGACCAAGTATTGAGTGGATTTAGTGAACTTACATTTCAGTAGTCCACCATTTCGGATTTTAAAATAATTTTTCAAGCTGGTATTATAAAGTATTCTAATTTACTGAGAAAATGATTTTTGAGTTTTCATTGGCTGTAGGCCATAATCATCATTAACAGAAATTAACACTTGAAATATATCACTCTGTTTGTAATGACTCTACATAATATGAATTTCACTTTTTGTATTGATGAACTGAAATAAATTAACTTTTTGATGATATTCTAATTTAATGAGAAGCACTTGTAGGTAAATCACAGAAATTTCCGCAGCGTGTGAATTCACATCAGTCTGATAGGCTGCAAATTTTCTTACACAGAAAAAATGTGATGTATAAGATTTCTTGAAATATTATCCACACTCAAGTCAATTGATGATGTGGATAATAATCACAGATGCAAAAGGTGAAGTCTGCAGCATATCTACATAGGAAAACACAACAAAATTTACTGTGAATTTTGTGGTTGTGGAATATTTGCTGCAGAAGCTCTGCAGCAAATATGTCCCAAGTGGATGAATGCTAAAAGTATGTTTGCATGTAGTTGCAGCATATTTTTCTGTAGCATATCTGCACCAAAATCTACATGTTACAGGTGAATTTTGTGGTGGATTTTTTTGCAGATCTGACCTTATGCATTCTACTATTAAGCGTTTTGTGCACTTGACTGACATGCTGCAGATTTAAAAAAAAATCTGCACTGCATGTAAATTTTAACAATAAGATAAGATTGGTCAACATTTCATGTTTTAGCTGACACTGTATTACGCTGCCGATCTTCCGCTAACAAATTAGTGAAATGAATAAGCAAGCAAATAGGCAGCATGTGAACATAGTCTAAAGGGCTTTTTTTTTTACATAAACACAGATTTTGATCAACACCAGCAAGTCATAAGAAACATACAGTAAAGTATTTGATATATGAAATAATAGTTCACTGTTAAAGGAGAAATAAGTTAAATATGACATCTCTTGCCAGTACCTTGGACACCACCAGTGGGCGTTTAATCCAACCCCCCACGATTTACCAAATTTTGCAATGGCCCCCTTTTGATGTATATTTTTTTCCATCAGAATAGTGGCATGTAAGCAACTCTCAATCTGTTCCATTGACAGAGCAGTTCTTGCCAACCAGTATTTAGATATGGACTTTCTCATTTGATACAGTATTTTAGCTATAGCTAGTTGTAGTGGGGATGAACTTCCAATGCCTCCCACATAGCCCAACACACACATTTTAGGGCTGAGACATATTCGAATTTTAGGTACCTGAAAAATCAATCTTATTCACCTTCTCCCACAGCCCAACCAAGTCAGAGCAGGACTAAAACATATGGACCAAGTCTACACCATCCCCTACAACATGGGCAACAATCATCCACTCTGAGGCCCAACCTATATAGCACTTTTGAGGTTCTATATACTGTGCATGAGAAATACTTGGGATCTTCTTTGAGCTTTATCAATACTTTCCCTAGTGACTCTAAAATATCATCCCATTCCTCTGAAGTAATTTGTCCGGTATCTCAATCCCAAACTCGATTTAACTACAGCCATAGGGTCTCCCAGGATTTTAAGTAACAATGAAGTATACATAAAAAATATAAGGCCTTTAATATTTTGAACATTTACCACACAGTTCAATACCCCATTCAACGAGATGGATAGATCGAAGATAGACTCCTGACCTCTAACTGTGCGCTGCAATTTTAGATACTTGAAGTAATCAGAGTTACACAAATTAAAAGTCTGTTTTAAATGCTCAAATGTGCAAAAATAATCCTCCTTATATAATTGATGTACCATAAGTATCTCAATCACCTCCTTTTCAATTTCCCAAAACCTACCAAAGGTTGCAGTTCCCTCAAAACAGAGGTTATTCTAGATAGGGATATACTTGGAATACTCTCCCATTCCCAACCATATCTAACATTCCCGCCAGATGTTATAGACAAAAATTAAAGTTGGAAAGCATCCAGGCTTGAACTTAAGCCTGCATGACTCTAGTAGTCCCACTTAATTACCTACCCCACAAATACATTTTAGAACTGGGGTGCCTGCCCCCTGTACCACCTCCAAGCCCATTCTCTAAAATGTTGAAATTGAAAAGATAGAAAATAACCCAAAGTGGGTGGAAAGGTCAAACACCTCATATTTTTGAGCAGCTGAAGCTTCTCCAACTTTATCAGACCTTTTCCAAATGAAGTCCCTGAAAATGTTATGCATCTTCCTAAGACAATATTTGGGAATCCAGTTGGAAGAATTTTGCAGTACATAAACATTAAATAATGCTAGGCATGAGGCACATTTTGATAAGATTTGTCCTTCCCAAGGCTCAGAGCGATAATTTTCCCCATTCTTTAACTTTATTTCTGGACCTAGTTACTAAATGACTCAAGTTTAATAGGCTTTACAGTGATGCGAAATAGTATTTGCCCACTTCCTGATTTCCTACTCTTTTGCATGTTTGTCACACTTAAATGTTTCAGATCACCAAACAAATTTAAATATTAGACAAAGATAACACAAGTAAAAACAAAATGCACTTTTTAAATAAAGATCTTTATTATTAAGGGAAAAAGAAATCCAAACCTACAAGTTATCCCCCCTTAAAACATAAATTAACTGGAGTTTATCACATCTTTGGAAATGTGAGTTCAAATTCCTTAGCCACACCCAGACCTGATTACTGCCACACCTGTTCTCAATCAAGAAATCACTTAAAAAGGACATGCCTGGCAAAGTGAAGAAGACCAAAAGATGCTCAAAAGCTACACATCATGCCACAATGCAAAGAACTTCTGGAACAAATGAGATCTATTAGTCTGGAAAAGGTTATAAAGCCATTTCAAAAGCTTTGGGACTCCAGCAAACCACAGTGATTGTCATTATCCACATAAGGTGAAAACGTGGAACAGTGGTGAACCTTCACAGGACTGGCAGGTCTACCAAAAGTTCCCCAAGAGCGCAGCAACAACTCATCCAAGAGATAACAAAAAACCTCCACGATAGGCAGCATCAGTTCGGACAAAGTATATGAAATTATAAGAGTACTATTTGTTGTTATAAGGACTGCTGCAGATTTCTGAATTTATAATAAGGCGATCCTTCCACCTTAACATTATCTGTATGTCATTATGTCCACACCACACAGGTATTGGTGTTTTAAATGAATATTTTTAAAACTTTGTGCATTTAAAGGGTTATATGTTCACACTAAAAAATGTCCTCTACCTCTGAAAATTTGGGTTTAAGTTAGTTCTCTATCTTTTCCATCCATGTTCAGAACAAGTATTATCGCCTCATATAACGACTTTGGTGACACCTCTGGTAAAAATGCAATGTCAATCATTTCCAGATAGATTGGTAGCAATTCTTTCACAAAATGTTTATAGATTTCTATCTGAAGGCCATTCGAACCAGTGGCCCTTTCAGTAGCCTTTTTCCAACAGCTTGTCAAACCTCTTCAAAGGAAATTGGCTGATCTAAAAAATATGCACCATAGAAGGAAGTCAGAAAACCGATACAGCTGCTCAGCTCTGGGATGAGGCTGAATTCACCCCAGGGAATACGGGTGCCAAATTCCCAAAAAGTTCAAAAGAAGAGTCCAAAATATCCATGCGAAGAAAGCAAATAGCCTTTCACTGTCCCATACAAAATGATCCTTTATTGTGGAAACATGCAAACCACAGCAGGCAGATAAAACAGTGGAACTCTGTAGAAGCGCAATGTAGTGCAAAATGATCGTCGTCTTACACGTGTTCCACAGTTTTATATGCCTGCTGTGGTTTGGATGTTTTCACAATAAAGTATAATTTTGTATGGGAAGGTGAGTTCCTATTTGATTTCTTCACATGGATATTTTGATCTAAAAAATATCTATCTTTATCACCTAGACAAGAGAGAGTTATCCCCGAGAGGTAATACGTCAAATCATCTTGCAAGTAATTGACCATAGACAGATAGACAGATATAGTTTAGAATAGGAGCTATGCAAGACCTTTAGTATTTCTGGTGTCCTGAAGGCCATATTGTTCTCTACATCCCTCAATTGATATTTGAAAGCACTTTCTTTTTGAGCCTCAGCCATCTTTGCAAGTAATGACCCGTGGTATTTCCCCTCCTCATAGAATTGCTGTTTTAAAAACATATATTTAATATCGGCCTGTTCTAGTTGGAATTACCGAAACTGCTTTTGCGATTCCTTCCACTGTGATAGATTTTCAAGGCTATTATTTTGAATAAACAGCAAGTCAGAATCCAGTAAACTGTTTTCCAGGTCTAACTCCTTTTTTTGAGTTATCGTTAACAAGCTTTATTTCTCTTAACGCCTCTCAAGAAGGCCTTCATTGCATCCCATACCACAATAATTTGTGCTGAGCCCAAATTAGTGGAAAAGAATTCTGATAGTTGCCCCCCTGACATTGTTAAGCCAAAATGCATTAAGCCTCCACCCCTAAGAAAACCTAGAGTTAAATGCTATTTGATAAAAAAAACAACTTTTAACGCTTCTATTTGTTTTAACGAATTCTTATTTTGCAGCATTTTTTGCACAACTATATAAAACTTTTGCTTAGTACTGCAAATTTATGGGCTAAGCAGAACAACAAGAACTTAACAGTGTAAAATGCCCCCCAAAATGTGTATGATTGCTACAAGTAAAACTTGGATGAAGGATATATTTCTATTCCAAGAAAAGTAAATGTAAATACAACATCAAAAGCTAAACCTGTGAATGTTTTACTATTTTTAAGGCCCTAAGCCAGAACTTTACGGAAAAGCCAACCAGTGGATTCAATCTTTTTTCATCAACTCAATTAAAGATGCAATGTGTATGGAAGATGGAAAGAGCAGCAAAAACAAAATCAATAAAGTTAGTAATTAAATTTTAACAAGCTTGACATTAGGTACTCTATCAATGGTTTGGAATTTTAAGGAGTGAAAGTGAAAAATGAAAACTTCTTTGCTTTCATGACACATTACGTCTATACTATACGAGAATATTGATAGATAATTATTTTCGTATTATGTAACATCTGTTTACTGGATATTATCTAGTGTTAATATTAATAGATAAATTCTATTTCATGAATATGTTTTGCTTTTATATTTGCCAAAAGCCTTCTAGTGCAATGTTTCTATGACAGCTTCTGGTGTTGGCCACACTTTCCCCTCTCCACAATTAAGTTATGAAGACTTATGAACACTTCAAAAGATTCTTATCTATATACAGTGGGGAAAAAAAGTATTTAGTCAGTCAGCAATAGTGCAAGTTCCACCACTTAAAAAGATGAGAGGCGTCTGTAATTTACATCATAGGTAGACCTCAACTATGGGAGACAAACTGAGAAAAAAAAAATCCAGAAAATCACATTGTCTGTTTTTTTTCATTTTATTTGCATATTATGGTGGAAAATAAGTATTTGGTCAGAAACAAAATTTCATCTCAATACTTTGTGATATATCCTTTGTTGGCAATGACAGAGGTCAAACGTTTTCTGTAAGTCTTCACAAGGTTGCCACACACTGTTGTTGGTATGTTGGCCCATTCCTCCATGCAGATCTCCTCTAGAGCAGTGATGTTTTTGGCTTTTCGCTTGGCAACACGGACTTTCAACTCCCTCCAAAGGTTTTCTATAGGGTTGAGATTTGGAGACTGGCTAGGCCACTCCAGGACCTTGAAATGCTTCTTACGAAGCCACTCCTTCGTTGCCCTGGCGGTGTGCTTTGGATCATTGTCATGTTGAAAGACCCAGTCACGTTTCATCTTCAATGCCCTTGCTGATGGAAGGAGGTTTGCACTCAAAATCTCACGATACATGGCCCCATTCATTCTTTCATGTACCCGGATCAGTCGTCCTGGCCCCTTTGCAGGGAAACAGCCCCAAAGCATGATGTTTCCACCACCATGCTTTACAGTAGGTATGGTGTTTGATGGATGCAACTCAGTATTCTTTTTCCTCCAAACACGACAAGTTGTGTTTCTACCAAACAGTTCCAGTTTGGTTTCATCAGACCATAGGACATTCTCCCAAAACTCCTCTGGATCATCCAAATGCTCTCTAGCAAACTTCAGACGGGCCCGGACATGTACAGGCTTAAGCAGTGGGACATGTCTGGCACTGCAGGATCTGAGTCCATGGTGGCGTAGTGTGTTACTTATGGTAGGCCTTGTTACATTGGTCCCAGCTCTCTGCAGTTCATTCACTAGGTCCCCCCGCGTGGTTCTGGGATTATTGCTCACCGTTCTTGTGATCATTCTGACCCCACGGGGTGGGATTTTGCGTGGAGCACCAGATCGAGGGAGATTATCAGTGGTCTTGTATGTCTTCCATTTTCTAATTATTGCTCCCACAGTTGATTTCTTCACTCCAAGCTGGTTGGCTATTGCAGATTCAGTCTTCCCAACCTGGTGCAGGGCTACAATTTTGTTTCTGGTGTCCTTTGACAGCTCTTTGGTCTTCACCATAGTGGAGTTTGGAGTCAGACTGTTTGAGGGTGTGCACAGGTGTCTTTTTATACTGATAACAAGTTTAAACAGGTGCCATTACTACAGGTAATGAGTGGAGGAAAGAGGAGACTCTTAAAGAAGAAGTTACAGGTCTGTGAGAGCCAGAATCTTGATTGCTTGTTTCTGACCAAATACTTATTTTCCACCATAATATGCAAATAAAATGAAAAAAAAACAGACAATGTGATTTTCTGGATTTTTTTTTCTCAGTTTGTCTCCCATAGTTGAGGTCTACCTATGATGTAAATTACAGACGCCTCTCATCTTTTTAAGTGGTGGAACTTGCACTATTGCTGACTGACTAAATACTTTTTTTCCCCACTGTATATATATATATATATATATATATATGCCTTATCATGTCTGCCTGTAACAGGAATCTCGCTGCGCCGATTGGTCGCGGCCGCCAGGCCGCAACCAATCAGCAACAGGCGCACTGCGCAGGTGCAGTCTGCAATTAACAGGACACACGCCACCGCTACCGTGCCGTCGGGAGATCAGCGGCGCTAGCCTGTAAAATTGCATAACGAAGAACAGGGACTTAACAATTACAAACTCTCTATATGGAGTATATGCATAAAACTAAGCTTGAAAAAATTGCATCTGTATATAAGTAAAGGTAAGCAAATGATTAGCTTTATTGTAGCTTTTTGAGTTAAATACATATATATCTATATAAAATATATGTGCATTTCTGTGTTTGTCTGTTAGAGCCATAAAAAAACTGCTTTTGATTAAACATTTCTGAAATAACTCAGTATACACTTTCAATAAAATAATGAATTTGATAATAAAAAAGGCTCTAATGTCATTCAATGCCAATTAAAAAGTACATTTGACCTCTTTGAAGCTAGCAATCAAATTTTCTTAAAAAATAACTAACAAGTGAAGATGAACAAGTGTGATAATAAATCACAGAGTAAAAGTGAGGCAGATAGAAAACTGAATAGGGTGCTATTTTAGGCTATGTACCCACATATGCAGAAAATTCCTGACAAAAAAACAGACTCCTTCCCAGAAAACGAGCGTTTTTTCCCAAGCAATTTTTGTTCGATTTTCATGCGTTTTTTTCGGAGCGTCCCCAGTCTCATAGAATATAGTTAGAAATGCCCATTTTTCCGCGAAATTAATGAGCATGCTGCGTTTTTTACCGCAATGCATTTTTTCACGGAAAAAAACGCATCAATATGCACAAAAAGTGCGGAATTAATTCAAATGAATGGGATGCTTCTTGTAAGCATTTTTTAAGCGTTTTTGCCGGTAAAAACGCTTAAAAAACACGCTTAGGTGTGCACACCCCCTTGTAGTGGCATTTGTGAACAAAAATTTGGGGTCAGCTTATTCTGAGCATTTACTTAATACTTTGTTGCGCCACATTTTGCCTAACCCTTTATATAACATTTAATATGAATGTTCTACATGATCAGAGCCTGAGATCTGACTTGATTTTTCACATTAATGGAAAAACAAAGAATGTTTTTAGGAAGAGTATTATGACAATCTGGACTGTAGTAAAGTGCCAGCTTTTTCCTTTTGACCGTCTTATCAACAATATCAAAAAGTTCATGTGTCAAAGCTATTTTTGTAACGTTTTCAGCAGCTGGATGTCTAAGAAGCAATGGGTGTGAAAGGAAGAGTACGGAAATGCAATACAATGATTCTACAAACATATAAGCAGAAGAAAGGTCAGTATTCTAGCTTTGAAATTGCCAATAACACGCTCTGGGCATGGTGCTGAATGACAAACATGCCCCCCTGGGTGGATTTCAAGATAACATAACTCAAACAAAGTGATTTTTTGCCATCAAGGAGCAAAGGAAATGCCTCCTTACTAAGAAAGGGCTAACAGTTTCCTGTATTTTTCTCTGAGCTTCTTCAAGAATGAAACACATCCTTACTGTAGTATGAGACCACCCTGATCATTAAAGAGTTCACATTGCATAGATAAACAAGAATGAGGGTACCACGAACGTACTGTAAATATGAATGTAAGTAGACATAAATAACACAAGGGGCACATGCAGGTGCCAGCCAAGAAAATAAACATTTTAGGGTGTATTCTCACTAAATATAGACCCGATAAGCTTAAAATAGCCTTGAGTGGCATTACATCAATTAGGTTCCTTCAAAGAAAGAAGGCATCAAAGAAATTGATTTGTTGTGCTTGTAATTGTCATCATTTATTTTACATATTTAACATAAAAAGGAAACTCTTAATCTAATGGATCTTTGAAATGCAACAACTTAATCTTCCACACGTCTCACTTAGCAAATTTTTGCAATATTCTCTTCCTAGGTATTTCCAACAAAATTTAAAAAATTGCTGGATGTTAATAAATAAGAAGTCACCACAAAGGTCGTAAGTAATTGTTTTATGGTAACGGACATCTTTGGCAACAGCTCTACCTTTTAACTCAATGATATTATTATATGGGTGTAACACCATTGCCTGCATCCCTGCATGGCTACCTATCCCCCACCATGCAGGGACACTGACGGACTCACCACCCCAGGCATTGCAGTGAGCTCTTTGTCCTCTGCTTTCTGTATTCTATAAGTTCTGTGTCCTCTGCTAGCTGTACATGTTTCCTGGCTGCATGGTTAGGGAACACCAGTGGGAACTTCCTGATTCTTAAAAACACAGTGCATGTGCTCCTAATGTGTCCCCAACCTATTGCTGAGAAAAACTTGGTACTTAAAGCACCTCCACGTGTTGGAAGGTGCCCGAGCAACGTTCTCTTTCAACATGTGTGCAACTGCTTAGTTGCCAGGTCCTCCCTGTTTCTGCCAGCCTAGGGCCTGAATTCCTGGGCCCAAACCCTGAACCAGTACCTGTGTCTTTTTTTGTCTGAATTAGGATCAATTCCTTAACCTGTTTGTATTCAAGTCCAGATCTTTCCCAAAACCTGCTGTGTCAACCTGTTCCTATCCCTAAAACCTGCCATGTCTGAGCCTGTACCTATCCCTACGACCTGCAGCGTCTGAACCTGTTCCTAGCCCTAAAGCCTGCAGTGTCTGAACCTGTTTCTAAAGCCTGCAGTGTTGGAACCTGTTCCCATCACTAAAACCTGAAGTGTCTGAACCTGTCCCTATCTCTGAAACCTGCAGAGTCTGAACCTTCTCTTATCTCTAAAACCTGCAGTATATGAACCTGCAGAGTCTGAACGAATTTCTATCTCTAATCACTTGTCACTGTTTCTGGAATGCTAGTCGTCGAGTCAGTGTGCGCTGATGTCTCCGAAGAAAGGGAAGTGGTGATGATTTCTCCACACATCTCCAACGATTGCACCAATGAACAGTTTCCCAAGAACCTCCCTGCCTCTAAGATGATTTTTTCTAGATACAAGGCAGAAGATGGTCCCTGTAAGAGTGCCTTCAATTCCCAAGTGGCTGGTTATGACACAGTGCATGCACTCCTAATTTGTCCCCAGCCTATTGCTGAGAAGCAATTGGTACTTAAGGCACCTCTACCTGTTGGAAGGTGGCTTAGCAATATCCTCTTTCAGTGTGTGTGCAACTGATGAGTTGCCAGGTCCTTTCCTGTTTCTTCCACCCTGGGGTCTGAACACCTAGGCCTGAACTCTGAATCTGTACCTGTATCTGATCTTTCTGGATTCTTCCACCCTGGGAGCTGAATGCCCAGGCTCGAACTCTGAACCTGTACCTATGTCTGTCCTTGTCTGAATTAGGATCAATTCCTGAACCTGTTTGCATGCAAGTCTGGATCTTTCCCAAAACCTGCAGTGTCTCAACCTTCTCCTATCCCTAAAACCCGCAGTGTCTGAACCTGTTCTGATCTCTGTAACCTGCAGTGTCTGGACCGGTTTCTATCCCTAAAACCTGCTGTATCTGAACCTGTTCATATCTCTGAAACCTGCAGTGTCTGAATGTGTGCCTATCTCTAATCTGTGGTCGCTGTACAACATTAGTGTTTGGTGAGTACACTAGCTACTTCCTTGTAAGTAACCTGTGTGAACTTAGAATTAATCTTCAGCTCACCTGGTCCAGCCTGCCCAGTCCTCCTTTCCATGATCTCGCTGCACGGAATGAATCCATCCCCATCTGGGAGAAAATTCTTGGTGAAAAAAAAAACTTTTGTAGTTCCAGCACACGATATAGGAAAATTTAAAAAAGCCTTTATTTAGTCCATCATTAAAAATTACAATACCAAATGTAATAAAAGCATGTGTAGGCTTACGCGTTTCGGATCATATTTGACCGCACCCAGCGGGGAGGGGGGGGACTTTAAAAAAAAAATTTTTTTAAAGTTTTTTTTTTTTTTCGCTGGGTGCGGTGGTGTGCGCCTGTAATCCCATACCTTCCTGATGAATTTATATATGCATAAAAATTTGGTTAAAAAGTGACTAAACCATTAGATTATCACTAAGTGAGAATTCACATTGTAACATGTTTGTATAAGATGGATGCATCATAGGGTTAATCCAGTGAGGTACTATTGCTAGCCTTGAATTAGTGATGATGGTATTACAGCTGATTCTGGTGGGTGTTACCCAAGGCAGCCTTCTTTGGTTGCTTTTCCTTGATAAGTGCTACATTTATCCTGTATTTTATGCTATGATTAAGGGTCAAATATGATCCAAAACGCGTAAGCCTACACATGCTTTTATTACATTTGGTACCGTAATTTTTAATGATGGACTAAATAAAGGCTTTTTTTAATTTTCCTATATCGTGTGCTGGTACTACAAAAGTTTTTTTTTCACCTGTGTGAACTTGTACCAGTCTAACTTTTCCGTACCTATACTTGTATGCATCCTGTGTGAACCTGACTACGTCTACTCCTTGTGAACAAAGTCATGTCCTGCCTGTCCATCTCTGTGGTTCCCTGGCTATCCGCATCTGCGGTTCCTTGCCTGTCCACATCTGTGGTTTACTGCATCTGTGCTTGACTGCGTTGGCATTTACCTGATTGACCGCATCTGTGTCTCTTGTCCGTCCAGTCTAGACTAGGTCCTACCTGCTCCTGTATTCCAGTTGTATTTGCCAGTGATCCTGTCCTTCCTGAAACTGTTCTTGTCCCTTCAGTCTGAGGTGACACCTGCCTGACTGTATAGCAGTCGTGTACGCTAGCACCTTTATATCTCATTTAGGGTTCAGCTGCCGTGTGACAGTGGTTAGTCCTGGTGTAGCACCTTGTCACGCCTCCCCGGGCTTTCCTCGGATTGCGGCACCGTCACTTGCTGTGCATGTGGGGTTAGTCTTGGGGAGGCACTTAGTCAAGTCCCTCCAGGCTCTCCTCGGTCCACAGCACTGTGGGACCACAATCCACGCTCGGGCTAACCAGACTGGGTACGAGCGTAACAATGGGTACGTGTACAAGTATTTGAAGCAGAAACCAGAGTGAAAGCAGAAAAAACATTGTGCAAAATCCAAATGTTTTTGACACATTTTTGTGTGTCCTTTTTATTTACGCTTTTTTATATTCTTCTTTTGCCATTCATTGGAATGGGTGAAAAATGCTGCAAACACGTTAAAAGAATTCATGCTATAGTTTTACAAAAATGCTTTGAATCTGCACAGAAAAAATAAGCAGATTGTGCAGGAGATTTCAGAAATCTCATTTAAGTTTATTTGCAGCATTACCCTCCTAAAAAAAACAAAAAAGGGCAGCACGGTGGCTCAGTGGTTAGCCTGGGTTCGAATCCCACCAAGGACAACATCTGCAAGGAGTTTGTATGTTCTCCCCGTGTTTGCGTGGGTTTTCTCCGGGTACTCCGGTTTCCTCCCACATTCCAAAGACATACTGATAGGGAATTTAGATTGTGAGCCCCATCGGGGACAGTGATGATAATGTGTGCAAAACTGTAAAGCGCTGCGGAATATGTTAGCGCTATATAAAAAAAATAAAGATTAATATTATTATTATTATTATTATTATTATTATTATTAAAATCTAAATCAGTATGGTAAATTGGACCCTATGGCAGAATGGGGAGCCCATAATTTGTGGAATTTTTTAGGGTGATGCCATTGATGGTACGGTCATTGCTTATGAGGTCACAGGATTAATGAGCGAAATCCATTCAATTATGGTTGGGTATAAAGACGCCAGTCACTTCTCTACCATCTCTTTTTTTGCAAAACACAGAGATTGTGTCAGAAAGGTATGAATGTATCTTAACTCACATACTTCCAATTCAGTTTAATATATAATAATAAAAAAATAGGGCAGAGAGGAATCATGCCTGTCATTAGGTCATTTATAAATCTAATAATAATAATCATCTACTCCCAAAATCCCAGTACAAGATATACTTTAAGAATTCCTGATAGCCCACTTTGCCATCACGGCGGTATATAAAATGAAACATGGGGCCTTCTGTTTAATTCAGAAAATATTATAAGTGGCGCAAGGCATATTCGAGGTACAACATCCAGGTATTATACTATAAAACAGACCTATAATTTATGATTATTATTTGTGATGATATCTCTTTCAGGAACAGAAATACATACGGTACATTTCTGACTGCACTGTTGATACATGAGTGCTATGTAAAAAAGATAGATAAAGAAGATAACAAAACTGGCTAAATTACCATTTATTTCATGCCGGTATCCAAGCCATTACCAATAATAGTAATGGTATATTAATGATAGAAAAAAAAGCCTCCAAATGAATTTCTTTATTATCAGGAGTTGATGACCGAATACATAGTTAAGTAAAATATGGATAGAATGAAAATGAAATGGTGGTGTTCTCTAGGATACTAAACAACTCCAAGTTAAATGTTCACCTCTATATCTTGCTGTGAAAATAAATGTGGATTTAAAGGGAATAGTGATATTAAAAGGGAAAGGGAATAGGGAGATTTTACAAAAACTACAAGAACCACCCCAGTAAGTGAAACTTTGCTTGAATCAGGCTCTCAGTCTCTACAATATCCAGCTTTCAGATCGGCAGGCCAAAATGCGGTGACAGATTATTTTTAAACTGTGATTGACGTTCTGAATATGAAGAGAAAGATTCAACAGTGTGTTACCAATATATGTAACACTTCACTTTTCTGGGGAAAAAAAAGTTTTTCTTTCTAATATTGCATATAAATTATCTGTTTATTTGCAATAAAGATCACTTATTTATATGATTTCCCTTCCTGTTCCCTGATCTGAAATCTGGAGGATACATCTAAGCTATGTGGATGTGACTGATACGTTGCCCTTACTGACTATGATATGCAAAAGGACTAGTGCCTATTCTGTGAACAACGTGGACACACAAGACGTAGATCCAAAAGTAGCACATAAAGACATGAATAACCTTGGAAACCAAGACATAAGAGCCATAGAGGCAATGTGGACACGTGATCCCCAACCCGCTACTTCATGAAGGTTTGACAACGTGCCAAGGGTGCTTCCTTTCCATTCTATTGTAGCAGGAGCAAACAAGGCAATGAGAGACTGTCCTAAGGATCATGATTTGCATAACAATAAGAAAAATGGGGCTTGAAACAGTGGTGGGCCATTCTTCCGTCAGGAGAGCCGCCAGCCAGTCAGTGCATTGTGTCCTGATCTCTGACTAATTTACACAGATGTCTGAATTAGATTTTCCGGTGTCACCTACTGGGAAAATATTTTTTGTTGATGGTAAATATTAGCTAATTTTATACACCTATGGCAACTGTGTGCCATATTCCAGCCCCAGACTGAAATTTTTTGCGGTTCCTGCCTGCACGGAAAAAGAGAGGAAACTAAATTTCACTATCCAGAGAAAAAAAGTAATGATGCCTAAAAGTCAAGGTAACTTTTCAGCGTCCACCAGGCTTATGGGGTCTATGGGTCAGATGTATGCATGGGGAGCTTTTCCTTATGTAATAGATACCTTCCATACAATGTGAATAGACCCTTATTCTACCAAATGACGACAGCTGTGTGACATTTTTAATAACTGTATTATAAGCAGTGCTAACATCAAGTGACATTTTCAAAATAACTATTTCAGGCAAAAATACACTGAAACCGATACTACAAATTTAGCCAATGATTTACACCTATTTCAGAAAGGCACCTCTGGCATATGTCATGTGTCCAGTGTTTCAGTGTGCAGCAGGCAAAATGGATATTTGGTCTTGAGTTACAGTATTCAAGACGATTTATTACACAGAAAAGCAAACTGCTTTTTCTCTGGATTAATCAATGTGAAATAGTCACAGGTCGTTTGCTACATTTTTAATGTAAAATCTACTTAAAACTTCAAATATATTTAGGAATCCTGGAACAGCAATAATCTCCTGTAACATCCTCTGACAAAAAACAGACGCAAAGGGATGAAAGGTGTACCCCGGTACTTCCGTCCTGAACTCTCTGTGATGTCAGACACAGCACAATGACCACATCTGTTGCCCTAATTATTTGCAGACCATGTCTGTCTCAGCCGTTCTGCGTCCCGTATTAAATTTCATATTTGTAATACGAACTATTAACAAAATGCTAAATAAATCACAAAGGAAACACACCTTTTCTGTGTCCTGTCTACATTAATGGAGCATCATTTTGCTCCATAGAGTAAGGTAAATATAATATCTACAGTTAGGTCCATATATATTTGGACAGAGACATTTTTCTAATTTTGGTTCTAGGCATTACCACAATGAATTTTAAACAAAACAATTTAGATGCAGTTGAAGTTCAGACTCTCAGCTTCCATTTGAGGGTATCCACAATTATCACAGCTGACACCCGGCACAATGTGTCAGGGGCGGTCACGGACCGCCCCCGACACGTTAACCCCTTGCACACCGCGATCAAACATGATCGCGGTGTACCGGGGGTTAAAGGGAAGCATCGGCAGGGAGGGGGCTCCCTCCGTGCTTCAATGAGCCCCCCACGGCAGCGCAATGTGCAGCGCTGCTGCGGGGGGCTCCTTTCCTGCAGGCCCCCGAATCCAAGATGGCGACGGGGGCCTTCGGGGGCCTGCAGGAAGCTGGCTTCCTCAGTGCCTGCAAAGCGCAGGCATGAGGAAGCCTTCTGCACTGCCTGTGACAGATCGCTGATCTGTCACAGTGATCTGTGATGTGACAGATTAGCGATCTGTCACAGAACAGTGATGTCCCACCTGGGACTATTTAATAAAGTTAAAAAAAAAATAAAAAAAGTGTTAAAATAATTTAAAAAAAATCGCCAAATAAATTAGAAAAAAAAAAAAATATTCCCCCAATAAATCCATTTTTTGGAAATAAAAAAAAAACAAAACAATAAAAGTACACATATTAGGTATCGTCACGTCCGTAACGACATGCCCTATAAAACTGTCTCATTAGTTAACCCCTTTAGCGAACCCCTTAAAAAATAAAAATAAACGAAGCAAAAAATAATGATTTATTATCATACCGCCATACAAAAAGTGTAATAACGCGCGATCAAAAAGACGCATATAAATATCCATGGTACCGCTGAAAACGTCATCTTGTCCCGCAAAAAACGAGCCACCACACAGCATCATCAGCGAAAAAATAAAAAAGTTATAGCTCGCAGAATAAAGCGATGCAAAAATAATTATTTTTTATATAAAATAGTTTTCATTGCATAAAACCGACAAAACATAAAAAAAAGACCTAAATGAGGTATCGCTGTAACCGTACTGACCCGAAGAATAAAACCGCTTTATCAATTTTACCGCACGCGGAACGGTGTAAACGCACCCCCCAAAAAGAAATTCATGAAACGCTGGTTTTTGTTCATTCTGCGTCCCAAAAATCGGAATAAAAAGCGATCAAAAAATGTCAAGTGCCCGAAAATGGTACCAATAAAAACGTCAACTCGTCCCGCAAAAAATAAGATCTCACATGACTCGGTGGGCCAAAATACGGAAAAATTATAGCTCTCAATATGTGGTGATGCAAAAACTATTTTTACAATAAAAAGCGTCTTTTAGCGTGCGACAGCTGCCAAATATAAAAACCGCCATAAATAGTAAATCAAACCCCCCGTTATCACCCCCTTAGTTAGGGAAAAATAGTAAAATAAAAAAAATGTATTTATTTCCATTTTTCCATTAGGGTTAGGGCTAGGGTTAGGGCTAGGGTTAGGGCTGAGATTAGGGTTAGGGGTGTGTTGGGGTTCGGGTTGGAGTTAGAATTGGGGGTTTCCACTGTTTGGGCACATCAGGGGCTCTCCAAATGCAACATGGCGTCTGATCTCAATTCCAGCCAATTCGGAGTTGAAAAAGTCAAATGGTGGTCCTTCCCTTCTAAGCTCTGCCATGCGCCCAAACAGTGTTTTACCCCCACATGTAGGGTTTCAGCCTACTCAGGACAAATTGCAAAACAATTTTTGGGGTCCAATTTCTCCTGTTACCCTTAGGAAAATAAAAAATTGGGGGCAAAAATATCATTTTTGTGGAAAAAAATGTTTTTTTTTATTTTCACGTCCGAGCGTTATAAACTTCTGTGAAGCACTTGGGGGTTCAAAGTGCTCACCACACATCTAGATAAGTTCTGTGGGGGGGTCTAGTGTCCAAAATGGGGTCACTTGTGGGGAGTTTCAATAGTTTAGGTACATCAGGGGCTCTCCAAACGCACATGACACCCGCAGACCATTCCATCAAAGTCTGCATTCCAAAACGTCACTGCTTCCCTTCCGAGCCCCGACGTGTGTCCATACAGTAGTTTTCTCCCACACATGGGATGTCAGCGTACCACATTTGGGGTGTCAGCGTACTCAGGACAAATTGGTCAACAACTTTTGGGGTCCAATTTCTCCTGTTACCCTTGGGAAAATGAAAAAATTGGGGACTAATTGATCATGTTTGTGGAAAAAATACGATTTTTTTATTTTCATGCCCGGGCATTATAAACTTCTGTGAAGCCCTTGGGGTTTCAAAGTGCTCACCACACAACTAGATAAGTTGCTTAGGGGGTCTCGTTTCCAAAATGGGGTCATTTGTGGGGGTTTCCACTGTTTAGGTACATTAGGGGCTCTCCAAAGGCAACATGACACCCGCAGACCATTCCATCAAAGTCTGCATTTCAAAACGTCACTATTTCCCTTCCGAGCCCCGACGTGTGCCTATACAGTAGTTTTCTCCCACATATGGGGTATCAGCATACTCAGGACAAATTGGACAACAACTTTTGGGGTCCAATTTCTCCTGGTACCCTTGGGAAAATAAAAAAATGGTGACTAAAAGATCATGTTTGTGGAAAAAATACGAATTTTTTATTTTCACGCCTGGGCGTTATAAACTTCTGTGAAGCACTGGGGGGTTCAAAGTGCTCACCACACATCTAGATAAGTTCCTTGGGGGGTCTAGTTTACAAAATGGTGTCATTTGTGGGGGGTTTCCACTGTTTTGGTACATCAGGAGTTTTCCAAACGCGACATGGTGTCCGATCTCAATTCCAGCCAAAAACGTCAAATGGCGCTGCTTCCCTTCCGAGCTCTGCCATGCGCCCAAATAGTGGTTTACCCCCACATGTGGGGTATCAGCGTACTCAGGACAACTTGCACAATAACTTTTAGAGTCCTGTTACCCTTGGAAAATTAAGAATTGAGGGTGAAAAGATCATTTTTGTGGAAAAAATATGATTTTTTAATTGTACGGCTTTATGTTATAAACTTCTGTGAAGCCCATGGGGGTTCAAAGTTCTCACTACACATCTAGATAAGTTCCTTAGGGGGTCTAGTTTCCAAAATGGTGTCATTTGTGGGGGGTTTCCACTGTTTTGGTACATCAGGAGTTTTCCAAACGCGACATGGTGTCCGATCTCAATTCCAGCCAAAAACGTCAAATGGCGCTGCTTCCCTTCCGAGCTCTGCCATGCGCCCAAATAGTGGTTTACCCCCACATGTGGGGTATCCGCGTACTCAGGACAACTTGCACAATAACTTTTAGGGTCCTGTTACCCTTGGAAAAATAAGAATTGAGGGTGAAAAGATCATTTTTGTGGAAAAAATATGATTTTTTAATTGTATGGCTTTATGTTATAAACTTCTGTGAAGCCCATGGGGGTTCAAAGTTCTCACCACACATCTAGATAAGTTCCTTAGGGGGTCTAGTTTCCGAAATGGTGTCATTTGTGGGGGGTTTCCACTGTTTTGGTACATCAGGGGTTTTCCAATCGCGACATGGTGTCCGATCTCAATTCCAGCCAAAGACGTCAAATGGCGCTGCTTCCCTTCCGAGCTCTGCCATGCGCCCAAATAATGGTTTACCCCCACATGTGGGGTATCAGCGTACTCAGGACTAATTGCACAATAACTTTTAGGTCGTGTTACCCTTGGGAAAAAAAAAATTGGGGTGAAAAGATCATTTTTGTGGAAAAAATATGATTTTTTAATTGTACCGCTGTACGTTATAAACTTCTGTAAAGCCCTTGTGGGTTCAAAGTTCTCACCACATATCTAGATAAGTTCCTTGGGGGATCTACTTTCCAAAATGGGGTCACTTGTAGGGAGTTTCCACTGTTTAGGTACATCAGGGACTCTCCAAACGTGACATGGCGTCCAATCTGAATTCCAGCCAATTTTGCATTGAAAAAGTCAAACGGCGCTCCTTCCATTCTGAGCTCTGCCATGCGCCGAAACAGTCGTTCCCCCCCACATATCAGGTATCAGCGTACTCAGGACAAATTGCACAATAACTTTTGCAGTCCAATTTCTCCTGTTACCCTTGGTAAAATAAAAAAAATTGAACCTGAAGTATTTTTTTTATGAAAAAAAGTTAGATGTTCATTTTTTTTTAAATATTCAAAAAAATTCCTGTGACGCACCTAAAGGGATAATAAACTTCTTGAATGTGGTTTTGAGCACCTTAAGGGGTGCAGTTTTTAGAATGGTGTCACTTTTGGGTATTTTCTATCATATAGACCCCTCAAAGTGGCTTCAAATGTGATGTGGTCCTAAAAATAAAATGGTGTTGTAAAAACGAGAAATCGCTGGTCAACTTTTAACCCTTATAACTTCCGAACAAAAAAAAAATTTGGTTCCAAAATTGTGCTGATGTAAAGTAAACATTTGGGAAATGTTAGTTATCAAGTTTTTTGTGTGCCGTATCTCTGTGATTTAAGGGCATAAAAATTCAAAGTTGGAAAATTGCGAAATTTTCAAAATTTTCGCCAAATTTCCGTTTTTCTCACAAATAAACGCAAGTTATTTGAATGAAATTTTACCACTAACATGAAGTACAATATGTCACGAGAAAACAATGTCAGAATCACGGGGATCCATGGAAGCGTTCCAGAGTTATAACCTCATAAAGGTACAGTGGTCAGAATTATAAAAATTGGCCCGGTCATGAACGTGCAAACCACCCTTGGGGGTGAAGGGGTTAACAAGTGAAATGCATGCTCAATAGGGTTGAGATCAGGTGACTGACTTGGTCATTCAAGCATATTCCACTTCTATGCTTTCATAAACTCCTGGGTTGCTTTGGCTTTATGTTTTGGGTCATTGTCCATCTGTAGTATGAAACAACGACCAATCAGTTTGGCTGCATTTGGCTGGATCTGAACACACAGTATGGCTCTGAATACCACAGAATTCATTCAGCTGCTTCTGTACTGTGTCACATCATCAATAAACACTAGTGACCCAGTGCCACTGGCAGCCATGCATGCCCAAGCTATCACACTGCCTCTGCCGTGTTTTACAGATGATGTGGTATGCTTTGGATCATGAGCTGTACCACGCCGTCGCCATACTTTTCTCTTTCCATCATTCTGGTAGAGGTTGATCTTGGTTTCATCTGTCCAAAGAATGTTCTTCCAGAACTGTGCTGGCTTTTTTAGATGTTTTATATCAAAGTCCAGTCTAGCCTTTTGATTCTTGATGCTTATGAGTGGCTTGCACCGTGCAGTGAAACCTCTGTAATTACTTTCATGCAGTCTTCTCTTTATGGTAGATTTGGATATTGATACGCCTACCTCCTGGAGAGTGTTGTTCAATTGGTTGGCTGTTGTGAAGGGGTTTCTGTTCACCATGGAGACTATTCTGCGATCATCCACCACTGTTGTCTTCCGTGGGCGCCCAGGTCTTTTTGCATTGATGAATTGACCAGTGCTTTCTTTCTTTCTCAGGATGTACCAAACTGTAGATTTTGCCACTCCTAATGTTGTAGCAATTTCTCGGATGGGTTTTTCCAGCTTAAGGATGGCTTGTTTCACCTTCATGGAGAGCTCCTTTGACCGCATGTTTCCTTCACAGCAAAACCTAACAAATGCAAGCACCACACCTCAAATCAACTCCAGGCCTTTTATCTGCTTAATTGAGAATGACATAACGAAGGGATTGCCCACACCTGTCCATGAAAAAGCCTTGGAGTCAATTGTCCAATTACTTTTGGGCCCTTTAAAAACAGGGTGGCACATGTTAAGGAGCTGAAACTCCTAAACCCTTCATCCAATTTTAATGTGGATACCCTCAAATGAAAGCTGAAAGTCTGAACTTCAACTGCATCTGAATTGTTTTGTTTACAATTCATTGTGGTAATGTCTAGAACCAAAATCAGAAAAATGTTGTCTCTGTCCAAATATATATGGACCTAACTGTATGTTAGGACGCCTCCACACACACAGCACTTTCTCTTTGGGTATGTGTGTCGAGTTTTATCAGCACTCTATTGTTTTTCTACTTAACAGGGTTTTTTTTCACATACAGCTCATATAATGCTATGAGAAAACCTGGAATAAAATGACTTGTAATGAAGAAAAAAATGCAAAACATTTTTAAAAAGCTGGAAAAAAAAGTGTGTACTAAAACATTTTGGGCCGATTTATTAAGACTGAATTTTAAAGAGTTCATATTAGACACTTGTATAGTGTACCAAATTTTTCAAAGTTTAATGTGCCATTTGATAATGTTGGTGCATCTCTAGACGGCTTAGTGTAAATTTACACCTTCTATTAATTGATATATTTTGGTCCATCAAGTTACAACAATGGTGCAATTTAGGTGCACAGGTTCATAATTTGTGCCATGATCTTTTCTATACTAATGCTCTTAGTGATATAATATTATTATGATTTTGAACCAGTCACAGAAGGAGTAAGCAGGCTCCTTGCATCTTCTCGCCCAACTACTTACACCAGTGACCCATTTCCGTCACATCTCCTCCAGTCCCTTTCCCCTGCTGTCACCCCTCACCTAACTAAAATATTTAACCTCTCTCTCTCTTCTGGTATTTTTCCCTCCTCATTTAAGCATGCCATCATACATCCACTACTTAAAAAACCATCCCTCGACCAAAACTGTGCCGCTAACTATAGACCTGTCTCTAATCTTCCCTTCATCTCTAAACTCCTGGAACGCCTGGTCCACTCCCGTCTTATCCGCTATCTCTCAGAAAACTCTGTTCTCGACCCTCTCCAATCCGGTTTCCGCTCTTTACACTCCACTGAAACTGCCCTCACTAAAGTCTCTAATGATCTGCTAACAGCTAAATCAAATGGTCATTACTCCATGCTAATTCTCTTGGATCTCTCTGCAGCATTCGACACTGTGGATCATCAGCTCCTCCTCACTATGCTCCGTTCCATTGGCCTCAAGGACACCGTTCTCTCCTGGTTCTCCTCCTATCTCTCCGACCGCTCCTTTACTGTTTCTTTTGCCGGTTCCTCCTCCTCTCACCTTCCCCTTACTGTTGGGGTTCCTCAAGGATCGGTTCTAGGCCCCCTCCTCTTCTCCTTGTACACTGCCCCTATTGGTCAAACAATCAGTAGATTTGGTTTCCAGTACCATCTCTATGCTGATGACACCCAATTATACGCTTCTTCTCCTGACATCACGCCAGCCTTTCTAGAAAACACTGGCCATTGTCTAAACGCTGTGTCTAATATCATGTCCTCACTATATCTGAAACTGAACCTGTCAAAGACTGAACTCCTGGTGTTTCCTCCCGCTACTAATGTACCTATACCCGACATTGCTATTTCTGTGTGTGGTTCCACTATTACTCCCCAGCAACATGCCCGCTGTCTTGGGGTCATACTTGATTCCGAGCTTTCCTTTGCCCCCCACATTCGATCACTGGCTCGCTCTTGTCATCTGCACCTCAAAAACATTTCTAGAATTCGACCTTTTCTTACTTTTGACTCTGCAAAAACTCTTACTGTTTCTCTTATTCATTCTCGTCTCGACTATTGTAACTCTCTTCTAATCGGTCTCCCTCTTACCAAACTCTCCCCTCTCCAATCTGTCTTGAATGCTGCAGCCAGGATCATATTCCTCACCAATCGTTACACCGATGCCTCTACCTTGTGCCAGTCATTACACTGGCTACCCATCCACTCCAGAATTCAGTATAAACTTATTACCCTCACCCACAAAGCCCTCCATGGCTCAGCACCACCCTACATCTCCTCTCTTGTTTCAGTATACCACCCTACCCGCGCCCTCCGTTCTGCTGATGACCTGAGGTTAGTATCCTCAATAGTCAGAACCTCCCACTCCCGTCTCCAAGACTTTACACGTGCCGCGCCAATTCTTTGGAATGCACTTCCCAGGTCAATACGATTAGTCCCCAATCCCCACAATTTTAAGCGTGTCCTGAAAACGCATTTATTCAGACTGGCCTATCGCCTCAACACATTAACCTAACCTATCCCTGTGTGGCAGAGCCAAAAGTTTTACCATAACCAGGTTCCCAGCATCATGTTCCCACATGCTTTATGCATCCATTAGCCCTCTGTGTCTGTACTGTTACACACTTAACATTATGGCTGGTCCATACAATCAGAGCAACTGTTACCACCCACCTTTCGTGTCTCCCTCTTTCCTCATAGACTGTAAGCTTGCGAGCAGGGCCCTCACTCCTCTTGTTATTTGTTATAATCTACTGTATGTGATTATTGTTATGCTGTAATGTCTATTGTCTGTACAAATCCCCTCTGAAATGTAAAGTGCTGCGGAATATGTCGGCGCTATAAAAATAAAATTTATTATTATTATTATAATAATATTATAATAATTATCTTGTTTTCACACTGACAGCATTATTTTTTCAACTGGCTAACATGGTACCAATCCATTGTTTTCCTTTAGCTTTTCTATACTTACTTACCTATAGGTCACACCACCTTTTCAAGCATGACAGAAATTTGTTTAAAACACATAATAAAGGTGGTCCAAAGAATTATATAGATTTTTGCCACAAATTAAGGCTGTTTTCTTACTAATATAGCTTAGGAAATCAGCCGTTTTCAGTTTTTAACATAACCCTCTTCTGTCTTAAAGGAGTTATCCAGGCTTGGGGTTCAAGTCTGCAGTTATTCAATGTGACTGCAAACTTGTAAATCCTCACTGCACATACACTGCAAGCTTTTATGATTCTCCAGTGCTAGCGCTGGGAGAGGGCAGGAGAATGACAGCAAGTATGCGATTTGCATACATTCGGTCACGTGCCAACTAAGCGTGCACGGCTTTCCTCAATGCAAATGAATTTAGAAAGGCTGGCATATGGCCAGAAATATGCAATTCTCATGCTTGCGGTTGCATGACCAACCTGATCCCGGTATTGGAATCCTATCAGTGCCAACTGTGAAGACTCACAAATCTGTAGTCAAATGGAGTGACTGCATACTTGAACCCAAAGCCTGGTCACCTCCTTTACATTTCAAAACATTTCACATTTGACAGTGCATACCAGTCCTTACTTCAATCATGGCAATCTAATAGCTAGAACCACAGCATGGTTGTATAGCATTGTATTATGACAGTGTCATGATCCAGTACGGGTTTTGAGTCCAGTCTGCCCTTTTCCCGGACTGATCATATCAAGAGTTAACTTTGCCTGGCCTCATTTTGGATTCAGGTTTGCTATTTCTCCTGCTACGTCCTGCAGGACATGTCAGTTATATTTTCTGAATACGCCGTGAGTATCTGCCTCTGGTAGTACCCTGATTTGTCTTCCTGCTATTGCTGACTTTACCCGTGTCTGTTTGTCCCCCACTACCCATCCGGACTCATTGTTTTCCTTTAATGTTTAGGACACGCTAGTATCTGACTCGGCCTGGACCCACACCTGCTGTTTGTCTCTTGTCTTCGGCATATCTGCTCCTAACCGGTACTGACCCATTTGGCTTGCTTCTGACTCTGTGTTTGTTTATTCATTTGGTACTGCGCTACAGGCTATATCGACTCGGCTTGTTTGACTATACTGCTGCCACGTCACTGCAGATCTGCCCTTGCTGTGTGCAGTCCTCCCTCCACAATATTGCCACAAAGTGGAGCTTGCATCTACCTGCATAGCAGCAGCGTGACAGACAACATGCAACAGCATTTAAGTGTTGTATTTATATTATGCAGTTTAAGGGGTAAAGTTCTACACATGCAGAGTGCAAAGTTTGCTAAGGAAGTCTTGGCAATGAAATGCTGCCACGGGAAATTAAAGAGCTTGTCCACTAGTAGCATAACCCCTTCTCAATCTGAATGTTTGCCAACTTCAAAATAAATACACCTATACTCGCCTTCTGTGCCGGCGTCGTCGGCATTTGCATTCCTGGGACTCACGTGAGCTCTACGCCCAATCAGCGCTGGTGTCACTGTCCCCGCTTTCGGACATATAGGAGGGTGTGGGAAAGCAGCCGCAGCTCTAACATATTCTTAATTACTCATACATCTAAAGGCAGCACGGTGGCTCAGTGGTGGGGTCCTGGGTTCGAATCCCACCAAGGACAACATCTGCAAGGAGTTTGTATGTTCTCCCCGTGTTTGTGTGGGTTTCCTCCGGGTACTCCGGTTTCCTCCCACACTCCAAAGACATACTGATAGGGAATTTAGATTGTGAGCCTCATCGGGGACAGTGATGATAATGTGTGCAAACTGTAAAGCGCTGCGGAATATGTTAGCGCTAAATAAAAATAAAGATTTATTTTTTTTAAAGGCGAGGAATGCGACACCGGCGCTGATAAGGCGCAGAGCTCACGTGATATAACCTCATGTGAGCCCCAGGAACGCAAGTGCAGACACCACTGGAATGGAGCTGGCACTGGAAGTGAGTACAAGTGTTTTATTTTTATGAGGGCAAATACTCAGATTGAGAAGCGGTTGTCTTAGTAGTGGATAACCTCTTTAAATAAGAGGCAATTTGCATATTTACATTATGTTTATCAGGTTCTTCTCTTTGATGTTGCAAAAATTAACATTTTGTTAACTCTACTTTTGTATTAAACACAATGTCAATATACTGTTATAATGTTTCAACAGAGATATCCAAAATGTGAATAAAACAACTAAAAGATGTTCAGCTCACGTCTCTTAACTGCTTGGCATCTTTGGAAACAAGAAGCAGTTAAAAGACACTCAAAAGACTGAACATATCTACAGCAAGTTGTTTTTACATAGGAATTAATATATTCATTTTTGTGAGCATTGTTGGAGTGCTTTTTTTTAGGTTGGTTTTTGAAAAGATTTGTCTGAGAGGGACATCATTTGCACATATTGTAAGAACATGCAATCCTTGAGTCTTTTATTGGTCTGCAGGCTTACAAATATAACCATAAGCCTTCTCAGTCCTGACGTGGGAGCCTAAGGACAAGGGGGATGTTCTACCTTTTTTTAATCACTTGTGGTGTTCTCACAATTGACTGTCGCATCAATGGTCTCAAATCGTCAGGATCAATATTATCTCAACTCTCAGCTAGTTCCATGACAGGCTGACAATCACAGTCTTCCAGTGATGAGGGGGTTAAAAGCTTTTGTGCCCATGTCATCACTCTGCCATACATTTCCGCAATTGGCTCCCAAAATTTTGCTTCCAGCACCATAAATATTAAACAGCTAATAGTTTTATTCCATAAAAATCATTATTTTTACTTTGCTGTTAGTTATGTCACAAAAGTATAGGATATATTCTCTGTGTTATGCACCAAATCAGTCCATAGAAATGAAAAATTAAAAATACTATTAAGAGTTCTCATCAATGCCACTAACTGTGATAGTTGGGGAAAACACAGAGGAATGCACTTGCCAGGCAGTTTTGGATACTTCCAATAATTTAAATTAAAGGAACTTAAAAAATATGTCTTTCTCATATTTAGAACAAAAATGGGCCTCCCAATTCTCAGATGCAGTGAGGTTGGGGTCTAAGGGGTTGAACGTCCACTATGCACTATGCCGAGGCAACGTTAGATTGTGAGTTATGTGACAATTTATAAATGGCAGATTCATATTTACAACACATATACATTCCTGAAATTTGGAACCTTTTTCTTTCTACATGCTTAACATATTTCAAAGCATTAGAATTTTTAACAAGCTTTTACAACTGTATGAATGCTGTAACTACTTCAAGCTGATTTCTGTATGTTTTCAGTAAAAATAAAAATAGATTTTTCTTTCCTGCTGACTGGTGTGAAAAAGAAGATTTCCAGCTGCATCTGAAAGTGGTCAAGCTTAAATAGCTGCAAACTATAGTAAGCGGTCTCCAAGAACATAGTGAATGCCCACCCATGTAGAAGTGCCACAGTCATACTATATACTCACCATGTAAGGGAGAACCAGATGGACTGCTGGACAAACCTGGCAGAGGACTGCATCTGCCCCCTTGCTTTGAAGTGAGCTCCTGCTCAATCTCTTCCAGGCCTGCACTTTTCTGAAAGCGACTCATGCGGTTTACCACGCGGGGAGACATATGTGTCCGGACACATGTCTGACCACCATAAGGGTTTATTGGGAATACGTGGGAAGTGCCACGAAGAGTGCTGACCACCACCCATCGGCAGTCATGGCTGAAGCAAATGTCCTGCACCTAAAATTAAACACAAGTAACAATTAATGCTTAAATAAAAACATAACTGCCTAGTAAATGGATCCAGTCTCCCAGCAGAATTCAATACACATAATTCTTATGAAAATTAGATATCGCCAATGTAAACATAAATATATTAAATTTTTCTGTTACACAAAAAGCTTCAGAGAGATCACATATAAGCATTGCCGCTCAGGAGCATGACAAGATTGTCATAGACTTCGATTTGGAAAGGCAAAATGACCACCACCAGTGTATGGTACATACAAGCGGCACTCTTCAGCAGCAGAGGACAAGAACCTGGAGTTAGAAAACTGCAGCATGGGCAATTTGCAATACTCTGAAAAGTGCACATCAAGGGTATGCGCACACATTTAGGCCACGTGCACGAGTTCAGTATCTGTTGAGTTTTTTACATTAGTATTTGTAAGCCAAAATCAGGAGAGAAACAGTCAGAGGAAAAGTATAATAGAAACACATCACCACTTCTGTATTTATCACCCACTCCTGGTTTTGGCTTACAGATGTTGAGGTAAAATAATGACCAAATACGGAGGTAAAATACTGACCAAATAATGAGGTAAAATACTGACCAAATACCGAGGTAAAATGCTGACCAAATACTGACTGTGTGCACGTGGCCTTAGGGCCCCGTCACACATAGCGACTCACCAGCGATCCTGACAATGATATGAACTTGTCAGGATCGCTGGTGTGTCACTACATGATCGCTGGTGAGCTGCCAAACAGGCAGCTTCACCAGCGATCAGGACAGCGACAATCGGGTAACAAGCGACGCACGTCGCTTAGTTACCCGCAGTGTACGTTAAGATACCAGCGTGCTGGTGCAGGGAGCTGGTAACCAAGGTACACATCGGGTTTCTAAGCACCGTGCGGCGCTTAGAAATCTGATGTTTACCTTGGTTACCAGCTCCAGCTCGCTGATTGCTGGTCTCCCACCTGCCACACGAAGTGATGCATGCTGGCCAGCGGGAGACAAATGATGAAAAAAATGTCCAGGCCATTCGAGGTCGATAAGCGATACCCGGCAGGGGGCCGGTCGCTTTTAAGTGTCACACACAGTGATCTCGCTGGTGAGATCACTGTTGCGTCACAAAACTTGTGACTCAGCAGCGATCTCGCTAGCGAGATTGCTGTGTGTGACGGGGGCTTTAGGCTACATTCCAACATTGAGCTTTTGGTGAGTTTTTGACCTTGCAGATTTTCTGCCCCTATTAGATAAGCTAGGTTACACATTTTTAAAGCTGCAGTTTTTGTCTTTTTTGGTATGTCAGGTTTTAAATAAAGCTGCTTTGATTTTGATACAAGCTGGTAGCTGTATTTGAAAAAATGTTATTGATACAGGTGTGGATTGCATGTGTTTTGATGCGTGTCTGCCATGGAAACACCCTCTAACACTGTTTTTTGCCTGCGCATTTTCTGCATCTAATGCAAGTCTACAGGAAAATCTGCACATAAAACTCAGGGTACAGTGGGTATGGAAAATATTGACCTCTTTAAATTTTTCACTCTTTGTTTCATTGCAGCCATTTGGTAAATTCAAAAACGTTCATTTTTTTCCTCATTAATGTACTCTCTGCACACCATCTTGACTGAAAAAAAACAGTAATGTAGAAATTTTGGCAAATTTATTAAATAAGATAAACTGAAATATCACATGGTCATGAGTATTCAGACCCTTTGCTCATTATTGAGTAGAGACCCTTGTGGAGAATTTTATGGGGGGTATTTTATCTATGGAGCATCTTCTTGGGTCACCATTAACTCTAGTGCAGCATTTTATGTGGGTATTTATCTATGGAGCATCTTTTTGGACCACCATTAACCCTTGTGCAGCACCTCCCTCGGCTTATACTCGAGTCGATAAGTTTCCCCAGTTTTTTGTGGCAAAATTAGGGGTCTCTGCTTATACTCGGGTCGGCTTATACTCGAGTATATACGGTATGATTGAATACTAAAAATGTATAAAAATGTTTACTTAGCACAAAGTAAATCACTTGCTTACTATTTCTGAAAAGTACTAATAATAAAAAATAATCTTCCTGAATGTAAACATAGTTCATTTGACAATCAAACTTCCACAGCTTACAATAAGTGTTTATGTGAAAGAATGATTATTTTATCTAGACACTGAAACATATATTGAAAATTGCTCCCAAGCTGTATCTGCCAGGCTTTGTTAACACATAATTGCTTATATTTGTAAAGACCTGCCAAAAGATTAGCCATGTGGGCACTAATGGTCTTTCCTGTATCCAGGATATGTCTGTTCACAATTGTGGATGACAAGTCTCTTGATATTGTTCTTCCTAAATACCATAAATGCTCAGTTTACAATGCATACTAAAAATTATTTTGTTTTTAATTTTAGATTATCTGAAGACGTTTGTAAGATCATACCGTATTTGTTCTTATATGCTTTTATTTATTTTAATTAGTAGAGTTGATTTTAGGTTCTGTTCATATCATATTAGGGCTGAACTTCAGTGGTATCAAGGAAGTACTCCCCAATGTCTGACCTACATAAGGTCCACTGAATAAATAAATATGGAGGATTTTTTTCTGGAAAATGCAGCTGTTGATTTCCTTATAGTAAAGAGAAAAAAAACTATGTTGATGCACACCACCTTGTTTGACTTCTTCAAAGTGAATGGGGAGTGGTGGGTTTATTGGTATTTTCATTGTGTGCCTGAAGATTTCTCTTGCATGCACCAATGCAATAGCAAAATGTAATGTAAACCTAGCTTTATGGATGCAAAGGCATTAAAGAGGTTGTGCAATACTTTTAAGCTATGTGCACACGTAGTTTTAGGTGCTGCAGATTTGTCCACGCGGATTTGGGAAAATCCGAAGGTCAAAAGATCTGCGGTTTACCTGTGGATTAGCCTGCGGTTTAGCCCTGCGGTTTCACACCTCTACAATGGAGAAGGTGCGAAACCGCTGCGGATTCCGCACAAAGAATTGACATGCTGCGGATCTGAACCCGCAGCAAATCCGCGCGGAAAACTCCGCAGCATGTGCACAGCGTTTTTCAGTTTACCATTGAAAACAATGGTACTGTACAACGCAGCTAAATCTACTGCGGACCCGCAGAGCCTGAAACACTGCAGATCCGCAGCAGAATCCGCAACGTGTGCACATGGCCTTACATTGATGGCCTATTATTAGGATAGGTCATCAATGTCTGATCGGCGGGGTCCGAAACTCGGCCAATCATCAATTATCGGTGTTGGCCACTGCCACACAAAAGTGCTTACTTGCGGTGCTGGCCATACACATGTAGTGTCTGCCACACGGTACAAGACATCCCCCTTCTACTGATCTGAATAAGTGATGGATCTGCAGTACTAATCCCCAGCCACTACAGGTAGACCGCAATTAAGTACTTCCGGACATCGGTTGTTTTCGCCAATTACAGCAGATCATCGGGGGTGTCGTGTCGCTGCTGGACCCCGGCGGATCAGAAATTGATAACCTATCCCAAGGATAGGCCATCAATGTAAAATTAGTGGACAACCTCTTTAATGTATTGGTAATATTGAATCCAGACATGATATCTGCTAATATTGCCGTGTAAGGTAAGGCTGGGTTCACCTATGTATGCCAATTGGAGGAAGAAAGCAAGATGTTGACTAAGAATGTTCTGCCAACCTCAAACTAGGTGATTATGGCTGAAAATGATGCACAACTGAAACTCTGTCTGTATCATAATAAATAGACGGAGCATAAGCCCAAATCACATTTTGCGAGGAGCTCGGACACAAGCCCCAAAGCAGCCACTGAATGTAGTGGCAAATATAATGTGTAGCCAGCCAAACAGAGACCCCACATCACCAAAATTGATGAAGATAGCATAACTTTTCAGGGTCAGGTAACATTAAAGGGAATGTGTCATCAATATTACCTTCATAATAAAGCTGGAAAATAACAAGGAGTCCGATATTGACCAAAAATTGATGGTCACAGCTAGCCTTCTCCCCTTTCTGCACAGTTACCTCTGTACAGGTTACAGAGTATGTCCATAAAATTTTCCTTTGGCCTTCATTTGTGGTGAGCGAATGTGCTCGGATAACTTCTTATCTGAGCATACTCGGGTGTTAATCAAGCATCTGGGAGTGATCGTATATTATGTTTGAGTCCCTGCAGCTGCAAACAGGCAATAACTGCATGTGTTGAGGCTGTCTAATAGCCACAAATCATGCAACCACAAGGACTCAAACAATATACGAGCACTCTCAGATACTGGGATAACACCCGACCATGCCTGTATAAGACATTATCCGAGCACGTTCACTAATCACTAGCCCTTGTGTCTTCTGTAAAGTATATTTCTGAACTGCAGTTAACAGAGTAGAGCAGCTAAACCAATAGTGACCCCTTTCCCCCAAGAGACAAGGACCACCTGTGGAGATCTATAGAAAAAGATGGAATCAGCAGGTACAATGGTTTCAAAGAAAACAATAAATAAAACCGTAAGTAATGCACTCAACCTCCATGGGCTGTATTTAAGCTCACCATATAAGACTTCATTGCTGAACAAAAAAGCATGTTCAAGCGTGTTTAAAGTTTTCTCAACAACATTTAGACAAGCCTGAGAAATGCTGGGAGAATAATATAGTCTGGTCAGAAGAAACCAAAATTGAACTCTGTAGATAACATAATACACACCATTTTTGGAGGCCAAAAGGCACTGCATATAACCTCAAATACACCATAACAATAGCGAAGTTTGGAAGTGGGTACATCATGGTGTGAGCCGTTTTTCAGCATACGGCACTGGCAGACTTCATATAATTGAGGACGTATGAATGGACAGATGTACAAAACATTCTTTATAAAAATCTTCTGCTATACCCCATGATAATGAAAATGAAATGAGGGTGGACATTTCAGCAAGACAATGCTCCAAAACACACAGCCAAGGAAACTATCAATTGATTTCAGAGAAAGAAAATTAAGCTGCTAGAATGTCCCAGTCAATCACCTGACCTGAAAATTTATGGAAAGAACTAAAGATCAAAATATATAAAAAGAAGATTATGGAGCCTACAGGATTTGAAGAATGCTTGTGTGGAGCATGGGAGGAAAGGACATCACAAGGAGAAAACCCACACAAACACAGGGAGAATATACGACCGTCAAACAAATGTTGCACTTAGTGGGATTTGAACCCAGGACCCCTGCGCTGAAAAGCAGCAATGCTAGCTAATATGATAAGACATGATCACTTAATGTTTTAAGCCCAAAGCCCGAGAACACAAATTAAAGATTTTACTGACATCTGCCCTCTAATGACTCCTGTCAGATATATAATAGTGTCCTCTTGTGTAGAATAAAATCACTACATTCATCAAATACTGTACATATCCTTATATTGAAAATGTCTAGGAAAGGTAGAGTGGCGGTATGAATTCTCACTAATATTGTCAAATACACATGTGCAAGGCCTACCTCACAAGGTACACTAGACAGTCCATATGTCTATAGCTAGGTACAATTTGTAATATTAATAAACAGATTTTGAAGCTAAACCTACCCCCATATACAGTGGGGAAAAAAAGTATTTAGTCAGTCAGCAATAGTGCAAGTTCCACCACTTAAAAAGATGAGAGGCGTCTGTAATTTACATCATAGGTAGACCTCAACTATGGGAGACAAACTGAGAAAAAAAAATCCAGAAAATCACATTGTCTGTTTTTTTTTCATTTTATTTGCATATTATGGTGGAAAATAAGTATTTGGTCAGAAACAAGCAATCAAGATTTCTGGCTCTCACAGACCTGTAACTTCTTCTTTAAGAGTCTCCTCTTTCCTCCACTCATTACCTGTAGTAATGGCACCTGTTTAAACTTGTTATCAGTATAAAAAGACACCTGTGCACACCCTCAAACAGTCTGACTCCAAACTCCACTATGGTGAAGACCAAAGAGCTGTCAAAGGACACCAGAAACAAAATTGTAGCCCTGCACCAGGCTGGGAAGACTGAATCTGCAATAGCCAACCAGCTTGGAGTGAAGAAATCAACTGTGGGAGCAATAATTAGAAAATGGAAGACATACAAGACCACTGATAATCTCCCTCGATCTGGTGCTCCACGCAAAATCCCACCCCGTGGGGTCAGAATGATCACAAGAACGGTGAGCAAAAATCCCAGAACCACGCGGGGGGACCTAGTGAATGAACTGCAGAGAGCTGGGACCAATGTAACAAGGCCTACCATAAGTAACACACTACGCCACCATGGACTCAGATCCTGCAGTGCCAGACGTGTCCCACTGCTTAAGCCTGTACATGTCCGGGCCCGTCTGAAGTTTGCTAGAGAGCATTTGGATGATCCAGAGGAGTTTTGGGAGAATGTCCTATGGTCTGATGAAACCAAACTGGAACTGTTTGGTAGAAACACAACTTGTCGTGTTTGGAGGAAAAAGAATACTGAGTTGCATCCATCAAACACCATACCTACTGTAAAGCATGGTGGTGGAAACATCATGCTTTGGGGCTGTTTCTCTGCAAAGGGGCCAGGACGACTGATCCGGGTACATGAAAGAATGAATAGGGCCATGTATCGTGAGATTTTGAGTGCAAACCTCCTTCCATCAGCAAGGGCATTGAAGATGAAACGTGGCTGGGTCTTTCAACATGACAATGATCCAAAGCACACCGCCAGGGCAACGAAGGAGTGGCTTTGTAAGAAGCATTTCAAGGTCCTGGAGTGGCCTAGCCAGTCTCCAGATCTCAACCCTATAGAAAACCTTTGGAGGGAGTTGAAAATCCGTGTTGCCAAGCGAAAAGCCAAAAACATCACTGCTCTAGAGGAGATCTGCATGGAGGAATGGGCCAACATACCAACAACAGTGTGTGGCAACCTTGTGAAGACTTACAGAAAACGTTTGACCTCTGTCATTGCCAACAAAGGATATATCACAAAGTATTGAGATGAAATTTTGTTTCTGACCAAATACTTATTTTCCACCATAATATGCAAATAAAATGAAAAAAAAACAGACAATGTGATTTTCTGGATTTTTTTTTCTCAGTTTGTCTCCCATAGTTGAGGTCTA
The DNA here is from genome assembly GCF_039654945.1 of Dendrobates tinctorius. Lineage (NCBI taxonomy): Eukaryota > Metazoa > Chordata > Amphibia > Anura > Dendrobatidae > Dendrobates > Dendrobates tinctorius. Next base: position 35,276,624 of record NW_027361675.1, read on the forward strand.
CCTATGATGTAAATTACAGACGCCTCTCATCTTTTTAAGTGGTGGAACTTGCACTATTGCTGACTGACTAAATACTTTTTTTCCCCACTGTATACAGTGTACGAATACATGTATACAAAAAAATTTTTGTGTGATTTAAAAAATATCAGTAATTTGCTTTCATATTCTACGGATTTTATCATTCAGCATTAATACATTCACAGCATCCTATGGCACTAATCTCTTGAATACAGTCGGAGCGTATGGAAAAATATACCCAGTTTCATGGACAGTCTAAAGTCAGCTGACAGGCTTGACTCACCTCTCTCAAACGCAGATTTTCACTATTTGGAAACCTTCTTAAGTGCTATCTTTCAACATTACATAATTGTAAGGTTAGTAAGAGACAGATGGACTGTGTGCATGAATCAGTAAACTATACAGCCTGTAGAAATAACCCTTTAAAAATGAATCCTTACTTGGCACCCATGCTGATGTTTTATGGAAATAAGCAGAAGCACCAGAGCATCAATAAAGTCCAGTTTTACATATCAAAGAGGTCGGCCACTACTTTTTTATTTATAGCCTATCCTAACTGCAGCCTCTACTGCCTGATGAGTCATAAGTCACTGCAAAAGTCCCTGTCAGGGGGAGGAGGGGAGCAACTGGGTCAGGAATTGAGGGGAATAATAAATGCAGGGACAAGGGACTTACTGTTTCTACATAGAGCGGAGAAAAGAGAAGAATAGCTGGGTAGAAAGGCAAAATGAGCAATTGTAAGTACACAGTGATATATAATATGATGATTGCAATATATTAAGATGGTGAAAACATTGATGGAAGTGCTTTTATAATTTGTGGTTACCAGGGTGTTAAAGACATCTATGATGATACATGGTGGGTATGTCAGTCAAAAGGTATGAGGCGTCTAGAAGATATGATTGCAGTAATCAAATGACTGCTGATCAGCTACATGCAAGTGGTCACTTATTAGTGTTTAGATAGGCTAAGACCAATTCTATGTGCACACAATGACTGTTAGTACATGGAACAATGAGCTGTCAATAACAATGATCTCAAAACTAAGCCTGCTTAAAACACATCACATCCAATCAAAGAGCGGTTTTCTCATTCACTGAGTGTTTGCTAGCCTGTCTAAGGACAGACAGTTGTGAACGCGCGTCACTACAAAAACTTCTTCCCCGTTTGTTGGCCTGTTTAAATGGGCCACAACTGTAAGAGCCAGATAGAGAAGTATTCAGTAAGGGAGGTGGCAGGGCCAGAATGGCAACATACAGTATCTGGCCATTTTGAGATTATAGGGAGACTAGAGTGACCGTTAAAGGAAGGGAGGCTAAAAGAGGGAAGAGGTAGAGCTGGGTTAATTGAGCAGTATATACAGTGGGGAAAAAAAGTATTTAGTCAGTCAGCAATAGTGCAAGTTCCACCACTTAAAAAGATGAGAGGCGTCTGTAATTTACATCATAGGTAGACCTCAACTATGGGAGACAAACTGAGAAAAAAAATTCCAGAAAATCACATTGTCTGTTTTTTTTTTTCATTTTATTTGCATATTATGGTGGAAAATAAGTATTTGGTCAGAAACAAAATTTCATCTCAATACTTTGTGATATATCCTTTGTTGGCAATGACAGAGGTCAAACGTTTTCTGTAAGTCTTCACAAGGTTGCCACACACTGTTGTTGGTATGTTGGCCCATTCCTCCATGCAGATCTCCTCTAGAGCAGTGATGTTTTTGGCTTTTCGCTTGGCAACACGGACTTTCAACTCCCTCCAAAGGTTTTCTATAGGGTTGAGATCTGGAGACTGGCTAGGCCACTCCAGGACCTTGAAATGCTTCTTACGAAGCCACTCCTTCGTTGCCCTGGCGGTGTGCTTTGGATCATTGTCATGTTGAAAGACCCAGCCACGTTTCATCTTCAATGCCCTTGCTGATGGAAGGAGGTTTGCACTCAAAATCTCACAATACATGGCCCCATTCATTCTTTCATGTACCCGGATTAGTCGTCCTGGCCCCTTTGCAGAGAAACAGCCCCAAAGCATGATGTTTCCACCACCATGCTTTACAGTAGGTATGGTGTTTCATGGATGCAACTCAGTATTCTTTTTCCTCCAAACACGACAAGTTGTGTTTCTACCAAACAGTTCCAGTTTGGTTTCATCAGACCATAGGACATTCTCCCAAAACTCCTCTGGATCATCCAAATGCTCTCTAGCAAACTTCAGACGGGCCCGGACATGTACAGGCTTAAGCAGTGGGACATGTCTGGCACTGCAGGATCTGAGTCCATGGTGGCGTAGTGTGTTACTTATGGTAGGCCTTGTTACATTGGTCCCAGCTCTCTGCAGTTCATTCACTAGGTCCCCCCCCGCGTGGTTCTGGGATTTTTGCTCACCGTTCTTGTGATCATTCTGACCCCACGGGGTGGGATTTTGCGTGGAGCACCAGATCGAGGGAGATTATCAGTGGTCTTGTATGTCTTCCATTTTCTAATTATTGCTCCCACAGTTGATTTCTTCACTCCAAGCTGGTTGGCTATTGCAGATTCAGTCTTCCCAGCCTGGTGCAGGGCTACAATTTTGTTTCTGGTGTCCTTTGACAGCTCTTTGGTCTTCACCATAGTGGAGTTTGGAGTCAGACTGTTTGAGGGTGTGCACAGGTGTCTTTTTATACTGATAACAAGTTTAAACAGGTGCCATTACTACAGGTAATAAGTGGAGGAAAGAGGAGACTCTTAAAGAAGAAGTTACAGGTCTGTGAGAGCCAGAAATCTTGATTGCTTGTTTCTGACCAAATACTTATTTTCCACCATAATATGCAAATAAAATGAAAAAAAAACAGACAATGTGATTTTCTGGATTTTTTTTTTTCAGTTTGTCTCCCATAGTTGAGGTCTACCCATGATGTAAATTACAGACGCCTCTCATCTTTTTAAGTGGTGGAACTTGCACTATTGCTGACTGACTAAATACTTTTTTTCCCCACTGTAATTGCAAATATATTTTCAGAAATAACATTTCTCACACTTAAAAGGGAAAATAATGTTAACAGACTGAATTAAATAAAAAATCGAACCTGGGCAAAAAAAAAATTCAAAACGACTGTATGGTTCTTGTAAGCAACGTCTCAACTACATTACATGAGGTCCAGTATGCATAATTAAATCATTACAACCTAAACCTTAGCTTCTAGCAGTGTCCTTTTAAGATTTGATTGCATTTAAAACAAAGTATATGTACAGTGGGTACGGAAAGTATTCAGATCCCTTAAAATTTTTCACTCTTTGTTTCATTGCAGTCATTTGGTAAATTTAAAAAAGTTCATTTTTTTCTCATTAATATACACGCTGCACCCAATCTTGACTGAAAAAAAACAGAAATTTAGAAATCTTTGCAAATTTATTAAAAAAGAAAAAACGAAATATTACATGGTCATAAGTATTCAGACCCTTTGCTCAATATTGAGTAGAAGCACCCTTTTGAGCTAGTACAGCCATGAGTCTTCTTGGGAATGACGCAGCAAGTTTTTCACACCTGGAAGTGGGGACCCTCTGCCATTCTTCCTTGCAGATCCTCTCCAGTTCCATCAGATTGGATGGTGAACGTTGGTGGACAGCCATTTTCAGATCTTTCCAGAAATGCTCAATTGAATACTTGTGACCATGTGATATTTCAGTTTTATTTCTACATTTCTGTTTTTTCTTCAGTCAAGATGGGGTGAAGATTATACATTAACGAGAAAAAAAAATGAATTTTTTTGAATTTACCAAATGGCTGCAATGTAACAAAGAGTGAAACACTTAAAGAGGTCTGAATACTTTTCATACCCACTGTATATGATCTTTATATAATCAATCTAGAAACCAGAGATGGACATAACATTGGGGCAAACTATGCATCTACACAGGGGTCCAAGAGATAAGGGGGCCCACGTGTTCCTTCAAAGCAGGTGGAATTGTGCATTCTAATGAGATATTGGATGACAAATAGCCCATATTTTGTTTTTGCACAGGAGCCTTCTTCTGTCTGTGTCCTCTCCTGCTAGAAACCTCATCTGAATAAACAGACTAGAAGAAAGCAACAATATCTTCTTTACTAATAAGTGATGTCTTATAATTTGCCATGAAAAGCAATTTTCTGCCATGTAAAGCTCCACTTTAATGATGAGTCAGGGTTCAAGAGGGATACAGTCTGCGCACACAATACTGACCTGGAAACACGCTGATGAATAGACATTCTTAGCAATCATAATATACAATGGCAGCATACTGAACGGCTCTAAAATAGGCTCCCCTGATATTTTCCGATATGAAGCATTTCAAAATCTACAATCAAGAAACTGCTGCTCTTATTCATAAGGGAGGTTAACCCATGCACTACTCCTGTAGATGAAACCCATGTTTCGTTCATAATCCATAACTGTTTATTGCATTGATTCAGTCTTCCTTGTGGCAATATCGCATTCACATATAATCTGAAACACTATCCCTTATTTAGCCTAATCTTAAGGGAGCAATAGGATTAATCTATGGAGCTTTACACTGTGTTTTTATGTGGTTTGCGTAACCTTAACCAACTTGAAAGAGTGAGAGTGAACTCGACAATCCTTTTAGATTATTAGTACTCTATTACAGGACAAGACCAGACAGTGAAGGAATATCTTTCCACAGATAAGCAAAATGTCATTAATCTCAAAGTTGTCCGCCACAAAGAATCAGCCCAGTTCATCCCAAAGACATCAGGATGTGACTGGGCTACCAGAGACCTAGCACATGGTTAGTGTCAGCCCAACAAGTTTACTTTAAACCAGTTGGTGGGGGTCCATTCCTAGCTTTTCTATAGGGCCCTATGAATTCAAGTTCCATCCCTGACTATATTTTCACAAAAAAAAACAATTAAGCTAATTATAGTTTTTATTAAAAAATAAATAAATAACCATACAGCATATACCAAATCGCATTTCCATGAACTACTGGCGATGAATCTGCAGGGAATGAGCATTTCAAACTTAATATGTAACATATTCCTAATGCTGCACAAGAGGAATGTGTACATAACACTTAGGATCTGATAAATTAGCTGTTTACACAAATCTCTTGTGCAACCTTGTATGCATGAATCCCTGGAGCCGAAATATGTGCACAGGCCAAAAATGGAAGTTAGTACACATGGGAACCCAGCTGTTTAGCCGAGTGAGGGAAAGGGTCATGACTACTCAGCAGTAACAATGGATCTTATGGAGAGCAACTAATACGCAAATTCTAAAGGTACTGTCACACTTAGTGATGTACCAGCGATCCCGACCAGCGATATGACGCGGTCAGGATCGCTGGTACATGGCTAAGTGGTTGCTAGTGAGCTGCCACACAGGCAGATCTCACCAGCGACATCGCTGGGGACGGGGGTCGCTACTTACCTGTCACACTAGGCGATCCTGCGTCCTCCCGCCCGGCTCCACGCGTCGCTCGCCTTCACAGCAGGAAGCGCCACAGGAAGCTGACGACGAGAAACAGTCCTGAACGTTCTCGCGCGATCAGCGATAACCAGCGGGGGAGCCGGTCGTAGGTAAGTATCAGACACAGCGATATCGCTAGCAATATCGCTATAACGTCACTAGTTATAGCGATATTGCTAGCGATATCTCTTAGTGTGACATGCCCTTAAGAAAGATTAAAAATAAATGGATATTACTAGAATACAATGTTTGCAACCGTGCAAATGACCAAAAGTCATAAAGATAACTTAATATAATGGTTACAGGTAACTCAATTAGGATCAGATTTTTAATTTATTTTTAAGCCTTAGTTTAGGGCGAAATGGCGACTTGTGTCGTGCAGCACTTACGAAACATCGAACATTGCACCAGACCTTCGAGAAGTATCCATGTTCAGCATTTAGCACTGGACACTAACTTTTAAATTCGGGTTTGCTCATCTCTAAACTCCAGCTCTGAACTCACGCACTTCAGAACTAGCTGTCAATCATAGTGCCAGGGTGTGCTTACAGACGTCATTCACTGTGTACCAAACGGTCACTGTAGCTATGCTGGCACATTTGAATGACTCAAATCTGGCGATTCCCAGGAGGAAAAAAGTTCATTTTCTCCAAGAAAAAACAGTTTCACTACACTGGCTTGGCACCTTTTAAATTTTCAGGCAGATTAGTTTTAAGTTGCAGGTAAACAGTGTTAGCCAAAGTGATAGATTCCCTTAACCGCTTCATGACCCAGCCTATTTTGACCTTAATGACCTGGCCATTTTTTGCAATTCTGACCAGTGTCCCTTTATGACGTAATAACTCAGGAACACTTCAATGCATCTTAGCGAATCTGAGATTGTTTTTTCGTGACATATTGGGCTTCATGTTAGTCGTAAATTTAGGCCGATAATTTTTGCGTTTATTAGTGAAAAAAATGGAAATTTGGCGAAACTTTTGAAAATTTCGCAATTTTCAAATTTTGAATTTTTATTCTCTTAAACCAGAGAGATATGTTACACAAAATAGTTAATAAATAACATTTGCCACATGTCTACATTACATCAGCACAATTTTGGAAACAAATTTTTTTTTTTTTTTTTTTCTGTTAGGAAGTTATAGAGGTTAAAAGTTGACCAGCGATTTCTCATTTTTACAACGAAATTTACAAAACCATTTTTTTAGGGACCACCTCACATTTGAAGTCACTTTGAGGGGTCTATATGGCAGAAAATACCCAAAAGTGACACCATTCTAAAAACTGCACCCCTCAAGCTACTCAAAACTACATTCAAGAAGATTATTAATCCTTCAGGTGCTTCACAGGAACTAAAGCGACGTGGAAGGAAAAAATGGACATTTTAATTTTTCCAACAAAAATTTTCTTTTAGCATCAATTTTTTCATTTTCACATGGGTAACAGGATAAAGTGGATCCTAAAATTTGTTGGCCAATTTCTCCTGAGTACAACGATACCTCATATGTGGTCATAAACCACTGTTTGGGCGCACGACAGGGCTCAGAAGGGAAGGAGCACCATTTGACTTTTTGAATGGAAAATATGCTGGAATATTTAGCGGTTGCCATGTCATGTTTGGAGAGTCCCTGTGTGCCTAAACATTGGAGGTAAACCACAAGTGACCCCATTTTGGAAACTAGACCCTTCAAGGAACTTATCTAGATGCATAGTGAGCACTTTGAACCACCAGGTGCTTCACAAACTGATCCGTAAAAAAAAAAGTACTTTTTTTTTACAAAAATTTTCTTTTAGCCTCAGTTATTTCATTTTCACATGGGCGACAGGGTAAAATGGATCCTAAAATTTGTTGGGCAATTTCTCCTGAGTACACCGATACCTCATATGTGGTCATAAACCACTGTTTGGGAGGACGGCAGGGCTCAGAATGGAAGGAGCACATTTGACTTTTTGAATGAAAAATATGCTGGAATATTTAGCGGTTGCCATGTCGCGTTTGTAGAGTTTCTGTGTGCCTAAACATTGGAGCTCCCCCACAAGTGACCCTATTTTGGAAACTAGACCCCCAAAGGAACTTATCTAGATGTGTGGCGAGCACTTTGAACCCCAAAGTGCTTCACAGATTATAACACAGAGCAGAAAAAATAAAAAATCATTTTTTTTCCTCAAAAATTAATTTTTAGCCAGCTAATTTTTATTTTCCCAAGGGAAACAGGATAAATTGGACCCCAAAAGTTGTTGTCCAGTTTGTACTGAGTACGCTGGTACCCCATATGTGGGGGGAACCACTGTTTGGGCGCACGGCAGGGCTCAGAAGGGAAGGAGTGCCATTTGTCTTTTTGAATGAAAAATAAGCTCCAATCGTTAGCAGACACCATGTCGTGTTTGGAGAGCCCCTGTGTGCCTAAACTTTGGAGCTCGCCCACAAGTGACCCCATTTTGGAAACTAGACCTCCTAAGGAACTTATCTAGATGCATAGTGAGCACTTTGAACCTCCAGGTGCTTCACAGAAGTTTATAAGGCAGAGCAGTGAAAATAAAAATAATTTTTTTTCTTAAAAAATGATTTTTTAGCCCGCTAATTTTTATTTTCACAATGGTAACAGGAGAAATTGGACTCCAAAAGTTGTTGTCCAGTTTGTCCTGAGTACGCTGGTACCCCATATGTGGGGCTGAACCACTGTTTGGGCACAAGTCGAGGCTTGGAAGGGAAGAAGTGACGTTTCGAAATGCCGACTTGATGGAATGGTCTGCGGGCGTTATGTTACGTTTGCAAAGCCCCTGATGAGCCTAAACAGAGGAATCCCCCCACAAGTGACTCCATTTTGGAAACTAGACGACCCAAGGAACTAATCTAGATGTGTGGTGAGCACTTTGAACCCCCAAGTTCTTCATAGAAGTTTATAACGCAGAGCAGTGAAAATAAAAAATATTTTTTTCCCTCAAAAAATGATTTTTAGCCCACAATTTTTTATTTTCACAAAGGTAACAGGAGAAATTGGACCCCAAAAGTTGTCCAGTTTGTCCCGAGTACGACGGTACCTCATATGTGGGGGTAAACCACTGTTTGGGCACACGTCGGGGCTCGGAAGGGAAGTATTGACGTTTTGAAATGCCGACTTGATGGAATGGTCTGCGGGTATCATGTTACGTTTGCAGAGCCTCTGATGTGCCTAAACAGTGGAAACCCCCCACAAGTGACCCCATTTTGGAAACTAGACCGCCCAAGGAACTTATCTAGATGTGTGGTGAGCACTTTGAACCCCCAAGTGCTTCACATAAATTTATAACGCCCAGGCGTGAAAATAAAAAATCCTTTTTTTTTCCACAAAAATAATTTTTTAGACCTCATTTTTTTATTTTCCCAAGGGTAAAAGAAGAAATTAGACCCCCAAAGTTGTTTTGCAATTTTTCCTGAGTACGCTGATACCCCATATGTGGGGGTAAACCACTGTTTGGGCTCACGCCAGGGCTCGGAATGGAGGGAGCACTGTTTGACTTTTTGAACGCAAAATTGGCTGGAATAAATGGTGGCGCCATGTCGCGTTTGGAGACCCCCTGATGTGCTTAAAACAGTGGAAACCCCTCAATTCTAACTTCAATCCTAACCCCAACACACCCCTAGCCCTAATCGCAACCCTAATCATAACCCTAACCACAACCCTAACCCCAACACACCCCTAACCCCAACCCCAACCCACCCCTAACCCTAACCCTAATTCCAACCCTAACCCTAGTTACAATCCTAATCCCAACCCTAATTCCAACTTTAACCCTAATTCCAACCCTAACCCTAATTCCAACCCTAACCCTAAATGGAAAAATAAAAATATTTTCTTTATTTTATTATATGTGGTTGACCAAGGGGGTGAAAAGGGGGGTGGTGATTTACTTTTTTTTTTTATTTTGATCACTGTGAGAGTTTACCACAGTGATCAAAATACATGAATGAATCTGCCGCCTGTCATATTCCGGCGGGCGCACTGCGCATGCGCTCGCCATTTTCCAAGATGGCAGCGCCTATGCAGGAGGGACGGCGGGACATCGGGAGCCAGAGCGGGACATAGCAGGTACCGGGGAGGGTGAGGGGGGGATCGGACTGCGGGGGGGGAGCAGTGGGAAGGGGAGGGGGGGCAGATCGTGACAGCACCGTCCGATCGCTGCTGTCAGTCCGTGGCGATTGCCCCCGCCAGCCGGTGTGGAGGGCGTCAGTTTAGTGTCTCCAGCCATGTCCGATGCTACTGCAGCGGGGCACCGGGACAGCCAGAGGGACATAGCAGGTACCGGGGAGGGTGAGGGGGGATCGAACAGCGGGGGAAGCGGAGGGAAGGGGAGGGGAAGCTGATCACGATACCAGTGTCCGATCGCTGCCTTCAGTCCGTGGTAGGGGCCGATCGCCCCCGCCAGTTGGTTTGGGGGGGTTCAGGTTAGGGTCTCCAGCCATGTCCGATGCTTCTGCAGCATCGGCCATGGTTGGATTGTAATATTTCATCAAATTTCATTGATGAAATATTACTATTGCTCTGATTGGCAGTTTCACTTTTAACAGCCAATTAGAGTGATCGTAGCCACGTGGGGGCTAAGCCACGCCCCCTGTAGTGAAACACAAAGCCTCCTGTGTGTGTGGGTCGGGAGACCTTTCAGTGACCCCGGTCACCCGACCCGCAGGAGGGTGATTTATACCATGACGCCTACGTAGGCGTCATGGGTCGTTTAGGCACGGATTTTCATGACGCCTACGTAGGCTTCATGGGTCGGGAAGGGGTTAAAATCCCAATGAACCAATTGATTACTGCAAGACTGGACAACCATTCAATGTCTAGGAGATTCCTCCAACTGTTCCCTGACAGATTATGCCAGGAGAGAGACAGATAAACAAGAATTCTGATTACATTCTAAATTAGATATAATAAACTATTTTATTTAAAGGGAACCTGACACCAGACAAAAATGTTATAAACCTGCAGATATGGGGTTAATCTATAGGTTAAAAGCGCCATTAACCCCATAACCCCCGGAGGCATTTTCTTTTTTGCGTTTTCATTTTTCGCTCCCCTTCTTCCCAGAGCCATAACTTTTTTTTCTTTATTGGTCAATATAGTCATGTAAGGGCTTGTTTTTGGCAGGATTAGTTGTACTTTTGACCGACACCATTGGTTTTACCATGTCGTGTACTAGAAAACGGGAAAAAAATCCAATTGCGGTGAAATTGAATAAAGTGCAATCCGAGCTGACATTTTTAATTATACCGTTTTGGTGCAGATATAATCTTTTGATCGCCCGTTATTGCATTTTAATGCAATGTCGCAGCGACAAAACGTAATTCTGGTGTTTTTACTTTTTTTCTTGCTACGCCGTTTAGTGATCAGGTTAATCCTTTTTTTATTGATATATCGGGCGATTCTGAATGTGGCGATACCAAATATGTGTATGTTTGTTTTTTTTATTGATTTATTTTGAATTGGGCGAAAGGGGGGTGATTTGAACTTTTATAATTTTTTTATGTTTTTGAAATTTTTAAAAACATTCTATTTTACTTTTGTCATGGTTCAATTACTCTCCATGGGAGACAAGAATCTGCCATAGCCCAATTGTCTGTACAAGTCCCCTCTGAAATGTAAAGTGCTGCGGAATATGTCAGCGCTATAGAAAGAAAATGTATTATTATTATTATTATTATTATTATTATTAATTGTCACTGCCGGAGCTTACATCAAAGGGAGGGAGTCCGACATTGGTGAAATGTACGCTCGATGTCTGAAAGGGGTTAACCTGCCCTTCAACCACAGTTAGCTGAACAGTGCAGGGAGGAAAATTAACTTTATTCTACCTGACAGCATTCTGGCTTCATTCAAGGGGGCAGTGCCCCTGGACCTGACTGAAACTGGCTCACTATTTTGGTTAGCTGTAAGTCAGAGACAGCTGCCACCGCTCTGAATACTGAAAGTGGTGACTGAATCCATATCGGCATCACCCCCGTACTGAAACTGGAAAGCTGCCGGGGGGGGGGAATAAAGTTAATTTTCTCCCCACAGCGTTCAGGTAAGTGCAGGCGCAGGACAGATTAACAACGCTATTAACCTGCAAATTAACCCCATATTTGCAGGATAATAGCATTTTTTTCTGGTGACAATTCCCTTTAAAAAAATATTGGCAATGTAAAGTCTTAGGAGTACTTCACAGTAAGCGAGATCGCTAGTGAGAAAGCTGATTTTGTGACGCAACTGCGATCTCGCCAGCAATCTTGCTATGCGTGGCACGCATCAGCGACCGGCCCCCCCGTCGGGTATCGCTGATCATGCATGAATGTCCTGGGCCGTTTTTTGATCCTTGGTCTCCTGCTGGCCAGCACGCATCGCTGCGTGTGGCAGGCGGGAGACAAGCAATCAGTGAGCTGGAGCTGGTAACCAAGGTAAACATCAGGTTTCTAAGTGCCGCGCGGTGCTTAGAAACCCAATGTGTACTTTGGTTACCAGCTCCCTGCACCAGCACGCTGGTATCTTAACGTACACTGCAGGTAACTAAGCGACGTGCGTCACTTATTACCTGCGTGTCGCTGTCCTGATCGCTGGTGAAGCTGCCTGTTTGGCAGCTCACCAGCGATCCTGACAAGTTCATATCGTTGTCAGGATCGCCATGTGTGACGGGGCCCTAAGGCCATGTGCACACAGTCAGTATTTGGTCAGCATTTTACTTCGGTATTTGGTCAGTATTTTAACTTGGTATTTGGTCAGTATTTTACCTCAGTGTTTGGTCATTATTTTACCTCAACATCTGTAAGGCTAAGTGCACACATAGCAGAAAATTTCTGCTGGAAAACCTGACTCCCTTCCCAGAAACCGCACGTTTTTTTCTGTGCGTTTTCCACGCGTTTTTTGTGCAGAAAACGCGCGGTTTTTATGCGTTTTTTCTGCGTTTTCAAAACGCATAGAAATAGTCAGAAAAGCGGAAAAATCCACAAAATTAATGAGCATGCTGCGTTTTTTACCGCAATGCGGTTTTTTCGCGGTAAAAAAAACGCATCAGTATGCACAAAAAGTGCAAAATGCATAGAAATGACTGGGAAGCTTATTTTTAGCGGTTTTATTGGCAAAACCGCTAAAAATACCGCAAAAAAAAAACGCTGTGTGTGAACACAGCCTAAGCCAAAACCAGGAGTGGGTGATAAATACAGAAGTGGTGACGTGTTTCTATTATACTTTTCCTCTGACTGTTTCTCTCCTGACTTTGGCTTACAAATACTAAGGTAAAAAACTCATCAAATACTGAACTCGTGCACAAAGCCTAAATGTGTGCGCATACCCTTGATGTGCACTTTTCAGAGCATTACAAATTGCCCATGCTGCAGTTTTCTAACTCCAGGTTCTTGTCCTCTGCTGCTGAAGAGTGCCGCTTGTATGTACCATACACTGGTGGTGGTCATTTTGCCTTTCCAAATCGAAGTCTATGACAATCTTGTCATGCTCTTGAGCGGCAATGCTTATATGTGATCTCTCTGAAGTTTTTTGTGTAACAGAAAAATTAAGATATTTATGTTTAAGATAAATAAATGGCAGCGGGAGGGCAACGATTAGCGAGCTCCCAGTGCTGTAAGCAGATGCTGGGAGCTGGTATGTAAGGTAAATATCGGGTAACTAAGCGCTCGCCATCACTTAATTACCTGCTGTGTACCTTAGATACCTGCGTGCTCGTGCAGGGAGCTGGTAACCAAGGTACACAGCAGGTAACTAAGTGACGCGCACGCTTAGTTACCCGCTGTGTACCTTAGATACCAGCTCCCAGCGCTAGCACGCAGGTATCTAAGGTACACAGTGGGTAACTAAGCGACGCGCTCGCTTAGTTACCCGATATTTACCTTGGATACCAGCGTCCTCGCTGGTCCTGATAGCTGGTGAGTCTGCCTGTTTGACAGGTCACCAGCGATCATGTAGCGATACAACCTTGTCAGGATCGCTGGTGCATCGTTGTTGGGATCGCTGGTGCATCGTTTAGTGTGATGGGACCTTTAGTGTAACGAGACCCTTACGGAGAACCTTTTGTTTCCATATTATGTCTAATCTAGTAGCTGCCCACTAGCAGACTGCAGCACAGCACTCACTATAATGCTACCAAGTTTACATAGCTGATAAGGAAATTAGTATTTTAGGACTTTTTTGTATGTTAGCTATTAAAGCTCAAAATCTTACATTTTTATAAGCGGTGTTATTTTACTAACTCAAAACCTAGCTGGAAATGTTTAGAAATTCCTGGTCAGTGAGAAACCATGCATATAAATGGAGATATTTCCCTTTAAGCTACAGCTGGAATCTGTTATTTGACAACTGATAAAATCAGTTACATTCTGCTAATGTGGCATGTGCCTGGTTCTCTACGTGCTGAAAAGTCTGATATCTCTGTGACTTAGTAAGTATGAACTTGTTAGTTTACTTGGGTCATATGTGATAAGACTCACTTTAATGTTTTACCTCTACTTGTCAGCAGCACATGGCAGTGTCTAGTTTATCTTATTTGATATTTGCTAATGCTTCCAGGGGTCAGTTATAGCCACAGTTTTTTTGGTGCAAAACAAGCAAAAATCATAAGTAGACGCAAGATAACAGAAGGTTTTGGGCATAAGCCCTGGAGTGCTGTCATCACTAAGTATTTGTTCTCTTTCCAGATAATACTGGATTCAGGTGCATTTCTCTATGTGTTTATATAACAAGATCAAAAAGAACCGTAAAGGACAGTGGCCCATTTTATCTAGAAGGAGGTCTTGCTTCTGATCTCCTCTCTATTCTGAACATCCTGTTTAACAGCCGTCCAAAGAGAAATATCAAGAGTTTACAAAATTGTTCATAGCTCTCACTCTATAGTGAATCTCCATTTTATTCTTAATCAGAGGCGTAGGTAGAGGTTCAACTCGGGGGGAAGGGAACTTCTGAGTGGGCCCCTAACCGGTAACCCTGATTAGTACTATAGCGGTACACTGATATACTGCTGCCATATGTGTCCCTATTATCATAGAATGGTAGAGTTGGAAGGGACCTCCTGGATCATCTAGTCCAACCCCCTGCTCAAAGCAGGATTCACTAAATCATCCCAGACAGATGTCTGTCCAGCCTCTGTTTGAAGAATTCCATGGAAGGAGAACTCAACACCTCTAGTGGCAGCCTGTTCCACTGATTGATCACTCTCTCAAAAGTTTTTTCTAATATCTAATGTGTCTCCTCCCATTCAATGTCATCCCATTGCTTCTAGTGTTTTCTTGGGCAAGTGAGAATAAAGATGATCCTTCTAGAATGTGACAGCCCTTGAGATATTTGTAGACAGCTATTAAGTCTCCTCTCAGTCTTCTTGTTTGCAAAGCTAAACATTCCCAAATCCTGTAACCGTTCCTCATAAGACATGGATTGCAGGCCGGTCACCATTCTGGTCTCTCTTCTCCGAACTTGCTCCAGTTTGTTGATGTCTTTTTTAAAATGTGGTGCCCAAAACTGGACACAGTATTCCAGGTGAGGTCTGACCATAGTGGAGTAGAGGGCAATAATGATTTCACGTGATCTAGACTGTATGCTTCTGTTAATACATCCCAGAATTGCATTTGCCTTTTTTTGCTGCTGCATCACACTGTTGACTCATGTTCAGTTTATGATCTATTAGTATATCCAAGTGTTTTGCACATGTGCTGTTGCTTAGCCTTATTCCTCCCATTCTGTATATGCTTTTTTTCATTTTTTTGCCCAGATGCATCTGCTGTTTGGTACAATTGCAGCTGTTACTACATCTGCTGACTGGTACAATAACAGTGCTCCTCTTAGTATCATTCATCCACCACTGTGCCTCTTACATAGTAACAATGCCTCATTTGTGCCCTATGAATGGCAAAATTTCTCCACAGAAAATATAAATGTCCTATGCAAATGCCTTAGAAAACAGTTTCCTCATTTTGCCCCTTTGACGGCTACAGTCCTGCGTGCCCCTATAGTAATAATGCTTCTTAATTGCCCACTTAACATTTAATAATGTCCACTGAGTCCCTCGATATACAGCTCCTCTATACACAGTATGGTGGTCCTACAGCTCTACTACATACAACTCTAAACAGAGCAGAGCAGTGCGCCTGCGCTGGAGCCACTATAGGAAGGGAAGAGGACGGTATCGTATGAATATGGGAGTCGCCGGACCAGACCGCGACACCCATCGGACCGGACTGCCCCCTCCGGTGAGTATAATCTAACGTGTTTTTCTCATCTTTCAGGTTACATCGGGGGCTTATCTACAGCATTACAGAATGCTGTAGATAAGCCCCTGATATCAATGCCGGAAGCTGATAGTTGAAAAAAAGGGTGACAGATTGTAAGTGGATTGGTCAGGGAAACAGTCAAAGGGATGTCTATCAGCAATCTGCATGCTCTATAAAAGTTTACTGTATTTGAAATATTGATATATGGTACACTATTCTGGGCTATTACCCAGTGTTCTGAACTGGCTAGTACTTGACTCTGTCAATTCTGGTACAACCATCTTAGCCTTAATACTCTGTCTGCCTCTCCTAGATTCTGACCCAGGTATCCTTGATTTGCTAATCAGTTCTGATTCTGCCTGTGTCCAGTGATTCACTGCTTCCTTCACTAATCTGTTTGGTTAGCCACTAAGCTCGCTTTCCCAGACAGCAATTATTCTGCTGATTCAACCTGACAGCCCTGCAGTGAAGTCCAGATCCTTATTTATGAGGTATAATGGTCGATAACACAAACATTTGTAAATTCTGCCAAAGTGGCCAGAATAAAGTATGACTGTGAAATCCAACTTGGCCAATTTCTAAAAGGACTAACAGAGAATCTAACCCCCAAACACCAACAACACACTGTAAAGGCTCTTTCACATGGGCCAAACAAGTTTTTGCAACAACACTCATTGTCTGATCTTTCACCACTGTAATCTTGGCAGCAATCAGTTAGTTAGTTGGCTAATAATATTTTTAATGCAGCCAGAAAAATAATTGTTGTCGGTAGCATTTTTCTGCATGTAGACAGTATATTTCATTCAACTTCGACTGCTCTCGTATTAAGGATCGATAATCTGTCCCCATCCAATTTCCATTATTTCTTCTAAAAGTGCCTTTAAATGAGCAGTGGCATGTCCACATTTGCCACACTTTATGGGCATAAAGCTGTCTATTTAAAGGGTCTCAAAATGTTAATTTACACAAACCAACCTGTGACACTAAACGACAGCTGATCAGTAAATATGCACCAGTCAGCAGGTGTTTCATATCCTGTTTACACAGACAGATGGCGGTGAGGCACACTAAACTAAAAGCTCGCTCAGTGTGCACAGGTTTCAATAAGTAATTGTAGATTGAATGATGATCGTTTCTGCTGCATAAAAATTTACCATAATTAACGAGCGTTTTGCTCATTCTTCGGGTAATCAGTGCTTATACAGTGCTGTGCAAATTAATTGGGACAAAGCACTTTATTAAGTAAAATCGTAAGTTCGTTACCAGTCAGTGATTCAAACCAGTTTCAACTGCTTTGAACAGGCACTCAAACCTGTTCAAAGCAGTTAAAACTGGTTTGAATCACTGACTGGTAACCAACTTACGATTTTACTTAACCCCTTCATGACCCAGCCTATTTTGACCTTAATGACCTGGCCATTTTTTGCAATTCTGACCAGTGTCCCTTTATGAGGTAATAACTCTGGAACGCTTCAACGCATCCTAGAGATTCTCAGAATGTTTTTTCGTGACATATTGGGCTTCATGTTAGTGGTAAATTTAGGTTGATAATTTTTGAGACTATTTGTGAAAAAAATGGAAATTTGGCGAAACTTTTGAAAATTTCGCAATTTTCACATTTTGAATTTTTATTCTATTAAACCAGAGAGTTATGTGACACAAAATAGTTAATAAATAACATTTCCCACATGTCTACTTTACATCAGCACAATTTTGGAAACAAATTTTTTTTTTGTAAGGAAGTTATGAGGGTAAAATTTGACCAGCGATTTCTCATTTTTACAACATAATTTACAAAACCATTTTTTTTAGAGACCACCTCACATTTGAAGTCACTTTCAGGGGTCTATATGGCAGAAAATACCCAAAAGTGACACCATTCTAAAAACTGCACCCCTCAAGCTACTCAAAACTACATTCAAGACGATTATTAACCCTTCAGGTGCTTCACAGGAACTAAAGCAACATGGAAGGAAAAAATGGACATTTTAATTTTTCCAACAAAAATGTTCTTTTAGCATCAATTTTTTCATTTTCACATGGGCAACAGGATAAAATGGATCCTAAAATTTGTTGGGCAATTTCTCCTGAGTACACCGATACCTCATATGTGGTTATAAACCACTGTTTGGGCGCACGACAGGGCTCAGAAGGGAAGGAGCGCCATTTGACTTTTTGAATGGAAAATATGCTGGAATATTTAGCGGTTGCCATGTCGCGTTTGGAGAGTCCCTGTGTGCCTAAACATTGGAGCTTCCCACAAGTGACCCCATTTTGGAAGCTAGACCTTCCAAGAAACTTATCTAGATGCATAGTGAGCACTTTGAACCCCCAGGTGCTTCACAAATTGATCCGTAAAAAAAGGGCTTTTTTCACAAAAATTTTCTTTTAGCCTCAGTTTTTCTTTTTCACGTGGGCAACAAGATAAAATGGATCCTAAAATTTGTTGGGCAATTTCTCCTGAGTACACTGATACCTCATATGTGGTCATAAACCACTGCTTGGGTGCACGGCATGGCCCGGAAGAAAAAGAGCACCATTTGACTTTTTGAAAGGAAAATTAGCTCCAAACATTAGTGGACACCATGTCGCGTTTGGAGAGCCCCTGTGTGCCTAAACATTGGAGCTCCCCCACAAGTGACCCCATTTTGGAAACTAGACCACCCAAGGAACTTATCTAGATGTGTGGTGGGCACTTTGAACCCTCAAGTGCTTCGCAGAAGTTTATAACGCAGAGCAGTGAAAATAAAAAAATCATTTTTTTCCTCAAAAATGATTTTTTTAGCCTGCTATTTTGCTATTTTTTATTTTCACAAGGCTAACAGGAGACATTGTACCACAAAAGTTGTTGTGCAATTTGTCCTGAGTACACCGATACCCCATATGTGGGGGGGAAAAACTGTTTGGGCACACGGCAGGGCTCAGAAGGGAAGGAGCACCATTTGACTTTTTTAATGGAAAAGTAGCTCCAATCGTTAGTGGACACTATGTCGTGTTTGGAGAGCCCCTGTGTGCCTAAACTTTGGAGCGCCCCCACAAATGACCCAATTTTGGAAACTAGCCCCCCTAAGAAACTTATCTAGATGCATAGTGAGCACTTTGAACCCCTAGGTGTTTCACAGAAGTGTATAACGCAGAGCCGTGAAAATAAAAATAATTTTTTTTCCTCAAAAAATGATTTTTTAGCCCTCTATTTTTATTTTCACAATGGTAACAGGAGAAATTGGACCCTGAAAGTTGTTGCTCAGTTTGTCCTGAGTATGCTGGTACGTCATATGTGGGGGGAACCACTGTTTGGGCATACGTCGGGGCTCGGAAGGGAAGTAGTAACGTTTTGAAATGCCGACTTGATGGAATGGTCTGTGGGCATCGTGTTACGTTTGCAGAGCCTCTGATGTGCCTAAACAGTGGAAACCCACCACAAGTGACCCCATTTTGGAAACTAGACCACCCAAGGATCTTATCTAGCTGTGTGGTGAGCACTTTGAACCCCTAAGTGCTTCACAGAAGTTTATAACGCAGAGCCGTGAAAATAAAAAATCATTTTTTTTTCCACAAAAATCATTCTTTTAGTCCCCAATTTTTTTATTTTCCCAAGGGTAACATGAGAAATTAGACCCCCAAAGTTGTTGTGCAATTTTTCCTGAGTACGCTCATACCCCATATGTGGGGGTAAACCACTGTTTGGGCACACGTCGGGGCTTGGAATGGAGGGAGCACTGTTTGACTTTTTGAACGCAAAATTGGCTGGAATAAATCGTGGCGCCATGTCGCGTTCGGAGACCCCGTGGTGTGCCTAATCAGTCGAAACCCCTCAATTCTAAATCCAACTCTAACCACAACACACCCCTAACCCAAACATAATCATAACCCTAACCACAACCCTAACCCCAACACACCCCTAACCCTAATCCCAACTCTAACCCTAATCCCAACCCCAACCCACCCCTAACCCTAATCTTAACCCTAATTCCAACCCTAACCCTAATTCCACCCCTAACCCTAATTCCAACCCTAACCCTAATTCCACCCCTAACCCTAATTCTAACCCTATTTCTAACTCTAACCCTATTTCTAACCTTAACCCTAATTCCAAGCCTAACCCTAATGGAAAAAAATATATATTTTATTATGTGTGCCTATCTATGAGGGCGATAAACGAGAGGTGTATTTACTTTTTTTTCATTTTGATCACTGTGAGAGTTTATCACAGTGATCAAAATGAAAAATGAATGGGAAGCCGGCAAATTCATGGGCGCCGCCATCTTCGAAGATGGTGGCGCCCATGATCGAGGACGGCGGGACCCCGGGAACCACAGCAGGACATCAGAGGTACCGGGGGTGAGGGGGGATTGGAGGGAAGGGGAGGGGGAGCCGATCGCCCCCGCCAGTCAGTGGGGGGGGTCGGGTCTCGGTGTCCAGCCATGTTCGATGCTATTGCAGCATCGGCCATGGCTGGATTGTAATATTTCACCAAATTTCATTGGTGAAATATTACAAAATCGCTCTGATTGGCTGTTTCACTTTTAACAGCCAATCAGAGCGATCGTAGGCATGTGGAGGCTAAGTCACGCCTCCTGGGGTTAACTTCTAAGTGTCCTCTGTGTGCGGGTCGGGTGACCTTTCAGTGACCCCGGTCATCCGACCCGCAGTAGGGCAATCAATTCACGACGCCACATAGGCGGCATGGGTCGTATTGGTACGACTTTTCATGACGCCTATGTGGCGTCAAATGCTGGGAAGGGGTTAAATAAGTTTTATCCCAATTAACTTGCACAGCACTGTATATATGGAATGAATGCACCTTTGCTTTTTTTTCGTTTTTCAAAAGGACAAAATTGAAACTAATACCATAGTTAAGGAAAGCTGGATTAGAGTTCAAGCACTCAAGCAATGATAACAGCGAGCGAGAAAAGTAATTGTAAACAAGGGTCAATCCAAAAGGACATCCAGGAAAAAGGCAGAGAAATTGTCAAGAACAAGAGGTGTCAGAACCACAGCAGTTCAATCCAATAAAACAGCAGTAGGGTAGTATTAAGAGTACAATAATTGGAAATGGTAATGACACTCTTAGGATTTAAATAGGGCACTGTGAGAGCCAATTGGCAGCTGAATCGCTAATTGTTTTTCTGACAAACCCTTGTGATTATCAGGTCAGCTGGATGACAAAAGTTGTCAGGAGCCCTCTTACCACCCCCACTTTCCCAAATGTCTTTGAACGTAGCAGAGACGTCAGGTAGCGGTGATCAGTGCAGGATTGGGGACAAGTAAATATTAACATGTATAGGAATAAAGGAAAGAAATATGGAAGCCTATAAAATCATTTAAAAATATGATTACGACTGATACAAACCTTTTGTAAGTAATCAAACAAGATAATTGTATTCTAGGCAGAAAATCCCCATGTGACAGAAAAAAGCTGTATAATTTCATTAGCCTCCAAACCGTGAATGTATTTTCTTCCATCATATGCAAAGGGCAAACACATCTATCATAAAATTATTTAAACACGATAGCAGGAATACTTCATTTACCAATAATAGCATTCCTCTGGCAATCGCAGGCGCCAACTTTATGCTGCTGCGGAACTGGTTTAATATCTTGGGAGCAGTTTAGAAAGCTAATACTTCTCTTGTTGGTTAGATGCTTGTCTCTCTCGCGCTGAATCCGACTGCACTACTATGCATTGCATTAAAAGCATGTTTGCATTACAGACAAATTTGTAAGCACTTTGAAGGTTCTGAAACCTTTTTGGGCAAAGTTGTGATCTGCAAGGTAATAAAGCATTTATATGTCTTGCACCACAGATGAGTTAATGTGGAGCGTGTCTATTGGATTTTACCCTATGTGCACTCTTAACAGGAAAATTGTTGTCAGATGAAAGCTTTCTCACTAAGTCAGTGACCACAGAACAGCTTTCTGTTCAAATAATTAGGTACGCATTCTCCGTATTACTTTTCTTTAGAGGAAACCTTATTAAAGTTCCAGGCATCATCAGCATAATCCAGAATGTATCTCTCTTTCATTAGTAAAATCACTCGAACGCACAGTTGATGATTTCTTACACTTAACCAGTTGTCTGGAATAAAATTCAAAGACAAGTAACTACTAAATAAAGATTATATGAGATGTAAATAGATTAATTGATGCTCTTGTTCCCACGAATACACTTCGCTCCGACAAAGAAAAGGTCTCTCCGTTACAAAACGTATGATACATTATCATCTCTCCAAGAAAAGGCTTTATTATTACTTAAATTGTACAACTTTAATGCAGACAGTATGTTAATAACATTAATTGCCAATGCCTTTAATTGTATAAAGTACACATCCACTGCCCTTGAAATACCCGTTGAATCAAAGGACATCACGAGCTTTACGTGACAGCTACACAGAAGAAACACTGGTAATATGATGAGTAAAGCGATTTACACTTTTTTCCTTATAAAAGATTTTATAAACACATAAACAAATATTTTGCACGTACAAAATGTCATCTGCATTTTTCTAGATGAATGGAAGCTGCCATAGTGTCTCCCTAGTGGCCAATTTACCAGAAAAATTGGAATAATGGTGGGTTTGCAAAGCAGTAACCTTTGCTCAAGACATTTGTCAGACAACCTGACAGTCATTGTAAAGGGTAGAAGGTTAAACAAATAGATGATAAAACATTACCAAATAGATTTGCAGAGGAAATACATATTCTAGACAGAAAATGAAAAAAAAAACTAATATTTAATGTCTTATGATTTGATACGAAAATAAGGTTTTGGATAATCTGCATTTTTATTGGAATGAACACAGCAATTTTTACATTTAAAAAAAAAAAACACATAATACTGTGGTAGTTAAAAAAATCAGTTTAAAATAAAATTAAACGAGACTTTTCAATTTTTTCCATTTTCCTAATATCTACTAGACAAATTTGAAGGTGAGGTTAAACACCAGAGAGAAACAAACACAAGTCGAGGTTTTTCAATGTAAGGCCTGTTTCACACTTCCGTTTTTGTGTCCGCCAAACGGATCCGTTTCCGTTTTTTTGACGGAAACTGATGCAAACGGATCCGTTTTTTAAAAAACGGATCCGTTTTTTTGACGGATCCGCGGTAACCATAATGGAAGTCTATGGGACAAAAAAAACGGATCCTGCAAAAAATGGCGGATCCGTTTTTTTACGGAAAACAACGGATTTTGACGGATTTGAAAAAACGGAAGTGTGAAACAGGCCTTAGTGTTAGGTGATGAAAGTACCGTACGTTTTGTGCAAGTTAGAAACTTTCAAGGGGTTGCCCACTACTCGATCCTCAGCTTTTCCTCTTGTAAAATAATAATTCTTATACTCACCTCCAGTGAGGGCACAGTCCCAGCTGTGTTGGCACTTACTCTTCAGGAGATTGCGTAATACTGTTATGTCATGTGATCCTGGTGACCAATCAGCATTGACTTTACTCTCCCCACCTTCATGCAAATCACACACATCCAGAGGAAGGAAGAGCTGTATGTGATTTGTCCAAAGGCGGGGAGTGTGAAGTTGGCACTGATTTCCCAGAGGGATATTGTGACATAACAAATATTACTAAAAGACAAATACTTTAATGGGTAGACATAAAAAGTTGCGAAGTGAGAAAAAAATAAAAAATATATAAATATAAAAAAATAATAAATAATATCAATCCAATAAGGGTACATAAAAAGGGGGATACGTGGCAAAATAACCACTACAATATCCCTGTAAGGCCCTAAATCATGAGCCCTAACTATCCGTGGAAGTTGACACCCTAATAGGTAATGTAAGTAACATAGTTAGCAAGACAGAAAAAAGACATTTGTCCATCCAGTTCAGCCTATATAACGTCAGAATAAATCCCCAGATCTACGTCCTTCTAAAGAACCTAATAACTGTAAGATACAATATTGTTACGCTCCAGGAAGACATCCAGGCCTCTCTTGAATCCCTCGACTGAGTTCACCATCGCCACCTCCTCAGGCAGGGAATTCCAGATTCTCACTTCCCTAACAGTAAAGAATCCTCTTCTATGTTGGTGGAAAAACCTTCTTTCCTCCTGACGCAGAGAATGCCCCCTTGTGACCGTCACCTTCCTTGATATAAACAGATCCTGGGAGAGATATTTTTATTGTCCCCTTATATAGTGAAGGCATCCCCGCTCCTCCTCGTCTAACCCTGAGGGACACGATGATAACCCTAGATAGATGTTTTACCCATGCAGCCGAGATTCTACCACAATTAACACAGATATGATACTGTAGGCTATAAGACACAAAAAAGCAGTAGTCTCCTTACGTGGCAATAGATGCGTTCTATGGGTACAAGTAAAAGATGTTAAGTAAAAGAGGTTGAGCCACCATAAAAAATACATATAGAAAAAGTGGAAATAAATGGTTTTGTAATTTACAGTTATTAAAATTATGCTCCATTCAAAAATAACAAGCTTTTACCTTGTGAAGTATGCCCCCTGGCATTATTTCATTCCATCCTCTCAGTGGCCAATCAGCTGGCCGGGCAAGCGCAGTTCCTGTCATCATAAGAGATCCCCCCAACACCCCATCCCTAGTGTGCCCAACGCTCCCTGCGCTGCCTGACACAGATCTGACATCGTGCGCAGGATGTAGATTGCTGAGATAAACGGGAAGCGTGTGCAGTGATTTTGCCCCCCTGTCCTCACACAGATCTGACATCTGGGTGAGAGCGTTCTGCTTCATATGCGCGTGGTCAGAGCTGTGTGAGCGCGATTGCAGGCAGATGCTTCCTGCACTCATGAAGTAGAACGTTCTCACCCATGTCAGACCGATGTGAGTGCAGGGGACAAAATCTTTGCACACGGATCCCGTGTACCTACGATAAATATTACACACTTCTCCTTTCTTTGTAGGTGGAAAAACCTGAAAATTCAGCAGTGTATCAAGTACTTATTTCCCCCCACAGTATAGCCTGTTCAGATGCTATGGTTTGAGATGCATATACAGAATTTGCAGGTGGCTATCAGTAAATGGAGTTGACTAAACTCCAGTGTAAGACAATAGGAGAAATAGATGTGTTTCCCTTAATAGGTAATACCTTGACAAGCCAGAGCTGGCATGTCACTCTCCACAAGGAGAAACCTTACCCCTTAGACCTCAGTCCAGAGCCTCTCACCTAGCCAAATCAGTTCTCATACTTTGCACTGACGAGAGCCAATAGCTCGAAACACCGTGTCTGCAAATTGAGAATCTGATTTGGCTTTTATCCGAAGTCATATTACAAGACTCATTAAAGGTGGCGCTATAGAGTTGAAGTCCTCTTTTTCTCTGAAGAGGCAATTTGCATATTATTTTCCCAGAAGAGCACTGCACGGCGAATAAGCCTCCTTACCTTGACAAGCCAGAGCTGGCATGTCACTCTCCACAAGGAGAAACCTTACCCCTTAGACCTCAGTCCAGAGCCTCTCACCTAGCCAAATCAGTTCTCATACTTTGCACTGACGAGAGCCAATAGCTCGAAACACCGTGTATCACAGTCGAAAAATCTCTGGGGTCTCAGTTACCCGGGGTAGCTGGCACCCTGGAGAATCTGATCAGGGCTGGATTTTCTGGTTCCCAATCATGTGATCGCTGTTTTTCAGTGAATAACGGCCATCACACAAAACTAAGTGTGACCGCTGATACAATGATTTCTCCCTCTTTTGACATGATATGCATGTCAGAGGAGTGAGAAATGATGCCCCTCGAGCCTCGCCAGTATCTCGGCCATTCCTGGGCCCTCCTGATCAGTCCCAAGCCCTCCGCGTCATCTTCTTTGAAAAAAAACGTCGGGCACATGCGCAGTGTGCCCACTGAGATCTGACGGCCGGTACTCGGCAACAATAGGGAATTATTCCTATTGGTTCCTTTTGATCACTGTGATAGACCCTATCACAGTGATCAAAGGAAAAAAGATAGTAATTCACCCTCTGTCACCTCCTTAGGTAGACAAAAATTATAAAATATATATATTTTTTCATCCTCTGCAGTTGGAGTTAGGGTTGAGGTTGTGTTAGAGTTGGGGTTGTTAGGGTTGGGGTTAAGGTTGAGCTAGGGTTAGGGTTGGAGTTAGAATTGGTGGGGTTTCAAAAGTAAAAAAAAATGATGACGATATGACGGCTAGTCTTGAGCGCAAGTGCTAGTTACTCGAGTTTGCATCGGGTGCTCGAGCATGCACAGAGTATTGCGGATCCCTGCCTGTTTTTTTGGGGTATCTAACAACCACGAAACATGCGGGGCAGGGAGTCGAGCATGTCACTCGAGCACCCGTGATACTCGGTGCATACCGGAGCATCCGATGCAAACTGAAGTAGTGAGCACTTGCGTTCAACACTAATGATGACGTATTAAATATGATGACCTAATGTTGTCAAATTCTGTGTCCCACCTGTGGGTTCAAAATGCTCACTATTCCCCTGGATAAAATCCTTGAGGGTTGTGGTATTGAAAATGGCATCACTTGTGGGGGGTTTCCACTGTTTAGGCACATCAAGGGCTCTCCAAACAAGACATGGTGTCCGCTAATTATTACAGCAAATTTTACATTCAAAAAGCGCACCTTCCCCTTCGAGCCCTGCCATGCACCCAAACAGTAGATTTTCCTCACAAATGGGGTATCCACGTGCTCAGGAGAAATTGAACAACAAATTTTGAGGTCCATTTTTTCCTGTTACCCATGTGAAAATAAAGTTTGGTTCTAAAGTTAATTTTTTGTGAAAAAAGTTAAATGTTCATTTTTGCCTTCCACATTGCTTCAATTCCTGTGAAGCAACTGAATGGTTAATAAACTTTTTGAATGCTGTTTTGAGCACCTTGAGGGGTGCGGTTTATAGAATGGTGTCAGTTTTGGGTACCTTCTGTCACTTGTTGGAAAAATGAGAAATAGCTGGCCAACGTTTTTTAAATCAGATCATTTTTATTGATTACTGTATTTTTTGGACTATAAGATGTACTTTTTTCCTCCAAAAATGTGGAGGATACTGGCTCTGGCTGTCCGGATGTACTGGCTCTGGTGGGGAGGTGGGGGAGCGGCATCGGCGGAGCAGCGGCTCACAGGAGGCTGGAGCCGGCGGTTGCGGCTAACTTATGTTCCCGTGGCTAAAGAGAAATGAATATTCCCTGCATTCCATGCCCAAGGGCATGGAGGGCAATGAATATTCATTTCTTTTTAATAATAGTATCTTGCCATGATTGGCCCGCAAACCCGATCCTGGTATGCATGGCCTCATCCTTATAATTGGCCACCACCCCCTTCCTGGTATGTATGGCCACATCAGAAAACATTAAAAAACCAAACCATTACACTTGCCTTCCTGCACTCCCTTGCAGCGTCCTGCTCCAGTGCCAGCAACTGCTTTTTGCTTGTAAGCAGCGCATGGCAGGGATGTCATGCGCTGCTCACAAGCAGAGCACAGCTGCCAGAATACTCACCGGGACCTGTGCGCTCAGAGAGAAGTGAGTAGGCCGTGCAATCGGGGTATCGGTCTTGCATTTTATATCTTCGAGATGTTCACCAATTCATCTGTTCTCGTTTTCTCTACATAATCACAAGGGCATGAACAATTGGCTAGGTAAATTATCGCTGTTGTCTTGCATTTAGAGAAATCCCTCATGTAGCAGCATTTCACAGTTGTAAAGCTTGCAAAATGCTTGGCGGCCCTTATCCAATCACAAAAGAGGAAATAATCTCCATGTTACGCCCAGTTCAGGAGTGTTCATTTTCAGAGCACTGGCCAGACCAGGACCAGGGATTTAGGTTCAGGACCGGGCCACACCGGGACAAGAGGACCTAACAACTTACTAGTAAGGGAGACCACATGAACTAATTATACTAAAACCTCTCAGCATTTAAGAAGGGGGAAGCGCACGTGCGCGAAAGGTAGGCACTCTGCCAGGAAGTGCAGCGCTCACAAGACATGCCAACAGAAGGGGACCCTATTGCGGGTCCAGAGCAGTAAGTATGCCAGTATCCCTACATTGAGAAAGAGAGAACTATGCAGGGGAGCTGGCAATAGTGTTACGCTCTACCCCAGTATGTCTCACATGGTTTCCTATCCAGGCTGTGTGGGTCTTCTTTAAAAAGTATGCTTTAATCTATATCACCTATAGATCTTCCTTTACTATACATGATCTTGGGGAAATGCATTACATCACTAAGTTCTCGATCCGTAAAGAGGATAGATCAATGCCTCCAAAGCATGCAAAAGCCTGGTTGTCAAAAGGTGCCGACTATCACTGCTTTGATAGTCTGTACCTACCTAGGGCATCTGAGAATGCAGGATACTTCTCGGATATCCCTTCTCAAGTAATCTATCTCTTAACTCTCTGGATTGCTTATAGTAGTCTTGGGTCCCAGAACAATTCCTCCTCCTTGGGATGCCTTTTTTCAGTGAAACTGGATGGTGACTATTCCATGTTAAGAGACTATTTGTTGAAGTCGGTTTCCTAAATGTGTAGGATAAAAAAGGCCCCATTCCTTCCATTTTATGACAAGGATGTTCAGAAAAGGCAGCTGTAATCAACCTATGTCCTTGGTGAACCCCGCAGTTCAAGGTTGCTAACATTAAGGACATCTACGAAGGAGAAAAAATACTATGCGCATCCACAACAAAGGACAACGATGTCATCTATATATCTTCCCCAAAAGAGGATCTTGGAGGCCCAACCAGCCATCTCATCACGAAAGACCACTCTTTGGGTCCCACCAGCACAGGAGGAGGTTAGTGCATGAGGGGGCACACCTGAGTTGTACGGTGCCGAACTCCATTGCTCATAAACTTCTATATTACCCTATCATACCTCCACATGATGTATTTCATACAATTGTTTTCATCTCAATTCATCTGATTGTGACAAAATAAATCACAGCATGCTCCATCATATTATTGCTGTTACGATCGCGGATGCAGCGTGGCTTACCAGCCAATGCTCCCACGTCATCCAACCTTAACAATGACGGTGTTTGCGTCCCAGGTGTTTGTGGAATGTGGGCCCACTGGACCACAGAGGGGGACCGGGCCTACCTGGACTAGGGAAGGGTAGCGACCGGGGTCTGTGGCAGCAGAGATAGCGGACAAGATGGCCATATGCAGAACTAAAATGCACCACACAACTTCAGGTATGAAGAAACAAAGTTTACTTAAATGAAGCAAAAAGACATCAAGACATCAGGTTCCCAATTACGCACATCAAGAAGGGTACGCAATTCAGGTTGACAGCCGAAGCAGGAGGTCATCACGGGTTGATGCAGTCCAGGGTTGTCTGGCTCTGGCATACTAGGATGGCCTCTCTCTCAGGCCTCAAGCGTAGTACAGGCACAGCAGGAGAACAACAAACACCGACCTCGGACAGTCTTCAGACAATGGCAGAAGCCATCACGGGTAAGACCCCAGGGAACTGGCAGGACATCGGCACATAAGCAAGACACGGATAGCACAGGTCCAGGAACGTTGAGACTACAGCAACAGGCAACAGCTGGTCAGATCCAGGACTCACTGCCGGAACCGGAACCGGGAAACAGAGATGGAGACTCCCGAGAACCACGGAGGAGGAATCCATCCAGGAACACGAACGGGACCAACTCAAGAGCACAGGCTGGACCACGGACTGGACATCTGGACACAGGCTGGACATCGGAAAACGGACAGACATCGGACTCAGGCAGGACATCAGGACAAAGGCTGGACATTGGAACATCGGACACAGGCAAGACATCAGGACATCGGACACAGGCAGCACATCTGGACATCAGGACACAGGCAGGATATCGGGACATCAAGCCACAGGTGTCAGGAACACCGCACTGCACTTGCTCACTGAGCCAGTGCGCATGTCCTGAGTACAAAAACAGTGCTCAAAGATACCTGTGGAGCGGGCAGCAGCGGTGACTATGCATGCTCCAGGACCTGAAGCACGTGATTGCTGGGGGCATGGCCTAAGCTCCACAGAGCTAGGAGCTGCAGGGAAATTCCTAGAAAGGTAACTACAGGACAATGTTACCAAGGGGCATAGACAGAGACAGAAACCAGATCAAGCCGGGTCAAAGCATGAGATAGCAGGACAGTACCAAAGGGTTAGACAGAGCGAATAGTCAGGACGTAGCAATAGATCAGAAAACCAGAACGGGCAATGGACGGTACAATAGGGATAAACTGCAACGGAGTAACAATAGCCAAGCCAGGAGGTCAGAACCAGAGAAGACAAGAGTATCAAAACGATAGACGGAGTACAGTGTGAGGGAACAGGCCGGGTCATACACGGGAATCAAACAAGCAATGCAGAATACACGCACACCAGGGGGGTCGGTCAGACACACAGCCAGAATAACAGTATAGCTGACAGAGAATGCTAGTCTGGAGTGAGTATAAATACCCCTCCCAGATCCAAAGAGAGGCCAGCATAAGATAACCCTGTGAGAACAGGACATTAACCATGTCCTAACCATGACAACAGGCTGGACATCAGGACATCAGGACACAGGCTGGACATCTGGACATCAGGACACAGGCGGAACATCTGGACATCAGGGCACAAGGCAGACATCAGGACTCAGGCACAAGCCGGACATCAGGTCTCAGGCAGGACATCTGGACATCAGGACACCAGGCGAACATCAGGACTTAGGCTGGACCTCAGGACTCGGATAGAACATCAGAACACTGGCTTCGGTTTCTGGAGATCTGACGGAGGACGTCAGGCACCGGACATCTGGGAGCGGTCATCAGACACCAGACATCAGGCCGTGGTCATCTGACTCCGAACAAGAGGCCACAGTTATCAGGCTCTGAACATCTGGCAGCGACCCAAAAAGCAATTCAGCGGTCTGGTGCAAGCACCGCCGGGTTGGACTGGAGCCGGACGGGGATTGCACCGAATAACACAGAAACACCGGACTCCAACTTCCAAGATGAACCCAGGTTTGTTCAAAGAAAGTCAGTTAGCAAAAAGTCACGGTCACTGGGTACAGGGTTCCAGACACAGAGGGACCTCAGGAACATAACACAGAGAACACAGTTCAGACAGGGTCAGGTACAGGAACAGATACAGGATCAAGGGTTCAGGCCCAAGAATGCAGCCCTCAGGGAGGCGGGAAACAAAACAGAAACGGGTCTGGATATGCAGCATCCAGGAAAGACAGATCTGGGTACTCAGAGCAGCCGGAAACAGGCATCAGCTCACCTAGAACTGCACGCAGGCAGAACAGGAGCTGAACACCAAACACACATGGCAAGACTCAAACTTGATGCGAAGCTCTGACAACGCCCCACAGGGCATGGGAACTTTATGCAGGAGCTGCCCCACAGCGATAGACTGAGGACAGCTATTCAAGTACACACCCATTCCTCATAAAAGCAGGGAGGTGTGGCCACGCGCACCCTAAGCACAGCCATAAACAACTCAGCATAGCAAAGGACACCTGGCAGCGGCTGCAAGCCTGGACACATGTGGTAAGTCATGCACAACTGCAGAGGACCTCACAACCCGCGGGTAACTTCCACTAACTTCCACAGCAGGAGCTAGGGACCGCACATGCGGGTGGTCATGCAGCGCAGCGGAGACACTCACGCATGTACGGCTACGCAGCGGAGCCAGGAACTGAGCAGCATCCATATAGGTAACTGACAACAGCATTCCAGCTCTTTAGGGGAAAGGAGAGATATATAGAGTAACGCCGGGTAAACAGAGTACAAACACAGCGGCATTACAATTACATTATTCTCTCCTAGAAGTATTTTTTTCATTTTTTATCTAACTTACAGCAATCACATCCCTTATTCACATTTATTTATTCATTTTTCATCTGCACAAACTTATTCCCCCCTTGCCTTGCCAAAAATTAGTGCTGTGTTTCTATGGTTACCATCAACATGTATGATGCTGCTGGCTGTGCGCATGTGCCCGCTTGTGTGCCACCCCTGTGTCTCCATGTGCCTGATACGCCAGACCAAATCAGTTCTCCGCCGTCATCTGTCACATGACGCACGGGCCGACCACTTCCAGGGCCAACCACTTCTAGGTCCTCCGAGCGATGTATGCACCGTATTGCCGAGCATCATCATATCGGTTCCCCTGCTATATAAACTCCTCTGTTCTTACCGTTAACTACTGCCTGATGAATAATGTTGTCTGAAACACGCGTCGGGGTACATGTCCACACCTGTACAGTAGATCACCAGGTATCATGAATACTCTACATCAATCTACAACTTTTTAGCCTTGGATTGCACCTTCTAGCTATACACTCATGAGTGATCCATGCATCAGCACTCCTTATACATCTATCTCTATTTTTTGTGTTTACTCTGTGTGTCTATTGATACTTATTGATTATGTGCATCCTTCTTATGTTTCCCCATGTGTCCCTGGTGTACACATTACATTGAATCGCAGCATGTAGCTTTTAACCATCAATAGTATATATCACGGTATAGTGACCTATATTACCACATTTTAGTGCACTGAATTAACCTATTACCTCTTGATATATGCTAGTAATTTGATTATTTAAATTATGCTCTTTTTACTATTTTGGTGATTTCCTCTACTGATATCTATTTGTTACCTCTGTGCTCACATGCTGTTTATACTGTAATTTTTAATGTACATTTATTTGCTCATATGTGTGGGCACCTCCGTAGTTGTGCCACTATTTCACCAATTATTTCAATAAAGGTGTTTTATCTTTACCCCTTACCTAATGTGTTGTGACCTATACTCGGTTTTTCCTCCATTGGTTCTTCTCCTAGAAGTCTCTGTACAGTTTTTATAACCAAAGTGACACGCTACATTTATTGCCACAGTCAGGTGCATGTGCTCAGGAGGTATACAGTTGTGTGAAAAAGTGTTTGCACCGTTCCTGCCCTCATTTCGTATTCTTATGAATGTTTTTCACACTTAAATGTTTCAGATCACCAAACAAATTTAAATATTAGACAAGATAACACAAGTAACAACAACAACAACTGCAATCAAGCGTTTGCAATAACTGCCAATGAGTCTTTTACAACGCTCTGGAGGAATTTTTGCCCTCTCAACTTTGGTATTGAGTGCCGCTATTTTTTCATACATTTTATTAAGATGGACCTCTGTATATGAAAGAGCCGTCTGCCTGTGCTTTTATATACAATTAATAAAACGGTGTGCAGATGCATACCAGTCAGGCTGAGGCCTAAGAAAACATGTCTGGCCTTTGTGTGATGAACTGGTGATAATGGGAAGATTAACATGTACCTCAGGAGCTTTTCATAATTTAGGCTTGGTGCATAGACGTAGAGTGCATTTATCCCAACAGACACTATTAAAAGACTGACCTGGAGACTTTCATTAGGCACAGCGTCGTCACAATTATACAGTCAATCTCAATAACTATCAATAACTATGTTGAGGGGGGGCCACAGAGACTGGGAATAAGCCCTTTGTCTACACCAGAAACACAATCAGAGCCAATGGATTGTATTGTTATGACAGGCAACCTTGGGTCTAAAAATAATTTTAGACTGGAAGCCTAAGGGGCAATTGTTGGGCTCTCAGTTACAATGAGAACAAATCGGCACAATTATTAGGAGCCTTTCCTCATTGTCTAACTGCTTAGATCAGGATGAGGAATCCTATTTCCGCCAAGGGCCATTTGAATATTATACCATTGTTCAGGTGCAGTACGAATTGCGTTCTAACTCTCCCCACAAAGTATGTCCTGACGCTGGCACTGGTCAAGACATAATCTTTCATTGCAAGCACCTAATTTAGTAATGAACACTGTGCGCGTGCTAATCTTGCAAGGAGAAATTAATGGGCTGACAGCCGTCAAAATACAGCTGCCGTCGCAAGAACTGCGATCCCTAGGTATCCGCCCGGGGCCGGATTAAAGGTCCTCGAAGACCGTGAATGGCCCACGGCACGTGTTTTCCTCATCCCTGGCTTAGGTGCTGGGGGTCATTGTTGACCTACCTCCTTCCATTAATCTCACAGGAACAGCAGCTGAACCCATGAGAAATTGAATGTAAATTAAATTCCATTCATTATGGAAGTCTACATTGTGAAGTCATCAGACGTTAAAACTCTTTTTACGTCAAAGTCACTGAAAAATTATATAAAAGCAGTATTAATAAAGCAAAATATATAACTTAAAGCCTAGAATGTGTTACGTCAGCAGTTGTAGCCACCGCCGCCCCAGCAGCAGTGGAGGCCTGCCGCCGCCTATACTCACCGGCGCTCGCCTCCCCGCTCTGTGCCCGCCTCCTTTTCCTCTGTCCGGCGCGTGCCTGCTTCCTGCGGGCGCCATAGGCCGCGGGCGCAAGCTTTCCAGGTCTCTTATCCCTGGAGCGCCCGCCCAGAAGCCTTGGTGCCCAATCAGCCAGCAGCACGGGGTATATCAGGCGTCTCCAACATGGTGGAGACGCCTGATTATCGTGTGCCTTTCCTACAGTATCCTGACCAAGTGTCTAGGGGTTTCCCCTTCTTACTCTCTGTCTCTGTCCTGTACTCCGTGTCTCCGTCCTGCACTCCAGTGCCCAGTCCTGTACTCCGTGTCTCCGTCCTGTACTCCAGTGCCCAGTCCAGTACTCCGTGCCTCCGTCCTGTACTCCAGTGCCCAGTCCAGTACTCCGTGCCTCCGTCCTGTACTCCAGTGCCCAGTCCTATACTCCGTGTTTCCGTCCTGCTCCCGCTCTGTACTTCCTACTCCCTTCTTCATTCCGTGCTCAGTCCTGCACCTCTCACTCAGTCTTTTGAGCTGCCCCTCTTGGGTCTAGCAGTCGCAGCATCTGTCTTCCGAGGGCCTGCCCCTAACGGCCCCTGTATAGGGGTCGCACCACCTGGCGCGCTCGCCCCTGTGAGCTCCAGTGCCGCGATCCAGAGGGTCCACTCTCTGACGTAACCTACCCATGGTCAGTATACGTCAAAGAATGTAATAAATCATAAAATAATACTGAAACTGAGTACATCTGAAACATTGATAAAGGGGTTCAAATATATCATGTAAGCTGAGCACTTTATTTAATTTTTTAATGTTCAGTTGTTGCTTTTTTTAACACAACTATTGATATTTTTGGGCACGTTCTACAACAATCTGGGGTCCATACGCCACACAGAAAAGTCCAGCATGAAACAGTGTACTGTTTTGTGCAGGACCACATGGAGTGTCACAACTATTGCCAAAATAAAAGTGTTCTGGAAACTTAGAACTAAGTAATGTCATTTTTGTACTACACTGCAGAGAATCATGGTGAACATTTCTAAAGTCTGTTTAATAAATACACTTTTATGTATTCTGCTACCCATGAGATATGAAAGAACAGTCAAGGTTTTCTATACATTGTTAGGCACAAAGCAGATTATATGCTCAAAAAGTCGAAATATGCATATTCACTATAATGTACACTTGATATGGGAAACTCCTCTAATCATTCCTAATTAAAGGGGAATGAGTGTTATAGATTTGTGTATTTGTACTTCAAATCCACAGAACGCAACCCTTGAAAAACCCAATAAGAAAACATCCGGTCCATTATAAAAAAAAACATATTATGTAATCTATCTACAAAACCACAAAGATGTCAAAAGGTCAACTATATTGCAATGAAGTTAAGCATAGCATTCAACCAAAATAAAAGAATCTCACAATACGGGAGTCTTCTCGAAGTATTGATCCAAAATGGTTTGGCAGCTATACATTGTCTCAACCACGCAATTATCTTGAACTCTGACTTATTAGTCATTTCTAATAACTTTAAAAGCACAGTTCATCATACTAGATCAAACTATTGACATTTTATAAAGGACTGCATTTATTACAAGCACATACTTTTATCTACATATATTATTTTACTTAATGACTTCAATTGTTTAACATAAGTTTTCAAAAGGCAACAAAAAAGCAAAACAAAAATGTATCCATTCGGAATGTTTTTACATCACATAAATCCATCACCACAATCATTTGCAGCTCAGTTATGCCTATGGATGTTGTTGGATGGACTTATAAGCATAGCAACTAATAATTAAGGGGAGAAGAATGAATAATTGCGCCAAGCCATGTAATAGTCATCATTTCTTTCAATTCCATTCCTTAGTGGCCCCCCTCCATCTTCCACCTTGCATGGGGGTCAATGACTAAATGGAAAAAAGGAGGGGTGTACTTCTTTAATTAGAATAGCTGCCAGTACTGTAAAGACACTGTAGGATAAATAAAATCAGTATGGACAGTGCCCAAACTGTACCTACTGTATAAGTGATGATAGTAGTTCTGTATTCCATCAAAGACAACATCTGCAAGGAGTTTGTATGTTCTCCTGTGTTTGTGTGGGTTTCCTCCAGGTTCTCCTATTTCCTCCCTCACTCCAAAGACATGCTGATAGGAAATTTATATTGGGAGCCCCAATGGGACATTCATGATAATATCTACAAAACGCTATGGAATATGATGGTGCTATATAAGCAAAGCATAATAAATAAAATAATGAAAGATCAACTTTGTGAAACTATGGGACTGGCTCAACAGTATGGACACTGCTAGGACTGAATCTAATGAGATCTAAAGGAGTTAGTGATAACTTGGGCTAGACCATATCCAACAGGAAGTGCTATAAGGAATGGACCATAGTCAACTTGTAAAGGTGGAGAAGTCATCTAAATACCCTCTCTGAAGACTTTTCTTATATTGTTGTTTTGTCCTGCTGTTTTATGTGATTTATTCTCATGCACTGCAGAGTTCCTGGTTAATACCTATAAATGACCCAACAATATTTGTAGTGGGTATTTGAGCACTGCCCCTAAAAGAAGCAGGTGCGAAACGCGCATCGGGGCCCTTGCCTACACCAGCTGACACACTCTTAGAGGTACATCCCAAGTTTTGATCTGAATATTGATGTATATGCATATACTTTAGATACTTAAATGCCTTTATATATTTTATGTGGTTGATCTCTTTTGATGGTATTCATTGCTGCGCATGCACTTTACTATTTTTTATTACATCCATTTACCTATTAAGGCATTTTACTTGCTACTCCATACTGTTTGTCCAATATGGACTTGAATTCAGAACTGTCACTCTGAATATTTTACGATACAATACACTTTATTGATCCCGAGGGAAATTATGCACTTGTCACTTTATTTATTTGTGACCACATCAGTACAGTAGCAATATCTACTATGATGTACCATTGAAGACTCATTTTCCGGCTGCATCAATATCTTTACCTCTAGTGATACATATATTGAATTACACGTTTCTAGTGGAACATGCTCACTAGATAGTCTTTATGTACTGCAATTGAGTTTGTTGATACATCAGTGGTTAATACTTGTCTACATTCTAGTGTTGTTTGGTCTGGATTGGTATTCACTCTGTTTACATATTTTCCCCATTTTAATATGTTTTTAAGTATCAATAAATAAAACTGATATATTTTATTACATGGGTTTCCCATCTGTTCCCTTTTTGGCTATTAGTCTTTCCGGTTAGTTAGAGGTAACAGGGTTAACTGTTAGTGCCAACCCAGGCTGGGAGGAGTTACATGGGCACACACTGAAGTTAGTTCCTGATTGTTAAGCTGTTGGTGAATAGCTACTGAGGAGAAAAGAAGTATTACAGTTTAGGAGAATGCCACAGTTGATCGAAGTTTTTGAAAGAATAGCAAGTTTCCAGAACAAGTGTTGCAGCTATTGATTGCCTATACGGCCACAGTGAAGAAATAGGAAGAGTAGCAAGAAGGTTCCTTTCACCATCAGTGACTACCAGCCACAGCAATAAAAAGAGCTGAGGGAGGCAAAATTCCCCTTGGCAGCCTAAAGCAGTGGGCTACAAAAAGGGAGTATGTAAACCAGTAATAGAGGCCTACAGAAGCCCTTTTCTGACTAGGAAGGAACATGAGGTATCCATTGCAGTGGAGGATAAACAAAGTAATAAAACAAATAGCTTGAGAAGTACTCTGTTACTCTTAAATTGTACCAATACTATCGAAATGCCGTATATCATTCTCTCAAAGAAGGAGCCTCTACATAATGTATTGAAATCATGCAAAGTATTGTGCTTATCAATTGTTGAAATCCTGGAATTCTAGTAAAGAAATTTTTATCTTTTTAATATGGATCTTGGTCTCACTGATTCGTTACATATTCTCAAAGTCTCTGTATCGTCAAACCACTTGTGGTTTGAATAGGGGTCATCAACAAACTCCCAGATCACACATACTAAGGCGTACCGTAAGAGGTTGTTTAGGGAACGCAAAGCAATCCTCGCCGCAAAGGGTCCCTTACAGGCTGAAAGCCTGCACAAAGCTGGAATGGGATACAAAACCATAAGTAAGACGCTGGGTGAGACGGTGACAACTTTTGGTGTAAGAGTAAGAAAATGGAAGAAACACAAATTGACTGTCAATCAACATCGATCTAGGGCACTATGCAAAATCTAACCTCGTGGTGTATCCTTGATCATGAGGAAGGTGAGAGGATCAGCCTAAAACTACACGGGAGGAACTTGTTATTGATGTCAAGGCAGCTGGGACCACAGTCACCAAGAAAACCATTGGTAACACATTATGCTGTAAAGGTTTAAAATCCTACAGTGCCATGAAGCTCCCCAGCTCAAGAAGGCACATGTGCAGGCCCGTCTGAAGTTTGTCAATTAACACCTGGATGATTCTGAGTGATTGGGAGAAGGTGCTGTGGTCAGATGAGACAAAAATTGAGCTCTTTCGCATTAACTCAACTCGCTGTGTTTGGAGGAAGAGAAATGCTGCCTATGACCCAAAGAACACGCTCCCCACTGTCAAGCAAGGAGGAGGAAACATTATGTTTTGGGGGCGATTCTCTGCTAAGGGCACAGGACTATTTCACTGCATCAGTGGGAGAATGAATGGAGCCATGTACTGTAAAATCCTGAGTGACAACCTCCTTCCCTCTGCCAGGACATTAAAAATGGGTCATGGCTGGGTCTTCCAGCAAGACAATGACCCAAAACATACAGCCAAGGCAACAAAAGAATGGCTCAAAAAGAAGCATGGAGTGGCCTAGCCAGTCTCCAGACCTTAATCCCATAGAAAACTTAAGTAGGGAAGCTCCGAGTTGCCAAGCGACAGCCTCAAAATCTTAATGATTCCTGACATGTGCACAAACCTCATCATCAACTATAAAAAAGGTCTGACTGCTGTGCTTGCGAACAAGGGTCTTTGTCACCAAGCATTAAGTCTTGCTTTCCAGAGGGATCGAATACTTATTTCTCACTGCAAAATGCAAATTCATTTACAGTCATATGTTAAAGTTTGGGTACCCCTATTAATGTTAACCTTTTTTCTTTACACCAATTTTGGTTTTTGCAACAGCTATTTCAGTTTCATATATCTAATAACTGATGGACTCAGTTATATTTCTGGATTCAAATGAGGTTTATTGTACTAACAGAAAATGTGCAATCTGCATTTAAACAAAATTTGACCGGTGCAAAAGTATGGGCACCCTTATCATTTTCTTGATTTGAACACTCCTAACTACTTTTTACTGACTTCCTGAAGCACTAAATTGGTTTGGTAACCTCATTGAGCTTTAAACTTCATAGCCAGGTGTATCAAATCATGAGAAAAGGTATTTAAGGTGGCCACTTGCAAGTAGTTCTTCTATTTGATTCTCCTATGAAGAGTGGCATCATGGGCTCCTCAAAACAACTCTCAAATGATCTGAAACAAAAATTATTCAACATAGCTTTTCAGGGGAAGGATACAAAAAGTTGTCTCAGATATTTAACCTGTCAGTTTCCACTGTGAGGAACATAGTAAGGAAATGGAATAATACAGGTACAGTTCTTGTTAAGCCCAGAAGTGGCAGGCCAAGAAAAATATCAGAAAGGCAGAGAAGAAGAATGGTGAGAACAGTCAAGGACAATCCACAGACCACCTCCAAAGACCTGCAGCATCATCTTGCTACAGATGGTGTCACTGTGCATCGGTCAACAATACAGCGCACTTTGCACAAGGAGAAGCTGTATGGGAGAATGATGCGAAAGAAGCCGTTTCTGCAAGCATGCCACAAACAATCGCCTGAGGTATGCAAAAGCACATTTGGACAAGCCAGTTACATTTTGGAAAAAGGTCCTGTGGACTGATGAAACAAAGAT
Organism: Dendrobates tinctorius; assembly: GCF_039654945.1. Lineage (NCBI taxonomy): Eukaryota > Metazoa > Chordata > Amphibia > Anura > Dendrobatidae > Dendrobates > Dendrobates tinctorius. The sequence goes on from NW_027361675.1 coordinate 35,316,430, forward strand.
TGAGTTGTTTGGTCATACAAAAAGGCGTTATGCATGGAGGCTAAAAAGCACAGCATTCCAAGAAAAACACTTGCTACCCACAGTAAAATTTGGTGGAGGTTCCACCATGCTTTGGGGCTGTGTGGCCATTGCCGGCACCGGGAATCTAGTTAAAGTTGAGGGTCGCATGGATTCAACTCAGTATCAGCAGATTCTTGACAATAATGTGCAAGAATCAGTGACGAAGTTGAAGTTACGCAGGGGATGGATATTTCAGCAAGACAATGATCCAAAACACCGCTCCAAATCTACTCAGGCATTCATGCAGAGGAACAATTACAATGTTCTGGAATGGCCATACCCATCCCCAGACCTGAATATCATTGAACATCTGTGGGATGATTTGAAGCGGGCTGCCCATGCTCGGCAACCATCAAACTTAACTGAACTGGAATTGTTTTGTAAACAGGAATGGTCACAAATACCTTCATCCAGGATCCAGGAGCTCATTAATAGCTACAGGAAGCGACTAGAGGCTGTTATTTTTGCAAAAGGAGGATCTATGAAATACTAATGTTACTTTTATGTTGAGGTGCCCATACTTTTTCACCGGTCAAATTTTGTTTAAATGCAGATTGCACATTTTCTGTTAGTACAATAAACCTCATTTGAATCCAGAAGTATAACTGAGTCCATCAGTTATTAGATATATGAAACTGAAATAGCTGTTGCAAAAACCAAAATTGTTATAAAGAAAAAAGGTTAACACTAATAGGGGTGCCCAAACTTTAACATATGACTGTATGCAATTTATACAATGTGATTTTCTGGATTTTAATTTTTGATATTCTATCTCTCAATGTTAAAATTAAATTACACAAAATTATAGACTGTTCATGTCTGTCAGTGAACAAACTTTCAAAATCAGCAAGGTATCAAATAATTATTTCCTTCATTGTATGCAAATCGCAAACTTGATGTAACATGAATGGCCACACCTGCATTGGCGAATCCTAACAGTGTGCGAATTGGTACATAAAGGGATTTCAGACTTGTACTCTAAAGGTACTGTCACACTTAGCGATGCACCAGCGATCCCGACCAGCGATATGACGTGGTCAGGATCGCTGGTGCATCGCTAAGTGGTCGCTAGTGAGCTGCCACACAGACAGATCTCACCAGCGACATCACTGGGGATGGGGGCCGCTACTTACCTGTCACACTAGGCGATCCTGCGTCCTCCCGCCCGGCTCCACGCTCGTCGCTCGTCTCTCCTCAGGAAGCGCCGCAGGAAGCTGACGACGAGAAACAGTCCAGCCTGTTCTCGCGCGATCAGCGATAAGCAGCGGGGGAGCGGGTCGTAGGTAAGTATCACACACAGCGATATCGCTAGCAATATCGCTATAACGTCACTAGTTATAGCGATATTGCTAGCGATATCACTTCGTGTGACAGGCCCTTTAGGCCAGAAAACATCTTCAAAAGAACAAACTTTTCATCCTACAAAAGTAATCTTACCTTAGCTTCAGTTTCTCCTCGATGCAGAGTGTACAAGTGATGAACAGCACTTTGGGAAGAAGACCATGGATGAGTAAGGATCTGAAATACATGGAAATCATGCCCAAGTGTATCAGAGGTAACCAGCAACATCCCTAAAAAGACAAAGGAAATATTACACATATTAGTTCCATTTCAAGTAGTTTTCAGTTTAACTTCAATATATTCAACTTGTGAGGATTAAAAAATAAAAAGCAACATGTAGCATTAGTAGTAGTCAACCATACTTTAAAGGGATGCAGTACTACAGTAATACTCAACCATGTATAAGCATAAAATTGGGGCCTCAGCCAAAACCTTCACACAAGTTATACTGCAATTTTAAAATGAATAAACATAACTCAAAAATAAATTATCGTCCACAGTGTTTAATAATTAATGCATTCATAGGCACTGATTCATTAACATTGGCGTTTTCCATGCCAGTCTTGATAAACAGTGCGCTAAAGGTGCATCAACTCCTTGCCTCCAAACTCAATTTTTGCTTTTGCACTTCAGTTTTTTACGCTCCTTCTTCCAAGGGTCATAACTTTTTTTTTATATCCATACAGCTATATGATGGCTTGTTTTGTGTAGGATGAGTTGGGGTTATGAATGATACCATTCATTTTACAATAAAATGAACATGGGGAAAGAAATTCCAAGTACAGTAAATTTGTTAAAAAAATGCAGTTCTGCCATTGTTTTTCGGGTTTTATTTTTATGGCATTCATTCTTTGGCATAAATTACCATACTCTAATTTAAGAGAAGAAAAAAAAAATCAGAAGTTTGTTGAAAAAAAAAATGGCCATGTATCACCAACCATTTTTACCAATGTAATATTTCCTATATACAACATGCAATAAAGCCAACTTTGTTGCATTTACATTCCAAGATATAGTCCAAAAACGTAAACACAACACTTTTTAGACACATTTTTATTGGAATAAATTCTACATTTTTCATGCTGAACAGGATTTTTCAAATCAGAAGTGCTCATACATTCCTACCTTTTGTATGCACAGTTTACTACCGGCTAACCTTGCCCAGTCCTTTATATATGACCACTTAGATATATTTCTCCTAGTGAAGACAATTAAAGTTCCCACACAGTATGATACCCTTTTCATGGACCTACTCAGAGTATGATGACCCCACTTCACCCATAGACAATATAATGCCAATATAGTACATCACCCAAACTTTAAGATACCTACAATGCTCCCACAGATTGTAAGAAGCAGCCACAGTATATTCCCCAACTCAAAGTATGATGTCCCCACAATGCCCACACACACAGTATGCGGCCCCTACAGAGTGCCCCAACACAGTATGCTGTACCCACAGCATGGTGCACCCAGAGTACTTTGCCCCCATACTGTACGATACTCCAACATTGCCTCCCACACACAGCATAACAAACCCACAGTGAGTGCCCCACACATAATTATGCCCCAGCAGCGCCCCCATGCACACAGTGTCACCAGAGTACATTTTCACACAAAGTATGATAACCCCATGTAGAATGATGCCCTGAGTGCCGCATAAATACACAGTGTATAGTCTCCACAGCCCTCACATAAAATACACACAAAATAATGTCCCTACAGCCATCCACACACAGTATAACAACCTCAAAGTCTCAACTACACAGTATGATGTTACATGCAGTAAAATGCCTCTTCTTTATACCCAATCCCACAGTATGATTCCCCACTACACAGTATGACATCATCACACACAGTATGATGCCCCCACAGTCTCTCTACATACAGAAAATTGTTCCCACAGTCCCTAATACACAATATGATTCCCACCACGGTCCTCACCCACATACTATGATGCCCCCACAATAACCACTTACACAGCTTGATTGCCCCACAATAATCCCCTATATTGTCCTGCATGGACTCTTCCCCCACATACACAGTATGATGCCACCACAGCATTCCAGACACACAGTAAGAAAATCTCATAGTAGACCTCACTTAAGCATTCCACCTGAGAACCTCATGTGACCTCTACCTTGTCAAAATGTGGAGCAGCGATCGGATGGTTTTGTGTTCCACAAATATATTCAACTGTATCTGAGTTTTGCCCTCAACCTCACGGGACAAAGGGTCAGCTTGCTATTTACAGGTCTATCCTGATGGATCTGGGATAGTTGGGAGGTGTGGGCAATTTGCATACTAATAAACAGAAAATGTGCACAAAAATAATTAGGTTTTTATAAGTTTCATTACTTCCTACAAGTTGATATAATGCCTTATGTCCATATACCATATTGTCCTGTATGATCGAGGGTATGTAACAAAAAGAACAAAAAAAAGATAAAATAAACACACACTGTGCCATCTATTTTGTGAAGTGCCCCAGTCCCTCCTGCAGCAAACCAACCCCACCACATGATGCTGCCATCCCCTTGTTTCACAGTTGGGATGGTGTTCTTAGGCTTCCAAGCTTGTCCCTTTTTTCTCCAAAAGTAAAGATGGTCATTATGCCCAAAAAGTTCAATTTTAGTTTCATCAGTTGACAGGACATATCTCCAAAAATTAAGGTCTTTGTTACTGTGATTCTTTTGGAGTAATGGCTTTTTCCTGGCAAGTGGCCATTAAGTCCATGTTGATACATTACTTGTTTCACTGTGGATATTAACACAATCTTAACAGCTTACATCATCACCTTCACAAGGTCTTCCGCTTTTGTCCTTTGCTTGATATGCACGTCAGACCAAAGAACGTTCATCTCTGGGACACAGAACCTCTCTTCTTCCTGAGCGATATGATGGCTGGACATTCCCATTTTGTTTGTATTTGCGTATAATTGTTTGTACAGATGAACGAGGCACCTTCAGGTATCTTGAAATTGTACCCAAGGATGAGCCAAACTTCTACAAGTTCACAATTCTATTTCGGATATCTTGGCTGATTTCTTCAGACTTTCACATGATGCTAAGCAAAGAAGCGGTGTGTTTCAGGTGTTCATTAAAATATATCCACAGGTGCGTCTCTAATTCACTCAGATGTTGCCAAAAAAGCTTCCAAATGCATGACATCATCCTATGGGCAGTCCAGAATTGTTTAAAGGAATTGTAATCTTAGTGTATGTAAACTTTTGAATTTGAAGTAATAAAAATTCCTTAAATATTCTCTCTCATTATTCTGGCATTTGGCAAATATTAATTATAGTAATTTGAACTGACCTAAAACTAGAAAAACACACACATATATATATATATATATATATATATATATATACAGTGCCTACAAGTAGTATTCAACCCCCTGCAGATTTAGCAGGTTTACACATTCGGAATTAACTTGGCATTGTGACATTTGGACTGTAGATCAGCCTGGAAATGTGAAATGCACTGCAGCAAAAAAGAATGTTATTTCTTTGTTTAATTTTTTTTTAAATTGTGAAAAGTTTATTCAGAGGGTCATTTATTATTCAACCCCTCAAACCACCAGAATTCTGTTTGGTTCCCCTAATGTATTAAGAAGTATTTCAGGCACAAAGAACAATGAGCTTCACATGTTTGGATTAATTATCTCTTTTTCCAGCCTTTTCTGACTATTTAAGACCCTCCCCAAACTTGTGAACAGCACTCATACATGGTCAACATGGGAAAGACAAAGGAGCATTCCAAGGCCATCAGAGACAAGATCGTGGAGGGTCACAAGGCTGGCAAGGGGTACAAAACCCTTTCCAAGGAGTTGGGCCTACCTGTCTCCACTGTTGGGAGCATCATCCGGAAGTGGAAGGCTTATGGAACTACTGTTAGCCTTCCACGGCCTGGACAGCCTTTGAAAGTTTCCTCCCTTGCCGAGGCCAGGCTTGTCCGAAGAGTAAAGGCTAACCCAAGGACAACAAGGAAGGAGCTCCGGGAAGATCTCATGGCAGTGGGGACATTGGTTTCAGTCAATACCATAAGTAACGTACTCCACCGCAATGGTCTCCGTTCCAGACGAGCCCGTAAGGTACCTTTACTTTCAAAGCGTCATGTCAAGGCTCGTCTACAGTTTGCTCATGATCACTTGGAGGACTCTGAGACAGACTGGTTCAAGGTTCTCTGGTCTGATGAGACCAAGATCGAGATCTTTGGTGCCAACCACACACGTGACGTTTGGAGACTGGATGGCACTGCATACGACCCAAAGAATACCATCCCTACAGTCAAGCATGGTGGTGGCAGTATCATGCTGTGGGGCTGTTTCTCAGCCAAGGGGCCTGGCCATCTGGTCCACATCCATGGGAAGATGGATAGCACGGCCTACCTGGAGATTTTGGCCAAGAACCTCCGCTCCTCCTTCAAGGATCTTAAGATGGGTCGTCATTTCATCTTTCAACAAGACAACGACCCAAAGCACACAGCCAAGAAAACCAAGGCCTGGTTCAAGAGGCAAAAAATCAAGGTGTTGGAGTGGCCTAGTCAGTCTCCTGACCTTAACCCAATTGAAAACTTGTGGAAGGAGCTCAAGATTAAAGTCCACATGAGACACCCAAAGAACCTAGATAACTTGGAGAAGATCTGCATGGAGGAGTGGGCCAAGATAACTCCAGAGACCTGTGCCGGCCTGATCTGGTCTTATAAAAGACGATTATTAGCTGTAATTGCAAACAAGGGTTATTCCACAAAATATTAAACCTAGGGGTTGAATAATAATTGACCCACACTTGTATGTTTAAAATTTATTAAAATTTAACTGAGCAACATAACTTTTTGGTTTGTAAGATTTATGCATCTGTTAATAAATCCTGCTCTTGTGTGAAGTTTGAAGGCTCTAACTTATTTGCATCTTATCAAACCTGCTAAATCTGCAGGGGATTGAATACTACTTGTAGGCACTGTATATATATATATATATATATATATATATATACACAGCTCTGGCAAAAATTAAGAGACCACCACATCAAAACCCTGTCATGGGCAGCCCATTCTCCAGACCTGCACCCCATTGAAAACCTCTGGAATGTAATCAAGAGGATGTTGGATAGTCACATGCCAACAAACAAAGAACTGCTTAAAAGTTTGCACCAGCAGCTGTGTAAAAAACTGGTGGCAAGCATGTTAAGATGCACGAAAGCTGTTTTTAAAAATCATGGTTATTCCACAAAATATTGATTTCTGAAATCTTCCGTAGTCAAAACATCAGTATTGTTGTTTCTAAATTATTATGAACTTGTTTTCTTTGCATTATTTGATATTTGAAAGCACTGTTTGCTTTAATTTTGATCATTTCTCCTTTTCAGAAAAAAAACTATTGCTTGGAAATTCGGAGACATGTTGTCAGAAGTTTATAGACTAAAAGAACAATTTACATTTTACTCAAAAATATACCTATGAGGCTTTCATGCATCTTGGCATGCTTTCCACCAGTCTTT